>NC_141003.1:55609962-57025405 GCF_052327205.1 Somniosus microcephalus
CAGCCGGTGTAAAGGACCGGGCTGCAAGCGGGGCTGCAAGGCAAAGCAGCGTCGGGGAGTGAGAACCGCTGGGGAGGCGAGAACGGCAGCAGCAAGGCAATCGCCATTGCAGCCAGCGGGGGAAGAAGGCAAACGCGGGAATCCGCCATTGTAGTCGGCGGGGGAAGAAGACGAGCGCGGGAAAGACCGCCAAGCGCGGGAAGCCGCCATTTTAGTAGGCGGGGGAAGAAGACAAGCGCGGGAAGCCGCCATTTAAAAAAAAAACTTGCAAGGATGCCTAAACATGGGAGCATTAATACCTTTGATAGTGATGTCGAAGATTGGACCACGTATGTAGAATGCATGGAAGTTTATTGTAAAGCAAATAAGGTACCAGATGATGAGAAAGCATTAACCTTATTAAGCTCAATGGGGGCGAAGACATATGGGCTATTGAAGCACCTTCTATCACCAAATAAACCGGCGGATCAGACCTTCGCGAATATTGTTACTGTCCTGAAAAATCATTCAAACCCCACGCCGCTGATGATAGCGGAACGATTTAAATTTTACAGAAGAACGCAGTTGAAAGACGAAAGCAACGCTGAATTTTTAATTGAACTACGTAAGCTATCGAAGTACTGTCAGTTTGGGACAGGGCTAGCAGATGCGCTGAGAGATAAATTTGTGTGTGGATTGTTAAAAGAAGGAACACAAAAGCGACTGCTTGAAGAGAATGATCTTACGCTTGATAAAGCTGTCACTATTGCAGCATCGCAAGAAGCCGCAGCAAGAGGCACTGCGAAAATGCAGCTACGGTCACCGGAACTCTGCACCAATCAAATGGTCTTGAGTACAGTAAAATGTTATCGTTGTGGAAAGACAACACACGATCAGAACCAGTGCTGGTTCAAAAATCAGGAATGCAGAAAATGTAGCAGGCTTGGTCACATAGCTAAAGTATGCCAGTCAGGAAAGAAGACCAGCAACAAAAAGTCACCGCAGGAAAAGTACAAAAAGGTACACAAGGTGACAGAGAACAGTTCGAACGAACAGAAGTCAGATTCAGACGCCAGCAGTAATGAACTGGGTAGTCTAAGAGTACACAATGTTGGTAAGGAAGCAGACCTCCAAACAATTTGGGTCACACTTCAGATAGCAGGAGTCCAAGTGAAGATGGAATTGGACACTGGATCGGCATTGACGGTCATGAATAAGAAAGATTACAAAAGGTTATTCCCACATATTCCCCCACGGGATACGGAGATTGTATTGAAAACATACACGGGGCAAAGAGTATACCCCATCGGGAAGATAGAGGTAAAGGTGGTCCACAAGGGCAAAGAAAGCCGAGGAATGGACTTATATGTGCTACCTGAGGGAGGTCCACCACTACTGGGACGGGAGTGGATTAGGAAAATAAATATGGACTGGCATTCCTTAAAAGCACTAACGGTAGATTCCGGTACAAAAGATGTCAAACCTAAACGATTGTCCAGAATATTGGACGATGCTAAAGAGGTGTTCCAACAAGGACTGGGAACACTGAGAGGAATTACGGCAAACATCAAGGTTGAAGAACATGCAAACCCGAAATTTTTCAAAGCCAGACCGGTACCTTATGCAATACGACCTGCTGTGGAAGCTGAGCTGGAAGGGCTAGAACGTTCAGGAGTACTGTCTAAGGTAGACTGGAGTGAGTGGGCCACACCCATTGTCCCAGTCATGAAGCGTTCATCGAGCAACAAGCCGGGGGAACCGGGGAAGGTTCGCATCTGTGGTGATTTCAAGACCACTGTTAATCCGGTGCTTCACACGGTGCAGTATCCGCTTCCACGGATTGAGGATATCTTCGCTTCGTTGTCTGGCGGGAAACACTTCACCAAGATAGACCTGGCGCAGGCGTACTTACAGATGGAAGTTGAGGAAGAGTCACGCCAGTATCTCACGATCAACACGCATAGAGGCTTGTACCGGTATAATAGACTGGTTTTTGGAGTGGCATCGGCTCCAGCAATTTGGCAGAGGGCCATGGAGCAGGTATTACAGGGAATTCCAGGTACACAATGTTACCTGGACGATATTCTGATTACAGGAGATGATGACGAGGAACACCTTGCAAACTTGGAACTGGTGCTCACCAGATTGAAAGAATATGGTCTTCGAGTTAATCGCCAGAAATGTGAATTCTTTCAGAAGCGGATCTCGTACTGTGGTCATGTCATTGACCAGGAGGGGCTTCATAAGTCTCCTGACAAGATCGAAGCTGTTGTGAAGGCTCCCGCTCCGGATAATGTATCCCAATTGAGGTCGTTTCTAGGGTTGATTAACTATTACCATAAGTTTCTGCCAAATTTATCCACGGTGCTGCACCCGCTGAACGCTCTTTTGCAGAAGGGAGTACCATGGAAGTGGAGCGAGGACTGTAAGAGGGCCTTTCGCGAAAGCAAGGCATTGATCACCTCAGAGGAAGTGTTAGCTCACTTCAACCCAACGCTGCCTATTCATTTGGCTTGTGCTGCTTCTCCATATGGTATTGGGGCAGTACTCTCACACAAGTTGCCAAATGGCCAGGAGAGGCCAGTTGCGTTCGCATCCAGATCATTGACCTCTGCTGAGCGCAATTATGCTCAGATAGATAGGGAGGCTCTCAGCCTTGTGTGGGGAGTAAAGAAGTTTAATCATTACCTGCAGGGCCAAAAGTTTACGCTTCTGACAGACCACCAGCCGTTGGTATCCATTTTTAACCCTAAGAAGGGTGTTTCGGTGATGACAGCACAGAGACTCCAGAGATGGTCCCTTTTCCTAGGGGCACATCAATATCAGATAGAATTCAAAGGTACAAAGCAGCATGGTAATGCTGATGGGCTGTCGCGCCTGCCACTACCTACAGAGGAGGAGGCACCGACGGTTGACCCTGTTGAGTTATTTCACTCGACCATCATCGAATGTTTACCAGTCACCAATGCAAGTATTGAAAGAGAAACCAGGAACGACCCGACACTGTCCAGGGTCTACGAAGTGACAGTGAAGGGATGGCCAGCACATGGTGATCCACTGTTACCGGCATTCTCAGCAAGACGAGAACAGCTGTCCGTCTGTCAAGGAACATTGATGTATGGAACAAGGGTGATTATTCCTCCTAAGTTAAGAGAGAGAGTTCTAAAGGAACTGCATGAAGGTCATCTGGGGGGAGTCAAGATGAAAAGCCTTGCTAGGGCTTATGTGTGGTGGCCGGGTATCGACCAACAGATAGAGGAGCTGACGAAAAGCTGCTCAGGGTGCCAAAAAGTGCAAAATGCACCTCCGATTGCACCGCTGCATCCATGGGAATGGCCTTCAACCCCATGGCAACGTGTACATATTGACTTTGCTGGTCCTTTCATGGACTCCATGTTTTTAATTGCGGTGGACGCACATTCTAAATGGCCAGAAGTGATTAAGATGACTACCACTACCTCGGAAAAGATGATCGCGGTGTTAAGAACGATATTTGCGAGAAATGGATTGCCAGAACAAATATGTTCAGACAACGGACCGCAGTTCGTGTCAGAAGAATTCCAGAGATTCATGAAGAAGAATGGGGTGAAACATTATACCTCTGCCCCATATCATCCGGCTACAAAAGGGGTGGCCGAGAGATTTGTACAAACGTTTAAAAAAGCAATAAAGGCCATGAGCGAAGATCAGATTCCACTACAACACAAGGTGGACAAATTCCTACTGGCATATCGAAACGCCACTCATGCAGTGACAAACCAAAGTCCTGCCATGATGTTCTACAACAGGAGGTTGCGGTCCAGGTTGGACTTGTTAAAACTAAATGTGCGGAGGGAAGTTGAAAACAAACAGTTCCAGCATATAAATAACAAGACCACTCGGAGTTTCGAAATAGGACAACCAGTGTTAGCCCGGGACTATAAAAACGAGAAATGGCAATCTGGAACAATTCGGGCCAGACAAGGACCCCTGATGTACACGGTAGATATTGGTGAAAATGTAATACGGCGTCATGCTGACCAACTGGTAGAATCGAGAACAAGGATCGAACCCATGGTTACGGCAGAGACAACCGTGAAAGAAGTTAGTGAACCTGAAGCATCTACCTCAGAAGTGAATGTACCTGATGATGATGTCCAATCCATAAGAGACCAACTAGATGAGTCACCCCAGCAACGAGAATCAGAGACCCCTGAAAGGCGTTATCCAACTCGAATCAGGAGGCCTCCTCAGAGACTGAATCTTTGAATTGTTTTGCATGAAGTTGTATATATATATGTTATTATGTTATGTTAAATGGGGATATAACTGTTAAGCTAAAAAGGGAGGATTGTGGTGTATGTAACCTGTTCCACCTTAAGAGAACTACCTTAAGAGATGTACTACTTCTCTTGGCTGCTGTATACTGTAATACTGTAATACCGGTGGTGACCACACCGGTATATAAGTGTTGTGCAAGGATTTGCTGGGCAGTTCAGCCCTGACCTTCGAATAGTAAAGACCTGTTAAAAGTTATTCTTGTTGTCTGTGTCCAGTGATTGATCCTAAACATAACTGGAACATACAGACTCAACAAATTCCATTCCTACTTGTTCCCATAATTCACTTCCAATTCCTGCTTATCTGTTACATAGAGTAGATGAACTGCTACTGTAATATTGTGGCTTTTTATTTAAAATGTTGAAGGTTTGAACTGTCTTGTCATTAGAAACTATTATTTTATTGATAAGTGTATGTTTTTCCATTGCTCGTTGTGTGCCATTTGTATTAATATTGTATCAATGGTCAAATACAGGAATTTCCTTGACTGTTCTCCCTGGCCTAGAGTTGTTTATATGATTCGTCCTTGAATGCAGTTACTGAAATGGCTGATCAACAAAAAAAAGCACAGCCCAAAGTTCGTCAGGTCATAATCCCAGCGGTGGGCACAAAGCCAGCCCCTGCCTGTCCATGTTGGTCAGAAACACCAACCTCTGTCCGCCCCCCCGCCTCCCCCCAGAGGTGGCCTGGACTCCGCTGGTGGGGCCCACATACGCCCTTGCAGAGGCTAGTATGCCTCCATTTGCTCAGCGTACTGGCCTCCACTGACACGCCAGGTCCCAATAGGGCTTGAGGCAGGCAACTCCTCATCTGGAGAAACCCTCAGCCATCATTTCCCTTGTAAGGGAGTTCTGGAGTTGTAGCTGGAGAACGGTGGAACCCCTAAGGAACTTTTGGCCCTACATGCTTTGAAGCTTTTACGTTTTTTCTTGTTCCAACTTAAACTTAATAACAAATGCTACATGGTGTCGGAAATGGAAGAAATTCATTCTGTTTCTAACAGAATGCTTTATCAATAGACATGAGAGGAAAAGCAGAACATCTGAAATCATCCAGTTTGTTACAGCAATATAGGCTTTTATGTGAAGGGTAAATCGTGTTTGACGAGAAAACAGAGAGGGTGGATGAGGATAGTGCAGTTATGTTGTGTATATGGACTTTCAAAAGGCATTTGGTAAAGTAGGCTTGTTAGTAGAATTGGAGCCCATGGGCTAAATGGGGCAGTAACAGCATGGATACAAAATTGGCTAAAGGATAGAAAACAGGGAGTTGTGGTGAATGACTGTCTTTCGGACTGGCAAATAATCTAGCTAGCAATTGGGAAAGCTTTAAGAGGATTTGAGACAATTATGAGGTTGGATCATGTCTCATTAAACAGCCAAAACTGCTACATTACTTTATCTGCGTAGCAGAGAATGCAATGACGCTCTTCGGTATGTGACAGATGAAGACAAGGCTGATATACAGGCTGTTTTTAACAATTCAGAACAAATTTGAAATCTATGAATGTTGTATATTCAGCAATTGGAACCTAGATCCTGAAGAGAATCGTATATAATGGGGGCGATTTTCAACATTCACCCATATCAGCCAGGTGGGCGGAGCAATTGCTCCACCTGCCCGATACCAGCAGCGTGTGACCTGAACCATTTTCAAGTTGGGGCCTCAGTTGCTTTGGGTCAGCGAGTTGCTGAGTGCTCATTGAGCGCTGATGGGCAAAAGCTATCAAAGCAACAGGAAAGCAGCAGAAAGAAATAATTACTGAGGAGGAAGTGCTGTGCTTAGTAAAGAAAATAGCTGTGTTCATAATCTGGAGAAGTTCAAATGGTAGGGCCAAGATTATCCCCTTTGGGGTGGGGTTCCAGCAGGGCAAGTTTCTGCCCACCTCTCTAATATCACCCCAACCTTGACCCATTTCCCTGGGCCAGAGGTCATCAAATATGCATGGTGGGTTCCCGCCACCAAGAGGTAGCTTCCCAGGACCTACTGTCACCATCCCCATTGCATTCCTGGGGCGTGGCAATAACACACAGGTATGCACAAGGAAAATCTGCTGGGGAGCCAGGTCCCAACCCTTGCCGCCATTTGCATTCGATGGCTGGTGAAGGAGTGGCCAGTGGTGGTATTGGTGGGAGGGAAGGGTCAGATGGGGCGGTGAGACAGCAGTCGGCCACACTGCCTGAATTTTCCATTGTGGGCAGGATCACGGAGGAGATCCCGGCCTATATCTTTGGAAAGAAAATTACAGTGGATCGTAAACTGTAGCAAGGATGTCTTACTACAGTTGTACAGGGCCTTGGTGAGACCACACCTGGAGTACTGTGTGCAGTTTTGGTTTCCTTACCTAAGAAAGGATATACTTGCAGCGAAGGTTCACCAGACTGATTCCTGGGATGGCAGGACTGTCGTATGAGGAGAGATTGGGTTGACTAGGCCTGTATTCACTAGAGTTTAGAAGAATGAGAGGGGATCTCATTGAAACGTATACAATTCTGACAGGGCTAGACAGACTGGATGCAGGGAGGATGTTTCCCCTGGCTGAGGGGTCTAGAACAAGGGGTCACAGTCTCAGGATATG
The DNA here is from genome assembly GCF_052327205.1 of Somniosus microcephalus. Lineage (NCBI taxonomy): Eukaryota > Metazoa > Chordata > Chondrichthyes > Squaliformes > Somniosidae > Somniosus > Somniosus microcephalus. The sequence continues at coordinate 55,616,840 of NC_141003.1, forward strand.
GGATAGGACATTTAGGACTGAGATGAGGAGAAATTTCTCCACTCAGAGGGTGATGCACCTGTGGAATTCTCTACCACAGAAGGCTATGGAGGCCAAGTCACTGAATATATTTAAGAAGGAGATGGATAGATTTCTAGACACAGAAGGCATCAAGAGGTATGGGGAGAGAGTGGGAATATGGTATTGAGATAGAGGATCAGCCATGATCATATTGAATGTCGGAGCAGGCTCGAAGGGCCAAATGGCCTACTCCTCCTATTTTTCTATGTTTCTATGTAGGAAACCATTTTGAAGATGAGTCTAGCTACTGGACCCAAAATGTATTACGTTATATTTTCAAAAATACAAATTTGATGTTGCCTACAAGAGAGGCAAAGAAATATTACTGACACGCTAAGCAGAGCAAAGCTGTCTCACATGACCGGACAGGTAGATAGTGAGATAGAATACAAAATATATTGTAGTATTTACCCCTATCTGAGGATGGAAGATTCAGGATTCAGCAAATTTTGAAGTAAATAAAGATCTGAAATTGTTGAGAATAACCATATCCAAAGGTTGGCCTGAAAAAAGAGGGGAAAAAAGCTGTACAGGATAGACTGACATTGAAGGGACACTGAGTAGATATTCAAGATTGTCTTTAGGGAGCAAGAGAAATGATTTGCTGGCCTCTGCTGAACAAGAACATAAGGATGTATAAATCCATGTGCGATATATGTCAGCAGGTTGAAGCCTAGCAGCAAAAGGAACTGCTTATTAGCCACTAAATATCAGAAAACCCTGGAGAAAATAAGATGTGATCTGCCTGAAGTGGATGGAAGAAATTATCTCATATATTCCGATTATTACCCTGACTTCCTTAAAGTAGACAGACTGTCTGATAAAAAAGGAAAGAAATCATAGCTAAGATGAAAGCTCATTTTGCACAGCCTGGTATTTTCAATGTGATTATATTAGACAATGGACCACCATTTAACTCAATGGAATTCCAACAGTTTGCACGACAACATAAGTTCAGGCAACACCAGCTCACCAAGGTGTCCACATTCGACTGGCAAGGCAGAGAAAGCTATTAAAATTGCAAAGTTCGCTTAGAGAAATTACATAGCCCCAAAATTCCACCCCATTTTCAGTCTGTCTTTAGTGCACAATCAGGGCAAATACTTTGAAAGGGCAGCAAATTGAGGCAGAAGCCCTTTACATTGGCCTAGAAATTTGTCTCAGATGGTGGCGCAAAATGGACAGTATACACCCGTTATAGGCAGCACCTGATATTCAGTTGCATTGACTACAATGGAATTAAGGGCTAGATTTTCAGTTGCTAGCGCCAGCAGTTAGCGCCTTAAGAGAAGTGATTTTCGGGCGCTATGCGTGTAGCGCCCGTGCGCAGCGCAGTTTCAGCCCCGCCCCAAATTAAGTTGCCCGTTAGCGCCGGCGCAAAGTTTAGCGCCTGCCCGGATGCGCGCGCAGAAAATGACGTCACATCCTCGTGCAACGCCCTTTGGCCGCCCCGATTCCAAACTTCAGTCGGACCGCCCCATTGTGCGGCTGGCGGCCGGAGCGTTTGGAAAAAGGAACGCAACACAACCAGCGCGGGCCCCGGGGGGCGCAAATTAAAGGGGACGTGCTCTCCAGTATAAAGGCCAGCCTTTTTTCAGAAAACACTCTTGTGCAACGCATTTCTGGAGACACAACAAGGAGGATAGCTAACTGGTTTCAAGCAGCAAGAGCTCTGATGTAGTGTGCACTGCCTCCCATGGTGGAATAGCTAGGCCAGAGTGTGGCGTGCCGAATGGCCAATTGATGCTCATGACTGTCCCAATGCTGCTGGCTGAGGGCTGGCCAATAGGACTTTCAGCTCCCTTTGCCCATCATGTCAGGTGTACATGCAAGAATGAGGAGGAGACTGGAAAGGGTATTCACCCTGACAATCCTGGTCAGGTCGTTGTATTTTTTACGACATTGTTTGTGGGTCCTGGGGGCATCGCCGGTGAACGTCACCCTCTGGGCGGTCTGCTTCCAGGCTTTGGTGTAGTCGTGGTGGGTTGGATTCCTCCCACTCTCTGGGAACAAGATCTTGTGCCTCACCTCCAGAGCTGTGACCATTATGTCCAGATCACCCTCTGAGAAGCGCAGGGCACGCTGACGGGCCTTCTCTGGCGTTGCCATGACTCCCTGGGGCTGAGCAGCAGTGTTGAGGCCTCTTTGCAAGGCTGCAGTGTGCAGGGCGTGGCAGCAGACCAATTCGTCCCTTCCCCCTTTAAGAGCTGGTCGGCGCCACGGGGTCTGCTGTCAGTCCAAAAATGACCGCACCCGCGCTGCGCCCCGCCTGGGCGCTATCCCTCTGGACCGCCGGCTTAGCGCCTAAAGATAGTAGTAGAACGCCTCTTTTAGCGCTCCACCAACCTCTTAGGGCGAAGCCACTGAATTTCCGGCAACGGGGCGCTACTTTGGGGCGGGCGCTAACTTCGGGCGGGCGCTAAGGTTAGCGCCCCAAAACTGCCTATACTGAAAATCTAGCCCTAAATCTCAGGCGCTGTGTATAATGGGCAGCCGATCCGATACCGTCTGTTTTCTGTCACCGCCCGAGATTAATTTCTAGCTCATTGTCTTTTATGCCCCAAAATTGATTGCCCCGATTTTCCATATGCTTCCTGGCGCTGCCCGTGATACGACCGCCAGGTTCCTGTCTGCCTAATTAGCATATTATAATAACAACAGAAAATGCTGGAAAAACTCAGCAGGCCAGGCAACATCTGTGGAGAGAAAATAGAGTCAACGTTTTGGGTCTAACCCTTTTTCAAAACTGGAAAGGAAATGAAATAACATATTATAATGATGGCCAGTGGTGTTGCAGCCTGAATTTCCTGTTTTTTACGCTTGCAATGCGTTCGCGGTGAGTTAGAATGAGGAAATATAAGGCGCAGCTATTGCCAGGATCAGCTGAGACCGGCAGATGTGAGGGGTTTTCAAGCCTGAAGATGGCGGAAAGTTTAAGCAGCTATACTGCAGCTGGGCATAAGTTTTCATAGTTGAATAAGTCACCATGAAATAAGTGCCCCTTTTCCTCTACGACTCTAATCTCCATACCTAATATAACACCTCATAAGTACACATTCCATTTTAATACAACAGACTCCAGAGTGAGCAGAAACTAATCTACACTTTCTTGACACCATACCTCCCCTGGATGTCTAAATGTGCCTTTCTTTCTCCTTTCTAATGTTTGTAAGCATAATTCTGATTTATAAAAAGGGCATCTGTAATTGGTAAAATATTTGCGAGCATGCAAATTCACACGAGATGGGAATGCAGCATAGAACAATATTGCTTTTCCTCCATTTCTCAAAAGGATCCAATGTCTCAGCAAAGATGTTATTCAATTTCTGCATATAGGACCAGAGCAGTTTGTGGGGGTTTAGGATTACCATTAAGCTGCACTTAGTACAGAGGAGCATTTAACGTTTCCCACATTACAACAGTGACTCCACTTCAAAAATACTTCATTGGCTGTAAAGCGCTTTGAGACATCTGGTGGTCGTGAAAGGCTCTATATAAATGCAAGTCTTTCTTTCTTTCTTCGATGCAATTTGGATAATCTAAAGCTGAATTCTGACACTTAACCAATTCAGCTGTCCAAACGCAAAGTTCAGATCATCAGCATCTCAACTACATTGAATCATAGAATGATACGGCACAGGAGGGGGCCATTTGGCCCATCGTGCCTGTGCTGGCTCTTTGAAAGAGCGATCCAATTACTCCCATTCCTATTCCCTTTCCCCATAGCCCAGCAAATCTTTCCCCTTCAAGTATTTATTCAATTCCCTTTCAAAAGTTATTATTGAATCTGCTTCCACCGCCCTTTCAGGGAGTGCATTCCAGATCATCATAACTCGCTGTGTAAAAAAAATTCTCCTCATCGCGCCTCTGGTTCTTTTGACAAATACCTTAAATCTGTGCCCTCTGGTTACCGACCCTTCTGCCACTGGAAACAGTTTCTCCTTCTTTACTCTATCAAAACCCTTCAGAATTTGAACACCGCTATAAAATCTCTCCTTAATCTTCTCTGCTCTAAGGAGAACAACCCCAGCTTCTCTAGTCTCTCCACATAACTGAAGTCCCACATCCCTGGTACCATTCTAGTAAATCTCCTCTGCACCCTCTCTAAGGCCTTGACATCCTTCTTAAAGTGTGGTGCCCAAAATTGGACACAATATTCCAGCTGGGGCCTAACCAGTGATTTCTAAAGGTTTAGCATAACTTCCTTGCTTTTGTACTCAGGGGGCTGGATTTTCTAAACCCCGAGGAGGCGGGCATGGAGATGGGACTGCCGGTAAAGTAGCAGAAAGTGGGGGCGGATGGCAAACCCACCCCCATCCCGCCTCCGTGCCCTTTTGCCAGGAGGCGGGAAGATGTGCTGCTTCGGGTCCCATCTCCTGGAGGCAGGAAAGGGATTAAATCATTTTAACTGCCTGTTAACAGATAATTAACAGGCAGGAAAAAGGATTAGTGCCTTTTTACCTTCACAGGTGAAGGCTTCCCGACCTCGGAGAACCCCGCCAGGTTGGAGGAGATGTGAAAGAGGTCTGCAGTGGTCGGAGGCACCTGGAAGTAAGATGTAGAGGTGAGTGATGGGTACAAGTGTGGAGTGGTAAGTATGTAAGGTGAGTGATAAGTGTAAAAAATGTTCACTTACCTTGTTTTCTTCCTACAGCCTTCAGCCGTGCTGGATCGGGAGACGCGACATCCTCCTTGTCAATTTCACAGACAGGCTGTTGGATCCTCTGAACCAACAGCCATGTGAAATCGACCAAGTAGAAAGGTTTGATGAGTCCTGAACACAAGAACTCCTCAAACTACAGAGAATGTCAGTGTTTGACAGCTTCACAGAGCTGTCAAACGCTGACATTTCTTCTTTCAAGAAGTCTTGACAGATAGCACATCTGACGTTGATGTGCTCTGTCAGTGACTTCCTCCCTAATTGGCCTGCTGAGCCTGCAGGGCGGGCTTAACAAGGTCAATCAGGAAAATCCCTTTGGTTGGTCAGACAAGGATGGAGGCGGGTCACTGATACAACAAGCAGCAGTCCCGCCTCCAATTCATCTCCATTCACAAAATCCAGCCCAGGGCCTCTGTTTATAAAGCCAAGAATCCCCTTTACTTTTTTAAAAAGCCTTCTCAATTTGTCCTGCCACCCTCAAAGATTTGTGTACGTACACCCCCAGATCTTTCTGTTCCTGCACCCCTTTAAAATTGTACCATTTAGTTTATATCGTCTCTCTTCATTCTTCCTACCAAAATGAATCACTTTACACTTCTCTGCATTAAATTGCATCTGCCATGTGTCTGCCCATTTCCCCAGCCTGTCTATATCCTCCTGAAGTCAGTTGCTATCCTCCTCACTGTTTACTACATTTCTGAGTTTCGTGTCATCTGCAAACTTTGAAAATATGCCCTGTTATACCCAAGTCCAGATCATTAGTACATATCAAAAGTGAAGTGATCCTAATACCAACCCCTGGGAGATACCACTTCCCTCCAGTCTGAAAAAAAATCATTCACCACTACTCTCTGCTTTCTGTCTCTTAGCCAATGTCCCTTTAATCCCATGAGATTTAATTTTGCTAAAGAGTCTATCATGTAGCACTTCATCAAATTCCTTATGAAAGTCCACATTCACAACATCAACTGCATTACCTTCATCAACCCTTTCCATTACTTTATCAAAGAACTCAATCAAGTTAGTCAAACATGATTTTCCTTTAACAAATCCATGCCGACTGTGTTTATTAACCAATATTTTTCCAAGTGACAATTAATTTTGTCCTAAATTATTGTCTCTAAAAGTTTCCCCACCAGTGTTAGGCTGGCTGGCCTGTAGTTGGCAGGTTTATCCCACTACCGCTTTTTTGTACAGGGGTGTAACATTTGCAATCTTCCAGTCCTACACTATCTGTCGTTTATTTATATAGACTTAGTACTATCAACAGACACTTTTCATTTCCTACTTTGAGTAACCCTGACCTGGAGAGCTCAAGGTGAAGCTCTAGCCAAATTTGCTTAGGCATTCTCGCTTTGCAAATTTTTTTCCGTGATCATTATTAATGCAAAGTTTAATCGTTGAAATGTGTGAGAGAGCAGTTAAAATCAGAGGGCTCCTCAGCCGTCCCACTGATGCTCAAGGCCCACCTGATGCTGTTTCCAGGCAGGCCTGTAAATTGGCAAGCAGTGCACCCATCTGTTTTACACAAAAAAGGCTGCTTAAATATGCAAATTTGGGCCCTCTGCCATTTGGAGGGGTCCGTTTGTAATTGTCAGGTACAAATGAGCCGAGCCTGAGGTTAACCAGCGGTCCATAAAGGGACCAATTGTGGCCACTCAAGAAAAGGCCCAGAATGTCTTTGGGGAGAACATTTGTGGGGCCAGGAGGAGCAGAGGAGCAGGCGCGCTCCTCCTGACTCCACAAAGATCTGCTGCCGGCCCATGCTCGGCCCACTCCGGGATCAGCTTCCCCCTCTCCCTCCTGGGCCCGACTTACTGACTAACTCAGTGTGGGAGCCAGCCGATTTCCTGCTGCCCTCGCACCAGCAGCGACCTGTTTGGTGCCCATAGCTCAGCGGGGGCGGGGGGGAGTCATTCAAATGATTCCCGAACCCAAAAATAGTTTGGGCCACCTGACTCCGGCTCCAGGTGTGCGGCACACCCGCCCCGCCAACTTCACACGCATTTCATGCAGAAGTCGAATTTCCCCCACCTTGCAGAGAAATGGAGAGCTGGTCGCCCCCTCCCCAAGTTACGCACCTCTTTCTGACCAATTATGGCAAATGGCGTAAAAGCAGGTCACCCGTCAGCCCTTTCGTTTGGGATAAGTAGTGCATAGCAACTGTGTATGGAGAAAAGAAGCAAATGTTTTAAAGGGAAAGAAAAATGACATTTGAAGGTAGCAGGTTTGACGTGTCTGTCAGAATTTATGATGTCTGCCATCTGTTATGCCCTTCCATCAGCAGCAAGAATTTCTCACTCTTTGGCATCAATAGCTCTTTAGCAAAAGAATGAGATACTACAGATATACATTTTGTATCAAATCTCCTACATTACACTGATAAATATATAACCAGTCATTCTTTACCCCTTGCGAAGGAATGTTACACTTCAATATAACTCTGTTATGATCTATCAATCTTTTTACTGTTGCAATTTATTAGGCAACTTTGATTTAATTCAAGTAGATGGAAGATTTTTTGTGATTGATTTTGCATGAGTCAATAAATACACTAAAATAATCATCCCTATGTCATTTCCATAGAAATCGGAAATCGCGCATCGGCAGCGTTCTGCAGAGGTTTAGCAGATTATTGACTTTCCTTTCTTTAACTTATTTTGCTGGGGGCATTCATTATATTGTAGATTCTGCCTCTTGAACTGGAAGTGAGTGAGAAAGAGCTTACACTGTGTGCTGAACAGGGATTTGTTCAAGAGGCTCTCAAGTATATAACTGTTAAGTGAAGCAAGGCTATATTTACATTGTGAAGGAATGAAAAGATTTGTTATTTGTGTGTAACTTAACAAATAGGATTTGACATTCAGGTCAGCGCCTGGATGCTGAAAGGATTTAGATTTGGAATTTTCTTTTGGCTGCATAACATTTTTTCCCCTCAATCAAGTACAGAAGCCCTGATTTTAAACTGGGGCGGAAATTGGGCAGGCTCCTCCTGTCTCTATCCTGAAACTGTAGGCCGCTGCCTCTTGGGGCCCACTGCCTCCTGGGGCCCACTGCCTCCTGGGCCCACTGCCTCCTGGGGCCACTGCCTCCTGGGCCCACTGCCTCCTGGTGCCCACTGCCTCCTGGGCCCACTGCCCCCTGGGCCCACTGCCTCCTGGTGCCCACTGCCTCCTGGGCCCACTGCCTCCTGGTGCCCACTGCCTCCTGGGCCCACTGCCCCCTGGGCCCACTGCCTCCTGGTGCCCACTGCCTCCTGGGCCCACTGCCTCCTGGGCCCACTGCCCCCTGGGCCCACTGCCTCCTGGGGCCCACTGCCTCCTGGGCCCACTGCCCCCTGGGCCCACTGCCTCCTGGGGCCCACTGCCCCCTGGGCCCACTGCCTCCTGGTGCCCACTGCCCCCTGGGCCCACTGCCTCCTGGGCCCACTGCCTCCTGGGGCCCACTGCCTCCTGGGCCCACTGCCTCCTGGTGCCCACTGCCCCCTGGGCCCACTGCCTCCTGGGCCCACTGCCTCCTGGGCCCACTGCCTCCTGGGGCCCACTGCCTCCTGGGCCCACTGCCTCCTGGTGCCCACTGCCTCCTGGGCCCACTGCCTCCTGGGCCCACTGCCTCCTGGGGCCCACTGCCCCCTGGGCCCACTGCCTCCTGGTGCCCACTGCCTCCTGGGGCCCACTGCCTCCTGGGGCCCACTGCCTCCTGGACCCACTGCCTCCTGGACAGCACTGCCTCCTGGGCCCACTGCCTCCTGGAGACCACTGCCTCCTGGTGCCCCCCCAGCATCCTGATAACCAATTTCGCACAATCATCTTGCGCATCAGTTTGGGTGTGGTGGTCATTGCCGCCATCTTTAGTAAAGCACCGTATGAGATTACTTTACAAACTGTCAGTGGGTATCAAAAGTTGATTAAATTTGTGATAACACCAAACTGGGTGCCTGTTGATTCAAAAGACAGCCAAGATCTTACAAACAGCTTGACAGGAGAAAACAATAGACACAAAATCCAGAAAGCATGATTTAAAAAAAAAATGCCTCAGCCCATTTAGAGGCTCCATTATGTATAGAGTTTCTCTTTACATCTACAAAGTGGGGTGGAGGGGGACCACAGCATGGATCCATTGTAATGGACAAGAAGTTGCACATGTTTCAGGCTTCATTTAAATATTGAAATTAAACGTTTGCTCAATAAGTGTAAGAGCAATCTGTATGGAAAGTTGCACGCAATGGAATTGCAGCAGGGACCGGTTGGGATTGTGCACTGCAGAATTTCATAGCCCTGCTCTCCGAATCACCCCACTGGGAACAATCGTGCCAGTGAAAAATATATCCCATACTGAGCAATAATGGCAGGAATAGCATAGCACATAGAGACAGGATGTTCTGGTGCAGGTTAGAGAACTGAATGGATTTGTATCTTACCCGTGATACATTAGTGGTGGAGGCTGCTGTTGAGAGTCAGTGAGAAAAATAATATCAATAAATAGGAAGAGCTGAGGTACCAAAGAAGAAATTGGAATAAGTGTGACTGAACTGAAAAGATTGCAATGGAAGAATAAGAACAGGTTACGCAGCAGACCAGTAACTAAATGAATGGACAGCTGTGAGGGGAAATAAATAATTGAGATCAACCAGAGCTGGCCAGAAATGAATAAAGAAACATGTTTGATTGGAGCTACCTGGAAGATAAGAAAATATTTGAGCAGGAATGGTCGAGGGTGGAAAATAAACAAATGAGAAAGAACAGGCTGTGACTGCAAACAAGCAAATAAAAGAGCAGAGACAATCTTAATTGGAAATAAGTAAACAAATGAAGAGGAACAACTGAAAATAAATAAACAAGTGAAGGGGATAATATGAGGAAGCAACATAGCCCAGAGACAGAGCGAGTGATGAAGTTTAATTGGAGCCAATCATGATACCCTTGTGAGCCTTAATCATGTAGGCCAGCACGAGCAGATCGAACACAAGGTCTGGGAATTTTAATAGATAGAATTGCCCAAACAGGGATTCGTCCAAAAAATTACGCTGTTCATCTGCAACAGCGACCCAGTGGATGTTATTATAAGTAACAATGACACTGTTCTGTTTGCCGGTGGTACCACCAACTAGTTTAAAAGACAGGCAGAAACCAAATCATTTCAAAATGATTTAGAAAGAATTCAACAGTATGTGGACAAATGAAATCAGTAACTATTGGGAAAGATTGACCATGCTGCCTACCCATCTCTATCGTTTTCCTTCAATTACAAACATGAGGAAAGGTTGGATAGGCTGGGGTTGTGTTCTTTGGAACAGAGGAGGCGGAGGGGATATTTAATTGAGGTGTATAAAGTTATGAGGGGCCTAGATAGAGTAGATAGGAAGGACCTATTTCCCTTAGCAAAAGGGTCAATAACCAGGGGCATAGATTTAAAGTAATTGGTTGGAAGTTTAGAGAGGATTTGAGGAGACATTTTTTCACCCAGAGGGTGGTGGGGGTCTGGCACTCACTGCCTGAAAGGGTGGTAGAGGCAGAAACCCTCATCAGATTTAAAAAGGTACTTGGATATGCACTTGAAGTGCCGTAACCTACAAGGCTACGGACCTAGTGCTGGAAAGTGGGATTAGCTCTTTGTCAGCCGGCACGGACAAGATGGGCCGAATGGCCGTCTTCTGTGCTGTAAATTTCTATGATTCTACTTCTTCAGGTTCATCTCACTCCTGCCCACTGGATATATCTCTGTTAACTGGAATTACAGCTGTGATCAACTAGTTGATAATACATTTGCTAATTTTGAGTTTCTAATCCACGGATCCATTGTCTGGGTGAACCTGACAAGAGAGCTGCTCAGCATCCAGTCCTTAGTATAGCAATATTTCCCCACAATACCAAATTTAAAATAATAATGAGATTACTTTGAAGTGCCTTTGTCTGTATGTCTGGTTTGCAAAGAACAGTCAGGACCTAGGATAATAATGAAAGCTTCTGCATAATTATCAAAGGGTTAATCAATAAAAAGTTTAATGTCCTTCTTCCAAAGGCCATGTCTTGGACTAATGTACTATATATATTTCTGTTCTTTTAAAGATGATTTTCTACCTATCATAATCTTTGTAGTAAAATACAAATAATTGATGTTGCTTTAACACTGCACTTAATTTGGATAATGCAGAATAGCCAAAACCAACTTGCTGCTTCAAAAGATCCATAAACTTCATAAAACACTACCTACAGATATAAACAACTGAACTTCAAATTACATTTGTTCAGCACAGAAAACCTACCAGTAAGTGCATTTATTAGATTTCAGGTGTTTGTCCTTTGTATCAGAATACTCTTAACAAGACCATTCTACAAAATGCAGCCATCCACAGATTATTTCCCCTTCTATTGTAAGAACCGTCTGGAAACTAATTGGCTTTTATACATATGGCCTGTGAATCATTTTCTGCAGGCCCGAGTTACAAAAAAGTCTGTTTACAAAAGCTTTAAAATAAATGGTGTAAACATCACAGTTAGTCGATTGCCAATATTTCTGAAATTAAACAAAAATCTTCAGTACACAAGATATTTTATAAGCCAGCTAATAGACTTCTAAAAAAAATATAAATCTGAGATATTAATATGAGATAACAACCAATGTTATTAAACAAATGCTGAACACACTCGTATCAAATTTCTTTCTGCATTATTATAACAGAATTGTTAACACCTCCAGTACAACAACAACATCAACAAGAACTTGCATTTATGTAGCACCTTTAACATAGTAAAATGTCCCAAGGCGCTTCACAGGAGCGATTATCAAACAAAATTTGACACGAGCCACATAAGGAGATATTAGGACAGGTGACCAAAAGCTTGGACAAAGAGATAGGTTTTAAGGAGCAGCTTAAAGGAGGAGAGTTAGAGAGGCAGAGAGGATTAGGGAAGGAATAGATATGAATGTGTTCTGATGAAGGGTCCCAGACCTGAAACATTAACTCTGTTTCTCTCTCCACAGATGCTGCCTGGCCTGCTGAGTATTTCCAGCATTTTCTGTTGTTATTTCAGATTTCCAGCATCCGCAGTATTTTGCTATTGTATGAATGTGTTAAGCGTTTGTGGAGTTACACCACTCACAGCACTTCCTAGGCTATAGACTTCTAAAAATGATTGAACACATCTCATAATTGGATGTATTGTTTAACAGAAATCTTACTGATTTTTAATAGAAAAAAGAACTTTTATATATTTATATAGCACCTTTCACATCCTCAGGATGTCCCGAATCACTTCACAGCTAATTCATTACTTTTCAAATGTGATCACTGATGTTTTGTAGGCAAACATCTGTAGGGAAAAGAGGGTGAAAGGGGGGATACAAGTAGATTCAGCTGCACCAATGGTGGACTGCCCACATCAGTCTTACCCATGTAGCTATGTGTAAAGACCCTGGTGCAGCTGCCTGGGAATGTCCGAGAACAAATGACTTTTCAGGCTCCAATTCAACAGGGAAGCAGTGAGGAAGCTAAGCCATCTGCTGGAATCCAACTTGCAGATAACCTCCACCATTATATTCATTGTATAATCAGTATTGAATATTATCCTTCAGGTTCATTTCAAGCTACTACAAAGATATCAGCAACATCGGGCAATCTGTGTAGCACAGGTGTTCCAAGCAGGTCTCTACTGTACTGTTTACCATGGCAGGCACGTTTATTATTTTCTGAATGGAAAACCAGCAGCAAAATGAATGGGCATCTCAATTCCAGGCCATTATTAATGGCATTCATGTGGCCATCCAGGCCCCTACACACAATCCCATGGCCTTCATGAACCACAGGGGTTCTACGCCTTCAATGTGCAGATGACCAGTGGCCAGCATTACAAGATTCTATAGGTGAATGCCCATTGCTCAGCAACAGCCATTATGCCTTCATTTTCAGGCAATTTTCTGTGTGCCTGGGTTATTTGCAGAAGCCAGATTGGAAAGATGCCTTTTTCAATTCTGACTCAGGGTGCCTTTGTAACAGTCAGGAACACTGGTTGTACACAGCTACAATGAGGCCCTTGCAGCCATCAGGATTGTTATAGGCACCTTAAAGCACTGTTTCCAATGCCCAGACAGATCGGGACATCGTTGTCTGCTACATGGTACAACAACTTCTCCATCCAGAGGCCTCATCATGGAACAAGTGGAGCAGGATGCTCACTCATAGCTAAGTGTAGAGCAGGGCACTGATAATGACCCAGAATAGGTCCTCCCTGAAACACCCTTGCAGGCAGCAGGAGTCATGTGCTAGGCTCTCATGGATGAGCCTAAAGCCCTGAGCCACTCAGTGCATTGACAGTCATATACACATGTGTAATATGCAGTGGCCCAATACAGCACCAACAATGTCCTCTGCACTAACTGAACTACCATGGATGCTCCTCCTTTCCTTAGTTTCTACCTTATTCTGCATTATCAGAAGTAAACTTTCTGGACAAAATTGAAATACTGTAAAGTGCTCTCAAATGTACTACAGTAAAAGTGTATGTGCCTGGCATGTTACACCCTGGTGTTGCCCCTCGGTGACAGTTCATGATATGTGTCTTTTCCAATCTATTCTTGGACTCCTTTTAGGTGGTTCCCCAATGTCAAGACTAAATACAGAGGCTGGCTGCAGAGTGTCAGTGGGAATCTCTTGGAATTGAGGTGGCCCACTGCTCCTTGCACTGGAGCATGGCATGACCTTGATGTGCCATGTCTGATACTGCAGTGGCTAGCTGGTCCTAACTGCTTTCTGGCACATCTTTTGTCATTTGGGGTGGGCGGGGCTGTATGGGTTGGATATCCATGCCTGATCTAGCGATACCCCTGATGCTGGTCAGCTCCCCACCATGTCCATTGATTTGCAGGGGAGCAGCCTCTGAGCAGCAAGGTTTGTGAAGCTCTGAGCAATCTCTCTCCCCATCTGATTCCCCTGAATATTAAAGAGAGACAAGTGAGTACAGTATAATTTGAGGCTAAGGTCTGTACCATCGTATAGCTGTGCACAATTGGCAGTAAGTGCTGCCTTTGGAAACACCACCTCACAGAAACTAATGCCAAAGGCCCCTACTTCTGATGCAAGTCCATCAAGCTGAGACACAATTATTGCTGTACTCTTCTGGATGCACCCTACACCAAATAAACTGTAACTAATTAAACATTAAATGAAACTTAACAACTTAAATTAAAATTTTGTTGGCTGGGGTGATGATGCACTCCAGTCCACGCGGCCCGCACCGGTCGCGGAAGGCCTCGAGCGTGCCAGCGGACACCGCGTGCTCCATCTCTAGGGCCACCCGGGCGCGAACGTGGCCGCGGCAGAGAGGCAGGCAGTCGGGTCGAATGACCTACTCGACCGCCCGCTGCCCGGACCAGTTAATGGCCACTTTGGCCAGGCCCAGGGGCAGTCCGATGAGGAGGTCCTCCGATCTGCCCGTCCCCCCAATCCGCACCGGGTGACCAAAGATCAGGAGCGTGGGACTGAAGTGCAGCCAAAAATCGAGGAGCAGCCCCTTCAGATAATGGAAGAGGGGCTGCAACCTCTCACATTCCGTATATACGTGGAACACGGACTCCTCCAGGCTGCAGAAAAGGCAGGCGGCCTTGGGAGTCCGTGAACCTACTTAAAACCTTATTGCACGGGACTGCCCCGTGCAACACCATAATTATTGGTGTAACACGAATGCTGCATAGACTAATAAAATGAGTTCACTTTTAATATATCTTGCAGTAGGTTGGTGATTCATATAAGAAACCTGAAATTGTCTAAAATTTCCACTGCTGAAGAACACCAAAAATATTTGAAATTTTTCAGAGGATTAAAAAGCAAACAGCTCCTTACTTTGCCATGGAGAACTATTTAAGTAGATTATCGAGGTCAATGTTGCTGCCAAAGCTTATTACATCAACTGAGACCAAGGTTTAAAGTGAATAATTAATGTTCCTCACATGGAGATACAAAACCCAAGTACAAATGTAAAATCTGTTATTTTTTTCCACTGAGTTTTCACGGCCATCAGTCATTTACCGTACTGTCTGCAAAGTGTGTAATTACCGTGATGGACTACAGATCCCACTTACTAACCATGTGCGTGTAAGCCTGTAGAAATCTGAGAGGCCTGTTTGAATGAACATTTGTAAACGGTTTTACTCAGCAGTTTAAATATGTTAGCATTAAAGTAAAGTCAATGGCCTAGAAATTGGTTGACTCCACACCCATTTTACAGGTATAAAATGTGCACCTAAGTGCCCAGTATAGCGGGTGGCGCGTGCGCTTCGCATTCTGCACCGGTGAAGAAAAAGGATCTTCCAGGGCCTGCGCCCGAAACAGGTGTTGGGCCCTTTGAATATGTAAATAAGGGGTCTAGCAGACGTTTCGGGTCCCTTTCCTGAAACTGGTCTGCCCTGTACACTGCTGGGGCCAATACTTAACTGAATGTGGAGCCGGGAGGAGATGGAGTGCCGATGACTGTTGGCGGGCTCTGCTCGGCCCCCTCCTGATCGCCTGCCCTGCTCCCAGGACCTACCTGAGGGCTGCAGTCGACGACACAGTGGCTCGAACTTCAAATCTGATTCACCAGCGAGCTGCCTGGGGGTGCCAAGCAGGAGTCCACAGCTCGCTAGTCTCATGTAAATGAGGCCTGAGGCCCAATATCACCATCAGGTGGGCCTCGGGCCAACCCGTTCCGGCACAAGCCCCTGTGACCAGTTCGTGCCCGGCAATCCAATTTCTAGAGCATTGTTCCCTGTGTCTATACATATAATATCAGACAGCAGTCACGAGAAGTATGTTAAGGTCCTACAATCGGCGGAGGACCCCGATTTTGCATATTATAAATAGGAACCTGCCTGAAAGAGGCGAGTGCCTGGGCAGTCCTGCTGAAGGCCATCAGCAAAACGACAGCGGGCGGGTGGATCGGGAGTGGGAACGGGGCGGTAGGAAAGAAAAAAAGACTTGCTTTATATATAGTGCCTTTCATGGCCTCAGGACATCCCAAAGCGCTTTATAGCCAATTCAGTACTTTTTTAAGTGTAGCTATTAGTGTAATGTATGAAACACGGCAGCCAAATTGTGTACAGTAAGCTCCCACAAACAACAATATGATAATAACTGTTCTAATTTGTTTTTATGCATCGGTTTGTGCACAGCACATCCTCTGACCTGTTGTGACCAATACTATGGGAGATCCACTAGTATATTTGAAAAGGCATGGACTGGGTACAGAGAACACCTGATATTGGGCCTCAGGCCTCATTTACCTGAGACAGGCCAGCTGTGGACTCCTACTTGGCACCCCCAGGCAGCTCGCCGGCGAATCGGATTCGAAGTTTGAGCCACTGCGTCATCGGCTGCGGCCCTCAGGTAGTTCTAAAACTACAACAATGTCTCTTCATCAGAAAATGTATAATAATGTTATAAGAACATAAGAAATAGGAGCAGGAATAGGCCACTTGGCCACTCGAGCCTGCTCCGCCATTCAATAAGATCATGGCTGATCTTGGGCTCAAAGCCACTTCCCCGCCCACTCCCCATAACTCTTCACTCCCTTATCTTGCAAAAATCTGTCTATCTCCACCTTAAATATATTTAATGACCCAGCCTCCACAGCTCTCTGGGGCAGAGAATTCCATAGATTTACGACCTTCTGAGAGAAGAAATTCCTCCTCATCTCAGTTCTAAAAGGGCGACCCTTTATTCTAAAACTGTGCCCCACATTCTAGATTCCCCCACGAGAGGAAACATCCTCTCTGCATCTACCTTGTCGAGCCCCCTCGGTATATTATATGTTTCAATAAGATCACCTCTCATTGTTCTAAATTCCAATGAGTATAGGCCCAGCCTGCTCAACCTTTCCTCATAAGTCAACCCCCTCATCTCTGGAATTAACCGAGTGAATCGTCTCTGAACTCGGAACTGTCTCCAATGCAAGTATATCCTTCCTTAAATAACCTGCACTGAAAATAAAAAGCTATTTATATTTTGACAATCCATGAGATCAATTCTGCGGATTTTTTCTGTAAAATATGTATAATGTATCCACCAAAGTAATTCACTGAAATGTGAAAGTATAAATAGTCTTTCTGTGTAATAATCCATGGCATACAACAGTACAACTCTTTTATTTTTCCTGATAAAAAGTAAACACAGACTTAAAAAAAGGAACAGTTGATTTTTGTTGGACCAGATAGTGGTATCGTCCTCCACACTGCTCCACTGATTATTGGCTCAGGTCTCATATCTCTGTCTCTGCTGTGATCTCAAGGTTGGTGGTGGAGTTATAACATTAAATTTGTTACAGTCAAGGTCACCCTACCAAGAGATACCTCTGAGACAAAATGTAACCCTCTGTGCTCTATTCTTCTGGCAACTCTTTATTTCATTCCTTGTTCCTTTCTTCTTTCCTTTCTGGTTTATGTCCTCCTTTATTTCCCTCTTTATTTTATTCCGTATATTTATCTAACTTTTAATCTTTCATTTTGTTTATGTGCCTTAATGGTAGATGTTTGCATTGATGTTCCTTGGTGTAGATGGTCATTTTTGACACGTATACATGCAGAAAACCCACTTTAACATTTTTAAGTCAAAACATTTGCCATGTGTTAATTTTCTTCTGAACTTTAACCTTCCTACAAAAGCAAAATACTGCAGATGCTGGAAATCTGAGATAAAAACAGAAAATGCTGGAAATACTCAGCAGGTCAGTCAGCATCTGTGGAGAGAGAAACAGAGTTAACGTTTCAGGTCGATGACCCTTCGTCAGAACTGGAAAAAACCTTCCTTACTTGTGTCTGTTCCACATATATAGAGGCATGTGAAAATAATTGAATGAGGAGGGCATGCTTGCTGCTTTGGGAAGGAAACTCTGTTTGGCTTCTATTACTGTTTTTAAAATAATTTTCATTGTATACGTTAATATTATTCCTGACCTGTGAGTAGGTTTATTATTGTAATGTTAGGCTTTGTTTCAATGTCATGGTGCATGAGCTTTAGGGTTGCAAAATTCTGGGAATTTTTAAAAGAGGAAACTTTCCATGGGAATTTTCAGGAATTTATGGGAATTTTGGGAATTTATGGGAATTTATGGGAATTTTGAGTTTTTTTGCACACTGATGGTTTTTGTCTCTGACCCTTATATTATCTTTGTCATCAAAATAGACATACTGTTCCATACAAATAAAAACAGGCATTCAAAACTTTATTTAGGTTATAATTTTGAACTTTATTGAACCCCCACAAAAAAGACCCATCTAAAATAAAATAAAAAGAGCGTCAGCTTATTTAGCCTGTAATTTGTCCTTATTTTGTCCCTTTGAGTCTTCTACTCATGAGTCTTCTGAGTCTTCTACTCCTCATTGCTTCTCCTGATTCTCTGACTCTGGCTCTGACGTGTCCATTTCCTCCTCTGTGTCAGTGTCTAGCTGTGTGGTGGACACTTCTGTATCTGGCTCAATAAGTTGTAGGTTCGCCCGAATAGCCACCAGTTTCTCCACTCTCTTGTTAGTCAGCCTGTTGCGCACCTTTGTATGCGTATTCCCAAAAAGTGACCAGTTTCGTTCAGAGGCCGCTGATGAAGGTGGGATTTGGAGTATCACCGATGCAATAGGTGACAGGGCCTCAGATGCACAAAGTCCCTTCCACCAGGTATGTGCACTGATATGCTTGCATGATTCCCACATCCCATCCCCATTCCAAAGACCTTGCTTGGTAGAGAACTTTGCCAGACTTCCCAGAACTTTGCCCACATCCAGATTGAGATGGTGTGAGAGGGTAGAAATCACACTGTAAGCGCTGTTGATCTGTTCTCCAGAAAGTATTGGTCTCCCAACATGCTTTGGGTCCAGTATGTATGCTGCAGCATGAATCGGCTTGACACAAAATTCTTGACGCATCTGTATGAATTGAACAATTGCCTTCTCCTCTGCTTTGAGCAGCAGGGATGTGGGTAGGGCAATGCTGATTTGTTCTTTTAAATCAGTAAAAAGCCTGAGAACATCTGACAAGACAGTGTCATCTCCTTCAATCTGAGCAATTGCAAATGCTACTGGTGAGAGTAGTTTAAGGCTGCTAACCACTCTCTCCCAAAACACATCATCCAGCAGTATTTTCTTGATGGTGGTTTCCATATCCCCAGACTGGGATATTGCCATTTCTTGCAGTGACTCCTTACCCTCCAGAAGGCTGTTGTACATTATGACAACACCACCCCATCTAGTGTTGTTGGGCAGCTTCAGTGTGGTGTTCTTGTTCTTTGTCATTTGCTTGGAGTTGTAGGTTGCTGCAACTACCTGTTTTCCCCTGACATACTTAACAACTTGCTTGGCTCTCTTGTACAGTGCTTCCATGGTTCTCAAACCCATGATGTCCTTGAGGAGCAGGTTAAGCCCATGAGCTGCGCACCCAATAGACATAATATGAGGGTAGGCCTCCTCCACTTGAGCCCAAGCAGCCTTCATATTCGCAGCATTGTCAGTAACTACTGCAAAGACCTTTTGTGATCCAAGATCATTGGATAAATGCTGCTGCATCTTTGTGGCATTCTTTACATATGGCTTTCTACAGTGTTTGCACATGTACACAGTCTTTCCATCTTTAATGCCTGGGGTAAAATGCTTCCACACATCCGACGGTAAACGTGGCATTGTTCTATGCAGAGAAATAAAGGGCATTCATCTCTGTGTTGAACTGCGGTCGATCAGCACGATTGCAACAGGGTGAGTACATTTTTGCTGATGCTCCATGTGATGGAAGCATGACCTGTACACACACGACGCTACATCACCAATAGTGTATTATTTTGTATATTTTAAATTGAAGGACAACAGAGTTCAACAAGTAACTGGTTTATTTGGTATAAAGTCTGATTTACTTACTGCATCATCACAACATCAGCAGAAAACAAAATGACTTCCCTCAGGACCCCTAACCTAGATCTTAAAAAAACTATAGCAGTCTTACAGATGCCTGCAGGCCAATCACAATTCGATATGCAAATATTACAAATAGAGGGAGCTAATCGCTCATCCGCTCATCCAACCAATCAGGACACATTTGTTCACAGTCACACACAAAACTTGTAATTATTAAAACAAGCCAAGTAAGAAGATAAACATATATTGATTAAGAAATTCCTTAATAATTAAGATTCCATCTCTGTTAGTAATTTTAAGAGAGGACCTGTGGAAAAAAAAGAAAGAAATACAAAAAAAACAATATTATGCTAGCATGTGCTTTTTTGAGCAAAATTCCCAAAATTCCCAAGCTAAACTTCCCGTGGAAAATTTCCGGAAATTTACCGGAAACTTTCCACCCCTTTGCAACCCTAATGAGCTTAAAACTTAAAGAAATGGTTGGTTCATGGATGCCTAGAATTCCTTGGATCTGGCAGAGGTTCGAGCATTCCGTTTTTTTATTGATACTAAAATGTCCCATATACATCTATAGAGATATAACTTTCTCAACACCTTCAAGAGACCAAACTGAGAGCGTACAGCAGGTTCCAGGCCAAGTTCTTCCTTTCCATAAGTGACAACTTAGGGTTGCCAGGGAGCATCTACTCTTTCACTGAGAATTCTGTAGATGTAATTCACTCCCAATCTCAATGAATTTACAAATCCCAACACAACATCTGATGATTGCCATCCAGTGAGGGTGGGGAAGAGCCCGAAGAGTCAGGAGCCAGATATGGGGATCCACTGCACTCTTTTTAAATTGTAATCATGCAAAGGTGCCAAGGAGAGAATCTGCTTTATATCCCAGGTCAGAGTTTTTCCTGTTGACAGGTCTCTTGATGCAATGCCAGCAGCTAGAAACTCAACGTCGTAGATCCTGGCTAGACGTATTGGATGAGCTGAGTGTTTGGAAAAAAGTCATCCTTTAATAACATGTGCGCTATTTGTAGTGAAAAGCTAAATCTGTTTTTTAAACACACATTGCTGATTGTGACAAAACTGTCAGAGGAAATCTTCATCTACTGGCTTTTAATTCTCTTTCTCTCTCATGCACACCACTAATTCTTGTGATTCATTGTACTTAAAAGTACTAACCTCAGACAGCAAAACACAGCGGTGAGAATAAAAATCAAAGAGGCAGACATACAGTAAGTAAAATCAGATCTAAAACCTATGATGTTCAAAGTAAGTATGTTTCTGAAGCAAGATAATAACTGCCGGTGGCAGCTTCGGGTCTGACAGCACCTTAATCTTGTTCCCGCAATATTGCATGCAAATCAGCATCTCTGTCCCTGCCTGTTCTAGGAATTGAATCATCTGAAAAGCCCCAATATGTCATACTGTAGCTGTTCGTGTAAGGCAGAGCATTAGCTCCATAAACATTATGACTATAGTTCTTTTTCCTTCCATTCAAAACAATGGACATATTTTAGGACAATATGTTTTGACCTCTCTTGTTCCATTGTTTGCAATGGAAGGATGCACATGTTTACGTATAATAAGTACTTGGTCTTCTCTCTCATGCCCCTATTGTTTGTCATGGGAGACTGTATGTGAATATGCTATCAAAGAACTTAGGAATTAGGTTACATTTGAGTTGAACCCGGTGTAACCTTGGAGAGAGAAACAGAGTTAACGTTTCAGGTTGATGACCCTTCGTCAGAACTGGAAAAAGTTGGAGATCGAACAGGTTTTTAAGCAAGTGTTGGGGCAGGGAAAGGGAGGAGGGGGAGGAAAGAACAAAAGGGAAGGTCTGTGATAGGGTGGAAGGCAGGAGAGATTAAGAGAGCATTTTCTGTTTTTATTTCAGATTTCCAGCATCCGCGGTATTTTGCTTTTGTATTAGTGAACACCATCTCTTAATCTCTCTTAATGTCTCTTACTCTTTCCTGCCTTCCATCCTATCACAGACCTTCCCTTTTGTTCTTTCCTCCCCTCCCCCCTTTCCCTGCCCCAACACTTGCTTAAAAAACTGTTCCATCTCCAGCTTTTTCCAGTTCTGACGAAGGGTCATCGACCTGAAACGTTAACTCTGTTTCTCTCTCCACAGATGCTGCCTGACCTGCTGAGTATTTCCAGCATTTTCTGTTTTTATTTCAGATTTCCAGCATCCGCAGTATTTTGCTTTTGTACCGGTGTAACATTTGCTGGTTGAAAACTCGTTCAGACTACAGTATGACAGCGTATGTTAAAACTACAGAACAACAGGAAGGTTAGGGTAGAAATGCAAAGCTAATTTTCAGACATAGCTTAAAATCACGGGAAAAGAGCAGTCAATAACCATTTATGCTACAAGGCATGTTGGGGGAGAAATTCAGTATCGCCCTGTTTGGGGCGCTATTATCGGCCGGGCGCAAAGTTTAGCGCCTGGCGCTAATTATCGCCTCCGACTGCAAACTTGGCTTTTATCGCCCCTGGAGGTGATTGGAGCGCTAAATCAGGTGCTACACACCTGTCTTAAGGCGCAAAGGCCAAGGAGCAAGGCGCTACCTCAGAGCGCTGGCAAAGCTCATGTGATGTCAGTCAGCAATGGAACACAGACACAATGGCGCCGGTGTTCTTAAAGGGGAGGGTCGATCTTGCTCTCCATCCACACCCTGCTCATTGCAGCCTTGAATCTCAGCCTGGAGAGACCTGTACATCAATTCTGCTGGAAAGAACAAAGGAGAGGCTCAGGGAAAGAGCTCAGAGTCTCATTCTCTTTTAAATCGATGCACGGAAGATCAAATCAGAAAGAACCTGCAAAGTGCTGCTCAGTACCCAAAACTCCTCAACACATCTTTGAATATCTCCTGCAGTCTCTCTCACTCAGAATGTGTGGTGCAAAAATTTCGCCGACAAAAAAAGGCATGAAGCGGTCGCCTTTAAATAGCGCTCCTCCAATCCCTTCCCGACTGCAAAACGCTCCCCTCAACCTGTCATTGCTAGCGGCAGGTGGTAAGACAGGGGGCGCCACTCAATATCCGGTCCGGGGCGCTACCAGGGCGTTGCACAGTCGACTGACGTCACGATCTGCTGCCGCAGGAGATCGTGGCGGTAGTGTTTAGCATTGCCGCAAAATGTCTAGTCAATTTCGTGAGCGGCGCAAACATCGCCGCACACAGGCGCTAGTTGTTTAGCGCCCCATTAGCGCCCTCTTAAAGCGCTAACGGGAGGCGCAAACCAACCGAATTTGTCCCCCGTTCTGTCTGAAAACTGACGCAGAAGTATGCGTTGTTGGATTGATTCACAAGAGCAACTATGCAGTGCAAAACAGGTTTGAAAAAAAATGACCTAATTTAGGAACACCAGCTAAAACCAATTTTAACCTTAGTATGTTGCCTCTCAGACTTGGGGTTATACAGATGGCAATGATCTGCCCATGTCCACATCTTTACAAGGTAGTTTTATAACAAACATTTGAAATTGGTAAAGGACCAAAATGCATAGATCTAGGAAGGAAGGAATGCATTATTTATTAGGGTACAATTCTCGAGTGTGCGGTCCTGGAGAGGTAGCTCGCCCATCACCAGCGCAAATCCTGTGCCTGCTGCCTGTGATTTTCTGATACATGCCGATAATGAGCGAGATTCATACCTGTGAGTAAGAACTTGGAAAATCTACCCTATTGTGTCTATTTACCTTGTAATAACCAATAATATAACTGGTATGAGACATATAGAGCACTGTATGATCAGTCACTTCAGTTGTACCGAATGGTTGCCTGGATTTGTTCGTGTTTTAAATACTGCTTAACACTTAAATGAGCTAAATTGGGCTTTTTACGTGTTTGTGTTTCAACATCGCTCAGAAATCTTTTAATAGGTAACTAAATGTTTGACTTATCAAGCTTCCAAATTTATGAGACAGAACTTCTGGCATCTTTCCTCGTGAATGAAGCCAAAATGTGCAGAGGTCGTGAATTAATTCTAAAACATTCTTCCACTATTCAGTGGAAAGAAGATTATCACTGAGAGAAAGACGTTTTTGTTTGATTGATCTCCTTAACAATACATTTTATAATTTAACTGAATTTGGACTAATTCATGCAATGACTAGATGTCATAGCCAACGGAGAAAGTTCCTAGTTCCCTCATCATTTTTAAACTATAAAACCAGATGTTACCCAGAAAAGAAACATTTCCATGAAACAGGATAGGTGCAATGGGTAGTGGGAAGTAGTGACACTAAACAGAATGGAGCATAGAGTGTAAACACAGAAAAGAACAAAATTCCTTCTTGTCTGAGAAGCTACTCACACAACTGTCCAACCTCTCCTGTCCTCTCCTCTCCACACACACCGCCATAAATAACTCACCCAAAAATAATGAAAATCTGCACTCAATAATTGAGCACTTTGTACCTCCTATCATTTTAGATGAGCAGCTATGATGAATAGGTTGGCACTCCAGGCCCCTTTGTTCTATGTTATGTGTTGCCAGACATTTGACATGAACAACCTCCCCTCACTTTGTGAAGAAATACTCAATACCACTCTCCCAAAATTTGACAAATCAAAATCACCCAGCCATTCACTTACTTATTTTGACTAACATTTAGTTTTTAACATTAACTTAAATGAGATGTCCAAGCTTTCATATTTGAAAGCAATGGCTGAGCAGCCCAATAATATAGAGCAGGAGTACCCAAGCTTTTATCATCATGGCTACATAGGTACGTATTGTGGAGCTTTGAGGGGAGCACATAATTTCCATCTATCTCAAGTTGCTGACACTAAGATCTTGGTGTTCTGATTTAGCATTTTTCCACCAATGAAGCATTAACACGAAGAATTGCCCTTTCCAAACCTTCCGCGCCCATACAATTCAAACAGGACAAACCAGCGCATAAGAAATTTAGGCCAAAATAGGATTCAGTCACCAGAGCTTTGAAGGCTGGCTTGCCAGGGCTTGGGGGACCACATGTGACCTGGGGGCCTGAAAGTGCATGTGAGAAGTTGGAAAAGCAAGTGAGCAGAATGCACCCTCACATGATGAGGGACAGTCTGAGGATATCTGAGCTACCTCCACCTTTCCAGAGTTAACAATAGAACTTGATGTTATTGAGCAAGTTTGGCAGAGGACTCGGAATAGGTCACATGTGTGTGATGAGGTGGAATGTATAAGGGGGAAATAAAGTTTATATTTGAGATTAGATCAAAATACATTTTGCATTCCATTAAATATCTTCTGAATTGGGCCATATGTTTCACTTTAAGTGAAATTTTCTGGAAACGTTTTTTTGTCCAAATGATTGCAACATATAACATCACGACTCAAACTTAATGTCAAAAATCTATTCGGATTTTTTTTTCAATGACGGGGACACACTTTTCAGTATTAATAATGCTGGAGAAAATGTAGCTTTGTTCAAAAGATGCTTCATTGCCTGAGACTAGATCAGTAATGAAGTAAAAACAAAAACCGCAAATGCTGGCAAAACTCAGGAGATCTGGCAGCCTCTGTGGAGACAGGAAAATTGTTAATGTTTCAGGTATAACCCCTCCTCAGCTTTTTATTTTCTCCACAAAATAATCTGTTTTCAGTGAAATGATCCTTGAAAACTAGACAGTGATGGGTCAAGCTCTTAAATATTAAATCTACCCTCTCCCGCCTCTTAAAATCTTTCCACGGCCCTAAAAAAAATTACTTGTATAAAAAAGAAATAGAAAAATCAGTATTTATTTGGTAAGTATTGAATTGTCCTGCATACTTTAAAACCCTATGTCCATGCTTCCCTTTGATGTCCCTATAATCCATGTGCCTGTCTTACTCATCAACCTTACACTGTGTTGTTGTGCTTCCTGAGTGGAAGGCACAAAGGTGGTAAAGGTTGCTGTCAGGTGCTGTTGGCCTGTTGGGATGGTCATAGCCTTTAACATCTGGGTGCAGGATCATGTGATGTCCCTACAACAATGGAAACCACATCCAACAACACTGCATACCCAGTCTCTAACACGGGCATGATTTTGCCAGCCCTGGGGAGGTGGATTTGGAGGTGGGACTGCCAGGAAAATGGCAGAATCTGGGGGCGGGGTCCCCAACCCGCCTCCGTGCCATCTTCCCAGGAGGCGGGTAGCCGACCCGCGCCGGGTCCCGTCTCCTGGAGGCGGAAATGGGATTACAGCCACTTAACTGCCTGTTAACAGGTAGTTAACAGGCAGTTAAGAGGATTATCCCCATTTTTCCATCAGAGGTGCGGACTTCCCGATGTCGAGAAACCCCGCCAGGGTCACCGAGGCGAGCAGTGGGTCTGCGGGGGTCGGAGGGGCCCAAAAGTGCGCAGTGAAGGTAAGTGATGGGTGCAAGTGTGGAGAGGTAAGTGTGTGAGGTGAGTGAAAAGTGATAGAAAATGTTTACTTACCTTTGTTTCTTCCTGCAGACTTCAACAGTTGGGGATGCGGAGAGTCTCGCTTCTCACCGGCAGAGATGACAGATGGCTGCTGCATTCTCCGATGCAACAACCATCTAATTTCTGCTCACAAAAGAGGTTTGATGAGTTTTGAATACAAGAGCTCATCAAACAACAGAGAATGTCAGTGTTTGACAGCTTCACAGAGCTGTCAAACGATGACAATTCATCTGTCAAATATTTTTGACAGATGAAACGTCATACACTGACGTTCTCTGTAACCGGCTTCCCCTTAATTGGCCTGCTAAGCCCGCTGGGCAAGCGTAACAAGGTCAATCAAGGGAAAATAGTGTGGGTTGGCCAAAAGTCAATGGAGGCGGGACTAAAACCCGACAAGCAGCAGTCCCGCCTCCAATGCACCCCCATTGGCAAAACCTTTGAGGGGCCTGACTAAAATGGGGACTAGTTCAGAACAGACTCCTTGAAAGGATGCTGACTCGTGAGACCCTTGTCCTGTCGCATCATTGGTACTGAGCCTCCCTGGATGTGCCTGAGAGTAGTAAATAGGGTGTCTCTGATATGGATGAAGCCTATCATCACCGCTCTTTCCAAATGATGACCCAATCTATCAAATATGGTAGTGACAGACTCCTGTAGATGGATGCCTAAAGTCTCAATGACACCAGTAACAGCACTCATGCGAGAACTGTTCTGTGCTTTGTCCCTCACTGCTTTAGGGCTCACCTTCAGAGAGCTGTGTAGATGCTAGCGATTCCTTAGCATTCTGTGCGTGAGTAAATAAATCTCTCCCTCAGAATTGCACTGAAGCAGGAGGTGTGTTGCTGCACATTTTCCTCCTGCAGCTATAGGCTGTTTATGGCACACTCAAAGGATGAACAAGACAACACTGCTTCTGCAGTGACATCTGTTAGAAGGTGTTTTCTACTAAAATCGGTGCTAAAACGGTGTCGCTGTAGCCATGCCTGTGACTCGTCAGCAATTTCTATTGGGCACAAAGTTTTGAAAACAACTAGCTACCAAATCTGATAGCACTGACTTCACTATAAAAAAGGTTTGAGAAATACTATATACTGCATAAAGCATACTCAATGGCAAGACACTTGAAGGTTGTACATGAAAAGATCTAGAGGTTCAAATACATAATTCCCTGAAAATACAAGTGCAGGTAGATCTACAATAATGTTATAAATATGAGCATAGAGTCAAAGGATAAAGAAAAAAATGATAAATTTGTACAAAACATTGGTTAGGCCGCAGTTAGAGTAAGAAAGAAAGAAAACTGCAAATCTCTCTTTCTTCGAGTATTGTGTGCAGTTCTGGGCACCTCCTTATATCAGCCATGATCTTATTGAATGGTGGAGCAGGCTCGAAGGGCCGAATGGTCTACTCCTGCTCCTGTTTCTAATGTTCTTCGGTTTGGAGTCAAAGAAGAGGAGTTAATCAATTTTAAATTGTCACTAAAAGATTGAGGCGAGACATTTCTTTACAGGGGGAGTTTTTGCAGCATGGAATACTTTGCCACAGGGAATGGTTGAGGCATTTTTAAAGGGAAAACTGGATAAATATTTGATGCAGTGGAAGATACAGAGATAAGGAGAGAGCAGGGCAATAGAATTAGTTTGGGATTGCTCTGGCAAAGAGCTGGTACAGACACAATAGGCCAAATGGCCTCCTTCTATGCTGTAAACATCTAGTTCTAAGTAAACCAATTACATTATGAGGGTGTGATGATTTGTGCAAGCCATCTATTGGTTCAGTGTCAGCTTCCTTATGGTGAACATGCTCATTTTTCATAGTTTAACCGTTTTCTTTCTTATGTTGTGTTGCCATTGCAGGATCACCTCCACTGAAGGTGGTTCAGGAATGTGCTGAGGCTGCCAGTGCTGTGGGATTCATGCTGTTTATATTGCAGGATGGATTACCGAGCACCCGCAAAAGCAGTGAAATTATTTCATGCTGGCAGAGGCATCAGTAGCACCTTGTTTACTTCACAGCAGTGTGACCAGTGTCAGAGCTGTCAAGGCAAGGGAGCCAATCCCTGTTATAATCATTTGGAGTAACATATATGTTTACAAAAAAAATTGCCATCAAAATTAAACATGTGGCTGAATGATTTGTTCCTATTTAGAAGCTATCACATGAAACATCGTCTATATTTTAATATAAATGCGGCTGTAGTTGGAGGTTCCTCTGTAGAACTGAAAAAAATATTTCATTCAAGCTGAAAAGAATCAGTGCGCTCTGGTGATATTAAGCAGGAGCCCTGCAGATTATATTCACTGGAAGTCATTGATTTTGATGTAGCTGGCCTCTTTGGAACCTGATCAGGAGCTATTTTTAATGTAGTTCCTGCTGAATGATTACTGTATGCAACAAAAACTCATCAGGGACTCTGCTAAGAAAGACATTTCTCAATCAATCTATAAAGGGCTGGACAATGTGCAAATCACACACCTCAGAGATCGCTGTCTGATGTCAACTCCACTTCTGTTTGATTGAAATGTTCTGAACTGTAAGTAGAAACCCTTCAAGCTAAGGATTTCAATAAGAAAAAGTAAGGCACTTAAAGATAGGGATGCGGAGTACAGAACTGGGTAACTCCACTAAAGGTAATTACACCCGATAGTAACGGGGCTGTGGGAAAGTGGAGGTGTGGATCCTCCCACCCTCGAGAAGGGGAAAGGGAAGTTGGTGTATGTACATCACCCAAAAGGTTTTGTGGAAGCAGACTTAGAGATACATGGAGGGAGCAGACAGGTCAATGTTTTGGACCAGGCCTCATTCGGAACTGAAAAATAAAAAATTGACAAGTATTTTACTGGAATCAGATAAAAGGGAAGAGGGAGGGAAATCTAACCAAAAATACTCCAAGCACAGAGAGGAAGCATTGGTTGAATGATCTGTAAACTGCTTAAAAGAAAAGGAGATTGTTAGATGATTCAAAAGACCACCTCAGACAGACAATAGAAAGAAACATGGAAAAAATGAAAAACATTAAAGAAACAGAGAATATTTGAGTAGCTACAACAGTGACAGTTCACACAAGGAGAAAGGCAAGAAAATGGGAGAAATTGAAAAACAGACTGCAAATTCGATCTGAAATTGAAGAAGAAAATGTTGACAAAGCGCAGTGGTGCTGAATTTCCTCACTGGTTTTTATTGAGATTAGGGCGTAATAGTGGCAAGGAACTTTTAAGTTAAGCAGATTTTTGGGCGGGTCCCATTCTCACTGGGTTCCCTGCATCCATCGCTCTTTCAGCGCTCCCAGGCAAATGATGGGATGATGCTAAACGTTAAAATTCACGTCGTTACCACGCCCATCACGTTCCGTCTAATCTGCGATGGTATAAAAAAGCTGATCCCGGCGCAAGTGCTGAAGTTTTAGGAGCTCTGATCATAGAGAGGTTTCGTTGATAGCTCACCACTGACTGCATCTTTTTAATTTTTTCCCCTTGGGAAGCTGCAGATCATACTTCAAGAGTGAGACATACAACGTTGGACCCCCATCCTCCTTCTTAGGCAGTCCCTCAGAACCGAGGATGACTTAAATCACTGCTGGAGTTGTCCATGAGGCTCCTGACGTTCCAGGTCCCGAACTTCATTATAAAGGGTGGAAGATGCCTGTGCGTGAATTCTTTTAACGTGGGGTGGCTGTTGCACACCAGCTACCACACGGGCTTGACAGAGCAAGGTCTTGGTCCAATGGCAAGGGGATCCAAGATGATTGGAGACCAGGCTCTGCTACAACGGCCTAGCACACACACACACACACACACACATACACACACAAACATACTCCTACTGTCCTCCTCCCTCCTTCCCACAGGTCCTATCTGCCTGGGTTTCATAGGATGCATTGTGGTCCTCGTGACCTCACTGTTGGCCCGTGCCGCACCTTCCCTGGGCCCCGATCCCGCTGCTGGTCCACGTTGCGCCACTCCTGGGCCTTGACCTCGCTGCTAGGCTCGTCTTCGCTCCTGGGTCCCGGCCTCGGACATGAATGATGTTGTCTCTCACAAGATCAAATTAGCACTGATATTCTGGTGAAGGTTAGCCAGGGGTGGTTAGTGGAGCCCCATCAGTTTTTTGTATGTGTGCCTAGATGTGCCTCAATAATTCCGAGACTCGAAGTTAGCAGAACAAAAACAAGGCTTTTATTAACTTAGAAAGTAACACGTAAGAGAGAGAGATGTCTTCCTTCTGGAGACTGAGGCCAGACTGAAGCTAGCTTACAAACGGGGCCAGGTATGGGCGGAGCCCTACACACAGCACATTCCAGCACATTCCAGTATACAATACAGCACATTCCAGTACACAATACAATGAGGTCTGGGGGAAGGGAAATGACACTGAAACCGATCTCAGTCACAGGCAGTGGTGAATGGAATATTTCATCACATTCACCCCTTCTATAGATTTAGTCTGTTCGGGGGTTTGATAGTCCTCTGCGACCGACGTGGCTGTTGCGGTGCCGCGGGTGTCGGCTGGGTGTCCCCGATAGCCTCGGTCTCTGCCGGGGGTGCCGCCAGGGTTGTTGGAGGGGTAGTTGGTGGGGGTGCCGTTGGTCGGTGTTCTTCCGGGGGTGATGAAAGAGTAGTGGGTGGGTAAGAGTTGCTGTGGTCGTCGTTGCCGCTATTGCCGTGGTTGTTGTCGATGCCGGCTGGGGCGACGTCTTTTATGGACACGGTGTCCTCCCTTCCGTCGGCGTGCCGGACATATGCGTATTGGGGGTTGGCGTGGAGTAGGTGTACTGGCTCCACGAGAGGGTCCGTCTTGTGGCCCCTCACATGCCTTCACACGAGTACCGGACCTGGGGTGGAGAGCCATGATGGCATGGATATGCCTGAGGTGGATTTCCGGAGAAAGACAAACATTCGTTCATGAGGCATGGTATTAGTGGCCGTACCCAATAGCGACCGTATCGAATGGAGCACATCCGAGAGGACTTCCTGCCAGCGGGAGATAGGGAGGCCCTTGGTCCTTAGAGCTAGAGTGACTGCTTTCCATACTGTCCCGTTCTCTCGCTCCACTTGGCCGTTACCCCGGGGGTTGTAGCTGGTGGTACGGCTCGTGGCGATCCCCTTGGACAGCATGTACTGGCGTAGCTCTTCACTCATGAAGGACGCCCCCCTATCCGTATGGATGTAGCTCGGCATACCGAACAGGCAGAACAGGCTGTTGAGGCATTTAATGACCGTGGCGCTGGTCATGTCTGGGCAGGGGAAGGCGAATGGGAACCGGGAGTATTCGTCCACAATGTTCAGGAAGTAAACATTGCGGTCGACGGACGGGAGGGGGCCCTTGAAATCTAAGCTGAGCCGCTCAAAGGGCCGTGTAGCTTTGATTAAGTGGGCTCTATCTGGGCGGTAGAACCGAGGCTTGCACTCAGCGCAAGTGCGGCAGTTCCTGGTCAGGGACCGAACTTCCTCAATCGAGTAGGGTAAGTTACGGGACTTTATGAAGTGGAACAGCCGCGTGACCCCTGGGTGGCAGAGGTCGTTGTGGAGGGTCTGTAGCCGATCCCCGGTGGCGCTGGCACACATCCCTCGTGAGAGGGCGTCGGGGGATTCGTTAAGGGCCCCCGCTGGGGCCCCGCTCTCCCCCCAGAAGCCCTACGACAGCCGCGACGCGTCAGGGACCCAACTGCTACTTCTGCGGGCAGCCAAAGCACACCAGAAACCTGTGCCCGGCGAAAGGCACCACCTGCTTTAAGTGCGGTAAGAAGGGGCACTTCGGGAAGGTGTGCAGAGGGAACCCCGCCGGAAAACCAACCGCCGGAAAACCCGCCACCGCCGCGTGTGCGCCGTGGGAGCGGCCATCTTGGACGCCATCTTGCCCGACCTCGTGGGGTCCACCATCTTGTGAGCAGACAGCGTGGACGCCATCTTGTATCGATCAGGGCCCTACAGTGGCATCGGTCACAGTGGACCAGACCAGGCCGCACCCGCTATCCAGATCAATGGTGGACATCGAGGTAAACGGGTGCCAGGTTAAATGCTTAATTGACAGTGGAAGCACGGAGAGCTTTATCCACCCAGAACTGGCACAACAACTCTCCCTAAAGGTGGTCCCTACTCAGGGTACCATCTCTATGGCTGATAAAACCCAGACATCGACCATTCTGGGTTACTGCACGGTACAATTGTGCGTTAACGGAACTGTATATGATAATTTTAAAGTATTAATCATGAAGAACCTATGTGCGAGCGTGATCTTGGGCCTGGATTTCCAGTGCAACCACCAAAGCATCACGCTCAAGTACGGTGGGTCCCAGCCGCCCCATCTACAATAATGGGTACAACCTTGCACCATGGGATTCCTCTGTACGCCATGTTTATGGAAGAGGAGTCTTGAAGGGAGCAAAGGACAATATGGCATCATAGGAGAAGGCTGATACCAACTTGCTAGTACTCTAGTACCCACCCCAGCTCCCGGTATAAGACTATAAGTCCCAGAGCTCTTATGAGGTAACTGTGAAGAGATGTGCCTTTGTCAACTTCGATTCACTGACTGACCTGTGCCAGCTTCTGCACCCAGACCAGCCGGCCAGATCAAGTGCCTCAGCTGCTCTGCCAATGGCTGTCAAAGTGACTACCACTCTCAGATTCCATGCCATCGGCTCCCTGCAGGCTGCAGCAGGCGACTTGTCTGACTTCATACAGGATGCTGTCCACTCCTGCGTTTGCAAAGTCATGGATGCTCTCTTGAGGAAAGCTGGGGGATTCATCCATTTTGGAGTGACATCAAGGCAGCAGCATGAAAGGGCCACTCAATTCTACAATATTGCTGGATTCCCCAAAATTCAGGAAGCAACAGATGGAACCCAAGTTGTCTTGTGAGCACCTACTGTTAACCCACCGAGTTTCCTTCATAGAAAGGGATTCCACTCCTTCAATATTCAAGCAGCTTCTGACCAGTAGCAGTGAATTGTCCATGTGAATGCACAATTTGGAGTGCCCTACACAACTTCATCACTAAAAAAGGTTTGGAACTGCAATGCTTGGAGCAGGAAGGTTAGGCTGCTGTGGTGGCAGAAGGAGCTAGAGGCAGGCCAACATCAGGAGGATCGACAGTCCCGGCTGCCGGAGAAATATGCAGGCAGATTATTAGTCAAACATTCTCCTTCTATTAACATCACTGCCCTGACTATAGTTCCATTACTACACTTCTCTAGTATTTAGGGCTGCTCCAATCCATTCAAGTGAAAACATCTGATTTTGGTCTCAAACTAACCATGCCACGAAACCACAACAAAACCTCTTAAAACTAGGGAGCTCATTTAACAACAGAATCAATTTATACTTCAGTATGTCTTTAAGAACACATTCTATTTAACTTACCATTTTTTTGCACTGTGCTTCTTCTGGGTGTCTGGGCATGTTTTCCTAAGATCTTTCCTAGTCCTTCTTCTATGTGAGGGCCAGTATTGTGAGGTCATTGGCTGCACACCAAGTCCAAGGACCTTTTAGGACTGTGGCATAGTGGTTAGCACTGTTGCCTCACAGCGCCAGGGACCTGGGTTCAAATCCGGTCTCGGGTGACTGTCTGTGTGGAGTTTGCACATTCTCCCCGTGTTTGCGTGGGTTTTCTCCGGGTGCTCCGGTTTCCTCCCACAGTCCAAAGATGTGCGGGTTAGGTTGATTGGCCATGATAAAAAAAATTGGCCCTTAGTGTTGGGGGGGATTAAATACGTGGGGTTACGGGGTTACAGGGATAGGGCTTGGGTGGGATGGCTGGCGGTGTAGGGACCGGGTGCTAGGGTTTGGATGATCAGCCATGATCTCGTTGAATGGCGGTGCAGGCTCGAAGGGCCGAATGGCCTACTCCTGCTCCTAGTTTCTATGTTTCTATGTAAGTGACCCTGTCTCGTGATAGCCGAGTCCTGGAAGGAACTGCTATGGGCTGTAGCTCTACTGTAACTGCCTAGGCATCCTGCCCCTGCCTCCTATGTGTTATCTGAGTAGGCCTGTAGGGGGCCTTATATTACCATGTCAGCTGTGGCTCAGTTGGTCGCACACTCGCCTCTGAGTTAGAAGGTTGTGGGTTCAAGTCCCGCTCCAGGGACTTGAGCACAAAAATCTAGGCTGACACTCCAGTGCAGTGCTGAGCGAGTGCTGCACTGTCAGAGGTGCTGTCTTTTGGATGAGACATTAAACCGAGGCCCCGTCTGCTCAGTCAGGTGGACATAAATGATCCCACGGCACTATTTGGAAGAAGAGCAGGGGAGTTATCCCTAGTGTCCTGGCCAATATTTATCTCTCAATCAACATAACAAAAACAGATTATCTGGTCATTATCACATTGCTGTTTGTGGGAGCTTGCTGTGCGCAAATTGGCTGCTGCGTTTCCCACATTACAACAGTGACTACACTCCAAAAGTACTTC
This sequence comes from Somniosus microcephalus, assembly GCF_052327205.1. NCBI lineage: Eukaryota > Metazoa > Chordata > Chondrichthyes > Squaliformes > Somniosidae > Somniosus > Somniosus microcephalus. The sequence goes on from NC_141003.1 coordinate 55,651,242, forward strand.
ATTGGCTGTAAAGCGCTTTGAGACGTCCGGTGGTCATGAAAGGCGCTATATAAATGCAAGTCTTTCTTTACCATGCTACCATACCCCAACACCCCTCTCTCGCTCCTACCAAACTCTGGTACCCTCTTCCTAGTACTCATAAACACCAAAAAAAACACCCTCCAATTATTCCCACATCCCAATACCTCCATCTAATTTCTCCCAAACCCTGGCACCATCTCAATGCTCCCATACCTTAAACTCCAGGATTGCCATCTCAACACTGTCAACCCACACTGCCCTCACTCTAGTACTACTACACACAGTTTGTACAAACTATTTTCTAACTACCTGCAACCTAAAACATCTTCCCTGCCATCTTCCTCTGTATTCTGGGCTTTTTAATAAAGATAAATGAACCACAGAGATACATGAGCATTTAAAAATAATCAATGATTTACACTCTTCATATAAATATGTACATAATCATACAAGTCAAACTCTAAAATATTACTAAACCTGAAAGTTCAGTGTTGAATGCGATCTACTCCACAAAGCATTCAGTGCGCGATTATTTTCCAACAAAATGTGGATTATTTGTATACATAAACCCTGTAGATAAAGTAGACACAGCTATAATAGAAAGAATAACTCACTGTGACAGCAGGGCTCTGAACTTTATTTTGCCTGTTGTGTAAGTTTGCTAACCCCTGCACCCCAGAATGAGTTAATCGGATATCTCCATATTGCTGCTGTCGCAGCTTTATAACTTTAATGACAAAATGTCATTACTAATAGCATAAAATGAATGAATTCAGTAAGGCCCAGTTGAAGTGGTCATTTATCAGTGTTTTATTGGATTTGCAGTTCTGATATGGTATTTTTCCATTTTTACTTGAAACGTAAATATACCAAAGTCCGATAAGGTCAGGTAATCCATTATTAATAATCCTCATTCATTCCTACATAACTGCAATCCCTCTCTTTCAGCAAAATATAGAGTCAGAATAAGGTGTCCTTTATTTCCTTACTAATTTAACTATACTGTCTCCCAAGATACAAAACAGTTCCTCACAGAATTTACTGCATCAGCCTAGCAATACAGTGAGGTCCAACACCCAGCAATGATGAATCATAATGTGAAAACTACCGTTGGTGTGTACATGGATTATTGGGGGAGGTGTAGTTTGGTTTGACTTCTAAATCTCTGTCCTGCATGGATCTCTAGGCCAGTGGTTCTCAAACTTTTTTGGTTGAAGGACTCCTTTTCAAATCGATTAGTAATCATGAACCCCTGAAGGACCCCTTTTCAGCAACGGCAACAACTTATATTTACATAGCGCCTTTAATGTAATAAAATGTTCCAAGGCACTTCACAGGAGCGTTATCAAAAAAAAATGGACTCCAAGCCATATAAGGAGATGTTAGGGAAGATAACCAAAAGCTTTGTCGAAGATGTAGGTTTTAAGGAGCATCTCAAAGAAGGAAAGAGAAGTGGGGAGGCGAAGAGATTTAGGGAGGGAATTTCAGAGCTTAGGGCCTAGGCAGCAGAAGGCACGACCACCAATGGTGGAGCAATTAAAATCAGGGATGTTCAAAAGGCCAGAATAGGCGGAGCGCAGAGGTCGAGAGAGATTATAGGGCTGGAGGAGATTAGAGATAAGGAGGGAGGCCATGGAGGAATTTGAAAACAAGGATGAGAATTTTATAATTGAAGCATTGATTAACTGGGTACCAATGGAGGTCAGCAAGTACAGGAGAGATGGGTGGGTGAGCGGGACTTGGTACAAGTTAGGACACTGGCGGCAGATTTTTGGATGACCTGAAGTTTATGGAGGGTAGAACTAGGGAGGCCGGCCAGGAGTGCGTTGGAATAGTCAAGTCTAGAGGTGATAAAGGCGTTGATGAGGATGTCGGCAGCAGATAAGTTGCGGTAAGAGCGGGGATGGGTGATATTACAAAGAAATGGGCGGTCTTAGTGATCGAACCTAATTGATCACGAATTGAGGTAGGAAGCTCAATTCGTGGTCAAATATGACACCAAGGTTGTGAACAGACTTGGTCAGCTTTAGACAGTTGCTAGGAGTTGCTATAGAGATGGTGGAGGGTTCGAGAGAGGTGGAGGAGAGGTACAGCATACATGTGAAAACTCACGCTGTGTCAGCGGATGATGTCACCGAGGGGCAGCATGTAGATGCGAAATAGGAAGGGGCCAAGGATAGATCCTTGGGCGACACCAGGTGTCGTCAACAGTGCTATCAAGTGACACTTATTCGCCAATAACCTGCTCACAAATGCTTAGTTTGGGTTCTGCTAGGACCACTCGGCTCCAGACCTCATTACAGCCTTGGTCCAAACATGGACAAAAGAGTTGAATTCCAGAGGTGAGGTGAGACTGACTGCTCTTGACATCAAGGCAGCGTTTGACCGAGTGTGGCATCAAGGAGCCCTAGTAAAACTGAAGTCAATGGGAATCAGGGGGAAAACTCTCCACTGGCTGGAGTCATACCTAGCACAAAGAAAGATGGTTGTAGCTGTTCGAGGTCAATCATCTCAGCCCCAGGACATCGCTGCAGGAGTTCCTCTGGGTAGTGTCCAAGGCCCAACCACCTTCAGCTGCTTCATCAATGACCATCCCTCCATCATAAGGTCAGAAATGGGGATGTTCGCTGATGATTGCACAGTGTTCAGTTCCATTCGCAACTGCTCAGATAATGAAGCAGTCCGTGCCCGAATGCAGCAAGACCTGGGTGACATTCAGGCTTGGGCTGATAAGTGGCAAGTAACATTCGCGCCACAAAAGTGCCAGGCAATGACCATCTCCAACAAGCAAGAGTCTAACCACCACCCCTTGACATTCAACGGCATTACCATTGCCGAATCTCCCACCATCAACATCCTGGGGGTCACCATTGACCAGAAACTTAACTGGACCAGACATATAAATACTGTGGCTACAAGAGCAGGTCAAAGGCTGGGTATTCTGCAGTGAGTGTCTCACCTCCTGACTCCCCAAAGCCTTTCCACCATCTACAAGGCACAAATCAGGAGTGTGATGGAATACTCTCCACTTGCCTGAATGAGTGCAGCTCCAACAACACTCCAACAAGACTCTGGAACAGTACCCATGGATTGGAAGGTAGCTAATGCTACCCCACTGTTCAAAAAAGGTGGTAGAGAGAAAACGGGGAATTACAGACCGGTAAGCCTGACATCGGTAGTGGGGAAAATGCTAGGTCCATCATAAAAGATGTAATAGCTGAGCACTTGGAAAACAGTGATAGGATAGGACAAAGTCAACATGGATTTACAAAAGGTAAATCATGCTTGACTAATCTACTGGAATTTTTTGGGGATGTAACTGGTAAAACAGATAAGGGAGAACCAGTGGATGTGGTGTATTTGGACTTTCAAAAGGTTTTCGATAAGGTCCCGCATAAGAGATTAGCATGTAAAGTTAAGGCACATGGGATTTGGACAGGTTGGGTGATTGGGCAGAAACATGGCAAATGCACTATAATGTGGATAATGTGGATAAATGTGAGGTTGGTGGCAACTTTGGTGGCAAAAACAGGAAGGCAGATTATTATTTGAATGGCAATAGATTGGGAGAAGGGGAAGTGCAAAGAGACCTGGGTGTTCTTGTGCACCAGTCACTGAAGGTAAGCATGCAGGTGCAGCAGGCGGTTAAGAAGGCAAATGGTATGTTGGCCTTAGTAGCGAGAGGGTTCAAGTACAGGAACAAGGATGTCTTGCTACAGTTGTACAGGGCCTTGGTGAGACCGCACCTTGAGTATTGTGTGCAGTTTTGGTCGCCTTACCTGAGGAAGGACGTTCTTGCCATGGAAGGAGTGCAGCGAAGATTCACCAGGCTGATACCTGGGATGGCAGGAATGACGTATGAGGAGAGATTGTGTCGATTGGGCTTATACTCACTGGAGTTTAGAAGATTGAGAGGGGATCTCATCGAAACTTATAAAATTCTGTCAGGCCTGGACAGACTAGATGCAGGAAGGATGTTTCTGATGGCTGGGGAGTCCAGAACCAGGGGTCATAGTCTAAGGATAAGGGGTAGGCCATTTAGGACTGAAATGAGGAGGAATTTCTTCACCCAGAGAGTGGTGAACCTGTGGAATTCTCTGCCACAGAAGGCGGTGGAGGCCAGTTCATTAAATATATTCAAGAAAGAGTTGGATATATTTCTTAAGGCTAAAGGGATCAAGGGATATGGGGAGAAGGCAGGGACAGGGTACTGAATTTGGATGATCAGCCATGATCTCATTGAATGGCGGAGCAGGCTCGAAGGGCCGAACGGCCTACTCCTGCTCCTATCTTCTATGTTTCTATGTTTCTATGATTGGGGGCAAGGTATTGACTTGGATAGAGAGCTGGTTGGCAGACAGAAAGCAAAGCGTTGGAATAAACAGCTCTTTTTCCGAGTGGCAGGCAGTGACTAGTGGGATACCACAGGGATCGGTCCTTGGACCCCAGCTATTCACAATATATATTAATGATCTGGGCGAGGGAACTAGATGTAATATCTCCAAGTTTGCAGACGACACAAAGCTGGGTGGGCGTGTGTGCTGTGAGGAGGATGCAGAGAAACTCCAGTATGATTTGGACAGGTTGGGTTATTGGGCAGAAGCATGGCAGATGCAATATAATGTGGATAAATGCGAGGTTATCCACTTTGCTGTCAAAAACAAGAAGGCAGATTATTATCTGAATGGCAATAGATTGGGAGAAGGGGAAGTGCAACGAGACCTGGGTGTCCTTGTGCACCAGTTGCTGAAGGTAAGCATGCAGGTGCAGCAGGCGGTTAAGAAGGCAAATGGTATGTTAGCCTTCGTAGCGAGAGGGTTTGAGTACAGGAACAAGGATGTCTTGCTGCAGTTGTACAGGCCATGGAGGGAGTGCAGCGAAGATTCTCCAGGCTGATACCTGGGATGGCAGGAATGAGGTATGAGGAGAGATTGGGTCAATTGGGCTTGTACTCGCTGAAGTTTAGAAGAATGAGAGGGGATCTCATTGAAACTTATAAAATTCTAACAGGACTAGACAGACTAGATGCAGGAAGGAAGTTCCCGATGGTCGGGGAGTCCAGAACCAGGGGTCACAGTCTAAGGATAAGGGGTAAGCCATTTAGGACAGAGATGAGGAGGAATTTCTTCACCCAGAGATTGGTGAACCTGTGGAATTCTCTACCACAGAAGGCAGTAGAGGGCAATTCATTAAATATATTCAAGAAGGAGTTGGATATATTTCTTAAGGCTGCAGACAGGTCCAGAAGGAAAACGAGTGCGAGTTTACCTTTGTCGCTGTCAATTAGGATGTTATTTGTGACCTTGGTAAGAGTTGTTTTGGTACTGTGGCGGAGGCAGAAGCCTGATTGGAGGGATTCAAATGAGGAGTTTTGGGATAGATGGGCACAGATTTGGGAGGCGACAACACGTTCAAGAATTTTGGAGAGGAAAGGGAGGTTGGAGCCAGGGCGATAATTTGCAAGGACGGAGGGGTCAAGGGTTGGTTTATTGAGGAAAGGGGTGATGACGGCAGATTTGAAGGAAAGTGGGACAATACCTGAGGAGAGAGAACCATTAACAATATCCACTAACATGGGAGCCAGGAAGGGAAGTTGGGTGGTCAGCAATTTTGTAGGAATAGAGTCGGGAGAGCAGGAGGTCGGTCTCATTGACAAGATGAGCTTTGAAAGGGCAAGATGGGGGAGATAGGAGAGAAATTAAAGAAATATGCAGATTTAGGGTTAGGGTGTGTGGGGAAATGGAGAGGAAGTAAGGTCCGGTGGGCTAGAGGGAGGGAAGGAGGTAGCAGAGGCAGTTGAACGGATGTTGTCGATCTTTTTAACAAAGAAGTCCCTGAGCTCCTCACATTGTTGGTGGTGAGGGGGGAGGAGGAGGCAGGGGAGGATTGTTTGAGATGGTTAGTGGTGGAGAAGAGATGCCTGGTGTTATTTTTTCTGTCCTGGATGATCTTAGAATAGTGGGTGGTTTTAGTGATGATTTTCAAATCGATTAGTAACTATAGACGCCCCATCTAAATTATAATACTCATAATATGAAAGTGCTGCATGTAAAGAGTGTTTTAATAATGCTTTGAAGAAACCAGGTATTTATTTACAGATATCAGTGAGATGGGTGTGTCTGCTTCTCGCACCAATTCTAGATACTCTGCAGCAACAGATGGCCACTATTAGCCACTTAGTGCTGGACAAATTTTAAAGTCGTCAGCAGGCTGGTCAAGGTGCGTTAGGGCACGAGCCCCAAGCACATGCTGGGATGACTCACCGCCATACTGTCCAACTGGCATGTTCTGTAACAGCTGCACTGTGGGATTGTGCGGGTTTGCGTGAACACGTTCAGGCACATGTTTGAAGGGCCCCGCAGGCGCTCTGATCACATGTCGGGAGGATGGCACAGGGTTTGGGGTACCAGGGAGAGGAATCGGCTCTACCGGCTGGGAGCACTCTACAAAGTGAGCGAGAGTTGTGGGCCTCTGTGAGGAGGCGGGCCCAGCTGTTGAGAATAATTTGCAAGAACTGAATCAGTGTCAGCTTTATAAAGAGTTACCTCTGGTAATTATATTAAAATATATTTAATTATTTTTAAATATTTAACCCTTATAAAGGAGACATCACCCTCCAATGCCCTCCCCATAGAATTTCGCTAATGAGATTTTGAAGGTTCATTCCACTAAGAACCAAAAAGCCGAAACAAAACTGCGGGTCATTTTAATTATCTCTGAGTCACATTTAAAGCAGGGACCTGCTGCCTTCCAGCAGGTGTCCTACTTGCCTGCTAAAAAGAGCAGGTTAATATTGGGCCCTGTGAGGAGGCGGCGGGATCGGAGGAGGTAAGTGGCACAGGGCTGTACCCTGCCTGGTTTGCGCCGGGTAGGAGAGGGGGGTTGAAATCCCTCGCCCCTCCTCCTTATTATCCTTCTTTTGTTCTGACGCTCCATAGCAATTCCCAGTTAAGGGTTGCCTTCCCTTATTGCCACAGATCTCTACCCAACTTGACGTAACCCTGAGCTTCTAAATTTGAAGCTGCGTGCAGAGTATTTGTAGGCAAAAAAAAAAGTGCACGTTTATATTGTGGAAACAGCCAGAGCAGACGGTGCTCGACACAGAACTGAAGGCAAGTGCCACTGAAAAACACAACCCAATTGGTTGTCAGCGGCGATTTAATAATGTGTCGCCATTCTCCTTCTGTGCCTCTAGACTTCCTGTGCAATTGTATCCTGGCTAAAATCTGTGCCTTTATATCTGCTTCTTGCCTTCATTTTCTTTAAGGCGCATTGGACTTTTTAATTTTCAACTTTTGAATGACAGAGCAATATGCACCATTCAATCATTTTTAATTTTTAATTACCTCCGGCTGTCTCCGGCCGCAGACCCCCTGGAAAGTCTCTCCGGACCCCCAGGGGTCTGCGGACCCCATTTTGAGAAGCACTGCTCGAGGCAGTTTTGCTGTTGACTTTCAACATATTGATTGCAATTTCCATTTCAATGCCAGGAAATAATGGATCAAGATGTAAAAATCCACCTTTTAGTAGCAAAGCATAAATTTTGGTTTTCTGAGGCTGCTGAAGTCATTCACTTAAATGGTGACAAAAGCTTTTATCTCATTTTGCTCCAGTTATCCTGTGGCTGAGCCACTAAGGGACTCCAATCAAATGTATATAATTCCCTTTAAAAATATGTTAACTACAGCCTGAGTCTGTATCTTTGTATATACTGTTTGCATGTACAGAGCGCGGTCCCTTTAAGAGCGTGGGCAAACGCGATGACATCACGCCATTCATCACGTGATCCCCCATCGGCGGGAAAAACGTGATGATGTCATGACGCCAGCCACGGGACCGCCCAAGCAGTCCTCGTGGAGCCTCCGAACTGACTAGACCTGTTTTCGTAGTTCTCGTGTATTGGTTTGTTAAACTCCGTTTGTTTTATATTAAACATCGTTTGTTGATCGCCTGAGTCAACCTCAGTCTCTTGATAGGAACTAGACATTCCTACATTAGTGACCCCGACTTTTGCAAACGGTTTTCGCAGAAGAAACGAAGCATGGAAACAAACGCCATTGCATTGAAGCTACCGCAATTCTGGGAGCAACAAGTGACCTCGTGGTTCGTCCAGGTCGAAGCCCAGTTTGCACTACGGAACATCGTTGCGGATCGGACCCGTTACTTTTGCATGGTCTCTGCACTCAACAGCTCCACCGCCTCGCGGATCGTCAACCTGCTTGAGAGCAACCCGGACGACTGCAAGTATGAAACAATCAAGGCGCGGTTGTTACAGGTCTTTGGGCTCACGAAGTCGGAGCGTGCCCGCCGACTGCTCACTATGCCCGGCCTCGGGGACTCCAAGCCGTCTGAGCTCATGAGCCAAATGCTCACGCTCCTTGGCTCCGAACCGGAATGCTTCCTCTTTAGGGAGCTCTTCCTCAGTCAGTTACCGGAGCAAGTACAAGCTGCCCTGGCTCGGTCCGAAGTCACAGACTGCGCAGCACTTGCTGCCGAAGCAGACAAGATCTTCGCGGTGATGCAGCAGTACTGCGCTGCCACGAGGCGCCCATCCCCCACAGACGCCGCCCCAGCTCCTCAACCTGCGGAGTTGTGCTTCTACCACGCCCATTTTGGCGCGAAAGCAAGATGTTGCCGCCCTCCCTGCAGCTTCTCGCCCAAAAAAAACATCAACTCTGGCAAAAGAGGACCGGCTCTAATGGGCGCCCCGCGGCTGCGATGGCAATCGGAAATGCTGGAAAGCTTCTGTTTATCACCGACTCCCTCTCTGGTCGACGTTTCCTCTGCGACACCGGGGCGCAGTGTAGCATCCTACCTGCGTCAAATCTTGATATACAGGCTGGGAGGCACGGCCTCTCCCTCGAGGCGGCTAATGGCGGGGCTATTCGGATCTTCGGCAGACGGCGGGTCCAGGTGTGTTTCGGCGGCCAGCGGTTTTACTGGGAATTCATCATGGCCAAGGTCTCGCAAGCCATCCTCGGTGTGGATTTCTTGAGCGCTAACAGCCTCCTGGTTGATGTAAGGCACCGACGTTTAATCAATGCGGCCACATTCCACTCCATCCCTTGCCACCAAAGTAACGCCATGTCTCACACCGTCTCCTGTGCGTTCCTGCCTCCGGATGAGTTCACTCGCCTGCTAGGAGATTTCCCAGACCTGACCAGACCCACCTTCTCCTCCACGGCCACGAAACATGGTGTCGAACATCACATTACCACTACTGGCTCCCCGGTCTACGCACGGGCCCGGCGCCTCGAACCTGGCAATCTCGCGGCTGCGAAAGCGGAGTTCGCCACGATGGAATGGCTAGGGATTATTCGCCGGTCGAATAGTCCCTGGTCTTCGCCTCTACACATTGTCCCGAAACCTGGCGGCGGATGGCGGCCATGCGGCGACTACCGACGCCTAAACGACGCCACTACTCCTGATCGGTACCTGATCCCTCATATCCAAGATTTCTCTGCCCATTTGGCAGGAAATACCATTTTTTCCAAAGTCGACCTTGTCCGCGGCTACCACCAGGTCCCCGTGCACCCGCAAGACATTCCGAAAACTGCAGTCATCACCCCATTCGGCCTTTTCGAATTTCTGCGGATGCCGTTTGGACTGAAGAACGCTGCACAGGCTTTCCAGCGCCTGATGGACTCCGTACTTCGGGACCTCAAGTTTATATTCGTCTACCTCGACGACATCCTCATCGCCAGTTCCAACAAAGAGGAGCACATCTGCCATTTACGCACCCTCTTTAGACGCCTCAGCCAACACGGCCTGATCATCAACCCGGCCAAGTGCCAGTTCGGCCTGCAACAGATTGACTTCTTGGGCCATCGCATCACATCGGACGGCGCAATTCCTTTGCAAACGAAGGTGGAGGCAGTAACATCTTTTCCACACCCGCAGACCATCAGGGCCCTGCAGGAGTTCCTCGGGAAATTTTTACCACCGCTTCGTGCCTAAGGCAGCTCTGCTCATGCAGCCCCTGTACGAGGCCCTCAAGGGCAAGTCTGGCAAGGATCCGGTAAGCTGGACGGTCGACATGGACCGGGCATTCGTTGACACAAAAAGCGCCCTCGCCAATGCGACCATGCTGGCGCACCCGCTGCCAGGTGCCACCATCGCCCTCACCACCGACGCGTCAGACTACGCCATCGGCGCAGTGCAGGAATAGTGGGTAAATGGAACATGGCAACCGCTGGCATTCTTCAGCCATCAACTACGGCGAAACGAGCGGAAGTACAGTACCTTCGACCGGGAGTTGCTGGCTCTTTTTCTGGCCATCCGCCATTTCCGGTTCTTGCTGGAGGGACGTCCTTTCACTGCTTTTGTAGACCATAAGCCACTAACGTTCGCTATGGCCAAGACTGCCGAACCGTGGTCAGCCCAACAACAACGTCAGTTGACGTTTATCTCTGAATTCATCACTGATATTCAGCACGTGGCCGGTAAAGACAACCTGGTGGCAGATTGCCTCTCCCGCGCGACCATTCAGGCAGTCCAGCTTGGCATCGACTATGCCCTCATGGCTGCGGATCAAGCCTCGGATCCAGAGGTGCAAGCTTACCGAACCAGCCCCTCTAGCCTCCAAGCGGCCGACGTCAAATTCCACGCCGCAGGCACCACGCTACTTTGTGACATCTCCATAGGAGATCCTCGCCCTTTCGTGCCGGTCGCCTGGCGCCGAAAAGTGTTTGACGCCATACACGGGCTGTCACATCCGGGCATGAAGGCCTCGCAAAGGCTGATGTCGTCCAAGTTCGTTTGGCGGGGCATGCATATGGATGTCTACGACTGGGCCAACACCTGCATGGTCTGCCAAAAGGCCAAGGTGCAGCGTCACGTCAAAGCTTCATTGGCCACCTTCGCTGTTCCGGAGTGACGGTTTGATCACGTGAATGTGGACCTGGTGGGGCCACTTCCACCTTCTCATGGGTTTACACACATCCTTACGATGGTAGACCACACCACTAGATGGCCAGAGGCAGTTCCCTTGTCATCCACCACTTCGGCAGACGTCACCAGGGCATTCATCTCCTCTTGGGTCGCCCGTTTCGGGGTACCGGCGGACATCTCTTCTGATCGTGGACCGCAATTTTCCTCTGAGCTCTGGAATGCAGTGGCTCAGGGGCTCGGCATCAAGCTCCATCGCACCACAGCCTACCATCCACAGGCGAACGGCCTGTGCGAACGGTTTCACGGGTCGCTCAAAGCCGCACTGAGGGCCAGCCTCCAAGGCGCTGGGTGGGTGGACAGGCTACCATGGGTCCTGTTGGGTCTTCGCACGGCACCCAAGGAAGATCTTCGCTCGTCCTCGGCAGAGCTCGTCTATTGCCAACCGCTACGCGTACCAGGTGATTTCCTTTCGACTCCAACAGAGCCATGGTCCGCATCCAATCAACTAATCAGCCACCAGGAGGCAGCCAGATGTTTTGCACCAGTACCAACGTCACAGCACGGCTTTCGGAGCTCCCACGTCCCAGCAGAACTGAAGAACGCCGAATATGTGTTCATCCGCCACGACGCTCATTGGGATCCGCTCAAAGCTCCTTACACTGGTCCTTTCCACGTGCTAGAGCCGGGAGACAAAACTTTCTCAGTGGATATCGGAGGTAAACCGGACCACATTTCGGTTGACCGGTTGAAGCCGGCACACTTGGACCTTGACCGCCCGGTCGAGACTGCACAGCCACAAAAACGTGGCCGACCGCCCACAGTCGCCGTGCCAGATCAAGCGCCACCGCCCGCCAGCCCGCCAGCCCGCCCGTCGTCCAGCAGCTTCCACTCCAACTGTACAGAAGTTGCTCTGACAGGCTTGTCAGGCCTCTTTGCCGTTTCACTTTTTCTGTTAAAGACAATTCTGGGGGGGCGCATGTGGCGGAGCCACTAAGGGACTCCGATCAAATGTATATAATTCCCTTTAACAATATGTTAACTACAGCCTAAGTCTGTATCTTTGTATATACTGTTTGCATGTACAGAGCGCGGTCCCTTTAAGAGCGCGGGCAAACGCGATGACATCACGCCGTTCATCACGTGATCCCCCATCAGCGGGAAAAACGTGATGACGTCATGACGCCAGCCACGGGACTGCCCAAGCAGTCCTCGTGGAGCCTCCGAACTGACTAGACCTGTTTTCGTAGTTCTCGTGCATTTGGTTTGTTAAACTCCGTTTGTTTTATATTAAACATCGTTTGTTGATCGCCTGAGTCAACCTCAGTCTCTTGATAGGAACTAGACATTCCTACAATCCAATAATTTATCAACTGCATAAAGCAATCCAACAAATGATGGCACCTGGTTTTGTCATTCCTAGTCATTCCTTCTCCAGTACATTTGTTAACTCCACAGCGGGATTAAAAAAACTTTGCAAAATTTACACCAGTTCAGTAACTCATTAGCTGCTTTTTTTTTATATTCGTTTATGGGATGTGGGCATCTCTGGCAAGGCCAGCATTTATTGTCCATCCTGAGTTGCCCTTGAGAAGGTGGCGCTGAGCTGCCTTCTTGAACCGCTGCAGTCCATGTGGTGAAGGTACTCCCACTGTAGGGGGTTTCTCTTGCTCGTTCTGGTCTCCTACCAGGCTTCGTGCAATAATTACCCTTGAGTGGTTCGACCCACTCTTCCCTACGGTTCTAGACCTTGGACTTAGGTGCAGGGAACTGTAGTGCTGAGAAAGACTCAATAGACCAGGTTGAATAGCACGAAATGGATGCTTTTATTATTAAACAGTTTGCAGCATTACAAAATACATATCATAAGCACAAATCAAAGCGACTACAAGCATGCACATATCTATAAACTTGATTCCATGGAAATGGGAAACACACGGCACATCGAAAAAGGGGAAACACATTACGATTACCCTTACCCTCTCCCTCCCCTTATACCTAAACTAAGTTTCGACTTGAGGAACTCGGGATCATGCTCACCACTTTCAGATTCGCAAAAGAGGGGGTTCGCAGCCTTTCGGCACAGCTTTCCGTCGTCACGTGGATTTGGAAACTTCTGGCGCAACTTGTTTTTCTCCTCTCTCTCTCTCCGGCGGTGAGGCAGTGGACACAGCCTTGATGAGCGCTCGTCAAGGATGGATCAGTTAGATCTGTTGTGGATTTGGGTTCATGGAACGTTGAGGCACGGGAGTGCTAGGCCCGGAATGTCCTTTTCCTCCGGCCTGGATCGTCGGTTTTCCTGAGGGTGCCTTCTTCTTCGGCCTGGGTCGTCGATGATCTCCCGACAACGGTACCCGGGCCACCCTCGTCGTCTTCCCGTCGTGGCCGAGCCTTGTCTGGCTTTTTCCGAACTGTCCGTCCGAAGCGTCTTTAAAAGAAGAAACGTCCTGCTCGAATTCCGAAGCTACCGAGGTAGAAGAGGCGCTGATGGACTTTTCAAAATCCATAGTTATACCCTTTTGGGCCAGCCTTATCTCCCGCCAGATCATAGTCCAGTCTTTGTAATATTTTTGGCGGGCAGAAATCTCTGCAGGGGCGCTTTGTCTTGTAACGGGAGCCGGTGATAGCTTAACTGGCCTTCCTGGCCGATAATGTCTTTTACTTTGTCACCGTAACTCGGTTCGCATATTGATCGGTCTGGAGATTTCCCTTGATGGCTGTTAAACGGTTTTTCCTTTGTGCATTAAATGGGTTTAAATGTTCATTCATTGTCCGCCCATATCTTGATGGGCCCCATCCTGTTGCCTGAAACTGTCTTGTACTTAGAATCCAATTGAATATGTATGCCCATTTCCCTGAGTTTCGGTTTCCCGATACTGGCTTTCGCGGGCTTACTGCTCTCAATCCACAAGCCTGTCTGGCTTGCAGTAACAGAAATCAAATGGTTCACGAAACTGATCAGGAGGTCCGGCGGCCATTTTGTATGCCCTTTTTTTCAAAGGTTTTATCTGTACAAGCTTCTTTTGGTCAATAAAGCTGTATTATTAATCCTGTTGTCTTGTGTGATTATATAATGAAAATTTTCAAATCTTACACCACAGTGCTGTTAGGTAAGGAGTTCCAGGATTTTGACCCAGCGACGATGAAGGATCGGCGATATACTTCCAAGTCAGGATGGTGTGTGACTTGGAGGGGAACTTGGAGTTGGTGGTGTTCCCATGCGCCTGCTGCCCTTCTCCTTCTAGGCGGTGGAGGTTGCGGGCTTGGGAGATGCTGCCGAAGAAGCCTTGGAGAGTTGCTTGAGAAGTTCAAAGGGCTATTAATGCAGGCACAACATGATCAGTTGCTTTTTCAATACTGCTGATATAATCACATTCTCAGAACATGTACGTTCAAGAAGATGCAATCCTGCAACTTTATTAGGTTATTAGTCTGGCAAAAACAAGGCATTTTCGCCATTTTATGGACAAGCATGAATTTCAGCATCCGTGCCACGCTGTAAATAAGTTAGCACTGAATTATGAGTATTGTTTTGTGCTATACAGTTGCATCAAGTTGAATTTTCTCTCATTTAAAACATTTTTCAATAGCTCTGATACTATCAGGTTGGAATTGCAATAATAATGCAAATTATTATTTTTATTTTACTGGAAATTTATTCTGATTTACTTTTTTGTGTATGGTTTTCATTCTAAAAGTTGAGACAAATGACTTTCACAATAAATATTAAGATGTCAGTTGCTTTCAGCAATAATAGGAAAATCTTTGTAAATGTAGGTTTGTGGCAGTAAAAAAATTAAGATACTGAAGTGATGTTAGAGCTGAAAAATCATCAGAGTGTCTCAGAGGCACAGTGACATCAAGCAGAAAATGATAGCATTGAAAACATTTTTACATGTCACAACGGTCCTTATTGAGGGTGAAGGCTAAGAACGTGGACAAGCCTGAATGTGGCGAGTTCATTCGCGTCATGTCCAAAACAGATTTTTAGTTCAAAAGTTTATCTTCTTGCTTGAGTTGAAGAGGAAATGTTGGCAGCAGCACAAACAAGGACAGTGAATTTTAGATAATGAAGAGTCATCAGAGATGTGGCAACCCGACAAAAGGATGTGTGCATTCAAAGTGACATTTGTTTATCCTTCAATGCACTTTACATTGGTTTTCAAGCTAATTGTGACACACAGTCAGTGGGTTCATGTCACTTCAGTTCAAGCTGAAGCAATCTGTTGAACTTCCACCATCCTGTATGCTCCTTACTTAAGATTAATTTGCATAATTCCATTGACAAACTCATCTATTAAAATCATATTGGAAAACTATTTACATTAACCACTGCTCTTACCCTGAGAATGACCTAGAGTCAGAAATTCTGGAATGTTATGATTGTTTGTCATCTAAAAGAAAGAAAAGAAAAAATAGAGCAAAACTACAAGATACCGAATTAAAAATGATAATGGGCCTGAATTTCCGATTGGAGGCTTCCGGCGGGCGGATGCCTCCGATCGGAAAAAAATCTACATGTTTAGCTGTTGACTCCGTAGATCCCGAGGCTTGCGATCCTGGGCCTCTCCACTATGAAAAACGCAGAGGCCCAGGTATCCCAGGAGTGCAGGCGGTTCGCAAGCGTCCCTGGGATCACGTGGGCCACGGGGAACCAATCAAAAAAGGGAATTCCCATGCACACTTTTGACAGGTCTCATAGAGTCATAGAGTCATAGAGTAATACAGCACAGATAGAGGCCCTTCGGCCCATCGTGTCCATGCCGGCCATCAAGCCCTGTCTAATCTAATCCCATATTCCAGCATTTGGCCCGTAGCCTTGTATGCTATGGCATTTCAAATGCTCATCCAAATGCTTCTTAAATGTTGTGAGGGTTTCTGCCTCCACAACCCTTTCAGGCAGTGAGTTCCAGACTCCAACCACCCTCTGGGTGAAAAAGTTCTTTCTCAAATCCCCTCTAAACCTCCCTCCCTTTACCTTGAATCTATGCCCCCTAGTTATTGACCCCTCTACTAAGGGGAAAAGCTCCTCAGCATCCATCCTATCTATGCCCCTCACAATTTTGTACACCTCAATCATGTCCCCCCTCAGCCTCCTCTGCTCCAAGGAAAACAAACCCAATCTGCCCAGTCTCTCTTCATAGCTGAAGCGCTCCAGCCCTGGTAACATCCTGGTGAACCTCCTCTGCACCCTCTCTAACGCGATCACATCTTTCCTGTAGTGTGGCGACCAGAACTGCACACAGTATTCCAGCTGTGGCCTAACCAGTGTTTTATACAGCTCCATCATAACCTCCTTGCTCTTATATTCTATGCCTCGGCTAATGAAGGCAAGTATCCCATATGCCTTTTTTACCACCTTATCCACCTGTTCCGCCGCCTTCAGGGATCTGTGCACCTGCACACCCAGATCCCTCTGACCCTCCGTCTTGCCTAGGGTCTTACCATTCATTGTGTATTCCCTTGCCTTGTTAGACCCCCCAAAGTGCATCACCTCGCACTTTTCCGGGTTAAATTCCATTTGCCACTGTTCCGCCCATCTGACCAACCCATCTATATCGTTCTGCAGACTGAGGCTACCCTCCTCGCTATTTACCACCCTACCAATTTTAGTATCATCCGCGAATTTACTGATCATACCCTTTACATTCATATCCAAGTCATTAATGTAGACCACAAACAGCAAGGGACCCAGCACCGATCCCTGTGGTACCCCACTGGCCACAGGTTTCCAGTCACAAAAACAACCTTCGACCATCACCCTCTGCCTTCTGCCACTAAGCCAGTTTTGTATCCAATGTGCCAAGGCACCCTGGATTCCATGGGCTCTTACCTTCTTGACCAGTCTCCTGTGCGGGACTTTATCGAAGGCCTTACTGAAATCCATGTATACCACATCCACTGCGTTACCCTCATCCACACACCTAGTCACCCCCTCAAAAAATTCAATCAAATTAGTCAGACATGATCTTCCCTTGACAAAGCCATGTTGACTATCCCTGATTAATCCTTGCCTCTCCAAGTGGAGACAAATTTTGTCCCTCAGGATTTTTTCCAGTAATTTTCCTACCACTGATGTTAGGCTCACTGGCCTGTAGTTCCCCGGTTTTTCCCTACTACCCTTCTTGAATAATGGTACTACATTAGCGGTTCTCCAGTCCTCTGGCACATCCCCTGTGGCCAGAGAGGTCCTGAATATATGTGTTAGAGCCCCCGCAATCTCCTCCTTTGCCTCACACAGCAGCCTGGGGTACATTTCATCGGGGCCTGGGGATTTATCCATTTTTAGGCCAGCTAAAACCGCCAATACCTCCTCCCTCTCGATGTTAATATGTTCGAGCATATCACAGTCCCCCCGCCCTATTTCTATGTCTACATCGTCCTTCTCCATAGTGAAAACAGATGCAAAAAATTCATTTAGAACCCCTCCTACATCTTCTGGCTCCACACACAGATTGCCACTTTTGTCCCTAATGGGCCCTATTTTTTCCCTAGTTATCCTTTTACCCTTAATATACTTATAAAACATCTTCGGATTTTCCTTTATTTTGCTCGCCAGTGTTATTTCATGGCCCCTCCTTGATCTCCTAATTTCTTTTTTAAGTATCCCCCTGCACTTTTTGTACTCCTCTAGGGCTTCCTCCGTCTTTAGCCTTTTGTATCTACCAAAAGCCCTCCTTTTTTTCCTAATCCATTCCCGTATATCCCCTGACATCCACGGTTCCCTGTGGTTTTTGGAACCACTCTTGACCTTTATGGGAACATGTTGCCCTTGTATGATCTCAATCTCCCTTCTGAAAGCCTCCCATTGCTCCGATGCGGATTTTCCTACAAGTAGCTGATCCCAGTCCATTTTGGCCAGATCCTGCCTTATCCTATTAAAATCGGCCTTCCCCCAATTTAGAACCTTTATTTCCGGCCCATCCCTGTCCTTTTCCATGACCACCTTAAATCTTACCATATTATGGTCACTATCACCAAAGTGCTCACCTACTAGCACTTTTTCCACTTGGCCGGCCACATTCCCTAGAATTAGGTCCAGTACCGCCCCCTCTCTTGTAGGACTTTCTACATGCTGGCTCAAAAAGCTCTCCTGGATGCACTTTAAGAATTCTACACCCTCTGAGCCTTTCACACTTTGACTATCCCAGTTAATATTGGGGAAGTTGAAATCCCCCATTATTATTACCCTATTATTTGCACATTTCTCTGAGATTTGCCTACATATCTGTTCCTCTATCTCCCCCTGACTGTTTGGAGGCCTATAGTACACTCCCAGCAAAGTGCTTGCCCCCTTTTTGTTTTTAAGCTCCACCCATATGGCCTCATTAGAGGACCCAGCTAATATATCATCCCTCCTTACTGCAGTAATTGACTCCTTAATTAATATTGCGACACCCCCTCCTCTTATACCTCCCCCTCTGTCTCGCCTGAAGATTCTGTACCCCGGAATATTGAGCTGCCAGTCTTGCCCCTCCCTCAACCATGTCTCAGTGATAGCAACAATATCATACTCCCATGTGTTTATCAACACCTTCAGTTCATCCACCTTATTTGCAAGGCTCCTTGCATTAAAATAGATGCCATCCAGCCTTGCCCTTATATATTTGCCCTGCCTACCAAGCTGACTTGTTTTTTCCTCCATAATTGGCAGCACATCCCCCCCTACTTCAGCTCCCCCCTGTATCCCATCCCCCTGCCAAGTTAGTTTAAACCCCCCCCGACAGTGCTAGCAAACCTCCCCGCAAGGATATTTGTCCCGCTCTGGTTCAGGTGCAACCCGTCCGACTTGTACAAGTCCCACCTTTCCCAGAAGCAGGCCCAGTGATCCAGGAAAGTAAAACCCTCCCCCCTACACCAACTCTTTAGCCACGCATTCATCTGCTCTATCCTCCCATTCCTATACTTACTAGCACGTGGCACCGCACAGATCTGTCAAAAGTATGAATGGAAATCACTTAAAAAACACAGTAAAACATTAAATATATATTTTTTAATTACATATTTAAAATTAATTAAAATGACATTAAATTAAATATTTTAAACAAAAATTTAATTTTTTGAAAAAAATAAAGTTTTTACAGTGCTAAAAATAAATTAACCTTTTTAAAAAGTAATTTTAAATTATAAATTAGTGATAAAATGTTACTTTTCTATTTTCTTAAACTCTTATGGCGTAAGATTTTTTTAAATTTTCAGCGGGCGGAAGTTGTGCAAAAAGTGGAACTCTCTGCCCACAGAGACCCTTCTCCCGGACATGCGTCCGATCTGGCAAAAGGATTCTTGACAGATCGCAAGTGCCGGGTTTTAACGCATGCGCTTCGCATGCCTAAACCTGGCACTTGCGCGTCCCCTACAGGCACGTACACACCTCGTACGCACCCATAGGGGTCGCAAATTACGGCCCATTATAAGAGCATGTGTAATATGGAAGAATGAATCCAGACCTCATTGACTAGTTTATTCTCAATCCCTCAATGCACGCTACGCACGAGTATGTTTTTGCTTAGTTATCTTTTCTTTGGAAAAGAGATTTCAATATGGTGACCAAATTAAAGTTCTGCAGATTATGAAAGGAACTGGCAAAGTTGATGGAGAAATTATGCACTGCGGCAAATGGTCTGAATCATGGGTGACACAATGAGGAAACTAGGAGTAAGAAGGGAAGTCAAGGCAAGGGAACTTTTCACCCAAGGGCCAGTGGAGTTGTAGAATAAGTCAAACAGTCAACACCACTGAAGCAGGCAGTATAAATAGATTCAAGAGAAAATTAGAGGTGTTTCTAGAGAGAAATGAGAACGCAGGTAAAGGTGAGGTTAATAAATCAAAAAGCAACGTTTTGGTTTACAAAGCCTTTACCTAAAATTTCTTAAAAGCTGGTGGCAAGCAGCAACAGGCCAGAAGAGGCCCAAGTAAGTATGAATTTTTTAAAATCTTGGTAAAGTTCCTTGTGGCCTGGGGGAGCAGGCCTCCTCTGCCCTGGGTTTTCCTCCAAATCTCCTGTCTCGATCAGCCCGGACCCTCCTCCTTCCTGGCTTATCTTGCAAGGTAAACTTGCAAGGAACATAAAAGCGGATTGTAAAAGCTTCTACAAGTATGTAAAAAGAAAAAGATTAGTGAAGACAAATGTAGGTCCTCTACAGTCAGAAATGGGAGAATTTATAATGGGGAACAAGAAAATGGCAGAGCAATTAAACAAATACTTTGGTTCTGTCTTCACGGAAGAGGACACAAATAACTTCCCAGAAATGCTAGGGAACCAAGGGTCTAGTGAGAAGGAGGAATTAAAGGAAATTAGTATTAGTAAAAAAATAGTGTTGGAGAAATTAATGGGACTGAAAACCGATAAATCCCCAGGGCATGATAATCTGCATCCCAAGTACTAAAAGAGGTAGTCATGGAAATAGTGGATTCATTGGTTGTCATCTTCCAAAATTCTATAGATTATGGAACAGTTCCTGCAGATTGGAGGGTGGCAAATATATCTCTACTATTTAAAAAAGGAGGGAGAGAGAAAACAGAGAACTACAGACCGGTTAGCCTAACATCAGTAGTAAGGAAAATGTTAGAGTCTATTATAAAGGATGTGATAACAGGACACTTAGAAAGTATCAACGAGATTAGACAAAGTCAACATGGATTTATGAAAGGGAAATCGTGTTTGACAAACCTACTGGAGTTTTTTAAGGATGTAACTGATAGAATAGGTAAGGGAGAACCAGTGGATGGGGTGTATTTGGATTTTCAGAAGGCCTTTGATAAAGTCCCACATAAGAGGTTAGTGTGCAAAATTGAAGCACATGGGATTGGGGGTAATATACTGGCATGGATAGAAAATTGGTTAACAGACAGGAAACAGAGTAGGAATAAATGGGTTTTTTCGGGGTGGCAGGCGGTGACTAGTGGGGTACCGCAGGGATCAGTGCTTGGGCCCCAGCTATTCACAATATATATCAACGATTTGGATGAGGGAACCAAATGTAATATTTCCAAGTTTGTTGATGACACGAAACTAGGTGGGATTGTGAATTGTGAAAGGCAGAGTATTATTTAAACAGTGATAGATTGGGAAATGTTGATGTACAAAGGGACCTGGGTGTCCTTGTACACCAGTCACTGAAAGCAAACATGCAGGTGCAGCAAGCAGTTAGGAAGGCAAATGGTATGTTGGCCTTCATTGCAAGAGGATTTGAATACAGGAGCAAGTTATACAGGGCCTTACTTTTACTACAGGGCCTACTTACTACAGTTATACAGGGCCTTGGTGAGACCACACCTGGAGTACTGTGTGCAGTTTTGGTCTCCTTACCTAAGAAAGGATATACTTGCCATAGAGGGAGTGCAGCGAAGGTTCACCAGACTGATTCCTGGGATGGTAGGACTGTCGTATGAGGAGAATTGGTTCGACTAAGCCTGTATTCACTAGAGTTTAGAAGAATGAGAGGGGATCTCGTGGAAACATATAAAATTCTGACAGGGCTAGACAGACTGGATGCAGGGAGCATGTTTCCCCTGGCAGGGGGGTCTAGAACGAGGGGTCACAGTCTCAGGATACAGGGTAGGACATTTAGGACTGAGATGAGGAGAAATTTCTTCACTCAGAGGGTGGTGAACTTATGGAATTTTCTACCACAGAAGGCTGTGGAGGCCAAGTCACTGAATATATTTAAGAAGGAGATAGATAGATTTCTAGAACCAAAAGGCATCAAGGGGTATGGGGAGAGAGCGGGAATATGGTATTGAGATAGAGGATCAGCCATGATCATATTGAATGGCGAGCAGGCTCGAAGGGCCGAATGACCTACTCCTGCTCCTATTTTTCTATGTTTCTAGGATCTTTTCTGCAAGTTTCCAGTGGAATTCGTCTGGTCGTAATTCCTGCTCCCGCCCGTTGACGTAATTCCCGCAAACTTCGGGCAGGAGACAGTTCAGCACTATTTAAATGAGGCCCGGACCTCACGCTGAACTTTCCATGAGGGACTTCCCGCCTGCCCCACACTCCACCTGCACTGAGATAAACTCGGGGATACAGAAACACTTGTGTCACTACTTTGCTGTATTGAATTTCATTTACCATTTATCCACCCCGTCTGCCATCCTGTTTATGTCTTCCAGTATTTTGGTGCAGGCCCCCGCATTATTAGCTATACCCCCAATTTGGTATCATCTGCAAATTTTGACACCATGCCTCCAATTTCCGAGTCCAAATCATTTATGTATATGGTAAGCAGCAGTGATCCTGGCATGGATCCCAGCGGGACACCACATCCCACTTTCTGCCAGTCTGAGAAACTTTTACTGCCCCTCATCTTTTATGCCACCAATACTTTCCAAGCATCCACAGAAAACATCTCAGCAGCTTTGCCATGTCCTACTCTATTACTGAACAAACTGAAGCCCTGTATTGCCATATGCCCGGCTACATAGATTTCAGCTTGGACCAGCCGCAGCAGAGGCAGCTAAAACCTTTCCAACTTAGAAGTTGCGCCAAGGTTCAGGGTATTATTGTCTGTATGAAGGGGTAGCCATTTGTACACCCATCATCCATCCTATGACACCCACAGGGAGAAGGCTGACATTCCTGATCCTCTGTAATACACCAAGCAAATACCCCATCACAATGTGCCTGTCTATGGGGAAGGATGTCAAACTGAGTATGGCTGAAACAATCAGCCAGTTAAAGAGGCAGCTTTATATAGGGGAGCAAATTGATCCTTTGGTGCAGCGCTGGTTCTTTCAAGGTGGCTTCCCATGGATAAAATGCACTTGCAGGAATCCAAAATCTAGAATGATTTCATAATGCAAGTTATAGTCAGCCAGGCACCTGCTGTTCACTGAGAAAAATAATAATTATAATAGGCAACACGCAGTTCCTGGAGGCACACAATGTGCTTTTATTCTGAGGCAATCAAGCATGCTATGCACTGCATTCATTACGCCAGCAGAGAATAGCTACAACAAGGCTCTTGGGAAACCAGGGCACTAATTAAGCAAACAGTTGGGGCACTAAAGCAATGTTTTAGAGGCTGCATAATATTACTAAGGACAGGCGTTCTGTCATAGGTTTGGATGATGAGAAACTGCAAGTTATGGAGGAGCAGGAGGAGGTTAGTGGTTTCCAGCAGCCACCGGCAGCAGACCTGCTTCTGTAGGCAGGGAGGCAGGGACATGAAATGGATATTCAATCTAGGTTTGGAAAGCGCACTGATGACATATTTCAATAAAAGGCAAATATGGTTCATAATAGCAAACGCAGCATAACTACATTCATCGATGTTGGGCATGATTATCAACTAGTACCACATTTAATAGGAATTATCTAGATACATTTTCAAGTATCCAATTTGAGGGTAAGATTTCCTCTTTTGTGTGGAATAAAATCATAAACCCCATTGCATAAAAACTACAATAATTCACTATATATTTCCTATTTGATGTTTATCTTATGCTGTAAAATTCTATTTTGAAATATGCAGCAAGCAATGAATCTGCAAGTGCTAATTATTGTGTTTCTGATATGAATATCTAGAAATGAAACTGCCTACTTGCAAACAAACCATCTTCTAAATTAAATAATATTGTGTTTGCTATCGGCCCGCTGATGAATTTTTTGCCAGCTGGGATATGCAGATTTTCACAACAACATAAGAATATAAGAAATAGGAGCAGGAGTCGGCCATTCGGCCCCTCGAGCCTGCTCCGCCATTCAATAAGATCAGGGCTGATCTTCTACCTCATCTCCACTTTCCTGTACTATCCCCATATCCCTTGATTCCCTTAATATTCAAAAATCTATCGATCTCTGTCTTGAATATACTCAATGATTGAGCCTCCACAGCCCTCCGGGGTAGAGAATTCCAAAGATTCGCCACCCTCTGAGTGAATAAATTTCTCCTCATCTCAGTCCTAAATGGCCGACCCCTTATCCTGAGACTGTGACCCCTGGTTCTAGACTCCCCAGCCAGGGGAAACATCCTCCCTGCATCTACCCTGTCAAGTTCTGTAAGAATTTTGTATGTTTCAATGAGATCACCTCCCATTCATCTAAACTCTAGAGAATATTTTTTTTAATTCATTTATGGGATTATAATTTCTCCTATCTCAGCCTGTAAGGGAACCACATTTACTTTTGCTAATCTTTTCCTTTTTACATACCTACAGAAGCTTTTACAGTCTGTTTTTGTGTCTCTCGCTAGTTTATTCTCATATTCTATTTTCCCTTTCTTTATCAATTTCTTGGTCCTCCTTTGCTGAATTCTAAAATCCTCCCAATTGTTGGATCCGTGGTTCAGTGGATATGCTGTTATCAAATAATCACACGGATGCTGTACATTAACAATAAACAGGTCTTTACTGGAGGAGGGTAGTCTCAAGACTGGGGGTACAGAGGCAGGCGCAAAGCTTATATACAGGTGTGGTCACTGCCGGTACTACAGTATACAGGAGCTGTAAAAGTAGTTCTGACTTAAAGGCACATACACTACAATTCCTCCCCTTTTAGATTAGTAGTACCCCTAATATTCAAATAACAATTGACATTTCAACATGTACATTAAACAACAAAAGTCCATTTATAGATTCAGTCTTTGGGGCGGCTTCCTGACCCTTTCGGGATAGCGCCTTTCCGGAGGTTCTTGTTCTTGGTGCAGAGGCGATTCTGACCCCTTTTCATCGGGTAGATCATCGGGTTCCACTGCTACTGGGTCTGAGGTAGATGCTACCGGTATGTCGGGTTCATCCCCAGGTACTCGAGACATGGGGTTGACGCGTTCCTGTGACGCTAAGATCTGATCGACGTGGCGTCTCACAATGTTCTCCCCGACATCCACTGTGTACATTAATGGCCCCTGCCTTGTACATATCGTTCCGGGTTGCCATTTCTCTGTTCGATAGTCATGGGCCAAGACTGGTTGCCCTACATTGAAGCTCCTTGTTGGCAGCACGGTGGCATAGTGGTTAGCACTGTTGCCTCACAGCGCCAGGGACCCGGGTTCGAATCCGGCCTCGGGCGACTGTCTGTGTGGAGTTTGCACATTCTCCCCGTGTTTGCGTGGGTTTCCTCCGGGTGCTCCGGTTTCCTCCCACAGTCCAAAGATGTGCGGGTTAGGTTGATTGGCTATGATAAATTGACCCTTAGTGTTAGGGGGATTAAATACGTGGGGTTACGGGGATCAGGTGGGATATGTGTTGGTGTAGGGGTTACGGGGATCGGGTGGGATATGTGTCGGTGCAGGCTCGATGGGCCGAAATGGCCTCTATCTGCACTGTGGGGTTTCTGTGATTCTGTGATTCTGTGATTCTCATTGATGTGCTGGAATTGTTTGTCCTCAACATTTCTTCGCACATTTGGTCTGAGCAAGTCCAGACGAGATCTCAACCTTCGATTAAAGAACATCATGGCCGGGGTCCGGTTGGTAACTGCATGTGTCGCGTTTCGGTAGGCTAATAAGAAATTGTCCATCTTATGTTGTAGTGGAATTTCATCGTCGCACATGGCCTTTATCGCCTTCTTAAAGGTTTGTACGAACCTCTCAGCCAATCCATTTGTGGCTGGATGATACGGGGCGGATGTCTAATGCCTTACCCCATTCCTTCTCATAAATTTTTGGAACTCGTCGGACACAAACTGTGGTCCATTATCAGAGCAAATCTGCTCTGGCAAACCATTTCTGGCAAATATGGTCCGTAGGACTGCAATCGTTTTCTCTGTAGTGGTTGAAGACATTTTTATCACCTCAGGCCACTTTGAATGAGCATCCACTGCTATTAAGAACATTGAGTCCATGAATGGACCAGCGAAATCAATATGCACCCGTTGCCATGGAGAGGAGGGCCACTCCCATGGGTGTAGAGGGGCATGTGGTTGTGCATTTTGGACCTTCTGGCAGCCTAAGCAGCTCTTAGTTAGGTCTTCGATTTGTTAATCGATTCCCGGCCACCACACATAAGCCCTAGCAAGGCTTTTCATTTTCACTCCCCCCATGTAGCTCATTTAGCACTCTCTCCCTTAACTTGGGTGGAATCACCACTCTGGATCCACACATCACTGTCCCCTGGCATACTGACAGCTGTTCCCTTCTGGATGAGAATGCTGGCAACAGTGAGTCGCCATGAGTTGGCCATCCCCTCACCGTCAATTCATATACCCGAGGCAGCATCGGATCATTGCGGGTCTCCTTCTCTATATCCGCGTTTGTTACTGGCAATCGTTCAATTATTGACGAATAAAATATCTCGATAGGGTCCACAGCTGGTGCTTCCTCCGCAGTAGGCAGTGGCAGGCGCGATAGCCCATCAGCGTTCCCATGCTGTTTCGTGCCTTTATATTCTATTTCATATTGATTCGCCCCTAGAAACAGGGACCATCTTTGTAACCGCTGAGCAGTCATCACTGGAACGCCCTTCTTAGGATTAAAGATGGAGACAAGTGGTTGGTGGTCAGTCAGCAAGGTGAACTTCTGCCCATGCAGATAGTGGTTGAATTTTTTTACTCCCCATACTAGGCTGAGGGCCTCCCTGTCAATCTGGGCGTAGTTGCGCTCGGCTGAGGTTAGTGACCGAGACGCAAAGGCTACTGGCCTCTCCAACCCGTCAGGGAATTTGTGCGACAGCACCGCTCCAATACCATAGGGTGATGCATCACATGCCAAACGAATTGGTAGTGCTGGGTTGAAATGAGCCAACACCTCTTTTGATGTGATCAATTCTTTACACTTCTGGAAAGCTCGTCTACGTTCGTCATCCCACTTCCATGGTACCCCTGTTTGCAGTAGGGTGTTCAGTGGGTGTAATACCGTAGACAAATTTGGGAAGAACTTGTGGTAGTAGTTTACCAGCCCGAGGAACGACCTCAGTTGTGACACATTTTCCAGTGCTGGAGCCTTGACTACTGCCTCAATCTTGTCAGGGGACTTATGTAACCCCTCTTCATCGATGACGTGGCCACAATACGAGATCTGTTTCTGGAAAAACTCGCACTTGTGGCGATTAGCTCGTAGCCCATACTCCTTTAATCTGGTGAGCACCTTCTCCAAGTTGGCGAGGTGATCACCGTCATTTTCACCCGTGACCAAGATGTCGTCCAAATAACACTGGGGCCTAGAAATTCATTGACGCCACTTTTGGGGCGCTAAAGTGGGGCGTCCGCTAAAGTTTGCGGCCGCCGCCAAATCGATGCCACTTCTCCGATATTCATTAGCTTCGCCCTAGGAGTTCGGGCGAGCACTAAAACTGCTGCTGGACGCCTCTCTTTGGGCGCTAAGCCGGAGGTGGTGATCGATAGTGCCGAGGCCGGGTGCAGCGCAGGTGCGGCCATCTCGTGATTGACAGCAAACACCCTGGCGCCGGCCAGCTCTTAAGGGGGAAGGGTCGACTGTGTCTGCTGCCACGCCCTGGATAGTGGAGCCCTCCAGCTAGGCCTGAACACTGCTGCTGGACCCAAATAGCGCCTGAAGACAGGGAGAAGGCCCGTGAACGTGCGCAGCGCTTCTCAGAGCGTGATCTGAGTGTGCTGCTTGCTGCTGTGGAGAAGAGGCGCCATGTTTTGTACCCGGACAATGGCAAGAAGGCGACGGTCCGCGTCTACAGGAGAGCCTGGAGGCATGTCGCCAGCAAGCTGTCAGCCAACAGCGACGTCCCCAGGACCGGTGCCCCATGCCGCAAAAAGTTAAATGACCTCACACGCATTGTCAGGGTGAGTACCCTTTCCAGTGACCTCCTCATCCTTGCATGTGCACCTCACATTATGGGCAAAGGGACCTGAAAGCTCTAATGGCCAGCCTTCATCCAGCAGCTATGGGACAGGCATGAGCATCAATTGCACATTCTGCACTTAACACACTGGCCAAGCTATTCAACCATGGGAGGCATTGCACACCAGATCATGGCGACACACTGGCCAGGCTATTCCACCATGGGAGGCAGTGCACACAAGATCATCGCGGCACACTGGCCAGGCTATTCCACCATGGGAGGCATTGCACACCAGATCATGGCGACACACTGGCCAGGCTATTCCACCATGGGAGGCAGTGCACACAAGACCATGGCGACACACTGGCCAGGCTATTCCACCATGGAAGGCATTGCACACCAGATCATGGCGACACACTGGCCAGGCTATTCCACCATGGGAGGCAGTGCACACAAGATCATGGCGACACACTGGCCAGGCTATTCCACCATGGGAGGCAGTGCACACAAGATCACGGCGACACACTGTACTTAGAGGCCGTCCTTTCTCTTGCAGGCCAAGCTGGCAAATAATCGCAAGAGCCGGACTGCGACCGGGGGAGGCCGACCCCATATCCAGCCACTCACCGACCTGCAACATCGCGTGGAGCGCCTCATGGGTGGCCGGGTGATTGGGCCCGTTGCATGTGGAGATGCCGACCCTGTTCTGGGCAGCAATGGTAAGGACATCACCTTTTGCACCTCTCTCGTCCCACTTGCGCATCAGATCTACATCCTTTGCCACTGTCTGACCAATGCGCTGAATGCCACCACTCATGCATCCCGCACTGACGCCCTCTCCTCACTCTAAAGCTACTCTTGTGCCTTCCTGCTTTCAGATGGTCAAGAGGAGGTCCCTCAACTTGCCAGTGACAGACCCTCCGAAGAGGAGCAGGAGGAGGAGCAAGAGGAAGGCGGCCCATCAGGGGAACCCTCAGCCGCGGCCACCCAGGCCAATGTAGGGGACACGTCTTCCCTGGAGGGCAGCATGGCGGAAGTGTCGAAGGGGAGGGGAGCTCCTGGGACCTGCGTGCTGCAGAAAGGCGGGAGGGGGGTGGAAGCTCGGCGGCCTTCTCCCCAGAGGGGGGATGCGTCGGAGGGGAGTCCAATTGCTGGGCCCAGCGGCCTCCAGCAACGCAGGAAGGGTCGGCCAGCTCGGCGGCCTTCTCCCCAGAGGGAGAGTCCGGCCTCCAGTCAGGAGATGCTCTTCGCCGAGGAGATGGAACGCCTCGAAGACTTGTCCGCGGACTCGGAGCGCCGGCACACGGAGCTCATGGCGGCAGTGGCACGGTTGCCTGAGTCCATCGATTCCCTCTCTTGGAGTGTGGCCGAGTTCGGGCCCTCAGAGGCCACCAGTCGGGCGGAATACCGGGCAGATCAGGCAGCGAGTCGGGCGGAATTCGGGGCAGCTCTGTCAGCGACTGGCCAGGTGATCAGTGGTGCCGTCCAGTCACTGGCTGCTCTGATGCGGTCAGTGAACAGGTCAACACGGGCACTCACTGCTGCCACACTCGCTGTGTCAGCCAGGCATCGCCAGGGCACCCGGCGCGCTGCAGCAGCACAGCGGTCTGTCCCTCGGCAGATTGGTGCGCATGCTGCAGTGCTGGCCCGGGCGAGTGCCAGTGTCTCAGGCAACTAGCGAGCGCCTGCCATCCGCCAGCTTGCCGCCATTCCTCCAGCCGCCACTGCCACTCCCCCAGTGGAGCTGCCAGGAGCTGCTGCAGCGACTGATGCTGGCCAGCCACAGCTGCAGCAATCAACAGCCACCCGCTCGACGGCCAGACCTCGACTAGGCCGACCCCCAAGGGCATCTGCCGTCACGACATGTGCCCCTCAGGAGCCTGCCCCCAGCCTTGCAGCAGCCAATGGCCTTACTTTGAGGCGGAGCAGCAGGGCGGGCAGGGACCACCCAAAGATGGCCAAGGCATCGCCCTAGCGGGCCAAATAGTCGAATGTGTGGTCATTTGTGTTTGTTTCTTGAGGCCGAGAATTGGATGTTTGTTTTTTGAAGGCCGATGATGTGATGTTTGTTTTGGACGAAGGCCGAGAATGACGGCCATTTTAGTTGCCCTATTTTGTTAATCCTCTCCAGGTTGTGGGAGCGAGTAATGTGTTTGAGTGTTTTTTGGGGGTTTCGTCTGTTTTTGGTTTTCATGTGGGAAGGGCCCAGAGTTTGTACAATAAAGCATTTTATTTATTCACATTGTCCATGTTTGATCTTTGAAGTGTTTGTTGCCTTAACCGGCTGAGGGCTTGCGGAACGGCTGCAATCATGTTCTATCATTGGCACAAGCCATTCCCTGACAGGGGGCCTAGAAGTGACGTTCAATAAGCCGCCGACGGGCGGCCCTTGGACCTTGTGCGTCCCTCCTGGGCTGGTACTCCTCGTCGTCGTCGTCCTCATGCTCCTCCTGCTCCTCCTCCTGAGGTGGTGCTCCAACGTGAGGTGGCAGTGCCTGAGTCCTGCGGATAGCCAGGTTGTGCAGCATGCAGCAAACGACGACGAATTGGGAGACTCGATCCTGCGAATACTGGAGGGCTCCCCCGGAGTGATCGAGACAGCGGAACTGTTGCTTGAGCACGCCGATTGTTTGTTCTATGAGGTTCCTCGTCGCTTGATGGCTCTCGTTGTATGCCTCTTCAGCAGGGGTCGTGGGCGCGCGGAGCGGGGTCATGAGCCAGGTACACAAAGGATAGCCTTTGTCCCCGATAAGCCATCCTCTTGGGGGAGGCTGTGCCTGGAACATGTCAGCCACAGTTGTCTGTCGCAGGATAAAGGCATCGTGGCTGCTGCCTGGAAAGCGGGCATTGACAGCTAGGATGCGCTGCCTGTGGTCACACACCAGCTGTACATTGAGGGAATGGTAGCCCTTCCGGTTGCGGTAATCCTCGGCATGCTCAAGAGGTGCCTGCAAAGCCACATGCGTGCAGTCAATGGCGCCCTGCACCATGGGGAAGCCCGCTATTCTTGCAAACCCCACTGCACGCTGCTGCTGCTTGTCCAGGGTCATGGGGAAGGAGATGAATTGATGTCTCCTTCTGAAAAGGGCTTCGGTCACCTGGCGGATGCAGCAATGCACGGCGAACTGGGAGATGTTAGCGATGTCCCCAGTAGCGGATTGGAAGGAGCCGGAGGCATAGAAGTTGAGAGCCACCGTCACCTTCACTGCCACCGACAGAGACGTCCTGCGCATCAGCTGTGGCTGCAGATCTCTCTGAAGCAGCCGGCAGATGTCTGCAACCACCTCCCTTCGGAATCGCAGCCTCCTAACACACATCGCGGCAGACATGGTCAGATAGGAGGTCTGCTGGCGGTATACCCTGCGTGGGTAAGGCCTCAGTTGGCGACGCCTGTTGCCCCCTCTGCATCTAGCCAGGGCTGCCACTCTCTCATGGCGTCTGTAAGCCCTTCTGGCATAAGGCTGAAATTCAGCGTTGCCACCCAATGCAGCCCCCATTATATGCTGGCAAACACTGAGCTCTGAATGAAGGCAAAGATAATTGGTAAGCTCTGGCCTGAGCCAAAAATACCTGTCCAAGTGTTGGTCCAAACCAGTAAACTCTCCTCCTTGGTCTCTGTCCAAAAAACCGTTGCACAAGAGTGAATGCTGCAAAATGGCTGGCCTTTATACTGCTGGGTAAGTGCCCTTTAATTTGCGCTCCCCGCGGCCCGGCTGGCCTGTGTACCGTTCCACTTCACAGTCGCTCGGGCCGCCCGGCGCACAATGGGCCGGCGCGAGTGAAGTTCCGGTTTGGGGCGCACAAAGGGCGTTGCACTATTAAATGACGTCATGATCTGCGCGCGCAGCAGGGCGCGCTAAGACTTTGCGCCGGCGCTAAATGTGTCCTGAAGTTGGGGAGAGGCGCAGATCGCGCTGCGCCCGGGCGATAAGCGCCTAGCGCTCGAGATCTACTCCTCCTAAGGCGCTAACGGCTGGCGCGCCCAACTGAATTTCTAGGCCTGGGTCCCTGGAATCCCTTGCAGGACCTGATCCATCGCCCTTTGCCAGATAGCCGGAGCTGAGGTTACTCCAAACACCAGCCGATTGTATTGATAGAGACCTTTATGAGTGTTGATCGTAAGGTATTGTTTCGAAGCTTCCTCTACCTCCATTTGCAAGTACACCTGGGCTAGATCAATTTTGGTGAAGCGTTTACCTCCAGATAGCGAGGCGAAAATATCCTCAATTCGTGGAAGCGGATATTGTACCGTGTGAAGGACTGGGTTCACTGTCACCTTAAAATCCCCACAGATGCGGACCTTCTTTGGTTCCCCAGGCGTATTACTCAATGACCTCTTCATTACAGGAATGATGGGTGTAGCCCACTCGCTCCAGTCCACTTTGGACAGTACTCCTGAACGTTCCAACCCTTCCAGCTCTGCTTCAACAGCTGGTCTGATCGCATAAGGCACTGGTCTGGCCTTCAGAAACTTTGGGCTTGCATTTTCCTCGATTTTAATCGTTGCTGTTATTCCTTTTAGTGTTCCTAGTCCCTCCTGGAACACTTCTTTTGCGTCAGTTGGCATTTTTGACAGTCGTCCAGGTGTGACGTCGTCATCCTTTTTGGCCTCAACCTTCAGTGCCTGTATGGAATGCCAATCTAATTGTATCTTCCGGATCCATTCACGTCCTAGCAGTCGTGGTCCTCCAGCTGGCAATACATATATATCCATTTTAGTTATTTCCTGGCCTTTATATGTCACTTTCACCCTTATTTTTCCTTCGGGGTAGACTTTTTGCCCCGTATACGTCTTCAAGACAATCTCTGTAGTTTTCAAGGGTATGTGTGAAAATAGCCACTTGTAGTCTCTTTGATTTATGACTGTTAGAGCTGACCCTGTGTCCAATTCCATTTTCACTTGGACTCCGTCTATCTTGAGTGTAACCCAGATAGTCTGGTGATCCTCCATTTCTGTTACCTTGTGTCGTTTCAGACAACCCAGCTCCTTGATTCCGGAGTCTGTGTCACTTTTCTGTTCGTCTGAACCACTGTCCATCACCTGGTGTACCTTTTTGTACTTCTCCTGTGGAGATTTCTTACTATTGGTTTTCTTCCCAGACCTGCAGACTCTTGCTATGTGTCCTGCTTTCCCACACTGTCTGCACACTTGGTCCTTGAACCAACAATCTTTCTGGCCATGTGTTGTTCTGCCGCAGCGATAGCACTTCCCTGTTCCTTGGGACATTTCATTGGTGCCATATTCTTGCGGTCTCCATTGTATCTCTGCAGCGCCCCCTGCGGCTGCTTCATGTGATACTGCCATACTGAAAGCTTTGTCCAGCGTAAGGTCCTTTTCTGATAGAAACCGTTTCTGGGTTCCTTCACTTTGTAGCCCACACACAAACTTGTCCCTTAACTTATCTGCTAGTCCCGCTCCAAACTGGCAGTGTTTCGATAGCTTGCGCAGTTCCGTTAGGTACTCAGCATTGCTTTCGTCTTTGTGTTGGTTCCTTTTATGGAACTTAAATCGTTCTGCTATCAGCAGCGGTGTGGGGTTTAAGTGGTCCTGTAGGATTTCTACTATGCTTTCAAAATTTTTGTTTACCAGCTTCTCTGGGGTTATTAGATTTCGCAGTAACCCATAAGTTTTTGAACCCATGGAATTTAACAGAACCAGTGCTTTATTAGCATCTGGCACTTCATTTGCCCTGCAGTACACCTCAATACGTTCCACATATGTCGCCCAATCTTCGACTTCATTGTCGAACGTAGAGATACTGCCACTCTTCGGCATCCTTGGGTGTGCGTTAACTGTCAAAAATGGCGCCTCCCGCGCTTCCCCTTCTTCCCCGCTGGCACAAAATGGCGTCACCCGCGCTTTCCTTCCTTCCCGCGCTCGCCCTTCTTCTCTGCTGTGGCTTCTAAAAATGGCGTCTCCCGCACTCGTTCTTCTTCTCCGCGGCTCAATGGCGTCTCCCGTGCTCCCCTTTCTTCGCCCCGCAGACCCTGTTCAGCCCGTGAGCCCTGGCTGTGCTCTGCGCGTTCTTCTTTTTATATTTTTCGACGCCGCTCAGTCTAGAACCCGGCTGTTTCTCTACCTTCTCTCTCTCCGGTTTGTTTTCTTTTTCTCGACGCCGCTCGGTGTTCAACCCCCGGCTGCGCCCTGCGCTCTTCACCCTCTGTCTTACCCCATCAACGCTGCTCGGCTTTCTCTCCGCCGTCGGTCAGCTCCAGCCGCCGCTGCTCGGGAAGGGTCTGCGCTGGACCTGTCGTCAATCTCTTGCTGCTCGTCGTGGCTGGGGAACCAAGCCCGGCTCTCCACAGCCTCCCCTGCGAAGTTCAATCTCTGCCTGACTGCTGGGCGGTTGCTCGTGGTCGATGCCCGTGTTCCTGGCCTCGACTATTTTTTTTTATGTTGCAGGTAGATTCGAATCGACACTCGTCGCCACTGTTGGATCCATGGTTCAGTGGATATGCTGTTATCAAATAATCACACGGATGCTGTACATTAACAATAAACAGGTCTTTACTGGAGGAGGGTAGTCTCAAGACTGGGGGTGCAGAGGCATGCGCAAAGCTTATATACAGGTGTGGTCACTGCCGGTACTACAGTATACAGGAGCTGTAAAAGTAGTTCTGACTTAAAGGCACATACACTACACCAATCCTCAGGCTTACTACTCTTCTTGGCAACATTATGAGCCTCTTCCTTTGATCTAATACTATCTTTAACTTCTCTTGTTAGCCACGGGTGGACCACTTCTCCTGTGGGTTTTTTGGGGGAGAAATTCGGTTGGTTAGCACCTCCCATTGGCACCTCTAGGGGGTGCTAACGACATACCGCCTGGGCGCGGCGATGTTGGCGCCATCAGCGAAATTCACCTGGCGGTGTGCGGTGGCACTAACCACATCCGCCACGATCTCCTGCGCCCGGAGATCGTGATGTCATCCAGCCGTGCATCACCCCGGACTGGAAATTCATTCTCGGCCCCTGCCTCAGCGCCTGCCGTTAGGAATGACAGGTAGAGGAGGCGGTTTGCAGTCGGCTGGGAGCTGCAGGAGCGATATTTAAAGGCGTGAGCTTCCGGGTTTTTTGGTCGACAAACAATGCTGTTTTGTCACTTTGACAGAAGCAGACAGGCGCTTTGACCCATTTGAGATTTTCCTACTTGAAGGAATTTTGCTCCTGACAAAAATGTATCAGGTTCATTTGTGTCACTTTTGATACTGCAACATTTCCAACACTTAATGGAGGCTGCACTGGCACGGGACCTCGCCCTCCAGCTTCACCATCGGAGGCAGCGGAGGCACAGAGAGAGAGAGTGGAAAACGTGGCCAGAGGCAGGAGGGCCAACAGGGCTCTCAACAGGAGATCTCACCCTCCCAGGGTATTCCGGGAGCAGTTCTCCTACATTCATCTCTCAGAGGAGCAGCACCTTAGAAAGCTCCGCTTCAGCAAGGAGGCGGTCACAGAGCTCTGCCACCTGCTGCAGCCAGAGCTCCAGCCTCAGCTCAGGACCACCACGGCTCTCTCAGTGGCAGTGAAGGTCACAGTCACTCTCAATTTCTATGCCAGCATCTCCTTCCAGGCTTCAACAGGGGATAGTGTAAACATTTCACAGTTCGCCATCCATTGCTGCATCCAGGAGGTGACAGATGCTCTCTACAGAAGGGGAAGGGAGTACATCTCATTCCCCATCATCAGAGAGAAACAGGATGAATGCTCATGTGGCTTTGCAAGGATAGCGGGCTTCCCCATGATTCAGGGCGCCATTGACTGCACCCACATGGCATTGTGGGCACCTCATCACAATGCAGGGGTGTTCCGTAACCACAAATTCTACCACTCTTTGAACGTTCAGTTGGTGTGTGACCACAGACAGCGCACCCTCATCGTCAATGCCCGCTATCCTGGCAGCAGCCACGATGCATTCATCCTGCGTGAGGCCGGTGTCCCAGCACTGTTCCACCCACCACATGAAGTTCGCAGCTGGCTGCTCGGAGACAAGGGTTATCCACTCGCCACCTGGCTGATGACACCCCTCCGCAACCCAAACACTCCTACTCAGCACACATACAATGACAGCCATAGCACCACCAGGAACCTGATCAAACAGACTATCGGCGTGCTAAAGCAATGGTTCCGCTGCCTTGACCGCTCTGGAGGAGCCCTGCAGTACTCCCCTGATCGAGTCTCCCTTTTCATCATTGTGTGCTGCATGCTGCACAACCTGGCCATTCTGAGGGCCCAGCCATTCCACCAGGGATTGCAGGTCCACCTCAGGAGGAGGAAGAGTGAAAGGAGGAGGAGGCAGAGGAGGAGGAGCAGCACCAACGTAGGAAGGAGCCACTCAATGTTGCTTCTGCAAGGGCCGTTAGTGATCATCTCACACACAGCGCTTCCAATCAATGAGATAGCACATGGCATTTGCACAGCCAGCTCGCAGCCCCTATCACCGGGTAAAGGACAAATGAGAAACATCACAAAATGTGCTATGTCGAAATAAAAATGTATTATGAAACAACGAATAATAAATAAACGCAACAATTTATGAACAAACAGAACTATTTCTTACCAAACTGAACAATATATTTACAAACACATCAACTTTTGTACACACACTCCCTCCCATTTGCTATTAACATTTTATTTACTGGGCCTTCCTCAATGATTTCTCTCCCCTTTGCAATTACCCCCTCCCAGCCCTACTGCTCCTCCGTAATGTGGCCCCAGTGGCTGCAGGAAGGCTGCTGAGTCTGGGAGCCAGAAACTACAGATGGCCTTGCAGGATGCCCTCGACCAGCTCTGGGCCTGGAAGGCCCGGCTGCAGACTGCAACACCACAGCATGGGCGGCAGCAGTCTGGGATGGCTGGGTTATAGGCTGCGGCAAGTGCAATGGAGGAGTGGCAGTGGTGGGAGCAGGAATGCTGTCATCCTGAGAGAGGACAGCACCTTCCTGCTCGACCGACACACTGCCACTCCCTCGGGGCAGAACCTCAGCATCCGAAGCAATCTGCTCGAGCACAGATTGCTGGCCTGCTGCAGCACCATGAGATCCCCGGTGGACTGTGGGCGACCCAGCGATGATGGCAGCAGTCAGCGCTTGTGTGGCATCAATCTGAGACCGCATGAGAGCAGTCTGAGATTGGATGTCACCAACCACTGACTCCATTACAGCACTAAACCATTGCGTTGCCTTGGCCTGTGCTGTAATAGCTGCTGCCACCTCACCCATGACATGCGGCATGAGGTCTGGGTCCCCAAGGTCTCTCTGCGAGTCGACCATCCTCAGCAAAGTGCCAAGGATGGGCTCAATGGTTTGTGCAGAGATGAGAACAATGCAGGAGGCGGACTCCTCCACGCTCCTAGCCAGTGCATCCATGCTCTCGGGCACCCTTGCCATTGCACCCATGAGCTCAGTGTGCATGCTCATCGCCTGTGTGGTCATCGCATCGACATCGAGGTCCTCATCTGAGTCCTGTGCAGCAGAACTCGTGCGCGCACTCACCCTCTGGGGAGATGGCCCCCGAGCTTCCCTTTCCCCGTGGCGTTGGTGTAGCCCGCTGGGTCCCGGAGCTTCACCCACATCAGAGCCATTTCCTCTGCTTCCTTCCAGCAACCCCGTGGCCCCATTATCGGATGTCTCACCCTAGGGAGACACAGACAGTGAGGCTCCGGCTTGATGTTCCTCCTCCTCTCCCACGTCGCTGCCACTGGGAGGCTGAGGGACAGGCTGCTCAGATGGTGGCTGATTATCTGAAAGCATTAAGGCACACGAGTGGGTTTAACATCGGGGGAGGGGGGCAGGAAGGGAGCAAGGAATGGAGACAGTATACTTAGATGGAAAGTGGAAAGGGCTTGTGTTGTGAGGGGGAAGTGGTATGAGAGAAGAGGGAAAGGTGAGAAACATACCGTTGTTGTCCCCAAGGGGGGTGACATCTCTGACTGCCACAGCGCCCACAACCTGGGCCGCGATGATGCTGCGCACTCGCTCCTCCAGCTGTGTAAGGGGGTGCTGCTCTGCCTGACCTCCTCCTGTGCATTGCTGCTCCCTCCTGTTATGAGCAAGCTTGGCCTGCAAGAAAAAGGACAGCGTGTGAGTGAGTGTGCAGCCATGTGTTTGGCAGATGTGCCTACCATAGTTGAATAGCTGTTCATGTATGCAAGGCGTGAGACGTGGATGTGACTTTTAGTAGATGGGTGTTGAGATACCGTGGCAAACGTGGGAGTCGAGACCTGAGCTAGTAAAACACAACTGCTTTTATTCTACCTCATGGCAAAGAGGAACTGGAAAAGCCCGTGCATCCACTTAAATACTTCCCAGACAGGAAGTGCTCCTGGCAGCCTGTCCCTGCGGGAAACAAGTTGCTGGAGGAAGGGGCCCCCAGCTGGGGGCGTCTGCTTAAACTGTCCGTGCCGCCGTGAGCGGATTATGTCCAGTGGTGGCGTGTCGCCACAGAGCTCCCCCCAGAATCCGCTTAGGAGGAGTGGACGAGTCGTGACGGTGGTCTGGTGGTTCTGCCGCAGCGGCTCTGAGTGGTCGCCGGTCTAGCTGGTGGGGCCGGGCGGTTCGCCGCCGGCTGTGCTGGCTTGCTGGCGGGACGGCCTCTAGTTGGAGGCCGGGCCACGGGGACCTGTTCCCCTGGTTCTGTGTGTGCTGGTTTGAGCTGGTCGATGGAGACTGTGTCGACCCTGTCGCCGAGTCGCAGCTTGAAGACCTTGTCCCCGGTTTGTAGCACCTCGTACGGTCCGTCGTACGGGGGTCGTAGGGGCCCGCGGTGCACGTCGTGTCGCACGAAGACGAAGCGCGCCTGCTGTAAATTTGGCGGGACGTGAGGTGCGAGTTCGCCGTGTCGGTTGACCGGAAGTGGGGCGAACTGCTGAGCGGAAGAGAAAGAGTTGAGCCGCTGCTGTTCGGCCGACCAAGGCGTGGTAGCCTCCGGAAGGAATTCGCCTGGGACGCGCAGCGGTTGTCCGTAGACTAACTCCGCTGCCGAGGACTGGAGGTCTTCCTTGACCGCGGTGCGTAGGCCTAGTAGCACCCACGGTAGGCGGTCAGTCCAGGTACTGTCCTGCAGGCCGGCGCGGAGTGAGGCCTTGAGTGACCTGTGGAAGCGTTCACAAAGCCCGTTGGCCTGCGGGTGGTACGCCGTGGTTCGGTGGAGCGTCACCCCGAGGTTGCGTGCTGTGGCTGTCCAGAGTTCGGAGGTGAACTGGGCGCCTCTGTTGGAGGTTATGTCGGCCGGTACGCCGAACCTCGCAACCCAGGTGTTAACGAACACCCTGGCGATGTTGGCTGTGGTGGTGGAGGTCAGCGGCACTGCCTCAGGCCAGCGTGTGTAGTGGTCGACCATCATGAGGAGATAAGTTTGGCCTTGCGATGGCGGCAGGGGACCGACGATGTCGACGTGTACGTGGTCGAAGCGGCGGCTGGGTACCTCGAAGTCTCCCAGGGGTGCTTTTGTGTGCAGCTGTGCCTTAGCCCATTGGCAGGCGAGGCAGGAGGTGGCCCAAGTCCGAATATCTCTGCTGAGGCCGCGCCAGACGAAACGCTGGGAGAGGAGTTTGACGGATGCGCGGGAACCCGGATGGGAGAGCCCGTGGAGCGCGTCGAAGATGCGGCGGCGCCAGGTTGCAGGGATGACCGGCCTGGGCTGGCCGAGTGAGACGTCGCAAGTGACTGCCGTGGCTTCGGGCCCGTGCGCGACCTTGACTAGGCATAGCCCTGGCAGGCTGGTAGCCGCCGAGAGGAGGTCTGGGTCCATGAGCTGGGCCGCTGCTAGTTGCGCGTAGTCGACCGCGAGGTGATTCGCGCAGATGGCGGGACGGGAAAGGCAGTCGGCGACAACGTTGTCTCTACCGGAGACGTGCTGGATGTCCGTAGTAAACTCGGACACGGCCGCGAGCTGGCGTTGCTGCCTAGCGGACCAGGGTTCGGTGTGCTTGGCCATCGCGTATGTGAGCGGCTTGTGGTCCACGTACGCGGTGAAGGGGTGGCCTTCCAGGAGGAACCTGAAATGGCGGACCGACAGGTCCGGTCGAAAGTGGAGTATTTGACCTCCGGGGGGCGCAGTTGGCGGCTGTAGAAGGCAAGTGGCTGCCACGCGCCATTGACCCACTGCTCGAACACAGCGCCGACCGCGTGGTCGGAGGCGTCGGTGGTGAGCGCGACCCGGGCATCGGCCCTCGGGTGCGCGAGCAGGGTGGCGTCGGCGAGTGCGTTTTTGGTGGCGTCGAAGGTGGCTGACGTGTCAGTGGTCCAGGCTACGTCCATCTTGCCGGATTTACCTCGGAGGGAGTCGTATAGGGGCTTCATGAGGGCTGCAGCTCTGGGGATGAACCTGTTGTAGAAGTTCACCATCCCGAGGAACTCCTGGAGGCCCTTGATGGTTGTGGGGCGGGGTAATTGCTGGACGGCCTGCACCTTGTTGGGCAGGGGGACGGCCCCAGCAGGGGTGATGTGGTGACCGAGAAAATCGATCTCGGTTAGGCCGAATTGGCACTTCGCCGGGCTGAGGATGAGCCCGTGTTGGGCTAGGCGCCCGAACAGGATGCGAAGGTGTTCGAAGTGTTCCTGTTTGGAGAAGCTGGCCACGAGAATGTCGTCTAGATAGACGAATAGGAAGTTTAGGTCCCGGAGGACTGAGTCCATAAGGCGCTGGAAAGCCTGGGCTGCATTCTTGAGGCCGAAGGGCATCCTCAGGAACTCGAACAGGCCGAATGGGGTGATGACGGCCGTTTTGGGGATGTCCGCGGGGTGTACGGGGACTTGGTGGTAACCGCGCACCAGGTCGACTTTGGAAAAGACGGTTCGTCCGGCCAGTCGGGCCGAGAAGTCCTGGATGTGTGGCACCGGGTATCGGTCGGGGGTGGTGGCGTCGTTAAGGCGGCGGTAGTCCCCGCAAGGGCGCCAGCCTCCGCCGGGCTTGGGGGCGATGTGGAGGGGCGAGGCCCAAGGGCTGCTGGAGCGGCGGATGATGCCGAGTTGTTCCATGGTGGTGAACTCGGCCCACGCGATTTCCAGCTTGGCCGGGTTGAGTCTGCGGGCGTGGGCAGAAACTGGGGGGCCGGTGGTGGGGATATAGTGCTCCACACCGCGTTTGGCGGCTTTGGCCGAAAAGGTCGGGTTAGTGAGGGCGGGAAACTCGGCTAGGAGTGCTGAGTAGTCGTCCGTGGCTCTGGCGAGGCAGTAGGTCGTCAGGCCGGCCGAACGGGCCGGGGTAAATGCGCCGGGGATGGGGGCCATAGTGTTGATGTCAACGAGGCGGTGCCTCGGAATGTCGACAAGGAGGCCGTGGGCGCGTAGGAAGTCTGCGCCGATGAGTGAGCAGAGGACCTTGGCTGTGAGGAACTCCCAGCAGTAGCGGCGGCCTGCGAGGTCGAGCGTGACCATGCGGGTGTCATGTGTGCGGATGTCAGAGCCATTGGCTGCGACCAGCGTGATACCCTGTGTGCCGCGTTGGATTTCGAGGGTGGAGGCGGGGGTGATGCTGTGCTGGGCCCCTGTGTCGCACAGAAATCGGCGGTTGGTTCTGTCGTCGGTGACGTACAGTAGAGGCCCCTTTTGCCCCGTGGCCATCGCGGGGGCCGGTGCGGGGGGGGGTTTGAAAGTACACGGTGGCGTGCAGCGTTGGGTCCTAGCGCCAAAACGGGTGTGGTAGTAGCAGTGACCCGGAGTGGTAGGGCGGTCGGGCCTAGTGGGCCGGGAAGACCACGTGGTCGTTGCCGTGAGGTCAGGCGCGACGTCGCGAGCGGACTGTGCAGAGAGCAGCCGGTCGGCCTTTTCAGCTATGTCATTCAGGTCCGTGGAGCCAGACTCCACAATGAGCGGGCGGATGCTGGCGGGGAGCTGCCGAATGAAAAGCATGCGAAAGAGGGCGCCGGGGTTTTTGTCGTCCGAGAGGGACAGCATGTGGGAAAGCAGGTCTGATGGTGAAGCATCACCAAGGCTGGGGAGGTCAAGGAGTTGGCAATGACGCTGGTAAGAGGACGTTTGAAATTTTTTAAGGAGCGCAGCCTTCAGTTGTTCGTACTTGCCTTCCGGTGGTGGATTATGCAGCGCTGCCCAAACCTTGGGGACTGTGGCGTAGGTGAGAGAGGAGACGAGGTAGTCGTACTTTGTGGCGTCGACTGTAATGTGTTTCAGCCTGAATCTTGACTCAGCTTGAACAAACCAGGCTTCGGCCAGGTTCTCCCAAAAGTCCGGTAATTTAACCGTGACTGCGTTTGTATCTGCCATGCTAGCTTAGGATTCGTCCTGAGCGTCGGGGTCACCAGTGTTGAGATACCGCAGCAAACATGGGAGTCGAGACCTGAGCTAGTTAAACACAACTGCTTTTATTCTACCTCATGGCAAAGAGGAACTGGAAAAGCCCGCGCATCCACTTAAATACTTCCCAGACAGGAAGTGCTCCCAGCAGCCTGTCCCTGCGGGAAACAAGTTGCTGGAGGAAGGGGCCCCCGGCTGGGGGCGTCTGCTTAAACTGTCCGTGCCGCCGTGAGCGGATTATGTCCAGCGGTGGCGTGTCGCCACATGGGCACAGTTGGTGGGTGAGTGTTGGGGATTTGGTGATTTACACCGTCTGTGCACAGAGTGAGGTTGAGGTGGTGGTATGTAGAGAAAAGAAAGACTTGCATTTATATAACGCATCTCACGACCACCAGATGTCTCACCAAGGTTTTTGAAGCATGTACTCACCCTGACCACCTGAGTGAGGTCATTGAACTTCTTGTGGCACTGGGTGTGAGTCCTTTGGACTAGGCTCCTGGCCGAGACGTACTGGGCGACCTCCTTCCACATCCTTCTGAACTCCTGCGGCAAGGAGCTCCTGCTAGTGTCTGGGAAAAGCGCTGCCTGTCGGCGTTCCACAGCCGCAACCAGAGCCTCCAATGCCTGGTCGCTGAATCGGCGAGCTCTCTCCATGGGCCTCTGATCAACCATGAGATTTGTGGTTGATGGATTGCAGCTCCTTACAGGCCCAGGTCACAAGCAGCAATGATCAGAGTGAGGCTGTGCAGCATGATTGAACCTCCCCTTTAAGAACCGGAAGGCGCCAGTCTGTCTGAGTACTTGTAATTGACAGTGCCGGAACTTGATTAGTGCTCTGCGGTAGCGCCCCACTCCCCGACGTTAGCGCCCTAAGAGGAGTGTGTAGCGCTTGATTCTGGGGCGCTAAAACTGAATGTCGCGGTCGCCGGCACTAATTAGCGCCCGGGCGATGTTAGTGCCCCAAAATAGTCAATACCGAATTTTTCCCCCTTTCTGCCTTAAAGGAATGTATATTTGTTGTAAATTATGTATTAATTCTTCGAA
Source organism: Somniosus microcephalus (assembly GCF_052327205.1). Classification (NCBI taxonomy): domain Eukaryota; kingdom Metazoa; phylum Chordata; class Chondrichthyes; order Squaliformes; family Somniosidae; genus Somniosus; species Somniosus microcephalus. Next base: position 55,694,139 of record NC_141003.1, read on the forward strand.
TGCTAGCCATTGCTTCTCTACCATTATGCTTTTAATGTAGTTTCCCAATCTTGTAAGCATATCACAATTTGCAATAGCTGAACTTTGATACATTTATTACAGACTCTCATGAGATTATAGCATTTGGCAATTGACGGAGCTACCTGGGCAACCGCTCTTGGCTGCATGTCTTCAGCACTCCTATATCCTCTTTGGTGAAGCACTCCCTTCCCACACTGAGCTCCTCACGGAATCTTCATAAGATTTGCATGGCTTGTAAACTCTTTTGGGTGGGGGGGGCTAATTTCTTATATGGCACGTCTTCATCCTCCTTTCCTTCATCCTGTACTCCTCCTCCCCCTACTCCCCCATTAAAATAGCAAACAAAGGAATACCTATTGGGAATCCCATAACTGTTACATAAAACCTTTTAATTTATGTGGCTGGAAACTCAAGCTGTCGGAGGGAATGTCAGCTCTGTCAAGGAGCACAGCAAAAAATCTCCACTCGCTTGTAATTCCAGCAATCACTTTTTAAAGCTTCTCCAGGCTCCAAATTAAAACACTTCCACCAGTATCAAAGATATGCTTCTTTTATCTCGTCATGAACTAGCCTTGGTGCAATAGGGGTGCTCAACAGGGGAGGGGAGTGCTACCTTTGGGCACTCCTCCACTATTCCTCATCATTTCCATTATACTGAGCTCCCAGCAGCATCAGCACGTGTGTTGCGTTTGCAAAGATAATCCAGAGGCCGTAAGTAGAGTTCAGTTCATGTTGCTTTTTAATGGCTGCTTCACACACACACTCCCAGGCAAAAGCAATCAAATACCTATACACAATACAATGATAACAGCACTATCAAACTCCATGTGCTCAGGCCAAGGTAATCGAGTACCTATCACCAATGTCAGACATAACATTTCCTCCCCCCTCACAGAATTTCAAACATGAAATGTAGTGACAAAGTCCTGTAGGTGGCCAAGGCGAGAACGTGTACGAACAGGCCGAGGTGCGGACTGGTGAAGAGCAGGCCGAAGTGGGGACTGGTGAGGAGCAGGCTGAGGCACAATATCTGCTTGAGGGTTGGCTGGCTGAGCCACATGTGCATCCCGCCACTCTGGGGGTAAGGCTTGGGGATTAGGTCCGTATAATCCCGCATCAGGGGGTGCTGGCACCTTCCGAAGGCGGCTGGCATGCCACTGAGAGCCGTCAGTGAGGCAGAAAGTGGCTGGTCCAAGTTGGCGGCTGATTTGGAGAGGGGAGGACCAGAATGACGCCATCTTATTGCTGCGGTGAGGCCTGCGGACTCTGACCCAATCGGAGACTGAGATGTTGGGCGCCTTGGCCCTCTTCGACTGGTCAAAGCGGAGTTTCATCTTCTCCTGCTGTCTAGCGACTGTGGCTTTAGCCAGTGGAGCAGGGCTCTGAGCTAGCGAGGGGCGGAGCCTGCCAAGGGGCAGCATGAGCTCACGGCCTAGCATGAGGGATGCGGGTGAGACCCCTGTAGTGGAATGCTGGGAGGCTCTGTAGTGCAGCAGTGTGTGGAGGAGGGCCTTGCCAAACGCACACCCCTGGGATAGGTGTGCTCTGAGGCCATTTTTTAGTGTCTGGTTAAAACGCTCCACCCCCCCATTTGACTCGGGGTGGTAGTATGTGACGGATGCCCTTGCTCTCAAGGTAAGAGGAGAGTTGCAAAGAGGCCATTTGGGGGCCATTGTCTGTGGTGATGGCCTTTGGATGCCCCCAGCAGGAGAAGAGGGACTCAAGGATATCAATGATGACCCGAGAGGTGACGGAGCCCATGGCAGTGACCTCTGGCCATTTTGAGTACAGGTCATAGGTCACCACTAGGAACCGTTGATGGTGGGGGACACCATGGATCTCCCCGCAGACGTCCAGCTGCAGGTGCTCCCAGGGCTGAGAGGGCCAGGCAAGGGGTTGCAGGGGTGGAGGAGCTTGGTGGCCAGTCTTGCCACTTACAAGGCAGGCTGCACAGTCCTTGACCAGGGCCTCGATTTCCCTGTCGATACCTGGCCACCACACTAGGTCTCGGCATCGTTGTTTGAGCTTCACTATGCCCAAGTGGCCCTCATGCGCCATGGATAAAACACGCGCACGAAGGGCACTTGGGACCACAGTGCAGAGCCCACGTGCAACACAGGAGTCATTCCAGCAGGACAGCTCCTCTTTAACTCTGAAGTAGGCAGACAGTTCCTCAGGCACCTTGCGAGGCCAGCCATCTCTGATGAAGGTGCACAGCTGGGAGAGGGCCGGATCCTGTTCAGAGGCCTCTTTGAGCTCCTGGAGAGAGACTGTGGTTTGGAGAGGCGTGTGCAGCATCTGGACGATATCCTGTTCCACATGGTCAGACCCGACGAGTGGGGCTGGGGCAGAGCCAGTGCGGGAGAGCAGATCTGCAACAACATTGTCACGTCCTGGTGTGAACTGGAGACTGAAATTGTATTGGCGGAGGCGGTCAGACCAACGGTGTAGACGCAGTGGTCTGTGGCCCGTGCCGGATGTCGACAGCAGGGCAGTGAGAGCCTGGTGATCGGTTCGCAGGGTAAAGGCACGGCCATACGTGTACAGGTGCCACCGCTCACATGCCAGACGCACGCCAGCGCCTCACGCTCGCCTACTGAGTACTTCTGTTCGGTGGGGCTAAGGGCTCGGGAGGCAAAGGCGATTGGTTTCTCCACTCCATTCTGTATCTGCGATAACACCGCCCCCACAGCTGCAGCGGACGCGTCGCAGGTGACGAGGGTGGGGCTGGCGACGTCAAAGTGAGCCAACACTGGAGGCGACGTGAGCTGCGATTTGAGGAGGCGAACAGCTTCCATACAGGCTTGTGACCACACCCAGGGCTCATCCTTTCGCAGGAGCTAGCGCAGTGGGGCTGTGGTGGCTGAGTACTGGGGCAAAAACTTCAGGTAGTATCCAGTCATGCCAAGGAAGGAGGCAACCTGTGCTGCAGAGCTGGGTTCTGGGATGCTGTGAATGGCATCCATGTTTGATTGGAGTGGGGATATACCGTCAGCCGACAACCGAAACCCCACAAATTCGATCTCTGAAACAGCAAAGACACACTTTTCGCCATTCAGTGTGAGCTTGTGTTTTGCTAGAGCCGTGAAAACTCTGTGAAGGCGTTCGTCGTGAGTGGAGGTCGAGGGCCCATGCACGACGATGTCATCCAGGTAGATGGCCACCCCAGGAATGCCCGCGAGCACAGAGGACATCACCTTTTGGAAGCAGCTGGGTGCAGAGCTAAGTCCAAATGGCATCCTGGTGTACCGAAAGACGCCAGCATGTGTCACAAAAGCAGTGAGGTCCCTGCTGCTGGGGTGGAGGGGAACCTGTAGATAGCCCTGTCGAAGGTCCAGTTTCGAGAACAGGATGGAACCATAGAACTGCGCTGTGAGTTCCTCTGGCGTGGGCAGTGGATATTTGTCAGGGATTACGGCCTTATTCACTGCTCGAAGATCGACACAGACGCATAGACCACCTGACTTTTTCGTTGCGACCACCAGGTTGGAGACCCATGGGGAGACATCAACTGGTTCGATGATGCCAGCTTCCAGTAGCTGCTTTAGTTCAGCTGTGACCCCATCACGGAGAACAAGCGGGATGCGGCGCAGTGGCTGAATGACGGGGGTAACGGTGGAGTCAACCATGGGCTGGTGGGTGAAGGCAGTCAGGCAGCCCAGACCCTCGAAGAGTGCTGGCCATGTTTGGCGCCACGGTGAGGCGACGTGCAGAATCGCAGTCCCGCCGGTGTCCAAGAGAGAAAAGCCCAGGTCAGTGAAAAGATCCAGTCCCATCAGGTCAGCTCCTTGGCGTGCCACATGAAAACAAAAATCTGGCAAAACTTTTGTTCCATAGCGTACAGTGAGGTTGACTGAGCCCACTAGTCCAATTTTCGAATGACCATACCCGCAAAGATCAGTGGAGGGCACAGAGAGTGGCAGGGAGCTGAAAAAATGTTTGAATGTGTCCACATTCAGCAGTGAGACGCTGGCACCGGTATCTAACAACAGCGGAATGCACACATCATTCAAGTTAATTGCGCATGACTTGAAAGCCACTACTGGCCCAGAGCTCACGTTGTGAATTATAGTGCTTGAGGACTGAGAGTGTTCATTTGTAGCAACCGGGGCAGAGCGGCAGACATTGGCAAAGTGATTTTGTTTTCCACAATTGCGACAGGCTTGGCCGCGCACGGGGCAATTCTGCGCTCTGGTAGCATGTGAACGAGATCTGCAGTTTCCACACTGTTGCCGCGGTAGTGCGCATTGCTGCCATCGCGCGAGCATTACCGTGTCAGAGCTGTCGGGGTCGAGGGCGCTGTCACTGGGTGTGTGTGCTAGTTTCGCTGCACATTCGGCTGCAGACTCCACTTGAAAGGCAATGTTGACTGCCTGTGACAACGACAGATCGCCGGACTCGAGTAACAGTCTTTCACGCACTCTCACATTGTTGGTGTGCTCTATTCGTTCATCACACACCATCTCATCTTGTAGTGCACTGAACTTGCACGAGCTAGCTAACCCACTCAAATTAGCCACGTATTGATGCACAGACTCGCCGGGGAGTTGGTGACGCTGTCTAAAAATGAATCACCGCAGGAGGGCACTTTGTGGGGCAGAGAAGTGTGTGCTTAACAGAGCCACAGCCTCATCATATGTTTGAATTGAGTCTGCTGTGCATAATGTCCCAAGAACACGCTGGCCCTCCGCTCCCAAGCAATGGGATAACAGTGCCTTTTTCCGTGATGTACTCACATTTTCTAGTCCAAGAGCAATGAAATAGGTTTCAAAGGACTGTAACCAGCGAACCCATGGGATCAGCGGCTCACTGGGTAGTGCAAGGAAGGGAGGAGGTGGTGGAAGAGAGATTTCAGCCATCTTCATCGCCAAATGTTGCATTTGCAAAGATAATCCAGAGGCCGTAAGCAGAGTTCAGTTCATGTTGCTTTTTAATGGCTGCTCCACACACACACTCCCAGGCAAAAGCAATCGAATACCTATACACAATACAATGATAACAGCACTATCAAACTCCATGTGCTCAGGCCAAGGCAATTGAGTACCTATCACCAATGTCAGACATGACAACGTGCACTGCGAGGAGGCGCAGACCTGATCTGAAATGCTACACCACTAGGGCAGAAAACCTGGGGTGATTGGGATCCACTCCAATTTTCAGCCTCAGTGAGTACAAATGTTACTCCAGTGTCAAAGAAACAGTGAAAAAAATCAAACAAATTCAGGGCCAGTGTTTTTAACTATTACAACATGATAACAACTATTATAACAGAATTTTCATTTAAGCATTATTCATTAATGTGGTCCAAAAGGTGACAACCCGTTGTAAGATCTCAGACAACTTTGAGACAGTTTTGCTTGCAATTTAATGTTGATCATAAGAGGACTTATCAGGATAAAATCTCTGATTTAAACTGGATTGACAATGCAACTTCCTCTGTGGCATTTCACTTCCCCAGGGGTGCTCACAGTCAGAGTTGGAAATTTGCATCTCTGGCAGCACGAAGATCTGATCTCAGGAGACAGCACACATGCAAATTAAAAGCCCAGGGACATAAATAACACAAGGTCAGGCACGAGATTTTCTGCTGATGCTGCATTTGCTTGCTTGCATAGGTACAAGCACGAATAAACACTGTAACAATATACAGTCTGATTTCTTTGCACACAGTGTATTTCCAAGCAATACTTATGCAGAGTAATTCAGTCAGAATGTTATTTCCCATCCTAATTTGCTGAAAATGTTCATTACTAATGTTCAGCTCTTAAACAAGCCAACTATAAATGCACAGAAGCTCGTAGCATTGTCCCTAAATACAGGCAGGGCCTAGCAAAGCTGTACATTGATGCGCTATCAATTACTCATAAAAGACTGAGAGTTAGAAGAGTAACTAAAGGCTTTTATTAACAACAGAATGGAGGTCCGCCTCGAGTGGTCGACCGGTCCAGGATACAAGGGCTGGGGAGCAGTCACCTTTATACTAGGACCTGTGGGAGGAGTCAGCCGAGGCATGTCCAGGCATGTACACAGTGGAATACAAACAGGACAAACAGGAATACAAACAGTGGTTTACCACATACATAGCAGGCGCTTTTTGTCTTAACTAATAATCATTATATGTCTTTGCATTTTTCAGTGTTGTTTGATATAAAATATGGCAAAGGAATATTAGACAGATACAAAATTTCACAAAGTTCATCATATAAATTGATAAGTAGCTCACATGGAAACAAACAGAATAAATTCATTTAATCATAGTTTATTTAAGTGGTGGAATATATAATTTTATGTGAACGTGAAGAAGTAAGAATGATGAAAGGCCTTGAGCTATCGAGCCCACCTGACTGTTTAGGCCTATCTACTGGATCTACTCAGATCATCTTCAGCTCCCATTTTCTTTAGCACATGTGTTTTCTGTTGAATGAGGAGAGATTCTATCTATTTCCTTTTTTTGCATGCTTCAGCCAAGTCTACATTCTGCTGTTTGGCAGTGTATACTGTACTGCAATCCTAGATATTGAGGCAATAAAAGTTGCTCACACACTTGACATTTCCATAGTGCCACTTACATTCACAAATAACATTTTCTCATTCTTCTACAATGCGTCATTCCCAAGTAAAAATAAAAATTAATCTCATTTAAATTAAATGTCTTTCTTGTACGTAATTAGCCGATATGAAATAGAGGGTGACAAAATTCTTAAACTCTGTTGGAGGTAAAATGATGGCGCTCAACTGTATATAAAAGACAATCATAAAATGTGAACAAAACTTAAAAATACAATGGAGATTGATATATTTGGTACTGATCCAAAGTTCTGCTGCCCATGTCCCGACTCCCACCAATTCCTGTCCCCCCTTGTGCTCGCTGATCTTTGTTGGCTCCCGGTCCAGCAATGCCTAAAATGTAAAATTTGCACTCCTGTGTTCAAATCTCCCCATGGCCTCGCCCCTCCAAATCTCTGTAACCTCCTCCAGCCCTATAACCCTCAGGGAACTCTGCGTTCCTCCAATTCTGGCCTCTTATGCATCCCCAATGTCGTTCACCCATGTGTTGGTGGCCGTGCCTTCAGTTGTCTAGGCCCTAAGCTCTGGAATTCCTTCCCTAAACCTCTCCGCCTCTCTGACCTCCTTTATTTTGCTCCTTAAAACCTACCCCTTTGACCAAGCTTTTTGTCTCATATCCGAATATTCCCTTATATGGCTTGGTGTCAAATCTTGTCCAATAATGCTCCTGTGAAGCACCTTAGGATGTTTTACTACGTTAAAGGCGCTATATAAATGAAACGTGTTGTTGTAGTATTTGGTGGCTAGAATTGACTTTTAGTCAGTTAACTGGGTTGGTTACTTCACATTTGACATTCGGAGTATTGTTTTCCATCTTGCTCATTACATTACAAAAACACATAAAGGCACTGGGGAGGATGTAGTACAAGCAGGGCAAGTGTTTTGGAGTAGTTCTACATCCCAGGAGTTTCTACACTTGCTGCATGCACCACTTAAATACAGCATAAAAAGTCCCAAAGTCAATGAAAATGCAAATTTCTGAACTGTTCTGCATGTTAATTCACTTGTCAGTAGCAATCACTTGCCCCAGATATGAAGAAAAATTAGCTCTACAGTCTACGAAGGAGGTTAAGGGGGAAAGTTTATTGAGGTATGAAGGCCTTAAAACCCACCTTTTATCAAGCTTTCAATTACCCCTCCTAATCTTTCTTTCATTAGCTTGACATCCATTTTCCTCACAGCTCCCTGAAGCACCTTGGTACATTTTCTACATTAGAGGTGCTATACAGTTGTAAAGTTGTCAATATTACTCCAAATTCATCAATGGCCTAATTCTCAAACTTATCAGTCACTGCCTCAATAGCAAACTGCTGAGCAGGGTCTAAAACTTTCTCAGAAATTAAAGTACTCAGCAATTATGTTTGGACAAAATCCAAGATGATGAATATCAAGAAGTGCATGTTCCATCAGATCTTAAATGTAACAACCATAGGGAAGTGCTTTAAAAGGAGTGAGAACATCAGGTAAAAGGTAATGACAGCTCTTCCCACCTAGACTAAAACGAATGAGTGCAGTACGTTGCCAGAACAATGGCAGTGACATTTTATTACAGACAAGTGTGAAGCTCTGCACGTGGAAAGAAAAATTGACATTAATTGTGTAAAAATAACTTCAGATGAAGTTTTTTTTAATTCATTGATGGGATGTGGGCGTCGCTGGCTAGGCCTGCATTTAGTGCCCATCCCTAATTGCCCTTGAGAAGATGGTGGTGAGCCACCTTCTTGAACCACTGCAGTCCATATTGTTGTGTCGGTACCTTTCTACCTAGACACAATTTAGGACTCAGAACTCAGAGGTTCAAACATGAAGTGCTTTATTGGAAGGAAAGGAAGTTCTGGCAAGTTCCGAACAAAGAGAGCTAAACTTAACAGAGAACACCCAACCATTTATCTCCTGTGATAGCGCCACCACAGGTGGGAGGAGAACACACAATAGAACACACAATACATAACACATATGGTGCAGGTACACCCACAATGCTGTTAGGAAGGGAGTTCCAGAATTTTGGCCCAGCGACAGTGAAGGAACGGCGATACAGGTCCAAGTCAGGATGGTGTGTGGCTTGGAGGGGAACTTGTAGGTGGTGATGTGCCCATGCATCTGCTGCCTTTGTCCTTCTAAGTGGTAGAGGTCGCGGGTTTGGAAGGTGCTGTTGAAGGAGCTTTGGCGAGTTGCTGCAGTGCATCTTGTAGATGGTACACACTGCAGCCACAGTGCGCCGGTGGTGGAGGGAGTGAATGTTGAAGGTGGTGGATGGAGTGCCAATCAAGCGGGCTGCTTTATCCTGAATGGTGTCGAGCTTCTTGAGTGTTGTTGGAGCTGCACTCATCCAGGCAAGTGGAGAGTATTCCATCACACTCCTGACTTGTGCCTTGTAGATGGTGGAAAGGCTTTGGGGAGTCAGGAGGTGAGACACTCGCCGCAGAATTCCCAGCCTCTGGCCTGCTCTTGTAGCCACAGTATTTATATGGCTGGTCCAGTTCAGTTTCTGATCAATGGTAACCCCCAGGATGTTGATAGTGGGGGATTCAACGATGGTAATGCCATTGAATGTCAAGGGGAGATGGTTAGAGTCTCGCTTGTTGGAGATGGTCATTGCCTGGCACTTGTGTGGTGCGAATGTTACTTGCCACTTGTCAGCCCAAGTCTGAATGTTGTCCAGGTCTTGCTGCATATGGACACAGACTGCGTCAGTATCTGACGAGTCTCAAATGGTGCTGAACATCCCCACTTCTGACCTTATGATGGAGGGAAGGTCATTGATGAAACAGCTGAAGATGGTTGGGCCTAGGACACTGCCCTGAGGAACTCCTGCAGTGATGTCATGTGATTGAGATGAATGACCTCCAACAACCACAGCCAACTTCCTTTGTGCTAGGTATGATTCCAACCAATGGCGAGTTTTCCCCTTGATTCCCATTGACTTCAGTTTTGCTAGGGCTCCTTGATGCCACACTCAATCAAATGCTGCCTTGATGTCAAGGGCAGTCACTCTCACCTCACCTCTTGAGTTCAGCTCTTTTGTCCATGTTTGGACCAAGGCTGTAATGAGGTCAGGAGCTGAGTGGCCCTGGCAGAACCCAAACTGGGTGTCAGTTAGCAGGTTATTGCTGAGTAAGTGCCGCTTGATAGCACTGTCGACGACACCATCCATCACTTTGCTGATGATTGAGAGTAGACTGATGGGACGGTAATTGGCCGGGTCGGATTTGTCCTGCTTTTTGTAGACAGGACATACTTGGGCAATTTTCCACATTGCCGGGTAGATGCCAGTGTTGTAGCTGTACTGGAACAGCTTGGCTAGGGGCGCAGCTAGTTCTGGAGCACAAGTCTTCAGTACTATTGCCGGAATGTTGTCAGGGCCCATAGCCTTTGCAGTATCCAGTGTCTTCAGCCGTTTCTTGACATCACGTGGAGTGAATTGAATGGGCTGAAGACTGGCATCTGTTGAATGAGATCTAGAGGTCTTAGTACACCTCAACACAACATAGCCAATCACTATGGAGCAACAAATAGAATGCTAAATTATACAGCCAAAACAGCAGAGTACAAGTCAGAGGCAGTCTTGCACAAATTGAATAGTGCTCTGGTAAGCCCTCACCTGGATTAGTCCATTTCTGGTCACTGAGACACAAGGGAGGCATTCAAGTACTGGAAACCATGCAGAGAAGAGCCATCCCTTGCATCGGAAAACTGAGGTGTGAGGAAAGATTGGAGAAAGTTGAGCTTTTCAGCCATGATAAAGGTGACAGAGAGGTAGCCTTATGGAAGTCAATAAGACAGTAAATAGTATGGTTAAGGTAGGTCTCGAAAATTGTGATGAAACTGTGAGAGTAGGAAAAGGAAACAGGTTCAAATGAGTGAACAGCAAATTTGGAACTGATGGCAGGAAGTTCTACTTCACACAAAGTGCAGTCAACACATGGAATGGACCTCCAGGTAGAGTAGTAGAGGTGAAAACCCTGATATAATTTAAGAAATAACTGGATGCTATGACAAGGGGATGGGGGAAACTGTTGGTCTTTCTGAATGGATACGTTAGGTTGAGGCAATTATTTTCCTCATCTGTAGTTATCTTGTGATGTTCCATTAGGTTTCATAGAAACATAGAAAAATAGGAGCAGGAGTAGGCCATTCGGCCCTTTGAGCCTGCTCCGCCATTCAATATGATCATGGCTGATCCTCTATCTCATTATCATATTCCTGCTCTCTCCCCATACCTCTTGATGTCTGTTGTCTAGAAATCTATCTATCTCCTTCTTAAATATATTCAGTGACTTGGCCTCCACAGCCTTCTGTGATAGAGAATTCCACAGGTTCACCAACCTCTGAGTGAAGAAATTTCTCCTCATCTCAGTCCTAAATGTCCTACCCTGTATCCTGAGACTGTGACCCCTTGTTCTAGACCCCCGAGCCAAGGGAAACATGCTCCTTGCATCCAGTCTGTCTAGCCCTGTCAGAATTTTATACGTTTCAATGAGATCCCCTCATTCTTCTAAACTCTAGTGAATACGAGCCCAGTCGACCCAATCTCTCCTCATACGACAGTCCTACCATCCCAGGAATCAGTCTGGTGAACCTTCGCTGCACTCCCTCTATGGCAAGTATATCCTTTCTTAGGTAAGGAGACCAAAACTGCACACAGTACTCCAGGTGTGGTCTCACCAAGGCCCTGTATAACTGTAGTAAGACATCCTTGCTCCTGTACTCAAATCCTCTTGCAATGAAGGCCAACATACCATTTGCCTTCCTGTTTGCTGCACCTGCATGTTTGCTTTCAGTGACTGGTGTACAAGGACACCCAGGTCCCTTTGTACATCAACATTTCCCAATCTATCACCATTTAAATAATACTCTGCCTTTCTGTTTTTCCTACCGAAGTGGATAACTTCACATTTATCCATGTTATACTGCACCTGCCATGTATTTGCCCACTCACTCAACTTGTCTAAATCGCTTTGAAGCCTCTTTGCATCCTCCTCACAACCCACAATCCCTAGTTTCGTGTTGTCAGAAAACTTGGAAATATTACATTTGGTTCCCTCATCCAAATTATTGATATATATCGTGAATAGCTGGGGCCCAAGCATTGATCCCTGTGGTACCCCACTAGTCACCGCCTGCATCCAAAAAAGACCCATTTATTCCTTCTCTGTTTCCTGTCTGTTAACCAATTTTCAATCCATGCCAGTATATTACCCCCAATCCCATGTGCTTTAATTTTGCACACTAACCTCTTATCAAAGGCCTTCTGAAAATCCAAATACACCACATCCACTGGTTCTCCCTTATCTGTTCTACCAGTTACATTCTCAAAAAACTCCAGTAGATTTGTCAAACATGATTTCCCTTTCATAAATCCATGTTTACTTTGTCTAATCCCATTGATATTTTCTAAGTGTCCTGTTATCACATCCTTTATAATAGATTCTAGCATTTTCCCTACTACTGATGTTAGGCTAACTGATCTGTAGTTCCGTTTTCTCTCTCCCTCCTTTTTTAAATAGTGGGGATACATTTGCCACCCTCCAATCTGCAGGAACTGTTCCATAATCTATAGAATTTTGGTAGATGACAACCAATGCATCCATTATTTCCATGGCTACCTCTTTTAGTACTCTGGGATGCAGATTATCAGGCCCTGGGAATTTATCGGCTTTCAGTCCCATTAATTGCTCCAACACTATTTTTTTTACTAATACGAATTTCCTTTAATTCCTCCTTCTCACTAGACCCTTGGTTCCCTAGCATTTCTGGGAAGTTATTTGTGTCCTCTTCCATGAAGACAGAACCAAAGTAATTGTTTAATTGCTCTGCCATTTCCTTGTTCCCCATTATAAATTCTCCCGTTTCTGACTGTAAGGGACCTACATTTGTCTTCACTAATCTTTCTCTTTTTACATACTTGTAGAAGCTTTTACAGTCCACTTTTATGTTCCTTGCAAGTTTACTCTCATACTCTATTTTTCTCCTCTTAATCAATCTCTTGATCCTTTTTTGCTGCACTCTAAACTGCTCCCAATCCTCAGGCTTGCTAATTTTCTGGCAACTTTATATGACTCCTCTTTGGATCTAATGCTATCCTTAATTTCTTTTGTTAGCCATGGTTGGGCCGCTTTTCCTTTTGTGTTTTTGCACCAGAAAGGAATGTATAACTGTTGCAATTCATGCATTCGTTCTTTAAATGTTAGCCATTGCCTAGCCACTGTCATGCCCTTTAATGAAGTTCCCCAATCTATCATAGCTAACTCACTCCTCATACCTTCGTAGTTTCCTTTGTTTAGATTTAGGACCCTAGTTTTGGATTGGACATCTTCATTTTCCATCTTAATGAAGAATTCTATCATGTTATGCTCACTCTTCCCTAAAGGACCCCGCACAACAAGATTATTAATTAAGCCCTTCTCATTGCACAATACCCAATCTAGGATAACCTGTTCCCTAATTGGCTTCTCAACGTACTGGTCTAAAAAACCATCTCGTACACACTCCAGGAATTCATCCTCCACAGTATTATTGCTAATTTGGTTTGGCCAGTCTATATGTAGATTAAAGTCACCCATGATTACTGTAGTACCCTTGTTACATGCATCTCTAATTTCCTGTTTGATGCCATCCCCTACATTACCTACTGTTTGGAGGCCTATAGACAACTTCCACCAATGTTTTCTGCCTCTTAGTGCTTCTTAGCTCCACCCAGACTGATTCTACATCTTGATTTTCTGAGCCAATATCCTTTCTCACTATTGCTCTGATTTCATCCTTTACTAACGCCACCCACCTCCTTTTCGCCTGTCCTTCCTAAATATCAAATATCCTTGGATATTCAGCTCCCAGTCTTCATCACCCTGCAGCTATGTCTCCGTAATCACAATTATATTGTATCCGTTTACATCTATTTGTGCTGTTAATTTGTCTACTTTATTACAAATGCTTCATGCATTCAGATACAGTGCCTTTAGATTTGTCGTTTTAACATTTTTAGACATCTTAATATTTGTTGTACTATGGCCCTATTCGTCTTACCATTTTTTCTTACCCGGACCCTATTTGTTAGTGCACTCCTTTGTTTGTACGCTCTGTCCCTTCCTGACACAATCTGGTTATCCTCACCCCAATCACTTTCCTGCACTGCTTCCTTGCCATTTCTCTTTAGCATTCTAAATTTCTCTCCATCGGGACCCCGCCCGCCCACCCCGTTATTTAGTTTAAAGCCCTATCTATCCGATTCGCTAGAACTCTGGTCCCAGCATGGTTCAGGTGTAGTCCATCCCAACGGAACAGCTCTCTCTTTCCCCAGTACTGGTGCCAGTGCCCCACAAATCGAAACCCATTTCTCGCACACCAATCTTTGAGCCACGCATTCATCTCCCTGATCCTATTGACCCTATGCCAATTTGCTTGTGGCTCTGGTAATAATCCAGATATTATGACCTTTGTGGTTCTGCTTTTTAATTTAGTCCCTAGCTGCTCAAACTCTCTCAGCAGAACCTGTTTCTTTGTCCTACCTATGTCGTTGGTACCTACGTGGACCACGACAACTGGATCCTCCCCCTCCAAGTTCATCCCCATCCCGGAGATGTCCTTTACCCTGGCACCAGGTAGGCAACATAGCCTTCGGGACTCACGCTCCTGGCTGCAGAGAACAGTGTCTATCATATTTTGCCAATTGATGCTTTCTGTTTTGCTCAATGAAAGAAACAAGTTAGTAAAATTTATTGCATAAGTGTATATGCATTATCTATTATCTGTAATTTGCTCTGTACTATCTCTTATGAATGATGAACTTCTGCCTTTACCTACCCGGCATCTCCTTCTACTAGGCGCTCCATTGGAAGGTAGCATACCATGTGGCTACAAAGTACACTAAAGAACTGCACAGGTACAGTAGGCCGGTTACTTCTGTCCTCAATTAATCTTCATGGGCCTGCACTGTTGTCCTGTAAAGCAATCATTCTCCTGTGAAATAGTTGCTCTGAACTGTATTGGCAGGATCTTCTACTACTTGAGTACAACTTCCTAATGGCACAGAACTATGACTGCCATGAAGGCCAACTGACACATCCTAGCATACTCCACACCAGCCACTGCTGGAAGGCAAGTATTGCTCACTGATCTGTGAAATCAGAGAATGCTGGGCACCTATGATCTTACACCAACAGCAAAATCTCACGTTCCTAAACTCTGACATTTGCTGCTCACTGAGGTCACCACTTCTAATGGCTGGAGGGCTTCAGAGCAGATGGTGCAGTTTCTCAGAGAATGTGGCCTACGAGGATGTAACATGTAAATCTGGTGATTAAGGAAGTACAAGGAAGTAGCCTGCAGTATTGATTGTGTCCCTGTCATAATGCCCTAATCTCTTCCATTTGTAATGGGCTTTATAAATGAGCCTGTATATCTGGGATTGTGAATTGCTGGAGATAGGCAATGCATTCTTGACTCAGACTAGAAGTGCAAGAAGATGGTTTGGTTTTAGTCACCTCCATAAGCAAGATTTGCTTTTATGTCTGTCAGTTTTTTTTCCCCCAATCGCACTTTTATTACATCTTAATCCACAAATTTATATATAAACTGCCACAACACTAGTTAACTGGAATTAAAGCTGCAGCACAACAATAAGCAATTGTTTTAACATCAGACTTTATCGAAAGTTTACATTTTCAGCAATACGATTAGTCAGAGGAAATGGTGTTGAGATTTCTGCCTCTGCGTTTGCTAGGCTGCAATGTTCTGCCCATTCACTTGAACGGTCTTTTAGCTTGTGCTTGTTGTGTCAGGAAAGAGGCTACAGTGCCACCTCTGGAGCAGGTAAGAATAACATGCATTGTTACATTACCCATGGATTTCAACATACTGCGGTCTCGATAGTAATATATTCAAAGCCTTGAGTTGGTAATGCTAACAGAGTGGCTGTGGCATTACTTGCAGCGAGTCATTACACTTAGCTGAGTTGGGGAGTAGTTGAGGGGGCCGAGTTGTAGGAGTGCTCAGTAGGGCCTATGAACTGTGGTGACACGGTGAAGAGGTTGGAGGATGGAAATATTTGGTAAGAACCGAGGCATTCAAGCACTGGTATTTGGGGCGAGGTTAGGTGGGCAGAATTGTGCTCAAATATAAATGTTAAGGCGGAGGGTGAGGAGACTTTTAAAAGGTTGTTGCAGCTAAATTTATCTTTAATGCACTTTTATCAGAAAGCAGTACAGGAACCCATTTGTAATAAACTACAGACTGAAATTTTACCTCGTAGGTAATTTTGGATATGGCTGAAATCACAACAGGCCAGCCTCCCCAGTTACTCTAGAATTCAGTCCTATAATGGGACAGTAGTACTCATGTCCTATTCATCACATCTCAAGTGTTTTCATCTTATTGATTGACTCAAGTTTACTCTTTATAAAATAACAAATCAAAAAACTCGGGTTTTGTATGGAACAGGTTACAAACCTAGCACTCAAGATGTGTTAAACAATAAATCAAAGATGAGCAGTGAGGAAATCTACCCATGAAATGAATGAGAAACTGAACCAAAACAATTTTACAAAAGGTTTTTCAGCCACCATTTGTTTTCCTACAGCTAGCCCAAAAAAGGTAATAAATGTTGAAAGTATAACTGCACAAAAATGTAATTAAATTTACCAATAAAATTGTCTTTTGTGTCTTCATTACCTTCAGTAATGTTTTTAATCTGCAGCTTGTATTTCAATGTCTGTTTTCCATTGGAAGTCTGTGCCTGTGAATAGCCTTAGCCTCGACTTACAATGTCAGTTGAAGAGACACAATAGGGGGGAAGGCTACAGATCCCAGCATGTCCCAACTTTAAGGACAGAGTGAACAAAAATAAATTTAATGGGAAGGTAGTCAGAAGAATGATTTCACAGAGAACACAGGACAAGAATAAATTAGATTGCACACACATTGTAAACAAGAGGACCAGACGTCTTACTAGAGTCGAGAAAGCGTGTGGTGACCTGTAACATTAGATAGGATTTCCTTGTTCCAGACTCAAATTAAGTTTAGATATTTTTGATGGGTTGCCAGTCCAAAACAACTGGAGGGACTAGAAGTCTTAGAGCACAGGATATGTAAAGATAGCTAAAATGGGATGTTAAAGATTTTCACAATAAGTTCCTGATTTTTTTTTGTGGGTGGGTCGGTAAAAACTATTTCCTTTTAAATTTGAACTCCATCCCCACCTACAATTTTTTTTAAATCATCAAAAATCACAGCATTGCACACACATCACGTCAGTGATATCAGCACATACATGGTGTGCTGTACATGCTATGCTAGTTATGATCCTGATCCAGAAAATTTCAGATCCCAATCACATGGATTGCTCAAAATGGTTAGCAGTCAGTCATCATTGCTGTACGTATGTCAAGTACATGTTTTTCATGTTATCACCAGTAGGCATTTGATGGTTTGTTTCTGGTTACAAGGTCTTTCCCCGAGCTCTAATTGGCGCTCTCCCTACATCAGGCTGGGTCACAAATGTTTTGGGCAGAAGTTGTCATCAATCTGGAAACAGTAGCGCCAACCCAATAGACAACTTGGTGTTCTGGTGCAGGAGATCCCTCTGGCACAGAAGGACTAATATTCCAAGAGGGCATGAATCTGAAGTCTGAAATGCCTTACATTATGCTCGCCCAGATGAGATTCAGATTTGGATCCAAGCCCAAGCAGATGAAAATAAACAGTAAAATGTTGTAATTTTCAAGAGATGGCTATTTGTGAATCTTAATCAACTATCTGGAGGAGTATTTCTTTTTCATAATAAATCTTTGACTTTATCTGTAAATCCTTTTCTTCCCACTATATACTGTCTCCTTTGTAAAACAGCGGATATGGGAGTAGAGCTTGCGCAGTTTCCCCAAGGTTACTAATGCTTAAAGAAAGTCAGCCAGTTGAGTTTACTGTACTCATTGTACACAAATAGGACAAGGAGTATTTTTAGTCCCGTGCTTGTTCAAGTTTTAGTGATACTCCAAATACAGTTGTCTTTGGCTTTTCAGGGCTCATTTCCTTCCCTGATTTTGTTGACTCCAAGTAACAAACATTATGTGTGAAGTACGTAATTCAAAGACCAAAGTCAAGGGTATTAGTGACCTGCAAGAGCAACCCAGAGTTAAGTCAGCATTTCCCACATCAAGTAGGTGAAGGGTGGAAAGGTAGAAAGGAAGATAATGCTCGACAAACCTGATTAGTTCTTTCAGGAGGTGCCAGACATGGTGGATAGGGGAAATGCATTGGATGTAGTGTATATAGACTCAGTCTGACAAAAGACTACAAAGGATACTATTGGAAAAGATTAAGGAGTATGAAATTGGAAGGGTAGGAAATTTGGATTAAAACATGTTAGGAGGAAAATATACAAGGGCACTTTCTCAGTGGTTGGGAGTGAGTAGCAGTGTTTCACAGGGTTCTATTCTGGAACCCTCTTGACTGTGTACATCAGTTTTGTGGATATAGGACTAGTGAGTGGTGTCCACATTTGCAGGCATTACTAAAATAGAAGGCATAGTAAATAATTCTGAGGACCAAAGAGGAATATTGATAGTGTAAATGAACAAAGAAGCGACAGATTAAATTTAATCTATGCAAGTTTGAGGCGATACATTTCAGTAGAGAAAAAAATATATATTTTGAAGGGGGGGGGGGGGGGAGGTGGTTGAGTGATGCACAGGAGCAAAGGGATTTGGGGGGGGGGGGCAGGGAGAAGAGTTCAGGTTTACAAGACATTAAAAGCAGAACTTCAAGTGGTTAAGGCCATTAAAAAAAAGCTAATGGAATATTGGGTTTTGTGGTAGTTACGGAATATAAAAGATGTAATGTTGAATGTATATAAAACCGCAATAAGACCACAGTTGGAATAGTGTGTGCAATTTTGGGCTCTACACAGGATTGTTGTTGAGGCAATAAATATGAAGACTTGAAAAATTGTGAACAGAGATTAAGGGGTTTTTACAATTATGAAGGGCCGGGTCAGGGTAGATAGATTGTTTCCAGGGGTTGAGGGGTCTAGAACAAGAGAACATAGGTCCAAGCTGCAAGTGTTAGGACAGAGAGCAGGAGAAAGTTGTTGTTTTTTTGTAGATTGCTGAGGCTGTGAATGCACTACTGGCATTAGTGGCTGAAGCAGACACATTTAAGATGGTTAGCTAGGTGGTTAAAGGAGAGGAGGATAAAGGGATATGGGAACACAGTGGCCACATGGGATTAGGACTACTGCTCAGGTGGAGAACAAACCACAGCAGAGATTGGTTGGGCCAAATGATCTGTTTTCAAGCAAGGACCTGGATTAAGCAGTTGACGAGTAAACCTGGCACACCATACTGGACTTTGGAAATCTAGAACATCAAGATACCTGGCAGAGGCAGCTGAACAGATGGTCTCAATCTTTGTGATAAAGTCCATGTACTCCTCACTCTTTTAACCTTCACTTTCCATCTCTTTCCACCACCGCCCCCCCTCCCCATAAAACATTTCTGCTTAGGACAAACACAAGTCACTAGGAAAAATTAAATATTAAATTCCCCTCCACATGGCTGCACACTGACATGCAAAATTAGAACAGAGGTACAACCTCACTGTGATTGAAAATAAACTAAGGTTGAACGAGGACACATGCACATTGAATCTAATGAAAGCTGCAGCAAATGTTTCACAAACCAGTTTAGACATCTTAAAATTGTAGAATTCAGTTTTATTAAGCTCACTTACTGACATCCATAATGGTACAGACCAAGTTCAAAAAAGCAGTAGTAATGATCACCAATATTCGAGTCAGTAGTTTTTTTTGTCTTGTCAAACTCCTTACATTTTCAGAAATAACAGAAGGTGGTCCCACATTTAAATTCCACCACTTATTTTTGTATCAAGTATGATCAATAGTTTGTGGATCGAGCTGCTTCCATCAGAAAATGTTTAATGAAATAAGACCTGGTTGACAGAAAAGTTGTTCACCAGCAAGGCACAAAGTATTTGGACTAATTGTAAATAATCCTTTATCGATTGTTGGTTATCAGAGTCCTAATCACCTCTAACAGGAAGTACAAAGAGGATAAATTTATTTGAAAGAAAACCAACATGGATAATCTAAAAAGCAAGCATACATACATTTGTTGACCCAACATACAACAAGAATTAATGTTTTAGTTACTTTATAAATGCCTTTTCTGTTACATCATTTAATCTCAATAAAGGTTGTAAAGTTTTGTTATACTTGTATCTGTAGGTGAAATAACCAAAAATAAACTTTACATCAATTCATCTGTATAGTTAGTACATACAACCAATAATTTTGGCCCATGTCACTCAAATGCACAAAATAGCCCCAAGAATTAACAATTTTTCTTTAGGTCTCTGCGTTTAGTCCACAATATTCTTAGGACCTATGCAACAGTTTTAACAGTATAAAATCTATTGGTAGTGATTGTGGTCCTGTATCACGTCAAAGAATGCATGCATGCACTTCAAACTCATTTTGCTTTATACAGCTGCATTTCTGACCTACCTATAGTGAATTAAATGCCAAAGTTGGTCAAATGTATGCACATCTACAAGAAACATCACTAGGTTACACTGAAAACTTTAGAAACCAGCACTAAAAATGTAAAGCATCTACAGACAATTCACTAAATGCTAATTGTCACAGATATTTCATGGATACATTTTTACCACCACAATATGGGACTACATAAAGAGCAGGTTCAAATCAAAAATCTTAACAGTCAGAAGAACTTAGTTAACATTTAAAATTCATCTGCAAATGAGCAAAAAAGTTAAAAAATTTGAATTCTAATACTACACTGAACCAAAATGCAGTCGTTAGAAACAGCCCATGAGGTGGTATCCTGAACAGCTGAAAGCATCTGAAGTAATTTCAATAACCTGACCTAAAACGAATGCTGTCAGAAAACAGCTTTTAAAAAAATAAAACCCCAAACGTTCTTCTATAGCAATGTAAACTCAAAAAGTACCTTTATTTCTGGTAACATTAACCAGAACTCTCCAGTCTTTATTACAAGTTTCTACATTACAAAAGAAAGGTTATCCTTTCCCTTAAGTTGAGTAGACTTTTGTGGTGGAGCATATACTGGTGCTCAAATACTCCCAAGTTCTATCAACACTGCCTAAGCCACTGCAGTTATATTCAGTGATATGTCTGTTCACACTGCTTTTCCCAAATGCTCTGATACTTTCAAAAGAATACATACAAATGTTAACTCTTATTTACAAACAAAAGCTCATTTTGTTTCAGCTTAAAAGTGTATAAAACTTTGGCACTACCTTTAAGGCAATGCACAACAAAGACTGTTGGTACTTTATCTGCTGTAAAAAGCAGTGAACAAACTGGTAAAAGGCCTTCTGAAATGGAGCAGTGCGCTCCCAATCATTGTGTGAAAACAAGTAAGGTGATCACAATAAACCTGTTAGCTTAAAGCATTCATGCTACATTCTGCTAAGCAAAGTATCTTATACAATTAGAAAGGCATGCAGAATTAACAAAGGCAGCAAAAGAAACGTGTGGGTCATCAGCCATTTCTTAGGTAATCGAGAGACCCACCTTTCCTCCTCTGAAAGGAATAGTTCAAGACTACAGAAGGCCTTAGAAAAAAACTTGCAAAATGTTTTACAATAAACATTGCTACAGTTACAGGCATACATACAAATTAGACAAATGTTCAATGTAGACTACTCTAATTACTTAAATTTACAAGACAAACATAAATAAAGCTGTTACAACTGGCAAATTGTACAGTACTGGTCCAATCAGTATATCTTCCCTTATTTATATCCAGAAGCAGACAGTTTCAAGTCAACTGAATAGTTATCTTCAATCTGCAACAAAACGTAGTCATATTATAGATTTGTTTTTATAAATCAGCTTAAATAAAATATATCCCCCATTTAAAACAATTCAAAATCCTGCAGGAATCCCCCTTACTGAAATTCTTTGATTTTAGTTAGAAGTTGCACTTTGCAAAGGTTGCATTGCAATAACTTATTTTAAAGATTGCATTTCTGATCTATTTAATAAAGCCATAATTCTGGAAAAATATTACCAATTATGCTACTTTTTATAATAATTCTTACATTAGGATATTAAATTCATAATTTTTAGTTTACAATGCAGTTTATAAATCTCATCAGGAAACAAGTGTGTTGGTACATGATCATGGCACTGAATGAGAGGGCATTGATATTCATAAGAACATAAGAAATAGGAACAGGAGTAGGCCATTCGGCCCTTCGAGCCTGCTCCGCCATTCAATGAGATCATGACTGATCTACAAGACAACTTCCTATTCTTAGCCAAGCTGTCTTGGGTTGTGCAAAAATGGAGCAGCTTATTTATGGAAGAGATGGGGGTAAAGAGGGAGGAAAAACACAAAACGCTTCATTTTTTTAAAGTGAGAAATCCAAGTGAAGGGCCAAGCCCATAGCAAGTGCATGGCACAATCAAGAGTAAAAATAAATGAGGAAATAAATTATAAAAATAGTAATTAGGTAATACCAAGTTTGTGTTTTATAATCCTCAAGATTGTAAGAGAGGAAAGTTGAGAAGCTGAGAAAGAACGAGTTAAAAATAAAAGGTTGCAATATGTCTCAATTTTGGCACAGGGAGGATACTGGGAGGGAGAGGAGCATATTTTACAATATATTTACAGCTTAGAAGGAACAAGATGCAGAAGCACACTGGCAATTGTCACATCAAAAAGAGACACACAAAAGGTTGTTGGTACAGAGACACGAGAGACGGCATCTTCATCAGCCAAGCTGATAGAATGACACAGTATAGGCGGCCATTCAGCCCATCGTGCCTGTGCCAGCTCTTTATGAACATTGTCCAATTAGTCCCACTCCCCCTCCTTTTGCCCACAGCCCTGTAATTTTTCTATTCAAGTATTTATCCAATTCGCTTTTGAAAGTTATTATTGAATCAGCTTCAACTACCCTTTCAGGCAGTGCATTCCAGATCACAACTCGCTGCGTAAAACTTATTTTCCTCATGTCACCTTTGGTTCTTTTGCCAATCACCTTAAATCTGTGCCTCTGGTTACTGACCCTTCTGCTACTGGAAACAGTTTATTTACTCTATCAACACCGGCCATGATATTAAACACCTCTATCAAATCTCCTCTCAACCTTCTCTGCTCCAAGGGGATCAACCCCAGCTTCTCCAAACAACCGAAGTTTCTCGTCCCCAATACCATTCTAGTAAACCAAGGCGGGGAATCCTTCCTAAAAAGTGCGGTGTCTAGAATTGAACACAATGCTCCAGCTGAGGCTTAACCGGTACTTTACAAAGGTTTAGCATAACTTCCTTGCTTTTGTAGTTTATGCCTCTGTAATAAAGCTAAAGATCCCTTTTTTTTTTAATAAAACCTTCTCAACTTGTCCTACCACCTTCAAAGATTTGTGTACATACACTCCCAAATCTCTGTTCATTCACCCACTTTTAAAACTGTACCATTTAGTTTATATTTATATTGCCTCTCCTCATTCTTCTTACCAAAATGTATCACTTCACACTTCTCTCCATTAAATTTCCCATTTCACCAGTCTGTCTATGACCCCCTGAAGTCTGTTACTATCCATCTCATTGTTTACTACATTTCCCATTTTCGCATCATCTACAAACTCTGAAATTATGCACTGTATACCCAAGCCATCAATATATATCAGAGAGCAGTGGTCCGAGTACCGACCCCTGTACCGTATATCCATGGTTTCGACAGCAAAGTTTGAAGAGCCACCCCAGACTAGGAACTAGTATTCAAGTCTTGGACAAAGTTGGATTGGAGAGCTGTTGAAGGGGAGAATGGCAGCACAAAAGAGGAAACTAAGCTACTTGGAGGCAGCTTTAGCATTGGGTTAAATGTGGGGGTTACATTTGAACTCAGGAGATAGTGATGCAAAAATATCAAAGTATGGATGGAGCCAAAAGGTAAGAGGTGGTGCTTGTTAAACTCGTGACCAGAAGAACTGAAAATAAGATTTTCATTGCTCCATTGAAAGACATGAATGAGATTAAGGTGCTGGGAATTAGCTTCTAAAAGGAATGGAGTGGGGGAGGGGTATGAAAGAGAAAATAGGGAGAGCGAGAACTCAGAGGAACACCTATCCTTTGACAAGCACGTCTATTTTAACTAAGCTCGGAGAATGAAACGACATCTGGACCCCTAGTGCTGCGATGAGGATTTTTTTTTGGAGCAGTGGGAGTGAACTGGGTCAAAAGGTTACCAAGCATGTAAATTTTAAAAAGGCTGAATAAGTACAATTACTGCAAACTGGCAGATAATGGAGCGGAGAATGTGATTGAGGCGAGTATGCGTTTACTCAAAAGAACAATGGGGAATGACAAGGGCTAATATTTCTCTAATTCTTTTCCCATAAATTTCCAGGTCCTTCCTAGAATTGTGTTTCTCCTCCGTAGACTTTTTTCCCTTCTCCCAGCCTCAACTCTAAGAGATGGGGCTGCAAATTAAAATACAAGTACCAGTGGTTTCCACCTGAAAGTATAGAAAATCTTTGAAAAACGGTTTTTCTGCAGATGGCTGGATCACTTCACAAATAAACCACTGCAGGTCATTATTTGATACATGGAAAATGTTTTTAAGGAATCTGTTGAAAATTCTACCTGGCATCTTTATATTAAGGCTACCTACTGTAATGAGTTTGGGAAAAACTAAGGCAACTTACCATTCCCTTCAACAGCTTTAAAACAGACCACAGTCCTTTAAGTTATTCTTTATAATGACATCAGTGACTGCATCAAACACAAACTGCACATTTTTGGTGTCTGTGGCACATGTGAAGTGAGTGTAGATTTCCTTAGTGTCTTTTCGTTTGTTCAGATCTTCAAACTGACATTGTATATATGCTGCAGCCTCTTCATATGTGTTTGATCCTGTATATCAAAGCAAAAGTCAAAGTCTAAATACAAAATTAAATAATTAGCTCATTAGTCTATTGTAAAATTTTAATTAAATTTCCACTCAAGGACCTTCAATATATTTAACTGTACTGTATGCACCATCTTTTCATTAAAATTGCAAAGTGGTTACTAGAGAATATTACAAATGGTTTTGAACTTTAGATCATACAGCAATAGGAAGCTCCACAATGTATTGATGATCTAACAGGTTAGATTACCAGCCTTTGATGAGATCTTCCCTGTTGTGCAACCTCCAGATTCAAGTGAACAGGTACCAGTGTAGTACTTTGGCGAGTTCTGCAGTTTAAGGAACACGTGGTATTCCCACACATGGATGGGTCCACGCTTCCTGAAGATGGTGCTCATCCTGTGAGGGAACTATTAGGCCAAGACACAGCACTGGAGCCACAATCCTTCACTACCTTTGTTTCAAAGACCACATTAAGATGTAGACTCCTGCTTGGTTGATCAACAGCCTGGAAACACTGTGCCTCAGTGACCAAGTGAACTAAAAGTACTTGGAAACTGCTTTTATTTCTGGTGTACATAACATGAATTTGCCAAGATTCAGAGCATCTTGCAAAGGTATCCAATTTTCTAGTTCAGTAATTCTTAATTGGCAAGTTTCTTTGACATACCTAGCAGACTATAAAACGACTGAGGCACAGTATCAATTTTAGTTGACTAGTTATAACTTGATTAGATGCAGTGGGGTACCTTTCTCAAACTATCATGCTGAAGCTGGAGATCTTCCAGAACAACTCTTCATCCTGGGCCAACCAGTTTTGTTTTCAGTTCACTCACCAAAACCTCTGATCAGGGTAGCTCTGTTATTGTATTAACCCTAACCCATTAGACTAGAAAAGGACAATTTTTCATATATAAAATAACAGTTACATTCAACTTGCTGTCCCTTTCCCCTCCCATGTGTTTCTTCCCTATTTTTAAACTTTTACTCTTTTTCTGACTAATATATTTTCTAATCTTTCTTCACTGAAGATTAAATGCGTTTTATAGGTACTGATGGAGAGACTTACCATACAAATAGCCAGGACAACTTTACAATGTATGCAATAGCACCATGTCTGCAAGGTCTGGTGCCAAGTTATTATGTCAGCAGCCTCCATAAGCCAACAGTACCCAAGGTGAATAAACTCATCTTTGGCACTTCAAGGGTTAATTTACCAAATGTGGTTTAAAAACTATATATTTTCATGCAAAAATTCTACTGGTACTATATTTTTACCTGCATATTCAGGATAGCAAATTGTAAGGGGACTTCTTTTAATCTTCTCTTCAAAGAGATCCTTCTTATTCAAGAACAGAATGATAGATGTGTCTGTAAACCACTTGTTGTTACAGATGCTGTCGAACAGCTTCATGCTCTCGTGCATTCGGTTCTGTAAAATTACACAATTATTTTAGTAAGCACAATATTAAACTCACAGTCTCTTCAAAAGGATTTATGCAAATAATCTAGGCTCACTTCACTGCAGCACTGAAGGAGCGCTGCATTTTGGAGGAGACGTTCAACTAAGCCTGTGTCTACTGTACAGGTGGATGTACAAGATCCCATAGCATTTTGAGGAGCACAAAGCAAAGTTTCCGTTAAGCTGCACAGCGCTCTAGAGGTCCCATGCAGGCCAGCTCACTGGCTTTTAAAAGGAAAAACCACACACGCGCAGAAATTTGAATGGGCCACGCAGCCTGTTAAAGGGGCTGCGCACACAAAAATAATTAGCGGGAACATTGGCAGTTTTCCCAGTGGTCTGATCAATATTCCTCCCTCAGCCATCACCAGCAAAATTAGACCAACTGGTCATTCATCTCACTTGCTGCTGGTGGGATTTTGTCCTGTATTTATCCAATATTATGCTGCATTTATCCAATAAGAAGTGACTACTTGAAAAGGAAATTCATTAAGTGAAGCACTTTGGGACATCTCGAAGATGTGTTAGTGTTATGTTCATGCTTTCTTCACAGCAAGGAAATTTAGTTTGAATGAGTTAGTAATTAAAATGTAGCAGAGATCTGGAAAATTGCAAACATTTTAAATCTGCAACGGTGCTCAATGAGGTGGTGAAGGACAGAATACCCAAGTACTGTCTCCCAAGTCTACTATCAAATCAATCTAGTTTCCACGCAAGCTGAGCAACATTAATGGGGCCAAATTAGCCTCTAGATTAAAAATATAACGAACAAAATTACTACTGTTATTATATTTCATTAAGAAAGAAAATGCATTTTATTATGTACAATGGAGCTTTGGATCAAGAACCTACAAAACGTAACTGTTTACTAGCTCTGCTTAAAGTTCAAAAAAATACAAGTTGTGTGATCTTATAATCAAAATGTTAAGAGATGCTAAACTATATGGCTGCAGGATATTAGTGCGAATACTATACAGTTTTAGCATATGTTCCAACTTTAGTCACCAACACATAAAGGACACATTTAAGGTCTGGGAGGTGCTGCAGAGGAAGAGTCATGAGGCTGCTTTCTAGTGTCCGAGGACAGACGCGAGAAAGGCTGGAAAACTTGGGCTATTCAGACTTGGAGAAGAGGTCTCAGGAGATGTACAACATAGTAAACTGTATAGAAAAGGTAAATCTATAATAAAAAGTGATGGCAGGACAGGTTTAATTTAGTAAAAGGCAGTTTAAGTACCGATGTCTGGACATTCTTCACACAGTGATCAACACATTCAATGAAATTCCACGTGGGTTAGTGGATGCAAAAATCCTGGAATCATTTAAAGAAACAGATACTGTGATATGTCCAAAAAGAACCTACAGTTTCCATATCAGCGGAGATAGAACAAATGGCTTTCCTCATCAGTAGCTAGAAGTATACAGCTTACAAAACAAGATAGATTTTCACAGGGAGGAGATAGACAGGTGGGGGGAGGAGAGAAAGAGAAGAAAAGCGAGAAAGAGCAGAAAGTAGGGCAAGAAATAATAGAACTTATTATATTTATATATAGCTCCTCATCACATCAGAACAACAGCAGCAGTCACTGTTAAAATGCAGCAGACAATTGGTGCACAGCTAGGTCCCACAAACTGAAAACAAATGCCAAACTAAATCAATTTTTGATGGTGTTCATTGAGGGATGAATGTTGGCTAGAACCTCAGGAGAGGTCCCTCCTCTTCGACTAGTGTCCCATGTTCTTTTACATCCACTTGAACAGGCAGATGGGACTTTGGTTTAACATCCCATCCAAAAAAAAAGCACTTTTGACAACGTACCATTCCCTAAGCACTACATTTAAGTGTCAGCCTAGATTATAAGATCAAGTCTGCATTGGGGGTTGACTCCACAACGTTCTAACTTGGAGGCGACTGTAGTACCAATGGAGCCAAGCTGACATCAAAAAGGAAGGGAAGAAAGGAAATCAGGAAGGGAAAAATCTTTGGAAAGCAAATAAGGAAAGGAAGGGAAAAATAAATAAAAGACTGAAAGAACAGGTCAATTTTCAAATAAAAAGGTTGTTAATGCCAGTTTCCTTTGGGGAAATGAACATACTATGGTAGTCATTATATGCCACTCCGCCAGAGAAAGCGTTATGATCGACATACCTGAGTGAAATGTTTTCAGTCAGCTCATGGATATGTATGCCCACAAAAACTATACCCCTGACAGGGCTGAATACAAAATCGACGGCAATATTTTAAAAGCAGTTGGCATATTCTTTAATATCCTGAAAATTTATCATGCACTCTTAAAATAATTCAAACCAGATTTAAAACTGAAAAACTTCTCTACAGCAACGTGGCCACAGGCAATGCTCGGTGTTAAGAATTTTTTCATGTAAACTCATTTTCAACCTTGAATGTACCTCTTCATAAAACAAAATATTCTACTGGGAAATAAAAGTAAAAGAAAAAGAAAAAAAGAAACCATTAGCAAAGACATCTGATCGCTCTCTAGTCACCTGGGCCTTGCACATCTATGGTCAGTCTGCTTCCTATCTTCTGCCAATGCCATTTTGAGCTGACTGCTAGGGGTACACAACAGCATCTCAAGTTAGTGTGCAATTTTTCCACATCGCTCCTTCTACCTCCAGGGAGACTTTCAGTCAACTCCCCCCGGACCTCCCCAAACAGCATGTATCAGAGATCAGAACTCTGCAGTGAGGATGGAAGTGTTATCCCAAGACATGTTCTGCTTATGGTTCTATCCAGCTTTAGGGAAAGGCAGCTACCTGTGAATTAATTCATTTTGAGCAGGCACAAGAAAGAAAAACACTTGTGTGTACACTGCATCCTATTCATGATTTCCTTTAATAATTATCCTGAAGGATATGATCAATCCACTTACCATTTCCTCATCCTCTGCAAGAACAAGGTCATAATCACTGAGCGCCACACAAAAGATAATGGCAGTTACTCCTTCAAAGCAGTGGATCCATTTTTTGCGCTCAGACCTCTGACCACCCACATCAAACATTCTAAAAAGGAAAACAGTATTATAGAACTTTCCCATTCACAAAAACCTGAAGCTGCCTTCTCTTAAGGTACTAAACACTGTCCTCCCAAGCCACTGAAGCAGATATGTTTGTAAAAACACAATATGAAGCACACTAGCAGTACTGTTAGTGTAACTTTCATCAATCTAGTTACCAACTGCAATGCATCACATAAATACAATACAGATAAGTCCCGTATCAACACCCATTAAGAACTGTCCAATAATTTATTTAGGGTATGCAATCTTCAAAATTCTGAAGACCTATATCTACAGACCAAAGCAGTGCCTAAGTCTTGAGCTGTCAAAGCAATAATAGTCAAGAACGCAACTTGAAGCAAAGGAGTTCCTGCCTCTGTTTAAAAAGCTGTTTTTATACTTACTCCGCTTTAAAAGAACCCCTCTGATTTAGGTTGGGTATTAAAACTTTGATATTACAATTCAGTCCGTCAAAATGTAGGACTTGATAGAAAATGTTACATTTCAAACAATGCTTGCAGTGCATATCTTGCAGGGACTGAACATTTGAAAAAAATCCAATTTTCTAATCCCAAGACATATTCATTGCACTGTTCAAATGCCTTTCCTAATCTCCCCCCTCTAATCTATTCTTAAGTTCATTTTTATGTACTTAGTAACTGCATTTTACAGCACCGTCGTACTCTTTAGGTGATTCATTCAAGTCTTCTATTGGCAAGTTTATTCTAGCAAAAACCAGTAACAAAGACATTTTCTAGTGTATTCTGCAATAACTGTAGCTTTTCTATCCACATAAGTGACTGTTGCAACATTGAATGCTGCGAACAAAAAAAAGTTGAGCGAATTTTATAAGAAATGCTGCTATTTAAACTCGATACTGGTATACAAGAAAACACACCAATTGCTATACAGCCTACTCTTAATTTAAAGTCATTTAATTTAAATTAACTTTTTTTTTTTTTAAATATAAACACACCGAGCTCCCACTTGGACAAATTATTTACTGTTTCAATTCAAATAACTGGATAATTAAAATTGTGAGATACAGCAACTTGAATTTTTAGTAGACTAACTTCTATTTACTCAATTTGAAGTTTCAGAATATCACTCAAGTACAATGGTCAGTGAAGTGGTTAAATGAAATAGAATCCATCAAACAATTTAAAGAATTACAGTACTTACTTAAAATGCAGGTCCTTAAATGTGAAATGGGTCTCCACAATGCCTGTTGTTTTAACTCTGGTCCTTAGAACATCTTGCTGAGTTGGAATGTAACTTGCTTGTGCTACTCTGTCTAAGTCATTCAGATAACTGAATTAAAAAAGTGAAATAATGAGACACCAAACACTACGATTCTCAAATCTTTTTCATCAACACTCAAGTTTCCACAGTCCACTGAAAATTTCAGCAAAACCAATGCTTAGTGTTCAGCTTCAGTAGCAAATTCAATGTTCTGAAAGGTTTCCTCCTCTCACCTCCAAAAAAGCCAACTCTTTTGCTGGTTTACTGCTCCCCAAGTTACCCTCTGGTGCTTTGCCCTAGTGCGCATTATTTAAATTTGATAGTGAATGTTGGCAGGCTATTCAACTGGGTAGCATCACAGCTGAGCCTGATCCAGTCGTCCTCCAGCAACCATATAGAGAGACTTCCAGAGTGGTTGCTGGATGTCACTCAGGAGAAGGAAACCTGTCAAATGTCCCATCACCAGGAGTGCGGAGGGCTATTTTACAGCCTCGACTCTCACTTCGGAGATCAGCCTTTTTATGTTGGCGTCAGTGAAATGTTTGGTTGGCAGTTCCCAAAGCAGCCAGCGAGAACGCAAATGTAAACTTGTTGGATTTGACACCAAGAATACCTGTTCAAAGCCAAGAGTTCTGTGGATAAATAGGGAGATTAAAACAAAACGACTTGCATTTATATGGTGCCGTTAATATAGAAAAACATCCCAAGGCACTTCGGAGGCACAATCCAAAAGAAGTAGATATTAAGAGGAATAACCAAAAGCTTGGTCAAGGTTTCAAGGATAAATTATGGTCAAATCACTACACACCACAGGACTGCTACAACAATACCAAACTGCCTGTAAAATATTCACATTTAATAGAAAGTATCTAGAGCTTTCAGTTATCATCTGAAGCTAGCACACATTTTTACCATTAAAATAGCTTTAGACCACTGCAGTAGTTTGCATTTCCATATTTTCTGTAATCTTGAACACCACAGCATACAATACTTACTATGCAGCAGAGTCATTAAGTTGATATTCTCTGGACCTATTAAAGCAGGCTTGAACACCACTATCCTTCCAGAGTCTCTTGATTACTCCAGCAAGTTCCACCGTCATAAACCCTTCTTCTGCTGCACCAGCCAATACGAACAACTGGCGAGCATCATCCTAAAGAAAATTTTAGTACGAGTTAAATAGGATTTCAAGCATATTCCTTCATGATTTGACTAGTTTCCTTTCTTTTCCAAGCTTCCCATTTAATTATTCCCCCCCCCCCACCCCCAGAACAGTTTGAGGGATGAATTACCAACCCTGCAGGATGTCACCCTTTAAAAAAAAAAGGAACATTTTCCACATCTTGCATAATAAACCGAGGTAGAAATAGATCAAAGGGCTTCCAAGATGTGAGCCAACCGGCTGAACTGTAGGTCACCCAAGTTCCAAGCAATCCCATTTAGTGGACAATAGGCAACTGTTCTAAATGCAATCCTGCAGAAATTACTGCAGCCAAATACCTATGTATAAATAAATCCAGAGACAATAACTGGGTTTACTGTTTGCCTAGGGCATGCCAACCCAGATTGTTTTATGCACCAGGTCATGCTTTGCAGCAGAGTGGAGACAGTTGTTAACCAAATGGTGATAATGCAAGACAACCCCTTTCTCAGCCTTTATTTGGATATGGATGTATCAGAAGTACATAATCCACAGAAAGCAAGTTTTGTGAAAGAACTGTATCCTATAACAAAAAGATTCAATTCCAATATTAAAATAATGGAATATTTCATAACAATTCAGATTTAAAGAGAAGGATAGTACGAAGGAACAAAAACAAACTTGGTGACAAAGACACAGCTAAAAGCAGGTCTTCCTGGCCGCCGGCCTTAGCAAATTTGGCAAGTTTACTTGAATGTCAGCACCAGTTGCTTGAGACTGGGTGTCAGGAACCTAAATCCCCGATGCCTAGTTTGCCGTTTCATCTAGCAAAACAGAATGCTCTACCATGTAAAGAACAAACTAACAAGAGCTCAAAGTTTGAAATGGTATGCAAATTATAGAACTTAAATTCATATCCCAAATAGGTAGGATTGGAAGAAGTATGAATTGAGAAATGAGGGTGCAATAGGGCTTGATTTCAAATGCATTGATTGGACAACCTCTCAGAGGGGATACAGGATACATGGAATTAAATAGAAAATTAATTAATAAAAGGAACAGTAAGGGGAAGTAGCATGATGCAAGTAACGCATGCACTAACTTGCTTGGACACGTCAAGTAGTCATGGGTGAGCAATGGGGGTGGGATCGTCCACTCTCTCCAGTTGATCTAGCCCTACAAAAAAACTATCCCACAAAACAAATTTGCAATCAAGGCAAAGAAGTAGTGAAAAGGAAAAGATCAGCAAAAAGTCAACATAATCCAAAAAAACCTGCTAGAAACTCCAAGGTGCAGCTTACATGTCATATCACCTGCAGAACCAAAGGCCTACAAGTATTTCTTCTTGCCTTTGTGTTTTCACACTGGTTTAAGATTCAACTTGCCTGATCAGGCCCCGCCCACAAAACTAGCCACACATCAATTTCCTGATTGCACCCAAAGTGGAAACACTACCCCTATATATTGTATTTGACCAAATTATCTGCTACCACTTATAAATAAATTACAACTAATGTAACTGTACAACTCACGAGCAGGCATTCTATCTTAGTAATACAATATGCTCACTTGCACTATGATGCAAGCAATCCCATTGTACATCCAATTAAAATCTGATGTTTAGGTATTGTCATAGCAACACCAAGCACACTGCAACAAGAAGTATAAAGTGTTTCTATTCTCTGACGGATACTACGATTACTAGAAGCACCTAGCTAAGCTAGTACCTTTGGTAATGTAGCTAAATATCCCAAGGCAATTCACAAAGGGAAAAACAAAACAAAAATCAGGTCACAGAGCAGAGGAGGGAAGAGTTAGGGGAAATGACTCAAGGTATCATCGAAGTCATTTTTGAAGACCTTGTTGCTCAACTGTTTCTTTTAGTTTCTGCTGTCCATTTAGGAGGTCATAACGAGTTTGTTTTGAATGGTTTTCACTATATGAAAACCAATTTGCACTAAACCCAGAGTCAAGACTGTCATTGTTGCTATTCACACATACTTTAGTTACCTATATCAAATGTTCTGATTGGCCAATGTATCACACCCAAGCCATCATCCCTAAAATGACAGTTACTATTGTTATAAAAAATTCTGTAAATTTTATGCTAAAATGCAGTTGGTTGAACCATTTTGGCTGCACGGTGTTTTAATTAGCTGTTTCAACCAATCCGAACCTAACACATGCTGGAATGCTCCTTGCTGCTTCATGGTGTCTCACTAAGCCACTGTATTACAAGCAAATGCATGCATGGTAAATTAATATTGCTAACAGTTCCAGTTGTGAGCGCATTTTAAGCATCAACTTAAAGAAGCTGCTCTGAAATACAAGCCAAGACTACCAATTCTGTGGTATCCACCTCACTTATATTGTGGGATGAAGGCCATAGCGTCAGTGGAGTAAGAGAGTGTGTACACACAGTTGTTTGAAAATTATGTGCAATCGTTTGCTAGTTAAAGGAAATCTGTACATGACAGCTAATGATGATCTACGTTGTTAGTCCACATGGGCCAGTTAAACCGTCAGCCTGCCTATGACTAGGAAAGATGGCAGCATTGTCCTCCAGTCAGAGGATCAGGTTCAAACTTTGAGGGACAAAGGACAAGGAGAATTTAGATCAGAAAAGGAAACATTTCAGAAAAAAGTTGCACAGGGTGTAAATAAGCAAGTGCAACAGCAAATGTATTAGAAAAATAGTATTGACTGACCCCCAAATCAGTTTTGATATTTTAAATATTCATCTGATACGTCCCCAAGTAAAACATTGGGACAATTAATGAAGGCTACAGTTACCCACAGAACAGTTTGGTAGGAAACCTTTTAGGTTTTGCTACATTGGCTGTGCCCGAGTGTCAAGTTTTAAAAAGATGAATTAACTCTATAGGAGAGTACGGCCTGTACAAAGAATCACAAAAGCTACAGCACAGGAGGAGGCCATTCAGCCCATCGTGCCTGTGCCGGCTCTTTGAAAGAGCAGTTGTGCTTAGTCCCACATCCCTGCTTTTTATCCATAACCCTGCAAGTTCCTCATTCTCAAGCACCTGTCCAACTTACTTAAACATTTATGGAATCAGCTTCCACCACCTTTTCAGGTAGAGCATTCCAGATCCCAACAACTCAAGTGAAAAGATTTCTCCTCATCGCCCCTCTAGATCTTTTGCCAATGACTTTAAATCTATGACCTCTTGTTATTGACCCACTCAGCAGAGGGAATCGTTTTCTCTATCTACGCTATCAAAACCTATCATGAAAACCTCGATTAGATCACCCCTTAACCTTCTCTGTTCCAAGGAGAGCAATCCTAACTTTTCTAACCTCTCCTCATAACTGGGTCAAAATCCTGGAACTCCCTACTAACAGCACTGTGGGAGTACCTCCACCACACGGACTGCAGCAGTTTAAGACGACAGCTCACCACCACCTTCTCAAGGGCAATTAAGGATGGGCAATAAATGCTGGCCTTGCCAGCGAAGCCCACATCCCATAAACAAAAAACTGATGTCCCTGATAACATCCTGGTTAACCTCCTCTGTACCCTTTCTAAGGCCTTTACATCTTTCCTGGAGTGTGGTGCCCAGAATTGTCCACAATACTCCAGCTGAGGCCTAACCAGTGATTTATAAAGTTCTACCATGATCTCTTTGCTTTTATATTTTATTCCTCCATTTATAAACTATTTCACATCATTTGGAACAATAAAATGTTTTCTATTCACAATATTACCTTCTGAAAAAGAAAATTTTATTTTAAAAACCATGAGCATAGTTTGCTTTCTTTAATTAAGTGCTATAGTGAAACATAGTTAGAGCTCTTCACAATTTGATGCTTTGAAATAGAGATGCTGTTGAAGTACCCAGATTTTGTTATATACTAGTTATGCAACTAAGAAAAAAAGTAAACAAGTCATATCTCCACATACATGTATAATTATTCAGTTCCTAAATTTCACTCCTTGAAAAATACAAGCAATGTTTCTAACATTGGAACTGTAGGACTAGTGAAATAGGCAAGTGGTTTTGGCAGAATAATTGGTCTGTTCATTGCAAACAGGTGATCACCATACTGCAGGTTTATTGATGTTGAAGTTTCTTCAAAACGTATTGAAAAGCTTTTTTTGACTGAAACCACAAGTTGGTTTTCTTTTGAGAAGCAGCAAGCCCAGAACATTTCATAAGCAAACTGAAATGAGCAATTAATACATTACTCCTTTATTCTTAATACTGTGGTGATGGGTTTAATGAACTATTAATTTCAACATGCTGCACCAGTTTGGCCTAAGGTTTTATCTTCACACATGATTTATTATACAGAAAGCAATATTCTACTTAAGATAGACTAATGTCTGGATTGATATTATTGCAATGTCAAATTTCTTTGTGCTACTTACTGCTCTTGCAGAATCACCAAAGTCTATCTTCAACCTTCCCATTGCTCGAATAATGGCAATAATAGACTGAATGGTGTTGCTGTAGACTACAGCTTTATATTGTTTGCATTCTTCTTCTGAATAACCAGCTTCATGTATGATCCTACAGATAAAAACATTTGTAATGTAAAACTTAAAGACAATGGGGGAATTTTAACCTTAAATAGGGTGGGTTTGAAGCATGTGAGTAGTTGAATTGTTACAAATCAGAATCCCAACCTGACCCCGCGTCCAACCTGCCCACTTCCGGTCTCAACGGAGGCAGGTCGGGGCGGGCAGCCAACCCGCTGCTGGGAGGCGGGACATCAATTTAAATATTTTAATGAGGCTGGAACCCCCCCCCCCCCCAACTGATGCTGAGGCCAGCCCCAATCATCTCTCCCTACAATCTTCCCTTCAACACCCCCCTCCCCCCATCATCCGCAGGCCGGCCACAATCTTCCCTTCACCCACCCCCGCCAATCATCTCTCCTCCTTCCCCACCCCCCGATCTTCTGCCCGGCCCCAACCCTCTTAATCGCCCAGCCCGGCCCCCGATCTCCTGCCCGGCCCCCAACCTCCTCTTGCCAGCTCGGCCCCCCACTCGAACCCTCCTTCCTCTGTGCGGCCTAGTACCACAGGCCTACCCGCCCGCAGCCAGCCAGCCGCTCAATCTGGCTGGCTGCAGGTGGGAAACAGAGGCCTTGCATACAAATCAGGCCCTGCCGTTAAAGTTACCTGTTCTCCCGAGTTTCCCCGACTGCCTCGGTCCCCCCACCAAACTCAGCTTCACCATTAAAATCCAGCCCAATAGAACAAGGAAAATTGGACACTTTCTTTCCCCACTTGCCCAGCAAAAACAACAGCATACTTACTTCATCTGTTTAACAATGGTACTTTTGCCAGATTCACCAGCACCTGTATAAAAAGAGATAGAAAACTTCAGCTGCAGGTTACAGAAGGCACACAATTTCCTTTCTCTCCTCCCACAGTCTACATCAAGCAAGCTTTGGAACTGCAACCAAGTGAAAGCAATTTTTTTTTAAAAACAGGTCAAGTTGCTCAGATCTTAGAGATTATCTGGGGGGGGGGGGGGGGGGGGGAAAAGAGGAGAGAGGGGGAAATGGAATTTAAAAAAAATCAAAATTTATATACAAAAGTGACTGCACTAGTACTAAATCAGGAACAAATTAAAATACAAAGTACTTTGAGCATGTAAAGAAAATGTAGGCGCCTTGTCCATTATACACAGTAGTTACATCAATACTAAATGAAAAGCAAACTGAAAAATTGGAAACATTTACTGAAAAGACGTAGGAATTTTGTACATTTAATTTCTAATGTTAATTAGCGCTGATGGGCTTGAATGTAGCTCCGAAGTGGACTTTTAAAGTTGGATTTCAATATTTTTCAAGGACTTTTCTTTTAATATCAACTTCAAGTAAGTCTGGTTAGTATTGGCTAAGTTAGCGATTTGATTTTTTAAGTTTATATTGCCTCTTTTCTCTACTTCATCTCTGGAAAGAGTAAGTGATTGTGTACAGTAAATCTGTAGTGTCAGCCTTGGCTCAGTGGTAGCACTCTCGCCTGAGTCAGCCGGTTGTGGGTTCCAGTCCCACTCTAGACACTCGAGCACAAAATCTAGACTGACACTCCAGTGCAATTTGTCCTGGTCAATATTTATCACTCAACCAATATTACTAACAAGACAGATTATCAGGTCATAATCACACTGCTGTTTAGTGGGACCTTGCTGCTTGCATATTTCCTGCATTACCACAGTGACTATACTTCAGAAGTACTTAATTGGAAGTAAAGTGCTTTGAGATGTCCTGAGGTTGTGAAAGGCACTATATAAAATGAAACTTTATTTAGGAATGCACTTGATTTCAGGATAGAGCAAGCATGACCAAGGAAATATGAACATCCAGATATTAGTTATAGTACCCACTGGTTCCTTTTTGCAAGTTAGCCCCATGACAAGAGCAGAAAGCAGTAAGGGACTTTTAAACAAACAATATGCAATGCTTCTCTGCTGCAGTCATGCCCAAATAAAAATACTTTAAAAAAGTAAAAATGTGCACATTATTGTAGAAGAACCTTCTCAGCAGCAAGCATGCAGCAAGCCTTTGATGCAACGGTCCATCATCCTAATGGCCTCTACAATGCTGCCAATTCAAATTGTCAATGTTTTTTCTTCAACCTTCCCTAAACCCCATTTTATAGAAACCTAGGAAAGCAATGAAAAAACCATCTGGCCAGTCACAAAAACTAGTACACCAAACTGCTTGTTACCTCAGATGTGTAATTTGCCCTTAATCGTTTCCATACTATATGCCCCACTGTCTGTCTGTACAGTCTGTTCTACACATTCACCAACATCTGTATAAAATGGTTCAATGTAAACTGTCTGCACCTTCCCGTTTCTAAACTTAAGCTTGTGTCCCTTGGTTCCAAGTTGTGGCCATCTCAAATATATTCAGGATTCTTCTATTTCCTTAAAGGAATCATCCTTCAGCCGGCTTTTCTCCGAAGTAAACAATTCCATGCTCTTAAACTGGTCCTCATAGCTCAGATGAAAAAAAGGAAATGCCATGGTCGTTGTGTATATGCATTTTCAAAAGACATTTGATTGGGTGGTACATGGATTTTTAGTGAAATGAATTCATAGGGTATTAAAGGGAATGTGGCAACACAAATAGGAAGTTGACCAAGGACTGAAAACAGAGACTCGTGGTTAACATTTATTTTTGGGACCGGATGTAAATTTGCAGACAGAAAAATAAGTGATCTCAGGAGGACATAAATAACTAAATTGGGTAGATAAGTGAAATTTAGTGCAGAGAACTGTGAAGTGGTATATTTTTGGAGGAATACATAGAAGAAATATTCATTAAACGGCTAAACATTTAAAAGTAGAAGAAGAGGAGTGAGATTTAGGGATTCAGAATCATAAATCTTTAAAAGTAGGACAAGTTGATAAAGCTGTTTTTAAAAAAAGTATGAAATCCTAGGTTTTATAAATAGCAGCACTGAGTCAAATGCACACAGGTAAGTCAAAAAACTTGTACTTGAAATTGGATAGGCTGCAGTTAGAATGCAGTGCTTAGTTTAGGATACCCTATTTTAGAAGGATATCAAGGCCATGGAAAGAGTACAAAAGAAATTTACTAAGATGACACCAGGTTACAGAAGCTTTAGTGATGAGGAGAGAAGAGAAACTGGGGCTTTTTAAAAATAGTCTCCATTTAACCTTTTCTATTCTAGTGAAGTGTTGATAATGATATTTTATAGGGGTGTTAATAATTACGAGGAGGTTTTATAAAAAGATAAATAAGGAAATGGTTTGTCCATTGGTCAATTAGTGGGTAACTGGAGGGCATAACTTCAATAAGCCATTGGTGAAGTGTTTTGGGACACCCTGGGAAATAAGGTGCTGTATCAACACAAGCCGCCAAACAGGTTAGCCATAAGCTTTTGAAATCATTATACAAGACAAGGACTCTCTGTGGATAAACTGCATCACACAACTAAAGTATTTTGCTGCAGCACAAAATAGGGTCTCCATTTATCAAATTCACAGTAGTTGGCCATAATATAAAAATAAGTATAAATGAGTTAAGTTCTATACAATTAGATCTGTATCCAGTTAGAGCTAGAACAATTGCTACCTCGTTTCTAATGTCATCATTCTGATCCACAACAGTATCAGACCAGAACCCATGTGAAGGATCATCCAATATCAAAAACTGCAAAAATGTTCCTGGATTACTGAACCCTTCTATAACATGAAGGAATATAGCAAAGAATATTAGATACAATTGTTGGTGTACCCACTCTTGCTGTCAGAGGTACACAAAAAGTAACTTTACAAAAAGACAGTCAAGTTATGGCTGGCTGCAGTGTTAAAACCATTGATAAATAAACTGCGCAGCCAATGCAGGCGTCACATTTGTATAAAAAAAGTTACATTTAATTAGACATTATAACAATCTTCGATTCGGACTAGTACAGCACTCAGTGGCAGCTTATGGCAGGGGCGTCCTAAACTAGTCTTGCAGCCAAACCCTGCCTGCGAGCGTTTTCATTCATCCCATGAGGCCCTTTTCATCTTTGCACGCCGATTTAGATTTTTGCTCAGTTTCAGTTCTTTAAAAACACCCTGGGTCTAAAATACTGGAAAAGACTATTGACTGATGGATTTAGACCAGAAAGCAACCTCTCTGGTCTAAATCAAGAATGAGCTTTGACCGATTCTCTAGGCCTGGGAGGTTTAAAGAGTGAAGGCTGAAGCTTTCAAGCTGCATGGGTGGAAGATGCACATTCATTGTGCAGTGCAATCATATCCAGCACACTCACTGGTTGTGACACGTGTATCTGGCCCCTGGCTTGAAAGGGTTGGACATCAAACAGTGCACTTCCCCTGTAACTGCAATCTAATCTGGTCATCGACCTGAAATGTGAACTCTTGTTCCTCTCTCCACAGGTGCTGCCTGATCTCAGTATTTCCAGCATTTTCTGTTTTTACTTCAGAATTCCAGCATCTGCAGTATTTAAGAACATAAGAAATAGGAGCAGGAGTAGGCCCTTCGAGCCTGCGCCGCCATTCAATGAGATCATGGCTGATCTTCTGCCTCAACTCCATTCACCAGTCCTATCGCCATATCCCTTGATGCCTTTACTAGTCAGAAATCTATCGACCTCTGTTTTGAATATACCCAATGACTGAGCCTCCACAGCCCTCTGGGGTAGAGAATTCCAAAGATTCACCACCTTCTGTGTGAAGAAATTTCTTATCAGTCTGGAATGTCCTACCCTTTATCCTGAGGCTGTGGCCCCTGGTTCTAGACTCCCAGCCAAGGAGAACATTCTCCCAGCATCCACCTCATCAAGCTCTGTAATAATTTTGTATGCTTCAATGAGATCCCCCCTCATTCTTCTGAATTCAAGAGAATACAGGCCTAGTTTACTCAACCTCTTCTCATACGACAGTCCCGCCATCCCAGGAATCAATCTTGTGAACCTTCGTTGCACTCCCTCTATGGCAAGTATATCCTTCCTTAGGTAAGGAGACCAAAATTGTACACAGTACTCCAAGTGTGGTCTAATCAAGGCCCTATATAATTGGAGTAAGACTTCTTTACTCCTGTACTCAAATTCTCTTGTAATGAAGGCCAGCATACCATTTGCCTTCCTTTTATTACTCACTTTAGTTTTGGTACATTTGCCCAATGCAACTAAAGTATAGGAAAAATTAAAGGCAGAAGGGCCTGATGTTTGTATTAAAATTCACTTACAAGATGTATTTTTAAAAAATCACCAAAATACAATCCAACTACTTTCTTTAAATCCCTCAAGCCCTGTAAGTATACCAGTCAGATCTACTTTGAACTCAAAGGATAATAAACTATTTGAACAGATTCATAGTCAAACTCAAATTAATAACTGAGTAACAAAAAACTTGAGCATATACTGTCTGCAGAGTACAACCCCAAATGAGTGCAGTCAGTTTCAACATAGAACAACTTGAGCACAGTAGGGTCTATTGGTCAATGACTTCTGGAAAACACAATGGCAGCACTCAATTGAATAATAATGAATACAGTACTAAAGTTAAAAAGTTCAATTATTGGAGAAAAATAGTTGGGCAGTAGAGGTACAAGAGCAGAGTGGAGTTATTCACTTGCTCGAGAAACTCCTCTCCTTCATTAGTCAACGTCCATGTGTAATGCCAGATGTAAAAATTCTCAAAAGCATCTCAGTGAGTTCGTTTTGGGAGTTCAGTCGCCAGCAACATCCTATGAACAGCAATATGATGAATAGCCAATACATTTTTTGGTTTTACAGGCAGTGAAAGGAATCTTGACCACGGACATTTGAAGAGATCCCTGCTCTTCTTCAAATATCCCATGGGATTTAGATGTCCAAATGAACTACCAGAACAGACTGGCTGGATCTCAAATGCCCTACCACCACCACCTGAATATGCAGCCCTACCTCAGTAAAGTACTAAAGTACCAGCCTACACGATGCACTTAAGCCCTCGAGGGGAGCTTAAAATCACAACTTTCTAAGTCCAGAGGAGTGCCATCAACTGAGCCAAGTAGGCAGGTTGCAGCAAAGTTCAAACTAAATTCCGTGTGCTGGGTGCTGTGGTGAAAGTGTTACATGCTACTATTTCACCACAGCATCACTGGAGTACATTTGATATTTTCTAGCCAACAAATTCCTCAAAAAGCTTTTTTCCCCCCAAGTTCCTGATTTTTGCACAGCCCATCTACAAGGCTGTCCAATTGTCTCAATAGGCAGCAACAGAGACACAATTAGCCTCACTTCATGGGGGCGAGGGAGCAGTGAAACAAACCAGGATTTCTACTCCCAATTGCTATTGTGATTTTCTCCCATTGACAAGTTGCGTGATCAAGTAACAATAGATTGGACTCAACTGTGATGCACCCCCACTGTCAAATCCTGGCA
Source organism: Somniosus microcephalus (assembly GCF_052327205.1). Classification (NCBI taxonomy): domain Eukaryota; kingdom Metazoa; phylum Chordata; class Chondrichthyes; order Squaliformes; family Somniosidae; genus Somniosus; species Somniosus microcephalus. The sequence continues at coordinate 55,736,383 of NC_141003.1, forward strand.
TTACCCTGATTGGTCATACGCAAAGAAGAGCCACTTATGGAAAGTACAAATCAATGCTTTCAACCTAGAATAGAGGGAGAGGGGGGAAAACACATTATTAGATCTTTAAAATGGGTACAAATCAGACTCAGGTAATTACTGGAAAAGTAGTCTTACATTAACAGAATAAAATAATGAAATAGTTGCTATTCAAAGCAGTAGTTTAAAAAAAATGTTGCAAGCACGCACGGTTTTATTTTAAGTTACTTAATTTGAATTTTATTGGCTTATTCAAATTTTTCCAAGCAAATATCTTCAAATTAACAGGAGTTAAGGAGGAGGAGTGTGAAATATTAAATGAGATAAACGTAGTGAGAGCGCAAGTATTAAGGGGTTTAGCATCTTTGAGAGTAGATAAATCACCAGGCCCAGATGAAATGTATCCCAGGCTGTTAAGAAAAGCGAGAGGGGAAATAGCAGAGGCTCTGACCATTTTTCAATCCTCTCTGGCTACAGGTGTGGTGCCGGAGGACTGGAGAACTGCTAATGTTGTACTGTTGTTTAAAAAGGAAGAAAGGGATAGACTGAGTAATTACAGGCCAGTCAGCCTAACCTCGGTGGTAGGCAATTTGTTGGGATAATTTCTGAGGGACAGTATTAATCGTCATTTGGAAAGGCATGGATCAATCAAGAGCAGTCAGCATGAATTTGTTAAGGGAAGGTCGTGTCTGGCTAACTTGATTGAATTTTTTAAAGCAGGTAACAAGGAGGGTTGATGTAGTCTACATGGAATTTAGCTGGGCCACCAGGGATCAGAGTGTCGGCAAAAGAGCACGGCACTCGAGGAGTGCCGGGCTCACAGAGCGCATCCGGCACCCCGCAGGGGGGCTTCAGAGGAGGCCAGGAACAGCAATGGGGGCAGGTGCTGGCAGGCGGCCAGCAACAAAAATGGCTGCCCAGCACCTCCCCTTTAATTTGCGCTGCCCCGGCGGCATGTATGCCCCCCTGACCCTGTCGAACATAGCGTCCCGTGGTAAGTCAGGGGGCGCTACCGAAGATCACGGCCGGGGCGTGAGCGGGGCGCTGCACACGGTGATTACGTCATTGCCGGAGGCACAGCACCGTGGGGCGCTAACGGTTACCGCCACCGCTAACCTCATGCTGAATTTCCCGGGAGGCGTTAGCGGCACCACACCCAGGTGCTAGTTGTTTTGCGCCCAGTTATGATTCTGTGATTAACATCGCCATACTTTAGTGTCAGCCTGACTTAGTTGGTCACACGCTTACTTGTGGGTCAGGAGATTGTGGGTTCAAGCACCACTAAGATTTGAACCATAATCTAGGTTATTATTGAGGGATTGCTACACTGTTGGAGGTGCTGACTTCAGATGAAGTGTGTACCTGTTCTGGGCATTCAAGGATGTTAAAGATTCCATGACACTATTTGAAGAAAACCAGGAAGTTCTCCTAATGTCTGGACCAACATTTTTCCCTCAATGAACACCACAATAACAGATTAACTGATCATCCATCATGTTGCTGTTTATGAAATCTTGCTGTATGCAAAATGGGTGCTGTGTTTGTCCATTTACCTATCGATATATTTATGTCAGGATGTAATTAATTGTGTGTGAAGTAATTGGAGACATTTCTGAGAGTTGGATAAGGCAATTTATAAATGCAAATCTTTATTTACTCTGCTTTGATTTAATTCATTTTTTTGACAGAAAAATGAAGAAGAAATTGAAGAGTTAAATGACAGCTGCAGTGTGTAAATGGTTAGGAGGAGGGAAGCTGGGAATAGTTCTAAGTTGTATTGTTGTGAAACTTGTGTGGCTGGTGGATCCGGCTGGAAAACCTGTGGCTGAGAAGGGAAGATGACTTTTTCTCAGCCTTGATATATATAATTGAATTAATGAGAAGGCAGGATAGCAAATGAAAGCATTTTCAAAAAAATTTTGAATGATTTTGTTGTTTTGTCTTCTTGCCAGTTGTTTTGTGTTGATTCAATAAATAAAGCGAAAGCAATGCTTTGTTAAATTGCCAAATCATTTGAATTTAAGTGGGAAGATGCTAAGTTAAAATTGTTCAGTGCCTGTGTCAGATCGCACCTTTCAATAACACAGTGGCAGCTGTCTGAACCCGAGAAAATCAGGGCCGGCCTTTGGATTTCCATGAGCCCAAGGAACTCAGCGCGCCCCAGTGCAAGCATTATTGGCCCTCTCAAATATTGTGTTCAGTTTTGGTCAGCAAGGCATAAGGAAGGCGGCATAAGAAATCATGGAGGTGGTGCAGAGAAGAGCCACAACATTGACCCCTGGCATCAAAAGATCGAGTTATAATGAAAGACTGGACAGACTGGAGCTGTTTAACTTTGAAAGTAGACGAGAGAGAGAGAGAGAGGACCTTATAGAAATACACAAGGTGATATAGAAAAGATGATTCCAGAGCTAAGCCTCAAGGTAAGGCATTATTAGTAGAGCAAGGTGACGTTGTTTAAAAGTGGTGAAACTTCAATTTAGGACAGATTTCAGGAAGCACTTCTTCATGCAAGAATTATAAATACTTGGATCTTCCGGGTAGGGTAGTGAAGATGAAAATCTTAGACTTGTTTAATTTACTGTTTGATGACTTAATGGGAAGGAACATGTGATGAAGAACCTTGCCTGTTATCCCTCTGCTTGCTATGTTCTGATATACATCGATTTTACTACATGGAAATGGCGAGGACGATTTGGGTTTAAGAATTAAAGCAATTTGTTCTTGGCCTCAGATTTAGGTGGGTTGGAAAACAAGGGCTGGGTTGGATCTTTTGATTGCAGTCGATGTCCTTGCCTGTTTAAGGGTGGATAGCTACTTCTCCTCCACTTTATAAACACCACATTAGCACATAGCACCTCATTTTTTTAAATTTTTTTTTTTTTAATGACTTTGAGGACTACTTGTGCAATCTCTTCAGTCTGATAAGTATTTTCATTTCTGAGCAATTGGTGGACGTTGGGGCAGCAGAACTGTGCAAGCTCTGCGAGTTTTCAATCAAGGGGAAGTGTTCAGAAACCAAGATCTTTTCAAAGCCTGCTTATCCCTTTTTCCCCCTCTATCTGAAAATATTGAACTTTTTAATAACTTGATACTACCATAGCAAATATCAAATATTTCCAAAGCTTTACTTCTTGTTAAGAGGAATTTTAAAAAATTACATTTTAGATTTTCTAACTTTCTTGTTTTGGTTTTTTGAATGGCATTTGTTTCAGAACCTGTCTACATTCCATGCCTCAATAGATGGTGCTCAAAATATACGGAGGCAGAAACTGACTAATCTCTCTACATACGACAAACCCCTGGCTCTCCGTGCTATAGACTACGCCGAAGAGCTTCGCAAACTTGCCTCAGAATTGACCAAGTTGTACTATCCAGCATCTATATATAACAAAAATCAGTATTGTTATGAGCAGCAATAAAACAATGGAAAAAAAATAGCAGCTCAGTGGAACACTCAATTGACTTTTTCCTGGTAGCTATCTATTCCTAATAAAGATAAAAGATATATCCAGCTCTACATCTGTTATGAAGTCATGTATTTTTAACCAGACCACAGTTTTACTAGAGACACTAGACAGGGTTTCAGAATGTCCCACTATTGTACTATGTTGAAATGTGTCTTGATGATTATTTTGTGTTGGAGTCCATAGGGAAGGACACAGTTTTACACTTATTTATATGACAACATGTAGCAATGTGTTACAAGCCAGTACTGTATCAAATGATTACGATGATATCACAAATCATGAAAGTGAAGCAAGATGGGTTTATTAATGCCATCGGAACAGAGAGCTGAAAATGCTTAGACCCTATTCCAGAGTGTGTAATTCAATGCAGGCTCCTCCTGGCCCACAAGCAAACTCTAAAAATGTAAAAAGAACTTACCTGTGCCTCCTGTGGCCTGGATTCTTCCTCCGCCAGTTATCGCTGGTGACCATGTAAGCCTTAATCAGCCCACGGTTAAAATGGCATTTGCGTCCCTAAGGCATCATTGGACATGATTCTGCCATTTCAATTAGAACCCTGTTGCTCTGGGGCAGGCAGCCATCCCATGCCTGGATTCAAGCAAGTAAAAATGTTGGGGGCAGGAATGCCTCGGCAACATGCCGTGAACCCATCACGCCATCTTAACCCCCACCGTTCCGAGGGGGGATTAAAGTCGGCTCTTGTGTTATCATGTATAAAATTATTCTGTTCTCTTATCAGTATTTTGAAGAGTATTGATGCAAATGGTATTGTCCAGAAGGCTATAAATGCTTCAAATGTCTATGATAATATTGTCCAATATGTGGCAGAGGCTAAGAAGAATGCAACTACTCTGCTTAATGCTGCACAGAGAGCAGTTTTATTTTAAGTTACTTGGCGTATTCAAATTTTTCCAAGCAAATATCTTCAAATTAACAGGAGTCCATCAAAATTGCATGATGACAAACTGTTGTCACAGTATTTTTGAACATTATGTATCAAATGTACAAATATAAAAAGGGATTTTGAAAACCATGTGTTAATATTTACCACTTGACACTAAATACACTTTTTCTAAAACGGTAACCACCTTGTCTGCATTTGCCTTTTTCCATGTGATTTCTCACAAGCACTACTCAGACATGTGCTTTAATCACATCAATATGATTTTTAAAAAGGACATCTGGCCCATTGACAAATACAACATGGTTTCAAAAAGCAGTCAGACTCAAGATTCTGAAACAGCTAGCTGCTCAAAATGCAAGCTCTAATTATAGCACAACTGCAAAAATTACATTTAGGACAACTCTACTATACAGCATGTCCCAGTAAAGACAATTAAGGGACTTAATAAACAGTGATCCAATGATACAAATGCCCTAACTAATCTTAGCTACGCATTTAACGTAGTTTAAGCGCATTAGGTTATAATAGGTTTTTATCCAATTAACAAATGGTATTAAGGCTCCCCAGTGGTTGAGTGAGTTTATACACAGTGTAGCTGAGCAGAGAGAGAGATAAACACACCAGTAAAAGCATAGCGCATCAGCGCAATTCTGGGGTGTTTCGGCAGGACTCGTGGATCAGTAATTCTAGATACATAAATCACTCCATACATTCCATAGTTTCACCTGAAGTCTCTAGATTAGATGGATGTGGGAGAAAGTCGCTGAGATACTGGACTTTGAGTTTTCTTCCAGTTGACTTGCGAGCCATTTAAAGCAATTTAAAAGCATGCTTTATCAATATTTTTCAATGCATCCATGTAACAGTTCTTGGATATGTATTATTAATCTTTGAAATCATACCATCCAAATGATTTCACAAATGTTCTTAATTTCTCTCTAGATCACATTCGAGAGGAAGTTTGTAAATACTTATGCCATTAATAAACAATTATTGATGGAATAAAAAATCAAATCAAATCAATCGAGAAAAAACACGTGCTCCTTGGAGACTAGCTCACTTACAGGCATAGGCCTATTATTTGGACTTTTGTTGTGTAGTGTACACTGAAAGCAAGTTGAAGCGCGCACTAAATCTGCACAAATTCATCTTACAGAGCAGTTAAGTCTACGTCCTGCAATGCTACAAAGCAATTCTGGATAGGCAAGTCAGATTTTAAACTTAATCCTGAAAACTCGCAGTTTTTTTTTGTAATTATAACTTAATCATTAAAATGAAACCTCATTGTATATTCATGTCTTGTTGCGTTGTCAAGAATGAAAACGCCATTTGTAGAAACATGCAGTAAAACCCCCTATTTAAAGTATATTATAATCAATTTCTACCTACAATATAAAGCCCAAAACATGGAAAGGCAGATTACACAACAGACAACTACAATATTCCATTGTAATCACATCATATCCAGTGGGACGTAATCCTAGCATTTTGTCAGTTCTTCAAATATATCATCCAACAAGACAAAAATAAAAGTAACAAAAATATAAGCATTCATGCTCTACTCCAGGTACTTAGTGTCCCTCAGGAAAACCTTTAAGTACCTTTTCAAAGATATATTACAGCATGTCAATTCTGCATGAATAGATAAAGATCTTAAAGTTGATTGCAAAGTAATATTGAGGCTAAGATGAGACGCAAAGAATCACCACCCAAATATTAAAATAAAAAAGTGGAAGGTGTAAAATCTTCGCTGAAAAATCACTTGCAAATAACAGACAAAATTATCTCCAACTCTCATACTCCCCAACAAATTTTTTGGAGGTGTAAAAATAAAAGCTACATATTTCAGAACTCATTGCAACTTCAACATACGCAGTGATGTCACTTTTACAGTTTTTTTGCACTTGAGGATAATGAGTCCAAATACTTAAAACCCTTGCGTGTGTTCAGTTTCCTCCATCACCGTAAGCAGGAGTCCAGGCAGTTATTGAAATTCAGACTTGTAAGTGCACGATTATAACTTTATAGCACTCGAACCCAATATGCTCAGTATACAAACTTGATGCAAAAGTGGTAACTTTTGACACCAAGTGCGAGACACCATTTTGGAGAGGCCAATTACACCAAGAATCCTGTACTTCTAGATTAGTACCACAATTGTTGCAGTATATCTTTTTTCCCCCATGATGGTGTGAATGGGGCTGCATTTTCACTGTATCTTCATATTTTTAGTGTTTAACCGAGGAAAACACTATTCAGTGACCCCTCCTACAGGTGCACATGTGGATTTCAGGTTGGGAAATAATGGAGCTCAGTTGTGATACGAAAGGTCTGCTGATATTCACCACTGACTTCATCATGAATGACAGTACTCCTGGCAGGGCATCCAAGGCCAACCAGTGTCCATGAAACAGTCTGTAAAGGTCTTCAGAAAGGAAGGGAAAAAGTTGGCAGAGGAAAAGGCAAGAAAAATGAAGAAAAAAGTGTGCAGTAATACAGTTTTATGCAATTTTAATGTGCATACTGAAATTTTTAATGCATTTCAGAATATAGTATTCTCATCATCTGGTGACAAAAGTCCACTAACAAGAACTAACAGCACATGGAAGAAATGTAATCATAATTATTTGCAAGCACTTGGATTTTGCTTGGAGGGTAGTATTTTCCTTATGACCAAAACTTTACAGCCAACAGCCACTAATGCTTAGCCAAAAATAAATATTTTGACAAGATAATTACAAATGAAGGCCATTTGGCTCATCTTAGTTCAACCATCCAAAATGATAATATTCCACCAGTGCAGCATCCAACTGGTTCTTAAGTGATGTATTACTCTATGCTCAGAGTCCATTCCATGCATTGGGTCTCTCTACGTGAAGAACTTACTGATACTAGCCCTAAATTTGCCTTTTACAAATTTGAGCTATGACTACTCCAGTTTAGGCAGGGATCTCAGACACAGTATAGCATAAGGTATAACTTAATTAGCCCAAAGTCCACTCTGCTTAGTAGACTTTAGTTATAGATTGATCATAATGCTATAATACCTATTCCATTGCAAGTTACAAGATCACATATTTACAATCCGGACACCTCAGTTATGGTTGCCTGTTCTCCCAAGATGCCACCTAACTAGTATTATTTACATGGTTTTCTGACAGACCATGCACTGTGTTTCTATTGTGATCAGGTTTACCTCGCCTTCTATAACGGGATTATGGTTGAACAGACCGAGAACAGCTTTTTCTTTTATCGCAAGTTTCAACATGAGTTTTACTTGTCATTAACCTATACCACAGCTGCAGAAATCCTATTAACTCTCCGCTTGAAACAAAGGAACCTCTTGTATGTAAAGATTTGACAAAGTTTGTTTTGTGGCTCATTACTCAACAGACCCTTGTTCTACTCTTGCAATTTAAATTTGAAGTAATTTTTCAGATTTATCTTTCCCATACTATTTACCCCTACAAGATCACTTCTCAGACACCATTCAAGGCTGAAAAGCCCAAAGGCTGAATTCTCAGCTAGATCACCCAAAATGCAGTGAGTGGTACGAAAGCAGGTAATAGGTCAGGGGAAAGCATGCCTTGTTTAAAATTGATATAAATAGAGGGGTCAACTGCCTTACATGCAGTCCTTTGCTGATCAGATTTAGGTTCCCAACAATCTGTAAGCTAGTGTTCACATTTTGGGAAACACCTTATTTACATTCCTTTATTAAAAAGCACAAGTTGTGGTAGAAACATTGATCAAGCATTTAACACCTCAAAATGTCTGAAACCAGCGGATGAGAATACAGTAATACAGCAAGAACCTGATGATAGCTTATGGGATGTGGGAGTACTACTCTATTCCCTTCTCCCCATACTCCACTGTGGCATGTAGCATTTTACCTTACTGAATTTAACTGGAAACCATTTGCCATCCCTTGGGCTGTACTAATGAACCCAAGAGATTCCCAGTCAATGTCAGATATTCCAATTAGTAATGTGCAACCTCAGCAGTACTATCAAGAAGTATAGCACTACTTTTTAAATCTTCTCAAAGATGGCCAAGTATGTACCCACTCCAAGAATCCAACACAGCAGATAGCATTTATTTAATCACCGTCACAAATTGCGGTTTATCCCCATTTATTTTATATATAGTTTTCCTCTTTACCTTTTAATGGTCATGCTCAAATACATTTGATAATTATCTTCAAAGATTTCAGGTGCAAGTGTGTCACTTCTTCAAAGTAGCTAGTGTAATCATAATCTCATTACAAATCACCAATTTATTTGCAACTATTTTGCTCCAAAAAGGGTTTCTGTTTGACAACACAAATTTGAGCATTATCCTGTTCTATCACAAGTCATTGTTGGTTGGAAAATTAAAACACAAGCCTACAATTAGTAGAAAGTTAATTAATTAGTTTAAAAATAAAGAATCAAACCCAGTGATAACTATGGTTTGTGTCATAACTCCATTATAACCAAACCCTAGAAAAGCTTAGAACAGGAAATAGACCATGTGTTTATTTGATTGAAGGTGAATTCGACAATACTGTACTGTATGGCAAATAGTTTTGACGACGGTTTAACCAGAGTTTCAATTTAAAATTTATAATTTCTAAATCACCATTTTGTCAGACCGTACTACCTGGTAACCTTGTCTTTGCTTTTATGCTGGCTCTCTGAATAAGAGAAGAAAAAAAACACCAGCTGAGATTGGTAATTTTACAACCAATACCATTGGGTGCATTTACACAGCATACAGTGAACAGGGGAATTCGCTCAAGTTCGCTCTGGGTTTCAAGAGGTGATTTGCATGTGCTCCTCCCAACAGTTTGCCTCTTTCTGAATTGGCATTCAGCCATTGGCCCCTAATTTGCAGTCAGCGGCGAAGTGAAGGCAGTCACCACTGTTCTTAAGGAATACTGTCCAGAGACCTCTGTGGCGAAAACTTAAAGGTTTGCCGAAGTATAATTGATTGTAGTGCTGTGAATAGGGGATCCCTAGTGCAATGCAGTAGTGATGTCATCAAGCTGTCTAAACATTGAAGAATTCTCAGACAGCAAACCAGGAAAAAAAACGCAGGTTTTATCCTCACTTTATAAAAAATGTTCCGAGAGCAAAAATAAGATTGGGACTTTCACATGGGGATAAGGTAGAAACTGAAATATCATGAGCAAACTATAATTTTTTTTAAATTGTAATTTAAGATATTTGACATTCCACAAATATAACAATTAGTTTTTCAGGGCCAGAACAGTTGTTTAGAAATCATTGTTTAGCAGTCAATACACTGTTAAAACCCCAGTTACACCTATTCCAACAAGGCTTAACATTTAATGGGGTATTTAAAAGCAATATTAGTGCGGAAAAGCTAGTTTGTCAGTTTTACTGATTGTCGGCTATGGGGGAGGGGGGTCCACACTGCAGCCTGTGTATAAGCACTGAATGACTGACCACAACTTCAGGATTTCCACGTTTAGTTAGTTGCGTATTCGATAAACCCTGAAGTTGCAGTCAGTTCCAGAGGGGTAATGACTTACCGCAAAATCCAGGCCATTGTGATGCTGCAGAGCCACCAACAATGTGTCAGGAATTTTGGAACCTGAACTGTAGACTACATTCACAGAGATCTGCAGTTCAGGTCTTTCCATTTTCTAGCTCCAAGCATGATCAAGAGTCATCATTTATTTCTCTTTTTACATTCCTCAACTTTGTCAGTGAAACTGAAACTAGTTCACTGCAATGCTAAAGTTGGTGTATAAATTCACCCATAAAAATGTAATTCCTTCACCCGAGTAAATTAACAAAGTCAAGAACTGCAAGCTGGTTCAAATTCCAATGACAATTCCATGGCTGACACAGACCTTGTAATATTTATTTCTATAACGTCACAATTAAGAAATGCAGTTTGTTGCCAAGTTAGGCGAGCCTGGAACAAGGATATTGTATGGTCAAAGCCTACAATCACACTCAATGATCAAGATATTTTATACCATCGGGAGATTTAAATTAATGGGAGAGAAAAAATCCCAGTTTAACTAAGTTGGTATCCTTCTTGGCCAAGTCAGAAGATTGTGGGCTCAAGCCTCATTACAGACTCAAGTGTCAGATTGATACTGAAGTGCAGTACTGAAGGAGTGCAAGGTTGGGGATGCGATCATCTGCCTACTCAATATTCCTCCCTCAACCAACACCAATAACCGTGGTTATTTATTTCCTGTTTGTGGGACTTGGTTGCCTGCAAATTGGCTGCTGGGTTTGTCTACGTAGCAGTGATGCACTTCAAAAGTAATTCATTGGTTGTGGAACATACCAATGACGTGTGATGAAGCAAAAATATTTAGTTTCTTTCTGTACATGTGCCATTTTTAGATATATGGAAATATTTGTTTCTATGAAAGACAATTTAAGCCATTGTTTGTATCCGAGCACTAGCACATTTTGCTTCACACGTACCTTGGCACTTCATCCACACAATAAATGTCTTCCAGCTCCTCCCAATAAAAGATAAAAAGGCAACAAGTTTTTGCACGGCGTAGGTGCAAGTTTAATTTTACTGCTACATACACAATACAAATACCGATAAGCCAACAGTGTACCTGGCATAAATACTATAACCTAAAACAAGCACTTAGCATAAATATTCATACGTCATCCTGATTTTAATCTGCGGCCTGTGGTTTCATAAGTTTGTCAATCAAACCTCGTGACTCAGGAATCCACCAATTAGTCCACCTGAATGTTGCTAAGCAACAGAGGGAATCTAGTGGCAGGATCGCCAACAAAAGTTATGCTTTGCCATCTCCTCCCCCCACCCCACACCATTTTCTCCCTTTTCTGAAGATATAGACTTCTGCCTGGGTATGAATTCATACTCTGGTACCCGCTGACACTCCAGCACAGTACTGATGGAGAGCTGCACTGTCGGAGGTACCTTTTTGAGATGAGACATCTGCCCTCAGGCGGGCGAGGAAGATACTATGGCATTATTTCAAAGCAGAGCTGCGGAGTTCTTCCCAGTGTCCTGGTCAATATTTATCCCTGAACCAACATCACTTAAACACATGATCCTGTAATGTATCTCATTGCTGTTTGTGGGAGCTTGCTGTGCATCCAACATTACAACAGTGACTACACTTCAAAAGCACGTCACTGGCTGTGAAGTGCTTTGGGACGTCCAGAGGTCATGAAAGGTGCTATATAAATGCAAGTTCTCTTTCTTTAACCAGATGATCATTCTTCACATGCAAACCTAGACACACGAGTACACTGCATCATCATGTCACCATTGTAGCCAAGGCCATTCCTTTCCTCACTTAACATGGACAGATACATTTTCCAGTAGGGTCACAGCACAACAGCCAGAAGCAGAGGCTGTGACTCAATTTTCCCCTCCCTCATCCAGGGGTGCCAAGGCCAATTGTAGCACCCCAACTGCTTCCCTTCCTTGATCAGCTAGTTTATCAGAAACTGGGATTTCAGCCTGGCATCCTTTCAAACTATGCACAGCTGTGCATTCTTAGGATGGAGTAACTCTTCATGAGCTCATTATATCTTGCAATTTATAGAAACATTTGAACTTAGCAGGACATATGGATTCACTAGGGCAGTCAAGAACACCACAATGCAAGAAAAAAATTCCCACCAGGTCATTTTTCTTTTTCAAAAAAATTCCAGCTATCAAGGTACGGAACACAGGTGCAAATTCTGGAGTACAGTGAATCTCCTTATGCTTGAACCGAGAAAATAGTTCTAAGCACAGGTCTATGGAATTAGTGCTTTCTTAACTAGACTCTTGATGCACAGTTTTGTGAACAGCTATTTATAGAATTCTACCAAGTCCTATTTTAGTCCAATGTAATTTTTAAAGTGCTTCAATTAGCTTGAATTTAATAAGCAAATACATCTACCTGGTGGCCTGTTCCTTCATAAACATCGAGCATTGTTACCACTTACAACATTACTACAATTTTCCTACATTACAACAATGACTACACTCCAAAAAGTACTTCATTGGCTGTAAAGCATTTTTGAGACGTCCAGTGGGCGTGAAAGGCGCTATAGAAATGCAAGTCTATTTCTTTCTTAAATCGCTTATCTGTAAAACAAACATTTTGCAATTACCACTATATTTTATTGCACCCACTTGTCCACCTTTTAAAACAAAAAGTTATTTTAAACAGAAGGGATTGAAAACAAAATTAATGTCGTATCAAACATAATACTAGAGCACAAGTATAATTGCCTAAATTTCAAAATCTCTATTTGTTAATTAATTGCACTGCATCTTTGACCAACATATGGGATCAAAAAACTGTTCTACTTCCACATTCAACAGATAGGCATACAAGAACTTAAATTTACTTCAGGTCTCTCTACTAGAAGATAGCTGGCAGGTACCAGCACAATTCCATTTCCCCCCCAAAAAATGACCCAAGTCATATGCCCAGCTATGGAAAGGTTTTGCTTACTGCGCTTCTATACACATGATCACATTGTACTTAAATTGCAAAAGGTCAGCCCGAGTACTCCTTTTTATAGAGGCGCATTGGTACTCGGCAGCCCAGCAGGATAGTCTGACACATACTGTTGCAATGGCTCATTCCACTTATTGTTTTCCACATCTGGAAATGGATTAACATTATAATATGAAAGTGATATACTGCAACCAGTAGATCAGGTCCATGGTCAATTTATTTTAGTTATAGAATAACACTAGTATTTCAAGACACGGTGTAAAGATTAGGAAAAAAAAGGAGATCTGTTTTAGCACCAACTCCTTGTTTGAGTCCAAGTGGAAATGAACCTAGACAAGTATGCGATCACTGGTGAGTAGTTTAAGTATGGCAAAAAGCAAGAAATGGAGGTGCTGGAAATCAAACGCTGCAAATCATCTTCTTCTTAGGCAGTCCCTCGGAACCGAGGATGATTTGCTTCCACATTAAAAATGAGTTCTCAGGTGACTGATGAGTCCAATGCGGGACCTACAGTCTCTGTCACAGGTGGGGCAGACGGTGGTTGAAGGGGCGGGTGGGTGGGGTGCTTGTGTTGACGTGCGCTCCTTGCGCTTGGCTTCTGCTTGCTCCCAGCAAAGAGACTCGGTGTTCGACGCCTTCCCCGATGCTTCTCCTCCACTTTATGCGGTCTTGGGTCAGGGATTCCCAGGTGTCGGGAGGTCAGCAAATACTCAGCAGGTCAGAGAACTCCTCGATTTTCTCAACAGAAGCCAACGTTTCACATGTGGACCCTTCATTAGAAAGCAGCTTTGACAAAGGGTCCATGCCCTCGGTTCGCTCCACAGATGCTGTCTGACCTGCCAAGTATTTCAGCATTTTCAGTTTCTGTTCTCGTGGTTCTGGCTTAAAGGGAAACCATGACATCAGAGGTAAAGAGACTTCATGGCATGTAAGTGAGCCACTATGTGGTCACGGCTTTCTTTAAGTAAATTCACAGCAAAAGAACAGTACAAATTTTCTGTTGGACTGGAAATATTGCTTTGGAGGAAAAATAAAATTTAATTAAGAAAATTTGCACCCTCCCAACACAAACCAGAGCAACAGCGTTACAAAACCCAGCAATCCACATGACTTGTAAGGATTATCAAACCATGGTTTTTAAACACAAACTCCTTCAGATCACAGACTGCTCCGCTCTTTCCAATTCTTATTCTTGACATAGGACGGAAGCTACGAAGTTCCAAGCCTCCAAGCGCTGGATACAATCAGAAGTATCAAAACAATAGTCTTATTCAAACTTTCTGGGCACTATGCCAGTTAAGAGAATAGCTGGTATACTTGGCAAAATGTACAGCAACACAATAGACGCAGCACTTCAAATAACTAAAGTGTAAACAACAATCAGCATTTATATCAACATTTTGAATAGACTGCCACAGCTCAGTACTATTCAATTTTAAAACAGATAAATGCTGTAATCCTGGCAAACTCCTGCAGAAATTTTCAAAATAGCCATTTTATTAGATATCCACATTTCTTGGCCAGCAATCAAATTTATATCTAGTTTCTTCAGTAGACAAGAGATTTAAGACTAAAGCTTAAAGATAGTTCAGGGCATCTACTGAACCACCTTAAAGCTGTAGCAAGAGAGGGGACACGGTCGCCTGCTCATTTCTTACATTAAAATGTAACTGGTCAGTGAGACTGCGTATTTAAAGAAAATTTGGCCAAAATTCTGCTTTCCCCAATTAGAACATAGCGAGACTGGTGCAGTAGAACTCAGTGCTGTCCACTTGCACTGCTCTAAAGGCAGGTGCTGTATCTGCAGCACAACTGCAGTAGTTGCAGAAATTATATAGGATAAATATAAAAGAGACTAGAGAAGCTGGGATTGTTCTCCTTAGAGCAGAGAAGGTTAAGGGGAGATTGAATAGATGCGTTCAGAATTATTAAGGGTTTTGATAAAAATCATAGAAATTTACGGCACAGAAGGAGGCCATTTGACCCATTGTGTCTGTGCCGGACGAAAAAGAACTATCCAGCCGAATCCCACTTTCCAGCTCTTGGTCCGTAGCCTTGTAGGTTACGGCACTTCCAAGTACATATCCAAGTACTTTTTAAATGCGATGAGGGTTTCTGCCTCCACCACCCTTTCAGGCAGTGAGTTCCAGACCCCCACCATCCTCTGGGTGAAAAGATTTCTCCTCAACTCCCCTCTAATCCTTCTACCAATTACTTTAAATCTATGCCCCCTGGTTATTGACCGCTCTGTTAGGGGAAATCAGTCCTTCCTATCCCCTCTATGTAGGCCCCTCATAATTTTATACATCTCAGTCAAGTCTCCCCTCAGCCTCCTCTGTGCCAAAGAAAACCACCCCAGCCTATTCACTAGAGTAAATAAGGAAAAACTGTTTCCACAGGCAGGTGGATTGGTAACCAGAAGACACAGATTGAAGATAATTGACAAAAGATAATTGACAAAAGAACAGAGAATAATAATTATTTATTTAATAGTAAGTTATGATGATCTGGAATGCACTGTCTGAAAGGGTGTTGGAAGCAGATTCAATAGTAGCTTTCAAACAGGAATTGAACATATACTTGAAAAGAAAATATCTGCAGGGCTATGAGGAAAGAGCAGGGGAGTGGGACTGACAAAAGCAAAATACTGCAGATGCTGGAAATCTGAAATACAAACAGAAAATGCTGGGCGTTTTTATATTCGGGGAGTGGGACTAATTGGATAGCTCTTTCAAAGCTCTGGCACAGGCACAATGGATTCCTTCTGTGCAGAAAGATTCTATAATTCTATATCCCAGTTAATCTGGTTTGCAACTTATTTTTGACTATGGATGTTAGATAACAAAGAAGTATCTTCTTACATATGACACTGTTATATTTTCATTGTCAAGAGTCATACAGTTCAAATGATTTTTTTTTAAACATCAGATTAGCTGGCACTCCAGTTACCCAGCAGGGTTTCAAACATCAATGGGGTAAACAAAGTGTTTCTGCATATCATCACATGCAGTTTAATTCAGTTAAACAAGTCGTGCACGGTAGTGACAAACACATTTGATTGCTCTGTAGAAGGTAAACACAGCTACATTCCAGGTCTGCGACAGTAGCACCATATTTAATTGAAATATTGACAAGAATACGGATAAATCTTGTATTTTAAAATAAGGGTTTTAAAAGCCTACTATTTTTAGTGCAGTTAATCCGGACATAATGCACTGATCTGAGCACAATAAAATGATGAGATTTGAGTTTGCACCCACAATCCCCATGCCATCAAATTCTTTATCCTTGCAATATTTAAGAAACTGATACTGAGCTCTTGCCCACTACAGGGGCGATTGGGGGGAGGAAGAGAAGTTGGGGGGGGGGGGGGAAAGAGGGGAAGGGGAGAGAGTGGGGGGGGGGGGGAAAAAGAGAGTGGGGGAGGGGGGAAGAGACAAAGTCACCCCTAAAACTACTTCTCCTCACCTCCCAGAAATATACATTTCAGAAAAATCAGCAAAATGTTATGATGGGTACGCAAAATGTTCATGCGATGTCCATTTAAACTGTGAAAAACACCCAGCGGTACAATTACAGTTATCGCATCCTTCTAAATTGAGACTGTTTTAAGAGTATTTTGAACAGGGTAAAATACTGGTGAGAATATTTGAGGTGATGAATTGAGTTCACACACAGAGCTTTTTTGCACATATTAAACCCTATTGGTACAAATATTAGATAATGAGTGACAATGCTGGCTCAGAAACCCAATTAGGAAAATTCCATGTAATCCAAGTTATCAGTGACACTAAGAATTGACGCCATTAACTTACCTCTACAAGAAAAACAAGTTACAAAGCTGTAAATTAGCAGTGGATGTGGTCAATGAATGAAATACCACAAGCACTCAGGCACTTCACATACAGCAAGGCTGCTTTTATGAAAAAATATTGCAATTGCCTTTAAAAAAAAAATCCCTTGCAACACGCTGCCTGTAACTACTTCTCCAGTTAAGGACTCTCTGCAACCCATGGTGTCCACAGACAGCTTCATAGATGTTCTAGTTCAGTGGCATCCAACAGAAATTGTTGACTAGCTACTGGTTATGGTGAAAACACACGCGCGCAACAGGTAGATGTATATTCCCTGACACGTTAGCTCTGTTTCTCTCTCCACAGATGCTGCCTGACCTGCTAAGTATTTCCAGCATTTTCTGTTTTTATTTCAGATTTCCAGCATCTGCAGTATTTTGCTTTTGTACAGGTAAATGTAAATTTACTTAACAGCCATCACCAAAACAGTAACCAAAGGAATTAAAGCACTCAATCAAAACACATTCGCACACCCTCCTTTTCATCTTACAATTTTACCAACAAACGCTCAAAAAGGTTAAAATACACACGCATACGCCGTGCGAATGAGCATTCAGATCACATGCCCAACAATGGTGTTATTACCTGATCCGAAATCCAATTAGACACATGTAGCTAACACATTGGACAACACTATTCTAGTCTAATGCCATTACATTAGTTAATCCAATAATCAATCAGTTGCTATCCCAATTGCCTGTTGTACCTATAAGGCAACAAACTAGTCTAAACTCTTCCAACAGACAGCTTTCCCATCATCATTATGGACATAAATTGGCAAGCAAATGTATATATAGATAAATAAATAAAATTTTACTAACGCTTGGTCAAGAGGCTGAAAACCAACCTCATTAGGCTAACTGCCAACTTTAATTCCTTCAAGGTTTGAAATCAATGTACAAAATTAATATTTTCAGTGCCAGATTGTACCAATTGCCTTATAGTCCCAATAGAAAATCCCATTTAGAAAAGTGGCTTCTAACTATTATAAATAGACATAGGTCGTGTTCAATAGCCTTTACCTGAATCCTCTCCATTTTGTGATCAATTTCACCACTGCTAAATCAAGTCTCAACACCCTCAGACTGAGTAATGTTAATCACAAATTCGAGAGATTACACAGCAATATTTAATACAGATTAGAACTCCTTTCACAGATTAAAACTATAAATGCGAAGCACACTTAACGACCACAGATTTAAACCTTCAATTGTTTTGCCAGACTAATATACTTGAATGAATTACACGTGATTAAGTTGAACTTTTAAAAATATATAGCTGACTGTGTTGACTAGAATAAATGAATCTTAATACAAAGTACTATTTTCCATTTTGATCATGCATGCTGCAACGCATCTGTTACCTGGAAACGGGAAGTGATTATTTAAGTATTGAACACACCCAAAACCTGCAATGTTTAGTAGCTACAAGATATTAAGGCTCAGAAACCTGCGAGATACTCCGCATGAACAATCCTTGCAGGAAGATTCTTTCAAAATAGGTATTTCATAACGAACGCTCTTAATCAGGGTATTAAGCTTCACTAAATGCGCGGAACTCCCTTGAAAGAAAACACATGCGATCTTGATCTGTTTAACTCCTTGATGTATTATTCAATTAAAGGTCCAAACCATGCTTTCCAATCTCATCTTAACCTAACCTAGATGTGTCCAAGAATATAACGTTTTAACGAAAGCGAATTGGTATGGGATTTCGCTGTTTCTGCAACCGATTTTGTTGCATCAGCAGGGTGTAACTGCACCTTAAAATTACTTGTAGCTGCAACGCAGTGGGTCAGTGGTAAATAAACTTTCCTAATTATCCATCCAAAACGGCCTCAATAAGCGATCACCTCCTCCGGTTTCGTTTACCGCACATTTGAAACCAAAATTGCATTATTAGCAGGAGCAAAATAAAGCAATATGTGTGCAGCAGCTAGATTCCTCTGAAATTCACGACAAAGGTAAAATTTCACGGCGTTGACGTTATGGAAAAAAGGGCAATTCTGTCTCGGTATGAAAGGGGGGAGGGGGGGAAAAGGAAAGGAGACTGGATTGCAAACCTTGATGGTTAAGATTTAAGGCTTTAAAAAACTCAGAAGAAAATATCTTGTGATTATGCTGCGTATACATAAAAAAACTACTGGCCATCAAAAAAAAAGCTAAATGAAAAAAGTTCCTACAGAAAAGTCCAAGCCTGTGCCGTGTGTTGCAGTGGTTAGTGCAACAGGGATCGATGCGGGCAGCAGGGGATGGTTAGAGAGCCATTTTGCCCCTCAGTCAGCGAGATGCGCTCCACTCCCCACTCTCACTCACCCAACAGCAGCAGTTTGACTTCTCTCGCCGCTTTTTCCCCGTCCTCCCGCAGGTTTCTGTCGATCATTTTGGACCTCTCCACCGCCGCTTTGTCCTCGGTACTCAGCGTGCACCCCATCTTCCCAGGTTTTAGTTCCCCTCTCTCTCTGAGCCGCAAAGAGCTTCTTCACACCGCCCTGCCACTCAGTCAGAGACGCTTCCGTTTCCCCAGAAACCAAGCACACTTTCAAAAATTAATGCGAAAACTCGACCCGGAATGTCGAAACCAGACCCCGGCGGTTCCTCTCCGTAGTTTGAATGGCGGACGCCCCCGATTCTAGATCATGAATTTATTAATTATTTTTTTTAAACGCGATCCTATTCACGCCGCCGCTGCGATCGCCAACTGCTTGGTGGCTCTTGGCGCGTGCGCACTGCCTGACCCGTTGCGAGACCCGGATGGCCGGCTTGTCTGTCTTTCATCCTCACTATCTGCGCCTGCGTCACCGCGACGGAAGCGGCCGGTAACCCATGGCAACGGCCACAAAGGCCCACTTCCGACCCATTTAAATGCCTTATTTGCCTCTGGGTTATTTGGTTTCTGCTTCTCGGTAGTAGTATAAGAAAGAAAGACTTGCACTTATACAGCGCGTTTTACGACCACCGGACGCCCCAAAGCGCTTTACAGCCCATGAAGTACTTTTTGGAGAGTAGTCACTGTTGTTATGTAGTTTACAGGAGTCCGAGTAAAGGAAGCTAGCTATAGTTGTTATTCAAATCTATTTTATTGGCTGTTTATGCAATATAATGCAAGAAACAAACCAACTTCTTCATCTTCCTCCAGGTGCTCCGATTTCCTCCCACAGTCCAAAGATGTGCAGGTTAGGTTGATTGGCTATGATAAAAAAAAATTGACCCTTAGTGTTAGGGGGATTAAATACGTGGGGTTACGGGGATAGGGTGGGATATATGTTGGTGTAGGGGTTACGGGGATCGGGTGGGATATGTGTTGGTGCAGGCTCGATGGGCCGAAATGGCCTCTATCTGCACTGTGGGGTTTCTGTGATTCTGTGATGTACAAACGTGAAACACAGTCAAACTCTACAATAATGACTTAAGTTTTGTATTTTTCATTATGCTCAGCCTGCATGTTGCTTTGGATGGGCTTTCAACAGGCAAATCACAAGTAAAGCAGTGATAGGCTTTTGGCAAGCAAAATGTTACAGGGTCTTGGGGTAATGTCTCATGCCCAAAGGCATAAAATTAGCAGATGTCTTCTGTTTCTTTTTTTAACTCGTTCATGGGATGTGGGCGTCACTCTCAAGGCCAGCATTTATTGCCCATCCCTAATTGCCCTTGAGAAGGTGGTGGTGAGCCGCCGCCTTCAACCTCTGCAGTCCGTGTGGTGAAGGTACTCCCACAGTGCTGTTAGGTAGGGAGTTCCAGGATTTTGATCTGACAATGAAGGAACAGCGATATATTTCCAAGTCAGGATAGTATGTAACTTGGAGGTGGTGGTGTTCTTATGCCCATCTAGGTGGCAGAGGTCATGGGTTTGGGAGGTGCTGTCGAAGAAGCTTCGGTGGGTTGCTGCAGTGCCTCTTGTAGATGGTAAACACTGCAGACATGGTGCGCCGGTGATGGAGGGAGTGACTGTTTAAGGTGGTGGATGTGGTGCCAATCAAGCGAGCTGCTTTGTCCTGGATGGTGTCAAACTTCCTGAGTGTTGTTGGAGCTGCACTCATCCAGGCAAGTGGAGAATATTCCATCACACTCCTGACTTGCCTTGTAGATGGTGGAAAGGCTTTGGGGAGTCAGGAGGTGCGTCACTTGCTGCAGAATAGCCAACCTCTGACCTGTAGCCACAGTATTTATGTGGCTGGTCCAGTTAAGTTTCTGGTCAATGGTGACCCTCAGGATGTTGATGATGGGGGATCTGACAATGGTAATTCCATTGGATGTCAAGGGGAGGTGGTTAGACTTGCTCTTGTTGAAGATAGTCATTGCCTGGCACTTGTGTGGTGCAAATGTTACTTGCCATTTATCAGTCCAAGCCTAAATGTTATCCAGGTCATGCTGCATGCGGGCAGGGGGTGCTTCTTTATCTGAGGAGTTGTGAATGGAATTGAACACTGTGCAATCATCAATGAACATCCCCATTTCTGACCTTATGATGGAGGGAAGGTCATTGATGAAGCAACTGAAGATGGTTGGGCCTAGGACATTGCCCTGTGGAACTCCTGCAGCGATGTCCTGGGGCTGAGATGATTGGCCTCCAACAACCACAACCATCTACCTTTATGCTAGGTATGACACCAGCCAGTAGAGATTATTCCCCCTGATTCCCATTGACTTCAATTTTACTAGGGCTGCCTTGATGTCAAGGGCAGTCACTCTCACCTCACCTAGGAATTCAGCTCTTTTGTACATGTTTGGTCAAAGGCTGTAATGAGGTCTGGAGCCGAGTGGTCCTCACGGAACCCAAACTGAGCATCAGTGAGCAAGTTATTGGTGAGTAAGTGCTGCTTGATAGCACTGTCGATGACATCTTCCATCACTTTGATGATTGAGAGTAGACTGATGGGGCGGTAATTGGCCGAATTGAATTTGTCCTGCTTTTTATGGACAGGACATGCCTGGGCAATTTTCCACTTTGTTGGGTAGATTCAGCTGACCATATTCTCATTTTTGGTGATATGTATTGTATAAATAAGTTTAGCAACTACTCGAAGCATCACAGCAACGCTCATAGTCTTCTGAGCCTGACATTGATCCTTTTTTTTGCAATCCACCACAAATCTTGGGAGAACTCGGAAAAAAACCTGCCACACTAGAAATCAGAAACAAAAACAAAAACTGCTGGAAATACACAACTAGTCAGTCAACACTGCAGCAAGAGAAGGCAGGTTAGTGTTTCTTACATGGAAGGAGTGGTTTGGGTCCAGAATAATAGTGTAGCAAGAGGACAATGAACAAGAGGAAAGTGCCAAGGGAAGGACTGCTGAATGTTGGGTTTGTGGGAGAATGAATGATGGTATCTCAGAGGGAAAAGTCCAGAAAGACTGAAAGGGAGATGTACTTAGTGATGGGATCATGTAGGTGACAGAACATGATCTGGTGAATGTGCCGATTGATGGAGTACAAGGTGAGGACAATAGGTTCTTATTATTCTAAGAAGAGATAGGAGGGATTGAGTGACACAGTCAAGATTATATCAACTGCTGTTGAGGGGAAACATCAGCTGACAAAAAATCACAGTTCAGAAGCTCTGGTATGATCAGAGCAGCTGTGACAGACAGATTAATTGATTTAGCGGTGGGGTAGTGGGTGGCTGTTTATGGGTTGTTGCACTATTTTTTCTCTTTTCAGAACTGTGGACCTATTGTTTCTCCTATTTTTCTTATTTCCATTCCCGACCACCTACATTTGCAGGTTTTTGCCTTTTTTTAATGTCCTTCAATGTCTTGCTTTTATCCTTATTTTTGCTATTCCTGTGCCTGTTCACCATCTCAACTAGTTGCATGTTATTTTAATGTCGATTAATTGCCTCACAGATCTTTTATATCATTTAGCAATTCCCTGGTTATCTTTTAGTAGTTTGCAGGTTAATCAACCCATTAACTTCTTCTGTGATTGCACAATGCATGTTTTCTCCTTGTCCCCAACCCTACTAAAATGCTTGATTATGGTTCAGTTCTGTTGAAGGGTTACATCCAGAATGTTCACATGTGGTTAGACCTGCTGCGTATTTCCAGCATTTTCTGTTTTTTCCCCTTGAAATCTCACTTGTTAGTACAATTGCAGGAGACCAACTGAACACTATGATAGATCACCAATATCAAAGGGCAGATGCTGATCCTATTACCTACTTTTGACAGACTTTATTTCAGGGCATAATTTCAATTGTCATCTTGACTCAATTGGTAGCATTCTTGCTGTAACTCAGAAGGTAGCGGGTTCAAGCCTGTTCCAGAACTTGAGTGCAGGCTGCCCCTCAAATACATAACTGAGGGCATTCTGCATTGTTGAGGGCACTGTCCTTTGCTTGAGGTGTTAAATCTAGGCCTATTTCAGAGGTTCAGTAGATACCATAATACTTTCTTCCCTCAACTAATGCTACCAAAAAAGAGAATAAGTGTAAATTTATCTCACTTCTATTTGTGAGATGTTGCTGGTACAAAAAGGCTGCATTATTACCCATATAAGCACAGTTACTGGACTTCAAAAGTAATTCATTGATTTAAGATACTGTGTATGTGTGTATATATATATACATATATATAAATGCAAGTTTTAAAAAAATTGTTTCTCTCTTTTCCCACTCTAATTATTTCTGTAACTCAGTCTTTCTGTTACATGTTTTTTTCTGTCGCACACTATTTTCATTATGGTGTCTATCTCTGTGTCATCCTCTTTTTCTTACTCTTTTTGGCTCACTCTACTAAGACTCTCCTTCTCTTTGTGTTCTATCTCCTCTGTGTGTTCCCAATGTCCCTATTTGGCTCTCACAGATGTTTCTTTACAGATGAGTGATAACTTCCAGCTCAATACTGGCAAGAGAAAAGCCACCATCTTTGGCACCCATCACAAACTACAATCCCTTGCCACTAACTCCATCCCCCTACCCAACAACTGTCTCAGGCTGAACCTGACAGTTTGTAATAGCAGCTTGTCGGACCCTGTGCTGAGTTGCAGACCCCATACCCTCTCCGCCACAAAGACCATTTACTTCCGCCTGCTTAACATTACCTTAGCCCCTTGTCATCGCCAGACTTGACTACTCAAACGCTCTCTCGCTAGCCTCTCATGCTCCACTTTCCATAAGCTGTCCTGCCCATTCGCTCAGCTTCCATTCTTAGCTCCCCAATGCATTAAATTTAAATCCTCCCATGGCATCATTTACCCTATCTTTGTAATGTCCTCCAGCCAGACATCCTCCCCCAAACACTCCCTTTCTCTGACTCCAGCTTTTGTGCACCCCCCCTTCCTTTACCTCATCATTGGTGACACAGCCTTCTGCTGCTTTGATCCTGCTCTCCTTTCCACCTGGCGCTCCCAGCGACTGGTTGACTGGAACGGTTCTCAGTCGCTGTGGGGCTGGGGGGGCGCTATTTAAAGGGGGCTCTTCCTGGCTTCTTTGTGGTAGCCATTTTTGGACCACTCCTTCTGTGAGAGAGAGAGACAAAGGGAGAGAGCTTTCTGCATTGAGTCAGCGCTCGCAGAGGTACTTCTGGCTTCGGCCCAGAACTTTGTAGTTGGTTTGATTTTTCACTGGCATAACCTTGAGTGGCCACATACTATGGGGGCTGCAATGGGTGGAAACGTTGGGTTTCTCCATTGCATTGAGAGGGCTCAGAGACGCCGAGAGAGAGTGCCAATTATGGCCAGACGGAGGAGGGCCAACAGGCGTTGACACAGGAGGCCTTACCCTCCCAGGGTATTCCGCCAACAGTTCTCATACCTCAGCATGTCTGAGGAGCAGTGTTTTCGGAGGCTTCGATTCAGCAGGGAGGTGGTCACTGAGCTCTGCCACCTGCTTCAGCCAGATCTGCAGCCTCAACTGAGGAGCAGGACATTTCTGTCGGTGACAGTGGCTCTCAACTTCTATGCCACCAGCTCCTTCCAATCCGCTACTGGGGACATTGCCAATGTCTCCCAGTTTGCGGTGCATTGCTGCATCCGCCAAGTCATGAATGCCCTCTTTAAAAGGAGATGTCAGTACATTTCCTTCCCCATGACCCTGGACAAGCAGCAAGAGCACGCAATGGGATTTGCAAGAATAGCGGGCTTCCCCATGGTCCAGGGTGCCATTGACTGCACGCATGTGGCTTTGCGGGCGCCGCAAGAAAATGCCGAGGATTACCGCAACCAGAAGGGGTTCCATTCGTTGAACGTCCAGTTGGTGTGTGACCACAGACAGCTGATACTAGCTGTCAATGCCCGCTTTCCAGGCAGCAGCCACAACGCCTTCATCCTGCACCAGACTTCTGTGGCAGACCTTTTCGAAGCCCCGGCTCACCCAGGAGGCTGGCTTCTCGGGGACGAGGGCTATCCTCTGTGCAGCTGGCTGATGACCCCGCACCGTGCGCCCAGCACCCCTGCTGAAGAACGATACAATGAGAGCCATCAAGCCACCAGGAACATCATTGAGCACACAATCGGCATGCGAAAGAAACGGTTCCGCTGTCTGGACCATTCCGGGGGAGCCCTTCAGTACTCGCCTGAGCGAGTCTCCCATTTCGTTGTAGTGTGCTGCATGCCGCACAACCTGGCTATCCTCAGGACTCAGCCACTGCCACCAGACATTGGAGCACCAGCAGAGGAGGAGGAGGAGGAGCACCAGGGCGGGAGGGAGGCACAAAGTGCAAGGGCCGTCCGTCAGCAGCTTATTGCAACTCGGTTCTAGGCCCCCTCTGAGGGAATGGCTTGTGCCATTGAAAGAACATGAATGGAACCGTTCCACAACCCCTGAGCCGGTCAAGGCAACAAATAGTTCAAAGAGCAAACATGCACAATCTGAATAAAGACACTTCTTTATTTAACAAACTGTGTGCCCTTCACGCATGACAAAGTAATAGAGAGAAACCCCCAAAAAAGCAGTCAGACACATAACTGGCTCTCACAACCTGGAGACAATGAACAAAAGAGTAAACAAAAAATGACCACGATCCTCGGCCTTCACTAAAAAAATTAACAGCATTTTGCCACACCTCCTACTTTTTGTCCTTCGAGGGTGATCTGCTTCGCTTGCGAGATTGGCCCCTTCCCACCCTGCAGCTCCTCCACAATGGGACCCCAGTGGCTGCAGCAAGGCTGGGGGAAGGCTGCGGAGTGTCAGAAACTGAGACTGCAGATGCCCTTGAGGTACGGCCTGGACCAGCTCTGGGCCTGGAGGGCCCGGCTGCTGACTGCTGCAACTCTGCATGGGTGGCAGCAGTCTGTCCTACAGGTGGTGGCAGTTGCAGTGGAGAAGTGACAGTGTTGGCAGCAGGAATGCTGCCATCCTGACAGAGGACAGCCACTCCCTGGTCGGACGACACACTGGCACTCCCACGGGGCAGCACTGCAGCATGCGGAGCAATCTGCTGAAGCACAGACTGCTGGCCTGCTGCGGCGTGGCGAGGGCCCCCAGCGATTCGTGCCCGATCCAGCAAGGGTGGCAGCAGTCAGTGCTCGTGTGGCCTCAATCTGCGTCTGCATCAGACCAGCCACTGACTGCATTGCACCACTAAGCACTTGCGTGGAAGCCGCCTGTGCTGCACTGAAGTCCTGCAGACTCCTTGCCAGTGCTGCACCGAAGTCCTGCAGACTCCTTGCCTGTGCTGCACCGAAGTCCTGGACAGAGTCTCCTTGCCAGTGACTCAATGGATTCGGGCATCCTTGCCACTGCAGCCATGAGCTCAGTGTGCCTCTGCTCCGCCTGGGTGCCCATTTCAGTGAGGAGCCGCACCTCTTCTGCGCTCACTGTAGCAGGACTGGAGGCCAGACTCTCCCTCCGGGGAGAAGGCCGCCGAGCTTCCCTACCACCGCCCCCCCCCCGCGTTGCTGCAGCCTGCTGGGGAGCTTCACCCTCCTCAGACCCTTCCCCCCTGCTCCCCTCCAGGCAAGACGTGTCCCCATTATGGCCATGGGCTGCCTTGGCTGAGGGTGGCACTGATGGTCCGGCTTCCTCTTCCTCCTCGCCCTTCAGAATCACTCAGTGGCAGCTTGAGGGCCCGCCTCCTCACCTGGCGAATCAGCATCTGAAAGCAGGGAGGTACAAGAGTTGCTTTAGCGTGAGGACAGGGCGGCAGTGAGGGAGGCATGAGTGCTGCAATGCACTGTATTGGTTCGATAGTGGCAAAGGATGCTGGTGTGAGGCACAAGTGGAAGGAGAGAGGTCAAAAAGGTGATGACCTTACCATTGCTGTCCAGAACGGGGTCGGCATCTCCAGTGGGGTCGGCATCTCCAGTGGCGACGGGGCCAATCATCCAGCCTGCCATAATCCGCTGGACTCGCTGCTCCAGATCGCTGAGGTCTTGAAGGTGAGGCCGGCCTCCCCCGGTCCGTTGCTGCTGTCTCCTGTTATGGGCCAACTTGCCCTGCAGGAGAGAGGACGGGCTCTGAGTACAGTGTGAAGCCCTGATCTTGGCTGCACTGCCTCCCATGGTCGAATAGCCCTTACAGTGTGAAGCCCTGATCTTGGCTGCACTGCCTCCCATGGTGGAATAGCCCTTACAGTGTGTAAAGTGCTGAATGTGCGTGTGCGTTTCATGAAAGGCCCATAGGTGTTGGATGAGGGCTGGGCATTGGGGCTTTCAGGACCCTTTGGCCATAAAGTGAGGTGCACATGCAGGGATGAAGAGGATACTGAAAAGGGTACTCACCCTGACGACCCGAGTGAGGTCGTTGAACTTCTTCCTGCATTGCACAGGGGTCCTAGGCACCATGCTGCTGGAGGTCACTCTGTGAGCCACCTCCCTCCAAGCTTTGCGATAGTCATTGGGCAGCGGCCTCCTGCCACTGTCCGGAAACAGGATAGATCGCCTGCGCTCCACTGCGCCAACCAGAACCTGCGGGGCCCCCTCACTGAACCGCTGCGCTCGCTCCCTGGCCCTCTCCATGGTCCTAGGCGTTAGAATGTGGCAGCAGGTCTGTCCAGGCCGAGAATCAGGGCTCCGATGTGCAGGGTGTGGCTGCAATCCAAGATTGAACCTCCCCTTTAAGAACTGACCGGCGCCAGCGTATCTGCGTGCAACCGCTAACTGGCCGCACCTGCGCTGCGCCCGCCCTCGGTGGTAGCGCCCTGCTTCTCCTGCTTAGCGCCTTAGGACAGTCGTGCAGCGCCTGTTTTAGCGCTCCAAGCACCTCCTGGGGTGAAGCAGGTCAATTTAGCAGTAGGTGGCGATAATTTGCGCCGGGCACTAAATTTCGCGCCCGCTCGAGTATAACGCCCCAAATGTGGCGATACTGAATTTCTCCCTCAATATCTCCAAGTTTGCAGATGACACAAAGCTGGGTGGGCGTGTGTGCTGTGAGGAGGATGCAGAGAAACTCCAGTATGATTTCGACAGGTTGGGTGATATGGCAGATGCAGTATAATGTGGATAAATGCGAGGTTATCCACTTTGGTGGCAAAAACAGGAAGGCATATTATTATCTGAACGGCAATAGATTGGGAGAAGGGGATGTGCAACGAGACCTGGGTGTCCTTGTGCACCAGTCGCTGAAGGTAAGCATGCAGGTGCAGCAGGCGGTTAAGAAGGCAAATGGTATGTTGGCCTTCGTAGCGAGAGGATTTGAGTACAGGAGCAAGGATGTCTTGCTGCAGTTGTACAGGGCCTTGGTGAGACCACACCTTGAGTATTGTGTGCAGTTTTGGTCGCCTTATCTGAGGAAGGATGTTCTTGCCATGGAGGGAGTGCAGCGAAGATTCATCAGACTGGTACCTGGGATGGCAGGAATGATGTATGAGGAGAGATTGGGTCGATTGGGCTTATACTCGCTGGAGTTTAGAAGAATGAGAGGGGATCTCATTGAAACTTATAAAATTCTAACAGGACTAGACAGACTAGATGCAGGAAGGATGTTCCCGATGGCGGGGGAGTCCAGAACCAGGGGTCACAGTCTAAAGATAAGGGGTAAGCCATTTAGGACAGAGATGAGGAGGAATTTCTTCACCCAGAGAGTGGTGAACCTGTGGAATTCTCTACCACAGAAGGCAGTTGAGGCCAATTCATTAAATATATTCAAGAAGGAGTTAGATATATTTCTTAAGGCTAAAGGGATCAAGGGATATGGGGAGAAAGCAGGGACAGGGTACTGAATTTGGATGATCAGCCATGATCTCATTAAATGGCAGAGCAGGCTCGAGGGGCCGAATGGCCTACTCCTGCTCCTATCTTCTATGTTTCTATGAGAGAACTACTAAGGTATGATTATGAGATAACAACAACAGAAAATGCTGGAAACACTAATCCACTCCTCTCTCACCCCCAACACCCCTTCCCCTTCCCACAGCACCTTCCCATGCACTCACAAAAGATGCAATACCTGCCCTTTTACCTCCTTCCTTCCCACTGTCCAGGGCCCAAACACTCCTTCCAGGTGAAACGGTGATTTACTTGTATTTCTTACAATTTAGTATACTGTATTCGCTGCTCACGATGTGGAACACTTCCATTCAGTCTGTAAGCGTGACCCCAAGCTTCTGGTTGCCTGTCACTTGAATTCTCCATTCCACTCCCACTCTGATCTCTCCATCCTCGGCCTCTTACACTGCTCCAATGAACCTCAAAGTAAGCTTGAGGAACAGTACCTCATCTTTCGATTAGGCACTTTACAGCCTTCTGGACTCAACATTGAGCTCAACTATTTCAGACTATAACCTCGGCCCCTATAACTTTTTCCCTTTTTTTTCTTACATGATAGCTGTTGATGATTCTGCCATTGCCATTTACACCTCATCTAGAGTCATCTTTTGTTTCTTAACTTGCCCCATTACCTTCTCCTTTTGCTTTGCACCGTCATCCCTTTTGCCAGCCAATCTCTCCTGGGTTCCAGTCCCTCCCTTTGTTCTTTCCTCCCCTCCTCCCTGTCCCTGCCTCTGCACTTGCTTAAAAATCTGTTACTTCTCGAACCTTTTCCAGTTCTGACGAAGGGTCCTTGACCCGAAACGTTAATTCTGTTTCTCTCGCCTTGATGCTGTCTGACCTGCTGAGTGTGTCCAACAATTTCTGTTGTTATTTCAGATTTGCAGCATCTGCAGTATTTTGCTATATGATTATGAGATACTGATGTGAGCAAGAAAAATCCAACTCCTCTGAATGGGAATAAAATCAAGAAAGAAGCTGTGCTTTGCTAAGATGTGGGTCTATATCACTAATATTCAAGACTAATGTGATCTGGGTCATCAGTGACCCATCACTACATAATAAACTTTATGATCACATATTTTAGCAGCAAAGTTGTGCAACTAAGTTGGGAAAGAGAACCAGAACTAGATTACGAGTGGAGTGTTGGGTGAGAGGAAAATGTTAGGTCAAATTGGAAAAGGAAATAAAATCTAATTCCATAATTTTTGAACATGAAATCCAAAACTTCAGGATAGTTGGCACTTCGCTCTCTCCCTCACCACTGTTCACAGAAATCACAGAAACCTCACAGTGCAGATAGAGGCCATTTCGGCCCATCGAACCTGCACCGACACATATCCCACCCTATCCCTGTAACCCCACGTATTTAATCCCCCTAACACTAAGGGTCAATTTATCATAGCCAATCAACCTAACCCGCACATCTTTGGACTGTGGGAGGAAACCGGAGCACCCGGAGAAAACCCACGCAAACACGGGGAGAATGTGCAAACTCCACACAGACAGTCGCCCGAGGCCGGATTCGAACTCGGGTCTCTGGCGCTGTGAGGCAACAGTGCTAACCACTATATCCTTACTGACAAAAATCTGTAAAACAAAATCTTAATGTAGTGGTACAAAGAGTTTGAGCTGTCAATTTTTTGTTTGTTTTACTAACTGATTTGCTGAGCATGTGTTTTTTTAATTAGGTGGATCTAAAAAAATGACAATTAGAATTTATGAGGAACAGTATAGACCGAAAAAAATCCAGAGTCTAATTTACTTATCATGCAACTGAATAGAATGACTCTTATGGAAAAAATATTAATTGGTCATAATTGAAAATTTATAGTCTAATCTTCCACTTATTCAGAAGCAGCGACGGAATGTTGCCCACAAATCAATGGAAGATGATAGTTCTGAATCTCTCTCAAACTCAATGTCAATTTGATGTTTATTTTTCCATTATTGAATATCCTAAAAGAAAAGGGGAAAGTCATTTAAAAGGAGTTGAAAAAGACAATGGTAGCTGAAATTAATCTGCATATAGTAAATCTAATTTCTAATGATATGACTTACAAAACGATGGCAGATTTATCTCTTTACTGTTAATACTATCCCATTACATTAGCAGTCAACAGTCAGTCTGACTATGGATTTGAAATATGCAGGCTCTTCCCAAGCTTAAACACCATAAATCTGTGCCAATTCAAACAGATTCTCTTTACATTTTGGGTATCAATACAACTGGCCTGATATCTATTATCAAACAAAACTTATGACACCATAACCTTTGTAACAAATTTTTTAGTTTACACAAAATACACTATTTTCATCAGTAAGAACAAGCTGAGAAAGTCTGTTATTCTAAACATTGAAATGAAGTAGTAACCGACAGATTCCTACCCAACAGGGATGAATTTCTCAGTTATAGTGGATGCATAAACACAGTTTAGTTGAAACAGGCCTGTCTCAGAATAAACAGGATTTTTGCATACATCATAGTTGCAATGTATATAGGAATGGATGCAATGGCACAGAAGAAAAAATAATTCAGCTACATGTGGTTTTAATCTGAAGAAACGCTGACCAACAAGACTGTTATCACTTTGCTTTGGAATGAAAAAGAGTTTGTTACTGACATTTCATAAATCTAAATTATAACAAACCTTGAGATTTCTTGGATTGTGGAAGACCGGCCCAGGGCAAAATAAAGCCCCCAGATTTTACCTTTTCTTGTTTCCATCAGGAAAATAAACAGTAACTGACATGTCAAGGCTAGAGAATCTGGAAATTATTGGGTGGGAAGTAGGAGTAGAGTTAGAATGGAACATAGGTCCTGTTTTATAAACAAAAAAATGTGGGAAGCAACCATAAGATGAAGGACACTTGACGATCTGTAGCACATTTTGCTCAAAATTCTTGAACACTGAACATTTTTAATGATTCTAAAGATAGTCTGCTACAGGATGGCCTTGTGGCACAGTACACAGAATGATAGGCGTAGGTTCATATTCTGATGTCGCCATGAGAAATTCTATTCTTTATTGGGGTGAAACCGTATTGTGTAATATTAGTAGTGAAGCATTAACGTGTTCATATGAAATTTCTTTGCCCACTGTTTTAACAGAGTGTTAAAGTAGCAGAGGGATTTCATAAAACTGCTTATACACTTGTATACTGAGATCACAAAGCATGAATGCAGATAAAATGTAAAAATACTTGCAATGTCACACTTGCGGCAGATCTATGAGATCGATATTTTGCCAACGAATAAGAGCATTTACCGAGTCGTGTAAAATATAAACAGGTTTCAAATCAGAGCTTAATCATGAACACTGCGCTGTATTAGTACTGGACCTAAACAGAGAAACAAAATGGCTGTAGGCAGCAACAATGTCAATGATTTTTTGATTGGGAAGAAAGCACATCTCAGTGAGGAAGACTTGGAGGCCTAGAAATTCGAGCCTGTCCAAAAACGAGCATTTAGGGAGCACAGGAAATGATCCCTGTGCCTGAAGGGTAGCCCCGAGGTGCACCTAATATTCGGTTTCAAGCCTTATTATCATCGAGCCGGCGACCTGCAGACACCTAATGAGCTTCCCCAGGCAGCTCACCAGAGAAGAGGAGTGGAAGTTCAGGCTGCTGTGACACCAGGAACCGGGAAGAGGCATCAGTGGGAAAAGGGGCGATCGGGAAAACAGTCATCAAGGTCGTGGCCGGCTACTCCCGGCTCCACATTCAGGTGAGTATATTTTAATCACTTACCTTGTTGGTTTTCAGCCTGCAGCAGTCCCTTTAATGACTGCCTGTTAGGCAGCATTTTTTTTTAATTTGTTCCTGGGATGTGGGCGTCGCTGGCAAGGCCAGCATTTATTGCCCATCCCTAATTGCCATTGAGAAGGTGAAAGTGAGCCGCCTTCTTGAACTGCTGCAGTCCGTGTGGCGAAGGTACTCACACAGTGCTGTTAGGGAGGGAGTTCCCGGATTTTGACGCAGCGACGATGAAGGAACGGCAATATATTTCCAAGTCAGGACGATGTGTAACTTGGAGTGGAACTTGCAGGTGATGGTGTTCCTATGCGCCTACTGCCCTTGTCCTTCTAGACCTGGTTTCCTGGTAACTGCATTCAGAACAACCCAATATTGCAGAGCAGGCATCAAATAGGGTTTAGGCCCCTTAATTGAATATGCATTGGGCCTAACACCTGTTCTTGGGCGTGGGCCCTGGCCCCCAATTTATTGCCTACACGCACATCCATCTCGTTGAGGGTGCACTTCCGGTTCGCCATATTGGAGGCCTAGGTGCCCATTTAGTGCCTGAAAAATGGGCACGGCACCATCCAATTTCTTGGCTACAGTTTCTAGCTGCAAATGTCTTTAAAATACCATCAGGCAGCAATAGTTAATGAACATAAAACCAGCATATTGCTCAGAGTCACTCATGGAGAATTCCTATTTAGACAATCCACCCCAAGCAATGAGTCAACATCCTCAGAAGAGGAAGGAAGGGAAAAAAATGTTGAAAAAATAAAAGTTAAAAAAAATTGAAATTTGTGCATTATCAATGAAGTGAGTTTTTTTATTAATGGTTAAGGGTATTGATACATTCTAATAAATATTCATAGATCCAATTTACCTCATCTCAACCAATGTTTACATGAAAGTATCTGTATATTAATACAATAATATCAGTAGTTAATGTTCCACTGGAAAATTTAAATGACATTTTGAATAAGCTGTGAAGCAGGTACACAATAGACAAAACTTTGCAAATGAGATTCATAAGTGTTTTGATAAGAATAAATAAGGAGAAACTGTTTCCAGTGGCAGAAAGCTCAGTAACCAGAGGATACAGATTTAAGGTAATTGGCAAAGGAACCAGAAGCCACATGAGGAGGATTTTTTTTACGCAGCGAGTTGTTATGATCTGGAATGCACAGCCTGAAAGGGTAGCGGAAGCAGATTCAATAATAACTTTCAAAAGGGAATTGGATAAGTACTTAAAGTGGAAAAACTTGCAGAGCTATGGGGAAAGAGCAGGGGAGTGGGATTAATTGGATAGATCTTTCAAAGAGCACAATGGGCCGAATGACCACCTTCTGTGCTGTATCATCCTTTGATTCTATAATTATGCAAAGAGACATTCCTAATTTAACCATAATGCATAAATGTTGTCCCATTTTCTTTGTGATAGCACTTGTTCACCCACTGGTCACCATTTTACCACTTTTCCCATGCCCATTGCCAAGTGCAATTGATCACATGCAGAAGTAAGAAAAGTATCACCTCTTTAGTTTACGCAAAGTTTATTTTCATAACTTAGCAGTGGACAAGCTCTATGCACAGGTAAGTCCTGGCCTCAGCCAGGTTTTATCTACACTGACCAGATGGATTTAGTTTTTAACAAAAAATAACAATAAATCCTGATCCCGATTGACACAGTGGACTGGTCTTTTATTCCATGTTTTCCCCCAACCAAGCTCTAAAACCACAATACCACCAGCTGGAAGTGCAGAATATTCTCTTGTTTTGGTGACTTGAAAATTAAGGCCACAAAATTTGGCACCTTAGCGCCGGCAGTTAAAGCAGGTTTGGAGAAAAAAATGGCGGCCGCCCAATTCCGGCGCGGCCCACGCTGATCACCCTCGGGATCCCCCACCAGCGCTATTTAAAGGGATATATCCAACTTGCAGGTAAGTTGATTATTTCTCTTGTACTGGCTCTTGCAGAGTTTATACGAACACTGGCTTGCTGGTAGACATTTAAAACATTGTTAAAGTGTGCAGTGAGTGCTGCTGGACATTGGGAAGGCTGCTACTGGAAGGCCGCTGACTACACCACTTCCTCCCAGTCATGGGGACTCTACGTGTAGTCCCTTGCGCCACAGCATGACTGGGAGGTAGAGCACAGGCAGCAAAGACAAGCTGCTTGCAGCGGGAGGGGGAAGAGGGCTTTCAGCAGGAGGCCTTACCCACCTAGGGTCTTCAGGGTATTCTCCTACCTGCACCTAAGCCAGGAACAGTGTGTTCAATGGCTCCGCTTCACCAAGGAGGTGGTCGTGGAACTCTGCCATCTCTTGGAACCAGACCTGCAGTCTCAGAGCAGGGCGGCGACGACGCTGCCAGTGGCCCTCAAGGTGACCTTGGATCTAATTTTTTTTACCAGTTGATCCTTCCAGGCTGGAACAGGTGACATAGCAAACATCTCGCAGTTCGCTGTCCATCGCTGCATTCAGGAGGTAAAAGGGCAGGTGTTGCATCTCCTGTGCTTGCACATGAAGGTGCCGTGGGAAGGGGAAGGGGTGTTGGGGGTGATAGGGGAGTGGACCAGGGTGTTGCGGAGGGAGCGGTCCCTTCGGAATGCTGAAAGGGGGGGGGAGGGGAAGATGTGTTTGGTGGTGGGATCATGCTGGAGGTAGAGGAAAAGGCGGAGGATGATCTGTTGAATGTGGAGGCTGGTGGGGTGAAAGGTGAGGACAAGGGGAACCCTATCATGGTTCTGGGAGGGAGGGGAAGGGGAAAGGCCGTATCAACCACGGTAGAGGGAAATCCTCGGTTGAGGAAAAGTCTCCTTTTCACTATGGACGTTCCCATGTTATGGGAACCCACATGGGTCCTAGCTATGCCTGCCTTTTTGTGGGATATGTGGAACATTCTTTGTTCCAGTCCTACTCAGGTCCCCTCCTTCACCTCTATTTCCGGTACATTGATGACTGTATCGGTGCCGTTTCTTGCTCTCTCCCTGAACTAGAAAATTTCATTCACTTTGCTCCCAATTTCCACCCTTCCCTCACTTTCACATAGTCCATCTATGACTCTTCTCTTCCTCAAAATCTCTGTCTCCATTTCTGGGGACCACTCCCTCTGCGACACCCTGGTCCACTCCTCTATCACCCCCAATACCCCTTCCCCTTCGCCCGGCACCTTCCCGTGCAAGCGCAGGAGGTGCAATACCTGCCCTTTTACCTCCTCCCTTCCCACTGTCCAGGGCTCCAAACACCCCTTCCAGGTGAAACAGGGATTTACTTGTACTTCTTGCAATTTAGTATACTGTATTTGCTGCTCATGATGCGGTCTCCTCTACATTGGGGAGACCAAACGCAGATTGGGTGACCGCTTTGCGGAACGCCTCCGTTCAGTCCGTAAG
Source organism: Somniosus microcephalus (assembly GCF_052327205.1). Lineage (NCBI taxonomy): Eukaryota > Metazoa > Chordata > Chondrichthyes > Squaliformes > Somniosidae > Somniosus > Somniosus microcephalus. Next base: position 55,772,379 of record NC_141003.1, read on the forward strand.
GGTGACCCCGAGCTTCCGGTCGCCTGTCATGTTAATTCTCCATTCCGCTCCCACTTTGATCTCTCCATCCTCGACCTCTTACACTGTTCCAACAAAGCTCAACGTAAGCGCGAGGAACAGCATCTCATCTTTCAATTAGGCACTTTACAGCCTTCTGGACTCGGTCTGAAATTGTTGAACTCAATATTATCACCTTGGTCCCCATTTTTTTTTTCCTTTTTTTTCTCTCACATGGCAGTTATTGATGATTCTGCCATTGTCATTTACACCTCATCTAGAGTCATCTTTTGTTTCTTAACTTGTCCCATTACCATCTCTTTTTACCTTGCACCATCACCCCTTTTGGCTTTTAATCTCTCCTGCCTTCTATCCTATCACAGACCTTCCCTTTTGTTCTTTCCTCCCCTCCCCACTTTCCCTTCCCTACACTTGCTTAAAAATCTGTTACATCTCTAACTTATTCCAGTTCTAACGAGGGGTCACTGACCTGAAACGTTAACTCTGTTTCTCTCTCTGCAGATGCTGCCTGACCTGCTGAGTGTTTCCAGCATTTTCTGTTTCCTCAGAGGAGTATCTAGCCTCTGAGGGTGCACCACCAGCAGACATGAGCGCACCCAGCACCAACGCAGAGACGCACACCTCAGTGGGTCCCACACGAGATAGAGTAATGTTGTTACCGGGTCCGTCACAAGTCACAAGTGAGCAAGAGCAGATGGCGGAGACAGGGACAGCAGTAGAGACTCCTCACCGCAGAGCATAGGACACTCTCAGCTCTACTCGGCTGCATGTAGACGCTGAACCTCGGGGGCCATCCTGAAAGAGGGCAATCCTGGAAATGCCAGAGGCTTTGACAGGTTTTGTGAGTGCAATGTCTGCAAATGTTCAGAGAATGGAGGAGTCCATCTCCAACATGAGCACCACCGTGTCGCAGGCGATGGTGACTGCAGGCTCTTCCATGGAAAGAATGGCCACCTGCATGGTGCAGCTAATGTGCCACTAACAGGAGCACATGGTCTCTGTGGAGCATAGATGGCAGCAGCTCATAGACCTCCTGTCTAGGAGGATGTCAGTGTAGACGTGGGTCCTCATGGTCCCACTGATGTGCAGCAAGGTGCTCTCCAGCTCCTTGCTAGCAGGGAAGTGTGGGTGGCCCATGAGAGGGATGACAGTGAGAGGGGACATGGATGTGTGGGCTCCTCTCATAGTGCTTACACTTCTCCCCTGTTGCCACCCCCTCAGTCAGAGCCCCAGATGGCTCCTCGGATTGCGATGGCCGAGTCTGCCCCTGCACAGCCGCAGGAGGAGCAGACTTTGGCGGGACCATCACACGTTCCAAAACCCAGAGGACGTCCACCAAGAGTGTCTAAGCAGTCGCAGTGAGGAAGTGAGCAGGCTGTCTCTACCTCTGCTGAAGCCCATGGGGTAGCACCTCATAGAAGCACGCGGAAGAGAAAGATGACACACAAGTAGATTCACAAGGGTAGCCACTTGTCTCCAAGCAGCCAGCTGGAAAGTCTGTTTGGAGGAGCAAAGAGCTGAGGGAGGGTGGACTGGCGAAGGACAAAAGAGTCATGGCAGCTGCCAGCGAATTTGGCACTCACATGCATGATGATTTTCCTATGGTTGCAGACCAGCTGCACATTGAGGGAGTGGAAGCCCTTGCGGTTGACAAAGACTCCTGGGTGATGATGGGGTGCCCTGATGGCCACATGTGTGCAGTTGATGACACCCTGCACCCATGGGAAGCCAGCCAGAATGGCAAAGCCAAGCGCCCGCTCAGTAACACTAGCTTCATCAGTGGCAAATTTGATATAATTGGCTGACTTGTCAAAGAGGGCATTGGTGACTTGTGTGATGCATCTGTGGGCGGGCGGCTGACTGCAAGATGCCAAAAGTGTCTGCTGCAGATCCCTGGAAGGAGCCTGAGGTGAAGGCGCTGGTAACTTTGACAGCCACTGGTAAGGCGTGTCCACCCACTCCTCTGGGCTGAAGGTCTTGCTTGAGCAATGTTCAAATGTCTGCAACAACCTGGCACGATAACCTGCGCCTCCTTTGGTACTGCTGTTCAGTCATGTTGAAGAATCTCATCCTCTGCTTGTATAGCCTGTGCTGGGTGTACTGCCTCTGGCACGGTGCAGCCCTGCGCTGATGCCCTCTGTCCTGTACAGCATCAGGTGGGTGAGGAGAAGGTTGGCGGTGTTGTTGTTGGTGCTGCTGGTGTTGGGGCCTATCGACGACCAAGTTGACACAGTATAAATGGCACCCATGCTGGTGGAATAGATGGCAAGTCAAGTAGAGATCAGAGGAGCAAGCTGTCAATGGAGTGATAGGTTGTAACAATGAGGTGAGACTGGAGGGTGAATTTGCTGGAGACACTTGCAGCCTCTAGAAAGTTAAATGTGTGCTGGGAATGCAGCCAGCAACAGTTTCTGCCTGAGGAAAGTGATCAGCTGTAAGGTGGGAGGTTTTATAGTACATTTCATGCTGTCATCTAATCAGGCTGGAGCAATTGCCACTCAACTCCCGCCTCAGCCTGGCAGACATGGTTCCCGAGCTGCGTGAATCCCGTGGGCAGCCAGGGAAATTCAAAAGGTAGGCTGAAAAAGGGCTCTTAAATGTCTGACAACTACCTGTTAATGATTTGAATTAGGTTGTCCGCCTCTGCCGGTCAGGTCGCTGCTACACCGGCAAATGCGCCCGAGGGAAAGGCACGTGGGGGGTGGGATGACGGCAGGTTCCCAACCCGCTGCAACTTTTTTCAAATTTCCCACCCAACCCGCCTCCAATCGTGCCCACACAGACCCCAGAAAATTCCGGCCTTAGTGTCTGTCTTTCATGTGTCTTTGCCTATTCTAGTGCTCCTACGAAGTGCTACCCCAGTGGCTGTAGCATAGCTGGTGGAAGGCTGCTGACTTTCCGTGGGGGACACTGCAGATGGCCTTGCAGGATGACCTCGAGCAGCTCTGAACCTAGAAGGCCTGGCTGTAGACTGCACCACCTCGGCAAGGGCGGCAGCAGTCTTGTCTGGCTGGCTGATAGGCAACTGCAATGGCACTGGTGGAGTGGCAGTGGTGGAAGTACGAACGCTGTCATCCTGAGAGAGGACAGGAGGTTCGAGCTCCACAGAGCCACTGCTACTCCCCTAGGGCGGCGCCTCAGCATTCCTAGACATCTGTTTGAGGACAGATTGCTGGACTGCTGCCACGATGGCAGCTGTCTGAGCTTGCATGGCAGCAGGCTGAGCCTGCATGAGAGCAGTCAGAGCTTGCATGGCAGTAAGCTGAGCCTGCACGACAGAAGTCTGAGCTTCCACTGCAGCACTCAGACGTTGGGTCGCTTCCACTTGTGTTGCAATGGAAGCTGCGACATCACACCGAGCATCAATGTTGGGTCCACAAGTGCTCTAATGGAGTTGCCCATCACTTCCATCCTGGAAATCATGGACTCCAAGCTCTGCACAAAGCCCTGTGCAATGTTGGAGCTGGACTCTTCCATGCTCCTTGACAGTGACAAGAAGCTCTCCGGCAAGCCTGCCACTGCACCAAGCATTTCTGGGTGCATGCCCAGCACCCTTCTTCTGAAGGGTGCCCCATCGAAGTCCTCATCTGAGTTCTCTGCAGCAGAACTCGTGTGCGACCTCGCCCTCCGACGAGCTGGCACCTATGCTACACTTTCCCCCTGGCCTGGTTGCAACCCACTCATGCCCGGTGACTCACCACGTGTAGATCCCGCCTCTAAACTACTCTCTAAATTTCACGCACTGCCATTTTCTGAGCTGGTGCCTGGGAATGTCAGATCGACTGATGCTGTGTCTTCTTCTCTATCACTCTCCTCCTCTAATTCTTCATGCACAGGCTGGGCTGGTTGGAGTTCTGGGTATCTGAAAGGAGAAAAGCACAAGGGTCGGGTTGTGGTGAGGTGAGAGGGTGGAAGCAAGATGTGCATGCTTACACCATCAGCAGCTTGTAAGTGAGAACAAATTGTGGGATGAGGAGGAAATAGGATGTGAGAAGAAGGATTAGGTATGAACATACCGTCATTATCAATGCTTCAGCGTCGCCGGTTGCCATGGCCTCAATGACGGATCCTCCAATTATATCTAGGACTGTCTCCTCCAGTTGGGTCACGTTCTGTGACCATGCTTGCCCCCCCTCCCACCCCCCCCCCCCACCTGTTAGCTCCTGCTGGCGCCGGTTATGCATTACCTTGGCGTGCAAGAGAAAGGGAAGTGTGAGTATAGTGCAATGTGTTTGGGTGTGTGCAAGGTGTGAGATATGGGTGTGAGGCTTGCAACAATGGTAAGTGTCTGAGGGTGAGGTGAAACTATGATTGTGAGGTATGAGTCATGATTGATAGAGATTGTTGGTAGGTGAGTGATGGGGTTATGGTGCATTGAGCAGTGTGTGAGGCTAGTGGTGCAGTTGGTGGGATATGGCATTTGAAGATATATTCACTGACCATGACCACTTGTGTAAGGACATTAAACCTCTTCCGGCACTGGATCCAATTCCTGGGGGAAAGACTGGTGGCACTGACCGCTTCAGCAATCTGTTCCCACTGCCTTTGTACAGTCTGTCTGGAAGGCCTCCTGGTCCCCTGCGTGTAAAGGACCTGTCTCCTCCTATTGGTCCCCTGCGCCAAGGCCTCTAGTGCTGCATCCATGAACCTAGGTGCTCTTTCTCTGCCCTGTTGCGACATTGCTAACTTCCCATTTGCTTAGCTCCACTCAGAATGAGGTACTTCTTTCACAAAGCACCTCCCCTTTAAAAAGTGCAGACAGCATTTCACTCTGCAGGCAACCTTTAAATAGAGATCAGACGTCCCACGATATTGGGCCCCCTGCTGAGCTCTGAGCCAACCAGCAACGCGTCCAGCGCTGGGCCCAGCACTTCAAACATGTTAATGAGCAGGCAGCACGAATTTCACATGCTGCCTGCACTGATTTCAACGGGCGCGGGCAGATCTCACATCGCAATCCCAAATTCTTTATTGTCCCATTTGATCTAATCACTTTTCACCCATTCCAGCTCTTCACCACAGCCCACTGTCTTATCTCTACTTCATACCAAAGTGGTTTGCTATTATTTAGAATTAATTTCTTCTGGATAAAATTGAAGTAACAGCCTTTGACAAATGAACATTTTAATTAGATACATTTAAAAAATGTTATGTTCACCAATTTTAAACTACTTTTATAGCACTGATGTATGCACACATGTTTTCTTCCAATTTTGGTACCTACACAATGAAGTGAAATTGAGGTTCATATTATCTGTAGTGCTGCATTCATACTGAGACTTGATCTGGAGTGAGATTTATTTGTGATCTGCTGATTTACAATTGCCTGTAATTTGAATGACAGGAAGCACTCAACAACACACTCTGGTTTCTTAAAGAAATGATATTATTGTACATCTTGGAGCCTTGGTTAACCATACAGAGAGAAGAGTAGCTGCTCTTGACATCATGGCAGCAACCAAAAGAGTCTGGAACCAAGAAACCGTAGCAAAATTGAGGTCAATTATAAAACCTTCCAGTGGCTGGTTTCATACCAGATACATGGGCACATAGATGTAGTTATATGAAGCCAATCATCGCAGCCCCATGACGTAGCTGCTGGAGTTTCTCAGGGCAGCATCCTTGGCCTAACTTCAGTTGCTTCATTAATGGCCTTCCCTCTGTCATAAAGGCAGAAGTGGGACTGTTCACTGATGATTCTATAATGTTCAGCTCCATTCACAACTACTCTGATAATGGATCTGTGCATGCCAGCCGACCAGACAACATCCAGGCTTGAGCTGACAAATGACAACTGTATCAGTGTCAGGCAATGACTATCAGAGAAGGCCCCACTATCACCCCCTGGCCTTCAACAGAGCCACCATTGCCAAATCCATTAATATCCTGAGGGTCACCATTGACCGGAAGCTTAATTGGGTCAGCCAAATCAACATCATGACTGCAAGAGCAGGGTAGAAGCTGGGTACCTTGCTCACTTCCTGACCTGACTATGTCTTTCCACCATCTACAAGGCTCAAGTCAGGAGGGTGATGGAATCACTAGCCTGGAATGGGTGCAACCACAGTAATGTTCACGAAGCTCAACACCATTCAGCACAATCAAGCAGTCTGCTTGATTGGTGCCTCTGCCACTGAATTCAATATCCTGCCTCTCCACCTCTGGTGTATTATAAATGCAGTATGTACTATCTACAGGACTATGCAGCAACTCACCAAGGATAAGTTGACAGTACCTTCCAGCACCATGACCTCCACCAGCAAGAAGGTCAAATTATGAGAACACCATCACCTGCAAATTCCCCTGCACGTGACACATCATCCTGATTTGAAGATATACTATTTTTTCTTCATCGTTGGAACAAAATCCTGGAACTCTCAAGTTAACACCATTGTGGGAGCACCATTACCACATGGTGTTTCAGGAGAAGGCCCACCACTACCTGTCAGGCCAACTAAGGATGGGCAATAAAAGTGGCCGTTCCAGCATTGCCCACAAGATCCCAAGAACAGGGTAAAACAAAGCATGAAAATCTGATGTATTCTGTTATCAGGTACCTGTAAATTTCACAGTGCCTCTGTAGTTCAAATAATTTCATGAAAAATCTCCTGTTCTTGATTTATATTATCTTGCACAAAGAACCATTAATAACATCAACAACATGCATTTATATAGCACCTGTAACATAGAAAAATGTCCCAAGATACTTATGCACCTCTACCGCCAGTGACCGCTACCCACCCTTCCCAGCCACTGCTACCTACCGACCCGGTCGCCCTCCCCCCGATCGCCCCCTCCCCGGTCCCCTTTAAGGACTTACCTGAGGGTCGCTGCCGCTGTTTCAGCTGTCCGATCGTCTAGGCCTTTTCTTCACCAAGCTGCCTGGGGTCACCCATTAGGTGTCCGCAGTTCACCGGTTCGATGATAACGAGACCGAGGCCCATTATTACGCGTGCCTCGGGCCAATCCATTCAGGCACAGGGATCGATCCCTGCGCCCTTGTGCGGCCCTTTCCGGGTGCGAACAAATTTCTAAGTCAGTTTGTTTCTAAGCTGCTGCAGCAGTGCTCCGTTTATCTCGCTTGTCCCTTTGAGGCTACAAAGTCTAATTGCTGTCAGACGTTCTGAGGTCAATCAAGGTTTAATTGCTGTTTGGTAAGAAAGATTTGCAGCTTAGAAAATCAGAGAAAAAAGTATGAAATTACTGCCTTTTTTTTATACTTTTAACACTTTCAATTGTGGTTTACACAATATATGGGCAGCAGGCCTGTGTATAAGCATGTGACCAGCAATACCCTTTAAGAAAAATAATTATGGTTGATAATACCATGAATGTGCACCACTTCGGCTGTCTGCCTTCATATCCAACTACCACTGTTGCCCTTTGTCAAATTGACTGCAATATTGCAAGTATTACCACAGCAAATGGCTCAAAAACAGATAAAAAACCGAAGGGCTGATTTTAACTTTTGGTGGTAAACAGGCAGTAGGGGATCGGCGGCCTGTTACACACCCCGCCTTCGGCTTCAATCAAAAGGAAGATCAAGTGGGATGTATAACGGGCGGCTGACCCGCTATCGTCTGTTTTCCGTCGAAAGTTAAAATCAGCCCTCAATTGTCAAGAGAAGCCCTCCACCCCAGCAAAATGGTTTAGAAAGAACCTTTCACCTGTAGTAACAATTCGGCTGCAGGGCTTTTTAAATGGAATTCTGCCTTCAGCTCAGTGCCTAGCTGGATGCCCAAATTCTATGGGTGAGAAAATGAAACCGTCCAAATTACGTAGAAATGGCGTGCACAAAGTCATTATTTTATTCATGCCTAACTTGCATGCATGTGCCCGGGAACAAGTAGTACCTCCTGCACTTAATAGAAATGCACATCTTGTGCCATGTGGGGGATTCCAGGGTGCTTTCTGTGTCCTGGACAACCACGTGCAGGAAGTGTCGTCAGCTGGAGGAGCTCAAGCTCCAGATTTTGGAGCTTGAACAGCAGCTGGCATCACTACGACGCATCCGTGAGGCTGAGAGCTTCGTGGATAGCACGTTTAAGAAGGTGGTCACTCCGCAGCATAAGAGTGTGCAGGCAGCGAGGGAAAGGGTGACTGTCAGACAGACGAGGACCAGGCAGGTAGTGCAGGAGTCCCCTGAGTGCATCTCTCTCTTCTACCAGAATACTGGTGAGAGTGATGGTTCCTCTGGGGAGTACTGCCAAAGCCAAGTCCATGGCACCAAAGTACAGGGGGAGGAGGAAGATCGGGAAAGATATAATGATAGGAGATTCGATAGTCAGGGGAACAGAAAGGCGTTTCTGCAGCCGCAGATGTGATTCCAGGCTGGCATGTTGCCTCCCTGGTGCCAGGGTCAAGGATGTCACTGAGCGGCTGCAGAACATTCTGAGGGGGGAGGGTGAGCAGCCAGAGGTCGTGGTCCATATCGGTAACAACAACATAGGCAGAAAGAGGGATGAGGTGCTGCATGTAGTGTATGTACCTTTAAGGGGAGAACTACTTTTTACAGCTCCTGTATACTGTAGTACCGGCAGTGACCACACCTGTATATAAACCCTTAGTAGGGATCTGTATAGTTAGTTTTAGAGTAACCCTCATCCAGTAAACACCTGTTGATTGTTCCCTGCAGTCTCTTGTCAAGTTATTGAAGGACACACAACATCAAGATACACGGATCTAACATTGGCGACAAGAAGATTCAAACCTACATGCAACTCTGCATCACCTCCCAGGGATTCGCTCCTGGAGAACAGTGAAAAAAGAAGGCCGAGTTCAGAAGCACGGGCGTCGACCATCCAGCGGAGACTTGAGCATCGCAGGGGAGGCTGTTGAGAGCTGGGCTTCGTTCTCCAGTCACGGTGGTCCAGCAAAACGGGCTGGCAACAGGTACGGCGCTGACCCTTCCCGGACAGCGGCGGCTAGAGCCGACCGACGGCACACAAAAAGGCCGAGCAGCGTCGACGGGAGAAGAGAGAGGGTAGAGCGCACAGGGCGCAGCCGGTGTTCAGGACCGAGCGGCGTCGATGGGAGAGAGCAGAGCGTAGCTGGTGTTCAAGGGCCGAGCAGCATCAACAAGAGAGAGAGGCGCACAGGAAAACGCGCAGAGCGCAGCCGGTGTTCAAGGGCCGAGCAGCGTCAGCGGGGAAGAAAGGAAAGCGCGGGAGACGCCATTTTGAGCCGCAGCGGAGAAGAAGGGAGAGCGCGGGAGACGCCATTTTGAGCCAGTCTAACCACACCCAGGGATGCCGAAGAGTGGCAGTGTCACAGCATTCGACAATGAAGTCGAAGATTGGACGACATATGTCGAACGCATAGAAGTGTACTGCAAGGCGAATGAAGTGCCAGATGACAGGAAAGCGCTGGTATTGTTGAATTCAATGGGTGCAAAAACATATGGCTTACTGCGAAACCTAGTAACCCCAGAGAAGCCAGTGGAAAAGGATTTTGAAAACATAGTGTCAATCCTACAGGACCACTTAGACCCCACACCGCTGCTGATAGTGGAAAGATTTAAGTTTCACAAAAGGAACCAGCATAAAGATGAAAGTAATGCTGAGTTTTTAACGGAACTGCGCAAGCTATCGAAACACTGCCAGTTTGGAACGGGACTAGCAGATACTTTAAGGGACAAGTTTGTGTGTGGGCTTCAAAGTGAAGGAACCCAGAAACGGCTTCTATCAGTAAAGGATCTTACGCTGGACAAGGCTTTCAGCATGGCAGTATCACACGAAGCAGCAGCACGGGGCGCGGCAGAGATACAACGGAGACCGCAAGAATATGGCACAAATGAAATGTCATACGGAACAGTGAAGTGCTATCGTTGCAGCAGAACAACACACGACCATAAGGATTGCTGGTTCAAGGACCAAGTGTGCAGACAGTGTGGAAAAGTAGGACACATAGCAAGAGTCTGCAGGTCGGAAAAGAAAACCAGCAGCAAGAAATCCCCACAGGAGAAGTACAAGAAGGTACATAAGGTGACGGAGAGTAGTGCAGACGAACAGAAAAGTGATACAGACTCTGGAAGCAAGGAGCTGGGTTGTCTGAAACTACATAATGTGATCAAAACGGAGGATCACCAAACGATCTGGGTCACGCTCAAGATAGCCGGAACCAAGTGAAAATGGAATTGGACACAGGATCAGCCCTAACAGTCATAAACCGAAGGGACTACAAGCGGCTATTCTCACATATACCCTTGAGAGATACAGAGATTGTCTTGAAGACGTACACGGGGCAAAAAGTCTACCCCAAAGGAAAAATAAGGGTGAACGTTATATATAACGGCAAGGAAACACCAAAAATTGACCTATATGTATTGCCAGATGGAGGACCACCACTACTAGGACGTGAATGGATCCAAAAGATACAGCTAGATTGGCATTCCATACAAGCACTGACTGTAGATGCCAAAAAGGATGACGACATCACACCTGGACGACTGTCAAAAATGCTAACTGACGCACAAGAAGTGTTCCAGGAGGGACTCGGAACACTAAAAGGCATAACAGCGATGATCAAAATAGAGGAAAATGCAAGCCCAAAGTTTTTTAAGGCCAGACCGGTGCCTTATGCGATCCGCCCAGCCGTCGAAGCAGAGCTGGAAGGTTTGGAACGTTCAGGAGTACTGTCCAAAGTGGACTGGAGCGAGTGGGCTACACCCGTCGTTCCTGTAATGAAGAGGTCGTTGAGTAATATGCCTGGGGAACCAAAGAAGGTTCGCATCTGTGGGGACTTTAAGGTGACAGTGAACCCAGTCCTTCACACTGTACAATATCCGCTTCCGCGGATTGAAGATATTTTCGCCTCGCTATCTGGAGGGAAACGCTTCACTAAGACTGATCTGGCCCAGGCGTACCTGCAAATGGAGGTAGAAGAAGCCTCGAAACAGTACCTCACGATCAACACTCATAAAGGTCTCTACCAATACAACCGGCTGGTGTTCGGGGTAGCATCAGCTCCGGCTATTTGGCAAAGGGCAATGGATCAAGTCCTGCAAGGGATTCCAGGGACCCAGTGTTATTTGGACGACATCCTGGTCACGGGCGAAAATGACAGTGATCACCTCGCCAACCTGGAGCAGGTGCTCACTAGATTGAAGGAATATGGGCTCCGAGCTAATCGCCACAAATGCGAGTTTTTCCAGAAGCAGATCTCGTATTGTGGCCATGTTATTGATAAGTCCCCTGAAAAGATTGAGGCAGTAGTCAAGGCTCCAGCACCGGAAAATGTGTCGCAACTGAGGTCGTTCCTCGGGCTGGTGAACTACTACCATAAGTTCTTGCCGAATTTGTCTACAGTACTACACCCACTGAACACCCTACTGCAAACGGGGGTACCATGGAAGTGGAATGACGAATGTAAACGAGCTTTCCAGAAGTGCAAAGAATTGATCACATCAAAAGAGGTGTTGGCTCATTTCAACCCAGCACTACCAATCCGGTTGGCGTGTGATGCATCACCCTATGGCATTGGAGCGGTGCTGTCGCACAAATTCCCGGACGGCTCGGAGAGGCCAGTAGCCTTTGCGTCTTGGTCACTAACCTCAGCCGAGCATAACTACGCCCAGATTGACAGGGAGGCCCTCAGCCTAGTGTGGGGAGTGAAAAAGTTCAACCACTATCTGCACGGGCAGAAGTTCACCTTGCTGACTGACCACCAACCGCTTGTCTCCATCTTTAATCCAAAGAAGGGCGTTCCGGTGATGACTGTGCAATGGCTACAAAGATGGTCCCTTTTTCTAGGGGCGAACCAATATGAAATCAAGTATAAGGGCACGAAACAGCATGGAAATGCTGATGGGCTATCACGCCTGCCACTGCCTACTGCGGAGGAAGCACCAGCAGTGGACCCTGTCGAAATATTTTATTCGACTATAATTGAACGCTTGCCAGTAACTAACGCTGATATAGAGAAGGAGACCCGAAATGACCCGACACTGTCTCGGGTATATGACTTGACGGTGAAGGGATGGCCAACACATGGCGACTCACTGTTGCCAGCATTCTCATCCAGAAGAGAACAGCTGTCAGTATGCCAGGGGACCTTGATGTATGGATCCCGAGTGGTAATTCCACCCAAGTTAAGGGAGAGAGTGCTCAATGAGCTTCACGAAGGCCATCTGGGAGGGGTGAAAATGAAAAGCCTTGCTAGGGCTTATGTGTGGTGGCCGGGGATCGATCAGCAAATCGAGGACCTGACAAAGAGCTGCTCAGGATGCCAGAAGGTCCAAAATGCACCACCACATGCCCCTCTACACCCATGGGAGTGGCCCTCATCTCCATGGCAACGGGTGCATATTGATTTTGCTGGTCCATTCATGGACTCAATGTTTTTAATAGCCGTGGATGCGCACTCGAAATGGCCTGAGGTGATCAAAATGTCCTTCACCACCACGGAGAAAACGATTGCAGTCCTACGGACCATATTTGCCAGGAACGGCTTGCCAGAGCAGATTTGCTCTGATAATGGACCACAGTTTGTGTCCGAAGAGTTTCGAAGATTTATGAAAAGGAATGGGGTAAGGCATTACACATCCGCCCCGTATCATCCAGCCACAAATGGATTGGCTGAGAGGTTTGTACAAAACTTTAAAAAAGCAGTAAGGGCCATGTGCGATGACGACATTCCACTGCAGCATAAGGTGGACAATTTCCTGTTGGCCTACAGAAATGCGACACATGCAGTCACCAACCAGACCCCAGCCATGATGTTCATTAACCGAAGGTTGAGATCTCGTCTGGATTTGCTCAGACCAAATGTACGAAGAGATGTTGAGAATAAGCAATTCCAGCACATCAATGAGAAGCCGACAAGGAGCTTCAATGTAGGGCAACCAGTCTTGGCCCGCGACTACTGAACAGAGAAATGGCAACCAGGAACGATACGCACACGGCAGGGGCCACTAATGTACACAGTGGATGTTGGGGAGAACATTGTGAGACGCCATGTTGACCAGATCCTAGAGTCACAGGCACGAGTCAACCCCATGTCTCGCGTACCTGGTGATGAACACGACATACAGGTAGCATCTACCCCAGAAACAGTAGCATCGGAAGCTGATGAACCAACCGACGACAGGGGGCCAGAATCGCCTCCGCACCAAGAGCAAGACACTCAGGAAAGGCACTATCCAGAAAGGATCAGGAAGCCGCCCCAAAGACTGAATTTATAAATAGACTATTTTCAGTTAATGTTGCATGTTAAAAGTGTTAATTGTAATTAGTTGATATTTAATTGTTAAATGAATGTTATGGTACTGTTAATCTAAAAGGGGAGGAATTGTAGTGTATGTACCTTTAAGGGGAGAACTACTTTTTACAGCTCCTGTATACTTTAGTACCGGCAGTGACCACACCTGTATATAAACCCTGAGTAGGGATCTGTATAGTTAGTTTTAGAGTAACCCTCATCCAGTAAACACCTGTTGATTGTTCCCTGCAGTCTCTTGTCAAGTTATTGAAGGACACACAACATCAAGATACACGGATCTAACACTGCAAGCAGATTTTAGGGAGCTAGGAAAGAGATTAAAAAGCAGGGCCTACCTCAAAGGTTGTAATCTCCGGATTACTCCCGGTGCCACGCGTGAGTGTGTATAGAAATAGAAGGATAGAGCAGATAAATGCGTGGCTCGAGAGATGGTGCAGGAGGGAGGGCTTTCGATTCCTGGGACATTGGGCCCGGTTCTGGGGGAGGTGGGACCTGTAAGGGTCGGACGGGTTGCACCTCAAAAGGGCTGGGACGAATGTCCTCGTGGGTGGGGTTTGCGCGAGTGCTGTTGGGAGGGTTTAAACTAATTTGGCAGGGGGATGGGCACCAGGATGTAACATTAGAAAGGAGAAACAAAGTGCACAAAAAATTGGGAGAGACAGACAGCACTAGAGTAAGAAATAGTACAGTATTAGGTGGGGTCAGACTCAGAGAGAATACAAGAAGGTCTAAGATAGGTTTACAGTGCATGCGTGTAAATGCATGAAGTGTGGTAAATAAGGTTGGTGAGCTGCTGGCGCAAATAGACACATGGGAATATGATGTTGTGGCGATAACGGAGACCTGGTACAAAAAAGGGCAGGATTGGGTACTAAATATTCTTGGATACAAGGTGTTCAGGAAAGATAGGGAAGGAAAGAAAGGTGGTGAGGTGGCAGTATTGATTAAGAAGAATATTACAGTGCTGGAGAGAGAGGATGTCCGGGAGGGGTCAAGGACAGAATCTATTTAGTTAGAGTTGAGAAACAATAGCAGTGCCATTACACTAGGTGTATTCTATAGGCCGCCAACTAGTGGGAAGGATATAGAGGAGCAAATTTGCAGGGAAATTACAGAGAGTTGCAAAAAACATAAAGAGATAATGGGGGACTTCAACTATCCTAATATAGACTGGGATAGTAATAGTGTAAAGGTCAGAGAGGGGGAAGAATTTCTGAAGTGTGTTCAGGAGAACTTTCTTCATCAGTATGTTTCCGGTCCAACGAGGATCATTGCTGGATCTGGTTCTGGAGAATGAGGTGGGTCAAGTGGAGCAAGTGTCAGTAGGGGAATATTTAGGGAACAGTGATCACAGTATCATAAGTTTAGACTAGCTATGGAAAAGGACAGGGAGCAATCTAGAGTAAAAATACTTAATTGGAGGAAAGCCAATTTCAGTGGGTTGAGAATGGATCTAGCCCGGGTAAATTGGAATCAAAGACTGGCAGGCAAAACTGTAATCGAACAATTAAAGAGGAGATGGTTCGGGTACAGTTGAGGTACATTCCCACGAGAGGGAAAGGTAGGGCAACCAAAGCCAGAGCTCTCTGGATGACAAAGAGATAGAGAGTAAGATGAAGCAGAAAAAGGGGGCGTATGACAGATGTCAGGTTGAGAATACACGTGAGAACCAGGCTGAATATAGAAAATTCAGAGGGGAAGTGAAAAAGGAAATAAGAGGGGCAAAGCGAGAGTATGAGAATAGAATGGCAGCCAACATAAAAGGGAATCCAAAAGTCTTCTATAGGCATATAAATAGTAAACAGGTAGTAAGAGGAGGGGTGGGGCTGATTAGGGACCAAAATGGAGACCTACGCATGGAGGCAGAGGGCATGGTTGAGGTACTAAATGAGTACTTTGCATCTGTCTTCACCAAGGAAGAAGGTATGATGAACCTTTACAAAACACTGGTTCGGCCTCAACTGGAGTATTGTGTCCAATTCTGGGCACCGTGTTTTAGGAAGGATGTGAAGGCCTTAGAGAGTGTGCAGAAAAGATTTACAAGAATGGTTCCAGGGATGAGGGACTTCAGTTATGTGGATAGACTGGAGAAGCTGGGGTTGTTCTCCTTAGAGCAGAGAAAGTTTAAAAGGAGATTTGATAGAGGTGTTCAAAATCATGAGGGGTCTAGATAGAGTAGATAGAGAGAAACTGTTCCCATTGACGGAAAGGTTGAGAACCAGAGGGGACAGATTTAAGGTGATTGGCAGAAGAACCAAAGGCGACGTGAGGAAAAACTTTTCTACGCAGCGAGTGGTTAGGCTCTGGAATGCACTGCCTGAGAGGGTGGTGGAGGCAGACTCAATCGTGGCTTTCAAAAGGGAATTGAATAAGTACCTGAAGGAAAAAAATTTGCAGGGCTACGGGGAAAGGGCGGGGGAGTGGGACTAGCTGAAGTGCTCTTGCAGAGAGCCGGCACGGGCTCAACAGGCCGAATGGCCTCCTTCCGTGCTGTAACCATTCTATGATTCTATGATTAACAGCAGAAAATGGGGTGGGTGTAAAAGTAGGCAAAGATCCATTTACCCAAGGTCTCCACCCCTCTTCCTGATCAGTTTGTCAAATGTTAATGCACGAATTGGGCGACCCAGATCAGAAAAGCAACCCTAATCGGCACAGTTGTACATTTCATTAACATAGTAATGTTACCTCCTTTAGCACCAAGATGTTCAGTTGGTGTTGGCCACAAAAAGGCAGGGCTACCTTGATGGAAATGTGATGACCTTATCTTAGCTTTGTTTTGAAGAGGAATGCACAAAAGCTTTGCATTGTAGCTGTCGCTGTGAGCATCTAGTTATCAATAATAAAAATATGAAGAATTACTAAATGGTATAGATTTCAGATAATATTCCTAAAAATCAAAGAGAAAATATTGTTTTATCAGGGAATTTTCCTGGTTGCATATTTCTTGTTCATTCTTCTTCTTTCGTATGGTAGTAGCAAAGCAAATCAGATGTCAATATCTAAGTCAGATATCCAGGCCAAAGCTTCTGGTGTAACAGCGTGGATATCTTGTAGGCTGCCTGTGAATTTCCTCTGAGGGCAATGCTCAATGATGTGCTCCAGGGTCTGATTAGGAGCGCCACAGTCGCATGATGGGGATGCTTTAATCTTCCATCTATGGAGAAGGTGGCAGCATCTACCGTGGCCGGTTCTGCGGCGGTTGATGGTTGTCCACAGTTTGCGAGGAAGGTTTGATCCTTCAGATTGTACTGTGGGGTCCTATATAAGGAATCCATTCCGTATGTCACAGTTCTTCCAAGCATTTCGCCATCGGTCATCAAGGCTGAGGGGAGATCACTGAAGGGCTTTGGCGACGGTCCAAAATCGTGTTCTAGATTTGAGACGGGTTGGTGGTAGGTGGTTCAAGTCGGCCTGGATCGGCATGTCTATTCTGGTGTAGCAGTTGTATTCTCTGGAGACTGTATATTCGGGGTGTAGGTGTGATGGTGCGATGTTTGCAAGCACGGGCAACTAAGGTGTTGGGGTCGATAAAAGCGTACTGGTAATAATTCTCATAGTAGAATTCAGCTGGACAGCAACGGATTTGTTCATTGCTTCTGCAAAGCAAAAAAAAAGGTCTGTCTTTGGGGAACACCAGAAACTCCATTTGTAATCTCAAAACAGGCTTTATTCATGAACGACCCTGACATGGCACGATTATTTTGAAGTCGAAAAATTGGCAGTTAATTCAACAACTTAATCCTGTCCCTGTGGGAAAGTGGAGGGAAAAAGTGCATTTTGCCCTCCACCTCCAAGAAGATAATTCGGGCATTCCGCCTCCGCCCACTGATTGGAGAACCAGTTACTGAGGACAACATGTAAGTAATTCCACCCGCTCCCCGTCCCCCGCTTTCCCCAAAGTATGAAAAACAGCCAAACCTCCCTCCCCAGCTGAGGCATGAAGGAAATCCACCCCTGCTGGAGGAAGGAGAGTTCACCACAATCCTCCCCCTTTAACTGAAATGAAAATGCCAGTCGAGTGAAGGGAAATTCCGCTGCCCCCTCAGCTAAGGTACATTCTCATTCCTTTACCACTCCTCCCACCCCGAACAATGGGTGCTGCGGGGTTGAATTTCTCAGCCAAACTGTCTTCCACGTTCCAGTGAGAATGAAATATATGCAGTGCAACATTGCCATCTACAGGAGTTATAGCATAGAACATGCAAGCATCACATGACCATAACCTGAGAACTGATAGGTTCAGAGTAAGTGTTGCTTAGAATAAATGTATAATTAGGATAACATTAGTAATTTTTTGATATTCCGCATTGAGAACTCGCCTGGATTGTTCATAGATCCCGATGGATAGCTTATTTATATAGGTATATAAACAGATATATAGACTTGCTTGTACTTTCGGTCGATATTATAGCCCCCATCACTTACACCGTCCCTGATTATCCCAGACAGGCGCCTATATCGAGCAAATGGCACTGATTATTTGCCATTATTGTAGGCATCAATTACAAAGGTGCCGTTTAAACCGTATTAAGCGGGCCAACTATTTCCAGCAGTTCAAGCGGTTGTTTGCCGTGTGATTATCTGTCAGATGTTAATTGTGTATTGAGAAGCAGTTTCCTTGTCCAATAAATTATTAGTAACCAACATGTAAGCGTTCTTGAAATACAATTTCAATTGAAATGGAAGGTTATTGGGAATATGACAACTCATTTTACTGTTTGTGCCTGATTCAGGGTCACCTTCCTTTTGCCCCCCCCCCCTATCACAGGCCAACTGTCTCTTAAATGGTTCCAGGGCATTAAGAAATAGGAGCAGGAGTAGGCCATTTGGCCCCTCGAGCCTGCTCCGCCATTCAATAAGATCATGGCTGATCTGATGTTGGCCTCAACTCCACTTTTCTGCCTGTCCCCCATAACCCTTGACTCCCCTGTAGCTCAAATGTCTGTCTATCTCCACCTTGAATATATTCACTGACTCCGCCTCCACAGCTCTCTGGGGTAAAGAATTCCAAAGATTCACAACCCTCTGAGAGAAGAAATTCCTCCTCATCTTCGTCTTAAATGGGCGACCCCTTATTCTGAAACTATGACCCCTAGTTCAAGATTCCCCCACAAGGGGAAACATCCTCTCAGCATCCACCCTGTCAAGCCCCCTCAGTATATTATATGTTTCAATAAGATCACCTCTCATTCTTCTAAACTCCAATGAGTATAGGCCCAACCTGCTCAACCTTTCCTCATAAGACAACCCCTTCATCCCAGGACTCAACCTAGTGAACCTTCTCTGAACTGCCTCCAATGCAAGTATATCCCTCCTTAAATAAGGAGACCAAAACTGTACGCAGTACTCTAAGTGTGGTCTCACCAACGCCCTGTACAGTTGTAGCAAGACTTCCCTACTTTTATACTCCATCCCCCTTGCAATAAAGGCCAACATTCCATTTGCCTTCCTAATTATTTGCTGTACCTGCATGCTAACTTTTTGTGTTTCATGTACAAGGACCCCCAGATCCCTCTGTACCGCAGCGTTCTGTAGTCTCTCTCCATTTAAATAATATTTTGCTTTTCTATTCTTCCTACCTCACATGTTCCCACATTATACTCCATCTGCCAAATTTTTGCCCACCCACTCACTTATCCTATCTATATCCCTTTGCAGACTCTTTGGGCAGGATTTTCATTGGGCCGTGGGATTGGAGGCGTGTGGGGGGTTAAAATCTCGAAATCGGGGGGCACGAACCCATCCCACCCCCAACCCACCTCCATGCCAGTTTCAAAGGAGGCGGATGCCCGACCTGTGCTGGGACCCGCCTCCCCGAGGCGGGAAGGGGATTAGTGCCAATTAACTGCCTGTTAACAGGTAGTTAACAGACAGTTTTTAGCCTAATCCCTATTTTTATTGCTGGTGTGGGATTCCCGACGGCTCTAAACCACGCCAAGTTAGCGAGGCAGACTGTCGGGCTGAAGGGCTTGGAGGGTTCGAGGTGTTCAGGTGAGTGATGGGTGCATGAGTTCAGAGGTAAGTGTGTTTGGTATGTGTAAAGTGTTTAAAGAAGTTTTACTTACATTTACTTGCCTTTACAGCCTTCCTTCCTTCAGGTCTCGGGAGTCCCTCATCTCACTGGCACAGAAAGCAGAATGGCCTCGAGCTGTCAAAAGTTGCAGCATTCAGCTTTCTGTTTTGGGCAGATCTCTAAATCAGCCTGAGAGGAAGGAATTAACTTGGAGTACAGATTGTCAGTGTTTGACAGCGTCAAAGAGCTGTCAAATGCTGATATTTCATCTGTCAAAAGCTTTTGACAGATGAAATTTCAATCTGTGATGTCACCTGTTGCCGGGTGGCCCGTAATTGGCCTGCTGAGCCCACTGGGTGGGCTCAACAAGGTCAATCAAGTGAAAATCATGTGGGTTGGCCACAACTCGATGGAGGCGAGACTACAACCCCGAAAGTTGTAGTCCCGCCTCCTACACGCCTCCTCAATCAAAATCCAACCCTTTGTGTCCTCCTCACAACTTGCTTTTCCACCTATCTTTGTATCATCAGCAAATTTGGCTACAGTACACTCGGTCCCTTCATCCAAGTCATTAATATAGATTGTAAATAGTTGAGGCCCCAGCACTGAGCCCTGTGGCACCCCACTAGTTACAGTTTGCTAACCAGAAAATGACCCATTTATCCTGACTCTCTGTTTTCTGTTAGTTAGCCAATCCTCTATCCATGCTAATATATTACCCCCAACACCATGGGCTCTTATCTTGTGCAGTAACCTTTTATCGAATGCCTTTTGGAAATCCATATACACTACATCTGCTGGTTCCCCTTTATCCACACTGCTCATTACATTCTCAAAGAACTCTAATAAATTTTCCAATCCGCTGGGACCTTTCCAGAATCTAGGGAATTTTGGAAGATTACAACCAATGCATCCATTATCTCTGCAGCCACTTCTTTTAAGACCCTAGGATGCAGGCCATCAGGTCCAGGGGACTTGTCAGCCTTAAGTATATAAAAAGGAAGAGAGTAGCTAAAGTAAACATTAGTCCTTTGAGGATAAGACTGGGGAATTAATAATGGGAAACAAGAAAACGGCAGAGACTTTGAACAAATATTTTGTATCTGTTTTCATGGTAAAAGACATTAAAAGCATTCCAATAATAGTGGAAAATCAAGGGGCAAAAGGGAGGGAGGAATTTAAAACAATCACTATCACTAGTCTTATCCTCAAAGGACTAATGTTTACTTTAGCTACTCTCTTCCTTTTTATATACTTGTAGAAGCTCTTACTGTCTGATTTTATATTTCTTGCTAGTTTGCTCTCATAATCTATTTTCTCCCTCTATTATTTTTTTAGTCATCCTTTGCAAGTTTCTAAAAATTTCCCAGTCTTCTGGCCTACCACTAATCTTCGCAACATTGTATGCCTTTTCTTTCATTTGATGTCCTCCTTAACTTCCTTAGTTAGCCACAGATGGTTCATCCTTCTCCTAGAGTCTTTCTTTCTCACTGGAATATATCTTTGTTGAGAGTCATGAACTATCTCCTTAAAAGTCTGCCACTGCTTATCTACCATCTTACCTTTTAATCTATTTTCCCAGTCCACTTTAGCCAACTCTGTCTTCATAGCCTTATAATTGCCTTTATTTAAGTTTAAGACACTAGTTTCAGACCCAAGTTTCTCACTCTCAAACTGAATGTGAAATTCTATCATGTTTTGATCACTCTTCCCTAGAGGATCCTTTACTATGAGATCATTAATTAATCCTGTCTCTTTACACATTACCAGATCTAAAATAGCCTGTTCCCTGGTTGGTTCCACAATGTATTGTTCTAAGAAACTGTCCTGAATACACTCTATGAACTCGTCCTCAAGGCTAGCTTTGCCAATTTGATTTGTCCAACCTATATGAAGATTAAAATCACCCACGATTATTGCAGTACCTTTCTTACAAGCCCCCATTATTTCTTGATTTATACTCTGTCCCACAGTGTAGCTACTGTTAGGGGGCCTATAGACTACTCCCACCAGGGACTTCTTTCCCTTACAATTTCTTATCTCCACCCGAACTGATTCTACATCTTGATTTTCCAAGCCACGATCATTTCTCACTACTGTACTGATCTCATCCTTTATTAACAGAGCTACCCCACCTCCTTTTCCTTTCTGCCTATCCTTCCGAAATGTCAAATACCCCTGACTATTCAGTTCCAGCCTTGGTCACCTTGCAACCACATCAGATCATACCCATTTATTTCTATTTGTGCTGTCAATTCATCTATCTTGTTACAAATACTGTGTGCATTCAGATAAAGAGCCTTTCATTTTGTCTTTTTACCATTTTTCCCTGCTCTGACCCTATTTGCTGGTGCACTCTTATGCTCGTACGCTCTGTCCCTTCCTGTCACACTCTGGTTATCATTACCCCTATCGCTACCCTGCACTATTGCCTTGTCCTTTCTCTTTAACTTTCTAAGTTTCCCCTCACCTGAACCCTCCCCCCCACCGCCCCCCCCCCCCCCCCCACTATTTAGTTTAAAGTCCTATCTACAGCCCTAGTTATTCAATTCACTAGGACACTGGTCCCAGCACGGTTCAAGTGAAGCTCGTCCCAACGGAACAGCTCCCTCTTTCCCCAGTACTGGTGCCAGTGCCCCATGAATCGAAACCCATTTCACCCACACCAGTCCTTGAGCCACACATTCAACGCTCTGATCTTATTGGCCCTCTGCCAATTTGCTCGTGGCTCAGGTAGTAATCCAGAGATTATTACCTTTGTGGATCTGCTTTTTAATTTAGCCCCTAGCCGCTCATACTCCCTCAGCAGAATCTCTTTATGTCGTTGGTACCTAAGTGGACCACGACAACTGGATCCTTCCCCTCCCACTCCAAGTTCCTTTCCAGCCCTGAGGAAATGTCCTTAAGCCTGGCACCGGGCAGGCAACACAGCCTTCGGGACTCACACTCTCGGCTGCAGAAAACAGTATCTATCCCCCTAACTATACCATCCCCTACCACTGGTACATTCCTTTTTACTTCCCCAACTTGAAAGGCCCCCTGTACCATGGTGCTGAGGTCAGTTTGTTCATCCTCCCTGCAATCCCTGCTCTGGTCCACACAGGCTGCAAGAACCTCGTATCTGTTGGACAAGTACAAGGGCTGAGGCTCCTCCAATGCTACCTTCTGGATCCCCATACCTGCCTCACTTGTAGTCACATGCCCCTGTCCCTGACCACGGACCAAATCTGAAATCTGAAGCAGCCCTGAGCGGCAAGAGCCTGAGACCGGAAGGAGCACAGCGAGAGTGGAGCAGTTAAAAGGAGCATTCCCGAGCGGCAGGAGCCTGAGACCGGGAGAAGTGGACCTGGAGAGAGCACAGCGAGAGTGGAGCAGTTAAAAGGAGCATTCCCGAGCGGCAGGAGCCTGAGACCGGGAGAAGTGGACCTGGAGAGAGCACAGCGAGAGCGGAGCAGCTAAAAGGAGCATTCCCGAGCGGCAGGAGCCTGAGACCGGGAGAAGTGGACCTGGAGAGAGCACAGCGAGAGCGGAGCAGCTAAAAGGAGCATTCCCGAGCGGCAGGAGCCTGAGACCGGGAGAAGTGGACCTGGAGAGAGCACAGCGAGAGCGGAGCAGCTAAAAGGAGCATTCCCGAGCGGCAGGAGCCTGAGACCGGGAGAAGTGGACCTGGAGAGAGCACAGCGAGAGCGGAGCAGCTAAAAGGAGCATTCCCGAGCGGCAGGAGCCTGAGACCGGGAGAAGTGGACCTGGAGAGAGCACAGCGAGAGCGGAGCAGCTAAAAGGAGCATTCCCGAGCGGCAGGAGCCTGAGACCGGGAGAAGTGGACCTGGAGAGAGCACAGCGAGAGCGGAGCAGCTAAAAGGAGCATTCCCGAGCGGCAGGAGCCTGAGACTGGGAGAAGTGGACCTGGAGAGAGCACAGCGAGAGCGGAGCAGTTAAAAGGAGCAGCTGCAACTCAACAGAGGCAGTTTTTGAAAAAGTGACGTCAGAGTAAAAAAAAGTGACATTGGCACAAGGGAAGGAGCTGATTGGTGAGTAGCTGCTGAGTGTATTTTATTTTAAGTTTATAAGTTTATTTCTGCTAAGTTGGTAATAGCCTATTAAATAGAGGGAAGGAGCTGATTGGTGAGTCACTGGGGAGTGTTTTTGTTAAGTTTTAAGTTTATTTTGGCTGGGTTAGCTTTTTGTCTATTAACTAGAGGTATGGCAGGGCAGCTCAGTCCCATGGAGTGCACATCCTGTGCCATGTGGGAAGTCCTGGACGCTTCGCGTAGCCTGGACGACCACATGTGCGGGAAGTTTCGCCAGCTACAGCAATTCGAGCTCCGGGTTTCAGAGCTTGAGCGGTGGCTGGAGTCACTGCGGTGCATCCACGAGGCTGAGAGTTACGTGGATAGCAAGTTTCTAGAGGTGGTCACCCCGCAGCTTAAGGGTTTGCAGGCAGAGAGGGAATGGGTGACCACCAGACAGAATAGGATGACCAGGCAGGTAGTGCAGGATTCCCCAGAGTGCATCGCACTCTCCAACCAGTATTCTGTTCTGAGTACTGAGGTGAGGGCGATGGTTCCTCTGGGGAGTGCAGCCAGAGTCAAGTCCACGGCACCAAGGGTGGCTCAGCTGCACAGGAGGGGAGGAAAAAGTGTGGAAGAGCAATAGTGGTAGGGGATTCGATAGTTAGGGGAGCAGACAGGTGTTTCTGCGACCGTAGACGTGACTCCAGGATGGTATGTTGCCTCCCTGGTGCCAGGGTCAAGGATGTCACTGAGCAGCTGCAGGACACTCTGAGGGGGGAGGGTGAACAGCCAGAGGTGGTTGTCCATATCGGCACCAACGACATAGGCAGAAAGAGGGATGAGGTCCTGCAGGCAGAATTTAGGGAGCTAAGAGAGAGATTAAAAAGCAGGACCTCAAAGGTAG
This sequence comes from Somniosus microcephalus, assembly GCF_052327205.1. Taxonomy (NCBI): domain Eukaryota; kingdom Metazoa; phylum Chordata; class Chondrichthyes; order Squaliformes; family Somniosidae; genus Somniosus; species Somniosus microcephalus. The sequence continues at coordinate 55,796,548 of NC_141003.1, forward strand.
TAATCTCCGGATTACTCCCGGTGCCACATGCTAGTGAGTACAGGAATAGGAGGATAGAACAGATGAATGTGTGGCTGGAGAGATGGTGCAGGAGGTAGGGCTTTAGAATCCTGAGGCATTGGGACTGTTTCTGGGGAAGGTGGGACCTGTACAAGCCGGACGGGTTACACTTCAACAGAACCGGGATCAATCTTCTCACAGGGAGGTTTGTTAGTGCTGTTAGGGAGGATTTAAACTAGCTTGGCAGGGGAATGGGCACCAGCATATAGGAGTAGAAAAGAGGAATAAGTTGTATAAAAGAGTGAGTGTGTTGGATAGTACTAGAGAAGATAGTACTAGAGGCGGTAGTAGTACCATATTAGATAGGAGCATACTAAGAAAGACTAAGAAAAATTCAAAAATGGGTTTAGAATGCATGTACGTAAACACACAAAGTGTGGTGAATAAGGTTGGTGAGCTACAAGCACAATTAGCTGTGCGGCAATATGATGTTGTGGCAATAACGGAAAGGTGGCTTAAAAACGGTGAGGACTAGGCACTTAATATTCAAGGGTACAAGGTGTTCAGAAAAGATAGGGAAGGAAAAAAGGGAGGTAGGGTGGCACTGCTGATTAAGGAAGACATTGTAGTGTTGGAAAGGGAGGATGTTCTTGAGGGGACAAGGACAGAATCCATTTGGTTAGAGTTGAGGAGCAAAAAGGGTATGATCACACTATTGGGGGTATTTTATAGGCCTCCAAATAGTGAGAGGGAGGTGGAGGAGCAAGTCTGCAGGGACATCGCAGAGATATGCAAGAGCTATAGGGTGGTGATATTGAGGGACTTTAATTACCCAAATATCGATTGGGATAATGCTAGGGGGAGGGGGAGGAATTTCTGAAATGTGTTCAGGAGAATTTCCTTGAGCAATATGTTCTTGGCCCAACTAGGAATGAGGCATTGCTGGATCTGGTGCTGGGGAATGAGGTGGGCCAGGTCGACCAAGTGCCTGTGGCAGAACACTTGGGTACGAGTGATCATCATATCATAAGATATAGATTAGCAATGGAGAGGAGAAAGGAACAATCTAGAGTGGAACTTCTAAACTGAAATAAGGCTAACTTCAATGGGATGCAAAAGGGTCTAGCCAGGTGAAATAAAGAATAGATTTGCCTTTCTAATCTAGGCTTTATTAACTTAAAAATCCTGTAGCACATCTTCAACACCCAGTCCCAACTAAAGGCTGGAAAGAACTGAATTTAAGATGGCCACCACAAATCACATGACATCAACTACCAATGAGATTACAGCATATATCCCAAGGCAGGAAACAAACAACCAATCACAATACTTCTTACTAAACATAGAGAATAATCACCACACCAGGGTAAAATGGAACCAAAGGCTGATAGGAAAAATTGTAACAGAACAATGGGTGATCTTTAAGGAGGAGATGGTCCAAGCACAGGCTAGGTACATTCCAACAAGAGGGAAGGGTAAGGGAACCAAAGCAAGGGCTCCTTGGATGACAAGGGAGATAGAGATGATGATGTAACAAAAAAAGGTGTATGATGCATGTCAAGTGAATTCTTCAGAAGGGAACTAGACCAAATACAATAAGTTGAGAGAGGATGTGAAGATGAAAATAAGATTGGCAAAGAGAGAATATGAGAGTAGAATAGCAGTTAACATAAAAGGGAACCCAAAAATCTTCTACCGGCATGTAAACAGTAAGCGGGTAGTAAGAGACGGGGTGGAGGCTATTAGAGACAAAGAAGGTGATATATGCTTAGAGGCGCAGGGCAAGGCTCAAATACTCAATGAGTACTTTGTATCAGTGTTTACTAAGGAGGTGGATGCTGACCAAATATCGGTAGAAGTGGAAATGGAAGGGGTGAAAATTGATAGGGAGAATGTACTAGAAAGGCTAGGTATGCTTAGAGTGGACAAGTCACCTGGTCCAGATGGCTTACATCTCAGGTTGCTAAGGGAATTGGGGGAGGAGATAGCAGAAGGGCTTGCCATAATTTTCCAATCTTCCCTAGATGCGGGGGAGGTGCCTAAGGGTTGGAAAGTGGCAAATGTGACACCATTGTTCAAGAAAAGGTGTAAGGACAATCCTAGTAACTACAGGCCGGTCAGTTTAACATCAGTGGTGGGTAAAGTTTTAGAAACAATAATCAAGGAAAAAATTAACCGGCACTTGGAGAGGTTTAAGCTAATTAAGGAGAACCAACACGGATTTGTAAAAGGCAGATCGTATTTGACTAATCTAATTGAATTTTTTGATGAAGTAACAGAGAGGATTGATGAAGGGAATGCAGTGGATGTTGTCAACATGGATTTTCGGAAGGCGTTTGACAAAGTACCACATAGAAGGCTGGTTAACAAAATTGAGGTTCATGGAATAGATGGGTCAGTGGCAGCTTGGATAAGGAATTGGCTTAAGGACAGAAAACAGCGAGTTGTGGTAAATGGCAGTTTTTCAGACTGGAGGATGGTAGACAGTGGTGTTCCCCAAGGGTCAGTGCTGGGGCCACTGCTTTTTTTGATATATATAAATGACCTGGATATTGGAATACAGAGTAGAATTTCTAAATTTGCCGATGACCCAAACTTGTGGGTGTGGCAGACAGTGATGATGATACCAATTGACTGCAACAGGACATAGAAAGGCTAGCAGAATGGGCAGACAAGTGGCAGATGGAATTTAATAAAGAAGTGTGAGGTGATGCATTTTGACAGAAGGAACAGGGAGAGGCAATATATACTTAATGGCACAGTTTTAAACAGTGTGCAGGAACAGAGGGACCTGAGAGTTAATGTGCATAGGTCCCTGAAGGTGGCAGGACATATTGAGAGAGTGGTTAACAAAGCATATGGGATCTTGGGCTTCATAAATAGAGGTATTGAGTACAAAAGTAGAGAAGTTATGGTGAACCTTTATAAAGTGCTGGTTAGGCCACAACTGGAGTATTGTATCCAGTTCTGGTCACCACACTTTAGGAAGGATGTGAAGGCCCTTGAGAGGGTGCAGAGGAGATTTACCAGAATGGTTCCGGGGATGGGGGATCTTAGTTACAAGGACAGGTTGGAGAAGCTGGATTTGTTTTCATTAGAGCAAAGGAGGTTGAGGGGTGATTTGATAGAGGTGTACAAGATTATGCCAGGTTTGGATAGGCTAGACGGGGAAGGCTGTTCCCACTAGTTGATGGTACAAGGACTAGGGGACACAGATTGAAGGTTTTGGGCAAGAGATACATGGGGGATGTGAAGAAAATCTTTTTTACGCAGCGAGTGGTGATGACCTGGAATTCGCTGCCGACGGAAGTGGTGGAAGCGGAGACACTCAAGGGGAGACTGGAGAGGCACTTGAGGGAAATAAACTTGCAGGGCTACGGGGATAGAGCAGGGGAATGGGACTGACTGGATTGCTCTACAGAGAGCGTCACGGATTGGATGGGCCGAATGGCCTCCTTCTGTGCCATTATGACTCTATTTAACCTAAGAGGTGTGACTGCCTCCTGGAACAAAGTGTCCAGGTAACTTTCTCCCTCCATGATGTATCGCAGTGTCAGAAGCTTGGACTCCAGCTCATCAACTCTGAGCCGAAGTTCCTCGAGCTGCAGGCTCTTACTGCAGATGTGGTTGATATGGTTGCTGCAGATGTGGACCACATTGGGGTCCACCAGCTCCCACATGCTACAGCTGCAACACATCGCCGCCCTGCCATCTCTATTGTATTTTATTTAACTAATTTGGTTTTCAAGTTTTGAAATACTCAATTGTCTATTAATAGTTTTTAATCTAGGTAATAACCTTGTTTAATTTATTAAATTTAGTTATATGCTTTAGGTCTTTACTGTAACTTAGCCCACAGTCCTAATTTAACCCTAGTTTTTATATATTTTTTTATGTATCAAGCAGCACCTCTTACTGCAATTATATAGGGCCCTGGTGAGACCACACCTGGAGTACTGTGCACAGTTTTGGTCCCCTTATCTAAGGAAGGATATACTTGCCTTGGAGGCGGTGCAACGAAGGTTCACCAGATTGATTCCTGGGATGGGAGGGCTGTCCTATGATGCGAGATTGTGTAGAATGGGCCTATACTCTCTGGAGTTTAGAAGAATGAGGAGACCTCATTGAAACATACAAGATTCTGAAGGGGATTGACAGGGTAGATGCTGAGAGGTTGTTTCCCCTGGCTGGAGTGTCTAGAACTAGGGGGCATAGTCTCAGGATAAGGTATAGGCCATTTAAGACTGAGATGAGGAGGAATTTCTTCACTCAGACGGTTGTGAATCTTTGGAGTTCTCTGCCCCAGAGGGCTGTGGATGCTGAGTCTTTGAGTATATTCAAGGCTGAGATAGATAGACTTTTGGACTCTCAGGGAATCAAGGGATATGGAGATTGGGCGGGAAAGTGGAGTTGAGGTGGATGATCAGCCATGGTCTTATTAAATGGCGGAGCAGGTTCGAGGGGCCGTATGGCCTACTCCTGCTCCTATTTCTTATGTTCTTAACATCGCTCCCAGTTCTTCCAACCTCAGAAAACCTGCATCTGCCATAGCCCAACATTGATATTCGTATCTAGCATCACCAACTACTACTTTGATATTGTATCACATGCATTAACTCATATATTTTAAATAGCCTGTAGTAATTTGTACACTTGTAAGAACTATCAGTCTCTTCATTTTTTTTTTCTCTCCTTGTGGGGCATTTCTGTCCTGCACTTGGCAATACTCAGATGGTACATTTGAAATTTGGATCGACTCACATCCCAATACAGGTACTCTATGGCACAGTGTTGGAAGGATTTTTGAGAGTGGTTCTTGAGTAAAAGGCTGCTTAGGCCTTTGACAAAAAAAAGTGGTAAACACTGCCATAAGTTATGAGTAACAAACTACAGTAGTGTGCTGTGAAAAATAGAAGTCAGAATAAATATGTTCTAAACCTAAGAAACAAAGTACATGACAGAACAACATCCAAACTTCCTGCTGTGTTTTGAACAGCATCTCTAAATTGAGGAAATCAGTAATTAATTGTCTGGCACAGGTTCTGTGCTCGCTGACCTACATTGACTCCTGGTTAAGCAACGCCTCGTCTTCAAAATTCTCATCCTTGTTTTCAAATCCTTTCATAGCCTCGCCCCTCCCTATCTCTGTAACCTCCTTCAGCCCCACAACCCCCCCGAGATATCTGCGCTCCTCTAATTCTGCCCTCTTGAGCATCCCGATTTTAACCACTCCACCATTGGTGGCCGTGCCTTCAGCTGCCAAGGCCCTAAGCCCTGGAATTTCCTGCCTAAAGCTCGCCGCCTCACTACCTTTTTTTCCTCCTTTAAAACAGTCCTTAAAACCTACCTCTTTGACCAAGCTTTTGGTTATCTGTCCTAATATCTCCTTATGTGGATCAGTGTCAAATTTTGTTTGATAACACTCCTCTGAAGCGCCTTGGGATGTTTTACTATGTTAAAAGCGCTATATAAATGCAATTTGTTGTTGCTGTTGTTCTGAGTTCTTAGAATCTACCTTGAAGACAGCCGAGTCATGTGGTATTTTTTACTACCATTACATGTAGCACAAAGCTATAATGCAGGTAAATGTTGACAAAAAAAACTACTAATGTATTCATCACTGACTCGAGCACAAACATGAAACAGTGTAAAATTCTAGGAACATTGACACATTGATTCCAGGAAGTGTTGGTTCTTGGTGATGGAATATGGAACATCAAGGATAGGAAATAAAATGCAATTCCTATTTGTTGATACAAAAAAAAACTGTGTATAGTTGAATCGGGAAAAACATATAGGCCCAAAATTTGCGGTCGGAGGCTTCCCATGGGCAGATGCCTCCGACCTGTAAAAAATCTACGGAGGTACAAAGACTCGCACTCCTGGGCCTTTCCGGGTACCCGCGGGTAGAGGCCCAGGGGCACATGTGGTTCGCAAGCACCCGTGGGATCACGTGGGCCGGCCCAACCAATGAAAGAAGGGGAATCCCCATTCATATTTATGGGGCTTCCGTATGTACAGAACTCCCATAAGTATGAATAGGGATCACTTAAAAAATACACGAACACATGAAATATGTAAATAAATAAATTATATGTTTTAACAGGGCTAAAAATAAACTTACCTTATTGGACAGGGTTTTTAATGTATAAATGAGTGATAATTTTATTTGTCTATTTTTTAAAACTGTTATGCTGGTAAAAGCAGTCCTTACACCTGCTTTTACCAGGCGTAAGAATTTCACAGGCATTCAGCGGGCGGAAGTTGGGCAAATAGCGCAATTCTCCGCCCGCGGAGGCCCTTTTCACGGGGATGCGGAGGATCCGTCAAGACAATTCTTGACAGATTGCAAGTTCCGGGTTTTCGCGCATGTGTTCGCATGCCTAAACCCGGAACTTGCCCGGTCCCTACTGGCGCGTGCGCACCTCGTACACACCCATGGAGGTCGCAAGACACGGCCCAAAATTTGTTTACCGATAAATGTTATATTTGGACTAGAATTTCTAAGAATTGCAGCTGAATCAATTTGCAGAGATTATTACCTCAAATCATTGAATCATTCTACAATTCATTACAAACAAAAATAACTGAAAATGCTGCACAAAACAAATTATTCAGTACTTTGGCTATATTTAAGACACAGGATAAAAATCAATTTTGGTAGGGGGACACAATGGGGGCTAAATTCGATAGCCCCCGAAAATGGTCATGAGTATCGTGATGCACGATTAGCCCGCGCCCGTAGAGTCCGATGCAGGCAGCACACAAACTTCGTGCTGCCTGGTAATTTACATGATTGCAGCATTGAGGTAGCGCTAAATGCACTGTTCAGTGGCTGAGCGCCTCAGCAGGGGGCCCAAGTTCATGCGAGGTTCGAACCACTTAAAGCCAGCCTGCACCTCTTAAAGGGGAGGTGCATTCTGGCTGGACCAGGGGCTGCTTGTGGCTGGGGATGAGAGTCTGACCTGTAAGAACAGTGAATTATGGCACAACAGGGGAGAAAGTGTGCTCCAAGGTTCTCGGATGCTGCACTGGAGGCCTTGGTGGAGGAGGTGGACAGGAGGAAAGAGGTCCTCTAGGCACAGGGGGCCAGTGGGAGCAAGTAGCCATGGCGGTCAATGCCATGTCAAGTCATGAGGACCTGAATGCAGTTCCGCAAAAAGTTCAATGACATCACACGAGTGGTCAAGGTCAGTGAATTCATCTTCAAAAGCCATCTCCCACCATCTGCACCGCTAGCCTTAGATGCTGCTCAATGCACCACACCCCCATCACTCACCTACTAACAATCTCTTTCAAACAGGAATCATACCTAACATTCATAGCTTCACCTCACCCTCACACATTGCTGCAAGCCTCACACCCACAACTCACACCTTGCACACACTGTCAGCTATTCAATCATGACAGGCATATCACCCAAACACATTTCGCTACACTCACTGACAGATTTCCCTCTCTCTTACAGGCCAAGGTGGCGCATAAACTGAGACAGCAGGACCTACCCGGAGGGGGGCAGTCGGGCCTGCATGACCTAATCCCCATTGAGGAGACAGTGCTAGACATAATTGGAGCAGCCATCGCTGAGCCCGTGGCCAGCGGCGGGGCTGAAACAATCGAAGGCAGTGATGCTGAAGACACAGCACCGTCACTCGATTTCATACTCACAGCCACCAGCTCAGATACTGGCACCCCGCGTACTTTAAAGGATAGCTTAGATGCAGGATTTGCACGTGGTGAGACTGCCGGCACCAAGTGGCCTGAATCCAGGGCAGGGGGTGCAGGTGCCCATTTCCCGGAGGGCGAGGTTGCACATGAGTTCTGCTGCAGAGGATTCAGATGAGCACTTCGATGGGGCAGGCTGCAGAAGAAGGCTGATGGGTATGCACAATGAAATGCTTGGTGCATTGGCAGGCCTGCCAGAAAGTCTGCGTTCAATGTCAAGGAGCATGGAGGAGTCTGGCACCAATTCGGCACAGGGCTTTGCACAAAGCTTGGAGCCCATCCTTTCCAGCGTGGAAGTGATAGCCAACTCCAATAGCAAATTTGCGGACCCAACCAGGATGTAATGTCTGATGGCCGATATCTCAGCTTCAATTGCAGCACAAGCAGAAGCCACCCAACGTCTGGGTGTTGCAGTAGAAGCTCAGACTCCTGTCATGCAAATTTGAAAAGTTGTTGCTGTGCCTTAAAGGGCCACTAATGGATTTTGATGATTTGAAGTTTGCTGCAGAAATTCGATTCACTGGATTGTAATAATAGGTTGTGCAAGAGCCCAGACAGGAGGAAGCACTGCCCTCTTTACAGAGAAAACCCTGTTGTGCTGTCTGGTGACAGAGCAGGTAAACCCATTTCCATGTGAGAAAGTCATTGGCACAGATGAGGAAAACGTTCAACACACTTAAGGATATTTGCCAAGGTAGGTTTACCCTCAATGAAATGGCCCTGCAAATCATTGGTGCAAAATCAGTGGAGCCAATTAGACAGGATCATGCAGAAAGGCATCCTGTATCTCCAGGCTTGTTCTCACCATTGCTGCTCCACAGTCAGGCATTCTGTCAATCAGAAACCTAGCATGCACCACAGTATAATAACTTGCCACATCTCTTGGGAAAACATATTTGTTGCTGATGTGATTGTAGAACCTGTTTCTTGTGCCTAAGAAACCACCAGCTGTAGGCCCGTAGGACGCTAAACCTATCACTGGACAGCACACAATTCACTCCACCTACCACTCGCACAGGAATATCTAAACCAAGGCATTGTGATTTACACTTACAGCAAGGAGCAACAGGGTGAAGTTTTGAGACTGCCTCCCTGATGAAGCATAACTGGTGAAGGCATGCCAAGTAACTCTGGCAGGGTTTATAGACCCAGGTCCTTGGGTAAGAGCGGGTCAGAGCAAACTGCATCCAATGCTGGCTCACCAGCCTCTGTTAATTTTTGTGGAATTTCTCCTCATCCTCTAGCTCCCTGAGGGAAAGAGGAAATCCTAGAAGAATACCAGCGTAGGGTGCTTAGACAGGATAAAATACAGGCAAAATACAGGAAGACTTTAATAATGCAGAATGGGAATGTAATTGGCAAATTAACTTCAATATAGATAAACGTGAGGCAGTACATTTTGGTAGGAAGAATAAGGAGGCCACATACTCCTTGGAAAATTAATGTCTAAATGGGGTAGATGAACAGAGGGATCTGGGGGCACAGATACACAAATCACACAGGTTAATAAGGCCATTAAAAAGCAAACAAAGCACTGGGGTCCATTTCTAGAGGGATAGAATTGAAAAGCAGGGAAGTCATGTTAAACTTGTATAGAACCTTGGTTAGGCCGCACTTGGAGTACTGTGAACAGTTCTGGTGTCCATCTTATAAAACTGACATAGAGGCACTGGAGAAGGTGCAAAAAAGATTTTCTAGAATGATACCAGAACTGAGAGGTTATACCTATCAGGAAAGATTGAACAGGCTGGGGCTCTTTTCTCTAGAAAAAGGAAGATTGAGGGGTGACCTGAGAGACCTTTAAGATTATGAAAGGGTTTGATAGGGTAGACATAGAGAAGATGTTTCCACTTGTGGGTAAGGCTAGAAATAACCCCCCCCCTCTCCAAAATGTGGAAAATAATCACGTCAGAAGCTTCAGATTGTTTTAAAATGGAATTAGATCCTTGTTTATTCTCTTAGTTTAATGATAACTTCAGATACCTAAACATAATTATTGAAAAGTTAATCTTCCAAAAAAGTTTTTTTCAGGGAGATGGCATCAAACCTATAATAATCAGGTTATGATAAAAAATACAATGAATGCCTCAAGTTTTTTTCATAATGGTGAAAATCTTGCTAAACAAATTTGTTCATACTCCCAGAGCTACATAAAACATCTTGGTCTGCAATTATTCTGCACTGAACCATTCTGTAGCTCCAATTGCACCAAGACTAATTCTATATGTGGTGCCTTTGCTATTTGTATTATAAAAATACAATGTGTTGCCTTTATTCAAGTGAATAAAGTATTCATTTGTTCATGGCATATTTATTGGATTATGAAACTAGATATGTGACTTCTCAGAGGACACAAGTCATGATGAATATACCCTGTTTTATTATAATATAAATTTAAATAGTGTCCCATGGGTAAAATTTCTATCAGTGATTTTACCGTAGTACCTTAATTTGTTTAAATTGAAAAAAGGTTGAGAATGAGGCTCCTAACCAATTTTCCTTTTATGCACTTCTTCAAACGATCTTGCTCTGTCAAAGTAATCAATGAGGACCCCTGCCACCCTGCCCCCACTCAAGAAAAAAGACAGGAATGTCTAAACTAAATAAGGGGGGGGGGTTCCCAGTGGAGAGAAATCTAGAATGCTAAAGAGAAAAGACAAGGAAGCAGTGCAGGAAAGTGATTGGGGTGAGGATAACCAGATTGTGTCAGGAATGAACAGAGCGTACAAACAAAGGAGTGCACTAACAAATAGGGTCCGGGTAAGAAAAAATGGTAATAAGACAAATAGGGTCATAGTACAAACAAATGTTAAGATGTCTAAAAATGTTAAAAAGACAAATCTAAAGGCACTGTATCTGAATGCATGAAGCATTCATAATAAGGTAGATGAATTAACAGCACAAATAGATGTAAGTGGATATGATATAATTGCGATTACAGAGACATGGCTGCAGGGTGACCAAGGCTGGGAGCTGAATATCCAAGGATATTCGATATTTAGGAAGGACAGGTGAAAAGGAAAAGGAGGTGGGGTGGCCTTGTTAGTAAAGGATGAAATCAGTGCAATAGTGAGAAAGGATATTGGCTCAGAAAATCAAGATGTAGAATCAGTCTGGGTGGAGCTAAGAAGCACCAAGGGGCAGAAAACATTGGTAGGAGTAGTCTATAGGCCTCCAAACAGTAGTGGTAATGTAGGGGATGGCATCAAACAGGAAATTAGAGATGCATGTAACAAGGGTACTACAGTAATCATGGGTGACTTTAATCTACATACAGACTGGCCAAACCAAATTAGCAATAATATTGTGGAGGATGAATTCCTGGAGTGTGTACGAGATGGTCTTTTTAGACCAGTACGTTGAGGAGCCAACTAGGGAACAGGCTAACTAGATTGGGTATTGTGCAATAAGAAGGGGTTAATTAATAATCTTGTTGTGCGGGGTCCTTTAGGGAAGAGTGATCATAACATGATAGAATTCTTCATTAAAATGGAAAGTGAAGAAGTCCAATCTGAAACTAGGGTCCTAAATCTAAACAAAGGAAACTACAATAGTATGAGGAGTGAGTTGGCTATGATAGATTGGGGAGCTTCATTAAAAGGCATGATGGTGGATAGGCAATTTAAGGAACGAATGCATGAATTGCAACAGTTATACATTCCTTTCTGGCGCAAAAACACAAAAGGAAAAGCAGCCCAACCATGGCTAACAAAAGAAATTAAGGATAGTATTAGATCCAAAGAAGAGTCATATAAAGTTGCCAGAAAAAGTAGCAAACCTGAGGATTGGGAGCAGTTTAGAGTTCAGCAAAAAAGGGCCAAGAGATTGATTAAGAGAGGAAAAATAGAGTATGAGAGTAAACTTGCAAGGAACATAAAAGCGGATTGTAAAAGCTTCTACAAGTATGTAAAAAGAAAAAGATTAGTGAAGACAGATGTAGGTCCCTTACAGTCAGAAATGGGAGCATTTATAATGGGGAACAAGGAAATGGTAGAACAATTAAACAAATACTTTGGTTCCGTCTTCACGGAAGAGGACACAAATGACTTCCTAGAAATGTTAGGAAACCAAGAGTCTAGTGAGAAGGAGGAATTAAAGGAAATTAGTATTGATGTAATAAAACTCACTATGCACTTGGTTTGAGCATAAAGCAAAGTTTTAATCAACTTGTTTCAGAACATGGAGGTCTAGTTGTATTTCACTAGCTCCTTGCCTTACAAAATGTCCCTGTCAAGCTGGGGCCCATGCCCGAGTAGTTATACTCCTTGGATGGCGCCACCAGCTGGCTGTCCAGTGTTATTTCATAAGTAGTTTCTTGATGATGAGATTTATAACAAGTATTAATAAAAAAAAGTGTGCTGGAGAAATTAATGGGACTGAAAGCTGATAAATCCCCAGGGCCTGATAATCTGCATCCCAGAGTACTAAAAGAGATAGTCATGGAAATAGTGGATGCATTGGTTGTCATCTTCCAAAATTCTATAGATTATGGAACAGTTCCTGCAGATTGGAGGGTGGCAAATGTAATCCCACTATTTAAAAAAGGAGGGAGAGAGAAAACAGGGAACTACAGACTGGTTAGCCTAATATCAGTAATAGGGAAAATGCTAGAGTCTATTAAAATGGATGTGATAACAGGACACTTAGAAAATATCGAGAGGATTAGATAAAGTCAACATGGATTTATGAAAGGGAAATCGTGTTTGACAAACCTACTGGAGTTTTTTGAGGATGTAACTGATATAATAGATAAGGGAGAACCAGTGGATGTGGTGTATTTGGATTTTCAGAAGGCCTTTGATAAAGTCCCACATAAGAGGTTAGTGTGCAAACTTAAAGCACATGGGATTGTGGGTAATATACTGGCATGGATTGAAAATTGGTTAACAGACAGGAAACAGAGAATAGGAATAAATGGGTCTTTTTCGGGGTGGCAGGCGGTGACTAGTGGGGTACCGTAGGGATCAGTGCTTGGGCCCCAGCTATTCACAATATATATCAATGATGATTTGGATGAGGGAACCAAATGTAATATTTCCAAGTTTGCTGATGACACAAAACTAGGTGGGATTGTGAGTTGTGAGGAGGATGCAAAGAGGCTTCAAGGCGATTTAGACAAGTTGAGTAAGTGGGCAAATACATGACAGATGCAGTATAACATGGATAAATGTGAAGTTATTCACTTCAGTAGGAAAAACAGAAAGGTAGAGTATTATTTAAATGGTGATAGATTGGGAAATGCTGATGTACAAAGGGACCTGGGTGTCCTTGTACACCAGTCACTGAAAGCAAACATGCAGATGCAGCAAGCAGTTAGGAAGGCAAATGGTATGTTGGCCTTCATTGCAAGAGGATTTGAGTACAGGCGAAAGGATGTCTTACTAGAAGAGTTGTACAGGGCCTTGGTGAGACCACACCTGGAGTACGGTGTGCAGTTTTGGTCTCCTTACCTAAGAAAGGATATACTTGCCATAGAGGGAGTGCAGCGGAGGTTCACCAGACTGATTCCTGGAATGGCAGGACTGTCGTATGAGGAGAGATTGGGTCGACTAGGCCTGTATTCACTAGAGTTTAGAAGAATGAGAGGGGATCTCATTGAAACGTATAAAATTCTGACAGGGCTAGACAGACTGGATGCAGGGAGGATGTTTCCCCTGGCTTGGGGGTCTAGAACGAGGGGTCACAGGATACAGAGTAGGACATTTAGGACTGAGATGAGGAGAAATTTCTTCACTCAGAGGGTGGTGAACCTGTAGAATTCTCTACCACAGAAGGTTGTGGATGCCAAGTCACTGAATATATTTAAGAAGGAGATAAATAGATGTCTAGACACAAAAGGCATGAAGGGGTATGGGGAGAGAGCAAGAATATGGTATTGAGATAGAGGATCAGCCATGATCATCTTGAATGGGGAGCAGGCTCGAAGGGCCGAATGGCCTACTCCTGCTCCTATTTTTCTATGTTTCTATGAAAGAAGACAGACATACAACCTTTGAGGGGAAAAAAGTAAACAAAATAGCTGAAACTTCTGATATAGTGAATTCATCTGTCCAAAGAAATGTTTTTACAAATATATATATGAAAACATATTTTGACTAAACCATTAAGAACACTATGATGGGCTGTCAGATGCTCTAAACCTCAGCACACAATCTGAGAGCATTTGCTTCAAATCAGTGGTTCTCATGTATACCTCCAGTAGCTGATGCCAGTGAACATAGTCAGCGGGAGACATTTTTTTTTACTTTCTCATTCTCGTTGAAGTGAGGGATGCCATTGCTGAGAGACAAAACACACTTCATTTTGGACACTCCTAGATTATATGCAGAATAATTCTACCTCTACTCAGCTCTACTCTCAGAAGAGCATCCCTGCCGCACCAGAATTGATATCCTCCCATTTCTCACACCAGTCATTCTGTGGCATCTCTCAGTTTACCAATTTAATGAAAATTAATGCCAAATTATAGGTAGTTCTGCGCTGTGGGCCCATACCGATCGAGAATTGGTTTAAGACCATCAAACTCATTTCACATTGGACCCTTACAGTCCGCAGGGACAAATTCCATCCCCTCAGGTCTAGAGGTGAAAGCTGAGTGAAGTCATTTAATATTGTCTTAATATTGGCATTGTTTTTGATATACGTCTCAAAGCGCTTTACAACCAACAAAGTATCTCTTTGTGCTCAAGTACCTGGAGTGGGACAATGAACCCACAACCTTCTGACTCCGAGACGAGTGTGCTACCAACTGAGCCACAGCTGACACAGTTGACAGAGGTTACATTTCAGAATTTTCTGATACAATGGCCCCGATATTTACGGGGAAGGAGCGGGGGAGCATGTTTGCATTGGGCAAAACCCGGAAATCGCGGGAACGTGGAGGTCCGACTAAGTTTAACGGCAGGTCAGCATTATCATTTTTCTCATTCCGTTTCACGCCCGGCAGCCGGCCGGAGTGACAGGGGAAAGCCGGCAGTAGAAGGCCGCAGCCTGGGACAGTTGGGAATGGTCCGAGGCAACTGGGAGACGTCGTGGGGTTGATGAGGAGTGTTGGACCGTCAATCGGGAGGGAGGGGGGACTGGGAGACATCGCGGGTTTGGAGGGGGGGCGGGGGTGGGGGGTCGGCCTATTTCGGCCGAAGATTTGCTTGAGGGTCAAGGGTAGCACTCCTGCTCTTCCTGGCCCACAAGCAGTCATATAAAAAGCACTTAACCTGCTGGATCCCACTGCTCCTGCCTCCCTTTACTTGCCGGGTTTTCCGAGCCCTAGGAAACCCCTGCAGTTGGTGTTAAATTCAAATCGTTGTGAAAATATTATGAACGGAGCCTGATTTAAATATTATAATTATGGCCCTGCCTCTCTGGAGCGGGTTACTCGCCCCCCCCCCCCAAACCCGTTGTGATTATAGCGGAGGTTGGCGTTGTCACAGTGGGTTGCGATTGTGTTTTGCAAATTTGCCGATATTGGGGGGAATTTTAACCCACCCCACGACCCTCTCTCACCCATCGTGGGTGGGTTTAAATTACCCCCAATATTTGTTACATATTCTGGATATTTTAACTGATTTAGCTTTCCTATGTTAAATGTAAAAAACTCAACCCATATAATCATGTGTTGATGAGGCTTTGTTACTTAAACGCAGCAGGAATGATTAACAATGGCTCAACTATATAACTTGGTGCTATAACAACCAATCATAAATCTATTGGTCAAATATTAATAAATGCACACGCATATTCATTATAAAACTATATTCACCACCAATTATTACGAACAAGTTATTAAAGGACAACTGGTTTTACAGAATGTTTTGCCTGAAGTGATCACTCTTTATCTCTTCCCAGAGGCAATGTTTATGTGTGCGTCTTGCAACTATATTAATTTTGTCAAGTAGAAATCTTATTAGTATACACTGTGGATTCCTGTGAGCAAATACAACTGCCTTCAGGATATTTTAAACATTCATGATGGAAGGTGTAATTTGGTGGGCAGAATGAAATGAGTAGGTTTCCATGTCTAAAATATTCTTTCAAGTAATAAAATTCCAAATTAAATAATAAATGGTAATCATAATGTAATCTAGTCATAACAGTATATCTGGCTACCAATCATTCTTTAACATACTTCAATTAAAGCTGCATTACTCTGCAATTTTTATAAATGTAATTCTAAAAGGTTGTTCTGTCATGGCGAAACCTGGGGGCCTAAATTGGATAGGCCCTGAAAACGGGCACAGGGATTGTGATGCCCGTTCACTGTAATGCGGGCAGCATGCCAACTTCATGCTGCTTTCTCATTATAATGATTGCTGCATGCAGCCAGCACTAACCGCGCTGTTCATTGGCTGCACAAATCGGCAGGGGGGGCAATATCGTTACTTGCGAGCACTACTTAAATTAGCCTGCACTGCTTAAAGGTAGCCTGCACCTCTGAAAGGGAAGGTGCATTGTGGCTGCTGGAGGTGCTGACATTATTCAGAATAGTACTGTGCAACAAACAACAATGGCTGAGCATGAGAGAGAGTGTGCACCAAAATTTTCTGACCCTGCACTGGAGGTCTTGGTGAAGGAGATGGAAAGGAGGAAAGATGTCCTGTATCCTCAAGGGTGCCGGAGGCCCTCCAGAAACACAATGAGAAGGCAGTGGGAACAGATAGATGCGGAGATCAATGCCAGGAGTACAGCCCCAAGGACCTGGATGCAGTTCCGTAAGAAGTTTAATGACCTCACGCGAGTTGTCAAGGTCAGTGAAAGCATCTTCAAATGCCATATCCTACCAACTGCACCACTAACCTCAGCCACTGCTCAATTCACCACACCCCCATCACTCACCTACCAACAATCTCTATCAATCAGGACTCATACCTAACATTCAACTCACCCTCACACTTGGCACTGATGCAAATCTCACAGCCACAACTCACAGCTTGCACACACTGTCAGCTATTCAACCATGACAGCCACATCACCCAAACATATTGCATGGCACTCACTGACACACTTCCTTCTCTCTTGCAGGAGAAGGTGGCACAAAACTGGAGGCAGCAGGCACTAACTGGAGGGGGGAGAGGTGCGCCTGCATGCTCTCACCCCCATGGAGGAGATGGGCTGGCCATTATCGGAAGGCTCACTGCTGAGGCCATGGCCAGTGTCAGGGCTGAATCCATTGAAAATGACGGTATCCTCATACCTAATCCTCCTTCTCACATCCCACTTCCCCCTCATCCCACAATCTCATCTAACTTACAAGCTGCAGATGGTGTAAGAATTCACTTCTTACTTTCCCCCCTCGCCTCACCACAACCTTACCCTTGTCCTTTTTTCCTTTCAGATACCCAAGAAGCGCAACCTGGCCAGGCAGTGGAGGAAGACCTAGAAGAAAGTGATGATGAAGACACACCCTCACTTGATTTCACACTCATAGCTGCCAGCTCAGATACTGACACTGCGCGAATCTTCGAGGATAGCATAGAGGTGGATCTGCACGTGGTGAGACACCGGGCACAAGTGTGCTGCAGCCAGGGTAGGAGGCAAGGATAGGGCAGGTGACAGCTTGCCGGAGGGCGAGGTTGCACACGAGTTCTACTGCAGAGGACTCAGATGAGGACTTCGATGAAAGCTGATTGGTGTACACAATAAAATGCTTGGTGCATAGGGAAGCCTGATAGAAAGCCTGCATTCAATGTCAAGGAGCATGGAGGAGTCCAGCACCAACTTGTCACAGGGCTTTGCACAGAGCTTGGAGCCCATCCTTTCCAACATGGAAGTGATGGGCAACTCCATTACAGCACTTGTTCAACCAACCATGCTGCAACGTCTGACGGCCGATGTCTCATTGCAGCACAAGCAGCTTCCACCAAATGTCTGAGAGCTGCAGTGAAAGCTCAGACTGCTGTCCTGCAGGCTCAGTTTGCTGCCGTGCAAGCTCAGACTGCTGCCATCATGGCTGTGGATAGCAGTGTTCAAAGGGACTTGCAGGGTGTCACCACAGTCCAACAATCTGCCATCCAACAGAGTACTAGGATTGCTGAGGCGCCGCCCAAAGAAGTGGCAGTGGCTCCATGGAGCACAAACCTGCTGTCCTCTCTCAGGATGACAGCATTCGTCCTCCCATCCCTGCCACTCCACCAGTGCCTGTCAGCGTTGCCTGTCAGCTAACCAGCCCAGACTACTGCCGCCCAGACCAAGATGGTGCTGTCTGAAGCTGGGCCTTCTAGGCCCAGAGCTGCTCGAAGTCATCCTCCAAGGCCATCTGCAGCCTCCTCCAATGAAAGTCAGCAGCCTTCCACCAGACATGCTGCAGCCACTGGGGTAATACTGTGTAGGAGCACTACGACAGGCAAAGGCACAGGGAACACAGGCACTAAGGGAAGGCACAAGGGTGATTAGTTGAAGTTTGTATGCAATATGGCATGAATTCATTTATAAATTTGGTTTGGAATGTTTATTTTGTGTTGGTTTTTATTTTGCATTGTGGGCAAGAGGACAATGTGACGGTCAGAGACAGAAGGAAGGTAAGGAGTGTGGGACTGTTGGTGAATGGGGAATTGAGGTTGAGGTTACTGGTATCGCACTTGAATTAGTTCTTCATGAATATCCTAGGCAGAAAGGGGCTGTCTAGGTTGCAGCCTCCCTTCCTCTTCCTCCTCTCCTGCCTTCTCCTCCTTCTTGTCCTCCTCTTCCTCCTCATCCTCCTCATGCTCCTGCTCCTCAGCTTCTTACCTGATAGGTGGTGGCAAAGGCTGTGATGGCAAGGCTGTGCAGCAAACAGCATACTACCACAAATCTTGTGACCCGCTCAGCCGAGTACTGCTAAGCTCCTCCAGAGCGGTCCAGGCAGTAGAATCGTTGCTTCAGAACACCAATGGTCTGCTCTATCACATTTCTTGTGGCAGCATGGCTCTCATTGTATGCATGCAACGCATGTGAGCATGGGTTGTGCACCGGAGTCATGAGCCATGTTGTCAGCGGATAGCCCTTGTCGCCCAGTACCTACGTTCTGGTTTATCGTGGTGCCAGCTGTATTTCAGCCACAGTGGACTACCACAGAATGAAGGCATTTTGACTGCTGCCAGGATACCGGCATTAACCTGCATGATGTGCTGCCTATAGTCACACACCAGCTGCACGTTGAGGGAGTGGAATCCCTTTCAGTTCAGGTACATGGCAGAGTTGACATGCGGTGCCCGCAAAGCAATGTGCGTGCAGTCAATAGCACCCGGCACCATGGGGAAACGAGGAAACCTTGCAAACCCTCATGATCGCTCTGTCTGCTTGTCTCTGGCAAGAGGAAATGAAATAAAGTTATCTCTCTTTGAATAGAGAGCCTCACTGACCTCCTTTATGCAACAGTGGACTGCAAACTGCAAGATGTTGCTAATATCTCCAGCATCAGCCTGGAAGGAGCTAGACGCATAGAAGTTCATGGCCACGATCACCTTCACAGACATTGGCAATGCAGTCCTTGCCCTGCTCTGAGGTTGGAGTTGTGGCCACAGCAGTTGGCAGAGTTCAGTGATGGCCTCCTTAGTGAAGCGCAGACGTTTCAAACATTGATCGTCGCTGAAGTTTAGGTAGGAGAATTGTGCCCCGAACACCCTGGGCAGGTATGGCCTCCTGCTAAGAGCCCTTCTCCCCCTCCTCCTCCTCTCTCTTCTAGCAGCTTGTCCTGTTCTGCGTTGCTTCTGCTTATTCTCCCAGTCATGCTCGATTCCAAGTGGAAGGCCTACTAGTGCACCCATGTCTGGGAGCAACTGGTTTGTGCAGAAGCCTTGAAGTCAGTAAAAAGCATTTCAGCACCTGTCACACCATTCCTTGTAGACTTTTGAAACTTGAAACAACTATGGAAAGCACCAAAAACATGTAGAATTGTAGAGACAGTCAGAAGAAATCAACCAGCAACTAACCTGTGTAATGATATCAGCAAATAGTGATGTTATTTGCCTGTTTGATTATCATGCCTTACCAGCATAATTGCATGTATTGATTGCTTGTGCCTGACCAGCAGAGGGCATGTGACCGAGACAAGCAAGGCAGTTTAGTTTGGTTTCAGTTTCGTTCTAGATGCATCACTAGAATGGTGTCTCCTGTAAATGCTGTTAAAAAGAGTTGAACAGACTTTAGATTAAAACTCATTCTCTTTCATAAATGACTCGTCATTGAACCCACAAAGAAATCAATACATGGTGTCAGAAGTGATTGAAAGAGATGAAGAGGAAAAATCTGAAGTTAAATCAGCTCTCCACAGATTAGCAAGCCAAAAGAGAACATCGTTACTTACCATTAGAGAATAGCTAACGAAGTGAAAAATGGAAGGTTTACTCCCACCGGCGAAGCTTCAGTTAACAGGTAATGTGGCTGAAAATTGGAGGAGGTTCAAACAACATGTGGGGTTGTATTTAGCGGCAATCGGAGCTGACGAGAAAAGTAATAAAAAGAAATCATCACTGTTCTTACATGTCGTCGGTGATGAAGCGCTGGAGGTGTATAATAACTTCACATTCACTGCTGATGGAGACAAAATGAAGCTAGATAAAATAATGGAACAGTTTGAGGCCTACTGCATACCTAAACATAACGTGACATTTGAGAGGCACAGATTTTTCACGTGTACAGAAAACGGGTGAGACTATTGATCAGTATGTGACTGAACTGAGAAACCGAAGCAAATCGTGTGAATTTGGGGGATTGACAGACTCGCTGATAAAAGACAGACTGGTGTGTGATATTCCAGATAATGGTCTAAGGGAAAGACTGCTAAGAGAGCAAGATCTAGACCTGGGAAAAGCCATAGCACTGTGTAGGGCTACAGAGACTGTGAAGTTGCAGGAAAAGGAGCTGTTCAGTGACAATAGCTGCAACGTGGATGCAGTGAGAAAGAACGGATACAAACTGTTTAACAAAACGAGCGCCAATGTGAAAAAAGAGGCATGGCCAGTGAATGAAAATGAAAGGGACAATCGAAAGTCATGTAGTCGATGCGGTACACAGCATACACCAAGAAAGTGTCCAGCATATGGTAAAACATGCAATAGTTGCAACAAAAACAACCATTATGCCCGTTGCTGTAAGAACCAAGCGCAACAAAGCAAGGTCCATGCAGTAGATGAAAGCGGGATAGAGGAGTTCAATGTGGATGTTGTGTCTGAAAACAAAAAAGAAGAAAGAGACTGGATGTTGACACTAAAAGTGAATGACATACACATTCCATTTAAATTGGATACTGGAGCACAAGTTAATGTGATATCAGAGACTGATTTTAAGAAAATTAGACCCAGACCAAAGATACATGGAATAAAAGTGAAAGTGACAGGATACTCAGGTACTGATATATCAGTGAAAGGAAGATGCATTGTCAAAGTAACACACAAGGACAGAGAGCACACGCTAGCATTAATCGTGGTGCCAAAGGATGTGCAGGCCATACTAGGTTTAAAAGCCTGAGAGAGACTGAACCTGGTAAAGAGAGTCCTCGTTGTGGAAAGCGAAGGAGAGACAGTCTATGATGAACTCATGAAAGAGTACAACGACCTATTTAAGGGTCTAGGCTGCATTCCAGGAGAACACACGATCAGAGTAGATAAAAGTATGACACCGGTCATACATCCATGCAGAAAAGTCCCGTTTGCTCTTCAAAAGCAACTGAAGGCAGAGTTGGACAGGATGGAAAGCCTGAACGTGATTCGGAAGATAGATGAGCCAACTGAGTGGGTGAGTTCCCTCGTCGTAGTGGACAAAAAGAATGGAAAGCTCAGAATTTGCCTGGATCCAAGAGATCTAAACAGAGCAATAAAGAGAGAGCACTTCAAGCTTCCTACACGTGAGGAAATCATGGCACAGTTTGCAAATGCAAAGTATTTCAGCAAGTTAGATGCATCATCAGGATTTTGGCAGATGAAATTGGACGAAGCAAGTTCAAGACTGTGCACGTTCAACAGTCCATTTGGCAGATACAGATTCCTAAGGTTACCATTTGGCATTGCCTCAGCTCCTGAAGTGTATCACAAAACTATCCATATGATCTATGAGCACCTGGAGGGAGTTGATACATCAATGGATGACATCATTGTATGGGGAACCACGAGAACTGAGCATGACGAGAGACTGAAAAAAGTGCTGGAAGCAACAAGGAAAACAAACCTGAAGCTGAATAGAGAGAAATGTCAGCTCGAGGTGACAGAACTGACATTCGTGGGAGATATCCTTAGCAGTGAGGGCATCAGACCAGATCCCAGAAAGGTGTCCGCCATTGAGAATATGCCAAAGCCACAATGCAAAAAGGACGTGCAGAGGTTTAATGGAATGATCAACTACATGGGGAAATTCATATCCAACCTCTCAGAAAAGATGGCGCCACTGAGAAGACTAACTGAAAAGAACATAGAATGGGAATGGAATCATGAGCATGAGAAGTCATGGAGCAATCTAAAGAAACTGCTCACAGAGGAACCAGTTCTGAGGTTTTATGACCCAGCGAGACCCATCAAGATATCATCAGATGCATCACAGAGTGGGCTCGGTGCCGTTCTTCTGCAACAATATGACTACTGGCAACCTATTGCATATGCATCGCGCTCAATGACAGACGCGGAGACGCAATATGCTCAAATAGAAAAGGAGCTGCTCAGCATCACATACGCCTGTGAAAGATTTCACCAGTTTGTGGCAGGACAAGCAATCAGTGTAGAGACTGACCATAAGCCCTTGATTGCATTGTTCCAAAAGCCACTAAATAGCTGTCCGCTTAGAATACAAAGAATGATGATCAGACTGCAACGCTATACACTGAATGTTGCGTACACACCGGGTAAACTGATGTATACAGCAGACACGTTGTCCAGAGCTGTTGACCCAAGTGAGCCCGCAAACACCACAATGGATGAAAAAGTGAACGCCTACGTGGACATGATCACAAGTGCACTGCCCATAGCAGATGCAAAAATGGAGCTCATAAAGACTGAGACAAACAAAGATGAAACAATGAGACGACTGAGAAAAAGCATCTTGGATGGATGGCCCAACATGAAGCAAGACTGCTCACCTGACATGGCAGAGTACTGGAACTGCAGGGCGGAACTATCAGTGGTCGAAGACATCATCTACAAAGGAAGTAAAATAGTTATCCCAAAGAGTCTGAGAAAAGAGATGTTAAAAAAGATCCATGGAGGACATCTGGGAATCGATAAGTGTAAGAAAAGAGCACGAGAGGTGATGTACTGGCCACGAATCAACCAAGATGTGACAAATGAGGTGTCAAACTGCACAATATGCCTGAAATATCGAGCAAGCAATCCGGTAGAACCACTAAAGCCACACCCAGCGCCAGACAGACCTTACCAGAAGGTAGGCGCTGACCTATTCGTATGTCAAGGGAAGGACTATCTTGTAGTCACAGACTATTACTCCCTGTATCCAGAGGTTTGTAGACTGTGCACCACCACTGCAGATGCTGTGATAACATGTATGAAAGCCATATTCTCCAGACATGGCGTGGCAAGCGAGGTCTTCAAAGACAACGGACCCCAGTTTTACAATGCAAGTTTCCGACACTGTGCCAAAGAGTGGGACTTTGTACATACAACGTCAAGTCCTCACTTTCCACAGTCCAATGGACTAGTGGAAAAATCGGTCCAGACAGTGAAAAGACTGATGTACAAGGCAAAAGACGATGGAACTGACTTCTACCAGAGCATGCTTGTATACCGCACAACGCCGCTCGAGTGTGGTATGTCACCAGCCCAACTCCTTATGGGACGTATGCTAAGGTCAAACCTACCCATCCCGGAGAACCTCCTGAAAACAAAAGAGGGGGAGAAAGTGAGGAAGTTCAAAGAACAACAGAAAGAAAAGCAAAAGTACTACTATGACAGAGGAACACAAAACCTACCTGAACTCCACACTGGTGACCAAGTAAGGTTCAAAGACAAAACAAACACATGGACTCAGAAGGGAACTGTCCTGAGTGAAGTTCAACCAAGATCATACACCATTCAGACAGATGAGGGTGCTGTTCTGAGAAGAAATCGTCGCGATCTTCTCATGGGACCAGCCACAGCAGGTCAAGAGACTGATACTGTTGAACAACCTGATCACACAGCTGAGAACCAATCATCTGAGGCAACAACTCAGATTCAAGGACAATCAATCAGAAAATCCTCAAGACACGTGAAGCCTCCTGAGAGACTCATTGAGCAAATTTAAGGACTATTGTTATAGAAGGAAGTAATGTTATCTTATTCTTTCTTCAAGTTCTAATGTATTTACATATTTCATATGAACACACAAAACAAGGTTAAAAAACCTTGATCATGATAATGATAATGTAAGTTCATTAAGTGTTACAGTTAAAATGCAGATTAATACAAAGAAAACATGTTGTTAGTTAAAAGTAAAATACTTTTGTTTTAAGAAAGGGAGATGTAATGATATCAGCAAATAGTGATGTTATTTGCCTGTTTGATTATCATGCCTTACCCGCATAATTGCATGTATTGATTGCTTGTGCCTGACCAGCAGAGGGCATGTGACCGAGACAAGCAAGGCAGTTTAGTTTGGTTTCAGTTTTGTTCTAGATGCATCACTAGAATGGTGTCTCCTGTAAATGCTGTTAAAAAGAGTTGAACAGACTTTAGATTAAAACTCATTCTCTTTCATAAATGTCTCGTCATTGAACCCACAAAGAAATCAATACAACCTGTAAGTAGTTGATAATCCCTTTAAATAGCGCTGGTGGGAGGTTCTTCATGCTGCTTAATGCGTGTTCAGCTGTGCGAGGTTAAGAGAGGGCGTAGGCTGGAGTGTGGAGCTCCAAAATGGCAGCGCTGGCATCAAATCAACGTTACACGTCATGATCTGCCTGCTCTGCATACTTCCGGCTGAGGTTAAATGCACGCGGCGCTAACCCCTTTACCAAGCTGGTGTCCAGCGAGCTTCGCGTCAGAAGAGTGCGCATGCGCCACGGACGCCATTTTGGAACCTTAAGGGCATTTGTAGTGCCCCCAAAAAATGGGCTCTTCAGTTAGCTAAGCCACTCCCAAGTTTACAAATGAAGAACTAGATTACATCTAACTGTGAATCTGCAGACAGGCTATTTTTGACTGAATGATGATTGCCGGGTAGCTCAGTTGGTTGAGTGCTGGATGAGAGGCCAGAGGGAACAATTTGAATCCCAGGGAGTTCATTCTTCTGATGTGGGATGGAAAGGGAGCTTGCTGGGATTCTGTGCATTGCCTGCCACATGGTCTAAAGTCTGTGCACTCTCTTGTCTGTCAGCAATAAAAATGAAGATAAGCACCACCTCATAGTACCATCTGATAGCTACAAGATAGTTTTCTCTTTCTTTTGCTCTGCAACACTGAATCCCGAGACTGGGTGGGAATTCTAAAATTCTGCTGGGCCAACTCAATGCTCTCAACCGTCAATTATATAATTTTAGCTCCATTCCTGCATCCACTGATTACACAGTACGAGGAACAAAAGTTATTTTGGCTCAAACTAATAGCTGCTTTAAAAGAACCAGGAGCTGTGGAATTCTTCAGTTTGCAGCTCACTGTTACGAGACCAAAGGTAGCAGAGTTTTGACACAGCAAACATAAAGCTGAAAAAGCCTTAAAGAAATCAAACAAAAAATGTAAGTATTTTTATCAGACCATTTGAATACCTAGCTAAATAATGTGTCAGTATTAAAGACTGTAATCTTAAGATCTAATTTTAGAAACACTGCCTTTATAAAATTTCATATTGTCCCTTCAAGAGAAAAAAACTAAAATTGTTCGAAAGCTTCCCCAAAATCAGCTGCAGCAGTATATCAATAGGGATAGATAACGGACTTCACCATTAAAAGTAGCATTAAAATAAATCTCAACACACAAAACTGTAAACAGATAGAACACGGGATCCATGTCAGGCTGCACTGCGCCAACTCAAATTCAGGGTTAACAGGGTAACACTAAAAAATACTAAGTGAGGAACTACACCCATGGAACATCTAACATAGTGGCATTGGGTACACATGTGAGAGACTTCTAACATTCCATTAGCTTAGACCAAAAAGCATGGTATCAATCTTTGATCGAAGAGCGTTTAACTCTATACAGTAGCTGTGCCACACGGTCTAGGTGATAAATGGTCTTCTGGATTAAACTCATTGAAACAAATAAGATTCTGAGGGGGATTGACGGTAGATGCTGAGAGGTTGTTTCTCCTGGCTGGAGAGTTTAGAACTAGGGGGCATAGTCTCAGGATAAGGGGTCGGCCATTTAAGACTGAGATGAGGAGGAATCTCTTCACCCAAAGGGTTGTGAATCTTTGGAATTATCTACCCCAAAGGCTGCTGAATCGTTGAGTATATTCAAGGCTGAAATAGATAGATTTTTGGCCTCTGGGGGATTATAAGCGGTTTTGATCTTAGCCCAATTGCTAGACGGACGGTTCGAATCGCCCCCGTCTTACGAAAGTTCTATACCCGGGAATTATTATTCAGAGTGTAAATGGAATAAGTCACGGACAGGAATGCTTCAGTGAAAAATCATACCTATATTTATTTGGTCTAACATACACTGGCTAAAATATGCACTACTAAATGAAATCACTGTCTCTGTGGAGAATAAGATCCAGGTTACAAACAACATACATATAGTACACAACTGGGGACTATAACATGCAGTAATTCCCTTGTTGCTATGGTGGACTCTAACTCCACCCCTACCAACGAATTACCCAGTCACATAAACCCCTTCGCCTGGCTGAACCAAACGAAGCTCCCACCCTCGGAATAGCCCAAAAAAACTTCACTTCTGGGAAAAACCCTGAGCCCTTACACCTCACCCAGCTCGCCTGGGATATCTGGTTACCAGCTCGGGACACTCGAGACCATGCTTACCACCACACACAGTCGGTCTCGATCGCTCCGCTCAGCTGTGGGAAGTCACTGCCCGGAGGCCGTTCCCTGTGAGGGGTTTGCGGTTCTCAGTCTCAGCGGCTTCTTCCTCTGGTACTTCTTCATGTTAGGTCGATCTTGGTGGAGCGAGAGCGAGAGAGAGAGAATGGTGGAAAAGGATCTATCTTTATAGGAGTCTTGCTACCCCTATCTTTCCTGCCAATCTTTAAAATCCTTTTGTTTCTAAGCCCTCTGGTGCTTAGTCAGTGATGGGCCATCATCAGACCCATGAGTATTCCATGATTGGACTAATGGCCCTAAGTCTGGGACATATCTCAGTCTTTGTCTTGGGAAAAACTGGCTCCTCTTCGGCTGGCTAGGCTAATGGGTTAATTGTTCTACTTCTCTTCTGAGATGGAGGTGAGAAGTGCTTTTGCATATTAGAGTGGCTTTCTAATAGGTTCAAGTTCAGGGTCCTCAGCCCCTTCGTCAATGGCCCCACTTCTTTTTTCCGGGCCTGTCGGGCAAACCCATACATTCTGGATGACTGACAGTTCTTTTGTCACAGCCAACTGCCATGCGTTCTCTGGAATTTTAACAAACCAGTTTTTCACGTATCTGCACAGGGAGATCCCATCACAGGGAAAATACCCTCAGAAAAATCCCATAAAGTCCACAAAATATTCTCGACTGAGTCCATTCTTCAGACAGAGACTTTGTGATCTCGTCAGTCCCCCGTTTGATGCTTTTGTTTCCACAAAGCATCACTCGACGAGAGAGCAAAGGCCAAAGTCTCCCACAAGTGAAGCTGTTTCCCTGGTTTTATGTTTTAAACCCCAGAACTGTACCCCTTACTGCTTGTCATAGTTCCCTTCTACCAAGTCAAAATATCAGCGAAACGGCTTCTTAACACATTCAAACGGCTGGGTTCCAATTCCCACCAACAAACTTCAAGTCAAAATACAGAACATTAATAAGATCCACAGGACGTTACCAAAAAGTCACCGCGCACATCACACAGTACAGCATTGACAGGTGGTAACACATTACAAAAATGCAACAGCTCACATCGCGCAATACAGAGTGTAAAACTATAACCAGAATACAATACACTTGCTTACAGAACTTTGGTACATTACAAGTTTTGGCAGGGAGAAACCATCATCAACATAAATCAATTACACCTTTCCGGATCGATCTAACACCCCTTGCCACTGTGCTCGGAGCATCTGGCTCCGTCGCCTGCAGCTGGTGTAAAACAAGTAGCTTACAAGCAACAATTGTATGATAACTAATGCATGGGAACAGATGCGGATCCAGGGAGGAACCTCTATACTCAGACCGATGTCCCACCATGGTGGCGAGACAATCCCCTTGATCTCCTCCCCCACTTCTACTGTCTTTTGCTCTAAAGTGTAAAAATGTTTCTGGGAGTGCTCAACGGTCTTTATTAACTCAGTGAGGTGTTCCGGCAGAAAAGGAATCGGGTACCCGAAATGCTCCACACAGTCCTGGAGATGCGTGAAGGTGTTATTCACAGTGAGGTGAATGGTCGAGGGTTCGGGGGTGGGAGTAATTCGCTCTTGTGCCACTTGAACCTCAGCCTTGGGTTTGATGCAAAAACTGCTCTCGCTCACCGGACACCACATGTCCTGGCTGTACCGGTAGCGGAGCGCACTTGTGGTGACACAGTGTGTCCCACTCCCTACGTATGCTACCTGTGGAGGTACGTGATCTGGTGCCATCACTTCCATGGTACAATTAATAGGTTCCACGCCTGCAGAAACAAACCCACATTCTGGTCGCGCAAAAGCATTCAAGTACTGGGGACACAGTATTATGTGTGCACCCCAGCTCTGGCATCCGGAGAGGTCAGTGCCTGTCATAGCATGCTCCCACTTTATGACATACGGCGGGACCGCTTTAAAACGAACATGTACTCCTCCACGAATGACCCCAATATTCTCAACCCTGTATACCAGTGCCGGCCGGGATGACCCACTCATTACCGGCATCCTCACTACAATTCCCATCACTGTATGGTTGGACCGCCCGCAATCTACAGGGACAGGGTAGGCTTCAGAGGCTAAACGAAGCTGGCACGGGCTCAACGAATTGCTATACGGGTGCAGCGCGGCGAGCTGCTTAACCGTGAAGGGATGCGACCTTGCCTCAGGTCCTCCAGGTTACTGCGGCCCTCGTCCAGCAACCATGCTCCATACAACACACACGCCTCATTCCGTGCAGCCTGCTCCAAGGCGTTCCTGTCCTCCTGTATCAAATCATTAACAGTTCTTGCGTGCCTCTCCAGCTCCGCAATGACCTCCTCTAAGTGAACAGTCCTTGCCTGGTCTTCAGGAAGCTCTGAACCCACCACTGTATTCTCTTCCCCTAGAATCTTATGCTGTTGGTTCTTTAACCCAGTGATCTGCATCTGGAGTTGTGCATCATCCATACTATTAACAATATCCATTCCTGTACTGAACGCTGTGGCTACATCGTTCCAGGTCCCTTTTCTCTGCCTCCTGGACCCCACACTATCCCCAACATTCAGATTATAAAGCCGTTCTTTCTCTACATTTCCATAGTCCAGTTCATAAAATTCCTGAAACATCGCTTTTAACAGAGCTTCATAAAGCTTCTCCGTCTTCCTTGGACACCACACAGGCAGATGGACTTCAGTCAGTTTCAGGATCACGGATGCCACGGTGTAGTGCACGTTCTGAAACAACACTTTTTCAGTAGGGATTAACACCAACCCATTCCCTGGACCCCTGGTGGTGGTGGGACACCCATCTATAGTCATCTGTACCGTCGGGGCTCTGGGCAGGGGCTTCCTGGTGTATGAGATGAGCCCTGTGGCGTTGATGGTGTTCGGGGGTTTTGGGATCACACAGGAGTCCACACTCCGATCCCAACTGATCCCACCCCCGACGTCCTGCCATCGCCTACTAAATGCAATCGACACACCCGCTGGGCAGATCTTTTCTGATCCCCACATACACACATAAATCCCTTCCTCAGATTCCCACCACTTATCCCAACACACATTCACTCCTCCCTGAGAACCCGTGATCGTCCGGTACGTGTCATTACTTAGTCTTTCCCAGTCAGCTGTCTGGTCCCCTGTATCCGAGCTCAGTTTCCTGAGCCACCACCACCTTCCCAGTGGAATGTGTCCCCTACAGCTAAGGCACACCCGTTTACCCTCTGTTACCCTAATCCAGGAGGTGGTAACCCCTATTCTAGGCCATGGGATGGATGCTTCACCATAGGTGAACTTGTCATGGCTGGAATACCGGGTGGAATTCGACCCCAGCCATCCAGGCCATCTTCCCTCATGGAGATAGACGCTCACCCCATCCTTCGAGCCACCTCCAGTGGTCACGGTCGGTCCCTCTCCGCCGGTGCAGCCGAAGACAACCAACTCCTCGGTGTCGCCCCTGTGACTCGTGCTGGCTTCAATCATGACGATCAGGACTACCATGGCTGACTTCATTTTGTTCTTAGGCGTTCCCTGAAAACACACAGAATGCAACGTTGTCCTTGGGTGATGCCTCACCTTTCCAGACGCAGCTACACACGATTCCATTTGGTATCCACAGCATACATGTAAATCCAAACTATACAGACAAGCTAAGGCAACAGACAGGAGAGAAAGAAGTTATGTATAGCACCACCCGTCTCCGGGTGGCCACACTAGGTCTACTTGACCCTGGGCCTCTTACGACTCTGGCTTCCTTTGTTCACCGGTGTGTAAGGAGGCGTCCACGGCACCCTCGGCCGTGGGATCCTGGCACTCCTTCTCACTCCTGCCCCCACAGGCGGAACGACTGGTCCCTCTGTGGGCTCCTCACAGTCCCAGATTAGGGGCTGGAGACCCACACCTGTAGCGCAGCTCACCACCCCCTGCTGTTTCCTCCTCTTATCAGCTCTTTCCCCAGGGTTAAAAAGCTTGCACTGATTGATATGGAACCACTTAGTGCGTCGGGGCATTTTTGACCTCATATACCATCGGACTCGCCCTATCCACGATACTGTATGATTTCATGTATAGTGGTTCAAAAGTCCCTACCCTGGCGAAGTTTCTAACCATTACTTGATCTCCGACCTTCCACTCGTGGTGCCTCTGAGGCTCAAGCAATAAACGATTTCTACGATGTTGCTTCCCCATGTTACTGGCAGCCTGCCAATGGATCTGTCTGAGATGCTCAAGTGAATTCTTAACAAACCTGTCCCGGTTCACCTCTCTCAACTGACCTTATGTGAGAACCGGGGCCAGTACATGGCTGGGCATTCTCATGACCCTGCCAGTCATGAGCTCGTGCGGGCAATACCCTGTGCTTCTAGACGGGCTGGCTTGGACCCCCATCAGAACTAACGGCAAGACCTCCGCCCATTTTCTAGGCGAGTCTCCCGTCTCCTTCCATAATCTTTTCTTGATGGTCCTATTCATCCGCTCCACAATCCCCGATGACTGCGGGTTGTGTGCGACGTGCCATTTACCCTCTACACCTAGCATCTTCAGAGTCGCCTGCATGACTGCCCCGTGAAGTGACTCCCCTGATCGGACTCCACATACTGTGGTAGCCCCCACCTAGAGAACACTTCTCACACTAGAATCCTTGCGGTCCCCAAAGCTGTGGCTGTTCGGCATGGGAAGGCTTCTACCCATTTAGAGAACACATCCACCAGGACCAGGCAGTACTTGTAACCCCCTGTGCGGTGGGCAGCGGTCCGATATAATCGACCTGTATGGGCTGCCTTGGTCCCTCCACTCTCCTAGTGTGTCCCATGGATACCTTCCTTTTCTGGAGGTCAGGGTTGTTTGCAGCACACACCAAGCAATCCGTGCAGAAGTTGCGGACGTCCTCCCTCAGTTGCGGCCACCACCCTGCCTGTTCCACCCGTTGCCAGGTGGCCTCCGGCCCGGGGTGCCCCGCTCCTGGACCCTCGTGGGCTAACTGAAGGAATTCTCTCTGGTGCTGCTGCGGAACTACCCACTGTTCCCTTCTGAAAACCATCCCTTCCTTTACCGTAATACCTGCCACTCCGTATGGACCCTCTACCTTATCTCCTTTAGCCAGCATCTCCAGAACAGTCTTTAGGGTAGGATCCCGTGCCTGGTCCATCTTTAGGTCCGGGACCAATGCTACCCCTGCACTCCCTTGGGTCCCACCTCTGTCTCTGATCGCTGCTACCAGACTCGACCCATATGGATCCCAAAACGTGCCCGTTTGAGCACCCTCTTTGGCCAGCACGTCGGCCTGCTGATTGCCCTCCGCACGAGGTTCTGTCTTAGAATGGGCCTTGACTTTGTGGATATAGAAATCCCCCTGGGTTCCTATCGATGTTATGATCTGTTGCAACAATGGCTTGGTTGCTAGGGGTTTCCCGTCTGCAGATATGAACCCGCGACGAGAACAAATGACTAAATATTCTGTACACAAATTGCAAGTGAACATGCTGTCCGAGCAAATCGTGTAGGGTATAGGGAACTCTTTGGGGTGGGTAACCACATACACCACCGCCGACAGTTCAGCGTGCTGGGCGCTCATGGTGCTCGGGAGTTTAATGGCCTTGGCAATGTCTGCCTTTGGGTCAAAAATCCCGCAGCCAGTGAGTCGCTCCCCAGCCACCACTGTACTGGAATGGTCTACATAGATCTCGCGGCCCGTGGGATGGATCCCAGCCCAAAACTCTATGTCTACATCCCACACCCCTTCAACAGAACATTTGTGGGCCACCCCTGGGTAGATCAAATTTGCGGCGAGCTTGGGCTCACAGAGGCCTTTTGTAATGTATACAACATTGAAGGGACTACTTTGTTTTGCGGATGTACATCCTTAGTTGCGAGCGTATATAACAGACGTGTATCGATTTGTATAGTCAGTGCCAAAGTTCCAGTTAACCGGTAAAGATCACTTGAAGTTACTCTCAGTCTCTGCTGCTTTATTATTTTATGTAGTTGTGTATGGCGGTACAAACACAACAAATTGGCGACGAGAATTATGAACCTGCATCTTCCTATTCTGGCATCGCATCCAGAGGACACCGAAACTTGGAAGAAAGGAGCGAGAAGGCAGAGAAAACAGAGCACGCTTGCTAAGCTAGGCAGGGGATACGTAAGTCAAGTGAAAAGTGCACAGTGACTTGCATGACGCTAGCTAACTAGTAAAGAAAGAAAAACGGGTTTGGAAAAAAAAAATGGCAATGATTGGCACTATTGCAGCATTTGATAGCAGCATTGAAGACTGGGCAACTTATATTGAAAGAGTGGAGTTGTACTGTGAGGCTAACAGAGTGGAGGTAGAAAAGAAAGCCACTGTTTTGCTTAGTGTTATGGGCGCAAAGACATATGGGCTGCTACGTAGTTTATTAACCCCTGAAAAGCCAGCAAACAAAACATTCAAACAAACAGTGGACACACTCCAAGACCATTTAAGCCCTAAACCACTGCTCATAGCTGAAAGATGTAAATTCCATAAATGGAACCAGAGCAAAAATGAAAGCATTTCTGAATATTTGGCAAAGTTGCGCAAATTATCAGAACATTGCCAATTTGGAGTGGGCTTATCAGACGCATTGAGGGACAGATTTGTGTGTGGCATGCAAAATGAAAGCACACAAAAGAAGCTCCTGTCTGAAAAATACCTCACATTGGAGAAGGCTCTGAGTATCGCAATATCAATGGAAGCAGCAGCACGTGGTGCTTTAGAAATTCAACAAAAATCCCTGGAATATTCAACTAATAAAATGTCACTGAAACAAGAAAAGAAGTGTTATCGCTGCGGCAAAATGTCACATGACCACAATGACTGTTGGTTTAAAGACAAAAACTGCAGACAATGTGGCAGACAAGGGCACATTGAAAGAGTCTGCAAAGCAAATAAGCAGAAAACTGATACAATACAGAGTAACAAGAAGGTACATCAAGTGACTGAAAACAAGAAACCTTTCAAAGAAAGATACAAGAAGGTACTCCACGTGACTGGAAACAGTTCAGATAAAAAAAAGTGACACAGACTCAGAGGAAGAGGGTTTGGCTTGTCTGAAACTACACAGTGTGAAAGAGACAGAGGATCACAGAATAATATGGATTACTCCAGAAGTGGCAGGAGTTAGGCTGAAAATGGAGTTGGACACAGGCTCAGCTTTAACAGTGATCTCTGTACATGACTACAAACGACTGTTTTCACACATACCGCTAAGGCCAACTAAAGTACTGTTAAAGACATACACAGGACAAAGAGTGTGCCCCAAAGATAAAATAAAAGTGACAGTGACATACAAAAAAAAAATACCGCAATTGAACCTCCATGTACTGAAAAATGGAGGACCACCATTGCTGGGACGCGAATGGCTCAGGAAAATACAGTTGGATTGGCACACCATCCAAGCACTGTTTGTGTCAGCAAAGGAGGACAGCAACGCCACTCCTGAGAAACTGTCACAAATACTCTCTGACTCTCAGGAAGTGTTCAAGAAGGGAATAGGAACACTTAAGGGCATGAACGCAAAAATTAAGATTGAGGAGAACGCAAATCCAAAGTTCCACAAGGCCAGACCAGTGCCTTATGCAATTCGCCCTTCAGTAGAAGCAGAGCTGGAGAACTTGGAGCAGTTAGGGGTCCTGTCCAAGGTGGATTGGAGTGAATGGGCCACACCTATAGTTCCAGTGAGGAAGAAAACCTCCAACACAAAACCAGGAAAGCCAAGAAAAGTGCGCATCTGCGGAGACTTTAAAGTGACTGTTAACCCAGTCCTCCGCACAGTACAGTACCCATTGCCTCGCATTGAGGACATCTTTGCTTCCCTGTCAAGAGGGGAACGCTTCACAAAGATTGACTTGGCCCAGGCCTATCTCCAAATGGAAATTGATGATGCATCAAAGAAGTACCTGACAATAAATACGCACAAAGGCCTTTACCAGTACAATCGGCTGGTATTCGGAATAGCATCAGCTCCTGCAATCTGGCAAAGGGCAATGGACCAAGCCCTGCAGGGGATCCCAGGTACTCAGTGTTATCTTGATGACATCATCATTGCTGGCAAGAATGACAATGACCACCTTTCCAACCTCGAACATGTGCTCATCAGGTTACGGGAGTATGGGCTCCGAGCGAACCGAGACAAGTGTGAGTTTTTCAAAAAGGAAATCTCATACTGTGGACATGTGATTGACAAGGACGGTTTACACAAGTCTCCAGACAAGATTGAAGCTGTGATTAATGCACCAACACCTGAAAATGTGTCTCAGTTGAGATCATATCTTGGGCTGGTGAACTACTATCACAAGTTCTTGCCCAGCCTATCCACAGTGTTACATCCACTAAATGCACTGCTACAGACAGGGTCACAATGGAAGTGGAGTGACAGCTGTGAACAAGCTTTTCAAGAGAGTAAAAGACTCATTACTTCAGAAGAGGTGCTAGTTCACTTTGACCCATCCTTACCTATTCGACTGGCATGTGATGCTTCACCCCATGGCATTGGTGCCATGTTGTCACATAAGTTCCCAGACGGCTCAGAAAGACCAATAGCCTTTGCCTCAAGATCATTGACTACAGCTGAATGCAATTATGCACAGATTGACCGAGAGGCCCTCAGCCTTGTGTGGGGAGTCAAGAAATTCAACCACTACTTGTATGGTCAACAGTTTACACTGTTAACTGACCACCAGCCTCTCGTTTCAATCTTCAACCCAAGGAAGGGCGCTCCAGTGATGATGGCACAACGGCTGCAGCAATGGTCACTCTTCCTAGGGGCTCACCTGTATGACATTGAATACAAGGGGACCAAGCAACATGGCAACGCCGATGGTTTGTCACGTTTACCACTGCCGACCTCAGAGAGAACTACAACAGTTGACTCAGCAGAGGTATTTCACACAACAATAGTTGAGCAGCTACCAGTGACAAACTCCCTCATTGAAAGAGAAACACGCAATGACCCTACATTGTCAAAAGTTTATGACATCACTGTGAAGGGATGGCCAGCACATGGTGACTCATTGTTTCCAGCATTCTCAGCTAGGAGGGAGCAGTTATCAGTGTGTCGGGGAACACTGATGTGCAGCTCACGAGTTGTGATTCCTCCCAAGCTTCGTAACCAAGTGCTAGATGAACTGCATGAAGGCCACTTAGGTACGGTAAAGATGAAAAGCCTTGCCCGTGGATATGTGTGGTGGCCGGGAATTGACAAACAGATCGAGGACCTGACAAAGAGCTGCTCAGGATGTCAAAAGGTCCAGAACACACCACCACAAGCCCCTCTCCATCCATGGGAATGGCCCTCATCACCATGGCAACGTGTGCACATCGACTTTGCTGGACCGTTCATGGACTCCATGTTCTTGATTGCAGTCGATGCACATTCCAAATGGCCCAAGATCATTAAAATGAAATTAACCACATCTGAAAAGACCATTTCAGTTCTGAGGACCATGTTCACTAGAAATGGCCTACCAGAACAAATCTGCACAGACAATGGACGACAATTTGTCTCTGACGAATTCCAAAGTTTCATGAGGAAAAATGGAATCAAGCACTACACATCTGCCCCATACCATCCAGCTACAAATGGCTTGGCAGAAAGATTCGTACAGACTTTCAAGAAGGCCATCAAAGCAATGTACAGTGAGAATCTACCACTGCAACACAAGATAGACAATTTCCTCTTTGCTTATCGGAACGCAGTACACGCAGCCACTAATCAGACTCCAGCGATGATGTTTCTGAACAGGAACCTAAGATCTCTCATGGACCTTCTTAAACCGAATGTACGTTGTGATGTAGAGAACAAACAGTTCAAACATTTGAATGCTAAGCCAACAAGAAGCTTCAGTGCGGGCAGTCAGTTCTTGCTCATGATTTCCGGACGGAAAAGTGGCAACCAGGGACAATATCCACAAGAGAGGGACCACTGATGTATACTGTGGATATGGGAGAGAACGTTTTGAGACGTCATGTGGAACAAATTCTGGATGTTCAGGTGGAAAACACCCCTATACCTCGCCCAGACTCACCTGACATGGAAACAGACACTCCTGATTCATCAGCATCAGCACCAGCCTCATCCACAGCTGAAAGCTCTACCTGTGCTGATAGCTCACCTGATGCACCTGTACCTGTACAGTCTCATTCTCCAAAGCAAAAGAGTCTGGAGAGACGTTACCCAGAGAGGCAGAGGAGGCCTCCCCAGAGACTTGACTTGTAAAAGGGCTGTTGACAAAATAAAATGTTATGTTGGAATTTGAATTTTGTTACTTTTAAGAAAACAAAAAGGTTACTGTAAAGACAGGCTCTGTATGTTAATTATAGAAATTTTGCATTAATATACTATTAAACTAAAGGGGGAGGAAGTGTAATGTATACAACATTGAAGGGACTACTTTGTTTTGCGGATGTACATCCTTAGTTGCGAGCGTATATAACAGACGCGTATCGATTTGTATAGTCAGTGCCGAAGTTCCAGTTACCCAGTAAAGATCACTTGAAGTTACTCTCAGTCTCTGCCGCTTTATTATTTTATGTAGTTGTGTATAGTGGTACAAACACAACACCTTTCACACTCAAATTCATCTGAGAGAGCAATAAAGTCCAGCGAGCAATGCAGGCGCTGCTCACCGTGCGGTCCTTTATTCTCCCATCCAGAAACATCTGAGTGGGCATATGATGGGTTATAAGAGAGTTATCGGGGACGCCCCCGTGAAGATTTGTGATCTCCTCACGGCCCAATGTGTGGCAAGCAGGTGCCTCTCACAATTGGAGTACCTCCTCTCTACATCTGTGAGGATTCTTGATGAGTATACCACAGGCCTCAGCTTGCCATGCCGCTCCTGGAGCAGCACTGCGCTCAAAATGTCCCCCGTGGCAGCTACCTCCAAGAAGAACTCCTTTCCCCCATCAATCGCTCCTAAAGCCGGTGTGGGCTGCAGATCTCTCTTCAGACGACTAAAAGCTGCCATGCAGTCCTCATCCCACTCCCAGCCCACTCCCTTGTGGAGGAGCCGGAGTAGAGGAGCTGCCGTAGCGGCATAGTCCTCTATGAAATCCCTGCAGTACCCTGTGAGTCCCAGGAAGGATCTTACCCCCGTTACCGTGGTCGGGGCAGGTAGCTCCTGTACCGCCTTCCTCCTCACCTCATCGATGGCCCTCTCCCCAGCACGCACGGTCAGCCCGAGGAATTTTACTTCCTGCTGGTCGATCTGTGCTTTCTTGGCATTAACCTTGAACCCAGCTTCCTTTAACAGACTCAGCAGCTCAGCCAGCAGTGGGCCATGCTCCTCCCCCTCATTGGAGAACAAAAGCAGGTTGTCCACGTACCGCACAAGCTGCTGCGGTCTGCTGAACCCTTTTAAACAGTTGGCCATACATTGGTGGAAAATAGAAGGACTGTTATGAAACCCTTGGGGAAGGCAGGTCCATGTGTACTGCTGACCCTTGAAAGTGAATGCGAACTTATTCTGGTCCTCCCTTTTGAGAGGGATAGACCAGAATCCGTTTGAAATGTCCAGCACCGTGAATGTTTTCGCGGATGCTGGGATACTCCCGATCAGGTCGGCTATGGCTGCGATGGTGGTGGCACAGGCCGGGATGTTCTTGTTAAGAACCCGATAGTCCACAGTGGCTCTCCACGAATTGTCCGGTTTCCTAACCGGCCAAATCGGAGAGTTCACATGGATCGCTATGGGTCGCAACACACCCTGCTCAACCAGTGATCCCACTGCCGTCTCTAAATCCGCCTCTGCCTCTCTGGGGAAGTTGTACTGTTTCTGTGGTCGGGCCATGGGGTCTTCTTCTACTCTGACCTTCACCCTATTACCCTCCCACAGTCGTGCTTGTGTGTAGCGAATGCCGCAAGGTTGGCTCGCACAACCGCTATGTACTCCGCCAGGGTAGAAGTGACCAAAAGTTCAAGGTCATAACTAAGCTTCATTGTACACACGGTTCCCTTGCCTTGCTTCCCTGGTATAACTACCACCTCCTTCTCCTTTCCCATGCATACTGCCCCCCAAAGACAGTGATTCCGGAAATCCACCAATATCTTGTGGGCCAGTATGAAGTCTGCCCCCAAAATGCCTATTCCCTCCCGCTCCCACCGCATCAGGACACATTTCCACTCCGTATGGAGTGTGCCCAGATCGATGGCTAGCGGGATGGAGAAAGACCCAGCCTGTTCGTTCCCGGTGAAACCTACTAAGTTATATGGGACCCCGCTCGATAGAGTTGATGTGGCCGGGTTATCCGCATAGACAATGGTGCTTGAAGCTCCAGTGTCCAGCAGATAGGTCCCTTGTACCTTCTCCACCCCCATCTTCACGCACGGTCTCTTCCAAGCATCATAACTTAGTGGGCACAGGTAAATGGGCTGAGAAGCCCCAGGTCATGGGTCGGGATTGTTCGGGGCGGATGGGAGTACGCTGCCGCATCCACCCTACCCTGCCCCGCTGGAAAGACTGCGCGGAGAGTAGCCACTAATGCCGCGAACGGATCAGTGCTGCTTCCTGCCACAGCTGCGGCTTTCTGCTCTGGCGCTGGAGGATCCCCTTTCCCGTTCCTTTTGTCAGAGACTGAGCAGTCTTTCTTCCAGTGCCCTTTACTCCCGCACCCATAACAACCCTGCTTCTCATCCCTTAGCTCCATGCATAACCTGCTCCCCACTACAGCCCTAGCGTCTGACTGTGCCTCGGACTCCCTGAGCTCTGCCTCTAACTTAGCAACCTGCTTATGAAGCAGTTGGACTTGTCTTGTAGACAGACAAGCCATATCGCCTTTTCAAAGCTGCGCCTATGCTCCTTGCCCTCCGTCCATTCTGCCGCTGCGTCCACCGAACGCTCAGCACGCAACAAGCCTAGCAGCCACTTCTTAGTGACATTAACCTTCTTAAACACATATGAAGAAATCCTTTCCTCCATTTGGGATCTTTCACCAGAAGTTCTGTCCATGACTGATTTATACTCCTTTAACCCAGGTCCTGCCGTGGTCGCCAAGAGATCCTAGCCCAATTGCTAGACAAACGGTTCGAATCACCCCCGCCTTACGAAAGTTCTATACCCGGGAATTATTATTCAGCGTGTAAATGGAATAAGCCACGGACAGGAATGCTTCAGTGAAAAATCATACTTATATTTATTTGGTCTAACATACACTGGCTAAAACATGCACTACTAAATGAAATCACTGTCTCTGTGGAGAATAAGATCCAGGTTACAAACAACATACATATAGTACACAACTGGGGACTATAACATGCAGTAATTCCCTTGTTGCTATGGTGGACTCTAACTCCACCCCTACCAACGAATTACCCAGTCGCATAAGCCCCTTCGCCTGGCTGAACCAAACGAAGCTCCCACCCCGGAATAGCCAAAAAAACCTTCACTTCTGGGAAAAACCCCGAGCCCTTACACTGCACCTAGCTTGCCTGGGATATCTGGTTACCGGCTTGGGACACTCGAGACCATGCTTACCACCACACACAGTCGGTCTCGATCACTCTGCTCAGCTGTGGGAAGTCACTGCCCGGAGGCCGTTCCCTGTGAGGGGTTTGCGGTTCTCAGTCTCAGCGGCTTCTTCCTCTGGTACTTCTTCTTGTTAGGTCGATCTTGGTGGAGCGAGAGCGAGAGAGAGAGAATGGTGGAAAAGGATTTATCTTTATAGGAGTCTTGCTAGCCCTATCTTTCCCGCCAATCTTTAAAATCCTTTTGTTTCTAAGCACTCCGGTGCTTAGTCAGTGATGGGCCGTCATCAGACCCATGAGTATTCCGTGATTGGACTAATGGCCCTAAGTCTGGGACATATCTCGGCCTTTGTGTTGGGAAAAACTGGCTTCTCTTCGGCTGGCTAGGTTAATGGGTTAATTGTTCTGCTTCTCTTCTGAGATGGAGGTGAGAAGTGCTTTTGCATATTAGAGTGGCTTTCTAATAGGTTCAAGTTAACGGGTGCCTCAGGGTCCTTAGCCCCTTCGCCAATGGCCCCCCTTCCTTTTTCCAGCACTGTCGGGCGAACCCATACATTCTGGATGACTGACAGTTCTTTTGTCACAGCCAACTGCCATGCGTTCTCTGGAGTTTTAACAAACCAGTTTTTCACGTACCTGCACAGGGCGATCCCATCACAGGGAAAATACCCTCAGAAAAATCCCATAAAGTCCTCAAAGTATTCTCGACTGAGTCCATTCTTCAAACAGAGACTTTGCGATCTCTTCAGGATCGGGTGGAAAAGCAGATTTGAGGTCAAAGATCAGCCATGATCTTATTGAATGGTGGGGCAGGCTCGAGGGGCCCTATGGCCTACTCCTGCTCCTGCTCCTAATTCTTATGTTCTAATAAATCTTATCAGGAACAGCATCAAGGCTTTTGTTTTCAAAATCACAATGCCCTGGCTTATCTAAAATTCTCATGAAAAAATTAAGTTTCTGCTAGTTTGCGCTGGCTTTATCAGCGCAATCATTGTAAAAGATTACGGAATTTTAAACGCAAGTTACATTGAGCGTAAATCGAGTTTCAGCGATCTTTAACGCTGGGTAAAAAAAAATTCACTGGAAGCCGCCCACCCCCAACCCCCGCAACAAAACTGGCCACGCATCCAGATCGAAATAATGAGGATGGCGAGTTTCCACTCATTGCGCCCGTTTGTGGCTGTTCGAGGAGTCTCTTCAAATTAAGCTCATGCTTTTAGATGCACAGGCACGTTTTAAAAAATTTTACATATTAAAAATATTTAATTTGCTAAGAAACTGACTAGTTTTTAAAGTCAATTTCTGTGATTTAAAATCAGGTTACTCAAAGGTGGAGGACTGGACACGCTTATTAAAAATGTTCATTTTTTATGATAAACCCATTTTCAGCTGTATTAATAATGCACCAGGTTACCGCTCTTAAATATATCAAGGAATACTTCTTAATGAAAAGTTAAAAAAAATAAAGGATTATTACGCTGACCGATAGCACTGGTTCATGGAAGATTTTATGTTTGTGATTA
This sequence comes from Somniosus microcephalus, assembly GCF_052327205.1. Taxonomy (NCBI): domain Eukaryota; kingdom Metazoa; phylum Chordata; class Chondrichthyes; order Squaliformes; family Somniosidae; genus Somniosus; species Somniosus microcephalus. The sequence goes on from NC_141003.1 coordinate 55,838,137, forward strand.
TGCAAATGAGTTTGGGTGGAAACTTGAACCGTGACGTCGTGTCGGGAAAACCGCGCAATTTCAAGCGTAATCTGTACCCAGTTTGCTGATTGCGCCCAAAGCAGAAACCCTATCCCATATTGGCCCAGAATTTGCGGTCCTGATGATGGCGCACTGGCAGCGTACGCCGTCATTTCGCCTTTGAAACTGACCGCAACTTCAGGATTTAGCGCGTGCCCAGCCTAACGCAGAAATCCTGAAGTCTGTCATTCACTGCTCCTCCACAGGCTGGGCTGTGGACCACCCCTCCCACCTCCCCCATCCCCGCCCAGAGCCAGCAATCAGTGAAATCTCTCAAATCAGGGAAACTGACGATAACTTCGGCTCATCCACGGTAATACCGCTGTTAAATTTCCCACTGAAGGTTAGACCCAAAGGGATTAGGTGTAACTGGGGGTTTATCAGCGTATTGACTGCTAAACAAAGGTTATAGCCCTGAAAAACTAATTTAAATTTTGTGTAGTGTCAAATATGTTATTATACATTTGTATCACTGCAAATTGTACTTGGATTGAAGGTGCAGAAATTTCACGATTACTGAAAGTATGTTGGAAAATAGAATATTCAAACATATATTTAAAAATGTACACAAACAAGAGTTGTGTTTCCTTTAAATATTTCCTGAAAATTGGACCATTTATATTAAGTAATATTGTCAGTATTAACAAATATCTCTGATTATGCATATGATGTGACGACCTTGTGCTGCATCAAAATTATACAGATTATGTTTACTCTGAAAACAGTTCGAATATATGCGTTTGAGGTGAAATGAAATGGAATATTAAATGTTCCATGTAAAGTATGCGGTGATCAACGAAGACCTTGCTTGGGTTTCCTAGGAAACCATTTTTGCATGGAGAAAATGGTTTTCTATGAAGCAAAGAATTATGCCTCAGGTAATTCTTCTAATTATAAAACTGATAGTACAATTAAGTATCTGAGAAAACATTTTTAAGAGGAAAATGGGCTTGTCCTAGTCCAAAAATCCAGGCTGATCTGTGCCTGTCGTGTGGGGAATAGGCTGTGCGCAATTTTGTAACATTACCTCTGCCGCCATTTTGAGTAGGCTACAGACAAAGAAAAATGCAGAACAGAAGCAACTCTTAAAGGGCTGAAGCTCACCAAGTATTCCTTGATGTAGTTAAGAGTGGTAACCTGGTGCAGTTTTATTAATACAGCTGAAAATTTTATTTTCGGTGTACGCACTGGGTTAATGTCTTTTTTCAATAGCAGACAAAAGAATTTCATGTGAACAGATTAAGAGTTCCCACATTAATATTCACACACCGTAATTTCAAACCTGCAGGGTACCTGAAGTGTTAAATGTTAGGCTATCATATACAGGAAGGGATTGTATAATATTGTCTTCCCATCTGAGCAGCCCCAAGTGGAACCAGAGACCTGAACTAATGGCAGGCTTCCACAGGGACTGAAATATGTGACTAAAATAAGTATATGAAGTGTTTGGAGCATTGCTGATAAAGAGGAAGAGACCAAGGATGGGATCCTGGGTTACACCTGTGGTGAACCATGTGGACAAGGGGGTAGAAACCATGGGAAGATATTTAAGGTCCATTTTAACAATCAGGAAAATGGGCTTGTCCTGGTCCAAAAGTCCAGGCTGATCTGTGCCTGTCGTGTGGGGAATAGGCTGTGCGCAATTTTGTAACATTACCTCTGCCATCATTTTGAGTAGGCTACAGGCAAAGAAAAATGCAGAACAGAAGCAACTCTTAAAGGGCTGAAGCTCACCATAAAAGGGGAAGCTGTGATGGGGGAAGGAAAAATTTCCTAATTGTTCACAGTGACACAGTGAAACATTTTGAGAAGCACTGCTAGTTTTGATGCTGGAGGAGTTGGACGTTCTGCTACAGGAGGTGCAACATAAGAGAAATGCTTTGTTAAGATCATTGAAAGGTTTGCACCAGTACTCCCAGGTCCTCCTGATGACATCCCTGCTTGTGCCCTCCTCTGCAATGTGCAACTAGGCTGCCTTGATCTCCTGGGGAGGTCTCTTCCACCTATGGGAAGGGAAGAGAACCTCCCTGCGTGCTGTGACTCCCTCCATGGAGGGAGTCACGGAAGAGCGTGGGTGCAGTCATGCACCTCTGTGCAGTGCTTGTCAGTGTTTGCAACACCCCTCAATGTATAACACTGACAGCACAACTGTCAAAATAAATTTGCGCATGGTCCCTTGAAGGAAACTGGCTGATGACATGTCATCAAGTGACGTCATCAGACCCGTTTCTTTCAATTGGCCGGCAAACACGCTGGGCGGGCTTAACAAGCCCAATCAACGTAAAATCATTCTACAGAGCAGGCTGGAGCCAGCAGCGAGGTCACACCCCGCCCCCGACATCTCCCACCCCGGACCCGCTGAGGTAGGGGAAATCTCGGCCTATGATTCTATGATTGTAGCTAGCAACAAAGGAAACCAAGAGAATAATAAGGAGGATTAAGAGGGAGTACAATAAAATCTTGTAAATGGTATCAAAGGTCATAGCAAAGGTTGTTATAAGTACGAGAGTGTTGGAGGAGGGAGTAGGCCTGTTAAAACCAAATCTAGGCACAACAATAGTAGAGGGTGGGACATGACACCTTTTGTCTCCTCATTTTCTCTCTAGTTCTTTCGCCAATTATTTTAAATCTATGACCTTCGGTTACCGACCCACTTGCCAGTGGAAACAGTTTCTCCCTACTTGCTCTATCAGTACCCCATATAATTTTGAGAATACTTTGCCTTGGTCTTCGCAGTGCTAAAGCAGAATACAAAAGGGAGATATTCAAGCGCTGGAGGCCATGCAGAGAAGAACCACGAGTCCGATCCCTAGTGTCAAAGGTCTGAGCTATAATGAAAGAGTACAGAACATTGAACTTTTCAGCCTTAAAAGGAGGCATATGAGAGGTGATCTTATAGAGAATGATTTGGAAATAAGATCAGAAACAAAGCTGTCTAACACCACAGAAAGTTCTAAGTTAAATGATTTTAGGCAATGCCAAATTGTTTTTTTATGGCAGGCATGAGTCCACAACATGGCCCATAGAACATGCTCTTCAGAAGTTTGGTTAAGACAAATGGAGCTGTATACCTTACATCTAGCCTGTAAACTACCAGACCTTAGATGTACAGTACTTAGATGGGTCAGAAAAGTGGAAAATATTTTACTCAATTTAACAGATAACCTTAAAAAATAAAATACATATAAAAAAGCTTATGCAGCAGGTTGCGGCCATATTCTAGGAAGAAGCAGCCTTTTACATTTGTATTTAATCTAGTTTCTTTTCCTGATTACTTGGGAGGGGAAGAATTGGAACTGAAATACAAATTACTGCCATTTTTTGAAAATTATTTGATTTGGTAAGGTAACTGTAGTGTATGTAACTGTTCTACCTTTAAGAGAACTATTGTATGTAACCGTTCACCTTTAAGAGAACTATTTTAGGTGTGGCACTACTTTATCTTGGCTGCTGTATACTGTAATACCGACGGTGACCACACCGGTATATAAGTGCTGTGTCAGGATTTATTGGGCAGATTCGCCCTGACCTTCGAATAGTAAAGTCCTGTTAAAGTTACTCTTGTAGTCTGTGTATTAATTCGCCATAATACCTACAGACTTTACAGTGGCGACGAGTTCGATCTTACCCTGCAACAACAATACTTCCGAAGCAGTTAACGAGCGTCGAGAAGAGGCACCCGCCCTCGTCGTTCTGCTGAGAGAAAACTCGAGTCTGCAGAGCAAGGAAGAAGGAAGAATTCAGACACGAAGCCTTCCATCAGCAACAGGCACTGATTGTCCCTTCCGCCACGGTGGTGAGTGAGCCGATCAGCACGAGAAGCAAGTCGGCCACGGTGACTGTGAGTAAAGGGAAAATAAAAAAATAAACGGAGGATAAGGGCGGTGAACTCGACCACGGTCAGGGGAAAGGAGCCGGACAGAAGTCGGGCCCAGAGGCGCTGAGACTGGGGCAGCGTGGAGCACGGAAGCCGCGGTACAAGCGGGCTGGGAGACGCAACGGCGTCATGAGACAGCTAGACCGCGACCGGCGAAAAAGGCCGGGCAGCTACCGAGGCCACGAGGCGCTGCGACCGGGATCGTAAGGCGCGGGAAGATATAAAAATAAATAAACCGCGGGGAACTCAGCCGCAGCTGGGGAGGAAAGCACCGGACTGCGAGAGGGCTGGGAGGCGCGATTGGAGTGAAAAAGGCCGGGCAGCGACCGAGGCCACGAAGCGCTGCGACCGGGATCGTAAGGCGCGGGAAGATACATAAATAAATAAATCACGGAGAACTCAGCCGCAGCCGGGGAGGAAAGCACCGGACTGCGAGAGGGCTGGGAGGCGCGATTGGAAGCCGCTGAGGGAGAGACAGAGCCCGAGCGAGCGGGAGAGACAGAGCCCGAGCGAGGGAGACTGAGCGAGATCCAGCCCAGCGGCTGAAACTGTTCGCCGTCAACAGGTTGTACCCAGCGCCGGTTGCCCTGCCGAGAAAAGGGAACAAGGAACGCACTGAAGCCGACGCGCAGGCTGCGAACCCCGAAAGCCAGCGGTCGTCGCCCAAGGGAAAAGCTTACCCCTCCCGCCAGGGGAAGAAACGCGGGAAGCCGCCAGTAGGCGGGGGAAGACGACAGAAGCGGGAAACCGCCATTTTGAAAGTGGGCGGGGGAAGAAGACAAGTGCGGGAAACCGCCATTTTGAAAAAAAAAAGTTAAAGAAAAATTTTGTGTTTGTTTCGCAGAAAGATAGTGAGAGATAGTGAAGATGCCTAAGCATGGTAACATCAACAACTTCGATTCCGAGGTGGAAGATTGGACCACGTACGTAGAACGTATCGAGATATATTGTGAGGCCAATAAGATAGCAGATGATGATAAAGCTCTCACCTTATTAAACGCAATGGGGGCAAAGACATACGGGCTATTGAAGCATCTTCTATCACCAGCTAAACCGGCGGATCAGACTTTCGCTAATATTGTTGCTGTCCTGAAGGATCATTTGAACCCCACACCACTGATGTTGGCGGAACGATTCAAATTCTATGCGAGAACGCAATGGAAAGAGGAAAGCAACGCGGAATACTTGGTCGAACTGCGTAGACTAGCGAAATACTGCCAGTTTGGGGAAAATCTGACAGAGGCATTGAGAGACAAGTTCGTGTGCAGGTTGTCGAAGGAAGGAACACAAAAGCGTCTGCTAGAAGAGAACGATCTCACACTTGATAAGGCTGTCCTTATTGCAGCATCGCACGAAGCCGCAGCGAGAGGCACAGCGGAAATGCAGCTGAAGGCAGCGGTACTCAGTGTGGATCAAATTACTTCGGGTACATCGAAATGTTATCGTTGTGGGAAGACAACACACGACCAGAACCAATGCTGGTTTAAAAACCAGGAATGTAGAAAATGTGGCAAACTTGGTCACATAGCTAAGGTATGCCGGTCAGGAAAGAAGACCAACAACAACAAAAAAAAGTCACCGCAGGAAAAGTACAATAAGGTACACAAGGTGGCTGAGAAGAGTTCAGATGAACAGAATTCGGATTCAGACCCAACCGTTCAGGAACTGGGTAGTCTGAGAATTCACAATGTGAGTAAGGAAGCTGACCTGCAAACTATCTGGGTCATGCTAAAAATAGCCGGAGTCCAAGTGAAAATGGAATTGGACACAGGATCAGCCCTATCAGTCATAAATCGAAGGGATTACAACCGGCTATTCTCACACATACCCTTGAGAGATACCAAGATCGTATTGCAGACATACACGGGGCAGAAAGTATACCCCATGGGAAAGATAAAAGTCAAGGTGAGAGACAGGGGCAAAGAACACCAAGGAATGTATTTATATGTACTACCTGAGGGAGGTCCACCACTTCTGGGACGGGAGTGGATCTGGGAAATAAACATGGAATGGCACTATTTAAAAGCAATAATGAGTGAGAACTCGGTGAAGACAATCAGCTCAGACTCTGAAACGGATGACGATAAGACCAGCCCAGGTGCGAAAGACAAGTTTAAAATGGACTTGCTGACTAAGGTTGGAAAAACGAAGGAGTGCATAAATGCTTATGCTTCAGAGGAGAACAAAGTTTCAGAACAGAATTCCACTGAACAACAACAACATAGTTTGACAGAGAATTCTGAGTCTGTCCAGTTTACAGATATGCACAATTCTGAGGAACACCGGGCTCGAACTCAACTCCATTTCAAATTACAACAGCAATTAGAACAATTGAGTTGCCGTCTCGAACAAGAGATGAAAGCAATGAAAAAGTTCTGTGACACAGAGTGGGAGAACCTGGAAAGACAACAGAAACAGCTGATGGAGAAAAAGGAGCAGGAGCACACAAACCGTCGGGGCAAGGAGGCCAAACGAATCAAAGCTGATTCGGTTTCAGAAGGTGCGTGCTCTAATCTGGTGGAGCAAGAGGTTCAGCAACTGAAAGCGCTTGTTAGCGGATTGCAGGCAGAAAAGACTGATTTGGTCGCCATGAACTCCGAGCTCCTACTGAAGTTGGGTGCAGCATCACCGGACGATTCAAGTGGGGAAATTCGAATGGTGGAGGCTGCGGATGATGGCGAAGTAGAAACAGCAAAGGAGCCCCAGGGCAAGGTTATAAACAGCCCTGCAGCTACTGGGAAACGTATGAGGTCAGAAGAGTTAACGGTCAGCCAACTCTTTCATATGCTGAAGGACAAGACTCTGAAATGGGAACAAATTGAACATGAGTTTAAATCTTCAAAGGAGAGGGGTTTGGAGTTAACGGTCAGCCAACTCCTTCATATGCTGAAGGACAAGACTCTGAAATGGGAACAAATTGAACAGGAGTTTAAATCTTCAAAGGAGAGGGGTTTGGAGCTCCCAAAAGTTATTGAAATAGCTGAGGTTGCAACACAGACTGAGAAGATGGCAGCAGAGCAACCCTTGGATGCCAAAAGTACGCTGACTCACGTCAATGTTGAACAACAGAAGGTTGAAACAGCTGCTGCAGTAGAGGGATTGAATAGTCCGATCAACCAATCTCCGAATGAAGTTGAAGTATTGAAATCACAAATGACGTCATTAGTAAAAGACTTGCAGGAAGCCCAGAAAAAGCTGGATGAAGCTGAACGCCTGAAGAAGTCTCTTCAGGAAAGATGTCTGGATTTGGAACAAAAGCTGGCTAATGTCCAGCTGGGTATGGAGGAAATAGAAGACCCTCTCACTGGCCTAGCTCAAGATGACACCGAATATTACCATGACCTGTTGGACGACATCGAATATTACGATGACCTGTTCTGCCCAGCTTGTGATGAAAACTCCCAAAGTGCAGAAACCATGAAGAATCACAAAAAGTCTAAGGAACATCGGGAGATGGTGGCGCTACTATGGAAAAAGGAGGACGAGAAGGAGGAACTGTGCATGCAGCTGGCAGCTGACAGTGGAGCCCAGAGAGTCTCCAAGAAGCAGAAAAGGAAAAGACGAAGCAGAAGATGATGATCATCTGGACCATCATCATCACTACTAGATCACGCACGGGGTCCCTTCGAACGGAGCCAAATCAGTTTGGAAGTAGAAAAACTTCCCAAGGTACTCAAGTTTTTACAAGCCAACAATGCTGGTTCAGAAGGACGGAAGTTCAAGCTGTTAAGTCCAGTGAAGGACTATTGGATGAGTCACTCCAGCAACGTGAACCGACTACACCACAGGGAACTGCTACACCACTGAGGTGTTGTCAGGACCGAGTCAAGAAGCACGGAAGGCGCATCCACCGAGATTGAATCTGTGAACTGTTTTCCGCAGAGACTGAATCTATGAACTGTTTCCCGCAGAGACTGAATCTGTGAACTGTTACCACAGAGACTACATCTGTGAACTGTTTAACATGAAGTTGGATATATGTTATGATGTTATGTTTAATGGGGAATAAGTATGTTGTAAGCTAAAAAGGGAGGATTGTAGTGTATGTAACTGTTCTACCTTTAAGAGAACTATTGTATGTAACCGTTCACCTTTAAGAGAACTATTTTAGGTGTGGCACTACTTTATCTTGGCTGCTGTATACTGTAATACCGACGGTGACCACACCGGTATATAAGTGCTGTGTCAGGATTTATTGGGCAGATTTGCCCTGACCTTCGAATAGTAAAGTCCTGTTAAAGTTACTCTTGTAGTCTGTGTATTAATTCGCCATAATACCTACAGACTTTACAGTAACAATTCTATTCCTTTGTGGTTTAGAAGAGATGGATGTTGTTGTATAGCTGGCAAAACATTCACATGTCAACAGAAACCAAGCATACATTTCTTTACAACTATTATGGCTAGTCTGTCAAAGCCCCGCTGTGTTTTATATGACTAAAGAATTGTCAAAGGAACTCTTTTGATTTAATCCTGAAATATTCTGAATTTATTCCAAGTAATCATTTTATTTTCCACTGGCGGCCAGTAAAGCCATCTGCTGTTCAAACTTAGTAGCTCATTTAAACATTTTGTAGCCCAGATCACAAGACCAAAGCAGATTCAATCCCTTTGATCTCACTGGTATGTTTTATCAATGTGATAAAACACACCATTATAACCATCTTTTTTTTGGCCATATAGAAATCAGAGCGATGTTAAGCAAGTCTACAGAATAATCCTAATGTCTTAGTGGGTAAATGCTGGATTGCAGCTACCAGGAAGGTCCAAGGTTTGACCTCCAGTCAGCACTGAATTAACTGACCGCAGCTGGAACAGTAGTGGGACTCTACAATTGCCAGCTGTATCCCGAGGGCCATGGAAAAAGGGAAAAATAAATCCGCTATGGTTCCCACTGCTACATCCCATCTAGTGATCCCTGCTACAAATTTGCATATGGATGTTGGATGAGATGAGGCAGGATCGGGCCATGGAACTGCACCCTAGTGTAAGTCACTGAAATCAAAGGAGGAAAATTGGAACAAAAACGACCTGTTGGACTGATTATGCGATCGGTGGGCTGGTAGTGCAGATGGGATCAGCAGGGCCAAGGAACATATTACTCTGCACTGGAGAGGGGTCCTGGGTTAACGAGTTACCACGCACTGCTTATGCCACCTCCTTCCATAAGGTCCTGGCTCCTATGTTGACAGTTTTTTTTCTCCCACACACTCCCATTATTGCATCCATCTGTGCTAAAATTCAGTCAGAAGAATATTTCTATCACTCATAGCGGAGATTTGCTACTTTCCTTTTACTTGTTCTTGTTGGAGCCATTTCTTTACCTACCTACCTGCTGCTTCAGCTTTAAACCCTGCAGCTACACCCTCACAATTGCTTCCTCCACACTCCCTCCCCCCCCCCATGAATTGTATCAAAAAAGAAAGAAAGACTTGCATTTATATAACGCCTGAGCCACTGAGACATGGCTGACACTCGGGGGGGATTTTTTGGGGGTCAGCGGGCGCGTTGAACTGACCCGACACGCAGTGGCGGGGGAGGCAATTCAGGTCATTACGATCTTGTTAAGAGCCACTTAAAAAGTATGTTGAGCTCACCTTTAAATTTTATGAGGTCGCCCACGGGGTCCACACTGCTCGGGGATCACGTCAGGCAAGGAGAGCGGGAGTTGTGTTCCATGAAATCGTCTCTTTACTTGACAGCTGCAAATGTGCTATAAAAGCTCCCATCTCACAACTGTTCACTTTCCAAGCTCAGAAGCTGTTGCTTACTGCATTTGGAAGACAGATTGAGCTTTATGCAGGTTGCAAGTGTTTGGAGTAAACTCTATCTAGTGTCACCTCATTGGAACAACCTCTCTCACCCATGACAGATTGCTTCTGTCATCTCAAGTTCACCTGCCATCTATTCCATCAGCATCGGTGCCCTTGAAACTCTCTCACCTTGGTCCTCAGAATCCCACCACAATTAGCCCCAACACCAGCAACACCAACAACAACACCAACCTTCTCCACAATCAATTGATGCTGCACAGGACACAGGGCATCAGCACCCGACCACATTGCTGCCCGGGACGCCAGGAATGGCCTCACCATGGCCAGATTTACTTCACTTGATGCTGTACACCCTGGCTGCCACATAATGCGCCAGGTTGGCACCACCCCACACCAACACCATAAATCATCCCTACAATGCCCAAGCCCTTCCTTTCGCACTCATCACCATTGCGGGGGGTAACGTAATGTCTCACCATTCACTGCAACTCACCAAGCCACTTCCAAAGGTGCACACAAATCTGTCCAAGAATGTAAGTGTTGAAAATAAAGATTTCAATGTTTGGCAAAACATTAACAGAAACTTTATATGAACATTGGCTAAAACATCCAAGTGCCTACCCTTGTGTGTTGTTAGTTGGTATGATTGGACTAGGATGAGGGTGAGTGTATGGAGTGGCTAGTGAGATGGGGGAAGTGATAATGTAGATAGAGAGGGATGGGTGGAGGTGCAAGGTAAATTGGTGTGAGTAAAGATGTGCAGGAATAGGGTAGAGAAGGCAGAGTGATGGGGATGTGATGAGTGGCACAGCAGGATGAGGTTGAGTGTGGCTTTGCAGTAACGTTTCATGATCTACTGAGATCATTGAAAGGTTTGTGCCACTGCAGCCTGGTTCTCCTGACGACATCCCTGCTTGTGTCCTCCTGTGCAATGTGCAACCAGGCAGCGTTGATCTCCTGGGGAGGTCTCTTCCACCCATGGGAAGAGAAGAGGACCTCCCTGCATGCTGTGACTCCCTCCATAAGCATATGGAGGGAGTCATGGGAGAGCCTGGGTGCAGCTGTGCACCTCTACGCAGTGCTTGTCAGTGTTTGCAGCACCTCAATGCTGTAGAACACTGACAGCACAATTGCCAAAATGAATTTGCGCATGGTCCCTTTAAGGAAACCGGCTGATGACACGTCAAGTGATGTCATCAGACCCGCTTCCTTCAATTGTCCGGCAAACACGCTAGGCAGGCTTAACAAGCCCAATCAACATAAAATCACTTTGGACAGCGGGCTGGAGCCAGCAGCAGGGTCAGGACCTGCCGCCGACCCCGGCCACATCAGATCCGCCGAGGTAGGGGAAATCGCGGCCTCTGGGTCTCTCAGGTACACTGCACCAATTGCTGGCAGAACTGTGCAGCATTTCTGGTGGGGTCAGCATCGGGACCATTGGGAAAGCTGAAGTCCTGCTCCACTGTACTTCCAGCAGCAGATAATGGGATATGGAATTTCAGGGTCAATGTATTCATCTGCGTGATGAAACTAGGCATCTGTGACCTCTGTAAAGCAGTGGTGAAATATAAACTCGTTAATCCTTGGCAAGTCTTTGTCATTGGTGTGGCAAACAAGTTGAATGTTATTATCACTTGTACCTCTATTAGCCTGTCCAGTGCTAAAGTTGTCATTTGGCTGTAGGTCTGGTTCCAGGAGATGGTACAATTGGTTTCCTTAGCAAGTCATAGCCTCCTCACATGGGACTCCTCAGTGGCATTGAGATAGTTTCATCATCTGCAATAGTAGTCAGAGTAGCAGCAAGTTCTTGGGTCCTCCTCTCTTGGCCTCTAACTTCCCAGGCTTTCTTCTACTGCTGCTCCTCCAACGTGTCTAGCAAAGTGAGATACCAATTGGACTCTAAACAGCAGATATTTGTATTCATAAACCAGGCTCTGGTTCCAATACAATTATGATAAGAAAAACTCTTTGAGGAAGGAAAACACGGGGGAAAATGGCAGGGGAGCAATGCTGTGGTTTCTGCAACTATGGAATCAAAGGGCACTCAGGACATCAATTCAAACTCCTCCTGGGACATCAATTTTGTGGGATCAGCAACCATCATTTACTGGTACTATTACTGCTGTCCAACTCTGATTGCACCCACCATGCTCAGTCTCTACATTATCTAATGCCAGTGATTCTGACATCTTACCAGAGGATGTTATTCCTGACTAAAGAGCTGCTTTCATTTTCAATACCATACCTCAGTCCATTCTAAATAAATGCTCTCATTTCTCAATTTTACATCAGAAACACATTCTTACATTAGGTAATCCTTTTTCTCTTGACTTCTCACCTTATGTAGTCAATGCATCCATATGCCAGTGCCATCTACAACACTTTAGGTCAACGACGCAAACACAATGGGCCGAATCATGCTGGAAAATTATGGTGTGTTAATGCACAAATCGGCCAATAAATTCAGGGGTTCAAGAGATACACCATGACTTGCGAATCGCCAAAACCTGCTGGTCGACTTACGTTGCTCCGCCATTTACTTCACACAAATGGCATCTCGCCCTTAGGCACCACCCCCCCTCCCCCGCCCCCCCCGTCCCTAGCAAGATTCAGCTGGCGATATCTCCACTTTACCTCACGACTGCCACCTTCCCATCCTAAATAGACCTGATCTTGCTGGAGTGGGGCATCTCACGGGGCACACCATTAGACTTTTCTCTGCACCCTTCAGCTCAAATATCTTTTGCACCCTAATTGCTGGAAGTGCAAGCAGATAATGGCGCGGGGAGGGCAACGGGGCATCTGGGACCTCAGTGAACGGCGGGCCCAACAGCGTATCACCTTAATCAATGGGATTTAAGAATTGAGAAAGAAACAGAGGAACAATGGAGATGGAAATAGAATGAATTAGAGTCAAATCAGGTACAGAGAGTGAAATAAAGATTGGATTAAGAGAGCAAAAAAAAGACAGAAAGAAAAAGTAAGAACATTTTTAAAAAAAAAAATATTTGAATTTTTAAAAATCTCCAAGAAAAATTTACTACATGCAGGAATGAGATTAAACACTTTAAAGTTTTCAATTTCTAGGCCAGAGAGATTGATGGGAATTGCATTTAAAATGATCATGTAGTTAAAAAGGTACTTGTGTTGTTAACTACCAGACTTAAATTTCTACGGTGAGGTTAATGGGCAATTAAGGTGCAAATCCAGCAAGTTCTTAAAAAATAACGGGGAGTCTAAGGACGAGATGTTGTTTGTGTGAAGCAAACTGCAGAGCAATGTAAATCGACCAACAAGCTCCGGAGATTCGCAACTCACAGCGTATCTCTTAATCCCCTAAACTTGCTGCCGATTTGCATATTAATAACACACAGTTATTTTTCCAGCAAGATCCAGCCCAATATTTCTTGCCAGAACTGCCTTCTTCATTTAAGCTTCACAGATTGTCTGAGCGCATAAATTATTTATTGATTGAACACAATATAAATAGCTAAACTCTTCACTGAATTTCATAGAAATGCAATTTATTGGCTGACATACTTTAAATGAATAAATAAGTAATTCAGTCACAGCGTAAATGGAATCCATAAATAAATAAACAATTCCCATGATTAAATAATTAATTCAATGACTGCAACAAATAACTAATTGTCTTAGTAAAAGTTAATTCACTGACTGTAATAAGAAATGAATAATCAATCAGTTTAAATAAATAATTATTCATCCTGGACTGAGTAAATAAAATAATCAATTGTCTGAAAAACAAATCATTGGCTGGAATAAGAAAAATATTTTCCCTGATGTTTTAAATAATCGCTCAATAAAATTAATATTTTTTCCTTTCAAATAAATCAAATAGAATAATTAACATCAGTTTATAACAATCCTCATATTAATATAGTTGTGCCTCCAGCAGCTAACTTATTGTGATAGGCATTCCTCCAATTTACTGTTCAAGACCTCAGTTTTTGTTTATCTCCCTCCCAGGCACTTGTTAAGCAGTTATCTTTCTTTGTTTGCTGACAACTCTTCTCTTAACTGTTAACACTCCCAAGCTCTCTTTCCATTACCTTAACTCTGATTTTTAAATCTGCTACATCACTGGATATTGGTTGGAACCCATGTTAGATCACCTAATCCCACTGGATTAATCAGGCAACTCGAGGTGGATGGCCTGAACACCTAAGGCTCCAACCATCATGCTCCAGTTTTAGTTCCAAAGGCTAATTTTTATTCTGTTCCTCTCAAGACACAACTCACCCCAGGAAATCCCATAGTAGCAAGCCCAAGACTTGTAGCCATGTAAAAGGGGTGTAGATGGCAGTTTCTTGATAGACTTCGAGTATGATCTGCATCTTTATGTCCTGCTGATAAAACAGCTATTTCCTGAGATGTTCAAAAGACCGTCTCACTTTTTTTGATGTGACTGGTCACCTCTTGGTAAATCATACCATTGTTGCAGATGATACTGCCATCAACATCAAGGCAGCATTCAACTGAGTATTGCACCAAAGAGCCACAGCAAAACTGAAATTAATGGGGGTCAAAGGGAAAACCCAACATGAAGGAAGATGGTGGTGGCTGTTGGACGGCAATCATTGCAGCCCCAAGACACCATTGCAGGAAAAGTGTCCTCAACCCAATTAGCTTCAGCTACTTCATCAGTGACCTTCCCTCCATCACAGGGTCCGGAGTGGGGCTGTTCACTAATGTTTCCATAGTGTTCAGCTCCATTCACAATTCCTCCAATAATGAAGCAGCCCATGCCACATCATCAATTGTGTGATTGCTTACACAATCACCATCCGCTCACTTACTTTTATACAATTTTTATTCTAGCTACATTTTTCTCACAATTTGGCTCCACAATCCAGAGAGTAGAAACATTATTTAGAATAGAAACACGGGGCAATTTTCAAACGTCACGCACCCCATTTGCGAGGCATCTGTCAGTTGAAAATGAGAGGGAAACAGCAGCAGTCCCTTGTTTCCCAAAGCCTGCCTGATACGATTCTCAGACGGGCCTATAGATGAACGTTCAGCACTTCGACTGAAAACAGGCGGGCAGGCTGCTTACGTTTTCAAATTGGGTTCCTACCTCGGTTGTAGGACCATTTGCAGTTTTCAAGTACAAATGGGCGGAGTGTGCCACCGGTGTCCTGGCTAATTAACCCCTCAACCAACATCACTAAAAAAAAACAGATTATCTGGTCATGTATCTCATAGCTGTTTGTGGGACCTTGCTGTGTGCACATTGGCTGGCGTGTTTCCTACGTTACTGCACTTCAAAAGTACTTCATTGGCTGTAAAGCGCTTTGGGACGTCCTCAGGTTGTGAAAGGCGCTATAGAAATGCAAGTCCTGTCCTTTCCTTTAAAGAAATACTATTCCTTGGGTAGCAGGATACTCTCCACCTGTTAGTTTCAAACACTCACTGCCACAACTTTCCGGCACAAGTCCACCTTTTCTTTAGATCGTTGCAGCAGAGCTCAAAGTGAATTGCAGCTGAATTAAAGGCCAAATGATCGAGGTTTTGTGTTCCCCATAGCCCCTGGTGAACTCAATCAGAAAATCATATGCGCTGAGTAATTAATAGAAAGGCCCTGACTGTAAATTAAATGAGTATTTTCTTTACGCCTTATAAAGAACGTGACTCCAGGAAGTGGCAATGAAATACTATAAGCCAAACAACTATCTTAAGCTGAAATAGTGAGCATTTGTAGAACCACGCGAGTCAATTTAACATCCCACACAGTCTCCTTTTGCAGTGGCTCTCCTGTACTTGGCCCATTATTACAATTGTGAATGAATGTTGTCTGTGCATGTGTTTATAGACCAGCTTTCAGTACTACAATAGCACTTGAATGAAAGATGAAAAATGCCCCAAATATGGTGAGTACTGGCAGCGGTGGTCTGAATAGATTTTGACGAATATATTTTTTCAGATATAGTCATTTTCTATTTATGTATTTTTTTGTTGTTGCCATTTTCAAATAATAATTGGCTGCTGCAGCTGATCTGGCACCTGTGACTGTAAGTAAGCTGGTGACTTGTGTATCACCTGAGGGGTGAATGGAGTCAGCTAGAAAATGCTGGTAATAACCATCGTTCATTTTTAATGTAGACCGTACCTCCACCCCACAGCATTGTAAAAGGTGCATATCTCCTAATGTAAGAAACACTTCCAATAAATGCTAGTTCTTGTGTCTGCAAAGCTGCATTATCCTTAAAACAGCAATAAAATGCAACACTTAGCAGGGGGACTGAATTGCATTTTGAACCTAACTTAAAAAACCTTAAATAAAACATGACTAGGGTAGAGACTAAGGGCATAAACCATAAAATTAATACTACTTTTGTGGGTGCATCAATAAAATACTGCACATTTAAAGGAGTGAGATCACAAAAGCCTTGAAATTCTGCTGTGCAAAGATTAGTATATGGGCACTTAAACCACTTCTGTGCAAATCCTTTGTCCACTATTTAACAAAGTCAGTAACCTGATGTTAAAATAGCAGGGAAAGGAATTGTATATGAACATGTTTAACTTGCACAGGCTAATCTTTGCACAGCGTAGCTTCAAGCCATAGGGTATAGCAGGTGACGGAGAGTGCATTCGAAGGGGATGAGTTTGGACAACTTTTCTGACATCCTCCAATATTCCAGCCAGAATGCTGCTGCAGAATTTCCACACAGGCCTTTTTAGAGGGCAAGAGGCTCGTTTCCTTTTCATTGTGATGATTAACTACGATTATGGGTACATTATGATTTGATGTTTTACTTCTCCCCAGGCAGAAATTCTACTATCGGCGAGTGATTTGGTGGAGCTTGCTGTGCAAAGTATTTTCTGGAAACTACTGGATAATCAACTGAAAGTTTAAAGGCAACAATTTTAACCCTTTTTCTGCCGGTAGATGGGCAGTTGAAGTTGCTCCGGTTACTTGTCCACTCTGGAGCTGCTGGAAGCTGACCCATCGCAATTTTAACATGCTCAACTGAGCAAGGGCACCCACCTAAAGCCAGTGAGCTCCTTTTTAATATACGCATGCTGGGTCCCTATGACGTAATCGGGACTTGACTGTAATTTTAACTCGCCTGCCTGAGCAGAAAGTGGCAAAGAGTTTCCTCACCAGGTTAAACTGGTGCGAGACCAGAAGGGGCCGAAAAAGGCCATTTTTTTCCAGTTTTATATTACTTGCCTTGTGGGACCAGGAGCAGGCGTGCTCCCTTGGACACCACAAGAAAACTTAGGCCTCCCCTGCCGCAAACTAGCCCCACACCCGATTGTGAGACTCCTGCGGGATGGGCCCAGCAATCGATCCCATCACTTATCTGGTCTCAACAGGCGGCTTCTGGGCAGCGCGATTTTCCGATGCTTGCTGCTGAATTCCCACCCAGCGGGATTCCCACCCAGTGGGATTTCAGTGAAGCCTAGGAGTTAAAATACCCCAGGCCTCATTTCTGGAGCAGTGGGTCAGATTCTAACTCACACTGCTGCTCACCCGCTGAAAATTGGTCTGAATTAAAATCAGGCCGCTTCTTTCAGCCTGGGACAGGGAAGATTCCCTCAGTATGTTTCATATTAATCTAAAGGTATATTCATCTACATATAACAGTGACTACACTCCAAAAGTACTTCATTGGCTGTAAAGCACTTTGAGACGTCCGGTGGTCGTGAAAGGTGCTATATAAATGCAAGTCTTTCTTTCTTTTTACAATATTCAGTAATAATGTCAAAACTCTTTCCTTTACTTGGTTTTTAGATTGAAAAAATAGCTTCCACTATAACATGGTCTGAACAATTTCTAATATGATCGCATTTCAAAAACTGCTGATGGAAGATTAAAGTATGCTCTAAAATCAACGGCTGACGCAGTCATGTTTGGAACCTGATTGTGAAAACAGCAATCGAGAAATTAAGCAATATTTCTGAAAATCAAAGGCTCTAAAAATTCTCTCAGCCTCCTAATTATGCGTTGGTCGTCGATTTCTTTTCAAAAGTATCGGTCTGCTTGCCTTGTGAAAAATGGTGTAATTCCTGCAGATCTGTGTAACTCACAGTACATAGAGGGAGCCAGCGAGTCATTTTCAGCAGTCTGAACACTGGAGATACATAAAGAGCAGCGTTTTCTGCTGTTAATTATTAAGTTAGATTTCTGCATTTGGTTCATCGCTGACTTTAATTACTTTTAGGAATGGCTCTAATTGCTACAGATGTAATAGTTTATAGCGGTAGTGGCACCATGGTGAAATGACCATGTTTGTGAACAGAATGTCAGCTGTGGATCCGTTGGTAGTACACTTGCCTCTGAGTCTGAAGGTTGTGGGTTCAAGTCCTACTCCAGAGACTTGAGCACAGAAAGCTAGGCTGACACTCCAGCGCTGAGAGAGTGCTGCACTGTTGGAGGTGCTGTCTTTCGGATGAGATGTTAAATCGAGGCCCTATCTGCTCTCTCAGGTGGACATAAAAGATCCGAGGCACTATTTCGAAGAAGAGCAGGGGAGTTATCTGTGGTGTCCTGGCCAATAGTTATCCCTCAACCAGCATAACAAAAACAGATTATCAGGTCATTATCACCTTGCTGTGCGCAAACTGGCTGTTGTGTTTCCTACATTGCAACAGTGGCTCTACTTCATTGGCTGTAAAGCGCTTTGAGACATCCGGTGGTTGTGAAAGGCGCTATCTAAATGCAAGTCTTTCTTTCAGAGGGAGCACAAACACTTGTTATCAAGAGTATCAGGTGCTGCAAATGATATTTTTTATCCCAAGATTTGAAAACCATATTATACAGGTTTATATGGAAACACATTTCATATCCAGCAAGGATGGCAACACGCCAGTAATTTGCAGCAAGGAGTTCGTCTCTTTCTGGCTGTTCTTAAGAATTCCGGTTACTCACAAACTCCCTGAAGCAGAGACATTGCCCCTTTAAATGAGGAGATTAAAATGCTTATATTGCAAGATTGTTTGCTGAACATACCACAGCTGCGCAGTCACAGCTCTGTAGTGAGTACTCACTTATGTAGTGAAATATGCAGCTGCAATAATGGGAGGTTATTGGTGTATTACTGCTGGTTTTCCAGAGAATGCTTGCCTGACAGTTAACCCCTATATAATGGTGTTTTTAAAATCAGTATAGCTCGCGCTTCCATCTGCATCTGTCAAGTAGCTGAGCATTTAAACCACTGAATATGCACAGGGGAGAATAGGGCAAGGGTTAGATTCTGAAACGTCAGCTTCTCAAGCAAGAGCTGCTCACTACAATGATGCTGATGTAGGTAGTGCCTAAACTGTCCTCTATGGGACTATTTCTCTGCTTGCATATAATAAGAGGGAACAGACCAGAACTGGAGGAGGTTCCAGGCACTTCAAGTCCTTGACTCTATTTCAGGAGACCACCCTAAACATCACCAGGGACAAGAGCATCAAAAGTGCAGGACAGGTTGAAGCCAGCAGCCTTCCCCAAACTCAGGAGTGCCTGGAAAGCAGGTAGTGAGCTGCGTATAGATGCCATCAATTACCCTTGTATTTTAAGAACTTCAGCAGTTTAGTGCAATTAGGAAGCCCTGTTATGCTACTGATGCTGTTGAGTGGGAATGCAGATGAAGATGTTGGGTCTACTGAACAAAGCATCAGTCACCAACTTTGGCACATGTGTGGGCAGTAAATTGACTGTTACTGCTGATATCCCCTGTATGGAAAGAGCCGAAGAAAATGGACGGGCGTGGTCACCTTGACAGTTACTGGCAGTGTTGTCCCTATTTTTGAGGTTAGCTGCAGGTCTCCTGGAAGCAGATGACACATCTCTGTAACTGTCTTCCTACTAAACCTGAGCCTCTGGAGGTAGTGTTCCTCAGGCATTTCTAAAGAGCTATGCCTGACCTTGTAGATATTGTGGATGGCAGGTGTAGACAGTACATCATTGGTGCCACCTGTCATCCCTGCTGTGTTGCTTGTCCTCTTCCACTAAGTCAAGTGAGAGGGGAGCACTGCAAGCAATCCCCACAGCTATGAACCAACTGCCTGCAAAAACTGATTGACACCGTTACATTTAGCTTCTTATTCCTGACGTGTGGGAGCAAATTGTAGGGTTTCAAGAAGCAGAATGGATTTCACAGACTAGACAATGATCGCTTGATAAAGTTATGGACCTGCAACTGCATAAGCAATTCTGAATTATAAATTTCTAAATGTAAACATGACTGTTTAAAGATGAATAATTGTTAGTCTATTCTATGCTCTTTTTGATGCTATTAAAAAAGGTAACAAATGATTTGAAAAAATGTTTTGTGAATGAAAAATATAATTATGACACAACATGTTTTTGAAAAGCAATTAGACTAGCTGAATGGAAGGATCAATTTATAATTTCCCTGTGAGTAGGTTTGTCCTGGTATTTTCAGCCACTCGTATAGCAATGCATCAATAGGACTACAACACTATTTTGCAAGACCTATCAAGGGATTCTATTAAAACACAGTGCATGCGTGCCAAGAATAAGGTTATGCAGGCGCACTTCAGAATCATTGCAATTTTGAGTGTAGTGCATAAGTTTAGCATTAAAAAAGGGGCATTGCTCATTCCCCTCCACTTTACAGTATTTCTCTATAGAACTAGAGCAATACCAGATTTATGAGGTAAGTACATTTTATTTTGTTTAACCTTAATTCTGGCTTTGGGATTATTGATGTATTTTCCGCATTTCATTCATAGGTGGCCAATGTCCTTGGTCCCGATTCCTGTCAACGGTTTTGACAGAAAATCCATTGCCGCAGATTGTAGTTGTGTCCATATACAACTGTGTTTGCTTGACCTTTATCAGCAACTGCTGTTCAGCAGATATTGTTCAGGTCTCTACCTGGGAAAGTACAGCAAGAGCGTACAGAAAGGCTCGCCAGGTCCCAGTGGATGCAGGCTGAGTGCCAGTAGCCTGCTATTGGCTCATACCTACCAACATACATACACTTTACATTCAGTAGGCCAGATTTTCTGATTTGGGTGCCGTTTAATCCCAAATGATTAGAAACAGGCACTAAACTCATTTGAGGTGAAGAGCGCTGTTTGCACACAATTCTCTTCGGTCATCTTATTATCGTAATTAGACACAGCTTCAGATGCCACTTTGGACATGTAGGAAGCTCTCAAGTGGGAGCGGAAAACTGCAGTGTAGGTGAAATTTAAAGGGATGGAGGCAATTAAAGGGAAGTGTCAAAATAGGGGAGCAAAAATTCTTAAAACCTTTGGAAAAGCTCAAAAGCTGAAGGGAGAGAGGACTAAGAAGTGACGGGGACAAATGAAGTAAAAGAAAACACAAGGTGCAGGTATGAATCTGCAGCCAAGAGAAGGTGCAGCCCAACACCCAACCCCTTGTTTGATGGCTGCTGAAGAGGAGTTGGTGTTGCATGATATGGTTGTGAGAAGGATTGACCTCTTTGTCACTCCGGGGCACCATCCCCATAGGCCAGGATTACAGCATGTCTGGAAAGAGGTGGAGCTTGGTTTCAGGCAGCGTGTGACTAGTGCTGCCATTGGCTCGACCAGTCCTATGCTACACGATAGCTGCAGGTCTCCGAGTAAGAGATGGCATAGCATCTATCTCTCTGTGAAGATAGTTCAACACAGTTATTATCAGGCAGGTGTGATTATGACTACAGATATGGTGGTATCTTGACAGATGTGGTCAATCAGGCTATGCTAGTTGTTGATCACCATGACATACCTGTTTTCTGGTTATTGACAGCATGACATACTCTGATTTGAGTGCTTTCAAAGAAGTATCTAACGTTATGCCCAGTCAAGCTTTCACATATTTTATTTGTGCCATTGGCTGTACCAGCTTCTTTTAAGAATAAGACCAATCGTCTGCAAAAGTGAGGTATGCACACCTCTGTCTATAGATATATGGATTTGTGGTTGGGCACAGGGTACCTCTAGGTGAAGCTTGACCTGACCTCCATCAGTGCCCCTTTCCTTCCTCCAAAATGGTCAGATTGAGGATTCCCATTGGGAAACCCACAGCAGGGAATAATGACATTGAGTACAAACACGGTGCAGCAGAACAACTGATAAAAAAACTAACAAGAACCTAAAGGCCACCGGGGAAAAAAATGAAGAAAAAGAGTCAAGAAATGGCTGAAATGCACTTATGTTAACATTGCCATTTCCAATAAAGGAAGTTCCATATACTTACAGTAATCTACCATTTCATATGGGCCTAATTATGAATGGATGTCCTACATGCACAGGGGGTGGGGGGAGGGGGGCACTAACGAGAGGCTCAAAGCAACCCAATAAGAATTTTCAAGTTCAAGCTCAGAATTTTATCTGCTACAACACAGAAAAAAAAAATCACCCAACTAAAAGCATTTTGTGAAAGAGGAACTTAACTTTAATTTATCATCTCCTCTGACTTGTTACATTACTGAAAATGCCACAGTCGTGCCATGCTTATTTTGATTGGTAATTCATTGCTCAGGCAACTCAAATCATTGAGCCTTAAATCCATGTCATTAGATAAACTTTTTCAGTCCACTAGATGTCAGTGTTTCAACTTGTTTTACACCCTGACGACACTCGAGTGATACAGGCCACATTCGACTCCAAAGTGCCTTGAGGCATGTGTTGTATTTGAAGGTACAGTATTTTAGATTGCCCAGCAAACTGAGATGTGCCTTTTATTCAAGGCATTTTTATTTTCTTGTGAATATTGTTTTTACACCAACGCATTTTGTGTCAACATAAATTGGACAATTCAGCATCAATTGTTTCTGCTCAAAAATGAAAGTCTCTTCTGTATATTGCACTTCATCCCACTCTGCAGTGAAGTAGGAGAGTAGAAATTTGTGACCTATATACATGCCAACTATTAGCTTTTGAAGTTGACAGTCACTGTTTCAAGCCACTTGACATCTTGTCGGCATTTCAAAAGAAAATCAGCTATTTTTCACTGCAATTGAAGGCTGTCAACCAATCAGATGAGTTGGAGTCAGTCAGAGATAGTCAGATCAGGTTCATTTAAAGGCGTTAATGCCTTTATTAAAATGGTGGACAGAGGAATGCCATACCAGTTTGTTAATTATTTGCTATTATGACCAAATGTAATTCGTAGTCTGGTGTATATTAAGGTTTTATGAACATTTGAGGCCGTAATTTGCTATAGCAAGGCATTGAATGGCATCTGCCGTTAGTTAGACCTGCCCTTGCCCATTTAAGTTTTTTAACTCTTTGCGCAGCAAGTTGCTGAAAGTGCGAACTGATAACGGCGCAGCGAGGGAAAATCGGACATCTGGGACCGGAGTGAACAGGGAAAGCAACAGTGTATCTCTTGGCCAATCAGATTGAAGGATTGTGATATAAACAGCACAAGGACTGAGAAGGATGAGTAAATTAAAGGGGGTGAATTCAATGTCAAATCACGTACAGAAAGAGAAATAAAGAAAGAGAGGAAAAGAAAGATTGGTTTAAGAGAGAGAATTTTTTTTTAAGTAATTAGATTTTTAAAAAATTTTACATTTAAAAAATCTCCAACAACAATTTAGACCTGAAGGAATGAGACTCCACATTTGTAATAGTTAATTTTCGGTACCAGAGAGGTTGATTGGCAGTAATTAACACTTATCACGTCATTAAAAGGGTATTTGAAATTATTTTCTGTGGTGAGTTTAGTTTATATCTACCGTGCAAATACAGCAACTTCGCATCATTCAATGCAATTCAATGATGAGGCAGACAGCGAGATGCCGTTATCACAACGCTAATTGCGGAGGGGTGCAACTCACACAGCACCTTTTGAATTTTTGAGTTTAACCGCGTATCTGCCGCTCACCTGAAGCTGCTGTACCTTTTGCCTCACCGTTATTTTGACAATAAAATCTGGGCTAAAATGTTTGAAGTGCACAGCAGATTGACCCACATTTGAAAGAGAAAAGAGAGGTTAATGTTTGGGAGTGACCCTTAGTTTTAAGATGTAATTTGTTTGTTTAAAATAATTAAATTAACACATCTGCAATCCTGCTTTCCAACGCCTGCTCTGAGCTGTTATTTGGCTCGAGACAGAGATAGCTGTGATACTGAGTCAACTTTGTCTTGTGTATTTAGAATGCACTACCAGTGACCACACGTCCCTGTTTTCCAGGACAGTCCCCGGATGAGGTGTGTAGGGGCTCTGTACACACTCGTAGGGACATCGGAAATGCCGGTTTCAGGCATGCCAAGCGCATGCGCTGGAAACCGATATTTCTGATCTGTCAAGAAAGCTCTTGAGCATGATAGCAAAATACTGCAGATGTTGGAAATCCGAAATAACAACAGAAAATGCTGGAAAAACTCAGCAGGTCAGGCAACATCCGTGGAGAGAAATTTGAGTTGACGTTTCGGGTTGGACCCTTCTTCAAAACTGGAAAGAAAAGAAACTAGATCGGAGGCAGGGCTGTTCAAGCTCTTGAGCATGTTTTAGTGTTTTTGGGGGTGATCTCCATTCATATATTTGACAGGTCTATCTGTCAAGTGTTTGAAGGGAGATTCCCTTCTTTGATTGGCTCCCCATGGCCCATGTGATCCCAGGGATGCTGCGAACCGCCTGCGCCTCTGGGATACGTGGGCCCTGCGCATTTCGTCGTGGAGAGGCCCAGGAGCGGAAGTGTCCGGACCTCAGGAGCCTTCAGGTAAGTCCGTAGGTTTTCTCCAGATCGGAGGCCTCCGCACGCAGGAAGCCTCCGATCGGAAAATACGGCCCTATGTCCCTAGGCGAACAATATCCTCGGAAGAGTTCCCGGTTCACGAAACTCCTCCCCGAATATGCAAGGGTTCAAATCAGGAGCCCCGTGACCCCCTGAGCTGCCCTGCCGTCAGTCAGTGGAGTGGGCGGGGCTGTGCGGCGAGGCGAGTTCTGATTGGTGGGAGGGGTGTCAATCTCCTGTTTACAACCAGTAGAAGGGGTGGACTCACTGAGGGACTTTAATTTATGCAGAGATCGCGCTCCATGGCCACAGTGAGCACGCTTCACCTGATCCCTACTGAATCCCCAGATAGTTCCCAGATTGCACGCAGTTTTCCTGTGAAATTTGGTTGAAGGGAAAGCAGTCCCGGAGCCAAAATGCCCAAGTAACAGGGGCCGCTGGTAGCCGGAATAATGAGCGGCGGCTGGAGCCAGGCCGTGTGGATAACCCAGGAGCCAGATCAGAGAGCCTCGGGTGGTGTGGGTGAGTGTCAGGCTGTGAGGAGGGGGAGGAACCTCCCGAGTGATTGTGGTCGGCAGATGCTGTGAACAGCAGCCACATTATTCAGGCAGAAAGTTCTGGCACTGCTTTTTGCAGCTTCATTTTGCTTCAAAATAACAAAAATCAGCAACAATCCCCCCCTCCCTGCCTCCCTTCCACGGAGCCGCCATATGTTCCTAGGCACACACAGATTGGCTATAACACAGAAGGTACAGCACTATTGCAGTTGCCATAGCTACAACGCTGACTGAATGGCGTATGACATAGAACACATACAAGACTCGAGATTCGGTGTAAAGTGAAAATGGTGTTGTCAAAAAAGCATAATTGCATAACCAGCTTCAAAAGAAGCAACAAAATCGCCATGCCAATTTTCTAGAAATGCGGAGATAGCACAACAATCATTAATAAATCCGTGAAAAAGTAAATGACTTGGGCACTGACGTGAAGAAAGAGATTTTCTGAATAGGCCGTACAGACAATGGGTACGAAAAACTGAACAGTTACTGTATTATTTAGAGAAAGTGTCCGAATGCGTTTCAATAGTGTGACGTCACATTCGCGGTAATTACGTGCACATTTGTAGTGTATATGTGCAACTTAAAATATAGGCTGCTAAAAATGTTGCCTCGCCGCGCTACGCTGCACAACCTACGTTTTCCGTCCTGACTACTGTGGCCCCACCCTGTGCGTGTTTAGAAAATATGGTCACCTCAGGTCAGTAGCGCTATTGAAGCCCCTACAATTGCTTTTATTTTCATATTTAAAATATCTGTAACCATTCCAAGAATAATTATTTTTGGAAGGTAGCATCAAAATAAGCTCCAAAATGCTGGAAAAATCTCTAAATATAGCATCAAAAAATCAAGGTTTTTTGGTATGCACGTCCCCTGAATCCCCTTAGACAACAAACCTCATACCTTTGGCTGTTGGTCAGTTTTGCTGGTGATTCCGTCTGCAATGTATGTGCCTAGTTGGATTTTCTATTTTCTGTTGCCCTTTACTCACTATCCACAGTGAAGGAAGAGAATATAAACTTCCTACCTCATTGGATTTTCTGCCAATTCCAAAATGAGTAGCATCTGCTGGTCGTAAAGGTACATCAAAGTTTGTGAAATCTGCACCCCTCATGAATTACAAACATCATATTAGTTTTAGTAAATGGTCAAATAACCACTGTTGTCAGATAACCAAAGGGATTTATAGTACCGTGCACTCCATAGGCCTCTGGCAATAGGAAGATGGTGGAGGTGGATGAACAAAGAGGTACATAGGAACCAGATACTCAGCATACCATTATTCAAAATCTCTTTTCCAAAGGATAACTTAATACCACTAGCACATACTTCCATCTTTGTAAATTGTAGGTAAGGCTGATGGATGTGATCAGATAGCAACACAAAACTATCCTGCTTAAGTGATGGAATTGATGTCTCTTATATCTAAATGCTATCTTCTTCTTCTTAGGCAGTCCCTCGGAACTGAGGATGACTTGCTTCCACATTAAAAATGAGCTCGCAGGTGGCTGATTAGTCCAATGTGGAACCTACAGTCTCTGTCACAGGTGGGGCAGATGGTGGTTGAAGGGGCGGGTGGGTGGGTGTGGGTTGACATGCGCTTGGCTTCCGCTTGCTCCCGGCGAAGAGACTCGAGGTGTTCGGCGCCTTCCCGGATGCTTCTCCTCCACTTTGTGCGGTCTTGGGCCAGGGATTCCCAGGTGTCGGTGGGGATGTTGCACTTTTTCAAGGAGGCTTTGAGGGTGTCCTTGAAGTGTTTCCTCTGCCCACCTGGGGCTCTCTTGCCATGCCGGAGCTCCGAGTAGAGCGCTTGTTTTGGGAGTCTTGTACCGGACATGTGGACAATGTGACCCGTCCATCGGAGCTGATGGAGCGTGGTCAGAGCTTCGATGCTGGGGATGTTGGCCTGAGCAAGAACACTGACGTTGGTGCGCCTATCCTGCCAATGGATTTGCAGGATCTTGCGGAGGCAGCATTGGTGGTACCTCTCCAGTGCTTTGAGGTGCCTGCTGTACACGGTCCATGTCTCTGAGGCATACAGCAGGGCAGGTATCACTGCTGCCATGTAGACCATGAGCTTAGTGCCAGGTTTGAGGTCCTGGTCTTCAAACACTCTCTTCCTCAGGCGACCGAAGGCTGCACTGGCACACTGAAGGCGGTGTTGGACTTCGTCATCGACGTCTGCCCTTGTTGACAGTAGGCTCCCGAGGTATGGAAAGTGGTCCACGTTGTCCAAGGCTTTGTCGTGGATTTTGATAATCGGGGGGCAGCACTGTGTGACGGGGGGCAGCAGGTTGGTAGAGGACCTTTGTCTTACGGATGTTTAGTGTAAGGCCCATGCTCTCGTATGCTTCGGTGAAGGTGTTTACGATGGTTTGGAGTTCGACCTCCGAGTGAGCGCAGACGCAAGCATCGTCTGCATACTGTAATTCGACGACGGAGGATGAGATGACCTTGGATCGGGACTGGAGGCGACGGAGGTTGAACAGTTTCCCGTTTGTTCTGTAAATTAGCTCCACTCCAGTGGGGAGCTTACTGAGGGTGAGATGGAGCATTGCAGCAAGGAAGATTGAGAAGAGCGTTGGTGCGATGACACAGCCTTGCTTGACCCCGGTTCGTACGTGAATTGCGTCTGTGGTGGAACCGTTGGTCAGGATCACGGCTTGCATGTCGTCGTGAAGCAGGCGGAGGATAGTGACAAACTTTTGAGGGCAGCCGAATTTGAGGACACTCCATAATTCCTCACGTGAGGAGTGTCAGCTGTGGCTCACCTCTGAGTCAAGTTGTGGGTTCATAGTCCCACTCCAGGGACTTTGAGCACATAAATCTAGGCTGACACTCCAGTGCAGCGCTGAGGGAGTGCTGCACTGTTGGAGGTGCTGTCTTTCAGATGAGACGTTAAACTGAGGCTCTGTCTGCTCTCTCAGGTGGACGTAAAAGATCCCAAGGCACTATTTCGAACAAGAGCAGGGGAGTTATCCCTGGTGTCCTGGCCAACATTTATCCCTCAATCAACATAACAGAAACAGTTTACCTGGTCATTATCATATTGCTGTTTGTGGGAGCTTGCTGAGTACAAATTGGCTGCTGTGTTTCTCACATTACAACAGTGACTACACTTCAAAAAGTACTTCATTGGCTGTAAAGCACTTTGAGATATCCGGTGGTGGTGAAAGGCGCCATATGAATGCAAGACTTCCTTTCATGGATGGTGTAGAAGCAGCAAAGGCTCTTTTTAGTGGGACTCTGGAGACCATGCTTGGAATGTTTAAAGAGTTTACCTGCCTGGTACCTCATGAAAACCTGAGCTCAAATCTAGGACACACCAGTTTTGTGTTTATTTACTGACATATTTTGCTTTTTGTGTTGTAGCACTGTGGTGTGTTTCTTTTCTAAAAGAAGTAAACAACAAAATAAAATAAGCCTAGAATTTACAAAGATCACCAAAGAATGATGGATGAGGTAAGCCTTTCGGCTATCTTGCTTCGTCCATCCAGAAAGATCCTAAAATCCCTCCGAGGAACGTCCAATTGTTTCTTTAAATGATTCCAAAGTTTCTGCCTTCACTGGAAGTCTATTTTAAGTATTGATCACACTTTGGGGGTAATTTTAACTTTTGTCGGAAGTGTAAAATGGGCGGTTACCGGACAGGCCAGCTGTTTACACCCCTTCTGATGTCCCTTTCCATTAACCTCAGTGGGAAGGAAAATTGGGAGAGGTGTATAACGGGCAGCCCATCCGATATGGCCCGTTTTACACTATCGCTAAAAGTTAAAATTACTCCCTTTGTGTGAAGAGGAATTTACTGATATTAATCCCAAAATTATACTGTACAAGTTTACCCCTTGTTCTACTCCCACAATGTAATTTATTGTAATATTTCAAATTTACCTTTTCCATTCCCTTGACTATCTTTTATACTTCTGTGAGAGCACCTCTCAGATGCTTCCTTTCCACGCTGAAAAACCCAAGTATCTCAGTCTTTCCTTACAGCTTAGAACCCGGACGCTAAGGATTCAGCCTGGCGGCTCTTCTCTACACTGCCTCACAATACCTGAATGGTTCCCTTGTGTCTCAGTAAGCAGAACTGGACACAATACTGAAGATGTGGTCTGACCAAAGCACTATAACGTTTGATCGCCTCTTCTGCTTTGACTATGTAATTCAATGGCTTTGTTGATTGCTGCACTGCATTGGTTGGACATGTTTAACGTTGAATCTGCTAAGATTCCACAGTCTCCTTCAGCTTCATCCATAGCTCTTTCAGCACCATTCATGGAAAACGCACGTTGCCCATTTTTCATTCCGATGTGCAGCACTCTACACTTGCCTGCATTAAATTTCATCTGCCATTGTTCTGCCCAATTGCATAATTTGCCCAGCTCATTCTGGAATTCCTGAGCTGCCTCGTCTGATTCACTGCCCCTCCTAGTTTGGCATCATTTACAAGTTTAACCATTTAGAATCATAGAGTAATACAGCACAGAAGGAGGCCATTCAGCCTATAGGGTCTGTGCATTCAGCTTCTGAATCTCCGACAGTTATGTAAGTTAGCTATGTGATATAAGCATTTGAATGCCTATCTCTTTTTATGAAATTACCTTGTTCACCGTTTTAACCAGGTGTTAACCTACTTACAATCAATCAGTTAACACCTCCATTAAAACAACAGACAAAGGCCAGGAGCCCTGGATTTGCCCAAAGTGAAGCGGAAAACCCGTTTACGCACGTGGACAGGGTTTTCACTGCAGTTCTGGTGAAGTTCTGGCAGTGGAACGGGAATAGTTCTGAGGATTTTCCTGACCAAGGTAATTTCATGCTAATATGTTAAGTGTTCATACTCTAATATCGCACAGAGTCATTTGTAGGCTTTAATGACTGGACATTTTTGAAATTGTTGCAAATGATTTTAAAAATTTGCATAATTTTTTCCTGTTGACAGCCACTGTTTTCTCTACCATTGTAGAATAAACCCAGACCTGTATCATAGGCCACATCTTAGTTCAATTGTCACACTTTATCGATTGTCTAGATAGTTGTAGGCGCAAACTTATGCGCTACAGTAATTAAAATAGATAAGTAGTCTTGATGTAACCGAGGCTTCGAACAGGCTATGTGCTTGACTTTGAATATGTTCCATTAAAAGCAAAAGAACTGAACTGAGAATCTAGTAACGCCCAACAATTCATTTTCCTATAACTCACATAGGACAGATTAAAAAAAATAAATGTGAAGATAATTTAGATTTATAATTGAAGAAACAAATGTGATACTCATTGAAACAGATTCTCAGTGGTGCTTTCTTAGTATTCTGTAACTGATACAAATCACATTTGGCTTAGGCTGGTGCTGGTTACTACAGCTATGATAAGAGATAAAGGAAAGACTGGCTGGTTTCCATGGGAAAGCTGAACTCAATCCAGACAAGAAAGAAATGAGAGACTTCAGTTTCTAAAGCCTGAAACACTGTACTAAAAAGCAAATTGGATACATATGAGCCAGGAACAATTTTCTCAACTTTTTTAAAATTAAACTCAAAGAATAGAAAAGGGGAAAATAATTTAATTCTGCATTTAAAATAAATTACACCACACCTTCCCCAAAGCATTACTTGGATATGTGGACACAGCTGTGGACTCACTTGAAAAGGGATGCAGTTGGCACTGTACTGCCATGAGGAATGGTGCCCAAAGTTAGGCCTCCCAGTAAATGAGTCCAGTTAGATAGGATTTCAACAGTCAGTCTTTATCCCCTACTGAATTTGGCCCACTTAAGAATGACACAGTGATCCTGAATCTCAAAATGAAAATAACGAAGGGTTTGTATTCTTGTAGAGTTTGTACATATTTTCATACCCATTGACCCGGATGTTGCGATCAGTGGCGAACGGACGGCGTTAGCTGTTCATTACACGTACACTTTTGCACTGGGACTTGCAGTTGATAGAGAGCCAAAACAGCGCGGCACCCTCTACTGGGGATCTGGGACCTGTGTGAACAGGACAAGCAATGTGTGTCTCCTTAATCAATTAGATTGAAGAATCCTTACTGAGCCATGCAGAGTCTAAACCAGGAAGTTTACGGTAGAATATTTAACTCAATGTCAAATCATGTACAGAAAGTGAAATAAAGACAGGGAAAGAAAGATGGGATTAAAAGAGAAAGATAAACGAGACAGAAAGAAAAAGTAAAAAAATTATTTTAATTTTTTAATATCTCCAACAATAATTAAAATCTGAAGGAATGAGACTCCACACTTTTAAAAGTTAATTTTCAGTGCCAGAGAGGTTGGTAAGACTCATCACCGTTACAAATTCACTTGCACTTGAATGGACAAGCCCTAACTTTTTTTCTGGCGTGTTTAGTGGGTATCTATTACTTAAGTACCACAAATTCACGCCCTTCTATATATGTGAATGCTGAGTCTCTTGACGAGGTACCAGTGTAACAAAGCTTGTGGAGGAGCAGGGCAACTCGGACAGCAACTTCCTGATTTCCACATTTAACTGCGCATGTGCGGACTCCGGAAGTTGCTGTCAAATTTACTCCCTAATAACGGTGAGTGCTGATAGCCTCACCGTTATTTCTATCGCAAAAGTATGTATTTTTCTTACAAAATTTCTAGCTAGATTTTATTTGGGCCATATTTGTTAATTTGTTACATCTGGTTTACTTCTATTGGAACAATACTACAAAGAGGATCAATGCTAATGACAATTTTTGATCTAGAATAACTGGCCTTCCCATAAGGGGCAGCACGGTGGCATAGTGGTTAGCACTGTTGCCTCACAGCGCCAGGGACCCGGGTTCGAATCCGGCCTCGGGTGACTGTCTGTGTGGAGTTTGCACATTCTCCCCGTGTTTGCGTGGGTTTCCTCCGGGTGCTCCGGTTTCCTCCCACAGTCCAAAGATGTGCAGGTTAGGATGATTGGCTATGATAAATTGACCCTTAGTGTTAGGGGGATTAAATACGTGGGGTTACGGGGATCGGGTGGGATATGTGTTGGTGCAGGCTCGATGGGCCGAAATGGCCTCTATCTGCACTGTGGGGTTTCTGTGATTTCTGTGAAGCGTGAGTTCCAAATATTTTTTCAAATCTTAAGTAGTCTGATTTGTGTTGATTGCATAACCTTTTCTTTTAAGAAATAAGCCTTAACAAATATGCAGGAGTCACCTTGCTGAACTTATCAACTTTGGGCATGTTGAAAACCATATTGACAGTAACATAACAAATGTTTGCATACCTCCACACTCTCGTTTCAGCGGCTGGAAGGAAGTAACTTACAAACAGGTGGCTAGTGTGTGTTCAAACAGTTTCTAAGATAGTCTAATGGCTATTTATCCAAAACATCCATTTTCGTACCAATCTTTGAAGATTCTTCCCATGAATACCTCACACGAGGTCCATATACTTTTGGTGTCTGGATTTTCATCATCTGAATTTTAGGGATGAGGAGAAACCTGATTCAAAATGCAAAATAATTTGAGCAATAACGGTGCCGGCATAAACCGGCATTGCACAGCACTTTTATATTATACTAGCTGGGGGGGCCCGGCGTTGCCAGGGCAATTTTGGGCCGCGCAATTTACGGCTGGGTGCTGCCGCTCCCCCACTCTGTGTCACTCTTTCCCTCCATGACCCCCTCTCCCTCCCCCTCCATGCCCCTCTCTCTCCCTGCCCCTCTGTGTGTCCCCTCTGTCTCTCCCCCCCGTCTCTGTCCCTGCCCCTGTCTGTCCCCTCTCTCCCTCCCTCTCACCTCTCCCGCTCTCCTCTCCCTCTCTCCCCTCCCTCCCCCTCTCTCCCTCCCCCTGTCTCTCCCTCCCTCCCCTCTCCCTCCCTAGCACCTCAGGCCCGGTGCCGTTGTGATAATTTGGGACCAGGGGAAGGGCTTTGAAAACTGAGCCCGGCCGCGGTGAATGTGCGGGGCCTAGCGGTTGAGGCCCGGCCGGGCTCTGGGGCCGAGACGGACCCCAGCTGAGCTCCTGGTGCGGCAGGGCGCCGTGGCACGGTTAACGGCCGGCCGCTGACGCTCCCCTGCCCGCTTTGTGTCTCGGGCCGAGCGGTTGTGAGGCCCGGCCTGAGTGACTCTAACTCACCTCCCGCTCCCGGAGCCGCAATGTGGGGGTTTGTTTGGCTGGTGCTGTCGCTGTGGGGATGAAAAAAATGGCGGCGAAGTTTTGGGAGGCTGCAGGATTAGGCCCACCCACAGATGGTGGATTGGTCAACCATCAGGTCACTGAACTGTAGGATTGGTCCACCATCACGTCACTCAACGCTAATGAGCGGTAGGATTGGTCAACCGCTAATGAGCAGATTTTTGAGGATTTTTGAACGTTTTTTGTACAGTGTCCGAACAATTTTTGTCTGACCAAAAAGTAAGTATGCCTATTAGACTCCCGTAATGATAAGCTTTCTTTTGATATAACATGCGTGTAGGTACGCTCTATAACTTTTGAGTGTATAGCGGACAGACAGACAGACAGACAAACCAACTCGTTTTTATATATATAGATGTATGTAGTAGAACTGCTATAATTTTACACGAAGTTTTAAATAAGTCGAAACTCACTTAAAGGCAGTCAGTTAGTTGTAGCAGTGGAGTGCTTGCCTCCCATTTGAAAGTTTCAGCAATGTTTGTCATCTAAACATGAATCCATCAATGGGTGAGTTTTTCTAGCTCTAAGTGAGGTCACCTGATGGGCCACGGCTGGCCAAGTGGATGTTATGCTCCACAGGGCAGTAAGAATAGCAAGCCTTCAACAAGGCATAAAGGGTGAGATACCTTCACAGACACTAGGCTGTGCTGTGCTCGTGGTGGAGTTTGTCTGCAGGTCAAACTACAGCAGGTGACACAACTCTGCCACAGCCTCTGTGGTGGTTTGTAGCCTAATAGACAGAGGGGGGAAAATTCAGTTGGTAGCGCCACCCATTAACACCTTAAGAGGGCGCTAAGTGGGGCGCAAAGCAACTAGCGCCCGGGAGCGGCGATATCTGCGCCTCTTGCAAAATTGACCGGACATTTTGTGGCGGCGCTAAACAATACCGCCACGATCTCCTGCGCCGGCAGATCGTGACGTCAGTCGAGTGCGCAACGCCCCGTTAGCGCCCCGGACCGGAAATTGAGTGGCGCCCCCTGCCTTACCGCCTGCCGCTAGCAACGACAGGTTGAGGGGAGCGTTCTGCTGTCAGAAAGGGACTGGGGAGCGCTATTTAAAGGCGACCACTTCCTGCTATTTTTTGTCGGTGACATTTTGGCACCACGCATTCTGAGAGAGAGAGAGAGAGACTTCTGGAGAGATTCAACGCTGTGTGAAGGAGTTTTGGGTACTGAGCAGCACTTTGCAGGTTGGTTTCGATTTGCCCTTGTATCGATTTAGAAGAGACTTGGGGTCTGCACTCTGAGTTGTTCCCCTGGTTTTCTCCATTGTTCTTTCCAGCAGAGTTGATGTACAGGTCTCTCCAGGCCGAGATTCAGGCCGAGATTCAAGGCTGCAATGAGCAGGATGTGGATGCAGAGCAAGATCAACCCTCCCCTTTAAGATAAAAACAGAAAATGCAGGAGAAACTCAGCAGGTCAAGCAGCATCTGTGAAGAGAGAAACAGATTTAACGTTTCAGGTCGATGACCATTCGTCAGAACTCCCCTTTAAGAACTGGATGGTGCCAGTGTGTCTGTGTTCCATTGCTGACTGAAATCACATGAGCTTCGCCAGCGCTGTGAGGTAGCGCCTCGCTCCTCGGCCTTAGCACCTTAAGAGAGGTGTGTAGCGCCTGATTTAGCGCTCCAATCACCTCCAGGGGCGATAAAAGTCAAGTTTGCTGTCGGAGGTGATAATTAGCGCCAGGCGCTAAACTTTGCGCACCGCCAATAATAGCGCCCCAAACGGGGCAATACTGAATTTCTCCCCCAGAGTTCCTCGACAAAATCCAGGTAGGTGCGCTTCTGGAGGGAGGAGGATAACAATGGGTGTGAATAGTCTTCCTGTGGTGTACCTCACTTGTGTGAAAATTGTTCCTCCTCTTCTCCATTCAAAGACATAAATATAAAGGTATTCCCATTTACTATGGTCAAATCGAAAATGACAAATAAATGATAGCTTAGGATATTTTGTTATATTCACAACAGTCAATTGGACAGAGATTAGGATCAAATCAGAACTTAAATTTTGGGTCAGCAGTGATATGACCAGTGGTGCAGTGATATGACCAGTGGTGCAGTGATATGACCAGTGGTGCAGTGATATGACCAGTGGTGCAGTGATATGACCAGTGGTGCAGTGATTAATAAACACTGTTTTGTTAGTTGTGAATCTATGCAACCTGTACAATATAACATGCAAATGTCAAGTTTGGCTTAGCGGAATTAATCTCAGTCTAAAGAGTTGCCACACTGGCAATCAAGAATTAGTTTCTTTAATTAAAAAAATGCTTTTTAAAATTTGTAGTATTTCTTATTAATGTAAAACCATTGTGTCACATTAAAATGTTCTGTATAGAAAGGAACAGGTTATATAAATAACTAGGTACTCGTAGTTGATCTCCATAGGAACGGCACAGCACAGTTAAGTAAACTTGTCCAACGTGTGCTATGGTTTACATTTTATTTGATGAGGTAAACAAAGATCATTAGTTGGTAGATTCGGAAAACATGTGAACCTCATTTACAATTGGCAAGTAGCTTTAACAGCTCAAACAGTGGAGAAAGAACGCAGATTTCAAGTAATTTACAAAAGTTATACCACATGTACAGGTTTGAGACTGGTCTCTGCTTAGAATAATAAAAAGGAAGATAGCAAACTAAAGTTATTTTGCTGGCAGCCTATAATATTTTAGTCAGGAAAAATGAAGCTCTCCGAACACATATTTACATGTGCAGAGTTTAGCTCACCAACATCTACTCGGCAATTAATTGTAAGTATTAGTCAACAGGGTTAGATACAAGAAACAGCAAATCCGTCACCTAAGCAGGTTCGGTTTCTGCTCACATTACATGTGATAAAAACAATGTTTAAAATGTTCCCAGCTAGTTAGACCACCTGGAATCCTTTTAAACTTCACTTCACACCAGTTGCACTTAAACAGCAGCAGCAGATGAAAACTCCCATGGAACAAAACAGTTTTTGACCCTGTTGTCCTAATTTCACCAACACATCAGTATTCTCAGGGTAGTCTCATACCTTTGGCTAAATTTGATTTAGGTGGCTTCACACTCATGTTATGTCACATATTTTACATCAATATTTA
Organism: Somniosus microcephalus; assembly: GCF_052327205.1. Lineage (NCBI taxonomy): Eukaryota > Metazoa > Chordata > Chondrichthyes > Squaliformes > Somniosidae > Somniosus > Somniosus microcephalus. The sequence continues at coordinate 55,874,326 of NC_141003.1, forward strand.
GCTGAAAGTGCTTCAAAACTATGCAATAAAACAGTCCATCAACCTGGTGAAAAGAAATATAGATTTACAATACATTCTGTCATATATTGAATCTTGTTTTGGATAGTTTAGTGTCAAAAATTCAACTCGATGGACCCTGTGTCAGAAGACATTAATGACAAAGAAACAGGCTGAAACCTTTGATATGCTCCTGTTTTGTATGATGCTTTATTTAAAAATCAAAGCGAATTTTAATAGCATTCATGTTTTATTCACAATCAAAAGTCTGTGATGTAAGACAAAATAAGCTCAAGCAAACAGACCAGTAATAAATGATATACAGAATACTGCTCGAGTGGCAAAACTTGGAAAGCAGTTTTTTTTCCCAGTGGGAGTTGGTATCCGCTAACCATTTGCTAGATAGTTTAACTAAAAAAGTGCTGATTTCTGCATTGTTCATTTGACAACAGCATGAATGTTATCTTTAATAATGTTTCAGAAACCAGCTCTTCCAAATAATTATCTTGTAAAGAATGCACGTGGTGGAAAACTGGGAGAAGATGTGTTGTTTTTCTTCTACACATAGAACCCCCGAACTAGTTAGATGACATACGCTAAATGTCCAAAATAAACACAGTGTACTGCAAAGCTGGCGATGGATTATTGAAGGATGATGATGGAAGTAGATGAAAATATATAAGAGGGAAAGAAAGTCGGCCATTTTATGAATGAAAGATTTTGTTGAAGAATTGGGGGACGATTTCTTCTGCTTACTATTTTCAGCAGACTCAGTGGGGAGAACTTGAACCCACACATATGCCACACGTAAAAATGTTGGCAGGCATGTACATGGTGAGTTGGGGTCACGTTATGATTTTTAAATTTTTAACCCCACCCTAGCCATTGTTGGGGGGTGGGGGGTTAAAATTCCCCCAATGTTTCCAACAGAGAGTCTAACTTCTTAAGCAAAAAAAAAATTAAAGCACATCTGCCCTTAACAAAAAATGTTTTGACGCATTTTATGACTATAATATTGGTTGAATTGATACCTCTGTAATATTGTCATTGTGATACTCCTTGCACACGATGCCTCTTTTTAATTAAAACCCATAAGCAGACGCTGGGTTGCCCCAGTGTCATCAAAGCAAAAAAAAAAGAAAATCATTTTCGAGGGGCACAACTAATAGAAGCTCAAATCGTAAAAAAGATAAAGGAAATTTATCAAATGAAATAATATTATTTACACCATCCGCTGCAGACTCCAGTCCCTGTCATGCCGACCGGTCACCGAAAGTCCTTTGTAGTCAAGGACTCGACTCATCCCGCCAATAGAGACTAAAGCTGCTCACTCTGTCAGATATTTCCAGTATAGAATCCTTCAAATTGTAATCAGCTTTAATCATTTTCTCCCTCACTAAATAATACCACAGTAATTTGTAAGTATACTATGCAATGTACCAATTCTGTAAGCTTCCACAATTTGCCATATGGGATTTGATTGTAATTCTTTAAGAAACAAATTAAGAATCCTACAGTGGCCAGATTTATTAGAAGACATTGAACCAAGCATAATATATATCTTTTATTGGGCAAAATTAATAGATATAAATAACATTTGCTTTGTGAGCAAACCATTCTTTCTTCAGTTAATTAAATTACTGTACAGAGAGAGCATGCTTTTGCGATGGTTTCATTAGCTGATTAGTCTACGAATTATGCATGTGACCCTAATTGTATGAAGCTCCACTGAAAATAATCTCAGCAAGTGGTTTTTAAGTAAAAAAGGCTGGTGCTGGCCCGGCAGAGAAGCCCCACTATTATTATTGTATGAGACTTGCCATTTTTTTCAGATTCACACAGTGAATATTTCTTCTCCATTATTGACACGTTTTCCACTGTCTGGCCCATATTTTTCTTTTTAACCAAAATTGTGGAAGTGAAGCATGTTTTCAGTTTTTCTTGCACCTGCTAATTGAAATATCGGCGTTATCCAAGTATTTTTTGTACTTTGTTCATGCCCCATTCTTTCTGCAGAAACCAGGCAATCCTAACACTTTTGTAATGATGCTTATTTTCACACATCTGGAACAGCTGACAAGCTGCCTAACTTAAAACACACAAAAAAAACCGCAGACCCAGCTGCGCTCTCATGAGGAAATCAAAGGCGTGGTGCTCAAGTTTCTGACTGTAATCCAAACACTCTTTTCAAGGGATTTTAGAAAACCAGGATGAATTTTTCAGTGTCAGGGCTTGGCCCACGAATAAAACCAGAAGGCCAAAATTACATATATCAGTAGAGTGAAGAATGGTACAGGTGGAATGAGAATATTCGGAATTGTTCGGAAGGGGGCCTTCATAGAAATGGAGTCAGTGGAAGACCTGCTTGCATAGTTGGGGAGCGAGCCACAGAGCAGTTTCATGCTATCATTTCCGATGTGATGAAAATGTCACATAATCATTTTCATATTCATTTCAAAGCAACACTGAAATTGTTCACTGTAATTCTGTTGTCTCTTCACAGAAAACAGAGGCTGGCATGGTGCGCAGTGTGTAATCTCTGATTTATTTGTGTCAGAAATGTGGAAAGTCTATGATGTGTACTTAGGCTTCCAAAAAGCCTTTCGCAAAGTTTTGTACAAAGGCCTGTTACTTAAGCTTCAAGCAATGGGAATTCAAAGTAAGAGCCTGGCAAAGGATAAGCAAATGGTAGAAACAGTGTCAGTTGTGTTTACTTTTCAAAGCATGTATCAGATTGAATTTACTTAGAAGGAACAAAAACACAGAATTAAAAACGGAGCTAGAATTTCCTCAAACAGCATAATCGGCAAAATTACAGCAAAATTTGCGCCCGTTCTTGCGCCGCTATTGTTGGCAGGTACATGCACCGAAATTCCTCCAATCTCATTAGTATACGACGGAATGTAAAAACCACCGTAAGCAAGCAGAAATCCACGTAAGCCTATCGGGGCCCAAGGAAAGGGGGCATAATCCTTCCTTAAGCCCTAAGAAAATTAAAATTTGAAACCATTTAAAGCCACGAAACCATAATTTCTGCATATTAAGTAGAGCATGTTGAAGAAAATGCCGTGGCGGAACCTTTTTCAATTTTTAACGTAACTAATTCTGGTTTTATAAAAATGCATTCAAAGATACAGAAAATACAGTGCAGCTCTCAGTGGGGAGAATTTTTTTTTAAATCACTTAAAATATCAAAACAAAATACCAGAAACATGACTTTGGGTCCTACTGCACCATAAAACTTTGGGCGTAATTTACGCCCGTTCAGAACAGTTGTAGATGAAACTGGCATTCTCTGGTCTTCTGAATGGGGGCGGGATTTTGTTGATGAGCAGAAGAGGGTTCCGGCGGAAGCTTCACTGAATCAACGCAAAAGATCGAGGAAATTCGAGTGTAACATAAAAACGTGTGCTCAAATTTCCTCAATCTTTTATGTTGAAAATTGGCGTAACTTTTTACTTGCACATGTAAGTTCAGAGAGAATGCTGAACCTCAATGAGGATGAAGAAAATTGACCAATGGATTGATGTAGAGAACTTGCTGAATTGCTAGATGGTCATGATGTAGATAACAGACTGTTTGCAGAACAAACAGACACAAGGGCCTAGAAATTGGATAAGGTCCAAAAACAGGCACGGGGATTGTGATGCGCTATCAACTTGCACCCATTCGGAGAGCTGCAGGCAGCACACAAAGTTCATGCTGCCAGCTAATTTACATGACTAGTGTTCAGCCCAGTGCTGAATGCACTGCTGAGTGGCTGAATGCTCAGCAGGGGGCCCCAAGTTCTGCGATGCTAGCTCCAATTAAAGCTAGCCTCCACTTCTTAAAAGCAGCCTGCACCTCTTAAAACGGAGGTGCCTTCTGCCTACAGCAGGTGATTGAACTGGCTGGGAGGACGTTGGAGAAGAAAATTGTACTGGTGGCACTGAAGGCCTTGATCCAGGAGGTCAACTCCAGGAGAAAGGTCTTCTTTCCACAGGGGACTGGAGGCCCTCCAGGCAATAGACCAGATTATAGTGGGAGCAGATAGCCACAGTGGTAAATGCCAGCAGTTTAGCCCTGAGCACCTGGACTCAGTACAGGAAGAAGTTTAATGATCTCACACGAGTGGTCAAGGTCAGTGAATTCATCTACAAATCCCATATCCCACCATCTGCACCACTAGCCTCACACAGTGCTCAATGCATCACACCCCCATCACTCACCTACCAACAATCTACCAAACACGACTCACAGCTCACATTCATAGCTTCACCTCACCCGCACACACTTACCACTGCTGCAAGCCTCACAGCTTGAACACAGTGTCAGCTATTTAACCATGACAGCCAAATAACCTGAACACATTAAACCCCACACTCACTGGCACAGTTCCCTTATACACACACACCCTTAGGTAAATTCTATTCCTGTTATGTGAATACTTTGGCCCAGAAATTCCTTACCCTAGCGCCACCCATTAGCACTGGAATCGTGGCTAAAGATGGTGGCCGCCACTCTAGCGCCCTTCTCTGGTATGGGACTCGGCGGCCGCCATTTTGGTGAGGGCCTGCTGGCCCTGGAGATGTAAATAAGGAGAGGGTGATGTCAGTCGGCTTGCAACGCTGCCTTAACGTCACCTCAGCGAACTTCAACCTTAGCACTGAGTTCAACACTGGGCCCTAAGCTCACTCTGAAAACCAAGCGTTCAGCAAACTGACAGAGATGCTGTCAGCACCTCTTGAAGGGACACATACATATTTCAGGTAAGTTTACAGTTAAGCTTTTGGACTGGATTTTTTTCTTTTATTGAAGTAGTGGCTTGGTGCAATACATGTTAAAAGTTTTTTTTTAACTGTGCAGGGAGTTCTGCTGGACGCTTGCAAGGCCTTGGATGATAAAGGAAGGCCTTTGAGAAGACAGAAAATGCTGGAAATACTCAGTAGGTCAGGCAGCATCCATGGAGAGATATTTACAGCATCCGCTCGCAGAGAGAAGAGAAAGACACAGAAGGGGAAGACGCAGAAGAGGAAGATGCAGAAGAGGAGGAAGCCGAAGGAAGGATGCAACCCAGACAGCCCCTTTCTAGCCAGGATATTGAGATGGAATCATCTGCCTGCAGTACCAGTGACCACAATCCCAATTCCCCTTTCAACATTTGTCCTATACCTTACCTTCCCTCTGTTACTGACCATCACAGTGACCTCTTGGCCACAATGCTGAAATAAAAGCCACCACAAAGCAAACTTTCCAATCCAACTTTATACATCTATCCATCCAATATGACATCAAGAAATCAACTCATCACCCTTATGCGTTCCCTTAGTGACTGTCTTGTGTGTGCCTTTGCCTATCCTACTAATGTCATGCAGTGCTACCCCAGTGACTGCAGCATGGCTGGTGGAAGGCTACTGGCTTTCAGTGGGGGACACTGATAATGGCCTTGCTGGTCGACCTTGAGGAGCTGGTGACTGTGAGTGTGAAATCGAGTGATGGTGTTTCTTCTTCTTCTTCACTCTCCCCTCCCTCTTCTTGGTCAACCACTGACTGGCTCAGCCATGTCTCTGCCAAGAATGACCTGCACTGTCTCCTCCAAGGGGGTGAGGTGAGGCTAGGAATGAGAGGTGTGCATCGTGTTTGGTACAGATTGACGCTACGTAAGTGATTGTGGGGGGGGGGGGGTGGTGGGAGCGGGGGTCATACATGGAGCAGTGTGTGAGGCTAGTGATACATTTGGTAGGAGATGGCTTTTGAAGATGCATTCGCTGACCTTGACCACTGGTCTGAGGTCATGAAGCTTCTTTGGGCACTGGAGCCAGGTGGTGGGAGCGACACTGCTGGCAGTGATGGCCTTGGTGATGTGGTCCCACATCCTTCTTTCTGGAGGGTCTCCTGGCCCCTATGGGTAGAGGACCTCTCTTGCAGTGTTGACCCCCTGCACAAAGCTGGAGTGCTGCCTGCGAGACCCTGGCTGCCCCTTCCCCGGCTTGCTGAGCCATTGGTGGTAGTGCTGAAGCACTTTTCCCATTGTTTTAGGTGCGGAAGAGAATTCAGCTTTAAGAGCTGAGGACTGCCATTTGGGAATACTTTTTAATGTTAATTTTTTTCAGAAAGCAGTTGAGCTGTAAGGGCTGAAAACTGCCTATTTTTACATGATTTTTTTTTTTCATTTCAGAAGGTGCACCTTTAGGAGAGCGAACTGCTTTCTGAAATGACAGCCTTGCTTTCCAAGCAGGCTGTTCCAGCTGCAATGACACTATCGCCACGCTACATTGGGGCCTCCTGCTGCGACTAACGCCACCAGGATGGCGTTGCACAGTGAGTTTAGCGCTGGGCTAATGTTAATTAGTCTCCAGCGCCAATTTTTCAGTCCTGCCAGTGCCATCATTTTGCACTGGCCCAGGCAGCTTTTGTGGCATTCACAAATATCTAGGCCGTCGTTTTACACAGTGTCTGTCATTGCTGCTAACAGTCTGTAGTTTGTTGAAACAACAGGATTCATACATCACATTGTGCAGAATATGACTGTAATTTGGGTTGTAAACATGGCAAGATGTATGATCTTTGCAAAAGTATTCACGTAAAAGGAATTTTCTGCTAAGTTTATTCGGTTCCAATCGATTAGATAAAAATGTTTATATTTTCAATTTTTATTCATATTGAAGAATGTTTCACTGCATTAAATATTTTTCACATAATTGTGACTCCATTATTTTTACATTCAACATTAAATCAGAATTACAGCTCTGATTACACACGGCACATTTCAGACTTTGCCAAACACATTTCTTTCAGCTGCAGTGGAATAGCTGAAGCCAGAGAAGCATTTATAAACTGTTCTTTAGTTGCACGATTCATGCCAGAACTCTGGATGAACAACAAGAATGAATGAATGACTGATCATCTGGAATATTCAGCCAGTTACAAAGAACCGTCCCCTTTCTGAGCTCTGCATTTTATAAAATATTACGGAGTCACATTGCCCATTTAACAGACCTGTAACACTGCAAATTTCTGTTTAAGAATGATAAGAACAGCGGAACAGGAGTAGGGCATTCATTTAGATCATGATTGAGCTCCATTTATCTGCCTTGGTTCCCTATCCTTTAATACCCTTACCTAACAAAAATCTAGCAATCTAAGTTTTGAAATTTTCAATTGAACCTCAGCCTTAACAGCTTTTTGGGGGAGAGAGTGCCAGATTTCCACTACCCTTTGTGTGAAGACGTGCTTCCTGACTTCACCCCCGAATGGCCTAGCTTTAATCTTAAGGTTATGCCCCCTTGTTCTGGACTCCCCCACCAGAGGAAATAGTATCTCTCTAACCACCCTATCAAATCCTTTAATCATCTTAAACCCCTCCATTAGATCACCCCTAAAGCTTCTAGACTCAATGGAATACAAGCCTAGTCTATGCAACAAAGGCCTGAATTTTGCCTACCTCCGTGAGTCCAGTGCAGGCGGTCAGCGTGGCGGGGTCGCGACCCCGCTGCTGAAAATGACTTTCCCTTAATAGGGCCTATTAAGCCCGCCCAGCGCATTTGCCGGCCCAATTAAATGGAGCAGGTCTGGTGATGTCATTCATGACGCGTTTTCAGCCGGGATCTTTAAAGGAACCATGGCCACATTAGATTCGACATTTAATCTAACATAATGCTGTCAGTGTACTACAGCATTGGAGTGCTGCAAACACTGACAATCACTGCACAGAGGCAGAAGACTGCACCCAGGTTCTCCGATGACGCCCTCCATATGCTTATGGAGGGAGTCACAGCACGCAAGGAGGTCCTCTTCCCTTCCCATGGGCGGAAGAGACCTCCCCAAGACACCAAAACAGCCTGGTTGCAGATTGCAGAGGAGGTCACAAGCAGGGATGTGATCAGGAGGACCTGGGTGCAGAGCCGCAAACGTTTCAATGAGCTCATTAGATCAGGAAACGTTAGTACAAAGCCACACTCAACTTCATCCTGCTGTGCCTCTCATCACATCCCCATCACTCTGCTTTCCCTACACCCTACTCACCTACATTACTCACACCAATGTACCTTGCATTGCCACCCATCCCTCTCTATTTACATTATCACTTCCCCATCTCACTAGCCACCCCTCACACTCACCCTCATCCTAGTGCAATCATACCAACTAACAACACACAAGGGTAGCCACTTGGGTGTTTTATCCAAGTAAAGTTTCTGTTAATGTGGTGTCAAACATAAAAATCTTTATTTTCAACATTTTTCAGTCTTGGAAAGATTTGTTTGCACCTTTGGAAGTGGCTTAGTGAGTTGCAGTGAATGGTGAGACATAACGGTACCCCCCACAATGGTGATGAGTGTGAAAGGAATGGCTTGGTCATTGTAGGGATGCTTTATGGTGTTAGTGTGGCAGCCATATGGGTGTATAGCGCAAAGTGAAGTAAATCTGGCCATGATGAGGCCATCCCTGGCCTCCCGGGCAGCCATGTGCTCGGGTGCTGGTGCCCTCTGTCCTGTGCAGCATCAGGTGATTGCAGAGAAGGTTGGTGGTGTTGGTGCTGCTGGTGTTGGGGCTGATCGTGGTCCGATTCTTAGGACCAAGGTGAGACAGTATAAAGGACACCCATGTTGATAGAATAGATGGCAGGTGAAGTACAGATGACAGAAGCATTCTGTCAATGGTGAGAGAGTTCTTCCAATCAGGTGAGACTGGATGGAGACTTTGCTGGAAACACTTGCAGCCTGCAGAATCTGTGCTGGAAAAGGACTGAGCAACAGCTTCTGCCTGAGGAAAGTGATCATCTGTCAGGTGGGAGCTTTTACTGTACTTTTGATGCTGTCAAGTAATCAGCTGGAACAATGGCCACGGAACTCCTGCCTCAGATTGACAGATGTGCTTCCTGAGCAGCGTGGTTGCCGTGGCCATGCAGTTAAATTAAAAAAGTTATTTTAAAAAGCCTGTTAAAGGTCTGACAACTAGCTGTTAATCATCTCAATTGGGTCGCCCGCCTCTGCCGGTCAGGTTAGCTCCGCAATGACAGACGCGCCTGGGGGAAAGGCGTGTGGGGGCGAGATGACAGCGAGTTCCCAACCCACTGTCAAAAATAACAACTTTCCCACCCGACCCACCACCGATCGTGCCTGCTACCACCCCAAAAAACTCCGCCCAAAATTGTAAAAGGAAGATCTGGTCTTATGCTACAAGCCTTAAACTGAATGATTTTAATGATTAATTATCAACCTCAGCAACAATGATTTCAGTGTCAAGACCCAGCGACTCATTATTCTAGTAGTACTTGGCTGACTGAATTACATTATTGTCTAGTCTGGAGTTCAGACTTTCCCCTATTTAGTCGTATGTACAAATGTGTACAGCATATAAAAATTATGCTGAAGAAGCCCTTTATTATTCACCTCTATCTGAACTTGGATACAATTAAATTGAATATTCAGTAATTAAGAAAATAATAATAAAAATTACGAATTAGTAACTGTGCTGCTAAGGAGGGGAGGGATCTCTTTGGGGTCGTTTGTTCCAAGATAGGAATGTAAGGGACCAGAAAATGCCTTGCAAACCATCTGGCCAGTCCCAAAATTCAAAAAAATACCATACTATAGTCTATCTCATATCTCTCAATTCCCATGTTCACCAAAATAGGTTCATAGGAATGTACATGAGCAGAAACCATCAGATGATAACACACCTGGTGACAGGATCAAGCCAAGGTTGGGCACAATTGAGTAGAGATGCAAAGCATCGCTGAATCCTTGAGATGTGGGAGAGCTCCTACATCTGCTTCACTGTTGCTTTCCTAGAAACTTACTCTGCCACCTCAGAAGAGCTTAAAACACGTGTATATTAATGTGTATTAAATCAGTTCAGCTCACCAAAGAGAAACCTGGTTGGATGGATGCTGACATATTTCTGAGTACCTTTTCTTCTCTCAGTAGATAAGCCAGGCTGGAGGGATCAGTGCCCCAGTTCTCTTTACTGTTGTTTGATATATTCGGGTGCAAAGCTAATGTATTTTTCAGGTGACTGCCTCTTACATGGAAATTTGAAATTTGGCTCCTATGCGCCTGCTGTTTGCACCTCCAGAGGGTGCTAACAGGCACAAAGGGCTTATCACCCGGGTGTGGGGGGGCGGGGGGAGAGAAAGCACCTCCCGAGAAAGTCATCGCCGTGTGCCGCGATCTCTTATCACTCCATGGCAGAAATTCAGCTGCATGCGCGAGGCTGCCACGGGCGATGTCAGCGCCAGCCTTGCGGGTCACGAACCGGGCCGACCTCCGCTCGTGGGGCGGTATTTAAAGGGGAGGTGCAGCTGCGACCTGCACCGCCATTTTCTGGAGGTCGGCCCTCCGTGGTGGGCCGTGGCGCAGTCCTGGCCATCACGCAGCCCAGCACCACATCTCAGCGCAGTGCTCCGTGGAGCCCCGCCGATCACGCCCCGACATTGCCTCGGTTACCGTCCCACCAGGAAGTGGAACGCCCGAGATAGTGCTCCAGTTCCTGTGCGGGAGGGTAAGCCGAATTTAGCAGCCGGGGCGGTACTTCTGTGCTGGGCGCTAAATGTCCGGCCTTAACTCGGTTACCGTCCCTAAACGGGGCGTAACCGAATTTCGCGCCCAATTTGGTATTATTCTATCGACTCTAACAATGTGTCACTGACTTTGTCAGCTATTTGTTTCCAGAAAGCCGAGGCAATGCTCAACTTGAGCAGATTAATTTGGAGACCAAATCATTTTGTTTTATTCTGGAGGGCCTTCTGCATTATAGGACTAACTTTGAAGCCTGATATTAATGTTGATGAAACTAGCAATGACCATCTAACAGTCCTCAATGTCGTTCCGATGTCCACTATTTTAATGTAGTCATTAACCCACTTATGTAAATGAGTTAGCATCTCCACTAAAATAACAGACCGTGCAATATCTTAAAAGCACATTAAGTGTTCATGCTCTGATATTGGCAACAGTAATTTCTAAGCTAAAATCCATCTAAGTCTGTCTCTCTTCTGTGTGTCATTGATCACGTGTGAATTGAAGTGTGATGCAGCAGACAAAGAACCGTCCATTTCTAAATGTATTATATAGAGTATTGTGCAATTCTAGAACTTAATTTACTTCTACACTTACACGGTATGAGGAACCAATTGAAAGATAGGTGTTTTCAGTAATGTTGTTCTTCCCCACACAAAATACCTGGGGGCAAAATGTTCTTCTGTTTGCTATGTAACATTGTAAACATAGTGAGAAGATTTCCTATGTGTACCAAAATTGTAAAAGGTGTTCTCTTGCATTTATCATTTTGTTATTATTAACCAACCATTTTGCTGGTAGGTGTCCTACATTGTAAGCAGGCAGCAATCTTCCCCTTGTTCAAAATGTAATAGTAAAGCAATGGGAAATCTGCCAAAAATTAAAATGGTTATGTTTCAAGGATGTGCTGCCGGCTTAAAGGCATTTGAAAACTCATTAGGCGAGATGAGAAAATTGTGCCAATCTTTTGCATTTGTTATACAATATGGAATTATATTTAGTTAAAATGAAAGAAATAGCTTCATTCAGCAGTGACATGCTCCTTGAACACAACACCTCATACGAATCTGTTACTCAGCTCTGCACAGTTGTGAAATAATTCTTCTGGTTAAGCAGACTGTCATATTTGGGAGCGGGGTGGTCGCATTTCCCAGATGTTCCACAGTTTGATGTCGTGTAGGTCTCATCTGTGAGGAATGTTCTGAAGCTGGCAGCGATTTATTAAATTAAGTGCACTTTGCGGAGTTCAGATCCCATCATGTTTATCTTTAATCTCGATCTCACAATCCTGGAGGGGTTATATTGCCTCATATGCAACTCTTGACGTACATGCTTCATTAAAATAGCTTCACGGTTTTCTAAATGAAATAATAACAAACTGTACAGAAACAAAACAGTCAGCATCTCTCCTGAAACTCAAAAAAACCTGGTGGGGGGTGGGTGGCAGGGGGCAGGGGTCATAGAAGGGTTTATTTGATGGCAATTAATATATGGTTGAATGAAATGTAATATTCTCAGTAGATGGATAGTAATCAATTGTTGAGCTGTCAAAATAAAACAAAAAGCGATATTCTAAAGATGGATTCAAAATGCTTAAATGTTAACAGAATAAAGAAAAATTTAAATAAATATAAAAATGGCTCATCTTGAAATTAGGCATTAATTACCATGGTGCATAATTCAGCAGGATTTATGCTAAAATAGAGGCCTTCAATCTAATGAAAGCACTTTGCTCTCAACTCATGCTTTAATTAGCTCTGTATCCTAAACTACCATTAAACCTACCAAATCATTTACTGTGACCTTATTATTCTCAGAAACATAATGGCTATATGAAAATATCCTGTTAAATGCATTACATGACGTAAACATGGGTTGCATGATTGTTACTTGACTGCAAATATGATGTAAAGCTTTTGCAGTGTGTAGTTAACATTTTGAATAAATAGCGATACAAGGCTGGAAATCGCTATCGGAGAAATACCTTACACTGGCACAAACTGTATGGTTGGAGACAGCAATTCCTACAGTTATGACTCATAGGCACTTTCCACCTATTGACCGTTGGTCTTAAAATTACTGCCAGGCATTTCAATGGGCACTGGGCTTTTTCACCCAGGCTATGCAGTAATGACATTGGCAATGAAAATCTGTTCATTATTGGCACTTGAGGAGGAGCACACTAAATTATTGTTGAACGTATTACTCATCAATGCATTGATCTCACCTGTACAAAACAATCATTAAAGGTCATCCAGGTTCTCACATGTAAAGAATCAAGAGAACTGCTGATTTTTGAGGTTTTGGATATACCTGTAATCAGATACTGGAGTATTTTTACTGATTGTCAGGGTCAGCCTTAGGGCGCCGTGGTCAAGAGGTTCTGACATTAATGGCGTCGACCTCTAGGAAGAATGTGGCTATCTCCAAAGTCTGCTTCCAGCGGACTGTAGTCTCCTCAAGAAGAGCAAACTTCAAGTTTCAAGAGCAAGATCCCAAACACATGGATAGCACTCAGGATCCTGTTAACCATGCCCTATCAGTGGTGATCTTCTCGAAATTGAAGTTCATAAAAACATATTTGTGATCAACCATGGGAGACGACAGGCTATCCTCGCTGGCCATCCTGTCTATCAAGAATGATGTGGCTCAAAATATCTTGGTTTTTACAAAGTTTTTTATTTGTTATTGTTATTTATTAGTGCAGTGTTTAATTTAATGTTTTGTTTATTTGTCACTTAGCTATAATGTTATTTTTTATGACTTATATTGTTTACTATTTAAATTATAATAAACTTTTGAGATTACAACTTTATTTCTGAAACTTTCACTAATACTACTTATAGAGTCTTAGAGGGCGATTTTGCCAGCACTGCGGAGGCGGGTTTGGAGGTGGGACTGCCAAGAAATGGCAGAATCTGGGGGCAGGTACCCATCCCACCTCCGTGCCATCTTCCCAGGAGGCGTGTACCCGACCCGCGCCGGGTCCCGTCTCCTGGAGGCAGGAAAGGGATTACAGCCACTTAACTGCCTGTTAACAGGCAGTTAACAGGCAGTTAACAGGCAGTTAAGAGGATTATCCCCATTTTACCCACACAAGTGCGGGCTTCCCGAAGGCTGTGAACCCCGCCAAGGTCAGCGATGCGAGCAGAGGGTCTGCGGGGGTCGGAGGGGTCAAAAAGTGCACTGTGGAGGTGAGTGATGGGTGCAAGTGTGGAGAGGTAAGTATGTGAGGTGAGTGAAAAGTGTTAGAAAAAGTTTACTTACCTTTGTTTCTTCCTGCAGGCTTCAATCGTTGGGGATCCAAAGGCTCCGGCATCTCCACGTCAGAGATGACCGAATGGCTGCTGCATTCTCCGATGCAACAGCCACCTGCTTTCTGCTCAGAAAATAGGTTTGATGAACCTTGAGTAAATGAACTCACCAAACAACAGAGAATGTCAGTGTTTGACAGCTTCTCAAAGCTGTCAAACGATGACAATTCATTTGACAGATGAAACATGATACGCTAACGTTCTCTGTAACCAGCTTTCCCTTAATTGACCTGCTAAGCCTGCTGGGCAGGTTAATAAGGTCAATCAAGGGAAAATAGCGTGGGTTGGCCACAAGTCGATGGAGTCGGGACTAAAACCCGACAAGCAGCAGTCCCGCCTCCAACGCACCCCCATTGGTAAAATCACCCCCATAGAGTCATAGGGCTGGAGTTTCATTCAGCAGTCGGGAAGGAGGCGGGACTACAACTTTCGGGTTTTAGTCCCGCCTCCATCGACGTCTGACCAATCGACGTGATTTTCCCTTGATTGACCTTGTTGAGCCCGCCCAGCGGGCTCAGCAGGCCAATTAAGGGCCACCCAGCAACAGGTGATGTCACAGACTGACATTTCATCTGTCAAGAGTTTTTGACAGATGAAATATCAGTGTTTCACAGCTGTTTGAAGCTGTCAAACAGTGACAGTCTGACGTCTAACCTGAGTCCTTCTACGCAGACTCAGTTAGAACTGTCACTGGCACTGAAAGTTGAAGGCTGTCACTTTTGACAGATCGCAGCCATTTTGCTTTCAGTGCCGGCTGAGTGATGGACTCCCGACGCCTAGAGGAAGAAAGGCTGTTAAGGTAAGTACAGGTAATTTAAACTTCTTTACACACTTTAGACACACCAAACACATGTACCTTTGCACTCATGCACCCATCACTCACCTGAACACCGACATCGCGACCCCTCCAAGTCCTTCAATCCGACGGCCCGCCTGCTCTAACCTGCCGTGGTTTGGAGCCATCGGGAATCCCACACGACACCCCTCAAAATAGCGATGAGGCTAAAAACTGCCTGTTAACTACCTGTTAACAGGCAGTTAAGTGGCACTAATCCCTTCCCGCCTGGGGTCGGCGGGTCCCAGTGCGGGGCGGGTACCCGCCTCCTCTGAAACTTACGTGGAGGCGGGTTTTGGGCGGGATGGTGTCGGGACCCCCGAATTCAGGATTTTTGCCCCCCGCACGCCTAAAAGCCCGCCTCACGGCACACTGAAAATCTGGCCCTAGTCATAACGGCACAGAAGGAGGCCATTCAGCCCACTGAGTCCCTGCTGGCTCTCTGTAGAGCAATCCAGTCAGTCCCATTCCCCCGCTCTATCCCCGTAGCCCTGCAAGTTTATTTCCCTCAAGTGCCTATCCAGTCTCCCCTTGAAAACATTGAGGGGGAGAAATTCGGTATCGCCCTGTTTGGGGCGCTAGTATTGGCGGTGCGCAAAGTTTAGCACCAGGCGCAAATTATCGCCACCTCCAGTGATATTGGGTAGCTGCGCCCCTGAAGGTGATTGCGGCGCTAAATCAGGCACTGCATGACAGTCTTAAGGCGCGACGCAATATCTCCGTGGGCGGGCGCAGCGCAGGTGCTGTCAATTATCGAGTGCAGCCAGACACGCTGGCGCCGGACAGCTCTTAAAGGGGCGGATCGATCATCATCTCCAGCCGCACCCTGCGCATCGTAGGCCTCAAACTCGGCGGTAACCTACCTGTGGTGTCGACAACTGCCTGAACATGGAGAGGGCCAGGGAGAGAGCGCAGTGCTTCAGCGAGGGGGCATTGGATGCTCTGGTTGACGCGGTGGAGCGCAGGTGATCTGTACTCTACCCAGAGAATGGCAGGAGGCCTCAGCACAGTGACTATCACAGAGCTTGGAGGGAGGTTTCCAACAGAGTCACCTCCAGCAGCATGGTTCCCAGGACTCCTGTGCAATGCAGGAAGAAGTTCAATGACCTCACTCGGGTCGTCAGGGTGAGTGCCTTTTTCAGAATCATCTTCATCCCTCCATCTGGACCTCACTTTATGGCCAGAGGGTGTGCAAAGCCCCAATGGCCAGCTGACATCCAGCACCCATGGCCCTTTCTGGAAACACACATGCACATTCAGCTCTGTGCATAATATAAGGGCTCCTGGACCATGGGAGGCATGTCATCCCAGATCAGGGCAGCATAATGTAAGGGCTAATCGACCATGGGAGGCATGTCATCCCAGATCAGGGCTGCAGGTTTCCTCACACCCCGTCCTTTCTCTTGCAGGCCAAGCTGGCCCATAATAGAAGGCAACAGCGTCGGACCGGAGGAGGCCGGCCTCACCTGCAGACCCTCACAGACCTGGAGGAGCGAGTCCATCGGATTGTGGCAAGCCGGATGATTGGCCCCGTCACCTCTGGAGATGCCGACCCCATTGTGGACAGCAATGGTAAGGTCATCACCTTTTTGACCTCTCTCCTTCCAGTTGTTCCCCACACCAGCATGCTTTTTCACTCTCGAGCCAACTCAGAGCATTGCAGCACTCATGCATCCCTTGCTGCCACCCTGTCCTTTTGCTAAAGCCACTCTTGAACCTCCCTGCTTTCAGATGCTGCATCACCAGCTCGGGAGGCGGGCCCTCAAGCTGCCAGTGCGAGTGACTCTGGAGGCGATGAGGAGGAGGAAGCCGGACCATCCGTGCCACCCTCAGGCGAGCCAGCCCATGTCCAGACTGGGGAGACGCCTCCCCTGGAGGGGAGTGGGGGGGGAATGGTCTGAGGAGGATGCAGCTCCAGGACCCAGTGGCCTGCAGCAACGCGAGGGGGGTAGGGAAGCTCGGGGGCCATCTCCCCGGAGGGCGAGTCGGGCCGCGAGTGCTGCTGCACAGAGCGCAGAAATGAGCGCCCTGGCTGGGCAGAGGCACACTGAGCTCATGGCTGCAGTGGCAAGGATGCCCGATTCCATTGAGACACTGGCAAGGAGTGTCCAGGACTTCGGTGAAGCACTGGCACCTGCCACGCAAGTGCTGAGTGCTGCCATGCAGTCAGTGGCTGGTCTCATGCAGACGCAGATTGAGGCCACGCGAGCACTGACTGCTGCCACCCTCGCTGGATCGGGCAGGATTCCCCGGGGCCCTCGCTGTGCCACAGCAGGCCAGCAATCTGTGCACCAGCCGATTGCTGCGCATGCTGCAGTGCTGCCCCGTCAGAGTGCCAGTGTGTCGGCCGACCAGGGTGCTGCTGTCCGCTCTCAGGATGACAGCATTCCTGATGCCACCACTGGCACTTCTCCACTGCAGCTGCCACCACCTGTAGGACAGACTGCTGCCGCCCATGCAGAGTTGGAGCAGTCAGCAGCCGGGCCCTCCAGGCCCAGAGCTGGTCCAGGCCGTACCTCAAGGGCATCTGCGGTCTCAGTTTCGGACAGTCAGCAGGCCTCCCCCAGCCTTGCTGCAGCCACTGGGGTCCCATTACGGAGGAGCTGCAGGGCGGAAGGGGGCAATTCCGCAAGGGAAGCAGATCACCATCGAGGGGCAAAAAGTAGGAGGTGTTGCTAAATTATGTTATTTCTTTCATTCAAGGCCGAGGATGCTGGTCTGAATGTTGGTTACATTTTGGACATTGTCTCCAGGGTGTGAGAGCCAGTTATGTTTTGGACATTGTCTCCAGGGTGTGAGAGCCAGTTATGTTTTGGATATTGTCTCCAGGGTGTGAGAGCCAGTTATGTGGCAGTCTGTTTGTTTTGGTGTTTGTTTCCATTGCTTTGTCATGCGGGAAGGATACACAGTTTGTTAAATAAAGAAGTTTATTTATTCACAATGTCCATGTCTGTTCTTTGCACAAATTGTTGCCTTGACCGGTTTAGGGGTAGCAGAATGGTTCCATTCATGTTCTTGGAATGGCAGAAAGCATTCCCTCAGAGGGGCCTAGAAGCGATTTGCTATAAGCCTCTGACGGACGGCCCTTGCAGTTTGTGCCTCCCTCCCGTCTTGGTGCTGCTCCTCCTCCTCCTCCTCTGCTGGTGCTTCAATGTCTGGTGGCATTGGCTGGGTCCTGAGGATTGCCAGGTTATGCAGCATACAACACACAACCACGAAGTGGGAGATTCGCTCAGGTGAGTATTGAAGGGCTCCTCCGGAATGGTCCAGACAGCGGAACCGTTGCTTCAGCACACCGATTGTGTGCTACACGATGTTCCTGGTCGCTTGATGGCTCTCGTTGTATCGTTCTTCAGCAGGGTTGCTGGGCGAACGGATCGGGGTCAGCAGCCAGGGGCACAGAGGATAGCCCTTGTCCCCGAGAAGCCAGCCTCCTGGGTGAGCCGGGGCTTCGAAAAGGTCTGCCACAGAAGTCTGGCGCAGGATGAAGGCGTCGTGGCTGCTGCCTGGAAAGTGGGCATTGACAGCGAGTATCAGCTGTCGGTGGTCACAGACCAGCTGCACATTCAAAGAATGGAATCCCTTTCGGTTGCGGAAATCCTCCGCATTCTCAAGAGGCGCCCGCAAAGCCACATGCGTGCAGTCAATGGCGCCCTGCACCATGGGGAAGCCTGCTATCCTTGCGAAGCCCTCTGCGCGCTCTCGCTGCTTGTCCGGGGTCATTGGGAAGGAGATGTACTGCTGTCTCCTTTTAAAGAGGGCATTAGTCACTTGACGGATGCAACAATGCACCGCGAACTGTGAGATGTTGGCAATGTCCCCAGCAGCGGCCTGAAAGGAGCCGCTGGCATAGAAGTTTAGAGCCACAGTGATCTTCACAGCCACCGACAGAGATGTCCTGCACCTTAGTTGAGGCTGCAGATCTGGCTGAAGCAGGTGGCAGAGCTCAGTGACCACCTCCTTACTGAAGCGCAGCCTTTGGAAACACTGCTCCTCCGACATGTTGATATACGAAAACTGTTGTCGGAAAACCCTGGCAGCGTAAGGTCTCGTGTGCCGACGTCTGTTGGCCCTCCTCCGTCTGGCCATGCCTGCCACTCTATCCCTGTGTCTCTGTGCCCTGTCAATATGATTGAGAAGGACGACGTTCCCATCCAATGCAGCCCCCATAGTAAGTGTGCACTGAAAGTTATGCCGGTTGAGAAGCTTACCAACTGCAAAGTTATGTTCAGAAGGCTAAAGTTCCTCAGCCAGCGCTGGCTCACTGCAGAAATGGCTTTCCGTTTGTCTCTGAGCAACTGTCTCTCTCTCTCTCAAAGAAGGTGTGGTCCAAAAATGGCTACCACTAATAATCCAGGAAGAGTCCTTTTTAAATAGCGCCCCCCAGCCCGACAGCGACTGGGAAACGTTCAAGGTAACCTGTCGTTGGTAGCGACAGGCGGAACGGAGGGGGGCGCCACTGAATTTCCGGTCCGGGGCGCCCCAAGGGCATTGCACACTGAAATGACGTCATGATCTGCGTGCACCAGTGAGTGGGCGCTACGGTTTAGCGCCGGCGCTAAATGTGCGCTCAATTTAGGAAGAGGTGCGGGGTTCGCTGCGCCCAGGCGCTAGTTGGTTAGTGCCCCACTTCTCGACCTCTTTAGGCGCTAATGGGTCGCGCAACCAACCGAATTTTTCCCCGAGTGTCTCCGCTTCCACCACTTCTGTCGGCAGCGAATTTTCGGTCATCACCACTCGCTGTGTAAAAAAGTTTTTCCTCACGTTCCCCCTGTATCTCTTGCCCAAAACCTTAAATCTGTGTCCCCTAGTCCTTGTACCATCAACTAGTGGGAACAGCCTTTCCCTGTCTAGCCTATCCAAACCCGTCATAATCTTGTACACCTCTATCAAATTACCCTGCAACCTCCTTTGCTCTAATGAAAACAAATCCAGCTTCTCCAATCTGTCCTTGTAGCTAAGATCCCCCATCCACGCAATACTTAAACTTAAAGAAAGGGCGCCAAAATACAAGTTCACCCAGGGCGCCATTTTCTCTAAGACTGGCCCTGCTGATTGTGAAAGCATAATTGAGACATTTTTGGAGATGACGTTTCTGCCTGCAATGCAATCAATTCATTGCACCATTGGAAACTGAGGCAGTTCCAGATATTTACAGTTACTTATGGTCACAGGTCTTCTTATCTGTAACATCTTAAAATGTTCTTTGTACTAAGCATTTAATAACATTCCATGTTTTGTATTATGAATTGTAGATGTGCTTTGTATTGTGTTATGTCAGGAATGTTTTTCTTGTAAAACCATTGGTATCCAATCGCACTTCATTGAAATCCAGAAATTCCTATTGGTTTACAGGCCCAGACAAAACTATCTTGCAATGACTGAAGAGCCTTGGTGGCAATTGTACGATAAGGACAAACAGCAGCAGAAAAGAATTAATGGAGATATCAGACGGTACCAGAGAAAACTCTGTCAGAAGGTCAAGTACTGGTGCCAAAACCATCTTGACTGCAGCGAAGATTCACCAGACTGATACCTGGGATGGCAGGAATGACGTATGAGGAGAGATTGGGTCGATTGGGCTTATATTCGCTAGAGTTTAGAAGAATGAGAGGGGATCTCATTGAAACTTATAAAAGTCTAACAGGACTAGACAGACTAGATGCAGGGAGGATGTTCCCGATGGTGGGGGAGTCCAGAACCAGGGGTCACAGTCTAAGGATAAGGGGTAAGCCATTTAAGACTGAGATGAAGAGGAATTTCTTCACCCAGAGAGTGGTGAACCTGTGGAATTCTCTACCACACAAGGCAGTTGAGGCCAATTCATTAAATATATTCAAGAAGGAGTTAGATATATTTCTTAAGGCTAAAGGAATCAAGGGATATGGGGAGAAAGCAGGGACAGGGTACTGAATTTGGATGATCAGCCATGATCTCATTAAATGGTGGAACAGGCTCGAGGGGCCGAATGGCCTACTCCTGCTCCTATCTTCAATGTCTATGTTGACCTACACAGTCAATTTATCAAATACCATCCAGTGTCATTTCATGCTGGGCTCCTCCTATATTCTAACTAAAGAATATAAATATTCAGCAATGTTCAAGTCAAGTGCAGGCTTCAGGCGTCCTGATGAGGCTCGCCAGTCATGACCTCAGGTAAGCCTGCCCACAACTAAGCGCTGGAGTGGGGGTGGGGGGGGTGGGCGGTGGGGGGGGGGGGGAAGAGAGTAGAATGAGTAGGGGACATGCTGGGCCAACAGAAACCTGCAGTATTGTTGTAGAGTCAGGAGGAACAGGGGTGCTCCTCCTAACTGTACAACACTAGGGACCACTGGTTAGGCCATTGTAAAAAAAACTGAGCAGAGAATACATGGTACATGCTCCGCCCAATTAATGTCCAATCTCCACAAACAGGCGTTAGGACCCTGATTAGCATATTCAAAGTGCCTTATAACTGATTCAGGCAGGAGCTCTGGACACTTGGAGGTCGCTGACTTCTAATTTGGCAGTCGGTGTCTATCCAGGGGAGATTGGAAATTGGTCCCCGAGCTAATTTTTTGCTCAAGAAACAGGCACGATGGGAACCAATTTCTCTCACTTAGCTGTGTGATCTTGGATCTGTGCATGCACAAAAGGTATTTGTGGAGTTTCCTGGGGCAACCTTAAGGTAGTGGCAATGACATCTCATTCTGATTTTTGTCAACAAACATTGACAAGTGAACACAGCCCATGAAACAATAGTAGAATTATCTCCCTTGATCTACTCTCCATTCCTTTTGTATGCAACATTCCATTTGCCAGACATTGACTTGATATCTTAGGGGGATTATAACCCTCAAGGTCCCCATCCTGATCCAACTTGGTCAGTGTTTTCCCATTAATGCTGTAATCTCGGTGCCTATTCCTTGTCCCTAAGTGTGTTACTTTACATTTATCCACATTAAGCTCATTCTCACAGTTGTCTGCCCATTTACCCAAACAATTTAAACCTTCATGTAGCTTTTCTCTATCCTCTACCATATTAATTGCATCTGCTAATTTGGTCATTCATATGTTTTGAGATGTAGCTCCGGCTGCCCTCTTGAAGATCATTTATGAAAATGTTGAAGAGTACCTGCCCCAGGACTGAGTCCTCTCCTGACACTCACACAGACCTTCTGTCTCCTATTTGCTAGTCAATTTTGATTCCATCTTAGTACACTCTCACCCATACCATATCTGCTGATTATCAAAAGCCTTACCAAAATCCAAGGATATTGCATCTCTATTCTCACCTTTATTCACAGCAACAACTTGTAGTTAAATAGCGCCTTTAATGTAGTAAAACGTCCCAAGGCGCTTCACAGGATTGTTATCAGACATAATTTGACACCGAGCCACATAAGGAGATATTAGGACAGGTGTCCAAAAGCTTGGTCAAAGAGGTAGGTTTGAAGAAGTGTCTTAAAGGAGGAAAGAGAGGTGGAGAGGTGAGAGGTTTTAGGAGGGAATTCCAGAGCTTAGGTCAGCACCACAGGGGTGAGGGGTGAACATCTTTTGTTATATTATCAAAAATTCTATTAAATTACTCTTCCACGACTTCCCTTTTGTATATTCAATTATTTTATATAACCGCTACCTTGTATTGATAATGGATTGCGGAATTTTACCAGTTATCGATGTCAGACTAACTGCTTTATAGGTACCCAGATCCACCCTATTACCCGCTTTAGATAAGGGAACAAATAACATTTTCCATTCTCCAGTCCTCTGTCTTTCTTTCCTAGAAATCCCTACCAGAGTGTGCGGTGTCAGTATGAGGGCACCTCACTTGCACCCACGCAGGCACACCTGGGCACCCGCCCACCAATGCTGCTGACAACTCTAGGCCCAGGCCTCGGCCTCAGCCTCAGCCTCAGCCCCAGCCCTCAGCCCCCAGCCCAGCCCCAGGGCCCTGTGATAGGTGGAAGGCAGCAACATTTTCGTGAAAAAAATTACCCAGCTTCAGGGGTCCTGGCTGCTTCCTTGGCCTGGAGCCGCTCCATTCTGGAGCTGGTGCACCACATCCCTTATGGGACAGGAAGGCGGGAACTCTCAGTGTAAGGAGTCCCCGGCCCCACTCCCACTGATGTGGCTGGCCTTGTAAAGGGCAATCAGAGACTCCACCCATTATAAGGTTGGCTAGCGTTTCCCAACTAAGTTTAGGTCAGAGTCCCAGCCTTTTTCCGAGCCATTCCATCAGACTCCCAGCAGAGTTACAACGGGGAGTCCAACGCAAAAGCCAAAGGAATTCAGCTCCACTGTTTATTTTTCACTTGTAAACACTGAACTGAAGACCTTGTTTAATTTTTCAGCTATATCCTCACCTTCAGTAAACTTGATTCCCACTTCAATGACCAGTGGCCCTTATACTCTTGTCTTTATTCTCTTTTCCATTGATGTGTTTAATTTTTTGTCATTTCTTTTAATTTCTATGTTGATTCTAATTTCATATGCTTGCTGGGTTCTTTTCAACACTCCTTTTACAGTCTCTGGGGATAATTTTCAACTTCTCCACCAGGTGGTTATGTGGTGGAAAAGGATCACATGCCCATTGTGTAACTCACCTGATTTTCATCACATTGATTTCAGATCAGACGAGATCTGTAAAGGGCAGATATCACTGCTCAGCGGTGAAGCTAAAAATCCCCCCTTAATTTTTCATAATACTGATCCTTGCCATCCCCAGACAATTTATATCTGCGGAAAGCCTCTCCTTTCTATTAGCCTTGTCACCAAAAAACTTTCCTTGTCACCCAAGCTGGCCCTTCTGCAGTGTATGTACCTTTAAGAGAGAACTACCTTTACAGCTCCTGTATACTGTAGTACCGGCAGTGACCACACCTGTATATAAGCCTTGAGCATGCCTCTGTACCCCCAGTCTTGAGACTACCCTACTCCAGTAAACACCTGTTGATTAAGTTACAGCATCCGTGTAGTTATTTGAAAACATCATACTCTCAGAATCACGGATCTAACAGTGGTGACGAGTGTCGATTCGAATCTACCTGCAACTCTGCATTTCCCTTCAAGGATTCGCTCCGGGAGGGCGGTGGAAGAAAGTCGAGACCAGAAGCACGGGCGTCGACCACGAGCAACCGCCCAGTCGTCCGGCAGAGAGTGAACATCGCAGGGGAGGCTGTTGAGAGCCGGGCTTGGTTCCCCAGCCACGACGATCCAGCAACAGACTGACAACAGGTACAGCGCAGACCCTTCCCGGACAGCAGCGGCTGGAGCCGACCGACGGCAGAGAAAAAGCCGAGCAGCGTCGACGGGGTAAGAGAGAGGGTGAAGTGCACGGTGCAGCCGCGGGTTGAAAACCGAGCGGCGTCGAGGAAAAACAAAACGGAGATAAAGAGGGTAAAGCAGCAGCCGGGCTCAGGACCGAGTGGCGGATACGGGGAAGGCGCACAAAAAAAAAAAATGCGCAGAGCACAGCCAGGGCTCAAGGGCTAAACAGTGTCCACGGGGAGAAGAAGGGAGAGTGCGGGAGATGCCATTGAGCCGCGGAGAAAAAGGAAGAGCGCGGGAGACGACATTTTTAGAAGCTGCAGCGGAGAAGAAGGGCGAGCGCGGGAAGAAAGGGAAGCGCAGGAGACGCCATTTTGTGCCAACGGAGAAGAAGGGAGAGCACGGGAGACGCCATTGTTGACAGTTAAATCACACCCAGGGATGCCGAAGAGTGGCAGTATCTCTACGTTCGACAATGAAGTCGAAGATTGGGCGACATGTGGAATGTATTGAGGTGTACTGCAGGGCGAATGAAGTGCCAGATGCTAGGAAAGCACTGGTTTTGTTAAATTCCATGGGTGCAAAAACTTATGGCTTACTGCGAAACCTAATAACCCCAGAAAAGCCCGTGAATAAGAATTTCGAAAGCATAGTGGAAATCCTACAGGACCACTTAAACCCCACACCGCTGCTGATAGCAGAAAGATTTAAGTTCCACAAAAGGAACCAGCATAAAGACGAAAGTAATGCTGAGTACTTAACGGAACTGTGCAAGCTATCGAAACACTGCCAGTTTGGAGTGGGAGTAGCAGATACGTTAAGGGACAAGTTTGTGTGTGGGCTTCAAAGTGAAGGAACCCAGAAACGGCTTCTATCAGAAAGGGATCTTACGCTGGACAAGGCTTTCAGCATAGCAGTATCACACGAAGCAGCTGCAAGGGGCGCTGCAGAGATACAACGGAGGCCACAAGAATATGGCACCAATAAAATGTCATATGGAACAGGGAAGTGTTATCGCTGCAGCAGAACAACACACGACCAGAAGGATTGTTGGTTCAAGGACCAAGTGTGCAGACAGTGTGGAAAAGCAGGACACATAGCAAGAGTCTGCAGGTCAGGGAAGAAAACCAACAGCAAGAAATCTCCACAGGAGAAGTACAAAAAGGTACATAAGGTGATGGACAGTAGTTCAGACGAACAGAAAAGTGATACAGACTCCGGAAGCAAGGAGCTGGGTTGTCTGAAACTACATAAGGTAACCAAAATGGAGGATCACCAGACTATCTGGGTCACATTCAAGATAGACGGAGTCCAAGTGAAAATGGAATTGGACACCGGATCACCCTAACAGTCATAAACCAAAGGAACTACAAGCGGCTTTTTTCACACATACACTTGAAAGCTACAGAGATTGTCTTGAAGACGTACACGGGGCAAAAAGTCTACCCCAAAGGAAAAATAAGGGTGAAAGTGATATACACAGGCCAGGAAATACCTAAAATGGACCTATATGTATTGCCAGATGGAGGACCACCACTACTAGGACGTGAATGGATCCGGACGATACAATTAGATTGGCATTCTATACAGGCACTGAAGGTTGAGGCCAAAAAGGATGACGACGTCACACCTGGATGACTGTCAAAAATGCTAACTGACGCGAAAGAAGTGTTCCAGGAAGGACTCGGAACACTAAAAGGCATAACAGCAACGATTAAAATAGAGGAAAATGCAAGCCCAAAGTTTCTTAAGGCCAGACCAGTGCCTTATGCGATCAGACCAGCCGTCGAAGCAGAGCTGGAAGGGTTGGAATGTTCAGGAGTACTGTCCAAAGTAGACTGGAGCGAGTGGGCTACACCCATCGTTCCTGTAATGAAGAGGTCGTTGAGTAATACGCCTGGGGAACCAAAGAAGGTCCGCATCTGTGGGGATTTTAAGGTGACAGTGAACCCAGTCCTTCACACGGTACAATATCCGCTTCCACGAATTGAGGATATTTTTGCCTCGCTATCTGGAGGTAAACGCTTCACCAAAATTGATCTAGCCCTGGCGTACTTGCAAGTGGAGGTAGAAGAAGCCTCGAAACAATACCTCACGATCAACACTCATAAAGGTCTCTACCAATAAAGCCGGCTGGTGTTCGGGGTAGCATCGGCTTCGGCTATTTGGCAAAGGGCGATGGATCAAGTCCTGCAAGGGATTCCAGGGACCCAGTGTTATTTGGACGACATCCTGGTCACGGGCGAAAATGACAGTGATCACCTCACCAACCTGGAGGAGGTGCTCACTAGATTAAAGGAATATGGGCTACAAGCTAATCGCCACAAGTGCGAGTTTTTCCAGAAGCAGATCTCGTATTGTGGCCACGTTATCGATGAAGAGGGGTTACATAAGTCCCCTGAAAAGATTGAGGCAGCAGTCAAGGCTCCAGCACCGGAAAATTTGTCACAACTGAGGTCGTTCCTCGGGCTGGTAAACTACTACCATAAGTTCTTGCCAAATTTGTCTACGGTATTACACCCACTGAACACCCTACTGCAAACAGGAGTACCATGGAAGTGGAATGACGAACGTAAACGAGCTTTCCAGAAGTGCAAAGAATTGATCACATCAAAAGAGGTGTTGTCCCATTTCAGCCCAGCACTACCAATTCGTTTGGCATGTGATGCATCACCCTACGGTATTGGAGCGGTGCTGTCTCACAAATTCCCAGACGGGTTGGAGAGGCCAGTATCCTTTGCATCTCGGTCACTAACCTCAGCCGAGCGCAACTACGCCCAGATTGACAGGGAGGCCCTCAGCCTAGTATGGGGAGTAAAAAAATTCAACCACTATCTGCATGGGCAGAAGTTCACCTTGCTGACTGACCACCAACCACTTGTCTCCATCTTTAATCCTAAGAAGGGCGTTCCGGTGATGACTGCACAACGGATACAAAGATGGTCCCTTTTTCTAGGGGCGAACCAATATGAAATAGAATATAAAGGCACGAAACGGCATGGAAATGCTGATGGGCTATCATGCTTGCCACTGCCTACTGTGGAGGAAGCACCAGCAGTGGACCCTATCGAGATATTTTATTCGTCAATAATTGAACGATTGCCAGTAACTAACACGGATATAGAGAAGGAGACCTGCAATGATCCGACACTGTCTCGGGTATATGATTTGATGGTGAGGGGATGGCCAACACATGGCAACTCACTGTTGCCAGCATTCTCATCCAGAAGAGAACAGCTGTCAGTATGCCAGGGGACAGTGATGTGTGGATCCCGAGTGGTGATTCCACCCAAGTTAAGGGAGAGAGTGCTAAATGAGCTTCATGAAGGTCATCTGGGAGGGGTGAAAATGAAAAGCCTTGCTAGGGCTTATGTGTGGTGGCCGGGGATCGATCAACAAATCGAGGACCTAACCAAGAGCTGCTCAGGATGCCAGAAGGTCCAAAATGCACCACCACATGCCCCTCTACACCCATGGGAGTGGCCCTCCTCTCCATGGCAACGGGTGCATATTGATTTTGCTGGTCCATTCATGGACTCAATGTTCTTAATAGCAGTGGATGCTCACTCGAAATGGCCTGAGGTGATAAAAATGTCCTCAACCACTACAGAGAAAACGATTGCAGACCTACGGACCATATTTGCCAGGAACGGCTTGCCAGAGCAGATTTGCTCTGATAATGGACCACAGTTTGTGTCCGAAGAGTTTCAGAAATTTATGAGAAGGAATGGGGTAAGGCATTACACATCCGCCCCGTATCATCCAGCCACAAATGGATTGGCTGAGAGGTTCGTACAAACCTTTAAAAAGGCGATAAAAGCCATGTGCGACGATGAAATTCCACTACAGCATAAGGTGGACAATTTCCTATTAGCCTACAGAAATGCGACACATGCAGTTACCAACCAGACCCCGGCCATGATGTTCTTTAACCGAAGGTTGAGATCTCGTCTGGATTTGCTCAGACCAAATGTGTGAAGAAATGTTGAGGATAAACAATTCCAGCACATCAATGAGAAGCCGACAAGGAGCTTCAATGTAGGACAACCAGTCTTGGCCCATGACTACCGAACAGAGAAATGGCAACCCGGAAGGATATGCACAAGGCAGGGGCCATTAATGTACACAGTGGATGTCGGGGAGGACATTGTGAGACGCCACGTCGATTAGATGTTAGCGTCACAGGAACGAGTCAACCCCATGTCTCGAGTACCTGGGGATGAACCCGACATACCGGTAGCATCTACCTCAGAACCAGTAGCAGTGGAAACTGATGAACTAACCGACGAAAAGGGGCCAGAATCGCCTCCGCACCAAGAACAAGAACCTCAAGAAAGGCGCTATCCAGAAAGGATCGGGAAGCCGCCCCAAAGACTGAATCTATAAATGGACTATTTTTGTTTAATGTGCATGTTAAAGTGTTAATTGTTATTTGAATATTATGGGTACTGCTAATCTAAAAGGGAGGAATTGTAGTGTATGTACCTTTAAGAGAGAACTACTTTTACAGCTCCTGTATACTGTAGTACCGGCAGTGACCACACCTGTATATAAGCCTTGAGCATGCCTCTGTACCCCCAATCTTGAGACTACCCTACTCCAGTAAACACCTGTTGATTGTTAAGTTACAGCATCCGTGTCGTTATTTGAAAACATCATACTCTCAGAATCACGGATCTAACACCGTCTATATTTAATATTCTTCCTACCCTCCTGGTTAATAGAATGCTGAAATATATAGACAGAACATAAGAGTTATGCTAAAACTTTACAGTGTTCAAGTCAGACCCTACTTGTAGTACTGTCTTCAATTGTGAAACCGTGCCGTGAAAAACATGCACACGTATTGGAGAGGATGCAGAGAACAACAAGACTGATTGAAGCTGTAAACAGGAAGGAAAATAAAGAGAAATTCAAGGTCAAATTAGGGGCAACTTTGCATACTGAACCCACATCCACTAGGATAGCTGCAGCCACAACAACTGTCAAGAGGAACGATACCATCCAGCACAGAGCAGTTCACTTGATCAACACCCCCTAGACGCGATCTCAACCCCTTTGGCCACTGGTGTACTGCAGCTGAACTGCAGGATGCACTACAGCAACTCGTTGAGCTTGCTTCAACAGCACCTTCCTCCTCTGTGAGCTGTGCCAGCAAGAACAACAAGAGTAGCTCTTCTTCTTAGGCAGTCCCTCGGAACCGAGAATGACTTGCCTCCACATTAAAAATGAGTTCTCAGGTGACTGATGAGTCCAATGCGGAACCTACAGTCTCTGTCACAGGTGGGGCAGACGGTGGTTGAAGGGGCGGATGCTTGGGTTGACATG
Source organism: Somniosus microcephalus (assembly GCF_052327205.1). Taxonomy (NCBI): domain Eukaryota; kingdom Metazoa; phylum Chordata; class Chondrichthyes; order Squaliformes; family Somniosidae; genus Somniosus; species Somniosus microcephalus. The sequence continues at coordinate 55,903,548 of NC_141003.1, forward strand.
CGCTCCTTCTGCTGCTTGCGCTTGGCTTCCACTTGCTCCCAGCGAAGAGACTCGAGGTATTTGGCGCCTTCCCGGATGCTTCTCCTCCACTTTGTGCGGTCTTGGGCCAAGGATTCCCAGGTGTCGGTGGGGATGTTGCACTTTTTCAAGGAGGCTTTGAGGGTGTCCTTGAAGCATTTCCTCTGCCCACCTGGGGCTCTCTTGCCGTGTCGGAGCTCTGAGTGGAGCGCTCATTTTGGGAGTCTCAAATGGGGCATGCGGACAATGTGACCCGTCCATTGGAGCTGTTTGAGCGTGGTCAAAGCTTCGATGCTGGGGATGTTGGCCTGAGCGAGAACACTGACGTTGGTGCGCCTATTCTGCCAATGGATTTGCAGGATCTTGCAGAGGCAGCGTTGGTGGTACCTCTCCAGTGCTTTGAGGTGCCTGCTGTACATGGTCCATGTCTCTGAGGCATACAGGAGGGTGGGTATCACTGCTGCTCTTTAGACCATGAGCTTGGTGCCGGGTTTGAGGTCCTGGTCTTCAAACACTCTCTTCCTCAGGCGACCGAAGGCTGCACTGGCACACTGAAGGCGGTGTTGGACTTCGTCGTCGATGAAGAACAACAAGAGTAGCAATGTTGTGGTAACACTATCATCTCCAAGTAAACCTCCAAGTCACACAGCACCTTGGCTTCATCGAAGCTGGCTCAACATTCACAAATTTGGTACTTAACACCATTGTGCGACAACAACTTGCATTTATATAGTGCCTGTAATGTAAAGGGATTCCGGAAGGTAACTGAGTGTCACAGCAGCAGATGGTGCATGCAGAGATGCACGATTCGAGGGGATGGCTAAGGGTGTCAGGAAGAATTGTGTATATATTGCCTGATTCCTGCCTGCTGGAACTATCACAGTATTCCCAGGAGAAGGGTGTGCTTGGTGCTTGACTGATACAGGTGTGGGCAGAGCTGTCTCTAAACACTAAAAAATAAACATCCATTCTCTAAATATTGAAACTCAGTTCAAGTGGATTTGTGGACTGCCTGAACATTTTGTAAACCAGGTTTGATGCTCCCAGTGGCATCAAATCGAACCAGTTCGAATCTACCCCCTCCAGGAAATCGCACGTATTTTGTTTGAGAATCAGAAGTCAAAATTACTATACACCAAGGCTACACATACTATGTAATTTTCAAAAGGCATTTGATAAGGTGCCACACAAGAGGTCATTACACAAGATTAGGACTCACGGGGTTGGGGGTAATATATTAGCTTGAATTGAGGATTGGTTAATGGACAGAAAACAGAGAGTAGGAACAAATGGGTCATTTTCAGGTTGCCAAGTTATAACTAGTGGGGTACCCTAAGGATCAGTGCTTGGGACGGAGCTATTTACAATCTATATCCATGACTTAGATGACGGGACCGAGTGTAATGTATTCAAGTTTGCTGACAATACAAAACTGGGTGGGAAAGTAAACTGTGAGGATGCAAAGGGATATAGACAGGTTAGGTGAGTGGGCTATAAGGTGGCAGATGGAGTATAATGTGGGGAAATGTGAAGTTATCTATATTAGGAAGATAGAAAAGCAGAATATTTTTTTTAAAAGGTGAGAGACTAGTAAATGTTGGTATGCCAAGGGATTTGGGTGCCTTGTACACAAATCACAGAAAGTTAACATGCAGGTACAGCAAGCAATTAGGAAGGCAAATGGTATTAGCCTTTATTGCAAGGGGGTTGGAGTATAAGAGTAAGGAAGTCTTGCTGCAATTATATAGGGCTTTGGTGGGACCACACCTGGAGTACTGTGAACAGTTTTGGTCTCCTTACCGAAGGAAGGATATACTTGCCTTGGAGGTGGTGCAACGAAGGTTCACTAGATTGATTCCTGGGATGAGAGGGTTGTCCTATGAGGAGAGATTGAGTTTAGAAGAATGAGAGGTGATCTCATTGAAATGTCTAAAATTCTTAGAGAGCTTGATGCTGAGAGGCTGTTTCCCCTGGCTGGAGAGTCTAGAACTAGGGGTCATAGTCTCAGAATAAGTAGTCGGTCATTTAGAACTGAGATGAGGAGACATTTTTTCACTCAGAGGGTGGTGAATCTTTGGAATTCTCTACCCCAGAGGGCTGTGGATGCTCAGTAATTGAGTATATTCAAGACTGAGATCGATAGATTTTTCGGCACTAAGGGAATCAAGAGATATGGGGATAGGGCGGGAAAGTGGAGTTGATGTAGATGATCAGCCATGATTTTATTGAATGGCCGAACAGGCCCGAGGGGCCATATGGCCTACTCGTGTTCCTATTTCTTGTGTTGTTACGTAAAAGCATCCGTAGGTAGGCTTTGGAGGGATTTTAAAGGAAGACTAATTCTCTGGGCTGTAGGGGGTTTTGTTCCAGGGGCTTATTGTAGGTCAGCCAGTTATGTTTTCCTGAGCTGCCCTGCCCGCTGTGCGGTTGCGAATCGCTTTCCCCTTCCTGATTCTGAGCTCAGGACTTATCGAGTGGTAACAAGGACAAACGAACAGACCAGTGGATTGGTGCAAGGAAAACCAATGTTTATTAGAAAAGCTAACACTACAAGAAAAACAGTATTATACAGAAGATAAAAGAAATCGCTATGGATGCAATACAGTTTTACACTTAACGGGAGAAGAAACGGACACAACGAGGGAAAAATTCTAAAATCACAATTTTGTAATACCCCTTTAACTCCCACCCTTACACCTAGCTAGGTTGTCTTGTGACAGCCAGAAAGATAATGCTCACCAGTGAAACAGATGAAAAGGCCTGGCCCTTGTGCCCCGCTGCTGCCGTCGAAATGTGCTTGCGATGCTTTCTAGATGGTTTTCCTTCTTGGTTGCTAGCAGACAAACAGGACACTGGGCCGAGGCGAAGAGAGAGAGAGAGAGGTGCTGGGCCGCCCCAGTTATATCCTCTCGGCAATGGGTCATTATCGCGCCTTATCAGTCCATTCCATTGTCCGATTTGGGCTCGAAAACGTAAGACAAGAGGACCTTGATTTTGGCCCATTTACGTTGATGGCACCGATCAGTACCACAACTGCCTTTCCATTGTTTTCTGAATGTCCTTAATTGTTCTGAATGTTCCTCAATTGTTCTGAATGTTCCTCAATCAACTGGGACTATCTCCGCCCGAACTTAAGATTGTGTAGGCAAACAATTGATAACCTGCCTCAGGGCATGAATACAACTGAGCTTGCCTCACTGCATTGTTCAAATTAAACATGCAGTCTGTGAAGCTATCAGAAAATCCATATGGATGCCGCAGGCCCTTTGGCTATGTGTCTGACCGCAGCCATTTTGAGAGGCCCTGGATTTTTAAAACACAGTCACTCCAAGGTTTCTTTAATAACTCCAATTAATCTTCGGGGGGGGAACATATGAAATTTTGCGAATCCCTTCAGGGCCACAGGAGCCAATGGAGCTTATAAAGAACAGGGGTGATGGGACTGTGGGACTGTGTACAGGAAGCTTTGGGGGCAGATTGTAACTCAGAGTGTGTTTTCAGCGGGAAACCTCATCAGCACATTAATTTTCCACTCGGCTGAGGCAGTAGGAAGCCACTGCGATTTTAACCGGCAGGCCTCACTTAAATGCTGCTGGTCCACTTCCTGCCTGGAACGGGCGTGAAGAGGGCACAGACCAGCTGCCAGCAGGCGAAGATCAGGCAGCTCTTGGGGGCCCTCCGGCTCCTAGATAAGCGGCGTGTGATCCTCCTGGTCCAGCATAGGAAGGTTTTAGACTTACCAGAAGCACCTCTTCTGTCTTCAGATCAGCTGCTGATCTGCTTCTGTCTACATAGAAACATAAACATAGAAGATAGGAGCAGGAGTAGGCCATTCGGCCCCTCGAGCCTGCTCCGCCATTCAATGCGATCATGGCTGATCATCCAAATTCAGTACCCGGTCCCTGCTTTCTCCCCATACCCCTTGATCCCTTTAGTCTTAAGAAATATATCCAACTCCTTCTTGAATATATTTAATGTATTGGCCTCTACTGCCTTCTGTGGTAGAGAATTCCACAGGTTCACCACTCTCTGGGTGAAGAAATTCCTCCTCATTTCTGTCCTAAATGGCCTACCCCTTATCCTTAGACTGTGACCCCTGGTTCTGGACTCCCCAGCCATCGGGAACATCCTTCCTGCATCTAGTCTGTCCAGTCCAGTCAGAATTTTATAAGTTTCAATGAGATCCCCTCTCATTCTTCTAAACTCCAGCGAGTACAAGCCCAATCGACCCAATCTCTCCTCATACGTCATTCCTGCCATCCCAGGTATCAGCCTAGTGAATCTTCGCTGAACTCCTTCCATGGCAAGAACATCCTTCCTCAGATAAGGCGACCAAAACTGCACACAATACTCAAGATGTGGTCTCACCAAGGCCCTGTATAACTGCAGCAAGACATCCTTGTTCCTGTACTCAAACCCTCTCGCTACGAAGGCCAACATACCATTTGCCTTCTTAACCAACTGCTGCACCTGCATGCTTACCTTCAGCGACTGATGCACAAGGACACCCAGGTCTCGTTGCACTTCCCCTTCTCCCAATCTATTGCCATTCAGATAATAATCTGCCTTCCTGTTTTTGCCACCAAAGTGGATAACCTCACATTTATCCACGTTATATTGCATCTGCCATGCTTCTGCCCAATCACACAACCTGTCCAAGTCATCCTAGAGTTTCTCGGCATCCTCCTCACAGCACACACGCCCACCCAGCTTTGTGTCGTCTGCAAATTTGGAGATATTACATCTAGTTCCCTTGTCTAGATCATTAATATATATTGTGAATAGCTGGGGTCCTAGCACCGATCCCTGCGGTACCTCACTGGTCACTGCACTCGGAAAAAGACCCGTTTATTCCAACTCTTTGCTTTCTGTCTGCCAACCAGTTCTCTATTCAAGTCAATACCTTGCCCCCAATCTAGAGGGAAAGCTACTGGCGGTTTCCCCGCTCAGGCCCCGGTTAAAATTGCATCAGGGTCCTATTGCACGTAATAGCACCCTGATTTGTATAAATTTTTGAGGCTCCCGCTTGCTTCAGGCGGGTGTCTCGTCCGCCTGCAAAACCCTGCAGGTTAACATCACAAACAGCCAGAAATGGTTGGGATCTTAGTGGGTAAGGAAGCTGCTCATTTTTAACTGCCCATCTGCCTGGTGGGTAGGGTTAGAATCGACCCCTTGGCTTCCAGCTACCTTCAGTTGAATATCATTAATTCTGGTATACCAAAAACATAAAGATGAATTTTATGGAAGATGACGTTTACAACGTTCAGTGTAAGAATGTGGGGTAAATATTTGTCTTCACCTCCTGGGCAGTAATCCAGCAGAGTGGATAGCCCACCCATTGTAGAACCCTCAACGTAGATGGGCGATCAGCTCTGTCGCTCCGCCTAGTTGATGAAGACAAAGATTTACCCCAGTGGGGCTTATTTTTTTTAGTTCATTCCTGGGATGTGGGCGTCGCTGGCAAGGCCAGCATTTATTGCCCATCCCTAATTGCCCTTGAGAAGGTGGTGGTGAGCCGTCCTCTTAAAGTGCTGCAGTCCTTGCGGTGAAGGTCCCACTGTGCTGGGACTTCCAGGATTTTGACTCAGCGACGATGAAGGAACGGCGATATATTTCCAAGTCAGAAGAACTGGCCTCGAGTTCTCCACTTTCCAGACCTTGTCATTTTACTACGATGTCCATTACTTTGTAAGAATATAGGATTGAGAGGACAAGGTACTACCTGGCATTTAGCACTGTTGATTTGAAAGTGACAATTTTCATATTGTGAATTATTACTGTGACAAGAAGGTTTGAATCATGCGATAGCAAAAGGTTGAGTTGGCAGCATGCCCTATTCAGGACATAAAAATTACACAGAAGAGAGACAGCAGAAGACATGCACTCTGCTTTCAGCACCTTTTACAGTTACATTTCTATTGAAGTGTTCATGTTTATATTTTCAACTCTATCCAGCCCACTTCAGGGAGATGGCAGCCTGGCAGGCAGCCAGCTTGGGAAAGGACTTAATGATTTTTGAAATGTTATATTTTTTTTCAACACTCAGATGACTCAAATATATGTCAAAAATAATCATCCAGTGTCCCCATTATAAGCAGTCACTTGTTGTTTTCTGCCCTCATTCACTGTCGGCATTCTGTTTCTCCTCCCAGGGCATAATTGTTCCATTTCAATTGTGCATGTGTGCATGAACAGAGATATGGTTAAACTATTGTGAATCCCATTGTTTAACATGCATTTGGCAACAGGTTTACCAGGTACTTAGCTCTTAGCAAAATATTTTTAGGACATGTTTTCTTGGAGTACGTTCAATAATAAATGCATTGAAACTCTCTGAAAAGATGTTATAACCAAATGAATGCATTTTTTATTCAATGACTGAATAAAATAACCTCCATTGAAATCTTGTAATGAAAAAATTTCTGAAATAAAGATGCTCATATACATAGCTATACACATATGCACATACACACTCAAATATACATAAATACACACACATATGCATGTATACACATGCACACGCATATACACACACATATTGGCCAAGAAATTCGGGTCTCCACGGGTGAGTACACACGGGATACTCACCCGTAGGCCCAATGGAAGTGTCGGTTTCCTGCATGCACTGCGCAAGCGCGGGAAACCGGCACTTCCGTTCCCCTGAAAGCAGGGGTTCAGAGGTTGAACGCATGCGCGGGAGAGGCTGCGCGTGCGCATCGAACTTTGTTTTTTTTTTACAGGTTTTCCCGGGAGGGTAAGTCTGCAGAATTTAGAAATATAAAAAGCAGGCGTAAGGCCTGCTTTTTACAAGGTAAGTGGTGAATTAATTAAAATTAAAACATTTTTTCCACAGGTTTATTATTTTAAAATACTTTAAAGCAAGGTAAGTTTATTTTTAGCCCCGTTAGAAAATAAAATTATTTTTTTCAAAAATTTAAATTATTGTTTAAAATAGTTATTTCATTTAATTTATAGTTTATTTTAAAAATGTGATTTAAAAAAAAAGTATTTGAAGATTTAGCGATGTTTTGTAAGAAGAAGGGGCCCGTAGTATTTCTAAGTTTGACAGCACTTCCTGTCAGACTTATGAATGGAGCATTCCCTGCTCCGATTGGCTCCCCATGGCCCACGTGATCCCAGGGGACGCTTCGAACTAACTGCGCCCCTGGGATACGCAAGCACTGGACCAGGCCCCGGATCGGAATTCCACGGGAGCCCACAGCTCAACGGCCAGCGCGCAAGGTAAGTGCAGGTTGGGGGCTTGCACCCGCGGGAAGCCCCCGACCCGAATTTCTGGGCCATTAGCTAGTTTATAGATATATTTCAATTTATACCTGGTGACATGTGTTCGATCCGTGTATCTTGATGTTGTGTCCTTCAATAATTAGACAAGAGACTGCAGGGAACAATCAACAGGTGTTTACTGAATGAGGGTTACTCTAAAACTAACTTTACAGATCCCTACTCAGGGTTTATATACAGGTGTGGTCACTGCCGGTACTATAGTATACAGGAGCTGTAAAAAGTAGTTCTCCCCTTAAAGGTACATACATTACAACATGAAATCAGTCATTCAAGAAAGAAGGACTTATGAAATAATACTGAGCGTCCTACAGGTGGTGCTGTCCAGGGAGAGTATAAATACTCGGGCACGGGCACGGGCCCAGCTTGCGCAGGACATTCTTAACAGGAACTAATGAAGGACACAACTAGACCTCCATGTTGTAAAACAGTTGATTAAAGCTTTGTTTAACACTTAGACCAAGTGCCTCGTAGTTTTCTTACGTCACCTGGTTCCTGAGCTTAAGTTTCAACTACCTTTCCGCTAAATTGAAATGTTTTGTTTTTTTATAAATTTTCCATTTATTCTGCAGGACGCCTTACACTTATATTCAATGGGGGTGATATTTTGAGGGTGTGTGCAAAATGGCCAACAGCACACCAGCCGCCATTATAAACCCTGCCCAATTTTCTTTTCTATTGAAGCCGATGGGTGGCTGATCCACTACCACCTGTTTTGAGCCCCCCCCCGAAGTTGAATTTTACCCCCCATAGCTCTGCTGGCACACCACTTGCTAAACAGAACACCAGAGAGTGGGAAGAACTGTTCTCGTATACATGCTCACGATGCGAAAGAATTTTCATAAATATTTTCATCAGTAATACTTGTGGGCAGATATATGGCAAGTAAAATGTAACACTAATATAAATGCAAAATATTACACATAGGTCAAAAGATGTTGGGCACGAGTATACAATGAATGGAACTTGATTAGCAGAGGGAGGCCTGAATACAATAACAGACACATCACTTTCAATGTCCAGACAACGCAACAAAGCATTTTTTTAAAAAGCCAGCACAAAGCTAGAATATCCAGCCAGAACAGGAGGGTACAAGTGTGAAGAGATTATTTTACAATGCACTGGTCGAACCAAACTTTTGGGCCGAAATTTTGCCGGCGCTCAGAGGGCGGGTTTGGAAGCGGGTCAGAGGTTAAAGCCTTTATGATTGACGGCGGGTTCCGAACCCGCCAACATCCCGCCTCCACACAACCTTCCCGAGTGTCGGGTCTCCGATTTGCAAATTGACCCAACACCAAGCAGCGGGAAAGGGATTAAAGGCAATTCACTGCCTATTAACAGGTACTTGTGAGCAATTTTCAGGTTTTTAAAAAATTTTCCAGCTGCTGGCTCGGGTTTCGCGACGTTCAGACAACATGCCAGGTAAGTGAGGCGTGAACACCCGCGAGCTGCAGACTTCAGAGCTGCAAGTGCAGTGTAAAAGCTGCAGTCTTCAATCTAGTCATTGAGAAATCTCTAAGCTTGGTGATTGAGTCATTTGGGGGGCAGATTCTGTTTTTAGGCTGCAAGTCTGTGTTGGGCACTGTAGATGCACTGTCACCAGCATTGCTGGATTTTAAAGACGCACTGTGCCACCTCAAGTTGTCACAACGATGCCAAACCTTGGCTCAACATAAATTTATTACAAAAATCAGAAACTTTTCAAATAATTATATCATACCACCCAAGTGAGAACCCTTGTGATAACTAACGTGATATCTTTCTCTTACGCATGCTTCTACATTCTGAGACCCCTGTGGCTTCAACATATCTGGAGGCAGGCTGCTCACTTCGCTGCTGCTCCTCCTTAGACGCCTTTGGCGGCCGTCCTCTGGTTTTGGGAGCCTTCGAGGGCCCCGCCAGAGTCTGCTCCTCCTGCGGCTGTGCAGGGGCAGTCTCGGCCATCTCTGTTGCCTCAGGGAAATGGGGTTCTGACTGAGGGCTCAGCAGTGGCAAGGGAGTGTGAGCGCTTGGAGAGGAGCCCCCACTTCCTTGTGCTCGAACACCACCGTCCCTCTCATGGGTCACCCGCACTTCACTGCTAGCAAGTTGCTGGACAGCACCTTGCTGCACATCGGTGGGACAATGTGGACCCATCACTGTACTGACATTCCTCATGACAAGGACCTCTGGTTTCTCTCCTCAGTAGATGCCCATCTATTTAGAAGTGTTACCATGTTCTCCTGAGTATGGCGATTTATGTGCTCCATGGAGGTTGCCATCCTTTCCATTGCAGCATCTATATTGCTCATAGCGTTCACCACGGCATTGCTCATGCTTAGATTGGGCTCCTCCATTATCTGCACACTCGCAGTTACCGTGGAAATAAACCCACTCAGAGCCTCCTGCACTTGTTCCTGAAGCTCCAACACCGCTCTCTTCTGGATGGTCCCAGAGGCTCAGCGTCTACATGCAGCTGAGCAGAGCTGTGAGAGCCTTGTGTCCTCCGACGAGGACTCTCCACTGCTGTCACTGCCTCCAACATTTGCTCCTGCTCACCTGTGAGCTGTGATACACCAGGTTACAACGCTATTCTATCTCGCACAAAATCCACCGAGGTGTGCGTCTCTGCGCTGGTGCTGGGTGCACTGAGTGCTGGTGACGCTGCTCCCTCAGAGACTGGTGGCTCCTCTGAGGAGTGCTCCTGCTCTTCCTGCTGGACAGTGGGGAGCGGGGCTCTCGATGGTCCTGTGGGGGAGTGAAATAAAGAATAGATTTGCCTTTCTAATCTAGGCTTTATTAACTTAAAAATCCTGTAGCACATCTTCAACACCCAGTCCCAACTAAAGGCTGGAAAGAACTGAATTTAAGATGGCCACCACAAATCACATGACATCAACTACCAATGAGATTACAGCATATATCCCAAGGCAGGAAACAAACAACCAATCACAATACTTCTTACTAAACATAGAGAATAATCACCACATTCACCCCTCCTTTTAAAATATACTCCAACCTAAATAACCTTTACAATTTATAATTAATTATTTACAACTAAAACTATACACAGACAAAATAAAACTATTCAACATGACACAATACTAAGTGAGCAACAACAAATGGTAACATTGCACATAAGTATTAAGTATCTCTCAACTAAAACAATATAATATAATATTTCAACAATTTTAAAACATTACTATCAATTTAAAAGTCCATTTTCAATCGGTCGACCGGATATCTTGTTCATGTCGACCTTCTTAACCTTGGTGAAATTCCTTGCCCTCCCACACCAGGAGACACAGAAGTATCTTCTGCAGGAAGGCTATCCATATCCTGATTTTCAACGGTTTCCGGATTAGAAATCCCATCAGGAGGTAAACTGGAACGGTCATGAACATCCATCGAGGGCTGACTAATAGAAGTATAATTATCTGCAGTCGGATTGGAAATATTCGTAGTATCTGTAACAGCATCCACATTATCTGAATCATGACTATTGTTAATATCCTCAGAAGAGGGCTGGCCACCACAAGGAGCCAAGTCTTTAATTGAAACGGTACTTTCTTTCCCATCTTGGAATCGAATATGAGCATATTGGGAATTTGCCTCCAACAGCTCCACCTCCTCCACTAAAGGATCATATTTTGACAATCTAACATGGCGTCGAAGCAGCACAGGTCCCTGCATAGTAAGCCATGAAGGTACCGAATATCCCGTAGTAGATCTCCGCGGATAGTTAAAGAGCCTTTCATGGGGGGTCACATTAGTAGCCGTTGAAAGCAATGATCTAATGGAATGCAGAGCATCAGGCAGTACCATTTCCCACTGTGTATTTTTAAGGTTCCGGGATGTCAAAGCCAACATAACTGCCTTCCAGATCACCCCATTGTATCGTTCGCACTGTCCATTACCCTGGGGATTATACGGGGTAGTTCTACTAGTAGAAATTCCCCGACTCTGAAGGTATTCCTTCAACTGGGAAGACATAAAAGAACTTCCCTGATCCGAATGGATATACACAGGCATCCCAAAGATGACAAAAAGTTGAGTCAGACATTTGATAACTGTAGCAGCTGATACATCTGCACAAGGAAAAGCAAAAGGGAACCTTGAAAACTCATCCACAACAGTAAATATATATCGGTTTTGAGTAGTTGAAGGAAGAGGCCCCTTGAAATCGACGCTCAAACGTTCAAAAGGAGAAGTAGCCTTTATAAGATGAGCTCATTGAGGCTTAAAGAAATTCGGTTTACACCGAGCACAGATAGAACATGATGAAGTCATCCGCTTGACGTCTTCAACTGAAAAGGGCAAATTCTTACTGCGTACGAAGTGTATCATCCGCGTAACCCCAGGATGGCATAAGGCATTGTGAAGATTAATAAGCGTATCTCCGTGAATCACAGAACAATAAGCCCTCGACAGCGCATCAGCAGCAACGTTATCCTTCCCTGGACGATAAACTATATCAAAATGGTAATATGCCAACTCAATCCTCCACCTCATTATTTTATCATTCTTAATCTTTCCAAAATGTTTGACATCAAACATAAAGGACACAGACTTTTGATCAGTTACCAACGTAAAATGTCGCCCCGATAAATAATGTCTCCATTTACGCAGTGCTTCTACTATTGCATACGCCTCTTTCTCTATTGAAGAATGCCTTTTTTCACTATTGTTCAAGGTACGTGAGAAAAAGGCCACAGGTCTTCCATTTTGGTTCAGAGTAGCCCCAATTGCAAAATCAGAAGCGTCCGTCTCAATCACAAAAGGAACCTGCTCATCAATAGAATGCACAACTGCTCCAAGGATATCCTTTTTAAAATTATCAAAACACGTCCTGGCCTCCCATGATAGAGGGTATGTCGTAACCTGAATAAGAGGCTGGATCTTCTGTGAAAAATTTGCAATCCAATTAGAATAGTAAGAAAACAGTCCAACAACTCGTTGCAAAGCCTTAGAATTAGTAGGACAAGGTAAATCAATCAATGGTCGCAGACGTTCTGGGTCTGGTTTAATCTTATTTCCCGAGATAATGTACCCCAGTAGATTTACCTCAGTGGTCGAAAAGGTACACTTCTCTTTATTGAAAGTTAAACCAACTTTTTCCGCAGCTTGAAGGAATCTTTCTAAATTAGAATCATGCTCCACCCTTGATTTGCCACACACCGTGATGTCATCTAAGTATGAAAAGGTGTCAGAGAGAGAGTTATCACTTATAAAAGCATCCATTGCCCGTTGAAAACAAGCAACACCATTAGTAACACCAAATGGTATTCGGCAAAACTGATACAGCTTTCCACCAGCCTCAAAGGCCGTATATGGTTGATCCTTCTTAACAATAGGAATCTGATGATAAGCACTCTTTAGGTCAATAGTGCTAAAAACCTTATACTGAGATACTTTATTGATAAGCTCATCAATCTTAGGCAAAGGGTACGCATCTAATTGAGTATACCTATTAATAGTTTGGGAATAGTCTATCACCATTCGTTTCTTATGTCTCTCGTTAGTCGTGACAACTACCTGTGCCCGCCAAGGCGAACAACTAGGTTCAATGATTCCTTCCAATAAGAGACGTTGAACTTCAGAATTAATAAATTCTCTATCCTGACTGCTATACCTTCTTGACTTGGTAGCAATTGGCTTACAATCCGGCATCAAATTGGAAAAAAGTGATAATGGTGAAATGGATAAAGAGGTTAATCCACAAATAGATAAAGGTGGCTTAGTCCCTCCAAATGAAAGACTGAGAGACTCGTGTAACTGAAGCACATCATGACCAATCAAAATATCCGCACAGAGATTAGGCAAAACAGATAGGCGTATATCAGTATACGTATTACCTAGAAGAATCAATTTCACAAGGCAACAACCAGCTACTTGTGAAGTGAGAGTCGTCTGAGCCATACACACCTGATAGGAAACAGGTGAAATTTTCAAATGCTTCTCCTTTGCAAACTGAAGACTTATAAAACTCTCGGTACTGCCCGTATCTATAAGGGCCTTCACTTCCAACCCATTAACTTGGGCCGTAACTATAGCTTTGTTTAGGCCATGAGCAAATGCAGCAGAAATTGATGCAATAAACGCCCTATCTAAAGGCTGAATAGTCACAGAGGAGGTAATTGAACCTGATGATTTACACACACGTGCGTAATGACCTCTCTTGCCGCATTTACTACACACAGCCTCCCGAGCAGGACACTTCAGACGAGGGTGCCGGACGTTCCCACAAAAATAACACTTCTGAATCCTAGAGGCAACAGCCGCTGAAGTAGAAACTGTTTCAGAATCTAGTAAACCACTCCTATTAAGTCCACATAATTCCTTTTCATCCGGAACTGCCGAAACCACAGTCACAGGCCGATTAAAAAGAGCATAAGAATCCGAACTTCTCTGAGCCACATCCAATGTAGAAGCTTGCTCAAAAGCACTCTTAAGATCCAAAGTCTTATTTTCTAACAACTGCTGATGAATTGATCTAGACAGTAATCCATTAATAAAAGCATCCCGTACCGATTCTTCCTTATATTCTTCAGCTGTCACGGCCTTATAATTACAGTTAACACTAAGGCACCGAAGTGCTTGTAAATAAGTATCCAAAGATTCTCCCACCTGCTGCCTACGGGCAGATAGAAGGTGATGTGCAAATACCTCATTCTTTGGTTTAACAAAAATCTTTTCCAATGTAGAAATAGCCACTTCGTAAGTTTTACAGTCCAAAATATACTTATACACATCCGGAGCAATGTAGTTGATCAGCATATTCAGCTTATTTAGAGACTCTTGATCCAACACGCCCAAAAAGTTTTTAAATGTACAATACCAATGTTTCCATTTATCATCCACTCCTGCAGAATTAGGGTCAGCATTGAATCGTTCTGGCTGAAGATATCGCTCCATTCTGACATAAAGTTCATAAATTGAAATAAAGAATAGATTTGCCTTTCTAATCTAGGCTTTATTAACTTAAAAATCCTGTAACACATCTTCAACACCCAGTCCCAACTAAAGGCTGGAAAGAACTGAATTTAAGATGGCCACCACAAATCACATGACATCAACTACCAATGAGATTACAGCATATATCCCAAGGCAGGAAACAAACAACCAATCACAATACTTCTTACTAAACATAGAGAATAATCACCACAGGGAGTAAATGCATAAGTTAGATAAGTGAAATGTAGGTTGCAGATACATGCCATTGTGTAGATGCTCAGTGCTCATTCTCTATGAACATCATATCCCATATTAGTCACTCATGATTGCTAAATCAGAGGGTTGGAAATCAATTCTCTCACCAGCTTGCTGTTCTATCCCCCACTGCCATCTCCTCTGCACCTCCAGCAATCTCCAGGGCTGCCTCCTCAGCGGTCGTAAGGTGAGCCAGGGATGGTGGTCCTCTCCCTGTCCTCCCCCTCTCCCTTTTATTGTGGGGCCTCTTCTCCTGTAGTGAGGGACACAAGTGGAGTTTGAGAGAGACTGATGGAGTGAATGTTAAGAATGCATGACATAGATGTTTAGAGGCAGACTGTGAAGGAGTGAGGTGCACTAACCATCTTCCCTCCCTGTGCATTTTAAGTTGTAGGCATTGCATAAGGGTGTGAGTGTTGCATATCAAGATGGGGATGTGATTCTGTACAGAGAAAGAGAGGGATGGGTGAGGGTGCAAGGGATGTTAGAGTGAGTTGGGATGTGCAGGGGAAGGTTCCCAATGCAGATTGATGGGGATGCTAAGAGATGGAAGGTAGATTGAAGGTAAATGTGATGTTATACTCACTTGATCTGATCTCAACAGATCATTAAACCTTTTTCGACACTGAACCCATGTGCGTCTGCACACAGACCTCGAACTCATCTCCTCAGCAATTTGCAGCCAAGTTGCCTTGGTTTGCTGAGGAGGCCTCCTCCTTCCGTTTCCAGGGAAGAGGACTTCCTGACGTCCTCTAACTCCCTCCACAAGAGCATAGAGGGAGCCCTCATTGAACCTGGGTGCAGCCTTAGTTTGTTGCGCTGCCATTCCTGCAGCAGCCAGCACTTCTGAGAGAAAAAAGCTAATCCTTCTGCAAAGGGGACATGGCCCCTTTAAATCTTCACTGAAACAACGCATCATCAGAGGTGAGCATCTGACACGCTCCAAGCAATTGCCTGGAGGGACCCGCACGTCAGCCGTAACGAGGCCAATCAAGGTAAAATTTCACCTGCGGGGCGACGGCATCCGGGAGCGGGTCCGGAAGATGCCGACTAGTGGGCTCGCCCTCAACCCGCCTCCGGCAAGAGTGCAGTTACTATGTCATGTAGTCAAACAGAATTCTTTGTAAGAAGCAAATTGAGATGTTTCAGCCTGATAAGTTGCAACAAATCTATTTCTTTTTTTTAAGAAAACTGCATTCCATTTTGGTCACAGAAAATATATACTTACATTAGAAAGGGTACAGAAAAGACAAGAAAGAGTAAGGACATTTCATGTAAGTATTGTAGTGTCCGTGTGTAGATAAAGACACTGAAGACAGGAGTTAGTTCATAGGTATTTACTAAGCAAGTCTGGGGGGGGTTCTAAAGGATATACACAATACACAGGCTTATATAGCCCAAGTGGCAATTACCAGCATTACGCACACCTGGGGCTCTTAAAGGCACATACACCACAATTCCTCCCCTTCTAGCTAACTAGTACATCATATTTTAAGTAATTATTAATTACATGTTATATGCAAAATAATATACATTGCTGTATTAATTAATTATAAGTTAGTCTCTCAGGAGGCTTCCTGACTCGGTCCGGATAACGCCTCGGGGGTGTAGTAGTTTCTGGTGGTGTAGTAGGTTCTTCTGGCAAGGCTGATTCGGCTTGAAGGCCAGTGTCGGGTTCATCGGGTTCCAGTACCACTGGATCGGAGGTAGATATGGGTATCTCTACTTCATCGTTAGATGTATAGCGTGGTGCTATAGGTTGTCCCTTTTCGGATGACTTGATGATTTGGTCAGCATGGCGCCTTATTATGCTTTCTCCGATGTCCACGGTATACATCAGTGGTCCTAGTCGTGTGCAGATAGTTCCAGGCTGCCATTTCTCGGTACGGTAGTCCCGGGCCAAAACCGGTTGGCCTATCTGGAAGGCCCTAGTTGGCCTTTCATTCATGCCCTGAAACTGCCGGTTCTCCACGTCCCTTTGGATGTTGGGCTTGACCAAATCCAGCCGGCATCTTAGGTTTCTATTGTAGAACATCATGGCGGGAGTTTGGTTTGTAACCATATGTGTTGCATTCCTATATGCAAATAAGAAGTTATCCACCTTGTGCTGAAGTTTTATGTCTTCATTACTCATGGCCTTTATGGCCTTCTTAAAGGTCTGGACAAACCTTTCAGCCAATCCATTGGTGGCGGGATGGTATGGGGCGGACGTGTAGTGCTTTACCCCATTGTTCTTTAAGAACTTTCTGAATTCTTCGGACACAAATTGCGGTCCATTATCAGAACATATCTGTTCCGGCAGCCCATTCCTGGCAAATATGGTCCTTAATACTGTGATGGTTTTTTCCGTGGTGGTGGAGGACATCTTTATTACCTCCGGCCACTTGGAGTGTGCATCAACTGCGATTAAGAACATTGAGTCCATAAATGGACCAGCAAAGTCGATGTGCACCCTTTGCCAGGGAGATGAGGGCCACTCCCATGGATGTAGAGGGGCCTGTGGCGGAGCATTTTGGACCTTCTGGCATCCTAGGCAGCTCTTGGTCATGTCTTCGATGTCTCCATCGATACCTGGCCACCATACAAACGCCCTAGCTAGGTTCTTCATTTTCACTCCACCCAGATGCCCCTCGTGAAGCTCCTTTAGCACTTTATCCTGGAGTTTGGGTGGAATCACCACTCTGGATCCACACATCAAGGTTCCTCGGCACACTGACAGCTGTTCTCTTCTTTGTGAGAATGCTGGCAACAGTGGTTCGCCATGTGCTGGCCATCCCTTCATTGTTAAATCGTAGACCCGTGAGAGAGTAGGGTCATTTCTGGTCTCCCTTTCAATGGCAGAATTTGTCACCGGTAGACATTCCACTATGGTAGAGTGGAATATCTCTACTGGGTCTACTGTAGGTGCCTCTTCTATCGTTGGCAACGGCAGGCGCGATAAACCGTCAGCATTCCCATGCTGTTTTGACCCTTTGTATTCAATGTTGTATTGGTGTGCCCCTAGAAAAAGGGACCACCTCTGTAGTCTTTGTGCCGTCGTAATGGGGACACCTTTCTTAGGGTTGAATATGGAGATGAGGGGTTGATGGTCAGTCAGCAAGGTAAATTTTTGTCCGTGTAGGTAATGGTTGAATTTCTTCACTCCCCATACCAGGCTGAGTGCTTCCCTGTCTATCTGGGAATAGTTACGCTCAGCTGAGTTCAATGAGCGTGACGCAAAAGCTATCGGCCGTTCCGAGCCATCAGGGAATCTATGGGACAATACCGCTCCTATGCCGTAAGGGGATGCATCGCACGCCAGTCTGATTGGTAGTGATGGGTTGTAATGAGCCAAAACTTTCTCGGATGTGATTAAGTCTTTACATTTATGGAAGGCACGTTTACAGTCTTCGTTCCATTTCCAAATCACTCCTGTGTGTAGAAGATCATTAAGAGGGTGTAGAATAGTTGATAAGTTTGATAAAAATTTATGATAGTAATTTATTAATCCCAGGAATGACCTCAATTGTGAAACATTTTCAGGTGCTGGGGCTTTTATAACTGCTTCAATTTTTTCAGGTGACTTATGCAACCCTTCCTTATTAATTATGTGGCCACAATATGATATCTGATTTTGGAAAAATTCACACTTGGGGCGATTTGCTCGTAGGCCCCGTTCTTTCAGCCTAGTGAGCACCTGCTCCAAATTGGCAAGGTGCTCGTTGTCGTTTTCTCCTGTTATAAGGATGTCGTCTAGGTAACACTGAGTCCCCGGAATCCCTTGCAGGACTTGCTCCATAGCTCTTTGCCAGATAGCTGGAGCTGATGCTACTCCAAAAACCAGTCGATTGTACTGGTACAGGCCTTTGTGTGTGTTTATTGTGAGATACTTTTTAGAGGTCTCCTCAACCTCCATCTGTAGATATGCCTGTGCCAAGTCAATTTTTGTGAAACGTTTTCCTCCGGATAGTGAGGCGAAAATATCTTCTATCCTCGGAAGAGGATACTGTACCGTGTGAAAGACCGGGTTTACAGTCACCTTAAAGTCCCCACAGATGCGAATTTTTCCCTGTTCCTCAGAGTTATTTTTCAATGCTTTTTTCATGACTGGAACGATGGGTGTTGCCCATTCGCTCCAATCTATTTTGGATAATACGCCTGCCTTTTCCAAATTCTCCAGCTCTGCCTCGACTGCCGGACGTATTGCGTATGGCACCGGTCTTGCCTTAAAAATTTTTGGAATTGCTGCATCTTCCACTTTTATTGAGGCGGTGATGCCTTTCAAGGTTCCTAGTTTCTCTTGAAACACTTCTTTGGCGTTGGCCAAGATGTCTTTTAATCGTTCAGGTATGATGTCATCATTGCTTTTTTCCTTACTGGTCACCGTCAGTGCCTGAATGGTGTGCCAGTCTAAACGTATCTTCCTTATCCATTCACGTCCCAACAACGGTGGACCACCATCTTGTAGAATGTATAAATACAACTTTTGTATTTCTTTGCCGTTGTATACCACAGGCACCTTTATTTTTCCTTTGGGGTACACTTTCTGCCCCGTATATGTTTTTAAGATAATGGATGTGTCTTTTAGAGGTATATGCGAAAATAGCCTCTCGTAATCTTGTCGATTTATTATGGTTAGAGCTGATCCTGTATCTAGCTCCATTTTAACTGGGGACCCTGCTATTATGAGGGTAACCCAAATGGTCTGGTAATCTTCATTGGCAATTACATTATGTAATTTGAGAGAGCTTAGTCTCTTGTTCCCGGAGTTGCTATCGCTCTTCTGGTCTTTGGAGCTACTGTCCGTCATCATTTGTACCTTTCTGTGCTTTTCCTTATTGATTCTTTTCCCGTTAGTGGATTTTCTATTTTCAGATCGGCATACACGTGGAATGTGTCCCATCTTTCCGCATCGCCTGCATGCTTTTTCTTTGAACCAGCAATCCCTCTGGTCATGGTTGGATCTGCCGCAGCGATAACATCTCTCGAAACCCCGTGTCATTTCATGGGTGCCGAAGTCCTGTGGCCTTTGCTGTATCTTTGCCGCTCCTATTGCACTGAAAGCCTTGTCCAGTGTTAAATCTTTTCCAGAAGATACCTTTTTTTGTGTTTCTACACTTAGGGAATCGCAGATGAATTTGTCTTGCAGAGAATCTGCCAGTCCTGCCTCGAATTGACAGTGTAGGGTATGAACAATCTCCTCAAAATTCTTGTCCATCGGTTTGGCTGGAGTGATTAAGTTGCGTAACAGCTTGTATGTTTCTGCACCCATTAGATCCAGAAGCACTGAAGCTTTTTTTTCATCTTCTATTCCATTTGCGGTGCAAAACACCTCCACTCTTTCTACATATGTGGTCCAATCCTCTATCTTGTTATCAAAAACATCAATATTGCCAAAGTTAGGCTCTGTTTCGTTATCAAAAGCATCAATATTGCCAGACTTAGGCATTTCAAAAAAGATATGGCGCTTCCCGCGCTTTTTTTTTTTTTCTTCTGTAGCAACGATATGGCGCTTCCTGCGCTTTCCCGCTGCTGCTACCGATAACAACACTGTTTTACTGTGGTTTCCGTTTATTCACTGTTGGAGACTCGTTCCCGACGGAGGTCTAAACACTGACCTGCTTGCAGCGCCGGCCGTCTCCCGAGTGCACCCTCCCAGTCCGTTATTGCTTGCCTCCGATTTCGCTGCCTGTCTCAGCTGTAGAGCCCGCCGCTGGAGCCCCAGCCTGACGCCCAGGAAGGATTAGCGCAGTACCTGTCACCAGCTTGGCCAGCTGGTGAAACCACAGTTTCTATTACTTCCTTGAGTCTTCTGGACGCTGGAGGAATCGATGTCCTTGAGGTGCTGCCGAATTGCAGGTAAGTCCGTTTCCACTTCGTCGTCACTGTAGTGTCCGTGTGTAGATAAAGACACTGAAGACAGGAGTTGGTTCATAGGTATTTACTAAGCAAGTCTGGGGGGGGTTCTAAAGGATATACACAATACACAGGCTTATATAGCCCAAGTGGCAATTACCAGCATTACGCACACCTGGGGCTCTTAAAGGCACATACACCACAAGTATATTATACTAAATTAGTATAACATAAATCTTATTATTTCAAAAGTACGCTAAGAAAGTAGAACCAGAGGATATAAATGGAACTTAATGAAAAATAAACAGAACAAATATGAGGAAAAATTTCTTACACTAATAAGTATTTAGAATCTGCAAAGGAAGGTAAGAGAGATAAACCATTTGAATAATCAAAAATACAATTAAATACCATGATGGAAGAGTTAACGCACTAGAGGGTAAGCTTCAATGGACCGAATGGCTTTCCAAATGGATTTTTCTCATCTATGACTATTTTTTCCATTCTCATGTATTACAGCTGATCTGGCTTTAGGAATTACAACTCTGTAAATCCAAGTTTCCCTCATTTCTGGTCCAGTAAAAGGACTATAGGCTCAAACCGCTCATCTGACATTTTATACAAAAAGGGATACCTGAATGAATAGACTATAGAAAGAAAGGAAGAGGAAAGCGAGGCTGATTTCTTCTGTGGGCTCCTGACAGTGACAGCACATTTCCGGCATGGCAAGAGAGCCCCAGGTGGGCAGAGGTAACGCTTCAAGGACACCCTCAAAGCCTCCTTGAAAAAGTGTAACATCCCCACCGACACCTGGGAATCCCTGGCCCAAGACCGCACAAAGTGGAGGAGAAGCATCCGAGAAGGCGCCGAACACCTCGAGTCTCTTCGCCGGTGTTAAGTCTGTGTGTTATATTGAGAATTAATACACAGACCACAAGAGTAAACTTTAACAGGACTTTACTATTCGAAGGTCAGGGCGGAACTGCCCAATAAATCATTACACAGCACTTATATACCGGTGTGGTCACCGCCGGTATTACAGTATGCAGCAGCCAAGATAAAGTAGTGCAACTCTTAAAATAGCTCTCTTAAAGGTGGAACGGTTACATACACTACAATCCTCCCTTTTTAGCTTACAATATACCTATTCCCCATTGAACATAACATCATAACATATATACCCAACTTCATGTGAAAACAGTTCACAGATTCAGTCTCTGCGGGAAACAGTTCACAGATTCAGTCTCTGCGGAGGCGCCTCCTGCGCTTCCTGACTCGGTCCGGATAACGCCTCGGTGGTGTAGTAGTTCTCGGTGGTGTAGTAGGTTCATGTTGCTGGTGTGACTCACCCCATAGTCCTTCCCTGGACTTAACAGCTTGAACTTTCGTAACTTCAGAACCAGCCTTGCTGACTTCTAAAGGCTCAAGTACCTTGGGAAGTTTTCCTACTTCCAGACTGATTTGGCTCAGTTCAGAGGGACCACGTGCGTGACCTGGAAGGGGTGATAATGGTTCAGATGAGTCATCATCTTCATCATCATGGGACAACTCACATGAATATACTAGATTGCTGTCCTCCTCAGTATCTACATCCTCCAAATGGTTTATTATTTCTATTTTTGGAGCTTCAACTGTGAGTGTGGCTGCGGTCTGTGCATTACTTGATTTGCAGCTATATTCACCAGAGTCTTTGGGTGTGAGATTTGTAATGGTAAGTTCTATCACATTCTTATTTTGTTTAAATTTGTAACGGTCAGAAGATTCGATTAAGCTCTGGTCTTTGTACCATCTGACCATCTTGGGAGTAAGTGTAAACTCACAGCTCAAAGTAGCAGAATGCTTCTCTTCCACTGTAATGTTCTGTAGTTCTTTGACTACCTTTGACGGAGGCTCTTTAATAGTCAGCCTTGCCTCAGATTTTGATTTCCCTGCAATAAACTGCAGCAAGCCGGTCATCTTACAAGTTGTTTTTTTCAGAGTGAGACGATGAATAGTGCCACGATGCTCAATGTCCACATCTTCAGAAGCATGAAGAATTTCACCATTTAGTATCCATTTTGGAGACTTCACGTCAGCAACTGAAAGCTCACACTCAAAAATGACGTCACTTGGCTCTGACACTTCCACATCACATATGGGTTTAATGATGGCAATTGATTGCTCTTCTACATATAACTTTGCTGTGCTTTGGTCATCTATGGCATCGCACATGTAGTTGCCTTCATCTTCAAAAGCGACATTATTAATAACGAGCTTCCTGTACACATCTTCACTCACAATCTCATATTTATTACTGGGATGAATCTCTTTGTCTTTGTAATACCACTTGACAGCAGCATTTGACCTGGAAACCTTGCATTCGAAAATGACACGATGTTTCTCCATGTCAATCTTCTCTCTCAAGGGTTTCACAATTTTAACTGGCAATTCTTTAATTCGAAGCAAAGCTCTGGAAGTAGCGCTTTCAGCAACAAACTTGATCTCTGCAACATCTTCAGTTTTTGCCTCTGCCCCCAATTCCCTGAGTGGCTTATTACTGCTGACACTGCTCACAAAAGGGTGCTCTTTCTTCTTAGCTTTCAACTGATCGATGAATTCGACATATTCCCTTTCTTGCTCAGCTTTGATTCATTTGGCCTCCTCGCGCAGACAGTTTGTGTGTTCCTGCTCCATTTTCTCAATCAGCTGCTTCAGCTGTCTTTCCAGATTCTCCCACTCTGTGTCAAAGAACTTTTTCTTTGCATTCATCTCTTGCTCAAAACGGCGAATCATTTGTTCCAATTGCTGTTGTAGTTTGAAATTGAGTTGAGTTCGAGCCCGGTGTTCCTCAGAAATGTGCATGTCTGTAGACTGGACAGACTCAGAATTCTCTGTCAAACTATGTTGTTGTTGTTCAGTGGAAATCTGTTCTGATACTTTGTTCTCTTCTGAAGCATTTATGCACTCCTTTGTTTTTCCATCATTAGTCTGCAAGTCCATTTTAGACTTGTCTTTTGCACATGGGCTGGTCTTACCATCATCAGTTCCAGAGTCTGAGCTGATTGTCTTCACCGAGTTCTCACTCTCTGCTTTGTCACTGTCACTGTTGCATATGCCCTCATCCAATATTCTGGACAATCGTGCAGGTTTGACATTTTTCTTTCCGGAATCTACCGTTATTGCTTTTAGGGAGTGCCAGTCCATATTTATTTTCCTGATCCACTCCCGTCCCAGAAGTGGTGGACCTCCCTCAGGTAGTACATATAAGTCCATTCCTTGGTGTTCTTTGCCCTTGTGTCTCACCTTGACTTTTATCTTTCCGATGGGGTATACTCTTTGCCCTGTGTATGTCTGCAATACTATCTTCGTATCCCGTAGGGGAATATGTGTGAATAACTTTTTGTAATCTTGTTTATTCATGACCGTCAACGCCGATCCGGTGTCCAAGTCCATCTTCACGTGGACTCCTGCTATCTGCAGTGCGACCCAGATAGTTTGTCGGTCAGCTTCCTTACTCACATTGTGAATTCTCAGACTACCCAGTTCCTTGCTGTTGGAGTCTGAATCCGAATTCTGTTCATCCGAACTCTTCTCAGCCACCTTGTGTACCTTGCTGCACTTTTCCTGCGGTGACTTTTTTTTGTTGCTGGTCTTCTTTCCTGACTGGCATACTTTAGCTATGTGACCAAGCTTGCCACATTTTCTACATTCCTGGTTTTTAAACCAGCATTGGTTCTGATCGTGTGTTGTCTTCCCACAACGATAACATTTCGTTGTACCCGAAGCCATTTGATCCACGCTGAGTACCGCTGCCTTCAGCTGCATTTCTGCAGTGCCTCTCGCTGCGGCTTCGTGTGATGCTGCAATAAGGATAGCCTTATCAAGTGTAAGATCATTCTCTTCGAGCAGTCGCTTTTGTGTTCCTTCCTTCGACAACCCACACACAAACTTGTCTCTCAGTGCCTCTGTCAGATTTTCCCCAAACTGACAGTATTTCGCTAGTCTACGCAGTTCAACCAAGTACTCCGCGTTGCTTTCCTCTTTCAGTTGCGTTCTCGCATAAAATTTAAATCGTTCCGCTAACATCAGCGGTGTGGGGTTCAAATGATCCTTCAGGACAGCAACAATATTAGCGAAAGTCTGATCCGCCGGTTTAGCTGGTGATAGAAGATGCTTCAATAGCCCGTATGTCTTCGCACCCATTGAGTTTAGTAAGGTTAGTGCTTTATCATCATTTGATATTTTATTTGCCTTACAATATATCTCTATGCGTTCTACATACGTGGCCCAATCTTCCACATCGGGATCGAAATCGTTGATGTTACCACGCTTAGGCATCTTCGCAATCTTTTTGAGAAACAACAACGAATTTTTTATTTAACTTTTTTTTTCAAAAATGGCGGTTTCCCGCGCTTGTCTTCTTCCCCGCCTCCGAAAATGGCGGTTTCCCGCGCTCAGTCTCCCTCGCTCGGTCTCGTTCTCCCTCGCTCGCTCGGTCTCGTTCTCCCTCGCTCGCTCGGTCTCCCTCGCTCGGCCTCCCTCGCTCGCTCGGTCTCTTCTCTCTCCCGCTCGCTCAGTCTCGCTCGCTCGCTCGGGCTCTGTCTCTCCCGCTGGCTGTAACGGCGATTGCCGTTTTGCTGCGTTCGCCCTCCCCAGCGGTTTTCAATCGTGCCTCCCAGCCCCTCTTGCAGTCCGGTCCTTTCCCCCCCGGCTGCGGCTGAGTTCTCCGCGTTTTTTTTTTTTTTATTTGTTTTATTTTCTCCCGCGCAAGCGGTTCTCGGTCGCTGCGCCTCGCGGCCTCGGTAGCTGCCCGGCCTTGTTTACCGGTCGCGGTCGAGCTTGCTCTCGACGCTGTTGCATCTCCCAGCCCGCTTGCAGCCCGGTCTCTCACACCGGCTGCGTTCTCGCTTGTAGCCCGGTCTCTCACACTGGCTGCGTTCCCGCTTGTAGCCCGGTCTCTCACACCGGCTGTGTTTGCCTTCACCGCGGCTTCCATGCCCTACGCTGCCCCAGTCTCAGCGCCTCTGGCCCCGATTTCTGTCCGGCTCCTTTCCCCGGCCGTGGTCGAGTTCTCCGCCCTTATATCCTCCATTTTTTTTATTTTCTCCCCTACTCACAGTCAACGTGGCCGACTTGCTTCTCGTCGCTGATCGGCTCACCCACCACCGTGATAGAAGGACGATCACTGCCTGTTGCTGATGGAAGGCTTAGTGTCAGAATTCTTCCTTCTTCCTTTGCTCTGCAGACTCGAGTCTTCTCTCAGCAGAATGATGAGGGCGGATGCCTCTTCTCGACGCCCGTTAAACTGCCTTGGATGTATCTCTGCCGCAGGGTAAGATCGAACTCGTTGCCACTGTTAAGTCTGTGTGTTATATTGAGAATTAATACACAGACCACAAGAGTAAACTTTAACAGGACTTTACTATTCGAAGGTCAGGGCGGAACTGCCCAATAAATCATTACACAGCACTTATATACCGGTGTGGTCACCGCCGGTATTACAGTATACAGCAGCCAAGATAAAGTAGTGCAACTCTTAAAATAGTTCTCTTAAAGGTGGAACGGTTACATACAATAGTTCTCTTAAAGGTGGAACGGTTACATACACTACAGCCGGGAGCAAGCGGAAGCCAAGCACAGGCAGCGGAAGGAGCGCACGTCAACCCAAGCACCCCACCCACCCGTCCCTTCAACCACCATCTGCCCCACCTGTGACAGAGACTGTAGGTCCCGCATTGGACTCATCAGTCACCTGAGAACTCATTTTTAATGTGGAAGCAAGTCATCCTCGGTTCCGAGGGACTGCCTAAGAAGAAGATTATTTCCGGAGTATGCAATTTTCCTGCCCTGAGGCCGTTACATGGTCCAGGCGTGCTCCAGGCATCGCCCACCTCTTGGCGGAGCCTTGTACCAGAAAATCAGGCGTGAAACAGGAGCAACTGCAGGCATGAGAGACTTGCAAATGTGTTCCTGGCTGTGATTGTACTTCTGGGGCCTTCAAATCATTCCATGGAGGGGGAGTTTAAACATAAGCTGTTACGCGCCGCCAATCTTTGGCCCACCCCCAGGATCCAAGCACCATTTATTTGGAATCTACTCCGCAATGGACCTAAACACAGCAAAATGAGGCAGGAGGCCAGAAAAGCTCCCTCAAACTGGATAACCACAGGAAATCCTGGAGCAGCGCAGTGAGTTCAAAGACCTGAAGGAAATTCCTCTATGTGGCACCAGGAAAATACCAGGAATTCATTGTGCATGAAATCTATTAAAACAAAATTACTGAAAAACCAATGAACCCTAGTACAGGACAACACCAAAAGTTGGAACTGAAGGTTTGAAATTAGGTTAAAAAACAATGCCTGCCTTTTAAAAACATTTTGGGTTTATTTGGGTGAATTGCTGGCGAATTGTATAAACTCTACCTTGGTGCTCATTTCAATAGGGCAATTCAACTTACCAATATCCTTCATATTAAAATCGGTCTGCTAGTTATCTGATTAATGCATGTGGCAGAGTAGAGCTATTAATCAGAGAGTTGAAACAAGACATATATGATTAAATACTTCAATGCATTGTTCCCTGTATTACAGACAGATTATAAAGAACACCAGCTATGTATTTATATAAATAATAATGAATAATTTCTGTCCTCCATTTTCTTCGAGTTTTTTAAAAAAGATTTTAATGCAAATTGTGTATTTATTTTTCAAATAAGAGAACAAACACAATTTAATTTAGTATTAAAGACACAAAATTCAAAAAGGTTTTGTACAATTCCCTTGTGCAGCAAGTTTTCATTGAGGCCGTAACTCTGTTTAATCTATGATGGAGAGAGCAAAGAAGCCAAGCAGAAGGCTAGAGCCACTTCCTATTTGTTGTTAAGGTAACAGACATTTTGCTGAGAGTGATACATTATTACAGATAATTATGGGATGCCCAATGTTTTTTGTACACGCTACACAATGGCAAACATAAATTGCCAAATGAGTGACATTGGATCTAAAAACATATGAGCAGTGCAGATATGAATGAATTGAAGGAAAGACTAAGATGAGGGTTTATCACAGTAATATTTGCTGAGACTTAATACTGCTAAAAATAATACGGGGCAAATTTTGCTGTCTGTGTCTGGGTGTTTTGAATCACCGAGGCACATAGAGGAAAATCGGGTGAGCAGGAGCAGCCGACAATAGGAGAGCTTGCCAGATTTTCTGTCCCATTTCCTAGGCTGGTTTCCTTACGGGAGTGTGCTACTCTATGCCTGATTGTCTTTTCTGCACTTCATCCAGGCACAGGAACAGGAAAATATGTCCCATATTCTCTACAGTTGGAAAGATAACAATCCAGGAACTTTTTAAAAAATGGTTAAGCTTGTTGCAGGAGCTGAAGAAACAATACTCAAATATATAGAACAATTTTCAACATATCTGCATCCTAAAGTGCGAGGCATTAAGACAGAGAAGGAGATGACTGTGTCAGGGCCTTCTAATCTTATGCAGTGACTGATCGCAAATGCACAATAGTTGTGGGAGGCTGATACTGTTTCTATAAATGGTGCTAATGAAAAAAATAAGCAATAGTGCTAAACATGCATGAGAAAAGACCCACATGTCATTCCTGGCACTATCAAATGTATTGTAAAACTTGAACAATAATCTAGGCCCTCATATTGTGCCATGGAATACCAGCATATGAGCATTAATATGCTCATCTGAAATATGTTCCTCCACTATTTTAGCAGAGGCTTGAACTCATTTAAAATATTTCACAGTGTAATTTCTCAGCCACAGGAGATAAACCTTAGGTCAGGGCAGTAGTGGACTTACATTTGACTTATCACTCTGTGCACATGCCGCTCACACACTGGTACTGGTAAGGTATTAATATTTTTCTGTGGCTTGGGAATGAAAAGCATGAGGTATAGGAAGCCAGGATAATAAGATCTGAAATTAAATATTTTTCAGGGCTACAGGCTTTTGTAGTAATGTTCAGTATGAAAACTGAACTTTTTATCTCCTTGAATGTTAAAAATTAAACTGCCCTCTTAAATTAATGTATCTTGCTAAAACGTGATATTAGCCTTCTCCGTGACACCCACCTTACTGAAGTGAAGCCTGCTAACAATGGAAACTGGCTGGAATATATTTCTGTTTCATGTGATTCCAGATGCAGAGAAATGAACTGCTGCAATACAATAACTGACTTTCAGGCAGAATGGAGAGGGTAATGCATCACAGCACGGGTATTGTTAGGTGGTAAGAAAATGATCACAGTCAATATGCACACTCTAAATCTTAACATCCAGTTATTTTACTTCATAATTACTCTGATTTAGAATGAGACTCCAGTAAAATGTGAGATAGTTCAGATAAATCCAATCCTCAATATTTGGCCTCACAGTGTCACCGAAATGTTTATATATATGAATTTGGTTGATATTTCCCTTAAAGAGAAGGGACTCCACATTCTGTTTCACATGATTTATGCATCACATCCTGCAACTAATATCATTACTTTATTCTCAAAATTTATGTCGGAAAGATTGATGTCAGAATTAATCCAGTTATCATTTGGGTCATGCCCCTATCTCTGTCACTTTAATAATTGATTCAAGAATCCCCTAATCTTGTGGATAGTGATCTAATAAATCCTTGTCATCCGATGACAGGCTCCTGAAAATGATTGATAAGGAGATTGAAAAAGTTTCTCACAATGTTTCTGGTGGTACCTTATGGGAAATTGCTCAGAAAGCAAAAAAAAAATCTCTAGGGCTTCTTGTTTGAAATGGAATATAAACAACAATTTGCATTTATATGTGCCTTTAATGTAGAAAAACAGCCCATGGTGCTCCACAGAGGCGAAATCAAAGGAGATAGGTGAAGCGACCAAAAGCTTGGTCAAAGAGGTTGGCTTTGAGAAGGGTCTTAAAGGAAGCGAGAAAGGTGGGGAGGTGGAGAAGTTTAGGAAGTGAATTCCAGACTGTATGGCCTAGTGGCTGAAGGCATGGCCACCAATGGTGAGGTGAAGAGAAGGGAGGATGCACATGAAGGCAGAATCAGAGGAATGAAGAGTTTGGGTGGAATGTAGATATGGAGGAGGTTACACAGATAAGGAGGAGAAAGTCCATGAAGGAATTTGGATACAAGGCTGACAATTATAAAACTGATGCGTTGGAGAACTAGGAGCCAATGTAGGTCAGCAAGGACAGGGGTGATGGATAAACAGGACTTGGTGCGGGATAGGATACAAGGTCTATGCCGGCATTTATGCTTCACACGAGCCTCCTGCCATCCCTCTTCAACTAACCCTATTAGCATATTTTTCTACTCCTTTCTCCCTCATGTGTTTATCTAGCTTCCCCTTAAATGCATCAATGCCATTCGCCCCAACTACTCCTTGTGGTAGCACATTCCACATTCTTACCACTCTTTGGGTAAAGAAGTTCCTCTTGAATTCCCGATTGGATTTAACAATGACTATTTTATATTTCTGACCTCTAGTTTTGGACTCCCCACAAGTAGAAACATTTTCTCCACGTTTACCCTATCAAACCCTTTCATAATCTTAAAGGTCTCTATCAGGTCACCCCTCAGTCTTCTCTTTGTTAGAGAAAAGTGCCCCAGCCTGTTCAGCCTTTCCTGATAGGTATACCCTCTCAGTTCTGATATCGTTCTAGTGAATCTTTTTTGCACCTTCTCCAATGCCTCTATATCTTTTTTATAATATGGAGACCAGAAATGTGCACAGTACTCCAAGTGTGGTTTAACCAAGGTTCTATAGTTTAACATATCTTCGCTGATTTTCAATTCTATCCCTCTAGAAATGAACTCCAGTGCTTTGTTTGCTTTCTGTCTGGCCTTATTGACCTGTGTCGCTACTTTTAGTGATTTGTGTATCTGTGCCCCTCGATCCCTTTACTCATCTACCCCATTTAGACTCTTATTATCCAAGCAGTCTCTGGCCTCCTTATTCTTCCTACCAAAATGCACCACCTCACACTTATCTATACTGAAATTAATTTGCCAATTACACGCCCATTCTGCAAGTTTATTAATATCATCTGGTAATTTGTCGCATTTTTCCTCAGTATTAACTATACTCCCCAATTTAGTGTCACCCACAAATTTTGAAATTGTATTTTCGATTCCCGAGTCCAAATCATTAATGTAAATTGTGAACAACAATGGTCCTAGCACCGATCCCTCTAGCATTTCCCACCTTTTGCCACTCTGAGTAGCTGCCCTTAACCCTATCTCTGTTCTCTGTTATGTAACCAGCTTGCTATCCATTCTGCGTCAGCTTGCTATCCATTCTGAGACAGGGCCCACAATGACTGTGATTGTGGCAAAAGCAACACGACCATCCTTCTTACAAATGCTAGCATACCAATAGACAGTCGCCAGGCATAAATATTAATATGCTTTAGTAAATATAATACTCCACAGCCAGTGCACTTCACTTAGCTGTGAGCTGAGAGTGCTCTATAGCACATTATTATTATAGTACAAATTTGGCACCGTAATATTACAGTGTGTGCACCTAAGTGAAGCCAGTTGCACACATTGGCTGCTCTAGTTCCCTTCACACTTTGGGACATCACTGCACATGCAAGTCCACATAATATCATCCTATGTATGCACCTGTGAACATGCAGCAACACTCAGAGTTTTGCAAAAATATTAAAGCACTCTTTGAACAGACAGGTATAATTGCTTGGTTCACCTCACTCACACAGAGGTCAGGCGATGCCAAATATAACAACTGAATTAGCCTGGAGTGTTAATCTATATTCATAGCTGCCAATCTCTTTCTCTGGAATATAGTGAAGCAGAGTTCAAAGCAACGAACTACTTCAGGGAACGGTAGCGTAGTGGTAATTTCACTGGGCTAGTAATCAAGAGGCCTGGACTAATGATCCAGAGACGTAAATTCAAATCCCACGACTGGCAGCCGACTGATTTAAATTCAATTAACTAAATCTGGATAATTACTAGTATCAGTAATGGTAACCATGAAACTATCGGATTGTCTTAAAAACCCTTTGGGGAAGGAAATCTGCCATCCTTACCTGGTCTGGCCTATATGTGACACCAGACCCACTGCAATGTGGTTGACTCTTAACTCCTCCATCAGTATCCCCCTGGGTATGTCCCGTCCCACCGGCAGAAGAGCCCCACCAGGGGTGTGGTGATACAGTCGGGAAGGAGTGGCCCTGGGAGTTCTCAACATTGACTCCGGACCCCATGCAGTCTCATGGCTTCAGGTCAAGCATAGGCAAGGAAACCTCCTGCTGGTTACCTCCCTCAGCTGATGAATCAGTACTCCTCCATCTTGAACATGACTGGGAAGAAGCACTGAGAGTAGCAAGGGCACAGAATGTACTCTGGGAGCTCAATGTCCATCAGCAAGAGTGGCTCGGTAGCACCACTACTGGCTGAGTCCTGAAGGACATAACTGCCAGTGTGGGCCTGTGACAGGTGGTGAGAGAACCATGAGGGAAAGACCTACTTGGCCTCGTCCTTGCCAATCTACCTGTCGCAGATGCATCTGTCCATGACAGCATGGGTAGCAGTGACCACCGCACAGCCATTGTGGAGGCGAAGTCCTGTCTTCACAGTGAGGACACCCTCCATCGTATTGTGTGGCACTACCACCATGCTCAATGGGATAGATTCAGAACAGATCTAGCAGCTCAAAGCTGGGCATCCATGAGACACGATGGGCCATCAGCAGCAGCAGAATTGTATTCCACCACAATCTGTAACCTCATGGCCTGGCATATCCCTCACTCTACCATTACCACCAAACCTGGTTCAATAAGGAGTGTAGAAGAGCATGCTGGGAGCAGCACCAGGCGTACCTAAAAATTAGGTGCCAACCTGGGGAAGCTGCAACACAGGACTACATGCATGCTAAAACACGGAAGCAGCATGCTATAGATAGGGCTGCGATCCCACAATCAACGGATCAGATCAAAGCTCTGCAGTCCTGCCACATCCAGTCGTGAATGGTGGTGGACCATTAAACAACTAACAGGAGGAGGAGGAGTCTCCATGAATATCCCCATCCTCAATGATGGTGGAGCCCAGCAAGTGAGTGCAAAAGACAAGGCTGAAGCATTTACAACCATCTTCAGTCAGAAGTGCCAAGTGGATGATCCACATCAGCCTACTCCCAAGGTCCCCACTATCACAGAAGCCAGTCTTCAGCCAATTCGATTCACTCCATGTGATATCAAGAAACAGCTGAGTGCACTGGATACAGCAAAGGCTATGGGCCCCGACAACATCCTGGCTATCGTGCTGAAGACATGTGCTCCAGAACTAGCCGTGCCTCTAGCCAAGCTGTTCCAGTACAGCTACAACACTGGCATCTATCCGACAATGTGGAAAATGGCCCAGGTATGTCCTGTCCAGAAAAAGCAGGACAAATCCAATCCAGCCAATTACCGCCCCATCAGTCCACTCTCAATCATCAGCAAAGTGATGGAAGGTGTCATCGACAGTGCTGTCAAACGGCACTTACTCACCAATAATCAGCTCACTGATGCCCAGTTTGGGTTCCGCCAAGACCACTCAGCTCCCGACCTCATTACAACATTGGACAAAGGAGATGAATTTCAGAGGTGAGGTGAGAGTGACTGCCCTTGACATCAAGACAGCATTTGACCGAGTGTGGCATCAAGGAACCCTAGTAAAACTGAAGTCAATGGGAATCAGAGGGAAAACATTCCACTGGCTGGAGTTGATCTTCGCTGATGACTGCACAGTGTTCAGTGCTATTCACAACTCCTCAGATAATGAAGCAGTCCATGCCCGCATGTAACAACACCTGGACAACGTTCAGGCTTGGGCTGATAAGTGGCAGGTAACATTCGCGCCACAGAAGTGCCAGGCAATGACTATCTCCAACAAGCAAGAGTCTAACCACCTCCCCATGACATTCAACGGCATTACCATTGCTGAATCCCCCACCATCAACATCCTGGGGGTCAACATTGACCAGAAACTTAACTGGACCAGCCACATAAATACTGTGGCAACAAGAGCAGGTCAGAGGCTAGGTATTCTGCGGCGAGTGTCTCACCTCCTGACTTCCCAAAGCCTTTCCACCATCTACAAGGTACAAGTAAGGAGTGTGATGGAATACTCTCCACTTGCCTGGATGAGTGCAGCTCCAACAACACTCAAGAAGCTTGACACCATCCAGGACAAAGCAGCCTGCTTGATTGGCACCCCATCCTCGAGGCGGGAAGAGGATTAGTACCAATTAACTGCCTGTTAACTGACTGTTAACTGACTGTTAACAGGTAGTTAACAGGCAGTTTTTTGGTTAATCCCTATTTTGAGCCCTAAAGTGTGGGCTTCCCGACAGCTCCGAACCTCGCCAGGGTCAGCGAGGCGAGCCGTGGGTCTGCGGGGGTCGGAGGGGCCGAAATGTCCGGTGTGCAGGTGAGTGATGAGTGCAAGTGTGGAGAGGTAAGTGTGTGAGGTGAGTCTAAAGTGTTTTATTAAGATTATACTTACCTTTGCTTCTTTCTCCAGGCTTCATCCCTTTAGGCTGCGGAGCTGCCTCATCTCACCGCAGAGAAAGCAGAATGGCCGCTGCATTCTTAAATGCAGCAGCCTTCTGCTTTCTGCTCAGGAAAGCTTTCTAAGTGAGCCTTGAGTACAAGGACTCACCAAAGAATAGAGATTGTCAGTGTTTGACAGCTCCTCAAAGCTGTCAAACGATGACAATTCATCTGTCACAGATGAAACATCATACGCTGATGTTCTCTGTCATCGGTTTTCCCTTAATTGGCTGGCTAAGCCCGCTGGGCAGATTTAACAAGGTCAATCAAGGGAAAATAGCGTGGGTTGACCAGACGTCGATGGAGCCGGGACTAAAACCCGACAAGCAGCTTTCTTGCCTCCATCACATCCCCATTGATAAAATCACCCCAAAGAGTGGGACACATAGAAACAGATTAATAGTTTGAATAAGACATGCACTTCACACCAAAAGAGCGAGAAAGAGTAGATCTGGAAAAGTTATTTAAATAACCAAAAACTTCATTTGCATTTTATATTTGCTAAAGGAGCATCTAAATATACAGATCACAAAACATTTTAAAAAATCCAGCATCTTGAAAATTGAAATTTTTCACCATTATAGATGTGACTCTTGTTCCAAGTCTGACATCTTTTCTCTTTAAATGTATAGCCGATGGACAAGTACATCTTTAACACATTAAATAAAAGAAGGCCCCAATTTTGATCAACAAAGTACGAGATGCTTTCTGTCATTTATCCATTGTTCAACACCAAATCTGTATGAGCTCATGATTATCTATTCACATCACTGCATTTAGAGCAAATGTTAAATCTTATTGTGGCAAAATTCTCTTCACTACCTGAAAGATCAGGCCTAAAAGCTTTTAAAACTGATGTAGCCCTAGACAGCAAAAAAACAGTTGCAATATCAATCCCTTCTAGATTTACTGATAATTTGTTCATTTCTGCTCGCTAATAACTTTGTTTCTTTTCACAGTTACTGATTACTGATAGTGGCTTGATTGAGCTTTCCTTCAGCAGTAAGAGGGCCAGAAGATAACATCAATTGCACAAAATATACACTTCAGTAATCGCAAGCAAAACACTTACAGTACCATTCGTCTTGCTCAATGTCCCTATCTGCTGAGCATCTTTATTGAAATGCTGTCTGCTCCCTCGCTAGCAACATCACATTCATCTTCAAAACTTTATAAAGATAATTCCTAAGCCGATGTGTGACCTGGTGTACTTGTGCTTCCAGTCATGAACAGATCCACTTTCTACACTGGTATCTTTTCCATGAAAAAAGCAGTAAGTGCAGCTGGGAATTGTCTGTTGCTTTTATATATTCTTTTGTTGTAGAAGATAAGAGAACAACAGGATCGGGAGATTGGCAGGCAATGTTTTTACTTCATGGGTTGACTTCCATACATCTAACTTATGATGTATTACAAGTCTTGCATAGAGCAGACACTTTGGGGTCAATTTTAACCCTACCCGTCTGATAGGAAACTGGGCGGATGGGCAGGTAAAAATGAGTAGCTTACTTGCAGGGTTTTGCAGGAGATGAAGTGCCCACCTAAAGCAGACTTTAAGGGAGCCTTATAAGTTTATGCAAATCAGGGACATATTATGTCATTAGGGCCCCGATGCAAATTTAACAGGGGTGGAACGTCGAAGCCACCGTGTCTTTCCTGAGATGCAGAATTAGGTCTACAGCTGTTCTGAAGACAGGTGAGGCCCTTCTGCTAAGTCTAAAACTTCCCTTTATAGGACCAAGGGGAGCAAGAGTGCTCCTTTGGGAGCCACAAGGAAAATTGCAACCTTCCCTGCCCTGGCCCCCCTCCCCACCTTCCCTCCCAAAAAACCCACCCACCACCTACCTGGAAGTTGACGGCGACTAAAGGCCACCCAATCTTCCCCTTCCAACAGCCACTCAATGCTTTCTTCACGTCCATACCGGGCGGGAATTGAACCGCCAGCATTTAAATGCGGCCCAGCGGTCGCCTCTGCCAGGCGGGAAATCAACTCGCCGGAGCAGAATTCCGCCAGAGTTAAAATCCATCCCTTTCGTTAAGTGTATCACATAATTCTTGCAATACTTTTTCTATCGAGCCTTTTCTATCGAGCCATTTTCATCACGCCTGTCTGTAATTCTTTTCTGCCACTAACCAAAGTTTTCTGATTAGAATTGTAAAATTTGGACTTGAAGAATCAGAAAAGTGGTCAGAAATCTGTCACCCCGGCTCTCACCCACTTTTCTGCACACATGGGCCTAGAAATTCGGTATAGCCGCGTTTGGGGCGCTAGTCCTGGTGATGCGCAAAGTTTAGCGCCAGGCGCAATTTAGCGCCACCTAGCGCGATATTGGGTTGCAGCGCCCCTAAAGGTGATTGCGGCGCTAAATCAGGCGCTGCACGCTACTCTTAAGGTGCTAACCCGGTGGCGCAACCCAATTTCGCGGCGGCGGGGCGCAGCGAGGGTGCTGTCAATAATCACTTTCCCTGAGACACAGTGGCGCCGGCCAGCTCTTAAAGGGGCCGGTCAATTGGCATCACCAGACACACTCACTGCCTTGTAGGCCTTCAAAGCGGTGGGAGCCTACCTGTGGCACACCAGCCTAGCAAGACATGGAAAGGTGAGGCAGAGGACGGAACGCCTCACTGATGGGGCATTGGATGCTTTGGTTGGTGCAGTGGAATCAAGGCCAAGGAAGATGGTCGGAATGTGATTTATGTTTTGGACAGTCTCCCGGGTGTGAGAGGCAGTTATGTGTCAGTGTATTAGTTTTGCTTTCTGTTGCCATAGCTTTCTCATGTTTGAAGGAACCACATTTTGTGTAATGAAACACTTTCTTCATTTACAATGGCCATGCCTGCTATTTACATGCATCTTGCCCTTCACAGGCTTGGGGGTATCAGACCGGTTCCATTCCTGTTCTTGGAATGGCAGCAAGCATTCCGTGAGAGGGGCCTAGAAGCTACTTCTGATCAGCCTCTAACACGCAGCCTGAGAAGAGCCGCTCACGTAGAAGTTCAGGCCAGCAGGCATCTTCTCAGCCACCGACAGAGATGTCCTGCACCTTATCTGAGGCTGCAGATCTGGCTGAAGCAGCTGGCACAGCTCAGTCACCACCTCCTTTCTAAATCGCAGCCTTCTGACACACTGCTCCTCTGGCATGTTCATGTAGGAAAACTGCTGTCGGATAACCCTGCCAGCGTAAGGTCTGCTGTGGCGACGTCTGTTGGCCCTCCTCCGTCTGGCCATGCCCGCCCCCCTCTCCCTGCGTCTCAGTGCCCTTTCCAGATGATTCAGCAGCAGGACGTTCCCCTCCAATGCAGTCCCCATAATAAGGGCCCACAGGAAGGTTCCCCGTTGTCAAGGCTCACCAACAGCAAGGTGATGGTCAGAAGTCTGAAGATCATCTGCCTGCGCTGGCTCAGTGGTCAAATGGCTCTCAGTGTGCAGCTCAGCAACTCTTTGTAGCTCTCAAGGAAGTTGTGATCCAAAAATGGCTGCCGCTTTTAAACCACACCAGTCCCCTTTAAATAACGCTCCTCCAGCCCGAGAGCGACTTGGTAAGGCCCAGGTAAGCTGTCACTATTAGTGCCAGGCACTACGGAGGGGGGCACCACTGAATTTCCGGTCCGGGGCACCCAAAAGGCGTTGCACACTCAAATGACGTCATAATCAGCCTGCGCCCATGAGCGGGCGCTAAGATTTAGCGCCGGCGCTAAATGCATGCTCAATATGGGGCGAGGCTGCCCGCCCGGAAATTGGCTAGTGCCCCACTTCTCGGCCTCTTTAGGCGTTAATCGGTGACGCTAACAACCGAATTTCTCCCCCTAGATTTCCCATGATCAAGGAATGCCTACCTTAGACTGACTGGAGCTTCATTAAAATATTAATTTGGGAGCTGGGATGGCCTGTCAACCATTTCTCAATGTTCGCTCCATGTAGGTCAGCCATTTGTAATCACAGCCGTGTGAAATGGATGTCCATGAAGGTCATGGAAAGGATACAGTAAAGTTAAGTGTACTTTGCGATAGGTGAATCATTGCGTATGGTGTCAGAGAGGCCATTAGACTGAACTGGAGGCAGTCCCCTGCTAAAATAGAGGAATGGTGCAGTACATTTCCTTGAAGGACTTATTTCTGCTGAGGAGACTGTGGACAGTCACTCAAAATGACTAAATTAGGTACTGTTCATTTCTAGATCTTAAATAAATATTTGTTTTGAATAATTATTTAAGTTTGAGAAACTCTATAAACCTTTGAAAATAACTAAGGCAGATAAAAATATACTAAAAAAGGAAATTAGAAACGCAGAATTTGGTCTACCAAACTAGATCCCGTTAAATACGGTGGGCTCTCCTGTACCTCATCAAAGAATGGCTCTTTCAGTCAGCAGTTCCTATGCATTTTCAGATAAGAGTGATCACTAATTGTTTCACAGCATCAAGACCAGTGTTTGCATTCAATCTGCAGCAATTGTCTAGACAATTAAATCTTCATTACCAAAAGCACTTTTTCCAATCACCATCATTATTATAAATGTAAGTTCTATTGCATTAGGCCACAGGACATTTTCAAAATGGATTTATTGTGGATGTAAGACATTAAAACATCTTCTCCAAGAGAACATTTTGCACATTTGAAGAAATCTCAGCAGGATTGTTCCTTTAATGATTCTGAAGGCTGTTCATTAGAGCAAAGCTTTCTGCTGCTTCAGAATGGAACTTCCCCTCACCCCCCCTTTGTATTTAGCTTCAGTACTAAGCACTTAGATGAGTTGGTCAGTGGCATACTGGCAATATTAAGCAAGTACTTTAATCGTTCTACTGGCAGCCATCCTAAACCTCAAACTCAACCAGATCTTTCTCATGAGATTTCCACACATTCAGCCAAAGGCTCTCATTGCAAGGACTGCTAAGATTGTTTTTTGTTACTTTGAGCTAATATTTGCTTGAAACAGATTAAAACTGCCAGCAACTCATGTTGCCTAAGAGAAGGCAATGAGAGATGACGTGTTCCAACTGTTGTTCGGGAGGATTCACATCTGTCTTGCATCTATATACTGTAGCACTTAGCACATCCTTAGGGTGCCCCAAATCAAGTTACAACCAATGGATTACTATTTTTTGAAATTCAGTCACCATTGTTATGTAAGCAACTGCATTAGACAACAAGGTCCTACGAACAGAAAATGTATTAATAACCAAATAATCTATTTTTTTGGTGGTGTTGATTGAGCAGGAATATTGGCCAAGACATCAGGAAAATTCCCTGCTCTTCTTCAAATAGTGGTATGGCATCAGTTATTGCACACTTGAGCGGGTGAGTAGATGGTATCTTTAATAATGCAGCATTCCTTCAGTACGGCCCTGGATTGTTTCCCTAGATTTTGTTCTTAAATCTAGGAGCTTGAACCCACAACCTTCTGGCTCCAAGGCAAAGCAGGTACCAAATGAGCCAAGCTAAAAATACCAGCAAACTGAGGGGGAAGGAGTGCTCTAGGGCATGCTCTCCTGGAAAATTAGATTCCAGGTGATGTACACCTTCTTGTCTTATCATTGCGGGAACCTCCTCTGCTACTGGTAGTGCCATGCCTGTGGAGGAGCAGGAGTGGGGTTCTACTTGAAGCATGCAACATAACTCAACTGCAGTCCATCTACAGAAGCACAGTCTCCTGAGGCACTGTTTCTCAGACAAGTTGAAGTACAATTGCCTCGGGTGATATATGCAGTTTGGAGGAGAGCTAATGGCGCGTTAAATGTGCCTGCAGTGTTTGGTGGCCTGCTGAGCATTCCTCCTTTGCTGCTCCTCTTCCTTCCGAAACCATAAATGCAGCATGATTCTCATGGGGAACTCGACGCTAGCATTTCAAATATCAATGAAAATAAATAAGTGTGAATTGCACACTTAGCCCATAGCAAAGTGGTGCAACAGAAAACAAATGAAAAATAAACTTTTCCAAAACTCTTTAAAAATTAAGCTATTCAGTCCTATCAAGCTGGGAATTATGTGAAATCTGCACTTCTTAATATACTTCCTAAAATGTTGGATGCCTGTTTTTATCAAGCATCACTTCCATTGAGTGCATTTCTGGAGTAAAGACTAGAAGAACCCTAAGCAGCTCATTATGGTGCTCATTATAATATTAAAATCAGTATCTCAGCAGTTTTCAGTGAGACTGATGAATACAGCCTTCATACTCAGTCACAAATGGCCAGACAACTTACTTCAGCAAAGTTTAAAGACAACTATTTGGGAGAGATTCATAAAGGTTCACCTTTCTACACTCCTACGGCCCTTCTGATCTCATGAAATAATGTAGTAGCGTGTAGGGAGAAGTATAAGAAATGCCGCTGGCATGGCTCTCACGATGCCCTGAACTAGTGGCTGCAGACATAGTGGGCTGAATTTTGTCATTGGGGGTGGGCTGGGGGCGTGTCGGGTGCTCGGTGTGTCAGGACCCCGCCTCCAATGTGAGGCGGGACAAAAGTGTGATTTTGCCCTAATTGGGCACTTGATTTCCAGTGTGTGGGAACCCCTGGCTCAATGAGTCTTTTGATACTGAAACTCACCTCTGATGACGTCATCTATGCAGCTGGATTTAAGGCCTGCAAGCAGCCTTGGTTCTTTTTCAGCCTTACAACTTTATCAACATATACTTCTGAGGGATTCCTACTGCTACTATGTCCAGCACCAGACCAAAGTGTGCACCCAGATTCGATGAGGCCTCCCTCCAAGCTCTGGTGGAGGGAGCAAGAGGAAACAAGGAAGTGCTCTTTCCTTCCTCAGGGAGGGAAAAGCTTCCACAACAGACCAAAGCTATGTGGCTGCAAGTGGCACAGGAGGTGAATGCGATTTCAATGTGCAGCAGAACCTGGCTGCAGTGCCAAAAGAGGTTTCATGACCACCTCTGCACAGGAAAAGTGAGTATTCCATCCCCATGACCCTCAATCTGATCCCCATCGCCTCTCATCACCAGCACTCTGCTTTGTCAACCTCTTTCTCAACATCCCACTTCACCCTTACATCCCTGCACCCTTACTCATTCCCTCTCTCTGTATTTTCACATTTACTTAACCATTTGACTATGCAGCCCTCACACTCCATACCACTGTGATGCTATGACAACAACTTGCAAAACAGGGAGGGCCCTTGGTCTTGGCACCTCACTCCATCTTTGTGTCCTTCTAAGCATCTATGCTATGAATTCTCTACACTCACTCCTTCATTCTCACTCAAACTCCACTTGTGTCCCTCATTGCAGGAAAAGAGAGCCCACAATAAGAGGGAGAGGACGAGGACAGGAGGAGGGCCATCCTCAATAGCCCAGCTCACCACAGTGCAGAGGAGGCGGCCTGGAGATCGTGGGAGTGGAAGAGGATGCGCAAGTGGGGGAATGACAGATGGGCGCATCAGAGCAAGCTGGTGACAGAATAGTTTTTCATCTCTCATTGACATTGCATGAGTGACTGATATTGTTTCTGATGCTCTAACAGATTGACTTATGATCATCTGCACAATTCAATATGCATGCAACGTTTATCTCACATGTCTAACTCCTTTACTCCCCCACAGGACCAGCAAAAGCCCCCTCCCCACTGTCCAGGAGGAAAGGAAATAAATGGTTCCCATGCTTCTGGTATATACCTCAGTTGAGGAAGCTCTCAGTCAAGGTGGGGAGAGGGGTTTCCCAGGAGGTCACACTGGAGATGAGTCTCAGGCTCCAAACTTCCACAACAATGAGTAGACCGCTAAAAGTTCCCCCAGACCTGAGACAACAAAGTTCTGCCACCTGCAAATGATGATTGCATTTTGTTCACATTTTGGTGCTAGTGAACATAATTCTGTTAGATTTAAGGTAGTTATGAAAAAGGACAAGAATAGACCAGGAATAAAAATTCAAAATTGGGGAAAAGCAAATTTTGCTAAGCTCAGAGGGGATTTAGCCATAGTGGACTGGAAACAGCTACTTGAAGGTAAATCAGTGTCAGAGCAGTGGAAGGCATTCAAGGACAAGATCCGGAGGGTTCAGACCAAATATGTGCCCTTAAAGAAAAAAGGTGGGACTAACAAACCTAGAGCACCCTGGATGTCTAGAGACATACAGGGTAGGATAAAGAAAAAAAGGGAGGCGTATGACAGATACTGAGGGCTAAATACTCCAGAATCTTTAGAGGAGTACAGAAAGTGCAGGGGTACAATTAAAAATGATATTAGGAAAGCAAAGAGAGAGCATGAAAAATTCTTGGCAAGTAAAATCATGGAAAACCCAAAGATGTTTTATAAATATATTAAGAGTAAGAGGATAACTAAAGAAAGGGTAGGGCCTATTAGAGATCATGAGGGTAATCTGTGTGTGGAGGTGGGAGAGTTCTTAATGAATACTTTGCGTCTGTTTTCACAAAGGAGAGGGGCGAAGCAGACATTGCTATCGGGGGGAGGAGTGTGAAACATTAGATGAAATAAACATAGTGAGAGAGGAAGTATTAAGGGGTTTAGCAGCTTTGAAAGTGGATAAATCCCCAGGCCCAGATGAAATGTATCCCAGGCTGTTAAGCAAAGCAAAAGAGGAAATAGCAGAAGCCCTGATCATCATTTTTCAATCCTCTCTGGCTTCAGGTGTGGTGCCAGAGGACTGGAGGACTGTTAATGTGGTACCCCTGTTCAAAAAGGGAGAAAAGGATAAACAGAGTAATTACAGGCCAGTCAGTCTAACCTCGGTGGTGGGAATATTATTGTAAAGAACTCTGAAGGACAGGATAAATCTTCATTTAGAAAGACACGGATTAATCAAGGATAGTCAGCACAGATTTTTTAAGGGAAGGTCGTGTCTGACAAACTCGATTGAATTTTTTGAGGCGGTAACAAGGAAGTTAGATGAGGGTAATGTGTTTGATGTAGTATATATGGACTTTAGCAAGGCTTTTGATAAGGTTCCACATGGCAGACTGGTCACGAAGTTAAAAGCCCATGGAATCCAGGGCAAAGTGTCAAGTTGGATTCAAAACTGGCTCAGAGACAGGAAGCAGAGGGTAATGGTTGATGGGTGTTTTTGTGACTGGAAGGCTGTTTCCAGTGGGGTTCCGCAGGGCTCAGTACTAGTACCTTGGCTTTTTGTGGTATATATCAACGGTCTTGACTTGAATATAGGGGGTATGATTAAGAAGTTTGCAGATGATTGTTATGTCTGACATTTGGTGATAGGTACTCGATTGCCTTGGCCTGAGCACATGCAGTTTGATAGTGCTGTGATCATTGTATTGTGTATAGGTATTCGATTGCTGGTGCCTGGAAGTGTGTGTGTGTGGCAGCCATGATTAAAGCAGCATGAACTGAACTCACTGACGGTCTCTGGATTATCTTTGCAAACACAATATTTGGTGACAAGGATGGCTGAAATCTCTCTTCCACCACCTCCTCCCTTCCTTGCACTACCAGGTGAGCCCCCGATCCCATGGGTTCGCTGGTTACAGTCCTTTGAAACCTATCTCATTGCTCTTGGACTAGAAACTGTGAGTACGGCTCGGAAAAGGCACTGTTATCCCATTGCTTGGGAGCGGAGGGCCAGCGTGTTCTTGGGACATTATGCACAGCAGACTCAATCCAAACATATGATGAGGCTGTGGCTCTGTTAAGCACACACTTCTCTGCCCCACAAAGTGCCCTCCTGCGGCGATTCATTTTTAGACAGCGTCACCAACTCCTCGGCGAGTCAGTGCATCAATACGTGGCTAATTTGAGGGGGTTAGCTAGCTCGTGCAAGTTCGGTGCATTACAAGATGAGATGGTGCGTGATCAACTAATAGAGCACACAAACAACGTGAGAGTGCGTGAAAGACTGTTACTCGAGTCCGACGATCTGTCGTTGTCACAGGCAGTCAACATTGCCTTTCAAGTGGAGTCTGCAGCCGAATGTGCAGCGCAACTAGCACACACACCCAGTGACAGCACCCTCGGCCCCGACAGCTCTGACACGGTAATGCTCGCGCGATGGCAGCAACGCGCGCTACCACGGCAACAGTGTGGAAACTGCGGATCTCGTTCACATGCTACCAGAGCGCAGAATTGCCCCGCGCGCGGCCAAGCCTGTCGCAATTGTGGAAAACAAAATCACTTTGCCAATGTCTGCCGCTCTGCCCCGGTTGCTACAAATGAACACTCTCAGTCCTCAAGCAGTTGGCCTACAATTCACAACGTGAGCTCTGGGCCAGTAGTGGCTTTCAAATCATGCACAATTAACCTGAATGATGTGTGCATCCCGCTGTTGTTGGATACCGGTGCCAGCGTCTCACTGCTGAATGTGGACACATTCAAATGCTTTTTCAGCTCCCTGCCACTCTCTGCATCCTCCACTACCCTTTGCAGGTATGGTAATTCGAAAATTGGACTAGTGGGCTCAGTCAACCTCACTGTACGCTATGGAACAAAAGTTTTGCCAGATTTTTGTTTTCATGTGGCACGCCAAGGAGCTAACCTGATGGGACTGGATCTTTTCACTGACCTGGCTTTTTCTCTCTTGGACACCGGCGGGTCTGCGATTCTGCACGTCGCCTCACCATGGCGCCAAACATGGCCAGCACTCTTCGAGGGTCTGGGCTGCCTGACTGCCTTCACCCACCAGCCCATGGTTGACTCCACCGTTACCCCTGTCATTCAGCCACTGCGCCACATCCCGCTTGCTCTCCGTGACGGGGTCACAGCTGAACTAAAGCAGCTACTGGAAGCCGGCA
Organism: Somniosus microcephalus; assembly: GCF_052327205.1. Classification (NCBI taxonomy): domain Eukaryota; kingdom Metazoa; phylum Chordata; class Chondrichthyes; order Squaliformes; family Somniosidae; genus Somniosus; species Somniosus microcephalus. The sequence continues at coordinate 55,948,149 of NC_141003.1, forward strand.
TCATCGAACCAGTTGATGCCTCCCCATGGGTCTTCAACCTGGTGGTCGCAACGAAAAAGTCAGGTGGTCTACGCGTCTGTGTCGATCTTCGAGCAGTGAATAAGGCCGTAATCCCTGACAAGTATCCACTGCCCACGTCAGAGGAACTCACAGCGCAGTTCTATGGTTCCATCCTGTTCTCAAAACTGGACCTTCGACAGGGCTATCTACAGGTTCCCCTCCACCCCAGCAGCAGGGACCTCACTGCTTTTGTGACACATGCTGGCGTCTTTCGGTACACCAGGATGCCATTTGGACAGCTCTGCACCCAGCTGCTTCCAAAAGGTGATGGCCTCTGTGCTCGCGGGCATTCCTGGGGTGGCCATCTACCTGGATGACATCGTCGTGCATGGGCCCTCGACCTCCACTCACGATGAACGCCTTCACAGAGTTTTCACAGCTCTAGCAAAACACAAGCTCACACTAGTAGGATTCGCAAAAATCCAGGAAAATACAGTCTACATTGTAAAACCCCTGAAATGGCCACATTTTATGAACACAAGATGGAGTTCGCAGATCACACGACTCATTTCAGAAGGACATACCACCGCAGTATCTTAAAGAAACCTGAGTCACCACCGATTAGAAGATTCCAGAACTGACTGCAATTGATATGGTAAAATGGTTACAGTAGTAACGAAGTCAAAGCAAAAGTATTTACACCTCAAGGTGTGTTAATTGCTAGCAAAACGCAAACCCATCTCTGCAATCGCAGAGCACAGACAAAACCTATTATCTGTACCAAACTCAGAGGGACACAGGACAGATCCCATTAGTTTCATTTACAAGACATTAAAATAAAGTACCCGCTTTTGTCAAAGCAGCCTGCCCATTACTTTAACAAAAGAAAACCCCTGATTTGGTGCCAAGATAAGGGCAAGAAAACAGTATAACTGTTGGGGGGAAAGAGACATTAAAAAAAAACACAGTTTCACACAGACACGAGGTCAAAGGCAGAGCGAGTGGAGAGGTTCGATTACGGTTCGAGGAGCACGGAGGGCCTACAAGTTCGAGCAGGAGAGCAGGTTCAGGAGCCGGTCCCATAAGGAAGATTGGAGATCACGGACGATACAGGAGCACCAAGGTCAAGGACAGTTTTAAAAACCCTGGTGAGCATAGAGGCCCAACTCCACCTAGCTGATCTAGTTGAGATATACTGTAGAGACGGGAGGGTTTTTAATATTAAGGGCTTTGTAATTCGGGAGTGTTATTCATCCTTCGTTGTGCCGTGCGCTTTCTCCACCCCCGTTTTATTATATCGCTGATCTAGAATTGATGTATTATGATAGTCAAAGTCACTCTTGTGTGTTAAATTTTAGTTCCCATTGAGAGGCGTGTTCATGATTTTTGTCTGCATTGTTTCTTCATTCTCTATGTTTTATTCTCCTTAAAAATAAAGATACCTTTGATTTAAAACTTACCTTGTCTCATCTGATCCATTTGTCTTCCGAGTCACAAGTTGGGCCAACACATCAAGGTGGTCTGGCAATAAGCCCAGTGTCTAGAACCGGTGAGGGGGGAGCGCTTCGGAACCGCTCACGAGCAGTGTGAAATCAAAAACCGATCTCGCACACCACAAGCTCGTTAAAACGACCCCTTACACACTAAATGGTGAAAAGTGTGTCTTTGCTGTTTCAGAGATCGAATTTGTGGGGTTTCGGTTGTCGGCTGACGGTATATCCCCACTCCAGTCAAACGTGGATGCTATTCACAGCATCCCAGAACCCAGCTCTGCAGCACAGGTTGCCTCCTTGGCATGACTGGGTACTACCTGAAGTTTTTGCCCCAGTACTCAGCCACCACAGCCCCACTGCGCCAGCTCCTGCGAAAGGATGAGCCCTGGGTGTGGTCACAAGCCTGTACGGAAGCTGTTCGCCTCCTCAAATCGCAGCTTACGTCGCCTCCAGTGTTGGCTCACTTTGACGTCGCCAGCCCCACCCTCGTCACCTGCGACGCGTCCGCTGCAGCTGTGGGGGCAGTGTTATCGCAGATACAGAATGGAGTGGAGAAACCAATCGCCTTTGCCTCCCGAGCCCTTAGCCCCACCGAACAGAAGTACTCAGTAGGCGAGCGTGAGGCGCTGGCGTGCATCTGGGCATGTGAGCGGTGGCACCTGTACACGTATGGCCGTGCCTTCACCCTGCGAACCGATCACCAGGCTCTCACTGCCCTGCTGTCGACATTCGGCACGGGCCACAGACCACTGCGTCTACACCGCTGGCCTGACCGCCTCCGCCAATACAATTTCAGTCTCCAGTTCACACCAGGACGTGACAATGTTGTTGCAGATCTGCTTTCCCGCACTGTCTCTGCCCCAGCCCCACTCGTCGGGTCTGAACAAGTGGAACAGGATATCGTGCAGATGCTGCACACGCCTCTCCAAACCACAGTCTCTCTCCAGGAGCTCAAAGAGGCCTCTGAACAGGATCCGGCCCTCTCCCAGCTGTGCACCTTCATCAGAGATGGCTGGCCTCGCAAGGTGCCTGAGGATCTGTCTGCCTACTCCAGAGCTAAAGAGGAGCTCTCCTGCTGGAATGACTCCTGTGTTGCACGTGGGCTCTGCACTGTGGTCCCAAGTGCCCTTCGTGCGCGTGTTTTATCCATGGCGCATGAGGGCCACTTGGGCATAGTGAAGCTCAAACAACGATGCCGAGACCTAGTGTGGTGGCCGGGTATCGACAGGGAAATCGAGGCCCTGGTCAAGGACTGTGCAGCCTGCCTTGTAAGTGGCAAGACTGGCCACCAAGCTCCCCCACCCTTGCAACCCCTTGCCTGGCCCTCTCAGCCCTGGGAGCACCTGCAGCTGGACGTCTGCGGGGAGATCCATGGTGTCCCCCACCATCAACGGTTCCTAGTGGTGACCTATGACCTGCACTCAAAATGGCCAGAGGTCACTGCCGTGGGCTCCGTCACCTCTCGGGTCATCATTGATATCCTTGAGTCCCTCTTCTCAAGCTGGGGGCATCCAAAGGCCATCACCACAGACAATGGCCCCCAAATGGTCTCTTCGGAACTGTCCTCTTACCTTGAGAACAAGGGCATCCATCACATTCGCACAGCGTACTACCACCCCGAGTCAAATGGGGGGGTGGAGCGTTTTAACCAGACTCTGAAAAATGGCCTCAGAGCACACCTATCCCAGGGGTGTGCATTTGACAAGGCCCTCCTCCAGACACTGCTGCACTACAGAGCCTCCCAGCATTCCACTACAGGGGTCTCACCCGCATCCCTCATTGTTAAGTATGTGTATTGTATTGAACAATTAACACAAAGACTTAAACGTATAACTCAAACAGGTCTTTACTGGTTGGAGGTAGGGACTATACATAGGTCTTTACTTCATGCCCACAGGCGGGAACTGAGGGGGATCAGTACCCACAGTACTATTTATACCCCTATGGCCAGGAGTGGTACTGCGTATCACTACGCCCAACAAGTAGTGCAGTCCTGTCCATAGGTTCAAAGTAGCACACATATTACATACACAACATTCCTCCCTTCCTAGCTTTACAGTCATCTCCCCATTTAACATAACGTAATAACATATATACATATATAACTTCAGGTTTACATAACAGAATAACATAGATACATAGATAACTTCATGTCAAAACAGATCACAGATTCAGTCTCTGCGGAAAACAGTTCACAGATTCAATCTCTGTGGTGTAGTCGGTTCACGTTGCTGGAGTGACTCATTCAATAGTCCTTCCATGGATTTAACAGTTTGAACTTCCGAACTGAATTGGCTCCGTTCGGAGGGACCACGTGTGTGATCTGGTAGAGGTGATAATGGTTCAGATGGGTCATCTTCTGTTTTTACTTTTCCTTTTCTGCTTCTTGGAGACTCTCTGGGCTCCATTGTCAGCTGCCACAGCTGCCAGCTGCATGCGCAGTTCCTCCTTCTCTTCCTCCTGTTTCCGTCGTAGAGCCAGCTTCTCCCGATGTTCCGTAGACTTTTGGTGCTCCTCCATGATTTCTGCACTTTGGGAGTCAAAGTTACAAGCTGGGCAGGACAGGACATCGTAATATTCGGTGTCGTCCTGAGCTAGACCAGTGAGAGGGTCGTCTATTTCCTCCATACCCAGCTGGACGTTAGCCAGCTCTTGTTCCAAATCCAGACATCTTTCCTGAAGAGACTTCTTCATGTGTACCTCTGCATCCAGCTTTTTCTGGGCTTTCAGCAAGTCGTTTACTAGTGACCTCATTTGTGATTTTAATACTTCAACTTCCTTTGGAGATTGATTGATCGGACTATGCAATCCCTCTACCGGAGCAGCTGTTTCAGCGGTCTGTTGTTCTACGTTGACGTGAGTCAGCGTACTTTTGGCATCCAAGGGCTGCTCTGTTGCAGTCATCTCAGTCTGTGTTGCCACCTCAGCTCTTCCAATAACCTTTGAGAGCTCCGAACCCCTTTCGTTTGAATATTGAAGTTCATGTTCAAGTTTTTCCCATTTCAGAGTCCTGTCCTTCAGCATATGCAGGAGTTGGCTGACCGTTAACTCCTCTGACATCAGACGTTTTGTGTGCTCCTGCTCCATTTTCTCCATCAGCTGCTTCTGTTGTCTTTCCAGATTCTCCAACTCTATATCAAAGAACTCTTTCGTTGCATTCAACTCTTGCTCAAAACGGCGAAGCATTTGTTCTAATTGCTGTTGTAGTTTGAAATGGAGTTGAGTTCGAGCCCGGTGTCCCTCAGAAATGGGCACATCAGTAGACTTGCCAGACTCAGAATCCACAGTTAAACTATGTTGTTGTTGCTCAGTGGAATTCTGTGCTGAAACTTTGTCTTTTGCACCTGAGTTGGGCTTACCATCATCCGTTCCAGAGTCTGGGCCGACTATCTTCACCGAGTTCTCACTCGTTATTGTTTGTAGGAAATGCCAGTCCATATTCATTTTCCTAATCCACTCCCGTCCTAGTAGTGGAGGACCTCCTTCAGATATCACATATAAGTCCATTATTTGACTGTCTTCGCCCTTGTGGACCACTGCAACCTCTATTTTCCCAATGGGGTACACTCTTTGCCCCGTGTATGTTTTCAATATAATCCCCGTATCCTGTAGGGGAATATGTTGGAATAACTATCTTTCTTATTTATGACCGTCAATGCCGATCCAGTGTCCAATTCCAGTTTTACTTGGACTCCTTCTATCTGAAGAGTGACCCAAATTGTCTGGAGGTCTGCACCCTTACCAGCGTTGAGTACTCTTAAGCTAGCCAGTTCATTACAGCTTAAGCTAGCCAGTTCATTACTGCTAGCGTCTGAATCGGACTCCTGTTCGGTCACCTTGTGTACCTTTGCGTATTTTCCTTGCGGTGACTTCTTGTTGCTGGTCTTCTTCCCTGACCTGCATACTCTAGCTATATGTCCAAGCCTACCACAAGTTCTACATTCTTGGTTTTTAAACCAACACTGGTTCTGATCATGCGTTGTCTTTCCACAACGATAACATTTGCCAGAACTCACACCCAATTTGTGTGCACTGAGCTCCGGTGACCGTAGCTGCATTACTGCCGTGCCTCTCGCTGCGGCTTCGTGTGCTGCTGCCATAGTGACCGCCTTCTCAAGCGTCAGCTCATTCTCCTTGAGCAGTCGCTTTTGTGTATCCTGTTTAAATAAACCACACACAAATTTGTCTCGAAGTGCCTCTGTCAGTCCCGTTCCAAACTGGCAATATTTCGCTAATTTACGCAATTCCAGCAAATAATCAGCATTGCTTTCATGCTGTAGCTGCCTTCTGTCGTAAAATTTAAATCGTTCCGCTAGCATCAGCGGCGTGGGGTTTAGATGATCTTTCAGGACAGTAACAATCTCATCGAACGTCTTATCCGCCGGTTCATCTGGTGATAACAGGTGTTTCAATTGCCCGTATGTCTTCGCACCCATTAAATTTAATAATGTTAGTGCTTTATCAGCCTCACGAATTTTATTGGCCTTACAATAATTTTTAACTCGTTCAACATGTATGGCCCAATCTTCGATGTCACTATCAAAGTTGCTAATATTCCCATGTTTAGGCATTGTAGTACTTTATCAGATTTGCAATTTCTCAGATTTTTTTTTTTACTGTTATCCAAGATGGCGGCTTCCCGCTCTTGCCGTCGTCCTCCGCCCACAAAATGGCGGTTTTCCCGCTTCTGCCTTCTTCCCCAGCGGTTTTCCCGTGAAAAATGGCGGCTTTCCCGCGCTTCTCACTCTCCCCGCCCACTTCAATGGCGGTTTTCCCGCGCTTCTCGTCGCTGACTTTCAGCCCGACTGCGGCTCTTATCTCCTGTGCGATCGCTGGTGCGCCGCCCACCCGAAACGGTTCTCAGCCCTTATCACCGGTGCGATCGCTGGCCCGCTAAGCGCCTCCCGCTTGAAGCGGCTCCCGGCCTCTGGCTCACCCGCTCGGCGGCTCTTGCTCGCTCCCTCCCGGGCTCTGGCTTACCCGCTCGCGCCCTCCCGGGCTCTGGCTTACCCACGAGGTTATGGAGGCTTCAGGGTCCTAATGCCTGTCGCTTCCAGTCGCTGGAAGCTGTCAGGATTTCAGCTGCCCTTCAGTTTTCAGTGGGGTGTTGAGGATTGGAACCTCTCTTCAACGTCCTGTCTTTGGACGAAGCCGCTGTGGAATAACTGCCGCAGGGTTCGAACCGACTCGTCGCCAGTGTTAAGTATGTGTATTGTATTGAACAATTAACACAAAGACTTAAACGTATAACTCAAACAAGTCTTTACTGGTTGGAGGTAGGGACTATACATAGGTCTTTACTTCATGCCCACAGGCGGGAACTGAGGGGGATCAGTACCCACAGTACTATTTATACCCCTATGGCCAGGAGTGGTACTGCGTATCACTACGCCCAACAAGTAGTGCAGTCCTGTCCATAGGTTCAAAGTAGCACACATATTACATACACAACACTCATGCTAGGCTGTGAGCTCATGCTGCCCTTGGCAGGCTCCGCCCTGCTCCACCGGCTCAAGCCACAGTCGCTAGACAGCAGGAGAAGATGAAACTCCGCTTCGACCAGTCGAAGAGGGCCAAGGCGCCCAACATCTCAGTCTCCGATTGGGTCAGAGTCCGCAGGCCTCACCGCAATAATAAGACGGCGTCATTCTGGTCCTCCCCTCTCCAAATCAGCCGCCAACTTGGACCAGCCACTTTCTGCCTCACTGACGGCTCTCGGTGGCATGCCAGCCGCCTTCAGAAGGTGCCAGCACCCCCTGATACGGGATTATACGGACCTAACCCCCAAGCCTTACCCCCAGAGTGGTGGGATGCACATGTGGCTCAGCCAGCCAACCCTCAAGCAGATGTTGTGCCTCAGCCTGCTCCTCACCAGTCCCCACTTCGGCCTGCTCTTCACCAGTCCACACCTCGGCCTGTTTGTACACGTTCTCGCCCTGGCCACCTACAGGACTTTGTCACTACATTTCATGTTTGAAATTCTGTGAGGGGGGAGGAAATGTTATGTCTGACATTTGGTGATAGGTACTCGATTGCCTTGGCCTGAGCACATGGAGTTTGATAGTGCTGTGATCATTGTATTGTGTATAGGTATTTGATTGCTGGTGCCTGGAAGTGTGTGTGTGTGGCAGCCATGATTAAAGCAGCATGAACTGAACTCACTGACGGTCTCTGGATTATCTTTGCAAACACAATAATGATACTAAAATCGGCTGTGTGGTTGATACTGAAGAAGGAAGCTGTAGACTGCAGGAAGTTATCAATAAATTGGTCAGGTGGGCAGAACAATGGCATATGGAATTCAATCCGGAGAAGTGTGAGGTAATGCATTTGGGGAGGGCTAACAAGGAAAGGGAATACACATTAAATGGTAGGACACTGAGTAGTGTAGAGGAACAAAGGAACCTTGGAGTGCATGTCCACAGATCCCTGAAGGTAGCAGGCCAAGTAGATAAGGTGGTTAAGGAGGCATACGGAATGCTTGCCTTTATTAGCCGTGGCATAGAATATAAGAGCAGGGGGGTTATGCTTCAACTGTATAAAACACTAGTTAGGCCTCCACTAGAGTACTGCGTGCAGTTCTGGTCACCACATTACAGGAAAGATGTGATTGCACTAGGGAGGGTACAGAGGCGATTTACAAGGATGTTGCCGGGAGTAGAGAATCTTAGCTATGAGGAAAGACTGGATAGGCTGGGTCTGTTTTTCTTGGAACAGAGGAGGCTGAGGGGAGACCTTATTGAGGTGTATAAAATTATGAGGGGCATAGATAAAGTGGATAGAAAGGACCTATTTCCCTTAGCAGAAGGGTCAAAAACCAGGGGGCACAGATTTAAAGCAATTTTGGAGGGTTTAGAGGGGATTTGAGGGGAAATTTCTTCCCCCAGAGGGTCGTGGGGGTCTGGAACTCACTGCCTGAAAGGGTGGCAGAGGCAGGAACCCTAACCACATTTAAAAAGTACTTGGATGTGCACTTGGGATGCTCTAACCTGCAGGGCTACGGACCAAGAGCTGGGAAGTGGGATTAGGCTGGATAGCTCTTTGTTGGCCGGCGCGGACACGATGGGCCGAAATGGCCTCCTTCTGTGCTGTAACTTTCTATGATTCTGTGATTCTATGAAAACTCCTTTTTAATGGTGCAGCTGCAGCTGTTAATAAGCAATCCACTTATGAAGCCACCAGGATTAACTGGCGTGTTCCAGAGGAGGCGTGCAGCATGGGGGAAAAGTATTAAATTCAGAAAGGCCTTTCAAAATTGGATTATAGAGGCACTTTACTGGTTGTTAAGGGCCTTAAGGGCCTATCCCGCCTCTTGGAGGCGGGATGGAAACGGGATCTGAAACCCCGATTCTGGGAAAATTGCTCGGAGGCGGGCTCGGAGCCGCCCGCCATTTTTTGCGATTTTAACACCTCACACGCCTCCAATCCCGCCTCCTCGGGTCTGTCAAAATCAAGCCCAGTGTCTCAGGAGTGAACCGTTCGGGCTGGATTTTGCCAGTGTGGGCGGGCTGGGGTGTGTCAGGTGGAAATCGTGTCAGGACCCCGACTCCTAAGTGAAGTGTTGAAAAAGTGGGATTTTCCCCTAATTAAGCAATTGATTTCCTGCGTGTGGGAACCCCTGGCCCATTGAGTATTTTCATACAGAAAGTAGCCTCTGATGATGTCATCAATGCTGCTGGATTTAAGGCCTGCAAGCAGCCTTGCTTTTTCTGGAGGCTGCAAAGGCTTTGCAAATTGTATAAAGTTGTTGATTTCCCGACAATGTACACAATCAAGCAAAAGTGTGCTCCTCCGTTTGATGAGCCTTCCCTCCAAGCTCAGGTGCACGGAGTCAGATGTAACAAGGAGGTGCTGTTCCCTCCCTCAGGGAGAAAAAAGCCACCCCAGCAGACAAAAGCTGTGTGGCTGCAAGTGGCCGAGGAGGTGAACTCCATATCGATGAGCCGCAGAACCTGGCTGCAATGCAGGAAGAGGTTTCATGACCTTCTCTGCAGAGGAAAAGTGAGTATGAATTTTCCATCACCCTCAATCTGATCCCCATCGCCTCTCCTCACTCTGCTTTGCCAACCTCTTCCTTTACATCCCACTTGACACTTACATCCCTGCACCCTTACCCATTCCCTCTCTCTCTATGGTCACATTCACTTAACTATTCGACCATGCAGCCCTCACACTCCCTATCACTGTGATGTAATGACAACAACAACTTACAACACACAGGGAGGGCCCTTTGTCTCCTTCTAAGCATCTATGCTATGGATTCTCTACACTCACACCTTCATTCTCACTCAAACTCCACTTGTGTCCCTCATTGCAGGAAAAGAGAGCCCACAATAAGAGGGAAAGAGCCATGACAGGAGGACAGCCACCCTCAGTAGCCCAGCTCACCCCCTGGGAGGAGGCGGCCCTGCAAATCGCTGGGATTGAGGACGATTCCCAAGTGGGGGACGGACAGACAGGTGCATCACAGCAAGCTGGTGACAGAATAGTTTGACAAATCTCTCACTGACATTGCAGAAGTCACTGATAATCATTCTGATGCTCTAACAGATTGACTTATGATCATCTGCAATATTCAATGTGCATGTAACCTTGGCCTCACATCTCTAACTCTTTCCTTTACTCCCCCACAGGACCATCAAAAGCCCCCGTCCGCACTATCCAGGAGGAACAGCCTGAGCCTCCAGACTCCTCAGAGGAAGCTGCAACCTCTGAGGGCGCAGCGTCATCAGAATTCAGCGCACCCAGCACCAGCGCAGACACTCACACTTCAGTGGGACCCTCGCTAGATTGAGTAGTGTTGGCACCTGGTGTATCACAGCTCACAAGTGAGCATCAGCAGATGGTGGAGACAGGGACAGCAGTGGAGAGTCCTCGTCAGAGGGCGCAGGACTCTGCCAGCTCGGCTCCGCTGCATGTCGACCCTGTGCCTCCTGGCCCATCCAGAAGGAGAGCGATGCCTGAACTCCAGGAACAGGTTCAGGAGTCTCTGGCAGGTTTTGTCTCCAGGGTCGCTGCGAGTGTGGAGCGAATGGAGGAGTCCATCGCTAACATGAGCAAAGCCTTTGTGGAGGCATTGCTGCATGAATGCATCACCGCGGAAAGGATGGCAACCTCCATGGAAAGGATGGCTACCTTCATGATAAGGCTGGCTACCGTAGAGGAGAGGATGGCTACGGCTTAGTCGCCAGGGTATTAAAAACATGGTCATTGTTCAGAATAGAATGACATCTCTTGAGGAGTGATGGTCAGCTATTGAGCAAACAAACCAGACCTTCATGCAAGTCCTCTGGAGTAGGACTTCCAGTGCAGAAACGGGTCCTCATGGCCCCCCTGAAGTGCAGCAAGGTTCTGTAGCCACTTGCTAGCTCTGAAGTGGGGCTGACCCATGAGAGGGATGTTGGTGGCAGACAACAAGGAAGTGGGGGCTCCTCTCCAAGCACTCACACGACCATGCCACATAGCCCTCAGTCAGAGCCCCACCAGAGTCCTCACCCAACTGAGATAGGCGTCTCAGCCCCTGCATAGCCACAGGAGCAGCAGACTGTTGACGAGCCCGCACTGGTTCACCACCCCACAGGACACCCACCAAAGGCATCGAGACAGGAGCAGCAAGAGAGTGAGCAAGTGGCCTCCACATCTGCTGAAGTCACGGGGAAGCACCACGTAGGAGCACGCGTAAGAGGAAGATAAAGCACAAGTAGTCACAAGGGTAGTCACTTGGGTGCCGTTTTGTTTTTGGACCAGCCATCATAGTGATTGTATTATAAAGTGTTTTGATGGCAAACTATTGAAGTTGTTGCCTGTGTCATTTCGCAAATGGGACTTTCACATTGAGGGCTTAGGGCGCTTTGTAATTGTCAGAATGGTGGTCGGAGTGATAGGATTCCGCAGGTTCTAGTCCATTGTCGATGCTCTAGTGAGAAGGAGCGAGACTAAAGTGTTTGATTGTGCAGGCTAAGCAAATCTGGCCAGGATGAGTGCGTTGGTGCTGCTGCCATTGGTGCTGTTGTTGTTCGGGGTTCTGCTGCTGTCGCGGCGGGTCTTCATCCAAATCTGATGTCCAGGAGGAAAGGAATTAAATGGCTGCCATGCTTCTGGTATATGCCTCAGTTGAGGAAGCGCTTAGTCAAGGTGGGCAGAGGGGTTTCCCAGGAGGTCACACTGGAGATGGGTGTCAGGCTTCAAACCTCCACAACAATGAGTATGCCTGCTAAAAGTTCCCCCAGACCTGAAACAACAAAGTTCTGCCACCTGCAAATGATCATTAATGAAAACTCCTTTGTAATGGTGGAGCTGCAGCTGTTAGTAAGCAATCTACTTGTGAGGCCACCAGGATTACCTGGCATGTTCCAGAGGAGGCATGTAGGATGGGGGGAATGTTTAAAAATCGGAAAGGCCTCTCAAAATGGGATTATAGAGGCAATTAAGTGGTTGTTAAGGGCCTTAAGGGCCTATCCCGCCTCTTGGAGGCAGGATGGAAAGGGGGTCAGAAAACACGCATTTGGGAAAATTGCTCGGCGGCGGGATGGAGGCCGGATCGGGCCCGCCTGCCATTTTTTGCAACTTTACCACCTCGCACGCCTCCAAACCTGCCTCCTCGTGCTTGGCAAAATCGAGCCCTTAGTGACTACAGCATTCCTGGTACTATGGCAGGTGCATCACCGTTACAGAGAGCAGACCCTCTGAATCCCAGGCAGCTTGCCAGTTGGTTCAGCCATCAACCCTCATTGCTACTCACTCAGTTAAATGCACAGGGCACATGAGGACACAGTACATCAAGGTTCACAATCGCAAGGGGTACACTAATGCTCTGAGGGAGAACACATTTAACACCAGCTACAGATGTAGTGGAACAACATATAGCTGTATTCATTCGCTAAATAAAATACATTGTTTGAATTATACTTTGTAGTCTGTCATTATTTCAATGTGCTTTTTCATTCCATAGTACATCAAACTTGGGCAGTAATTAGGAACAGCTAAAGAAGTAAAGACAGCAGCAGTTCCATAACTGTAATTATGTTTAATATAGAGTTTTATGGTGCCCAGATGCAGAGCTATCTAGAAGCTCTGTGCAATGAGACCCTCTCACACAGAAGATTCTCTCACACAAGTCTCCCTGGCTTCAATAGTTCATGCTCTTTGAAGAGAATACATAAGGAAAATCATTACAAACACACACGGAAACAAAATGGAATGAGATTTTCTTACTTCTGTATCGAATCTGTAAAGGGTTGTCATATTTTAATGTGTTGAGATGGAACATGGAGTTGGCTGGTAGAGTAATTCAGTGACAAATCTGGCTATTCACCACTGTTACAATATTATGTTCTCTTTGAATAATAATATATTCAAGCGTGCTAAAGAGTTTTATAATAACAAAACAGTAGTTGATTTTGGATGTTCAGACACTAGAAATGAATGCCTTGACACCTTGTTTGTATCTAATATCCCATCAATAAATTTGAGCTTTATATTGAGATACAGTTAAATAGTTACAAATTGTCTTAAATTAAAACAGGGGGAATGGGGTAGGATTCCTCAATGCACTACATAATGAACACATTCATGATACACTCCACCTAGCACAGAGAAAATCTTCCCCATATGGAACTCATCTATGGACACCTTGGCTAATGCAACCATATTGCACACTGTACAGATAAACTGTATTCTATCTGGTCGATATGGGGTAGGGCTAAAACAAATCTCAATCTGAACTGCACCGGTTGACTGCTCATATTATCATACATTCCACAGGCATATTTTAGAGTGTTCCTATCTGTGGTATTGAAGTCATGATATACAGTAGTATCAGACGCAAAGTGTGAGGTGAAGCAACTTAACCTTTTTCCAAAGTATGTGTACTATTTCAGGATTTTATAAATGACACTTATCGGTAACAAGAGTTCTGGCAAATAAAAAGAAAAGATTCCCACATTTTGTTTCCCACATCTTCAAAGAGACGTAAGATTGTGTTAAAGGGAAATTGGTTAAGCACAATTAGAAATAATTCTTCTCTAAATTACTTTAATTCCAGAGCTGCAGAATAATATGACAGCTCGATTTTCTTCTGCTTACAAAAACTATATGAGAAAGGAAAAAGCTACAGATTTAAGAGCCGATTTTAACGCCCGGGGGGAAGCTGGCAGGAGGAGACAACAATCCCGAGTGGGCCTTATTTCAATCTCGCTGGTCAGCTGCTTGTGCATTTCTGGCAGAAAGCGGCAGGTGACCGGCTGGTAAGGATGAAAAGCAGGCGGCCTAGAGGTCAGCCACCGGCATCGGAATAAGGCCGGCAAAAGGGAAGGTAGGTCCGAGTGAGAAAGGGGGGACGGTGTTTGCAGGAGCCATTTAAAGTTCCATCAGGGTCTGATGTGCGTCATGGAACTCCGATTTGCATATATTCAATCAGGCTCCCAGCAGCATTAAAATCGCAGATCGACGAGAACGGAGCAGGAAATGGAGCTGCCCATTTTTAACTGCTCGCCCGCTCCGTTGCCTCAGATCGAGAGTTAAAGTCACCTGTGCAGGTAAAGCAACTGAACCTTCGGTGGCAGCAAACAAAATGGCCACCTCAATGTGATGTGTCTCAGGAATCCCCTCCGGCCGCTCATACTGCCACTCATATAGTGGCTGTAATTATTTAAGAGGCTGGGACTGAGGGGTTAACCCTGTCCCCATGACCCCATGTAAATGCAGCTGAGCGGGCTTGTGGAGGGCTTCAAAGGGGACTGACAGTTTTTTTAGGAGAATTACTCTGGTGCAGTTTTCTAGCGACGGATTTGAGGACTAGCCTTTAAGAACCCATTTGCATCCCAAAACTGCCAAAAGAGGTAATAATCCAAATGAGAATCCTTGAAAAAAACGTAAAATTTAAAAAGTAGATTTTGGCTGGATTGACAGGTCACCTGATAATGCACAAGTATCAAATCAGGTGAACACAAATCTTTCCATGTCATTCTTTCACACAAATATAAATAAATTGTCCTTTATAACATTTTGCTTTAATCCATCAATATATAATTGATTTTAAAATAATTTCTATTAATTGTTTCAATCCCTCTCTAGTAACTATTTTAGCTGTAGATATGTAATTATATTAAACGCTTGGTCAGGTTATAGATTTGATGCCTGGAGAACACACTATTGCGTGCTCCAAGCTCCATATGTGCAATTTCTCACTCAAATCCCTTTAGACTTCCCTGCTCAGATGGGAAAATTGAGTTTGATGGTCGTGTGCTTTATTTCATTCTGAAGAAAATTGACTTGACAAATTAATTTAAAATCTATAAACCCAGTTAGACTTTAAAACATTTTTTATCCAGCAGTACATCTTGCTTGTGAGCCACAACTCATATTTTGCACTTTGATGCCAGATTCTGCAAACTCAGCAGTGCTAGAGTATGTTGGCTACATACATTTAAAGAAATTGGATGTTAATGTATCTTAACCGACTATATACAGATTTATTGTGTAGTCAAATAGACTCATTTTCAGCAGGCTAAAGCTTTCTCAATCAACACAGCACCGTGTGGACAAGATGGAATCAGGACCCCTACTGGGTCTTCTAAACAATAGCAGTCCTTACAGATGCCTGCAGGCCAATGACAACTCAGCATGTGATCACATGTGAATATAATAGGTATTCCTTACAGATGCCTGCGGGCCAATGATAATTCAATATGCAAATGTTACATCCCCTTTTAAAAGAAAAATGTTATGCATTACTTTTGAACCTTTCTTCTACATAATGTTCTCAGTAGCATCAACATATAAGTAAACTCAACATTTAACTAGCACTGAAAACATCTCAACGTTTCAATAACGATGTACGGTTTTTTTAGGGCAGCGATCCGCCTACACCCTTTGGCAGTTCACAAGTCAAGGATAACTCTAGGCTTGACCTGTCGTCCCAACCGTGTGTGGTATGGAACTGAGCATGCTCCTGAATCGGTCAATAAATCAGGTTCAGGTTTAGGTCAGGTAAGTATGATGTGTTTTGTGTATTGCTCTGTTCATCACACTCTGTTGAACTGATCCTCTCGTCGGAATGACGGTGTTGTTCCTTGGTGTTCAGGAGGTGCCTGCGATTGTGGCGGTACACCTGTCCTTCTGGGGTGCGGACGTGATACAATTGCTCAGTGTCAGCTGGCTGGATGACGACTGCTGGCTTCCAGTAGTCTTGCTCCTGGACTCTGACGGATTCTCCATTGTGCAGTGGCGGCAGTAGTCTAGCTGACCTGTCATAGTATCTCTTTTGGTGTTGCTGTCTCTGTACACGTTTTGCATGCACTTGCTTGCAACTGACGACCTCTGGCTGCAGCTGCTGGTTGGTGCTTGGAAGGATTGAGCGAAGTCTGCGGCTCATCAACGGCTGCGCTGGTGACTTGAAGTTGTCAACTGGAGTGTTGCGGTACTCAAGGAGACTGATATAGGGGTCTCTTTTGTCCGCTTTGGCTTTGTCCATGAGTGTTTTTGCAATCTGGACAGTTTTTTCAACAAGACCATTACTTTGAGGGTAATGTGGGCTTGATGTGACATGTATGAAATCCCATGCCTTGGCAAACGACTCGAACTCTTTTGATTTGTATTGGGGGCCATTGTTTGAGACTAAAGTCTCTACAATGCCATGCCTGGCAAAGGCTGCCTTTAGCTTGTGGATCACGGTGTTGGACTGGGGTGAACAAATGTAAGAAGTCACACAACACCAGGTTATAGTCCAACAGCTTTATTTGAAATCACAAGCTTTCGGAGCGCTGCTCCTTCATCAGGTGAAGTGGAGAGATGCATAAAGACACAGCTTATATAGACAGAGAATAATGCCAGATGATTACAGGTAATCTTTCTAACTGCCATTTATCACACCTCGGCATAGAGATAATCACAGCAATCAAAGGTGTGAATGGTGTCCAAACAGGTCAGTCAGGAAAACATTACATCAAAGAACAATGAGGTGGGGTCACAAGGGGTCAAATGTTGCAGATGCTGGGGTCTGTATGAAAAACAAAAAAACAGACAAAAGACATTTTTTGCTGGAAATCACAGCAGGTCCGGCTGCATCTGTGTAGAGGGAACAAGCCAACGACGACTTGAGTCTGGATGACCCTACTTCAGGTGGGGTTACATGTAGCATGACATGAACCCAAGATCCCGGTTGAGGCCGTCTTCATGAGTGCGGAACTTGGCTATCAGTTTCTGTTCCCTCTACACAGATGCAGCCGGACCTGCTGTGATTTCCAGCAAAAAATGTCTTTTGTCTTTTTTTGTTTTTCATACAGACCCCAGCATCTGCAACATTTGACCCCTTGTGACCCCACCTCATTGTTCTTTGATGTAATGTTTTCCTGACTGACCTGTTTGGACGCCATTCACACCTTTGATTGCTGTGATTATCTCTATGCTGAGGTGTGATAAATGGCAGTTAGAAAGATTACCTGTAATCATCTGGCATTATTCTCTGACTATATAAGCTGTGTCTTTATGCATCTCTCCACTTCACCTGACGAAGGAGCAGCGCTCTGAAAGCTTGTGATTTCAAATAAAGCTGTTGGACTATAACCTGGTGTTGTGTGACTTCTTCCACTTGTGGATCACAGCTGCAGATGTGGTGCTGTGAAGCTTGTCCAATTCAAAAAATCTGCTGTAGTAATCAACAGTCACTATATAGTCCTCGTTGTTCCATGTGAACAGATCCATTGCCGCGACCTGCTAGGGCCTGTCTGGGATACGGTGAGGTATCATGGGCTCTTTGACATTTGATGGGCGGCGTTCTAGACAAATGGAACATTTTCCGACAATGTCCTCAATGTGTTTGTACATTCCGGGCCAAAACATAATGTCACGTGCTCTTTGTTTGCATTTTTCCATGCCGATATGTGCAGCATGAATTTTTGTCAACATCTCTTCTCTGAGACTGGTAGGAATGATGATTTTCACCCCTTTGAAGATGATTCCGTTGATTTGTGACAGTTTGTCTCTGTGGTTCCAGAATTCAGATATGCTCTGAGGGCATTTCTTCCTTTCCTCAGGCCATCCTTCATGTATGACTTTGCTCAGTGTGAGTTGTGCATCTTTCTCTGTTCCTGCTCAGATCTCCTTCAGTTTTGAGTAACTCACAGGTAAGCTGTTGTACACCATGTGCACCTGCACATCCATGCCTTCACTAAGGCTGCTGTCCTGGTAGCTAAGAGACTTTCTGGAGAGCGTGTCTGCGACAGGAATGTCTTTACCTGGACGGTGAATGATTGTGAAGTCGTACTTCTGTAGCTGAAGGATCATTCTCTGTAGCCTTGGTGGGGCTGCGGCTAGTGGTTTCCTCATGATTGACTCGAGGGGCTCGTGGTCGGATTCCACAATGACTTGTCGGCCATAGGCGTACTGGTGGAAACGCTTACATCCAAACAGAATTGCATATAGCTCTTTCTCGATTTGCGCATAGTTGATTTCACTGTCTAAGAGGGATCTGGAAGCATAGCCGATGGGCTTTCCTTGCAGTAATACTGCGCCTAGTCCGTACTTTGACGCGTCCACTTGTAGTCTGAGCTCTTTGTTGGGGCCGAAGTAGGCAAGAACTGGTCCTGGTTCTCTGGTGATTAGGTCTTTCATTTTCTGAAATGCTGTGTGATGTTGTTTGTCCCACAGGAACTCATTGGATTGTTTGAGCAACTGACGCATGGGTGCGTTGATTTTGGAGAGGCTCGGGGCAAACTTGGCTAAGTAGTTAACCATGCCTAGTACTGTCTCTAGCTCTGCGCGGTTCTTCGGCGGCTCCATCTTCTTGATGGCGGAGATTTTCTCTGGATCTGGCTTAATGCCATCAGTTGAGAGGCGATGCCCGAAATAACTGATCTCGGTGGATCCGATTATGCTTTTCTCGGGGTTGAGCCGGATACCTTTCTCCCGTGATCTTTGTAGCATCGCACGGAGGTTCCTGTCATGTTCCTCTCTATTCCTGCCATAGATGAGGATGTCGTCTACGATTGCGACTACTCCGTCGAGGCCTTCATAGGTTTTGTCGATCTTCCGCTGGAATTCATCCTGAGCTGAGATAAGACCAAATGGTAAACGCAGAAATCGGTAGCGTCCAAATGGTGTGTTGAACGTTGTTAGCTTAGATGACTCTTCCGTGAGCTTGATAGTTCAGTATCCTGATCCTGCGTCCATTACACTGAAGTAACGTGCTCCCACTAGCTTGGGTGTGATGTCATCTAGCATTGGTAGAGGGTAGTGAGGGCGTTTGATAGCCTTGTTCAAATCTCTGGGGTCGAGACAGACTCTGAGCTTGCCTGTACGTGGTTTCTCAACCACTACTAACGCGTTGACCCACTCTGTCGGTTCTGTTTCCCGGACGATGATTTCTGAATTCTCCATGCTCTGCAGCTCCTCCTTCAGGCGACTATGTAGAGCAAGGGGTATCCTTCTTGGTGGGCAAACCACAGGGGTTGTTGCTGGGTCAAGGTGAATAGTGCATTCACCTGGGAATAGTCCGATTCCTTTGAAAACTTCAGCAAACTCCTCCATGACTGTCTGCTTCTCAACTGGTGCTGTCAATGATAGCACTAGCTTGACGAGGTCCATGTCTAAACATGCCTTTAGACCTAGCACTGGAGGTGCTTGAGTGTCAATAATGTAAAAATTCAACATCATGTCGCTTTCTTTGTACTTGCATTTCATCACACATGTGCCTTTTACAATGAACTGCTCACCTCCATAGCCGGTCAGTCTGTGTGAGGTGGGCTGTAGCTCACACTCATCCTTCAAGCTGTGATACTCACTCAGAGGAATTACATTAACCTGAGATCCAGTGTCTAGTTTAAACTTAAGCTCTTTGCCCTGTTTTCCTATCTCAATATCGGCAAAAGCTTGCTCAGTCTCTGAAATCTGTGTTTTCTGTGACACAGAATCAATAAGCAGTTCCTCTGCATTTGGCTCTCTATATGGCATTTGACTGTCACTCACTGTGTGTACTGTTTTTCCGAAAACAGTCTTGCAAACTTTAGCAAAGTGGTTCCGTTTACCACATTTAGTACATTGCCTTCCTTTGGCAGGGCAGTACTCCTTTTTTCTATGCCAGTTATTTCCACAATATCCACAGTTTTTGAAGCGTTTTATGTCTGTGTCGCCCATTTTTAGAACTCTCGCTGTTCTTTCTGTTCTGAAACACGCTCTCTGGGCAGTGTTCTTTGGTGTGTATCTATTAACTGCGTGCACTGTCTGTTCACTCGAGCTGCTCGTGGCACCGGTTATGGTTTTCAACTGTGCTTGGGCTATCTCGTGCGATCTAGCTATGTCTATAGCTTTGTCCAGCATTAGCCCGGACCCAACATTCAAAAGTTTCTCTCTCACTTTAGCTGAATGTATTCCAAACACGATGCGGTCTCTGACCATCTCATATTTATCTGCATATACACAGTCTTTTACCAACAGTTTTAACTCAGTCACGAACTGTTCAAACGACTCACTAGCTCCTTGTACTTTCTCCTGAAACTTGTACCTAGCGAATATCGTATTTGTCTTGGGCATCACATATGCTTCAAAACGGTCAAAATAACTTTTCAGTACCTTTGCTTCATCTGCGGTGAGAGACCATGTGTTAAAAATGTCTCTCCCTTTTTCTTCAATCCACAGGAGTAGGTAGCTGCATTTTTCTTCCTCTCCTTTTCTTTTCAACGGACCCGAGAACATTAACTCCACGTGTTGCTTGAACTTGCTCCATTCTCTAGGTAAGTTCAAAGATTCCCAATTCATTCGAGGTAAGGGAGCTCCAACGATGTCCATTTCAAATCCCTGTTCTGACACCATGTCTTGTTTTGCACACTTTGTACAAAAATAATAAATTGCAGGACAACGGAGTATTACAGTTTAAACTCTTTTAATGAAGCATCAGGTCTGTAAGCTTTCTCAATCAACACAGCACCGTGTGGACAAGATGGAGTCAGGACCCCTACTGGGTCTTCTAAACAATAGCAGTCCTTACAGATGCCTGCAGGCCAATGACAACTCAGCATGTGATCACATGTGAATATAATAGGTATTCCTTACAGATGCCTGCGGGCCAATGATAATTCAATATGCAAATGTTACAAGGCCATTTGTCCATGGGAGCTAATTGCTTTGGTTCTCTATTTCTCCCATTATAGCATTCATCCGCTTTTTGAATTTCCCCAATGCTTCTGCCTCTGTTACCTTACGTGGCAGATTATTCCAAAACATTTAGCACTCTTAAAGTAAAGAAGCTCATCCTATTTGTTTTTAAACAATTTTTTCATAATTAAACGTATACCCTTTGATCCTAGTTTCCCAGCATATGTTGATGTAATGTTCAAGGTTTGTGTGTGTTATACGGTAATATTTTGTAAACTTCATTGAGGTTTTCCCTTCTAATCTTCCTTTCTAGCCTGTACAGTTTCAACTTCTTCAATTTTTTCTCATCACTCAAATTTATTGCTACTACTTCTGTCCTTACCACTCTCCCAAATTTTGAAATGGTTAGCAAATTCGACAAGCTTGCATTAGTTTTGATATCCAGGTCACTAGTGTAGACTATAAAGATTATGGGCTAGAAATTCATTATAGCCCAGAGGGGAAAAATTGGGTTGCTTTGCACCTCCCATTAGCGCCCTAAGAGAGTGCTAACGGGGCGCAAAGCAACTAGTGCCCGGGCGTGGCACCACCCACGCCTCCCGAGAAATTCAGTGGGAGGTTAGCGGTGGCGCTAACCGGAAGCACCCCGTGGCGCTGCACCGCCGGCAATGACGTCATTGCCATGCGCAGGGCCCCGGCTGCAATCTTCAGGAGCGCCCCTGACTTACCGCCGGACGCTATGTCCGACAGGATCAGGGGGGCCTACCTGCGGCCGGGGAGGCGCAATTTAAAGGCGAGGTGTGGGGCGGCCATTTTTGTTGCTGGCCGCCTGTCAGCATCTGCCTGCGCTCCCGTCCCCGGCCTCCTGAACCCCCCCCCCCACCCCCACGGAGTGCCGGCTGCGCTCCAAGAGCCCGACACTACTCTTGAGTGCCAGGCTCTTTTGCCAGCACTCCCGATCCCCGGGGGCCCAGCTGGGCCCCGGATCGCGCTGCACAAGGCCCCTCCCCTTTAAGAAGGGGAGGAAGGCCTGCAATACAGTGGCACATAGTGCCGCGATATTGACTTGCAGTGCCCCGCTTCCCTCTTGGGGTGCAGCCACTCAATTTCCAGCGCGGGGGCACTAATTTCTCCGGGGCGCTGCTCAATTTTTAGCCCCAGGAATGGGTGCTATTTTTAGAAAAGTTTGAGAATTAGCGCCAAGCGCTAGTGCTTTAGACAGCACGCAAAATTCATTCTCACTGCTCAAAGAAATGATTGGGGCACTAATTCAAGTCTTAAAGGCCTAGCTCATTGGTGTTACACTTAAAGGGTGGACCAATATCGGGTGCAGTCTATTCGTAACTCATCATTGCCACAGGCTTTTCCCAGTACTTAAAGGGGAGGCTCATTGATACTGCAGCATCTCATTCTCAGCATTGCTGGCTGTGCAGCTGCCTCAGCAAGGAGAAGCACAACAAGGAGAAGGAGCCAGAGTACTGAAGCAGGTGTGCTCATGGCAGGTCCACCTCACTCGGGTGGTCAGGGTGATTGAATGCTTCAACAAATGCTACATACCACCATCTGTACCACAAGCTTCACATACTGCCCAAAGCACCACACCTCCAGCACTCCCCCAAATCTCTACCTACCAACACACACCCACAACTCACACCTTGCACACAATGACAGCTATTCAACTATGGCAGGCACAAGGGTCATTTGTTATTAGAATGAGTGTGATATGTTTATGCATAAATTTATTAATGAAGTTTGCAGTATTTTGTGGTCTCTCTCATTTCACCTTTGCGCCTAGGACGATGTTGTGTTATGACATGACACAGTGATGGTATGATGGGATGTGGTAAGCAAAAGGGATCTGGGGTTTGAGTCATCTTGGTGTGCGGCTAGAGGTCTGTTTGGAGGAGGTGGCAGAGTTCTGTGACCACCACCTTGGTGATGCGGTGCCATCTAATACATTGCTCGTCGCTTAATTAAAGGTAGGAGAAGTGCTGTCGGAATACTCTGAGGGTAAGGCCTCCTGGTGTGAGCCCTGATGTCCTTTCTCATCCCTCTGCGCACATGTTCCCGTATTTCTCGCTGCCTACGCTCCCTCCGTAGCTCCTGGAGGGCGAGATGCCAGTACAGGTACAGCTCTCATTGATGTTGCAAGTGTAGCAGTTTGAATCTTTGAATAATAAATGTAGCTGCTTTGTAGTTGCCAGAAGACTGCTGATACAAAGGAAGCTTGAAATTACTCATAGGAACTGTTCTAATGGGTGAAACTTACAACAAACCATTGAAACTAACCTGCCACGGCAGCTGGGAATGATTAATGCTGATGCCTTTAAATAACGTCGCTTGACCTGGCATCCTGGAGCTGCACACCAGCTCTCCCTGTCGCTGTCTGGTCGAGGCTCTAAAGTGAGTGGCAACAATGAATTTTCCAGATCGGGTGGCCAGTACTGATGTAACAATCTGCCTGCCGTTGAAGTCCCCGACGGTTCCACATACCGGCAGCACAATGGGGGGGGGGGCAGATTTGTCGTGCGTCGCTGGATTCGCCTCGCCCCGGCGCTACTGCATCAGCGCCCCATTACCGCCATCTGCTGGTGCTAATGGGAGGCGCTAAGCTACCGAATTTTTCCCCCTAGGGATTGAAGCAATGACTCCTGATGTATCTCACTTACCATCTCTCCTATTCTGACACTGCTCCTTTCATGAGTATTCCTTTGTCTATTTAGTAACTAACTTCTGATCTTGTCCATTTTCTATTTAGTAACTAACTTCTGATCGAGTCCAATATTCTATCTTGGAATTATGTCACTTTTAAAAAGCAGTTTTCATGTGGCACATCGTCAAATGCGTTCTGAAAGTCCAGATAATAAGTAATTCCACTCTCTACCCAACTTGTAACATCCTTAAAGAATTCCAAGAAGTTTGTCAGGCAAGATAGTCCGCTTTTACCTCCATGCTGGCTATTTTTGCCACACAGAAACTCTTCTGGTAACTAACAATGTCATAATAAAGCATATACAAGCATTGGACAGGGCAACAGACAAAAGAAAGCATTTTCTAATTGGAATCAATGTTTACTGATCTTCAAAAAAAAAAAGCCAATAATTTTAACATACACTTGCCAGTGAGGAGAAATAGGTTGACATGAATAAATAATGGAAGGTGCTAAAAAAAAAGAACGTGCATTTAAATACAGCCTCAAGACGTTCCAAAGCGCTTTATAGCCAATAAAGTACTTTTTAAATGTAGTCACTGTTGAAATGTAGAGACTCAAAACAAAAGAAAAATTGGCCCAACAAATGGAAACAAAGCTGGCAAAAGCTGATAAAGACCTATAGTTTATTTATTAGAATTGCACTGGGAGAAGAGCCAGCAGTGTCTATTCTCAAGCCATCAGAGTTGTTGGCCCAGATACTTCAGCAGACTCAGCCACAGCACGGCCCCTCCACAACTGTAACTAAAAATATTGTAGTAACACTGCTACAGATTAAAAAGTGTTCACTGTACAGACAGTGTGCAACACTTATGCTTTTAAAATGGTCCAGTGCAAACATTTTTGAAGTGGAAGATTTCTAATATCCAACTGTTTCAATATGGATTAGCATTGTGCACAATATTGCTCACTTTGTTAGGCAAAGCAAAAGAATTTGAGGCGCACTGCCCTTACTACAGAAACATGGTTGCAAGGTGACCAAGGCTGGGAACTGAATATTCAGGGGTATTTGCCATTTCGTAAGGATAGGCAGAAAGGAGCTCATGGGGTTAGGGGTAATATATTAGCATGAATGGAGGATTGCCTAACTAACAGAAAACAGAGAGTCGGGATAAATGGGTCATTTTCAGGTTGGCAAACTGCAACTAGTGGGGTGCGGCAGGGATCAGTGCTGGGGCCACAACTATTTACAATCTGTATTAATGACTTGGATGAAGGGACTGAGTGTAATGTAGCCAAATTTGCTGATGATACAAAGATAGGTGGGAAAGGAAATTGTGTGGAGGATGCAAAGAATCTCCAAATGGATATAGATAGGTTAAGCGAGTGGGCAAAAATCTGGCAGATGGAGTTTAATGTGGGAAAATGTGAGGTTATCCACTTTGGTATGAAAAATAAAAAAGCAAATTATTATTTAAAATGCTGAGGTACAGAGGGAGCTGGGGTCCTTGTACATGAATCACAAAAAGTTAGCATGCAGGTACAGGAAGTAATTAGGAAGGCAAATGGAATGTTGGCCTTTATTGCAAAGGGAATGGAGTATAAAAGTAGGGAAGTCCTGTTACAACTGTACAGGGCGTTGGTGAGACCACACCTGGAGTACTGCGTACAGTTTTGGTCTCCTTATTTAAGGAAGGATATACTTGCATTGGAGGCAGTTCAGAGAAGGTTCATGAGGTTGATTCCTGAGATGAGGGGGTTGTCTTATGAAGAAAGGTTGAGCAGGTTGGGCCTATGCTCATTGGAATTTAGAAGAATGAGAGGGGATCTTATTGAAACATATAAGATTCTGAAGGGGCTTGACAGGGTAGATGCAGAGAGGATGTTTCCCCTCGTGGGGGAATCTAGAACTAGGGGGCATAATTTCAGAATAAGGGGTCGCCCATTTAAAACAGAAATGAGGAGGAATTTCTTCTCTCAGAGGGCCATGAATCTTTAGAATTCTCTTCCCCAGAGAGCTGCGGAGGCTGGGTCATTGAATATATTTAAGGTGGAGATAGATTTTTGAAAGGTAAGGGAGTCAAGGGTTATGGGGAGCAGGCAGGGAAGTGGAGTTTAGGCCAAGATCAGATCGGCCATGATCTTATTGAATGGCGGAGCATCGAGGGGCCAAATGACCTACTCCTGCTCCTACATCTTATGTTCTTATATTTACAGGACTTCAAAAATAGTGGCTTCTTTGTTAAGTACTATTAACTTATTCCACACACTGACAGCACTATTTCACGGTGATATTACAGGAAGGAGTCCACTGATTTAAGTTAAAATTTACATCTAACATTTATTATTTTAAAGTACTTGATGCGCCATCAAGCGCCATCAATTACTCAAAAGACTGAGGTTGAGCGAGTAACAATCAGGCTTTTATTAACTAAAGAATGAAGGTCTTGTCTCGAGTGGTCGACCCGTCCAGAATACTAAGGGACTGGGAGGTAGTCACTTATATACCTGGAATAGTGGCAGGAGTCAGCCGAGGCATGTCCAGACCTGTACCTAGTGGAATACACATACAGACACAGACAGGTATGACAGTGGTTTACCACATTCACCCCTTGTTTAAAAATGAGTCCGGCGGGGTGAAGTGTATTTAAAAGTTCGTGTATTGGAGTCTCTCCGGAGGTCTTGTCTGCCGCTGTGATCGACGTGGTGACGGCAGGGGTGGTGGAGCTTCCGGCGTCGCGTCCCGTGTAGGCTGGGGCCCTGGAGTGTAGTCCTCGTGGGTGACAGGCTCAGGCGTGCCGGCTGCTGGGGTTGGATATCGGGTCGTGGGGGGGGGTGGTAATGGGTAGTGGGTTACAGCGGTCCCCGAGGGTGCGAGGTCTCGTATGGAGACTGTGTCCTCCCGCCCGTCCGGGTACGCAATGTAAGCGTACTGGGGGTTGGCGTGGAGGAGGTCGACCCTCTCGACCAGGGGGTCCGTTTTATTGGCCCTCACGTGTCTTCTCAGTAGTACCGGCCCTGGGGACGTCAGCCATGGCGGTAGCGATGTCCCCGATGTGGACTTCCTTGGGAAGACAAACATTTTCTCGTGAGGGGTGGCATTGGTGGCAGTGCAGAGAAGTGACCGAATTGAGTGGAGCGCATCGGGGAGCACCTCCTGCCAGCGGGAGGTCGGAAGGCCCCTAGACTTTAAGGCTAGTAGGGCGGCCTTCCAAACAGTTGCATTCTCTCTTTCCACCTGTCCGTTCCCCCGGGGGTTGTAACTGGTGGTCCTGCTTGTGGCTATACCCCTAGCGAGCAGGTACTGGCGGAGTTCGTCGCTCATAAACGATGAGCCCCGGTCGCTATGGATATAGCTGGGGAAACCGAACAGGGTGAAGAGGCTGTTCAGAGATTTAATGACCGTGGCACTGGTCATGTCCGGGCAGGGGATAGCGAACGGGAACCGGGAGTACTCGTCAATGATGTTGAGGAAGTACACATTGCGGTCGGAGGAGGGGAGAGGCCCTTTGAAATCGACGCTCAGGCGTTCGAAAGGGCGAGTGGCTTTTATCAGGTGGGCTCTGTCTGGTCTATAAAAGTGCGGTTTGCACTCAGCGCAGACTTGGCAGTTCTTGGTCATGGTCCTGACCTCCTCGATGGAGTAAGGCAGGTTGCGGGCCTTGATGAAGTGGAAGAACCTGGTGACCCCCGGGTGGCAGAGGTCATTGTGGAGGGCCCTCAGCCTATCGATCTGCGCGCTGGCGCAGGTGCCACGCGATAGGGCATCTGGGGGTTCATTGAGCTTCCCAGGCCGGTACAAGATCTCGTAATTGTAGGTGGAAAGTTCGATTCTCCACCTCAAGATCTTGTCATTTTTGATTTTGCCCCTCTGCTTGTTGTTGAACATAAAAGCAACTGAACGCTGGTCAGTGAGCAGGGTAAATCGTTTTCCGGCCAGGTAGTGCCTCCAATGACGCACAGCCTCCACGATAGCCTGGGCCTCCTTCTCGACCGCGGAGTGTCTGGTCTCTGGGCCCTGGAGGGTTCGTGAGAGGAATGCCACAGGTCTCCCCGCCTGATTAAGGGTGGCGGCCAGAGCGAAGTCGGACGCATCGCTTTCCACCTGGAAGGGGATGGATTCGTCCACTGCGTGCATGGTGGCTTTGGCAATGTCTTCCTTGATACGGTGGAAGGCTAAGCGGGCCTCTGCCGTCACGGGAAAAGAGGTGGACTTGATCAGCGGACGGGCTTTGTCTGCATAGTAGGGGACCCACTGAGCGTAGTAGGAAAAAAACCCTAGGCACCTCTTCAGAGCTTTTAGGCAGTGGGGCAGTGGGATTACCACAGTACTTAAATAACATGTGATCTAAAAAGAACATATGGGATACAAACGATGTCCCTCTTGTGTTGTTGATCATAATTCACTTGTGACTCGAGACCTGTAGGGCATAATTTATATTCTTCACTAAGTATTCTCTGTGTAGTCAACAGAAGAGGATAAAACATTATTATACATATTTATATGTAGCTTGTGTTTTGTGCTGACAATAGCTCTGTCACCAGTTGCCAACAGACCTAGAAATAATTACTTCTAATTCCCGATACCTGATGTGAAGTCAGAAAACCTGCCGTCTGCCTCCAGCAAAATCTGATCTAGTTCAGTGACTCATTTCCATTATTTTGTTGACCTCATATTCATACAATCAGCCACCTTCTGTATGACAAATTTAATGCCTAATTTATGGACTCGTTTTCAAAAATTCATGAAAATTAATGACTAAATAGTAAACAGCCAATACATCCCATTCTCCCATGAATAAACCATCATTACTTTTTTTTTTAAAAAGGAAGAGCAAATCTACATTTACATAGCATAGCATCGTCAGGCCATCCCGAAGCACTTTACAATACGTGCTCAAGTCTTGTAGTGGGGCTGTAGTCCTGTAGTAAGGCAACAGTAAAGGGACAATTTTCCACATATGTACCGGAGGTAAATTTGTTGCTATACAAGGAAATTCTGTAAAATCAGGTCATTGTAAAAGGGTTTTCTTGGACAGTTTGCTATATTTTCTGAATGATATCTTTGCAAAGACATTTGAACCTATGAAATTACTGAGCTGTAAATTTCCACTAGTTTCTGTTGGGGTACTGATACCAAATATTTTTTAGAAAGCTTTAGCTCAAATAATTTAAGTGCTTTTTTAGCATATTGAGGTTGTTATGGAAACAGCAGTATTCTAAGTAAGATATTTACAGATTCATACTTTTACATTTAAGTCATTGTTAGAGATGCAGTGAGTTAAAGCAAAACATTTTATTCTTCAATTAAGACTAGTTCGTATGCTAATCTGAGGCAAAAAAATTAGATAAATTGGTATATTAGAGTGTGTAAGAAGAAATCATTTTTGAACATCCCTGAACTTAATTTTCATTAATATTCCAGTTCGACAGTAAAATAAGCTCATTATCATTTGTTTATAATTGTAGTATTGTTGTTAAAAGTCATGGCAATTAGCGAGCGCTAAAATATTTTCATAATCTTTTCCGAAGCCAATGCTGCTTCAGATGTTTTGATGAAGTTGTTGTATTCCTAGTCCAACTGTATATTGTATCGAAGTACACTGGCTAGGTACTTAAAGCAATCCACAGAATTTAATTTTGTGTCACCTTCCATGATCTTGTGAAGTTGGCCCAATGGTGTATAACTTTGGCTATTTTTAAGCTGACGGTAAACCCGTCATGGCCCAGATTTTGCTGTGAGCGGTCAAGGAACAGCTTTCGTGGCTCACTTTGTGTACAGCGGCCCACAGACTTTTAGCGGGCTTGTCAGTGGAGCTTTCCAGTCTTCTGGCATCGAGTTGAATTCAGCGCCCTCTACATGGGATCTGTGGCGTGTGTGAGCAGGACAAGCAGCAGGGAAGCTGTTCAACTAATCAGATTGAAGAATCTTCACAGACGGCAAAGGAGGAAGTAAAAAACAGGAAATATAAACTACATTTAAATCATTGTACTGGAAGCAAAATAAAGGTTGGGGCATACACACGGGATTAAAGGAAAGACAAAAAAAAACTATTAAAAAAATTATTTTAATTTTCTTTTTAAAATCTGAAACATTCATGTTCTTCTGATGGAATGAGACTCCACGTTTAGAAAATTAATTTTTCAGGGCAAAGAGGTTGTTCAGCAGTAATTATGACTTACTACGCTGTTTACAAACTCAGTTACTCCTGATTGAACAAGGCTTGTAGAATTTGCAAAATTAATATTGTACTATAAGGGTCCTCTGGCAGAAGAGGCCTTGATTTTAAAAGACTGTTTTAAAAGAAGCCCTGAAAAGGGACACATAAAATGGCCACCAGACCCCGTGACCGACTTATTGGGACACTTTAAAATGGTTCCTGCAGTCCCCAGACGGCTTTTGTAGATTCAACCCACAGTAAGTTCTGGAAGCCGTTTCTGAGAAAACGAAACCAGACTTTAACACATACATAAAGATTGGATGCAGATCCAGTCAGATCGGCCTGTAGATAAAGGCCATCTAAATGTTTACCCAGACAAAGGGGAACAGTTCCCCATATTCATAAAGAACGCATCAAGGACCCGTTAAAGACATCAAGAAAACATTAAAACATTACCAGGTCATTCCAGACCAGAGATGGCCATCACCGGCCATCCCGAAAGCAGTTTAAATATAATAACTAGCCCGCTGTGCTATAAGCCCGCCAAAAGTTAAACAAAGACTAACCTTGATTTGGTGGGAGATAAAGGCCTCATCTGAGAAGTATAATTGGAGACACCCGGGGTAGCGATCGGTGACCATCGTAGCGATCGGTGGCCATCGTAGCGATCAGAAAGCCATCAGAGCCATCACAGAGTGCCATCGTGGCGATTGAAGAAGAAGAAGACGGTTCGAGTTGACATCCCGCCCCGGGGTAACCATCGGGAGATCGTTGACAAACCCCAGGCCGTTTGATGAGACAAAACTACAGAGGAAACCTATATGAAAGCCGGCTAGAGGCTTCCAACCATGGTCAAGCAGATGGTCTCTTCCCCCGCATCGACATCCAGGCCCACTGAGATCCAGCCTGTCCGTGACCTTCACCTCGAGGAAGAGAAGGCGTGTCGCAGCCCGCAGCGCTGACCACGAGGAGACAGGGCACCTGAAAGGATCAAAACACAGACCTGTTTCAACACGGTGGCATAGTGGTTAGCACTGTTGCCTCACAGCGCCCGGTATCTGGGTTCGAATCCGGCCTCGGGTGACTGTGTGGAGTTTGCACATTCTCCCCGTGTTTGCGTGGGTTTCCTCCGGGTGCTCCGGTTTCCTCCCACAGTCCAAAGATGTGCGGGTTAGGATGATTGGCTATGATAAAAATTGACCCTTAGTGTTAGGGGGGATTAAATACATGGGGTTATGGGGATAGGGTGGGATATGTGTTGGTGTAGGGGTTACGGGGATCGGGTGGGATATGTGTCGGTGCAGGCTCGATGGGCCGAAATGGCCTCTATCTGCACTGTGGGGTTTCTGTGATTCTGTGAAAACCTTGCAATTCCTAGTTGGATTGGTGAGCATGTTTCTGGCCCTTCATAATCGGATCTAGATAGGTTAAAGGGGGTGTTCATTTTGGGTATAATTAACATGAGTTGTCCCTCGATGTTCCATGTGGTTCCCCATTTCGTGATGACTGTTGTAAGGTATAATATGCCTGTATCTATTTTAGCTAGTACTGTATTGTTATGATTTGTTTTTCCCCCCATGTACCCTCTTATTTGCTTGTATTTGATTTGTTTTTCCTTATGCAATAAAATTTCATTTCGTTTCATTAAACTTGGTCTATAAGAGTATTCTCTGCATTGTAGTTCCTGCACCTAAGTCCAGTGTCTAGAACCTAAGGGGCGAGTGGGTCGAACCACTCAAGGTTTTACTGTGCAAAAGAGAGAGAGAGAGGCCTTTGGCGAGAGAAACCTCTGCAATCTCAGAGAAAACCCCTTACAGGCTTGAGGTTTTCATTGGTCTTTAGTGCGATAATAGTGGGTAATTATCCTACACCTTAACAGTGATTTCTGAGCAGATTACATTGGCGAAGACTGCAACAGCGCAGCCTGTGGATGAGTAGGGTATCACTGACAGCAACTTCAGGATTTCTGCATTTAATTGCATGTGTGGTGCCAGAAGTTGCTGTCAGTTTTACCCAGTAATGAAGGCAAGTGCTGACCGCCCTGCCGTTATTAGTACAACAAAATCCAAGCCAAGGTCAACCTGATAAAATGATCAGGGTAGATTTTCCTCTTTACAGTCTGGGTCGTAAGCATTGTCACAGAAAGAAAAATCTGGTGAGGAGGATCACACGGCCTTTACAGAACCCACAGGAATTTCCTTCCATTAATTTCAATAGAAGGAAAATCCAGTGGGTTCTGTAAAAGGCATGTGATCCTCCTCGCAAAAATCTCCTGTCATTGCTCCATCCAAGCCATGCTTAATGCCCAGAAAGTTAAAAATCTACCTCACCAGTGAGATTGGAGAGTAAAACACAATCACCAAATCGGGCCTCCCACTGGTAACATCAGCAGGTGATGTGATCGACCTACCCACCACCTGCCCACATTGAAAATCATTCTCCTCTACTTTTTGCATCCAGGGTCATAATCAAGGTTAAATAATAAATAATAATAAAGCTAGGCTGACACTCCAGTGCAGTACTGAGGGAGTGCTGCACTGTTGGAGGTGCCGTCTTTCGGATGAGACATTAAACCGAGGTCCCCGTCTGCTCTCTCAGGTGGACGTAAAAGATCCCATGGCACTATTTTGAAGAAGAGCGGGGGAGTTATCCCCGGTGTCCTGGCCAATATTTATCTCTCAACCAACATAACAAAAACAGATTATCTGGTCATTATTACATTGCTGTTTGTGGGAGCTTGCTGTGCGCAAATTAGCTGCCGCGTTTCCCACATTACAACAGTGACTCCACTTCAAAAGTACTTCATTAGCTGTAAAGCGCTTTGAGACGTCCGGTGGTGTGAAAGGCGCTATATAAATGCAAGTCTTTCTTTCAAGCACCGAAAGTCAGAGGCAAAGCAAACTAAATGCACAGCAAAGCTCTTTCTAACCTGCTGCAGTAAACTGCATTAATCTCAGCCTCCTATTACCTCCTATTTCCTTATTGCTCCCCTACTCGGGCCTCAAGCTAAAAGTAGCAGATCGAGGCCTGATGATGACAGGGAGCCCGATCTGCATATTTAAAGAGGAGGTCACCGGATTGTGATGGCTCTCCTTGCCGCCTGCAATTTAAAGTTGCAGTCGGACAGATCGGGGCAGGAAAGGTGTGGGTAAGTCCTCCGATCTATTTTAAATCAGTCACCCCTTGGCCAGGTTTCCGCCAAGTGCATGGGGTGGGGGTGGAGGAGGACGGGGGTGGTGAGCTATAAATGAGCCTAGAGTGTCAGCGTGAATCCCTGACAGTTGGCATGTATGACTCTTATGTCCATATGTGATATTAAATTGGTATTTCTTTCCTGAATACATTTTTTTTTTTTTTTAATCAGCCTTCTTCTATGTAACCCACCAAACAGGAACATAAAACAGCCGCCCATATGGGCCCAGCTTAGCTGCCCTACATTACCCGAAAGTGGGAGGTTTGTTGAGTCCTAAATCAATCCTTCCTCCTGTAGTGGATCACCACATCTCAGTCCGGTATTTAATTTTTTCTAATTAACAATAATCTTATTTAATTTGACACATAATTTAGCAGTACTTGTTTTCTAAATGCATGTTATTTGGCTTTAAGTTCTTAAGTAATTATTTTACAACATTAAGATCTTTTACACCAGAAGAACACAACTAATGCACATTTCATTGTGTCATTGGCTGCAGTTGTAAATATAAGTGACCCAGTCTGTTGCCCGACATAAACAGAGATTCATTTTTATGTCGGTTTTGCAAGCTTCTACCAGATTTACTGGCTTAATTTCCAACCCACTAAAACCTGACTGGTTTAAAGTATCAGATGTTGTTGCATCAATACTGTGACAATAACAATAGCATCAGTGTTGCCTAATGAGGACACTTGAATTGAATAAAGACATATAATAACATCACACTGCATATGCAGAAAAAACACGTCTCCTAATTCCCATTTAGCTCTAAATAGAACAGGGTCTAGTGAATAATATAAGCCGGGGGAGGACAGCGTACAGAGGTTGGTATGGTGTCACTCTCGCAAAAATTGACCATAACTCAGCAATAATGTACAAGCATTTCTACATGTTATAAAGTCATACATGTCAAAAAAAACTGGTTATAATCCCTTACTTTAGAAGGAGAAAATCCCTGGATAAATTGGTTTGAAGGCAGACACTTCAAACAATTTGATTTTGTTGGGAGCTACAATGGAGTAACTTATTTCTCAATGCATTGTTATTTTCATGCACTAACCTTTCAACCCTCTTGTGAGCACTTTGACATTTAATTTATTTTCATATGTCGGAGTGGCAACTTTTTCATCGCACAAACATTTCAGAATAAATACTAAAGAACTAAAAAAAAGCTATTCATTTCCACCAGCTTGGGCCATCATGCAGCTCCTGTTTACAGATTCAGTGTGGCCAACCTTAAATGTACACGGTCTTAGATAAAACACTTAGGGGGAGAAATTGAGCACCTTTGCACCTCCCGTTATCACCTCCGGGGGCAATAACGGGGCGCTAATCACTTACCCACCGGGCGCGGCGAGAAGATCGACTCCCGATGTATTCGGCGGGAGGTTTGCAGTAGCAGTACAGCGTTGCGCCCCGATCTCCTTCGCCCTGAGATCATGACGCCATTGCCGTGCGCATCACCCAGGACCCGAGCTTCGGTTCCGCCCCCTGCAGCATCGCTGGGTGAAAACACCGGCAGCTACAGGAGGCATTCATCGGGAGGCTGGGCTCTTCTGGGGCGATACTTAAAGGCGAGGTGGCCGAGGTAAGTGGAAAAAATTCTCAAATGGTCTGGGTTTTTTTCATTTTTCTTCAGCGATCGATCAGCCCGGCACTCTGCTGCAGTGTATCGGGCTGATCGGGCCGGATCGCGACTGCCGTCAGCGACCAGGTAAGTTTTCCCCTTGCAGAACCTGCAGCGATGGCCCTTTAAGGAAGGGAAGGAGCCTTCCAACACGGCAGCGCTGCACGGCCCAGTGTACAGCGCTGCACACCTACCGCCCTGCCTGCTGCCTGTTGTGCTCCAGGAAGGATTTAGCGCTCCATGTCCTTCCTGAAGCACAAATCCGCATTTTTTAAAAGTTGAAAGACATTAGCGCCTGGCGCTAATTTTTTTCAACTTTAAAAGTTAGCGCCCCAAACGAAGCGATACCGAATTTCTCACCCTTAGGCCGGAATTTTCTGTGGTCCGTGTGGGCGCAATCGGAGGCAGATCAGGTGGGAAATTTGAAATAAGTTGCAGTGGGTCGGGAATCCACCGCCATCCCGCCCCCCACGCGCCTTTCCCTTGGGCGCATTTGCCGGTGCAGCAGCGACCCGACCGGCAGAGGCAGGCAACCTAATTCAAATCATTAACAGGCAGTTGTCAGACCTTAAGAGTCTTTTTCAGCCTACCTTTCAAATTTCCCTGGCTGCCCACAGGATTCACGCAGCTCGGGAACCACGTCTGTGAGCCTGAGGTGGGAGTTGAGTGGCGATTGCTCCAGCTGATTAGAGATGACAGCATGAAATGTACTATAAAACCTCCCACCTCACAGCTGATCACTTCTTCAGGCAGAAGTTGTTGCTGGCTGCATTCCCAGCACACATTTAGCTTTCTACAGGCTACAAGTGCTTCCAGCAAAGTCGCCATCCAGTCTCACCTCATTGTTACAACCTATCACACTGCATATTCCCATTTAGCTCTAAATTGAAAATGGCCTGGTGAATAATATAAATTGGGAGAAGGACAGCGTACAGAGGTTGGTATGGTGTCACTCTCACAAAATTGACCATAACTCAGCAGTAACATACAAGCAATTCAACATGCTATAAAGTCATACTTGTCAAAAAAAACCATTGACAGCTTGTTCCTCTGATCTCTACTTCACCTGCCATCTATTCCATCAGCATGGGTGCCGTTTATACTGTGTCACCTTGATCCTCAGAATCAGACCACGATGGGCCACAACACCACCAACCTTCTCCTCAACCACCTGATGCTGCAGAGGACAGAGGGCATCAGCACAGGGCTGCATCGCGCCGGAGGCCATGCCCCCAACACAGGGTATACAGGCAGAGAATGAGCTTTCTCTACCTGACGGAGCAACAGTGCCAAACGAGGGTCAGGTTATCGCGCCAGGTTGTTGCAGACATTTGTACATTGCTGGTGCAAGACCTGCAGCCCAGAGGACCTGGTGGACATACCTTACCAGTGACTGTCAAAGTCACCAGCGCCCTCAACTTCTTCATCTCAGGCTCCTTCCAGGGATCTGCTGCAGATATTTGCGGCATCTCACAGTCGGCTGCCCAGAGATGCATCACACAGGTCACCGATGCCCTCTTTGACAAGTCAGCCAACTTTATCAACTTTGCCACTGATGTAGCCAGTGTTACTGAGCGGGCGTTCAGCTTTGCCACTCTGGCTGACTTTCAACGGGTGCAGGGCGTCATCGACTGCACACATGTGGTCATCAGGGCACCCCATCATCACCCAGGTGTCCTTGTCAACCGCAAGGGCTTCCACTCCCTCAATGTGCAGCTGGTCTACAACTATAGGAAGATCGTCATGCATGTGTGCACCAAATTCCCTGGCAGCTGCTGTAATGTATGTACCTTTAAGGGGGAGAACTACTTTTTACAGCTCCTGTATCCTGTAGTACCGGCAGTGACCACACCTGTATATAAACCCTGAGTAGTGATCTGTACAGTCAGTTGCAGTTTGAACCCTCATTCAGTAAACACCTGTTGATCATTCCCTGCAGTCTGTTGTCTGATTATTCAAGGACACAACATTAAGATACACGGATATAACATTGGCGACGACGCAGATTCGAACCTACCTGCAACTCTGCATCACCTCCCAGGGATTCGCTCCTGGAGAACAGTGGAAGGAGGTCGAGTCCAGAAGCACGGGCGTCGACCACGGGCAACCGCCCAATCATCCAGCGGAGATATGAGCATCGCCGGGGAGGCTGTCGAGAGCCAGGCTTGGCTTTCCAGTCACGGTGGTCCAGCGAAGCGGGCTGGCAACAGGTACTGCGCAGACCCTTCCCGGACAGCGGCGGCTAGAGCCGACCGAGCGGCACAGAAAAAGGCCGAGCAGCGTCGACGGGGGAGAGAGAGAGGGCAGAGCGCACAGGACGCAGCCGGTGTTCAGGACCGAGCGGCGTCAATGGGGAGAGAGACGAGAGCGAGCAGAGTGCAGCCGGTGTTCAAGGGCCGAGCAGCGTCAACGGCGGAGAGAGGCGCGCAGGAAAACGCAAGGCGCTGCCATTGCCACGAGGACCGCAGAGAGCGGCATTGGCAGCAGCGCAGGAGCAGTGCACGAAACCCACAGGGCGTCGCCATTTGCCACGAGGACCGCCGAGAGCGGCATTGGCAGCAGCACAGGAGCAGCGCACAAAACCCACAGGGCGTCGCCATTTGCCACGAGGACCGCCGAGAGCGGCGTTGGCAGCAGCGTGGGAGACGCCATTTTAAGCCGCAGCGGGGAAGAAAGGAAAGCGCGGGAGACGCCATTTTAAGCTGCAGCGGGGAAGAAAGGAAAGCGCGGGAGACGCCATTTTAAGCCAGTCTAACCACACCCAGGGATGCCGAAGAGTGGCAGTATCACAGCGTTCGACAATGAAGTCGAAGATTGGACGACATATGTCGAACGCATAGAAGTATACTGCAAGGCGAATGAAGTGCCAGATGACAAGAAAGCGCTGGTATTGTTGAATTCAGAAATCACAGAAGAAATCACAGAAACCTCACAATGCAGATAGAGGCCATTTCGGCCCATCGAGCCTGCACCGACACATATCCCACCCGATCCCCGTAACCCCTACACCAACACATATCCCACCCTATCCCCGTAACCCCACGTATTTAATCCCCCTAACACTAAGGGTCAATTTATCATAGCCAATCAACCTAACCCGCACATCTTTGGACTGTGGGAGGAAACCGGAGCACCCGGAGGAAACCCACGCAAACACGGGGAGAAATGTGCAAACTCCACACAGACAGTCACCCGAGG
Source organism: Somniosus microcephalus (assembly GCF_052327205.1). Lineage (NCBI taxonomy): Eukaryota > Metazoa > Chordata > Chondrichthyes > Squaliformes > Somniosidae > Somniosus > Somniosus microcephalus. The sequence continues at coordinate 55,985,560 of NC_141003.1, forward strand.
CCGGATTCGAACTCAGGTCCCTGGCGCTGTGAGGCAACAGTGCTAACCACTATGCCACCGTGCTGCCCACGGTGCAAAAACATATGGCTTACTACAAAACCTAGTAACCCCAGAGAAGCCAGCAGAAAAGGATTTTGAAAACATAGTGTCAATCCTACAGGACCACTTAAACCCCACACCGCTGCTGATAGCAGAAAGATTTAAGTTTCACAAAAGGAACCAGCATAAAGATGAAAGTAATGCTGAGTATTTAACGGAACTGCGCAAGCTATCGAAACACTGCCAGTTTGGAACGGGACTAGCAGATACTTTAAGGGACAAGTTTGTGTGTGGGCTTCAAAGTGAAGGAACCCAGAAACGTCTTCTATCAGAAAAGGATCTTACGCTGGACAAGGCTTTCAGCATTGCAGTATCACACGAAGCAGCAGCACGGGGCGCTGCAGAGATACAACGGAGACCGCAAGAATATGGCACAAATGAAATGTCATACGGAACAGTGAAGTGCTATCGCTGCGGCAGAACAACACACGACCATAATGATTGCTGGTTCAAGGACAAAGTGTGCAGACAGTGTGGAAAAGTAGGACACATAGCAAGAGTCTGCAGGTCGGGAAAGAAAACCAGCAGCAAGAAATCTCCACAGAGAAGTACAAGAAGGTACATAAGGTGACGGAGAGTAGTTCAGACGAACAGAAGAGTGATACAGACTCCGGAAGCAAGGAGCTGGGTTGTCTGAAACTACATAATGTGATCAAAACGGAGGATCACCAAACTATCTGGGTCACGCTCAAGATAGCAGGAGTCCAAGTGAAAATGGAATTGGATACAGGATCAGCCCTAACAGTCATAAACCGAAGGGACTACAAGCGGCTATTCTCACATATACCCTTGAGAGATACAAAGATTGTCTTGAAGACGTACACGGGGCAAAAAGTCTACCCCAAAGGAAAAATAAGGGTGAACGTTATAGATAACGGCAAGGAAACACCAAAAATGGACCTATATGTATTGCCAGATGGAGGACCACCACTACTAGGATGTGAATGGATCCGGAAGATACAGCTAGATTGGCATTCCGTACAAGCACTGACTGTAGATGCCAAAAACGATGACGATGTCACACCTGGACGACTGTCAAAAATGCTAACTGACGCACAAGAAGTGTTCCAGCAGGGACTCGGAACACTAAAAGCCATAACAGCGATGATCAAAATAGAGGAAAATGCAAGCCCAAAGTTTTTTAAGGCGGTAGCTTATGTGATCCGCCCAGTCGTCGAAGCAGAGCTGGAAGGTTTGGAACATTCAGGAGTACTGTCCAAAGTGGACTGGAGCGAGTGGGCTACACCCGTCGTTCCTGTAATGAAGAAGTCGTTGAGTAATACGCCTGGGGAACCAAAGAAGGTTCGCATCTGTGGGGACTTTAAGGTGACAGTGAACCCAGTCCTTCACACTGTACAATATCCGCTTCCGCGGATTGAAGATATTTTCGCCTCGCTATCTGGAGGGAAACGCTTCACTAAGATTGATCTGGCCCAGGCGTACCTGCAAATGGAGGTAGAAGAAGCCTCGAAACAGTACCTCACGATCAACACTCATAAAGGTCTCTATCAATACAACCGGCTGGTGTTCGGGGTAGCATCAGCTCCGGCTATTTGGCAAAGGGCAATGGATCAAGTCCTGCAAGGGATTCCAGGGACCCAGTGTTAATTGGACGACATCCTGGTCACGGGCGAAAATGACAGTGATCACCTCGCCAACCTGGAGCAGGTGCTCACTAGATTGAAGGAATATGGGCTCTGAGCTAATCGCCACAAATGCGAGTTTTTCCAGAAGCAGATCTCGTATTGTGGCCACGTTATTGATAAAGAGGGGTTACATAAGTCCCCTGAAAAGATTGCGGCAGTAGTCAAGGCTCCAGCACCGGAAAATGTGTCACAACTGAGGTCGTTCCTCGGGCTGGTGAACTACTACCATAAGTTCTTGCCGAATTTGTCTACCGTACTACACCCACTGAACACCCTACTGCAAACGGGGGTACCATGGAAGTGGAGTGACGAATGTAAACGAGCTTTCCAGAAGAACAAAGCATTGATCACATCAAAAGAGGTGTTGGCTCATTTCAACCCAGTGCTTTGTGCATTGAGTGCTGCTGGAGTTTTGCTAAGTGGGAGAAAAATCATTTGAGTGTATTTTGTGAATTTTAGTGTGTTAAGAAGTCAATTATTTGAAGTAAGTTTAATTTTTTAAGGGTTTTTTAAACTCTTGGGCAGTTTAAACCGGAAGTAGAATCCGGGTATAAAAGGGGAGGGGCTAGTGCGGTGCACGGAGTGCTTTGTGCATTGAGTGCTGCTGGAGTTTTGCTAAGTGGGAGAGTTCGGATAAGTGGGAGGTGAGGGTGTGTTTTTTGCTCTGTTTTGTTCCCCACTCCCAGGCTTAGACAGCACTGCGGAGGCGGAGCAGCGAGACGAGTCAACCAAACAGGCCCCACAGACAGTATTCAAGGAGGAGGTTGGTGATCAGCTGGTTGGTTGGTTTTCTTCCTTCTCTTCTCTTTTATACCTTTAAGTTGGTAAGTCCTATTGAATAGTGGTGTGATATTATCATATATATCCGGGCAGGGTCTTCATAACTAATAATAAGAAATTAAATTAATTATATAGAATGGAGCAGGTGATGTGTTACTGTTGCGAGATGTGGGAGCCGGTGAACCCCATTGAGGCTCACGGTGATTACATCTGCGACAAGTGTTTGCTGCTAGAGGAACTCAAGTTCCATGTTATGGAGCTTGAGACCGAGCTTCAGACACTGCGACACATCAGGGAGGGGGAGAAGTTCCTGGACTCTCTGTTTCAGGAGATGGTCACACCTATGAAGTTAATTACTGCAGATGTAGTCCGTGGTCAGGGACAGGACGGTGTGACTACGAGTAAGGAAGGTACAGGGATCCAGGATGTAGTGTTGAAGGAGACGCAGCCCTTGTTCTTGTCCAGCAGGATCGAGGTTCTTACTCCCTGTGAGGGCGGGAGCGGGGACTGCAGGGAGGATGAGCAACCTGGCCACAGCACCGTGGTACAGGGGGCCATTCAAGTGGAGGGAGTAAAAAGAAATGTTGTAGTGGTAGGGGATAGTATCATTAGGGGGATAGATAGGGTTCTCTGCAGTCAAGAGCGGGAGTCCCGAAGGCTGTGTTGCCTGCCCGGTGCCAGGGTTAAGGACATCTCTTCTGGGCTGGAAAGAAACTTGGAGTGGGAGGGGGAGGATCCAGTTGTCGTGGTCCATGTTGGTACAAACGACGTAGATAGGACAAGGAAGACGGTTCTGTTAAAGGAGTATGAGCAGCTAGGGGTCAAATTAAAAAACAGAACCTCAAGGGTAATAATCTCTGGGTTATTACCTGAGCCACGAGCGAATTTGGCTAGGATAAATAAAATGAAAGAGTTAAATGCGTGGCTCAAAGACTGGTGTGGGAGAAATGGGTTTTGCTTCTTGGGACACTGGCACCAGTACTGGGACAGGAGGGAGCTGTTCTGTTGGGACGGACTCCACTTGGCCAGTGCTGGGACTAGAGTCCTGGCGAATCATATAACTAGGGCTGTAGAGAGGGCTTTAAACTAATTAGTGGGGGGGAGGTTTCTAGAGAGCAAATAATAGAAATGACAACAGAGAAGGTCATAGACTTAGGTAGCAGCGGGGGAATTAAAAACAGAATGTGTCAGGAAGGGACAGAAGGTATGGAGTAAAAAGTAAAGTACTAAAAAGGGAAAATACAGGAACTAAGTGTTACAAAACATATTTGAAAGTTCTTTATCTGAATGCACGTAGCATTCGTAACAAAATGAATGAGTTAACGGCACAAACAATGACATATGGGTATGATCTTGTGGCCATTACAGAAACATGGCTGCAGGGTGACCATGACTGGGAATTAAACATACCAGGTTATTTAACAATCAGGAAGGACAGGCAGGAAGGGAGAGGAGGTGGGGTGGCTATGTTAATAAAGGAAGGAATCACTATAATACAGAGAAATGATATTGGGTCAAAGGAGCAGGATAGTGAAACAGTTTGGGTGGAGATAAGGAATAATAAGGGGAAAAAAACACTAGTGGGTGTAGTCTATAGGCCTCCGAACAGTTGGACGGAGTATTAATCAGGAAATAGTTGAGGCTTGTAATAAGGGAACAGCTATAATTATGGGGGATTTTAATTATCATATTAACTGGACAAATCAAATTGGGCAGAGCAGCCTTGAGGATGAGTTCATTGAGTGTATTAGGGATGGGTTTCTTGAGCAGTATGTAACTGAACCGACCAGGGGGCAAGCAACCTTAGATTTGGTCCTGTGTAATGAGACAGGATTAATTAAAAATGTCCTAGTAAAGGATCCCCTTGGAATGAGTGACCATAACATGGTTGAGTTCCATATTCAATTAGAGGGTGAGAAGGTTGGATCTCAAACAAGCGTGCTGAGCTTGAATAAAGGAGACTATGAAGGTATGAGAGCGGAATTAATTAGAGTGGACTGGGAAAATAGATTAAAGGGTAAGACGGTACATGATCAGTGGTGTACATTTAAGGAGTTATTTTACAACTTCCAAAAAATATATATTCCACTGAGGAAAAAAGGGTGTAAAAGAAAAGATAGCCATCCGTGGCTAAGTAAAGTAATTAAGGATAGTATCCGACTAAAAACAAGGGCATATAGGGTAGCCAAATCTAGTGGGAGGATGGAAGATTGGGAAGTCTTTAAAAGACAGCAAAAAATAACTAAAAGATTGATTAAGAAAGGGAAGATAGATTATGAAAGTAAATTAGCAAAAAATATAAAAACAGACAGTAAAAGTTTCTATAGTTATATAAAAAGAAAAAGGGTGGCTAAAGTAAATGTTGGTCCCTTAGAGGATGAGACCGGGAAATTAATGGTGGGAAACATGGAGATGGCAAAAACACTGAACAATTATTTTGTATCAGTCTTTACAGTAGAGGACACTAAGAATATCCCAACACTGGACAAACAGGGGGCTCTAGGGGGGAGGAACTAAATACGATTAAAATCACTAAGGAAGTGGTACTTGGTAAAATAATGGGACTCAAGGCGGATAAATCCCCTGGACCTGATGGCTTGCATCCTAGGGTCTTGAGGGAAGTAGCGGTAGGGATTGTGGATGCATTGGTAATAATTTTCCAAAACTCACTGGACTCAGCAAAGGTCCCGGCAGATTGGAAAACTGCTAATGTAACACCATTATTTAAAAAGGGTAGTAGGCAGAAGGCTGGAAACTATAGACCTGTTAGCCTAACATCTGTGGTTGGTAAAATGTTAGAGTCCATTATTAAGGAGACAGTAACGGGACATTTGGATAAACATAATTTAATAGGACAAACTCAGCATGGTTTCATGAAGGGGAAGTCATGTTTGACAAATTTGCTTGAGTTTTTTGAGGAAGTAACATACAGGGTGGATAAAGGGGAACCAGTGGACGTAGTGTATTTAGACTTCCAAAAGGCATTTGACAAGGTGCCACACAAAAGATTATTGCTCAAGATAAAAAATCACGGGATTGGGGGTAATATTCTGGCGTGGGTGGAGGATTGGCTCTCTAGCAGAAAGCAGAGAGTTGGGATAAATGGTTAGTTCTCAGATTGGCAACCAGTAACTAGTGGTGTTCCGCAGGGGTCAGTGCTGGGTCCCCAACTCTTTACAATCTATATTAACAATTTGGAGGAGGGGACCGAGTGTAACATATCAAAGTTTGCAGATGATACAAAGATGGGACGGAAAGTAGTGAGTGAGGAGGACATAAAAAACCTGCAAAGGGACATAGACAGGCTAAGTAAGTGGGCAGAGATTTGGCAGATGGAATACAATACTGGAAAGTGTGAGGTTATGCACTTTGGCAGGAAAAATCATAGAGCAAGTTATTATCTTAATGGCAATAAACTGGAAAGTACTGTAGTACAAAGGGATCTGGGGGTCCTGGTGCACGAAACTCAAAAAGTTAGTATGCAGGTGCAGCAAGTGATTAAGAAGGCCAATGGAATGTTGGCTTTTATTGCTAGGGGGATGGAATATAAAAACAGGGAGGTATTGCTGCAGTTGTACAAGGTATTGGTGAGACCACACCTGGAATACTGCATACAGTTTTGGTGTCCATACTTAAGAAAAGACATACTTGCTCTCGAGTCAGTACAAAGAAGGTTCACTCGGTTAATCCCGGGGATGAGGGGGTGGCCATATGAGGAGAGGTTGAGTAGATTGGGACTCTACTCATTGGAGTTCAGAAGAATGAGAGGCGATCTTATTGAAACATATAAGATTGTGAAGGGGCTTGATCGGGTGGATGCGGTGAGGATGTTCCCAATGATGGGTGAAACTAGAACTAGGGGGCATAATCTTAGAATAAGGGGCTGCTCATTCAAAACTGAGATGAGGAGAAACTTCTTCACTCAGAGGGTGGTAGGTTTGTGGAATTTGCTGCCCCAGAAAGCTGTGGAAGCTACATCATTAAATAAATTTAAAACAGAAATAGATAGTTTCCTAGAAGTAAAGGGAATTAAGGGTTACGGGGAGCGGGCAGGAAATTGGACATGAGTCTCGGTTCGGAATGGTCATGGCCCTGTGGGTAGTGGAGTGGGCCCAGGGGCCGTGTAGCCTTGTTCTGCTCCTACTGTGTTCTAATTCTGTGTTAGATTTCAGGAGATGGTTTTATTCCTGTTCCTGGCTGGGGTGGAGATCGACTTTACAGAAGGTAAGTACTGTAGAAAATATAGGGACAGAGTGATCTCCTGGAAGAATTTCGATCGTCTAGATGGGTCAGAGAGGAATTTCCCAGATTTTTTTCTCCCAAATTGGCCATTGGGTCTTTATCTGGTTTTTCGCCTCTCCCGGGAGATCACATGGGTTCGGGTGGGTGCAGAGTGATAGAAGATTTGAGGTTAGGATCAGATCAGCCATGATCTTATTGAATGGTGGAGCAGGCTCGAGGGGCCGATTGGCCTACTCCTGCTCCTATTTCTTATGTTCTTATGTTCTACCAATTCGGTTGGCGTGTGATGCATCACCCTATGGCATTGGAGCGGTGCTGTCGCACAAATTCCCGGACGGCTCGGAGAGGCCAGTAGCCTTTGCATCTCGGTCACTAACCTCAGCCAAGCGTAACTACGCCCAGATTGACAGGGAGGCCCTCAGCCTAGTGTGGGGAGTGAAAAAGTTCAATCATTATCTGCACGGGCAGAAGTTCACCTTGCTGACTGACCACCAACCACTTGTCTCCATCTTTAATCCAAAGAAGAGCGTTCCGGTGATGACTGCACAACGGCTACAAAGATGGTCCCTTTTTCTAGGGCTTATGTGTGGTGGCCGGGGATCGATCAGCAAATCGAGGACCTGACAAAGAGCTGCTCAGGATGCCAGAAGGTCCAAAATGCACCACCACATGCCCCTCTACACCCATGGGAGTGGCCCTCATCTCCATGGCAACGGGTGCATATTGATTTTGCTGGTCCATTCATGGACTCAATGTTTTTAATAGCCGTGGATGCGCACTCGAAATGGCCTGAGGTGATCAAAATGTCCTCCACCACCACGGAGAAAACTATTGCAGTCCAACGGACCATTTTTGCAAGGAACGGCTTGCCAGAGCAGATTTGCTCTGATAATGGACCACAGTTTGTGTCCGAAGAGTTTCGAAGATTTATGAAAAGGAATGGGGTAAGGCATTACACATCCGCCCCGTATCATCCAGCCACAAATGGATTGGCTGAGAGGTTCGTACAAACCTTTAAAAAAGCAGTAAAGGCCATGTGCGATGACGACATTCCACTGCAGCATAAGGTGGACAATTTCCTATTAGCCTACAGAAATGCGACACATGCAGTCACCAACCAGGTCCCGGCCATGATGTTCTTTAATCGAAGGTTGAGATCTCGTCTGGATTTGCTCAGACCAAATGTACGAAGAGATGTTGAGAGTAAGCAATTCCAGCACATCAATGAGAAGCCGACAAGGAGCTTCAATGTAGGGCAACCAGTCTTGGCCCGCGACTACCGAACAGAGAAATGGCAACCAGGAACGATATGCGCACGGCAGGGGCCACTAATGTACACAGTGGATGTTGGGGAGAACATTGTGAGATGCCATGCTGACCAGATCCTAGAGTCACAGGAACGAGTCAACCCCATGTCTCGGCCATACGTACCTGGTGAGGAACCCGACGTACAGGTCGCATCTACCTCAGAAACAATAGCATTGGAAGCTGATGAATCAACTGACGACAGGGTGTTAGAATCGCCTCCGCACCAAGAGCGAGACACTCAGGAAAGGCGTTATCCAGAAAGAATCAGGAAGCCTCCCCAAAGACTGAATTTATAAATAGACTATTTTCAGTTAATGTTGCATGTTAAAAGTGTTAATTGTAATTAGTTTGATATTTAATTGTTAAATGAGTGTTATGGTACTGTTAATCTAAAAGGGGAGGAATTGTAATGTATGTACCTTTAAGGGGGAGAACTACTTTTTACAGCTCCTGTATCCTGTAGTACCGGCAGTGACCACACCTGTATATAAACCCTGAGTAGTGATCTGTACAGTCAGTTGCAGTTTGAACCCTCATTCAGTAAACACCTGTGTGGTAAACCACTGTTTGTATTCCTGTTTGTCCTGTTTGTATTCCACTGTGTACATGCCTGGACATGCCTCGGCTGACTCCTCCCACAGGTCCTAGTATAAAGGTGACTGCTCCCCAGCCCTTAGTATCATGGACCGGTCGACCACGCGAGGCAGACCTCCATTCTGTTGTTAATAAAAGCCTTTGGTTACTCTTCTAACTCTCAGTCTTTTATGAGTAATTGATAGCGCATCAATTTTATTAACAACATTTTTATAATGGAGAAGATCCTCACACCAGCATGCCTGGACTTAGATCATCGGGAGGCGGACTCATCCACCAAGTTTACTCACTGGCTTAAGTGTTTCGATAAATTCCTGACCGCCTCCGAAGCAATCAAATCGGACGAGGGCAAACTGGATGTCCTGACCTCCAAAGTGAACCACCGAGTGTACTCGGTCATCCAAGACGCGACCTCGTACGCGGACGCTATCAAGCTCCTCAAGGACCAGTACACGCGCCCAGTGAACGAAGTGTACGCCAGGCACCTCCTGGGGAGTCGTAAACAACAACCTGGGGAATCGACCGTGGAATACCTTCAGGCACTGTCTGTGCTTGGCCGGGCCTGTGGTTGTAAGGATGTAAAGGCCGCCGTGTACACAGAGGAACTTATCCGGGACGCTTTTGTAGCGGGCCACAGATCCAATTACACCCGACAGCGACTGTTGGAGCAGAGTAACCTCGACCTCAACAAGGCCTCTGAACTCGCACTATCGTTGGATGCAGCCTACCAGGGCATGGATGCCTACTCCTCTGCACCGTGGACGCCGCGGGGAATGACAGCCTGGGACACGGGAGGACCGCCTCATAGCGCCGTGCCACCCCAGCCACACCCCAACAACGGCCCAACTACCGCAGCAGTGTGCCAAGGCCAGACAGCAGTGCCCCAAGGCCAGAAATGCTACTTCTGTGGCCAGGCAAAACACCCCAGAGCGCGCTGCCCGGCGAAAAACGCGATCTGCTCGGGCTGCGGGAAGAAGGGACACTATGCTAGCGTCTGCAGGGCCAAAGCCACCCCGAACCCCAGCAGCGCCGCGTGTGGGCCATGCGGGCCGCCATCTTGGACCTCCCCGGCCATGTGCGAATCACCGGTACAGCAGCCATTTTGGACGCCTCCAGCCACATGGGGATCATGGACGCCGCCATCTTGGACGACAGCCGGGACGCAGCAGGCCCCCGACACCGCCTCATCTGATACCCGCAGCGACACACCGACCCCTACACTGGCATCCGTTACACTGGACCAAGCAAGACCGCACCAACTGGCCAGTTCCACAATGGACATTAAGGTAAATGGTCACGATACAATCTGCCTTTTTGACTCTGGGAGCACGGAGAGCTTCATCCACCCCGACACGGTGCGGCGTTGCTCTCTCCCAGTCCTGCCTGCGCAACAGCGGATTTCTATGGCCTCCGAGTCCCAGTCGGCGGACATTGGCGGCTACTGCGTGGTGACACTCGTAGTAGACGGGACCGTGTACGATCATTTTAAACTTCTGGTCCTGCCTGACCTCTGCGCTGCCGTCCTGCTGGGGTTAGATTTTCAGTGCCACCTTAAAAGTGTTACGATGGCGTACGGTGGACCCCTACCCCCACTCACAGTCCGCAGCCAGCAGCTTCCAAACTGCCCGCCGCGCACCAGGTGCAACCTCTCCACACTCAGAGTCACCCCCCCCCAACTGTTTGCTAACCTCACCCCCGACTGTAAGCCCATCGCCACAAAGAGCAGGCGATACAGTGCCGGGGACAGGGTTTTCATTAAAACCGAAGTGGAGCGGCTCCTGAAAGAAGGGATTATTGAGGGCAGCACCAGCCCCTGGCGAGCCCAGGTTGTGGTCGTTAAGACCGGCGAGAAGCAGCGCCTGGTCATCGACTACAGCCAGACAATAAATCGCTACACCCTGCTGGACGCCTACCCACTCCCCCGTATAGCTGATATGGTCAACCAGATCGCGCAGTACCGCGTCTTCTCGACCATTGACCTGAAATCAGCGTACCACCAGCTCCCCATCCGCCCTGAGGACCGCCAGTACACTGCCTTTGAGGCAAACGGCCGCCTCTATCACTTCCTTAGGGTTCCCTTTGGCGTCACCAACGGGGTCTCCGTCTTCCAAAGGGAGATGGACCGGATGGTAGATCAAAATGCGTTGCAGGCCACTTTCCCATATCTGGACAATGTGACCATCTGCGGCCGTGACTTGCAGGACCATGACGCAAACCTCGAAAAATTCCTCCGCACCGCCCAACTCCTAAACCTGACATATAACAAGGAGTAGTGCATATTCCGCACAAACCGCCTCGCCATCCTTGGCTGTGTTGTGGAACACGGAGTCATCGGCCCCGACCCCGACCGGATGCGTCCCCTTATGGAACTTCCACTGCCCCACTGCCTCAAGGCCCTGAAGAGGTGCCTAGGGTTTTTCTCCTATTACGCCCAGTGGGTCCCCTATTATGCGGACAAGGCCCGTCCGCTGATCAAGTCCACCTCTTTTCCCTTGACGGCAGAGGCCCGCTTAGCCTTCCACCGTATCAAGGAGGACATTGCCAAAGCCACCATGCACGCAGTGGACGAATCCATCCCCTTCCAGGTGGAAAGCGACGCGTCTGACTTTGCCCTGGCCGCGACCCTCAATCAGGCGGGGAGACCCGTGGCCTTCTTTTCACGAACCCTCCAAGGCCCGGAGACCAGACACTCCGCTGTTGAGAAGGAGGCCCAGGCGATTGTGGAGGCTGTGCGTCATTGGAGGCACTACCTGGCCGGAAAACGATTTACCCTGCTCACTGACCAGCGTTCAGTTGCTTTTATGTTTAACAACAAGCAGAGGGGCAAAATCAAAAATGACAAGATCTTGAGGTGGAGAATCGAACTTTCCACCTACAACTACGAGATCTTGTACTGGCCCGGGAAGCTAAATGAACCCCCGGATGCGCTATCGCGTGGCACCTGCGCCAGCGCGCAGATCGATAGACTGCGGGCCCTCCACAATGACCTCTGCCACCCGGGGGTCACCAGGTTCTTCCACTTCATCAAGGCCCGCAACCTGCCTTACTCTATTGAGGAGGTCAGGACCATGACCAGGAACTGCCAAGTCTGCGCTGAGTGCAAACCGCACTTTTATAGACCAGACAGGGCCCACCTGATAAAAGCCACTCGCCCCTTCGAGCGCCTGAGCGTCGATTTTAAAGGGCCTCTCCCCTCCTCCGACCGCAATGTGTACTTCCTCAATATTATTGATGAGTACTCCCGTTTCCCGTTCGCCTTCCCCTGCCCGGACATGACCAGTGCCACGGTCATTAAATGTCTGAACAACCTCTTCACCCTGTTCGGCTTCCCCAGCTATATCCATAGCGACCGGGGCTCATCGTTTATGAGCGACGAACTCCGTCAGTACCTGCTAACTAGGGGTATTGCCACAAGCAGGACCACCAGTTACAACCCCCGGGGGAACGGACAGGTGGAAAGAGAAAATGCGACAGTTTGGAAGGCCGTCCTGCTAGCCTTAAAGTCTAGGGGCCTTCCAACCTCCCGCTGGCAGGATGTGCTCCCCGATGCGCTCCACTCTATTCGGTCACTGCTCTGCACTGCCACTAACGCCACCCCTCATGAGAAAATGTTTGTCTTCCCAAGGAAGTCCACATCGGGGACATCGCTACCGCCATGGCTGACGTCCCCAGGGCCGGTCCTACTGAGAAGACACGTGAGGACCCATAAAACGGACCCCCTGGTCGAGAGGGTCGACCTCCTCCACGCCAACCCCCAGTATGCTTACATCGCATACCCGGACGGGCGGGAGGACACAGTCTCCATAAGAGACCTTGCACCCTCGGGGGCCGCAGTAACCCACTACCCACTACCACCCCCCCCCACGATCCGATATCCAGCCCCAGCAGACGGCAGGCCTGGGCCCCACGACCCGCTCGACATCTACGAGGACGACACGCCTGTGCCACAGCCTACGCTGGACTCGACGCCGGAAACTTCACTACCCCTGCCGTCGCCACGCAGATCACAGCGGCAGACAAGACCTCCGGAGAGACTCCAATACACTAACTTTTAATACACTTCACCCCGCCGGACTCAATTTTAAACAAGGGGTGAATGTGGTAAACCACTGTTTGTATTCCTGTTTGTCCTGTTTGTATTCCACTGTGTACATGCCTGGACATGCCTCGGCTGACTCCTCCCACAGGTCCTAGTATAAAGGTGACTGCTCCCCAGCCCTTAGTATCATGGACCGGTCGACCACGCGAGGCAGACCTCCATTCTGTTGTTAATAAAAGCCTTTGGTTACTCTTCTAACTCTCAGTCTTTTATGAGTAATTGATAGCGCATCAACCTGTTGATCGTTCCCTGCAGTCTGTTGTCTGATTATTGAAGGACACAACATTAAGATACACGGATATAACAGCTGCCATGACTCTTTTGTCCTTCGCCAGTCCACCCTCCCTCAGCTCTTTGCTCCTCCAAGAAGACTTTCCAGCTGGCTGCTTGGAGACCAGGGCTAGCCACTGAAGACATGGCTGCTGACACCCTTGAGGAGGCCAAGTACTGAGGCCCAGGAGAGATACAATGAAAGCCACATTTCCACCAGATGTGTCACAGAGCAGACAATAGGCATGCTCAAAATGCGCTTCAGCTTCCTTGGCAGATCTGGAGGAGCCCTTCAGTACGCATCAGCCAGGGTCTCCAGAATTGTCGTGGTCTGCTGCTCCCTGCACAACATAGTGCAGCAGCGAGGATTAGCGCTGCATGAGGAGCAAGGCATTGAGTGCACACACTCTTCAGAGGAGGAGGAGCAGGAGCATCAGCTGGAAGACGAGGAGGAACCTACGGGCCAGATCCCACCAGCACCCGAGCACATTGCTGCCAGGGAGACCAGGGATGGCCTCATCATGTCCAGATTTATTTAACTTTATGCAGTACACCCATATGGCTACCAGATGCTGCACCAGATTGGCACCACCCCACACCAACATCATAAAGGATCCCTACAATGACCAAGCCATTCCTTTCATACTGACTGCCATTGCTGGAGGTAACGTTATGTCTCACCATTCACTGCAACTCACTAAGCCACTTCCAAAGGTGCACACACATTTTTCCAAGATGGGAAAATGGTGAAAATAAAGATTTTTATGATTAACAATACGTTAATGGAAACTCGCTCCCTTGCCTCTTGCCAAGGACACCCATTACAACACCGGGGGCCAAACGGGGAAAAGAACGAAACCGAATCGAGCACGCACAGGACACACGGGGCCACGAACGGGTAAACGAGACAAGACGAGACGAGACGAACGGTAAAACCGATAGGCAGAGAAGGGCAGCAAGAAGAAGCGTTGGGGGACAAACGGCCTAATTATAAGCTGGTGTTTGAAGCATGGATAGTAAAGTCAATTAAGAATAAGCTGGCATTTGAAGCTTGGGTAGTAAAATCAAATCGATGGTAAAAACCGCCAACCGAGCCCCAACCGCAACAAAACCGTCGGCGACCAAACCGCCAGAAGAAGAAGAAGACCCATCGCGACAAAATACCCAACGAAGACATTAACGGAGGAAAAGGAGGGCACAAACAACTCCATCGCCGCACCCTGCAACCACGTGACGACGGCAGACCCCAAAGGACAACCAGAGCAAACCCCAAATCCACTATCGGCTTGATCAATAGGTTTTGAATTGTTAAGGAAACCCCATTGGTCAGCATGAATTCCTGGCCCCTCGCAGCTTAATCTAGTTAGGTATTGGGGGTGGGATAAGGATAAGGGGATTTTTAATGTGTTTGTTCCCTTGATGTGCCATGTGTTCCCCATTCCCAAATAAGTGTAATTTTATATGCCTATAATTATTCCAGTAATCCTCAGTATTGTGTTTTATTGTGCCTTTTAATAAAAATTGCGGTTTCTTGCACCAAACCACTTGTCTACTCGATTTTCGGTATCGCCGCCTGCACCTAAGTCCGGTGTCTAGAACCCAGGGGTGTGGGAGCGATTCAAACCACTCAGAGACAGTCAGGGGCAGAGCTGACTGGGCACACGCCACCCTCTACAGAAATGGCGACCGCGGCAGGAAACCAGCAACAGGGGTGCAATACAGTAGACAATGGTTCGGAAGAGCAAACCATGATGGAGGAAAGGATTTCTGATTATGTGTTCAGCAAGGTGAATATCACAAAAAAGTGGATCACCACTCTGTTAAAGGCTGGGCGTCTGGTAGATGCCGCAGCTAAGTGGACAGAAGGAAAGGAGCACAAGAAATCCCTGGAGAAGGCAGTCTGGCTGATGTGCTTCAAAAAGTAGGTCCAGCTCTTGGACAGGCTCGTTGCAGCACAGGCAGCCGAGATAAGGGAGTCAGCCCTGGAGGTCCAGGACAAGGCTCTAGCAGGGGAGAAGTTACTGGTAGCATTGCAGGCCCTGAATCAGGAAAGGGTGCAATTAATGGGAGAACATAAGGCCAGGTTGGAATACCTACAGTGCCAAGTCACCGAAGCCAAGGGTAACGAGTTGAGGTTGCGGGAAAAGAACGCCCACCTAGCGAGACAAGTAAGGGAGCAGGAGGAAAAGGTAAAGGAAGTAAAGGCAGCTTATAAGTTGGCAAGCGAACAGGGGTTTGAAGACGCAGATCATGGCCCCTGCAAGGAACAGATAGAAAATCTGAGCCTGGCCCTAAGGAAAGCAAAGGGCATGGTGTGCCTCATAAGCCCGAAGGCAGGCCAGGCGGATTTCACAGGGAACGAGGGGAGAACGGTTCAGACACCACAGGTAGTGCCAAGGGGCGACCCGGTTGAGGAACAGGAGGTCCCGCGACCACCACCCGTAGCGCCAGGTTTTAGCGAGGTCTGGCGGCAAGGGAGGGGGTGAAGTCAGGGGTAGAAGCAGAGGTGGAACAACCCCCGCAAGAGAGGCTAGAACCAGGACCGATGTGCCCAGCCCGGCATCGGAGGTTCGGCCCACCCGTAGATGGCGAGGAAGAGGGACCCCTCCAAAACCAGTTCGTATTACCCTGTAGCACCCAACAGCTTAGGGCTATGGTGAGCCATATCCCAAAGCTCACCAAGAAAGGGGACCCCTCGGTCCACTTCAGGGAAGTGGAACAGGCAGCCAGCATCAACGAATGCGATAGTGCTGAGCAGGCAAAAATGCTGCTGTTCTCTTTGGAAAGTAAGCTCCTCCACTCCCTCTCTGACGAGTGTAAGAGGGGGCAGAGCGGGTATGAGGAGCTCAGGGATGAAGTTCTGGAGGCCATGGGGATGAATGAGGGAAGTCCTTTCTCCCGTGTGGAAAAGACAGTGCAGCTCACAGGGGAAACCCCGCAGGCTTTCGCAGACAGGTTATGGCCGGTATATAGGAGCGCCTGTCCTGGGGCACCTAACCGGGCATTCCTGAACTGGGATCAGCTGGCCCACTGGCTCCGTTGCCTGGTGGCAAACAGCTTGCCACAGGTCCAGGCCAAGGAGGAAGTCTGGTTCAACCCTAGGAATCCCCTGACCACCAAACTTACGGTGATCAGACGGTTGACCCTAGCCTATAAGAACAGTAGGGGAACTGATGCACACCCACCTAAGGGGAAGGTGCATGAGGTAAAACCCAGACAGGGCAGGAAGGAGTGGCACCAGGAAGGGAATAACCCTTCCAGCACTAAGCTCAGTTGCTACGGGTGTGGGAAGGATGGCCACTGGAGGAAGGAGTGCAAAAATCCTAGGAAAGATAGCAAGGGAAAGAACTCCACAGCCCCAGTCCAAAAGGCAGAGACAGGAATCCCTCCCGCCACGGTCGAGTCATTTTTGGACACCATGAGGTCCCTATTGACTGGCCAGGGGAGAGTAGCAGCCGCTACCGGTGCTCTGACCCCATCCGCCCCATGGTCCTGACTAGAACCAGTGCAGCCTGTCGACCTGTGTCCCCTTGAAAACGATAAGGGGAGCAGGCCCTTTGTTAAGATGCGGGTGGAGATGGTGCAGGGGAGATATTCGGTGAACACTGGAGCTTCCAGCACGGTGGTCCATTCGGAAGACCCGACCAATCCACCCAGGTCTATCAAGGTCCCATTTAGCCTAATGGGATTTACAGGGAACGAGCAGGCTGGGGAAATGGCCAAACCTTTGGCCATATATTTAGGATCCCTCCCTACCATGTGGAAGGGTAATCAAAGGACCAACGAGGTGACCAAGCAGGGGGCCAGGGAAGGAGAGTTCTGGGATCCCTGCAGAGCAGGCCCGGTAGCCGCAGTCCGGGACAAGGGAGGCACACGGGATAGCTTTGGCCCCGGACCTAAAGCAGGTCCAAGCCCAAGATCCTGTCCTTAAGGCAGAACCGTAAGGAGAAGGGATGGGGAGTCCATAGAAGGCTCGTTCAAGGCAGCGGACGAGACTTTAAAACAGGCTGCTAGTTATATCAATCAATGTAAACTGTTTAAGCCCAAGAGGAAAGAAAAGCCAATTGGGGCAAGGTCTGAGGATAGAAATCCTCAGCCTGCAGCGGGAACACGTTCACAGACTGCACAGGCAGGCGCTGTGGCTTGTTTAAGGGGAGGGGCCATCCCGCCCACCGCTTGGGACACTCCCCCACTCTTCTGGGACTCAGATGAGGAGGGACCCGAGGACGAAGACCCTGCCCCTGACCCAGGTTTAGAGGAGAGACCCGAGGGCGAAGACCCCGCCCCGGACCCAGATTTGGGACCTGAGGGCAAGGGCCCTCAGCCTGCAGCACCAGGCTGCGAAGAGTTACCTGCCCCTAGCCCAGGTTCAGGAGAGGTAAAGCCTGAGGAGGAAGATCCCCAGCCAGCGGTAGTGGTAAGTGCACAGACCACACAGGAGGGGGCAGTGGCTCGGGTTAAAGAACCACCAGCCAGGAAAACCCCACCCACCAAAGTCCCCAGAAGGTCCCCACGGACACCCCAGCCAAGGAAACCGTGGTCACCGGCTCCCCATTTAAAAAGGGCAGCCTCTCGAGTCAGGGATCGGTCTGAGGGCAGAGGTCCCCAGCCAACAGCCGCAGGCTGTGAGGGACCGAAAGTACAAGACCGCGCGGCCACACCGAAGGGAGTGGTGTGCCGCAGCCCGAACAGGAATTAGGCTGGCCGCCCGGAGACGGGCGGCGGATGTACATAGTTTCGGTAATTTTAAGTTTTGATATCGTTAAGTTTGGGTGTTTAGTTTAAGTTTAAACGAGGTGATTGGTAGTTTTTTGTAAGTAGTGTAGTAGTATTGTAGTTTTATGTAAGTAATAGTATTGTTGTAAGAGTGTTTGTATTGAGTCGAGGTCGCAAGACTCGACTATGCTTCACCCAAGCCAGAGAATCTCCTCGGGACCTGGCTGTATGTTCTTGTATCTCTTTGCAGAGAGGATTTCAGGATGAAGGGGGGCATATTCCTACTCGCCCTGATAGGAATGAGCATTGGAAAGCGAGGTGACATGGAAGACTCCCACGTCTATGGTTGCTCAGGAGAGAGAACACCTATAGTTACCGACGGAAGTGGCGAACGGGATGTGGAGGAGCTCGCGATTTACTTCCACGAGGGAAGGTGGCCAGGGTGGCTGGGGTCCAATTCGACTCAGTACTCCAGCCAGACCGGGTTCACGTACAGGGTGGCCTCCCTCCTGTGCCCCAGGGTACAGGTCGTTGCCACAAGGGTCAGCGTCACCGTAGGGAAACGTGTATGTTTAGCATGCAAGGGACAGATTCCTTTGGATA
The DNA here is from genome assembly GCF_052327205.1 of Somniosus microcephalus. Taxonomy (NCBI): domain Eukaryota; kingdom Metazoa; phylum Chordata; class Chondrichthyes; order Squaliformes; family Somniosidae; genus Somniosus; species Somniosus microcephalus. The sequence goes on from NC_141003.1 coordinate 56,003,917, forward strand.
GGTGGTGGTTGCTCAGAAAACTGAGCAAGGATATGGGAAACCCCGCAGTCGAGTGGGAACGATTAGGGAACAATACCCATCGGATGATTACAGGGACTCACGGGGGATTGAGTGTGTGCTGGGACAAGTGGTGGGAACTGGATCAGGGGATTTATGTCGGTATGTGGGGGTCAGAGAAGGTCTGCCCCACAGGCATATCCATCATTTTCCACCGGCAATGGCAAGATGCCGGGGAGGGGGTGGAGTGGGAGAGATGTTTAGGAAATTCTACGAGTTCGATTTTGCCAATGTAGACAAAACAGAACTGTACACCACACACCATGAGTTTTTTGGTAATACAGGGAGACAAAGAAGGGGAGCATGGAATGATGTTTTTACTGCGTTTAACACAGGGTCCTCTGTCATCAACAGTTTGGATGACATAGAATTGCAGACACAGATAAACGGTTTAAAAACTCAATTGAGGAAAATCTTGATGGATGAAAATAAAGTAGTGGGCTCAGAGTTACATGAGGACCAGGCCATGACGGTCCATTTAAAGGAAATAATAGTTGAGCTGGAGAAGCACGCAAAGACCGTAAATGCCCTTATAAGAGAGGACAGAAATGCTTCAGACCAGGCTGCACAGAACGAGGTGTGCGTACTGTACCGGGCATGGTTGCTGGGCGAGGGCCGCAGTAACCTGGAGGGTTTAAAACAGGGTTTAGTCCCCTCCTGGATCAGCAACAAGCACCTCGCAGCCCTCCATCCATTTGAGAATGCATTAAGCCCGTGCCAACTCCGGCTAGCTTCTGAGGCCCACCCAGTCCCAGTAGATTGTGGACAGTCTAATCATACTATCATGGGTATAGTAGTAATGATGCCGGTCATGGGTGGGACAGCCCGACCCGCACCGGTATACAGGGTAGAGAACATTGGAGTCATTCAAGGGGGTGCACACATCCGTTTCACAGCGGTCCCACCTTATGTCATAAAGTGGGAGCACGCTATGACAGGTACTGACCTCTCGGGGTGCCGGAGCCGGGGAGCACACATAATACTGTGTCCCCAGCACTTGAATGCTTATTCAAAACCACAGTGCGGGTTTAGAGCTGCTGGCGCAAAACCTATAAACTGTACCATGGAGGTAATGGCACAAGACCATGTTCCCCCACAGGTAGCATATATAGGAGGTGGGACATATTGTGTCACCACAGGTGCGCCCCACTACCAGCATGGACAGCATAGCTGGTGTCCGGTAAGTGACAGCAGTTTCTGTTTTAAACCCGAGGCAGAAGTTCAAGTGGCCCAGGAATGAATTGTCCCCATTCCTGAACCCTCCACTGTTCACCTCACTGTAAAAGAGAACTTCACCAGCCTGCAAAAGTATGTAGCGCATTTCGGCTACGAAATCCCCCCTCTCCCAGAACATCTTACCAAAATACTCAAAGCAGTAATAGTCGCACAGAAACATTTCTACGCTCTGGAGCAGAAGACAGTAGAGATAGGGGCCAAGATATTGGACATTGTAGTTCCACCCTGGTGGGACATTTTTGAAAATATAGAAATCCCTTCGTGGATTAGACTGGCTTCCCACATTCTCGTGGTTTGCCAGCTGGGAATAGTATTGTACCTAGTGTGCACTTGTAAGGGGTCGTTTTAACGAGCTTATGGTGTGCTAGATCGGTTTTGATTTCGCACTGCTCGTGAGCGTTTCCGAAGCGCTCCCCCCCACCGGTTCTAGACACTGGGCTTATTGCCAGACAACCTTGATGTGTGGCCCAACTTGTGACTCGGAAGACAAATGGATCAGGTGAGACAAGGTGAGTTTTAAATCAGAAATATCTTTATTTTCAAGGAGAATAAACACAGAGAATGCAAGAATCAATTTAGACAAAAATCATTAGCACGTCTCCCAATGGGAACTAAAATTTAACACACAAGGAATAACTTTGACTATCTTAAATCATACAACAATTCTTAATCAGCGGTATACTAAAACAGGGGTGGGAAAAGCGCACGGACACATCGAGGGATAAATCACACTCCTGAATTACAAAACCCTTAATGTTACAAACCCTCCCGTTGCTAAAATATACCTCAACTAGGTCAGCTAGGTAGAGTTGGGCCTTTATGCTCACCAGAGTTTTAAAACCGTCCTTGATCTTGCTACTCCGGTGACATCCGGGATCTCCGATCTTCCTTATGGGACCGGCTCCTGAACCCGCTCTCCTGCACAATCTTGAAAGTCCTCCGAACTCCTCGAACCGTCTCCTCTCCACTCGGCCTTCGAACTCCTGATTGTCTTGGATCTGGACTGAACTTCTGAATCTGCTCTCCTGCACAATCTTGTGGGTCCTCCTCGCTCTGTCCTTGACCTCGTGTCTGTGTGAATCTGTGATGGATCTGTCTGAATCTCACTGAATGAATGTCTTGCTGTCGATTTTCCCTCAACAGTTATACTGTTTCCTTGCCCTTATCTCGGCGCCAAATCAGGGGTTTTCTTTTGTCAAGGTAAATGGGCAGGCTGCTTTGACAAAAGCAAGTACTTTATTTTAATGTCTTGTAAATGAAACTGATGGGATCTGTCCTGTGTCCCTCTGAGTTTGGTACAGAGAATGGGTTTTTTTCTGTGCTCAGCGATTTCAGAGATGGGTTTGCATTTTGCTAGCAATTAGCGCACCTCCAGGTGCAAATACTTTTGTTTACGAGTTCGTTACTGCTGTAACCATAGTATCATATCAATAGCAGTAAGTTCTGGAATCTTCTAATCGGTGATGACTCAGGCTGCTGTAAGATACTGCTGGTGTGTCCTTTTGAACTGAGCCATGAGAACTGCCAACTCCATCTTGTGTTCTCACAATGTGGCCATTTCAGGGGTTTTACCAATCTAGACTGTATTTTCTGGATTTTGCGAATCCTACACACTCAGTGCAAGGGAAAAGGCCAAATACTAGAATTCTGAAACCAAAGGACCTGGAAGGAACATTATGTTAAGGTGGAGGGAGATACACCTGTTTGAATTTTGTTTGTATTTCTGAATAAAGATTGATTTTTTGTGTTCTTTTTGTTATTTTTAATAAAGATTTTCGACGTGTTGTTTTAATAAAGATGTATGTGTACCAAGTGGTGCAGGGGTGTTGGACCCCCTCCATGCTTGGATGTGTGTAAATGCCTGTAATTATTCTATGTATGATTATGTACACTACATTTTTACAGAATGGGAAATGCATGTGTCGTGGGATCATAGATAGGTAATTGCAGGGGAAGATTGACTATGGAGGGTCAGAAATTTTGCTCACCTTGTCAGGATGATACTTAAAGCGAGTTTAGTATCAACAGGGGGGAGTGTAGGGTTCTCAAAATTCCCACATTCCCCAAAAGTTATGGATAAAGGGACCCTGTATGGACAAGTTATGGGAAAAAAAGGGGTACCCAAAATGGCTTCTGAAACCTCGTGACCAAAATGTACAGGATTTTAAAAGCAAGGCCCTGCAAAAGGCAGGCACTTTTGAAACCTGAAACAAAACCTAACATGCATGGATCTGTGAAAGACTTTGTAAAGCCAGACAGCTAGGTAAACACAGAATATGCATTCTTCACCTTGGAACAGATCAAGTCAGGATGGACCTAATCTTGAGGCCATCAACTTTTTGCATACATAATCGGTAACAGATCAACGTGGCCACTGAGCCAGGAAAACCCGATTAAGTTTCATAAATAACAAACAGCCAGGATATCGAAACCATTAAACCAGGAGACAACCGCCCCAGAAGTCATTAAAGTAAATGACTGTAATCATTTTAAACGAGCCCGCCAAAAGTTAGACAAAGAACTGACCTGATTTGGCGCGCAGATAAGGGGTGAAGAACCGGGTATAATTGTAGGCCCACCGGTAGCCAAGGTCTCTCTTCTCTCTTGCTCAGCCCCTTGCTCACTCCCTTGCCTCTTGCCGAGGATGCCCATTACAACACCGGGGGCCAAACGGGGAAAAGAACGAAACCGAATCGAGCACACACAGGGCCACGAACGGGTAGATGAGACGAGATGAGACGAACGGTAAAACCGATAGGCAGAGAAGGGCAGCAAGAAGAAGCATTGGGGGACAAACGGCCTAGTTATAAGCTGCCGTTTGAAGCATGGATAGTAAAGTCAATCAAGAATAAGCTGGCGTTTGAAGCTTGGGTAGTAAAATCAAATCGATGGTAAAAACCTCCAACCGAGCCCCAACCGCAACAAAACCGTCGACGACCAAACCGCCAGAAGAAGAAGAAGACCCATCGCGACAAATTACCCAACGAAGACGTTAACAGAGGAAAAGGAGGGTGCTTCGCACAAACAACTCCATCGCCGCGCCCTGCGACCACGTGACGACAGCAGACCCCAAAGGACAACCAGAGCGAGCCCCAAAACCACTACCGGCTTGATCAACAGGTTTTGGATTGTTAAGGAAACCCCATTGGTGAGCATGAATTCCTGGCCCCTCGTAGCTTAATCTAGTTAGGTATTGGGGGTGGGATAAGGATAAGGGGATTTTTAATGTGTTTGTTCCCTCGATGTGCCGTGTGTTCCCCATTCCCAAATAAGTGTAATTTTATATGCCTGTAATTATTCCAGTAATCCTCAGTATTGTGTTTTATTGTGCCTTTTAATAAAAATTGCTGTTTCTTGCACCAAACCACTTGTCTACTCGATTTTCTGTATCGCCGCCTGTACCTAAGTCCGGTGTCTAGCACCCAGGGGTGTGGGAACGATTCGAACCACTCAGAGACAGTCAGGGGCAGAGCTGACTGGGCACATGCCACCCCCTACATAGAAATTACTGGCAATGTTAGCAGACAAGTGCTTAACACACAAGTACCTCCTTTCTATTACCGGTACTGTCAATGTATCAGTAAATACAAATAATAAAACAAACTGATAGCGTTTCCTACATTACAACAGTGACTGCACTTCAAAAGTATTCCATTGGTTGTAAAGCGCTTTGGGACATCCTGAGGTCGTGAAAGGTGCTTTATAAATGCAAGTCTTTTTTTCTTTTATTATCATTTTAATCATTAAATTAAAGTTACTATTACATAAATGTGAACATTGGATGCAACAAAGTATCTGCAAAACTAAAGCGAGTCTTTTTTCTTTTTGTTATACCATAACCATTCCCCTTACGTGAACTTGCCTAGTCAGAGATATGTAGAGCAGCGGAGGAACAAAAGTAAAGATGGTGAGTTAATGCAATCTATTATTTGCTTTGTGTGGATGGTATTTGTACCCACTGTGTGTGTGTGTGTGTGTGGTTTTGTCCCTTTCCTACTTCCTGGAAATACTTCTCAACTTCTTACCATTCCAAGGTTGATGGTTACAACTGTGACCCTGTTTCTGAAGTTCTCCTAGTGTGTGATTGGTGGTGTTGATACCCTGCAGTCAATATTGTGCCCTTCTGGCTGCCACCTCTTTCCCAATGGTTGACACCTCAGTGTCAGAGAAGCAGCCTTTTCTGGAGGTTTTTTTTAGCCATGATGCTGAAGGTTTTGGTCAACAAATCTGGATTGGTTTGTTCCTTACAGTGGTCAAGGTGCTAAACCTTAATAATCAGTAAATTTCACAAGCAGTGGATTCCACAGGGTCCACTGAGAGAAAACTGCAGTGTTCCCTGACATTTACAGAATGCTTCCCTCATCAGGTCCCTAATGCTCAACATCTGGAATATCAAAGCCATAATTTCAGATCCTTTTACATCCAATAATGGTAAATGAAAATTTAAGAACATTAATTTTGGCATGCAAAACCTTTTCTTAATTACAGGACATTAAATCATTATCAGAGCAGTAAAAATTTCAGTAGAATGATATATATTCCACAGTGAATTCAAGGTTGATCCTCAAACCATTTTCATATCTGGTTATTAAGTTTCTTGAATAATTTATACTTCAGCACATTTTGTCAGGAAATGTAATCCTCAGTCTTACTTTAAGCATCAGTGATTTAGCCATTACATATTATTTGCTGCTGATTGCAGTCAGATAACAAATTAGAGAACTCAGAAGCAGATAGCTCAGGAAAGATCTACCAAATAGTCTGGCAAATGCAAATCCCAGGGAGCTACTTCAACTTTTCTGCCTTGACTTGCAAGCGTCCCTGATTCTCATTTCGGATTCTGAAAAGGGATGGTGGGGGTGGAGAATTGTTCTGCTTACTATGGGTAGTGACATTGTAAATGCACACTTTTTGAATGCATTTACAATGTTGCTAAATGTCGTGTTCCTCATGTGCTTCATCGCAGGACAGCATCATTGTTCGGACCAGTCAAGCTTCAGAGCCAACGCTCAGCTGCCTAAGCTGCTGAGTCACCTGTTCAACCTAAGCATGATCGGCAGTCATAGCTCGCCCTTACCTCATGGGTTCAAGCCCCAAACCAGACCCTTAAGCACATAATCTAGGCCGACACTTCAGTGTTGCACTGTCAGAGGTTCTGTCTTTCGGATGACATGTTAAACCAAGGCACCAATCTGCCTATTCAGGTGGAAGGAAAATATCCCATGCCACTATTCAAAGAAGAGCAGGGGCGTTTTCTCAGTGTCCTGGTCAACATTTATGTGTCAACCAATACCACTAAAACTGATTATCTGGTCATTTATCCAAACCACACCTGGAGTATTGTGTACAGTTTTTGTCTCCTTTCCTAAAGAAGGATATATTTGCCATAGAGGGAATGCAATGAAGGTTGACCAGACTGGTTCCTGGGGTGGGGGGATTGTCCTATGAGGATAGATTGAGTAGACTAGGCCTATATTCTCTAGAGTTTAGAAGAATGAAAGGTGGTCTCATTGAAACACAAAATTCTTGACAGGGTAGATGCAGGGAGGATGTTTCCCTTGGCTGTGGAGTCTAGAACCAGGGGTCGCAGTCTCAGAATAAGGGGTCGGCCATTTAGGACTGAGATGAGGAGAAATTTCTTCACTCAAAGGGTGGTGAATCTTTGGAATTCTCTACTCCAGAGGGCTGTGGAGGCTCAGTCGTTGAGTATATTCAAGACAGAGCAATAGATTTTTGAATATTAAGGGAATCAAGGGATATGGGGATAGTGCAAGAAAGTGGAGATGAGGTAAAAGTTCAGCCATGATCTTATTGAATGGCAGAGTAGCCTCGAAGGGCCAAATGGCCGACTCCTGCTCCTATTTCTTATATTCTTATGTTCTTATCTCATGGCTGGTTGTGGGACTCTACTGTGCACAAATTGGCCGCTACGTTTTCCTGCACTGTAACACTGACTGTACTTCAAAAGTACTTAATCAGATGTGAAGAGCTTTGGGATGTCTTGACGACATGTAAGTTACTATATAAATGCAAATTCTTCTTTCTTCCTGAGAATCATTGAGTTGATAGATGTAGCAAGTTCTTGCTCTTCAGTTTAAAGGTCAACACCGTCCATTTCTGTTTTACATGTTTGAAGGGGAACAGTGTTGGGACTTTGACACTACGGGTCCCAAGTACTTCTTTAGTATGCACGTACAGGAATATTAGACATTTAACACAGAGCTGTTAGATCTGAAAGCATGCCTCCTGCACTTATATTTTGGAATGGTTTTTCATGTTTCTGCATTTAAAATAATGAATGAAGCTTTTTGCATGATTGGTCTTAAGTTTGTATACTTAATGAAAGGTGTAATGCAGTGGTAACCTGTATTAATTTAGCACAAGTAATTTTTCATTTATCAGATTTACATATTTTACTCATTTCTGTAGCTTCTGTCATTTTTGTACTGTACTACAATCATTTCCTCAAATTTATGCAGTTCCAAACAGTCTTTTCACTTAACATAAAAGAAACAGGCTTATAACACGGAGTCGGAAAAGTAAAGCAACTTTTGCTTCAAAGTGTGTTACCACTGACAACAAAATGTTGGGAGTTGGAATAACTCGAAATATCATTTCATGTTTAAGATCTTGATTAAATAAAGGATGCTAGCCAGTTTTTGGGAAGTGGTCACAATGTGAAATTGATGTCCAGAATCACAAAATGCATCAGCAAGTTTATTCTCTTGCTCCAAAACACCCATTTTCTCCCAATATTATTGAAGACGTAATCATCAGTACTGCTACATGGTCCAGATCTGTATGGACTAAATGAACATTTGGTCTAATAAATTGGAGCTAAACACAATATTCAAGCAATAGCCTATTCTGTTAATCCTACTTCCAAGATGGAGTAATTTAGGAATATCTGAGCCTCAAAGCCTCCTAACGAGAACATCTCAACTGTGCGCACTCAATGGGTTTATTAATGCTGCTCCAGGAATTGTGACAGTCCTTGGTATACAAAGCATTTAAAATCTGACCCTATTCCATTTCTCGAGCTCCAAGATCATTTAGAAAACGCACACATTTTCCATTGTGCAGTGTTCTAATGTTTCAAGCTCCGACTTTCTTTTGAACAGCTCAGTTTTGCATTATGACAAGCATGGAGTGGGAAAGGGGAAATTCTGGAATACCCTTCCAAAGTCAGCAAATTAGCCAATCATTTCTTCACTTTTTGTGGTTTCCTAAATGTTAAAATGTTCTAGTGATAGAATGGTGATATTTGGAAGCTTCACATCCAACTGTATTCATCATTCTTTTATACCTCCCACTATCTAATTGTCTTAAAGGGAACTAAAACAAAATTTGCTGAAAATTGTCTCATTAATTCAATACAATGACTTTGTGGAAATTAACAGCACTGAAAAGGATCCTGAAAAAATAAACAAATGGACGGAAAAATTGGATTTTATTTTGGTAGATTTTAAATGTATACTGATCAATGTTCCTTGTAATTTTGTTTGGTACCGCGCGGCCGCTTTAAGGGGCTTCGCGTGCTATTCAACATATTGAGCGCGTGCGGTTTTTGCATTGGAAAGCCAGCAAGCCGGCTGCGCGGGGTCCCTGGAGTGCTGCGCAGCCACACGGTCACGCAGTTTACAGGGAGCATTGATACTGATATAGAAAACATAAAGTGGGTACTCTTCCACCAGCTGAAGGGGAAATAGGAGGCCAATAGAGACCTTCTTATGATTTATAGAATACTGTTTATTTCTTGGCATTTAAATGCCATGGTTTTAAAAATGCTTCCGTGAATTTTGTTTAACGTTAAAAGCAATATTGTGGTCTTACATTATTTTTCACCAAGATTTAATGCTAATGTGTTTGTTTCACTGCACGTAAATCAATTAAATGAAAATATCAATGAAATAACAGTAGATTAAAAATGACCATTTTCTTGTGCGTAGTCTACCATTTGATATGTTTTGTTCAAGTTTATTTTTTCAGAATATCAATTTAAGATCAAAAACAATGGTAGAAAAAAGTAAGCCCTGCAGTATTTAAAGGGTTAAATAGGAAAATAGATCGAGTATATTCCACTGAATTGCCCCATAATGCAGAATGTCTTGACTTCCCTGTAGCCTGCCGCTCCCCTGCCATTCCCAGTCCATCTTTCCAACTGTTGACCTTCTATGGTCTTCCAACTAATCTCAGTGCAAACTTCAGGAAGTGTCTAATCCTCCTCCTCGGCAGTCTGCAGCCCTTTGCTCTGAACTTTGAAGTTACCAACTTCAGACTTTAATGGTCTCTCTTGTTTACCTGCCCTTTACACCTCTTTGCTTTCTTCCATTTGGAGCCGTTTTACTTGCCTTCTGTCTTTCTAACCCATTTTCATATCATCCAACAATTGTTCACCATTTTCCAGTTTTTATTTCAATCCAATTCCAGACTATAAACCCATTAGCTGTCCCTTGGATTAGTATTTAGCATATTTGGCCAGTGATCTTTACCAGCTATTCCTTTCCCCGCTTTTTGTTTTGGTCAGCCATGTAAATAGGCTTGTTTACCGGCCCTTTCCAGTACTGATTAAGGGTCTCCATTTGAAATGTTAACTTGTCTGATATTTTAAATGCTGATGACCCTGAGGTGCATTTCTGGAATTTTCTGTTTTTATTGTATGCTTTTACTGCCCACTTATGGTTCCATTTTTAACTCCCTGTTTTTATTACTTTTATTTCTAGAAATTTTGAACCGAGGCTTCCTCTTTTTGAGAGATTTTACATGTTCCCTTTATTGTGTTTTCCTCCACCACTGACCTTCTGAGGACTAACAGGCAATTTGTTTCCAGTGCTGTTTTGATGTCAATTGCTGTTTTTAAACCAAGTGCTGTGAGGTGTGCACAACTGGGGGCCCAGGTTGACTTTCCCTCAGTTTTTCCCTCCTTCCCTACCTCAAAATGGGGAGGCACCTAAGTTCTGCTAGGCATCACCTCATGAGAACGCAGCTTGTTTGGGAACCCAGGACCTGGAAGATTATAGTCATGAACCTACAGTGCAGTACACCGAGGCTTCAGTGTGCTGCACTACTTGCTACCGTATCATGCGCCCCTTGTTAAATGGGTGTACGGATATGATCTGTTACAATGATGGTATCTCATGACTCGAAATACCCTAATTTTACTAAAACATGTCCGATGAGTGTCCCAGATAACACCACACACCTGGAATATATTGCTGGGATGGATTTATTCAAGATTGCAACTTAAAAAAAAAAATTGATTGGCAAGACCTACAATATTTGAATATTTACCAAATCATTTCTTAAATTGCTAATAATTTAGCTTGAACAAAATAATGCAGAGATTAAGCTCAGAAAAAGTGCTACTCAAACATGATAAATATTCAAGTTCACCCTCTACGAGGGGGAAGCTAAGCACTGGGATAACTAGAGGAACTTGAAGCTGTGCCCATGGATACAGGACATGAAGCCCCTTCTTTATAAATGTGCTTTTCATAAATGAGATAAGATATTTCATCTGGATGTAAATTGCTAAGAGACCTCTACCATATCATAGAAATACTGACAGTAGTGATGGCATACAGGCCTAGAAATTCAGTTGCGTTCGCCAGCCGTTAGCGCCATAAGAGGAGTAGATTTCGAGCGCTAGGCACTTGGCGCCCGGGCGCAGGCCGATCTGCGCCTACGCCCAACTTCAGTTGACATTTAGCGCCGGCGCAAAGTGTTTGCGCCCGCTCAGCTGCGCGCGCAGCTTATGACGTCATTTCGTCGTGCAACGCTGTTTGTGCGCCCCAAACCGGAACTTCAGTGGCGCCCGCCCAATGTGGGCGTGGCGCTGTTAAGAACTGTGAAGTGGAACGCAGCAGAGGCCCTGCGGGCCTCGGGGAGCGCTAATTAAAGGGCACTCAGACTGGACTATAAAGGCCAGCCATTTTGCTGCAATGACTTTAGTGCTTTGGATTTCTGGACAGAGACCAAGGAACAGACCTTACTGATTTGGGACAACATAGGAGAGGTATTTTTGGTTTCTGGCCACAGCTTGGAAATTTGACTCATTGTGATTTCACTGTTTGCAAGTATATTATGGGGGCTGCATGGGGTTCCAACCCTCAGTTCCAGCATTATGTGCGAAGGGCTCGCAGACGCTGTGTGAGAGGGGCAGCCATGCCTAGACGCAGAGGGGCCATCAGGCGTCGGCAACGTAGGCCTTACCCACTCAGGGAATACCGGCAGCAGGTGTCCTATCTCACCATGACTGCCACGCATTGTGTGAAGAGGCTGCGCTTCAGAAGGGAGGTGGTTGCAGAGATCTGCCAGCTGCTTCACAGAGATCTGCGTCCACAGCTGATGTGCAGAACGTCTCTGTCGGTGGAAGTGAAGGTCACGGTGGCTCTGAACTTTTATGCAAGCGGCTCCTTCCAAGCCGCTGCTGGGGACATAGCGAACATCTCCCAGTTTGCCGTGCATCGCTGCATCCGGCAGGTCACCGATGCCCTTTTCGCAAGGAGACACCAATTCATCTCCTTCCCCATGACCCTAGAGAGGCAGGAGCAGCGTGCAGTTGGATTTGCCAGGATCGCCGACTTCCCCATGGTGCAGGGCGCCATTGACTGCACGCATGTGGCTATGCGGGCACCTATCGACAATGCCGAGGATTACCGCAACCGGAAGGGCTACCATTCCCTCAATGTACAGCTGGTGTGTGGCCACAGGCAGCGCATCCTAGCTGTCAATGCCCGCTTTCCAGGAAGCAGCCACGATGCATTTATCCTGCGCCAGACTACTGTGGCTGACATGTTCCAGGCACAGCCTCCCCCAAGGGGATGGTTTATCGGGGACAAGGGCTACCCTTTGTGTACATGGCTCATGACCCCGCTCCGCGCGCCCAGGACCCCTGCTGAGGAGGCATACAACGAAAGCCATCACGCCACAAGGAACATCATAGAGCAAACGATTGGCGTCCTCAAGCAACGGTTCCGCTGCCTGGATCGTTCCGGCGGATCTCTACAGTATTCGCCGGATAGAGTCTCCCAGTTCGTCGTCGTTTGCTGCATGCTGCACAACCTGGCTATCCGCAGGACTCAGGCACTGCCACCTCACGTTGGACCACCACCTCAGGAGGACGAGCAGGAGGACCATGAGGAGGAGGAGGAGGAGGAGGAGTACCAGCCCAGGAGGGAGCCACAAGGTCCAAGGGCCGTCCGCCGGCGGCTTATTGAACGACACTTCTAGGCCCCCTCTCAGGGAATGGCTTGTGGCAATGAACGCACCTGAATGCAGCCGCTCCGCAAGCCCTCAGCCGGTTAACGCAACAACCACTTGAAACATGACACATGGACAAGCTGAATAAATACAAAGCTTTATTTAACAAACTCAGGGCCCTTCCCACATGAAACACAAAAACAGACAACACCCCCCAAAAAACAGTCAAAAACATATCTCACTCCCACAACCTGGGGAGGAATAACAAAACTTGTCCATCCAATTGGCCTTCATCCTCGGCCTTACCAAGACAAACCCCCCCATACAGAATACAAACACCCCCATCTAAAAAAACATTTGCCATCATCTTCGGCCTTACCAAAATAAACCCCCCCCATACAGAACACAAACACCCCCATCTAAAAAAACATTTGGCAACACACTCTACTTGGTGTGCCGAGAGGGCGAGTCCTTGTGCAGGTTTCTCCGGCCCTGCCCGACCTGCTGCTCCGCCTCAACCTGGGCCCTGTGGGTGTTGCAAGGCTGGGGGAAGGCTCCTGAGGGGCACAAAGCGTGACGGCAGATGCCCTTGGGGGTCGGCCTAGACGAGGTCCGGCCCTGGAGGGGCCGGCTGCTGACTGCTGCAGCTGTGGCTGGGCAGCATCAGTCTCTCCAGCAGCTCGTCGCAGCTTTGCTGGGTGAGTGGCAGTGGCGGCTGCAGCAATGGGGGCAAGCTGGCTGATACCAGGCGCTCGCTGGTCGCCAGAGACACTGGCACTCGGCCGGGCTGGCACTGCAGCAAGCGCAGCAATCTGGTGAAGGCCAGACCGCTGTGCTGCAGCAGCGCGGCGGGTGCCCTGGCGATGCGTCCGTGACACAGCGAGTGTGGCAGAAGTGAGTGCCCGTACTGCCCTGGTCTGTGCCCGCATCAGACCAGCCAGTGTCTGCACGGCACCACTCATGAACTCTCGACTCGCGTCCTGTGCTGCCGCGAGTTGTTCGACACCCCTGGCCTGTGAGTCCCCGAAATCGGCCACACTATGAGCCAGGGACTCAATGGCCTGAGGCAACTGTCCCACAACCCCCATGAACTCGGTGTGGCGCCGCTCCGAATCCGCGGACATTTGATCAAGGAGGCGCACCTCCTGGGCAAGGACCGTCTCCGGACTGGAGGCCGGACTCTCCCTCTGGGGAGAAGGCCGCCGAGCTGGCCGACCCTTCCCGCGTGACTGGACGCCACTGGGCCCAGCAACTGCCCTCCCCTGCAACACTTCCCCCCTCTGGGGAGAAGGCAGCCATGCTGCCCGACCCTTCCCGCGTGGCTGCACGCCACTGGGCACAGGAGCTACACCCCCCTGCAACACTTCCCCCTGGCTCTCCTCCAGGCAAGACGTGTCCCCTCCATTACCATCCCCTGGTGCGGATGAGGGTTCCCCCGATGTGCCGCCTTCCTCTTGGTCCTCGTCGTCTTCCTCTTCCGAGGGACTGACACTCGCGGCTTCAGGGACCTCCTCCTCACCAGCTGAAAGCAGGAAGGCGCAAGAGTAGCTTTAGAGTGAGGACAGGGCGTCAGCGAGGGAGGCATGAGTGGTGGCATTATGCGCATTGGTGGGACAGTGGCAAAGGATGTAGATCTGAAGCGCAAGGGGAACGAGAGAGGTCCAAACGGTCATGTCCTTACCATTGGGGCCCAGCACAGTGTCGGCATCTCCAATAGCAACGGGGCCAATCACCCGGGCACACATGAGTCGAGCCACGCGCTCCTCCAGGTCACTGAGCTCCTGGAACTGGACACGGCCTCCCCCGGTGACAGTCCGGCTCTTCAGATTCTGCACCAGCTTGGCCTGCAAGAGAAAGGACGGCCTCTAAGTACAGTGTGGTGCCCTGTTGTTGTGTGCACTGCCTCCCATGGTCGAATAGCTTGGCCAGTGTGTCAAGTGCAGAAAGTGCTACTGATGATCATGCCAGTGCCATAGCTGCTGGAGGAGGGCTGGCCATTAGGCCTTTGAGGTCCTTTTGCCCATAATGTGAGGTGCACATGCAAGGATGAGGAGGACACTGGAAAGGGTACTCACCCTGACCAACCGAGTGAGGTCGTTGAACTTCTTGCGGCATTGGTCACCAGTCCTGGGGACATCGCTGTTGGCTGTGACCCTCTGGGCGATTTCCCTCCAGGCTCTCCTGTACAGCCTCTTGGGAGCCTTCTTGCCACTGTCTGGGCACAAGATATCTCTTCTCTTCTCCAAACCCCTAAGCAGCACCCTCAAAGCATGCTCTGAGAAGCGCTGCGCTCGTTCACGGGCCTTCTGCATGGCTTCAGGCGCTATTTGGGTCCAGCAGCAGTGTTCAGGCCTAGCTGGAGGGCTGCAGTATCCAGGGCGTGGCAGCAGACCAAGTCGACCCTTCCCCCTTTAAGAGCTGGCCGGCGTCAGGGTGTCTGCTGTCAATCAAAACATGACCGCACCTGCGCTGCGCCCGGCCTCGGCGTTATCACTCTGCACCGCCGGCTTAGCGCCTAAAGATAGGGGTGCAACGCCAGTTTCAGCGCTCGCCCAAACTCCTTGGCCAAAGCTACTGAATATCGGCGAAGTGGCCTCCACTTTCCGGCAGGCGCTAACTTTAGCGCCCGCCCGAATTTACCGCCCCAAAAGTGGCTATACTGAATTTCTAGGCCACAGTGTTTAAAAATGCTATTCATTTTTACAGCTAATCTTAAGAAGATGAAATCCAGACTTAGCAATTAGTATTGAAATGAAGGGGAAACTGCTTAGAAGATGTTTCATTATGAACTCTCATCTCTGACCCTTATAATGGAGATGCTGTCAAGGAAAGACTACATCCTGCAGTTTAATGCAATTATTTAACAACATTCATATCATACATTCATCAATTGCATTCTTGAATTGAAATTATAATAGTTATTTGTATTGTGTGATCAGAGCCAACTACAATTGAATGACTAGATTATTATTATTTTTATTCCTCTTCAGGAACAGCATATCGGAACGAAAGCATAGCGAATTGAATGTGAGACTGAATTGCTTGCTACTGAGAGACATCAACAGAAATAAGCAGGTCTTTCTAAGTAAGCTAGATACAAAATATTTTCCTATATGTGAAATAAAAATCAAATATAAATAAATGTAATTATAATCATTATTCAGCAAAAGATGTAAGATTATATTAGAGTTGTAGTGCCCCATAGTTACACTGAAATCAAAAGTTTCTGCTGCAAGAAACCTCTGACAGTATTGAGAAATCTTGCTTTGTACATCACCAAGATAGAACATTGTAGGAAAAAAATAGATAAATCAAAAAGTGGTGGTAGGTGATGCTAATCTGGAGTTTAAAAATCAGTAGATCATGGGAAAAGGGGAAGAATGGGATGGAAGAAACCTCTGATTTTGATAGACTGAATTTGCATAGGGTAGGGTATGGATTGATGAGATACAAAGTCAACATTTGAAATATTTTTTCTTGGGACAGTCCATCAGAAAGGGTATAAACTTCTGCACTGGTAGTCAGTTTCAAGTCCTGACTTGGAGCAGAGAAGATTTAGAGGAGATTTGATAGAGGTGTTCAAAATCATGAGGGGTTTGGACAGAGTAGATAGAGAGAAACTGTTCCCATTGGCAGAGGGGTCGAGAACCAGAGGACACAGATTTAAGGTGATTGGCAAAAGAACCAAAGGCGACGTAAGAAAAAACTTTTTTACGCAGCGAGTGGTTAAGATCTGGAATGCACTGCCTGAAAGGGTGGTGGAGGCAGATTCAATCGCGGCTTTCAAAAGGGAGTTGGATAAGTACCTGAAGGAAAGAAATTTGCAGGGCAACGGGGAAATGATGGGGGAGTGGGACTAGCTGAAGTGCTCTTGCAGAGAGCCAGCACGGGCTCAATGGGCCGAATGGCCTCCTTCTGTGCTGTAACCATTCCATGATTCTATGACTTCTGCTCTTCTCACTTCGGGCCCCTGCAATTCAGCATCAAGATTCGCCAAATGAACATTCAAGCAATCGATCCCTCTCCTAACTCCCCCCAAAAAACGAAACATCTTCATAATGGAAGTAACGGGAAGTAGCATTTTAACAGGCAGGATTCTTTGTACCAGAAAAATGTTATGAGGCAACTATGGGCACTAAAATGTTATTAATGTAATATTAAGCTAAATGTTTTATTCTGAGACTCTATAGACATAGAAATGTTACACAACACCACCTTAACTTTGCCAGAAATGCAGCAGAAACTCAGCTTGAAGAAATTCCCAGTTACAGATCTTCATGGCTGAAAGCAGATCCATTAAAACTGTAGATCTTTTCTAACAATTTATAAGAATTTTTCCCCACAATATGAGGGAGGAAGGTACTCTCGCTACAATTAATGGGACGGATTTTGCTGTGAAAATGACTGAGGTTAACAGCACTCGCGTTATTTATGTGCAAATTGGACAGCAACTTCCGGCGAGCGCACATACGCAGTTCAACACAAAAATCCGGAAGTTACTGTCTGAGATGCGTCGCTCCTCCATAAGCTGCACGAAAACGGCATCTCACCATCTGGCTCCCGAGTCAAATGTATTGAATGGCATGAAATTCCTCTACTGACGTCGTAGATATGGACTAAACTTGCCACAAAAAGTGAAGTCAAGTCATTCCAGTCTCAGTACCCTTTTAATGACGTGGCAAGTCTTAATTACTGCCAAACAACCTCTCTGGCACTGAAAATTAACTTTAACAAGTATGGAGTCTCATTCCTTCAGATTTTAATTACTGTTGGAGATTTTTGTTTAAATGTATTACTTTTATTTTTGTCTCTTTTATCCCTTGCTCCTAATCCAATCTTTCTTTGCCTCTCTTTATTTCGCTTTCTGTACCTGATTTGACATTGAATTCATTATTCTAACTAACACTTCCTGGTTCAGACTGCACTACTTATTAACGATGCTTCAATCTGATTGGTCAAGGAAATACACAGTTGCTTGCCCTGTTCACACAGGTCCCAGATGCCCTGTAGAGGGCGCCGCGCTGTTTGGATGTACCGTTGACAGCAACTTGCTGTGCAAAACTCCATGGAATGTCTATGGGCAAGTGCAAGTCTAAAAAACTGCTGCCGCTGTTTGTTCGCCACTCATGGCAAAATCAGTCCACTAAGTATTTTGTAGACAGTTAGAAACTCCACGAACTGGCCACAATGTTATGTGATCTTATCAAAGCTGCTTTGGAAGCACTCTACTGGAACAGGACGATTTACAATATCATGAACTAGAGTTCTGCACAGTACAACAAGATGTGTTTCCAAAGAAGGATTTTGTTGAGTAAACTAATAATTTTTTTTTAAAGAGAAAGAAGTATTAAACAGCTTGAATGATAAGCTTCACATTCCCCAGGAATGAAAAAAATGCACAAAATCTGGTTTTAGTTAAACACATTAAAGAACACATGAATATTTAGTTCCTACTTCTAAAGTACTCCTTTATTAAAAAAATTATGAAAAAAGGATAAACTTTGAGTTCTCCCAATGCCTCTTGTTTTTTCTATACTTAGTGTATGAACTTCAGATAATTTTTTAAACTTTCTTTTTACTGACTTTTTGTTAATCATTCATTACTCAAGACAGACTACACAATATGCACACAACATGGTGCAGTCTCCAGAGAAGCTCTTTGGTCCATTATTCACAGAATCACAGAAACCCCACAGTGCAGATAGAGGCCATTTCGGCCCATCGAGCCTGCACCGACACATATCCCACCCGATCCCCGTAACCCCTACACCAACACATATCCCACCCTATCCTGTAACCCCACGTATTTAATCCCCCTAACACTAAGGGTCAATTTATCATAGCCAATCAACCTAACCTGCACATCTTTGGACTGTGGGAGGAAACCGGAGCACCCGGAGGAAACCCACGCAAACACGGGGAGAATGTGCAAACTCCACACAGACAGTCGCCCGAGGCCGGATTCAAACCCGGGTCCCTGGCGCTGTGAGGCAACAGTGCTAACCACTATGCCACCGTGCTGCTGATTATATTGATTATATTGATTGATTATATTGTCTGATTATATTTACATTTATGACTCCTATTAATTATGACATAAAATAGAGCATCACTGTTTACTCAAAACAACAAGGGAATGTCAAATTTCTCAGAAATAACTGATAACTTCTTTTAAAAAAAGGATATTTTTTTGAGCAATTGGTTCTGTGGTTTTCATGAGTTTTTTTAGGTTCATCCCAAAGCTTCTCGTTAATGATTTCATTCTAAACACCCCCCTTCTGGCATTTCTTTTTTGCTATTGATCACTCTCATCGGCCCCAATTTTAACTCCAGGTGCATTCCCCGCTCAAGCCCGAGTTAAAATTACAGTCGACTCTCAATGATGTCATCGGGCCGCATCATGCATATGTAAAGAAGGACCCTATTGACTCCGGGCGCCTGTCCTTGCTGCCTGCTCAGGAGAGCAGGTTAAAATTGCAGATGTTGCGATCATGGCGGCTTTCAGATAGGTAAGAGCACTGCCGCTTTTAACTGCCCACCCGCCAGGTTTCTGCCGAGCGAGTAGGGTTAACCTCATTTCTTTATTGTCTATGAATCCTACAGTTTCTTGTTATGGGTCATGCTTTCATCTACTGGCTTGTGCCAACAGAGTTCAAAAACAAGTGTGTTATTTTTTGTTGCTGTGAGTGCAACAAGAAATGGGTTATGGAATATCTACCACTGTAGAAGGAAATGGTCTGGCAAAATATTCAACAATAACAAGTCAAACTGAGTAAAATCTTTGCAACGAAACATTAAATTGTCCAATTGATTGTATTTCAGATATCATCCTTGTTCAACAAATCAATGACCTCTACTCTGCTGTTCTATATTTAAGCTGCAGGGCTGGACCAGAGTGAATTTTTAATCCTGAAATTTGTAACACTTGAGTAAAATATACACTTTCATGATCTTTATCTGAGACAGACAAACACATTTTATGATATAACACCAGTATAATTGGCTTGATTTACTCACATATAGCAATATCTGTGGTTCTGTTTACTGCCAAGAGCTGTAAACCATTTGTCTCATACTTAGACAAATGGTTGTGAGAGAAAAAAATTGATTTTAGGTATCAAAAAGAGGATATTTGTGAAGTGAATTCAATTGTGGGCGTGAAATGTAGGCTAGAATACCCTTCAATTTTCTTTAAAATCATGTCGCTGGTTCATACCAAAAACGGTTTGTACAGCTTTCAATTCCTGTTGATGTGAGTACAGTGATAGTTACAAAACTATAATCACCTTTAAGTGCAGCTAAAGTGCTTTATTTAACAGGTATAAGTACAGCAGAGTATAGTTTACTCGGCTCAGAAATGCCATAATGGGTAAAGGCCCCATGTAGCACTGAACCATTGGGGTGATGTTCAAATTCTGGTCTGTGCAGAAGTAGCTAGTCTCAGCTGGGGCACAACAATTAGCCTATGCTAACAAAAAATCCGTAAGGGTTCCTGCTTCTGAGTGCTATCCAGTGACCACCTAAAGAAAAAAAAAGACTTGCATTTATATAGCACCTTTCACGACCACCGGACATCCCAAAGCGCTTTACAGCCAATGAAGTACTTTTTGGAGTGTAGTCACTGTTGTAATGTAGGAACCACAGCAGTCAATTTGCACACAGCAAGTTCCCACAAACAGCAATGTGATAATGACCAGATGACCTGATGGATAGTATGCAGCTGTGAACATTATGTAAGGACAAGATCAGGTTTAGCTGTAACGTTCTCCTTGTGTTGAATAGCATCCAAACATCACATGAAGAATGACTACTTGGATATAAAATTACTATATTGTATCATAATCTGAGCCATGGTAAAAAATTTGAGCCTCAAAGCCTCCTTGAAAAAGTGCAACATCCCCACCGACACTTGGGAATCCCTGGCCCAAGACCGCACATATCAGTACCAATGACATAGGTAGAAAGAGGGACGAGGTCCTGCAAGCAGAATATAGGGAGCTAGGAAATAAATTAAAAAGCAGGACCTCAAAGGTAGTAATATCAGGATTACTCCCAGTGCCACGTGCTAACGAGAGCAGAAATAGGAGAATAGACCAGATGAATGCATGGCTGGAGAGATGGTGTAGGAGGGAGTGATTTAAATTCCTGAGGCATTGGGACCGATTCTGGGGAAGGTGAGACCTGTACAAGCTGGACGGTTTACATCTCGGCAGAAACAGGACCAACATCCTCGCAGGGGGGTTTGCTAGTGCTATTGGGAAGGATTTAAACTAGTTTGTCAGGGGTCTGGGAACCTAAGTGTGGGCCCAGAACGGAGAGAAACAAAGCTGGAAGTGCAAGTTAGAAAAGTAGTCAGCAAAACTAATAGGGAGCAGAAACAAAGGCCAACAGTAAAGAGGGTCAAAGTGCAGAAAAATATTAAACAGGCAAAGTTGAAGGCATTTTATCTAAATGCACGTAGCATTCACAACAAGGTGGATGAATTAATGGCACTAATAGAAGTAAATGGGTATGATGTAATTGCCATTACAGAGACATGGTTGCAGGGTAACCAAAGCTGGGAACTAAATGTTCCAGGGTACTCAACATTTAGGAAGGACAGACAAAAAGGAAAAGGAGGTGGCGTAGCGCTGTTACTAAGGGATGAGATCAGTACGGTAGAGGTAAAAGATCTTGGCTTGGCAGATCGTGATGAAAACCTGGAATCAGTTTGGGTGGAGCTAAGAAACAGCAAAGGGCGGAAAACATTGGTGGGAGTTGTGTATAGGCCACCAAACAGTAATGGTAATGTAGGGCACAGCATCAATCAAGAGATTAGAAGTGCATATAACAAGGACAATACGGTAATCATGGGGGACTTTAATCTACATATTGACTTGTGTGGAGGACGAATTCTTGGAATGCATGTGAGATGGTTTCCTGGATCTGGTACTGTGTAATGAGAAAGGGCTAATCAATAATCTTGTGATAAAGGGGCCTTTAGGGACAAGTGACCATAATGTGATTGAATTTTACGTTAAGTTTGAGAGTGATGTAGTCCAATCTGAAACTAAGGTCTTCAATCTGAACAGAGGAAACTACAAGGGTATAAGGGACAAATTGGTCATGGTAGATTGGGAGACTACACTAAAAGGTATGAAGATGGACATACAATGGCTAACATTCAAGGAAATAATGCATAATTTGCAACAAACATATATTCCTCTAGGGCATAAAAACCCAAAAGGAAAAGTGATCCAACCATGGCTAGCAAAAGAAATTAAAGCAAGTATTAAGTCAAAGGAGGAAGCTTATAAAGTAGCCAGAAAAAGCAGTCCGCCTCAGGATTGGGATCTTTTTAGAAATCAGCAAAGGGGGACCAAGAAATTGACAAAGAAAGGGAAAATGGAATATGAGCACAAACTAGCAAAAAATATAAAAATGGATTGTAAAAGCTTCTATAGGTATGTGAAAAGGAAAAGACTGGCAAAAGTAAATGTAGGTCCTTTACAGTCACATACGGGAGAATTTCTAATGGGGAATGAGGAAATGGCTGAGAAATTAAATAAATACTTTGTTTCTGTCTTCACAGAGGAAGACACAAAAAACCTCCCAGAAATACGAGAAAACCAAGGGTGTGACGAGAATGAGGAATTTAAAGAAATTATTATTAGTAAAAAAACAGTACTAGCAAAATTAATGGGACCAAAAGTCGATAAATCCCAAGGACCGGATGACCTACATCCTAGGGTTTTGAAAGACGTGGCTATTGGAATAGTGGATGCATTGGTTGTCATCTTCCAAAATTCTATAGATTCTGGAATAGCTCCTGCAGATTGGAGGATAGCAAATGTAACCCTGCTATTTAAGAAAGGAGGGAGAGAGAAAACGGAGAACTACAGACCTGTTAGCCTCACATCAGTAGTTGGGAAAATACTGGAATCTATTATAAAGGATGCAATAACTGGGCACTTAGAAACTAATAGTAACATTGGGCAGAGTCAGCATGGATTTATGAAAGGGAAATCCTGTTTGACTAACCTATTGGAGTTCTTTGAGGATGTAACTAGTGGAGTAGACAAAGGGGAACCGGTAAATGTAGTGTATCTGGATTTTCAGAAGGCCTTTGATAAGGTCCCAGACAAGAGGTTGGTGAACAAAATTAGGGCACATGGAGTTGGGGGTAATATACTAGCATGGATTGAGAATTGGTTAACAGACAGAAAACAAAGAGTAGGGATAAACGAGTCTTTTTCAGGATGGTAGGCTGTGACTAGTGGGGTACCGCAAGGATCGATACTTAGGCCCCAGCTATTCACAATCTAGATCAATGATTTGGATGAGGGGACTAAATGTAACATTTCCAAATTCGCTGATGATACAAAGCTAGGTGGCAGTGTCAGTTGTGAAGAGGATGTGAAGAGGCTTCAAGGGGATCTCAACAGGCTCAGTGAGTGGGCGAGAGCATGGCAGATGGAATATAATGTGGATAAATATGAAGTTATCCACGTTGGTAGAAAAAAACAGAAAGGCAGAGTATTTCCTAAATGGTGAAAGATTGGGGAATGCAGATGCTCAAAGTGACCTGGGTGTCCTTGTACATGAGTCACTGAAAGTGAATGTGCAGGTGCAGAAAGCTATTAGGAAGGCAAATGGTATGCTGGCCTTCATTACAAGAGAATTTGAGTACAGGAGTAAAGAAGTCTTACTCCAATTATATAGGGCCTTGGTGAGACCACACCTGGAGTACTGTGTACAATTTTGGTCTCCTTACCTAAGGAAGGATATACTTGCCATAGAGGGAGTGCAACCAAGGTTCACGAGATTGATTCCTGGGATGGTGGGACTGTCGTATGAGAAGAGATTGAGTAAACTAGGCCTGTATTCTCTTGAATTCAGAAGAATGAGAGGGGATCTCATTGAAGCATACAAAATTATTACAGGGTTTGATAGGATGGATGCTGGGAGAATGTTACCCTTAGCTGGGGCGTCTAGAACCAGGGGCCACAGCCTCAGGATAAAGGGTAGGCCATTCAGGACTGAGATGAGAAGAAATTTCTTCACACAGAGGGTGGCGAATCTTTGGAATTCTCTACCCCAGAGGGCTGCGGAGGCTCAGTCATTGGGTATATTCAAAACAGAAGTTAATAGATTCCTGACTAGTAAGGGCATCAAGGGATATGGCGATAGAGCCGGTGAATGGAGTTGAGGCAGAAGATCAGCCATGATCTCAATGAATGGCGGAGCAGGCTTGAGGGGCCGAATGGCCTACTCCTGCTCCTATTTCTTATGTTCTTATGTTCTAGGAGAAGCATCCGAGAAGGCGCCGAACACCTCCAGTCTCTTCGCCGGGTGCAAGCGGAAGCCAAGCGCAAGGAGCGCACGTCAACCCAAGCACCCCGCCCATCCGCCCCTTCAACCACCGTCTGCCCCACCTCAGCTGCGCACGCAACTTATGACGTCATTTCGTCGTGCAACGCCCTTTGTGCGCCCCAAACCGGAACTTCAGTCGCGCCCGCCCAATGTGGGCGTGGCGGTGTTAAGAACTGTGAAGTGGAACGCAGCAGAGGCCCTGCGGGCCTCGGGGAGCGCTAATTAAAGGGCACTTACACTGAACTATAAAGGCCAGCCATTTTGCTGCAATGACTTTTCTGCAACGGATTTCTGGACAGAGACCAAGGAAGAGACCTTACTGATTTGGCCCAACATAGGAGAGGTATTTTTGGCTTCTGGCCAGAGCTTGGAAATTTGCCTCATTGTGATTTCATTGTTTGCAAGTATATTATGGGGGCTGCATGGGGTTCCAACCCTCAGTTCCAGCATTATGTGCGAAGGGCTCGCAGACGCTGTGTGAGAGGGGCAGCCATGCCTAGACGCAGAGGGGGCATCAGGCGTCAGCAACGTAGGCCTTACCCACTCAGGGAATACCGCCAGCAGGTGTCCTATCTCACCATGACTGCCGCGCAGTGTGTTAAGAGGCTGCGCTTCAGAATGGAGGTGGTTGCAGAGATCTGCCAGCTGCTTCACAGAGATCTGCGTCCACAGCTGATGTGCAGGACGTCTCTGTCGGTGGAAGTGAAGGTCACGGTGGCTCTGAACTTTTATGCAAGCGGCTCCTTCCAAGCCGCTGCTGGGGACATAGCTAACATCTCCCAGTTCGCCGTGCATCGCTGCATCCGGCAGGTCACCGATGCCCTTTTCACAAGGAGACACCAATTCATCTCCTTCCCCATGACCCTAGAGAGGCAGGAGCAGCGTGCAGTCGGATTTGCGAGGATCGCCGAATTCCCCATGGTGCAGGGCGCCATTGACTGCACGCATGTGGCTTTGCGGGCACCTATGGACAATGCCGAGGATTACCGCAACCGGAAGGGCTACCATTCCCTCAATGTACAGCTGGCGTGTGACCACAGGCAGCGCATCCTAGCTGTCAATGCCCGCTTTCCAGGCAGCAGCCACGATGCATTTATCCTGCGCCAGACTACTGTGGCTGACATGTTCCAGGCACAGCCTCCCCCAAGAGGATGGCTTATCGGGGACAAAGGCTATCCTTTGTGTACATGGCTCATGACCCCGCTCCGCGCGCCCAGGACCCCTGCTGAGGAGGCATACAACGAAAGCCATCAAGCCACAAGGAACATCATAGGGCAAACGATTGGCGTCCTCAAGCAACGGTTCCGCTGCCTGGATCACTCCGGCGGATCTCTGCAGTATTCGCCGGATAGAGTCTCCCAGTTCGTCGTCATTTGCTGCATGCTGCACAACCTGGCTATCCGCAGGACTCAGGCACTGCCACCTCACGTTGGACCACCACCTCAGGAGGACGAGCAGGAGGACCATGAGGAGGAGGAGGAGGAGGAGTACCAGCCCAGGAGGGAGCCACAAGGTCCAAGGGCCGTCCGTCGGCGGCTTATTGAACGACACTTCTAGGCCCCCTGTCAGGGAATGGCTTGTGGCAATGAAGGCACATGAATGCAGCCGCTCCGCAAGCCCTCAGCCGGTTAATGCAACAACCACTTGAAACATCACACATGGACAAGCTGAATAAAGAAAAAGCTTTATTGAACAAACTCAGGGCCCTTCCCACATGAAACCCAAAAACAGACAACACCCCCAAAAAACAGTCAAAAACATATCTCACTCCCACAACCTGGGGAGGAATAACAAAACTTGTCCATCCAAATGGCCTTCATACTCGGCCTTACCAAAAGAACCCCCCCCATAGACAACACAACCACCCCCATATAAAAAAACATTTGCCAACACACTCTACTTTGTGTGCCGAGGGGGCGAGTCCTTGTCCAGGCTTTTCCGGCCCCTGGCCGACCTGCTGCTCCGCCTCAACCTGGGCCCCGTGGGTGCTGCAAGGCTGGGGGAAGGCTCCTGAGGGGCACATTGCGTGACGGCAGATGCCCTTGGGGGTCGGCCTGGACGAGCTCTGGCCCTCGAGGGGCCGGCTGCTGACTGCTGCAGCTGTGGCTGGGCAGCATCAGTCCCTCCAGCAGCTCGTCGCAGCTTCGCTGGGGGAGTGGCAGTGGCAGCTGCAGCAATGGGGGCAAGCTGGCTGATGCCAGGCGCTCGCTGCTCGCCTGAGACACTGGCACTCGGCCGGGCTGGCACTGCAGCAAGCGCAGCAATCTGGTGAAGGCCAGACCGCTGTGCTGCTGCAGCGCGGCGGGTGCCCTGGCGATGCCTGCCTGACACAGCGAGTGTGGCAGCAGTGAGTGCCCGTACTGCCCTGGTCTGTGCCCGCATCAGACCAGCCAATGACTGCACGGCACCACTGATCAACTGTCCACTCGCTGCCTGTGCTGCCCTGAATTCGTCCCGACTCGCGTCCTGTGCTGCCCTGAATTCGGCCCGACTCGCGTCCTGTGCTGCCCTCAATTCGGCCCGACTCGCGTCCTGTGATGCCCCGAATTCGGCCCGACTCGCGTCCTGTGATGCCCCGAATTGTTCGAGACCCCTGGCCTGTGCTGCCGCGAGTTGTTCGAAACCCCTGGCCTGTGAGGCCCCGAAATCGGACACACTATGAGCCAGGGACTCAATGGCCTCAGGCAACCATGCCACAACCCCCATGAACTCGGTGTGCCGACGATCCGAGTCCGCGGACATTTGATCAAGGAGGCGCACCTCCTGGGCGAGGACCGTCTCCGGACTGGAGGCCGGACTCTCCCTCTGGGGAGAAGGCAGCCGAGCTGCCCGACCCTTCCCATGTGGCTGCACGCCACTGGGCCCAGCAACTACACTCCCCTGCAACACTTCCCCCCTCTGGGGAGAAGGCAGCCGAGCTGCCCGACCCTTCCCGCGTGGCTGGACGCCACTGGGCACAGGAGCTACACCCCCCTGCAACACTTCCCCCTGGCTCGCCTCCAGGGAAGACGTGTCCCCTCCATTGCCATCCCCTGGCGCGGATGAGGGTTCCCCCGATGGGCCGCCTTCCTCTTGCTCCTCCTCGTCCTCCTCTTCCGAGGGACTGACACTCGCAGCTTCAGGGACCTCCTCCTCACCAGCTGAAAGCAGGAAGGCACAAAAGTAGCTTTAGAGTGAGGACAGGGCGTCAGCGAGGGAGGCATGAGTGGTGGCATTCTGCGCATTGGTCGGACAGTGGCAAAGGATGTAGATCTGAAGCGCAAGGGGAATGAGAGAGGTCCAAAAGGTCATGTCCTTACCATTGGGGCCCAGCACAGGGTCGGCATCTCCAATTGCAACGGGGCCAATCACCCGGGCACCCATGAGTCGACCCACGCGCTCCTCCAGGTCACTGAGCTGCTGGAACTGGGGACGGCCTCCCCCGGTGACAGTCCGGCTCTTCAGATTCTGGGCCAGCTTGGCCTGCAAGAGAAAGGACGGCCTCTAAGTGCAGTGTGGTGCCCTGTTGTTGTGTGCACTGCCTCCCATGTTCGAATAGCTTGGCCAGTGTGGTGCCCTGTTGTTGTGTGCACTGCCTCCCATGGTCGAATAGCTTGGCCAGTGTGTAAAGTGCAGAAAGTGCAATTGATGTTCATGCCAGTGCCATAGCTGCTGGATGAGGGCTGGCCATTAGGCCTTTGAGGTCCCTTTGCCCATAATGTGAGGTGCACATGCAAGGATGAGGAGGACACTGGAAAGGGTACTCACCCTGACAATCCGAGTGAGGTCGTTAAACTTTTTCCGGCATTGGACAACAGTCCGGGGGACATCGCAGGTGGCTGTGACCCTCTGGGCGATATCCCTCCAGGCTCTCCTGTACACCCTGTTGGGAGGCTTCTTGCCACTGTCCGGGAACAAGATATGGCTTCTCTTCTCCAAAGCCCGAACCAGCAGCTTTAAATCATGGCCAGAGAAGCGCTGCGCTCGCTCACGGGCCCTCTGCATCCTTCCTGGCGCTATTTCTCTCCAGCAGCAGTGTTTAGGCCTAGCTGGAGGGCTGCAGTATCCAGGGCGTGGCAGCAGACCAAGTCGACCCTTCCCCCTTTAAGAGCTGGCCGGCGCCAGGGTGTCTGCTGTCAATCAAAACATGACCGCACCTGCGCTGCGCCCGGCCTCGGCGGTATCAGTCTGCACCGCCGGCTTAGCGCCTAAGGATAGCCGTGCATCGCCAGTTTTAGCGCTCGAGCAAACTCCTTGGCCAAAGCTACTGAATTTCGGCGAACTGCCCTCCACTTTCCGGCGGGCGCAAACTTTAGCGGCCGCCCGACTTTACCGCCCCAAAAGTGGCTATACTGAATTTCTAGGCCAAAGAGCATAGGAGAATTTTTTTATGCAAAGGATTGTTAGAAAATGAATGTGGATTGCTAAGCAGATCAACACTAGCTCAAAAACCCAAAAGGTATGGAAGGATGTTGTCAAAAATGCAGCTGTTCGGAACATAGTGAGTGATTTCCGTCAAGTCTCTGGTGAGTGCCAGTGGTGTAGAAGTTCAGTACAATGGTTTCCTGTTGCTCTTGTTGACCTTGGCTGCAGAGCTTCACAGCAAAATTTGATGACAGCTTCCATGTTCAGTCAGAGCCACTAATCAAACATAGTCCCTACGGGAGCTCCAAATAACTGTTCCTCACACAGAAGAGTCTCAGCCTGGGGTAGATGGTAGGGACAGTATGTGCCTTTTATGCACTCAGCACATTTTTTTGCAGTCTTTACCATCTGCTCTTCCACAATGTCTTAGCCCACAATTGCTCCTGCAGGCTTTGAATTTCCATGAAGCAGTCCATGCCTGCATGCAGCAAGACCTGGACAACACCCAGGTTCGGGCTGATAAGTGGCAAGTATCATTCAGGGCCACACAAGTGCCAGACCCACGAGAGGTGGCAGCACAGTCAGGACGGAGTGGCCTTGGAAATTCTCAACACTGGGCTTGCGGCATGTGGTGAGAGAACCAACACGAGGGAAAAATCGACTTGCCCTCTTCCTCACCAATTTACCTGTATGTATCTGCCCATGACAGTGTTGGTGGAAATAACCACCACACAGTCCTAGTGGAGACGAAGATCTCATCACACTGAGGACACAGTACTCGTGTTGCATGGGATTACCACCATGCTAAACGGGATTGATTCAGAACAGATCTAGCAGCTCAAAAAAGGGCATCCACGAGGCACTGTGGGCCATCAGCAGCAGCAGAATTGTTCTCCACCACAATCTGTAACCTCAAGGCCCAGCATATCTCTCACTCTACCATTACCATCAAGCCAGGTGGAAAATTCTCCACTGGCTGGAGTCAGACCTAGCACAAAGGAAGCTGGTTGTGGTTGTTGGAGGCCAATCAATGTTCAGTGAGGAGTGTAGAAGAGCATGACATGAGCAGCACCAGGCATACCTGAAAATGAGCTGCCAAACTGGTGAAGCTACAACACAGGACTACATGCATGCAAAACAACAGAAGTAGTATGCTACAGAGCTAAATGATCCCACAAATAATGGATCAGATCAAAGCTCAGCAGTCCTGCCACATCCAGTCATGAATTGTGGTGGATAATTAAACAACTAACAGGAGGAGGAGGCTCCATGAACATCCTCATCCACAATGATGGTGGAGCCCAGCACACGAGTGCAAAAGACAAGGCTGAAGCATTCACATCCATCCTCAGCCAGAAGTGCTGAGTGGATGATCCATCTCGGCATCCTCCTGAGGTCCCCACCACCACAGAAGCCAGTCTTCAGCCAATTCAATTCACTCAGCATGATATCAAGAAACAGCTGAGTGCACTGGATACAGCAAAGGCTATGGGCCCTGACAACATTCCGCAACATTCCGGCTGTAGTGCTGAAGACTTC
This sequence comes from Somniosus microcephalus, assembly GCF_052327205.1. Lineage (NCBI taxonomy): Eukaryota > Metazoa > Chordata > Chondrichthyes > Squaliformes > Somniosidae > Somniosus > Somniosus microcephalus. Next base: position 56,033,647 of record NC_141003.1, read on the forward strand.
TGCTCCAGACTTAGCCATTCCTTTAGCCAAGCTGTTCCAGCTACAACACTGGAATCTATACAACAGTGTAAAAAATTGCCCAAGTACGTCCTACCACAAAAAGCAGGACAAATTCAATCCGGCCAATTACCACCCCATCCCACTCTCAATCAGTGTGATGGAATACTCTCCACTTGCCTGGATGAGTGCAGCTGCAACAACACTCAAGATGCTCGACACCATCCAGGACAAAGCAGCCTGCTTGATTGGCACCCCATCCACCACCTTAAACATTCACTCCCTCCACCACCGGCGTACTGTGGCTGCAGTGTGTACCATCTACAAGATGCACTGCAGTAACTCACCAAGGCTTCTTTGACAGCACCTCCCAAACCCACGCTCTCTACCACCTAGAAGGACAAGGGCAGCAGGCACATGGGAATACCACCACCTCCAAGTTCCCCTCCAAGTCACACACCATCCTGACTTGGAAATATATTACTGTTCCTTCATCGTCGCTGGGTCAAAATCCTGGAACTCCCTCCCTAACAGCACTGTGGGAATACCTTCACCACACGGACTGCAGCGGTTCAAGAAGGCGGCTCACCACCACCTTCTCAAGGGCAATTAGGGTTGAGCAATAAATGTTGGCCTTGCCAGCGACGCCCACATCCCATGAATGAAAAATTTTAAAAAACCATGTCATTATTTGTTAAGTTATATGACTGAGGGCTGAGAAGATACAGTTGTGCTGTTTTCAGGTTCAGGAGTTTGTAGCTTCCATTAACTTGTGCAGCAGTGTTAGAAAGCCGAAGTATTTATTTGATTCATTATATAAGAGCAGGGGTTGCTGAATCAACCTTGATTAGCTGTATTGACGAGATTGCTTCCAGCATGGAACGTGGACTGATCAGCACTGCAGCTAGCGCTGAGCAATATGCTGGTTTTATGTCTCAATAAATTGTTTTAGTTTTTATCCAGCTGTGCCCAGTACTCCATTTGAACTTTGTAATAAAGAGAGGCTCAAGGCTTGCCTTGTACTAAAGACATGTTGAAGGTCAAGTGCCATATATATGCGGTATGGTATTTGTATAGTAGACATCCACCATTTATATAGAAGTATACTATTTATACAACTGCCATACCTGACTGAAACAATGCCGAGAGCAGAATCTTCCATCACCAATCCTGTTTGTCTTGGCCTAAAGTATTGGCACATTCTGCAGTAATGCTACATCCAAGTTCAAAGTACGAGTCATATACAAACCATAACTCAGTGTGCACCATAGCTCCTGTATAAAAAAGTCAGAACCTAAATCTGTTAGATCCGTGATTCTGAGAGTATGCTGTTTTTCAATAATCACACGGATGCTGTAACTTAACGATAAACAGGTATTTACTGGAGGAGGGTAGTCTCAAGACTGGGGGTACAGAGGCATGTGCAAGGCTTATATACAGGTGTGGTCACTGCCGGTACTACAGTATACAGGAGCTGTAAAAGTAGTTCTGTCTTAAAGGCACATACACTACAATTCCTCCACTTTTGGATTACTAGTACCCCTAATATTCAAATAACAATTAACACTTTAACATGTACATTAAACAACAATAGTCCGTTTATAGATTCAGTCTTTGGGGCGGCTTCCTGACCCTTTCGGGATAGCGCCTTTCCTGAGGTTCTTGTTCTTGGTGCAGAGGCGATTTTGACCCCTTTTCATCGGGTAGTTCATCGGGTTCCACTGCTACTGGTTCTGAGGTAGATGCTACCGGTATGTCGGGTTCATCCCCAGGTACTCGAGACATGGGGTTGACGCGTTCCTGTGACGCTAAGATCTGATTGACGTGGCGTCTCACAATGTTCTCCCCGACATCCACTGTGTACATTAATGGCCCCTGCTTTGTGCATATCGTTCTGGGTTGCCATTTCTCTGTTCGATAGTCACGGGCCAAGACTGGTTGTCCTACATTGAAGCTCCTTGTCGGCTTCTCATTGATGTGCTGGAATTGTTTGTCCTCAACATTTCTTCGCACATTTGGTCTGAGCAAGTCCAGACGAGAACTCAACCTTCGGTTAAAGAACATCATGGCCGGGGTCTGGTTGGTAACTGCATGTGTCGCGTTTCGGTAGGCTAATAAGAAATTGTCCATCTTATGCTGTAGTGGAATTTCATCGTCGCACATGGCCTTTATCGCCTTCTTAAAGGTTTGTACGAACCTCTCAGCCAATCCATTTATGGCTGGATGATACGGGGCGGATGTGTAATGACTTACCCCATTCCTTCTCATAACTTTTTGAAACTCTTCGGACACAAACTGTGGTCCATTATCAGAGCAAATCTGCTCTGGCAAACCGTTTCTGGCAAATATGGTCCGTAGGACTGCAATCGTTTTCTCTGTAGTGGCTGAGGACATTTTTATCACCTCAGGCCACTTTGAATGAGCATCTACTTCTATTAAGAACATTGAGTCCATGAATGGACCAGCAAAATCAATATGCACCCATTGCCATGGAGAGGAGGGCCACTCCCATGGGTGTAGAGGGGCATGTGGTGGTGCATTTTGGACCTTCTGGCATCCTAAGCAGCTCTTAGTTAGGTCATCGATTTGTTGATCGATTCCCGGCCACCACACATAAGCCCTAGCAAGGCTTTTCATTTTCACTCCCCCCAGATGACCTTCATGTAGCTCATTTAGCACTCTCTCCTTAACTTGGGTGGAATCACCACTCTGGATCCACACATCACTGTCCCCTGGCATACTGACAGCTGTTCTCTTCTGGATGAGAATGCTGGCAACAGTGAGTCGCCATGTGTTGGCCATCCCCTCACCGTCAAATCATATACCCGAGACAGCGTCGGATCATTGCGGGTCTCCTTCTTTATATCCGCGTTCGTTACTGGCAATCGTTCAATTATTGACGAATAAAATATCTCGATAGGGTCCACTGCTGGTGCTTCCTCCACAGTAGGCAGTAGCAGGCGCGATAGCCCATCAGCGTTCCCATGCTGTTTCGTGCCTTTATATTCTATTTCATATTGATTCGCCCCTAGAAACAGGGACCATCTTTGTAACCGTTGTGCAGTCATCACTGGAACGCCCTTCTTAGGATTAAAGATGGAGACAAGTGGTTGGTGGTCAGTCAGCAAGGTGAACTTCTGCCCATGCAGATAGTGGTTGAATTTTTTTACTCCCCATACTAGGCTGAGGGCTTCCCTGTCAATCTGGGCGTAGTTGCGCTCGGCTGAGGTTAGTGACCGAGACGCAAAGGCTACTGGCCTCTCCAACCCGTCTGGGAATTTGTGCGACAGCACCGCTCCAATACCATAGGGTGATGCATCACATGCCAAACAAATTGGTAGCGCTGGGTTGAAATGGGCCAACACCTCTTTTGATGTGATCAATTCTTTACACTTCTGGAAAGCTCGTCTACGTTCGTCATCTCACTTCCATGGTACCCCTGTTTGCAGTAGGGTGTTCGGTGGGTGTAATACCGTGGACAAATTTGGTAAGAACTTGTGGTAGTAGTTTACCAGCCCGAGGAACGACCTCAGTTGTGACACATTTTCCGGTGCTGGAGCCTTGACTACTGCCTCAATCTTTTCAGGGGACTTATGTAACCCCTCTTCATCGATGACGTGGCCACAATACGAGATCTGTTTCTGGAAAAACTCGCACTTGTGGCGATTAGCTCGTAGCCCATACTCCTTTAATCTGGTGAGCACCTTCTCCAAGTTGGCGAGGTGATCACTGTCATTTCTGCCCGTGACCAAGATGTCGTCCAAATAACACTGGGTCCCTGGAATCCCTTGCAGGACTTGATCCATTGCCCTTTGCCAGATAGCCAGAGCCGAGGCTACCCCGAACACCAGCCAGTTGTATTGATAGAGACCTTTCTGAGTGTTAATCGTAAGGTATTGTTTCGAAGCTTCTTCTACCTCCATTTGCAAGTACGCCTGGGCTAGATCAATTTTGGTGAAGCGTTTACCTCCAGATAGCGAGGCAAAAATATCCTCAATTCGTGGAAGCGGATATTGTACCGTGTGAAGGATTGGGTTCACTGTCACCTTAAAATCCCCACAGATGCGGACCCTCTTTGGTTCCCCAGGCGTATTACTCAATGACCTCTTCATTACAGGAACGATGGGCGTAGCCCACTCGCTCCAGTCCACTTTGGACAGTACTCCTGAATGTTCCAACCCTTCCAGCTCTACTTCGACAGCTGGTCTGATTACATAAGGCACTGGTCTGGCCTTAAGAAACTTTGGGCTTGCATTTTCCTCTATTTTAATCGTTGCTGTTATGCCTTTTAGTGTTCCGAGTCCCTCCTGGAACACTTCTTTTGCGTCAGTTAGCATTTTTGACAGTCGTCCAGGTGTGACGTCGTCATCCTTTATGGCCTCAACCTTCAGTGCCTGTATGGAATGCCAATCTAATTGTATCTTCCGGATCCATTCACGTCCTAGCAGTGGTGGTCCTCCATCTGGCAATACATATATATCAATTTTAGGTATTTCCTGGCCTTTATATATCACTTTCACCCTTATTTTTCCTTTGGGGTAGACTTTTTGCCCTGTATACGTCTTCAAGACAATCTCTGTAGCTTTCAAGGGTACATGTGAAAATAGCCGCTTGTAGTCCCTTTGGTTTATGACTGTTAGGGCTGATCCTGTGTCCAATTCCATTTTCACTTGGACTCCGTCTATCTTGAGTGTAACCCAGATAGTCTGGTGATCCTCCATTTTGGTTACCTTATGTAGTTTCAGACAACCCAGCTCCTTGCTTCCGGAGTCTGTGTCACTTTTCTGTTCGTCTGAACCACTGTCCATCACCTGGTGTACCTTTTTGTACTTCTCCTGTGGAGATTTCTCACTGTTGGTTTTCTTCCCAGACCTGCAGACTCTTGCTATGTGTCCTGCTTTTCCACACTGTCTGCACACTTGGTCCTTGAACCAACAATCCTTCTGGTCATGTGTTGTTCTGCCGCAGCGATAGCACTTCCCTGTTCCATAGGACATTTCATTGGTGCCATATTCTTGCGGTCTCCGTTGTATCTCTGCAGCTCCCCTTGCGGCTGCTTCGTGTGATACTGCCATACTGAAAGCCTTGTCCAGCGTAAGATCCTTTTCTGATAGAAGCCGTTTCTAGGTTCCTTCACTTTGTAGCCCACACACAAACTTGTCCCTTAACGTATCTGCTAGTCCCGCTCCAAACTGGCAGTGTTTCGATAGCTTGCACAGTTCCGTTAGGTACTCGGCATTGCTTTCGTCTTTGTGTTGGTTCCTTTTATGGAACTTAAATCGTTCTGCTATCAGCAGCGGTGTGGGGTTTAAGTAGTCCTGTAGGATTTCTACTATGCATTCGAAATTCTTGTTCACCGGCTTCTCTGGGGTTATTAGATTTCGCAGTAACCCATAAGTTTTTGCACCCATGGAATTTAACAAAACCAGTGCTTTACTAGCATCTGGCACTTCATTCGCCCTACAGTACACCTCAATACGTTCCACATATGTCGCCCAATCTTCGACTTCATTGTCGAACGTAGAGATACTGCCACTCTTCGGCATCCCTGGGTGTGATTTAACTGTCAAAAATGGCGTCTCCCGCGCTTCCCCTTCTTCTCCGCTGGCACAAAATAGCATCTCCCGCGCTTTCCTTCCTTCCCGCGCTCGCCCTTCTTCTCCGCTGCGGCTTCTAAAAATGGCGTCTCCCGCGCTCTTCCTTCTTCTCTGCGGCTCAATGGCGTCTCCCGTGCTCTCCCTTCTTCTCCCCACGGACACTGTTCAGCCCTTGCGCCCTGGCTGTGCTCTGCGCGTTCTTTTTTTTTTCCTCAACGCCGCTCGGTCCTGAACCCGGCTGTTGCTTTACCCTCTCTCTCTCTGGTTTGTTTTTGGGTTTTTTCTCGACGCCGCTCGGTTTTCAACCCCCGGCTGCGCCCTGTGCGCTTCACCCTCTGTCTTACCCCGTCGACGCTGCTCGGCTTTCTCTCCGCCGTCGGTCGGCTCCAGCCGCTGCTGTCCGGGAAGGGTCTGCGGTGGACCTGTTGTCAGTCTCTTGCTGATCGTCATGGCTGGGGAACCAAGCCCGGCTCTCCACAGCCTCCCCTGCGATGTTCACTCTCTGCCGGATGACTGGGCGGTTGCTCATGGTCGACGCCCATGTTCCTGGCCTCGACTTTTTTTTTTTTTTTTTTTGTTACACCGCCCTCCCGGAGCGAATCCTCGAAGGGAAATGCAGAGTTGCAGGTAGATTCGAATCGACACTCGTCACCACTGTTAGATCCGTGATTCTGAGAGTATGCTGTTTTTCAATAACCACACGGATGCTGTAACTTAACGATAAACAGGTATTTACTGGAGGAGGGTAGTCTCAAGACTGGGGGTACAGAGGCATGCGCAAGGCTTATATACAGGTGTGGTCACTGCCGGTACCACAGTATACAGGAGCTGTAAAAGTAGTTCGTCTTAAAGGCACATACACTACAAAATCTATTATTGAGATATTAAAATAATGTTTGCTGAACTTAATATCTGAGCTGCATGTCACCCAGCCTGTTGATCCAGATTTTATTATCCTGTATATTAAACCTTATATTCATTTCCTTGTAGACCTTGTTATGGGTCTCACATTCTTTGCAATTTCTGTGAACAGAAACCAACAGTTGGGACGGAAACTTCTGTTCTGGGGAAAACAAAATGGCACAACAACCTTCAATTAAAAATAGTCTCTCAAATTTTTGAAGGCGTTGGAATAAAAATGAGATTGTTTTCTGTAGTGCACCTTGAGGAGAATACAACTTTAAATAATGGCATGCAAAAATAAAAATAATTTTTTTTGGTCGTTCTTGACTTGATGTGATATGTCCACGATATTTCTCGATTGTGCAAAATGATCAGTTTTCATGGTGTTGGTTGAGGGAGGAATGCTGGACAGGGCACCAGAAACAACCACATGCTCTTCAAATACACACTAATATTGAATAGGAAGTTCATCTATTAAATAGAAAATGTATAGTTAGTATTTGTTCCGGACAAACAGCAGGTACTGCAGCATGTTCACCATGTGTTAAATGTACTTCTACATTAAATCTTAGTCAAAACAATGCAGTCTGTCTGCTGGGAGAACGGAAAGACCCTTACTTTGTAATAATGATAAAGATACATAATTGAACTAAGATGTTATTGTTAACAAGGATCTTTGTATAATTTATAGGCAGAATCATTGACTTTAGAACATCTCTTCTATCATACAGTCTATTAATAATTGATTTAATTATATGTTGGATTGGAATTCTTAATAAAACAATGCAGTTCGGGCTTATTCCAATAATTTGTGGTGAGAATACAACAAAATAGAGACTTTGCTCAACCTTGTGGGGAAAGTGAGTAATTGAAAGATTACAGTTGCATTTTAGAACGCCCTAAATTATCCTCAATAGCCCTGGGTACAGACAGTAATGTCACCACAATCTTTTACCAAAACAGCTTGGCACCGAAACATCTATCTGGAGGTCATACACTTTAAGACCTGAAAATTGCAGTGAGATGATTGCAGTAAAGTTACACCTAACACCATATTGAATGCTGCTTTAAGTGAGTTGCTTCTTTGTATCAAGACTTCCATTACTTGCAAGCCAGATATTTAGGAAAACAATGCTACTTTAAGATAATTGACCAATAGACCCTGAATAATAATATTGTTTGGATTTAATTCAGCATCAAGTGTACACCAATGTGAATAAAAAAGATTTATGTCTGACAGCAGTCTTCTGTCACTTGGAAGGAAACTAGTGCAATGTCTATTACAATACTAAGAGAGCTGTTTCTTTTTTTCTAAGTGTGCACAGTGCTCACAGTGCAGACAATAAATATCGGCCCAAAATTTGCAATCGGAGGCTTCCTCCAACCTGTAAAATCGACGAATTTACCTGGTGGCCCGGGTGGTATGGAGACTTGCAATCCTGGGCCGCTCCGGGTACGCGCGGGCAGAGGCCCGTGTATCCCAGGGGCACATGCGGTTTGCAAGCACCCCTGGGATCACGTGGGTCAGCCCAACCAATAAAAGAAGGGATACCCATTCACACTTATGGGAGTTCTGTACGTACGGAATCCCCATAAGTATGAATGGGGATCACTTAAAAAATACACGAACACATGAAATAAAATTTTTAAAAATATATATTTAAAATTAATTAAAATTCCATTTAATTAAATAGCTTAAACAAAAATGTAATTTTTTGAAAATTTATGGGGGAGAAATTCGGTATCGCCCCGTTTGAGGCACAATTATCGTCCGGGCGCTAATTATCGCCTCCGACTGCAAACTTGGCTTCCATCGCCCCTGGAGGTGATTGGAATGCTAAATCAGGCACTACACACCTCTCTTAAGGTGCTAACGCCAAGGAGTGAGGCGTTATCTCAGAGCGCTGGCGAAGCTCATGTGATGTCAGTCAGCAATGGAACGCAGACACACTGGCGCCGGCCAGTTCTTAAAGGGGAGGGTCGATCTTGCCCTCCATCCACACCCTGTTCATTGCAGCCATGAATCTTGGCCTGGAGAGACTTGTACAGCAAATCTGCTGGAAAGAACAATGGAGAGGCCCAGGGAAAGAGCTCAGAGTGCAGCCCCCATAGTCTCTTCTAAATCGATGCAAGGAAGGTCAAATCAAAATGAACCTGCAAAGCGCTGCTCAGTGCCCAAAACTCCTTCACACAGCATTGAATCTCTCCAGAATTCTCTCTCTCTCTCTCAGAATGCGGGTGCAAAAATGTCGCCGACAAGAAAAGGCAGGAAGCGGTCGGATTTAAATAGCGCTCCCCCAGTCCCTTTCCGACTGCAAAACGTTCCCCTCAACCTGTTGTTGCTAGCAGCAGGTGGTAAGGCAGGGGGCGCCACTCAATATCCGGTCCGGGGCACTACCGGGGTGTTGCATGCTCGACTGACATCACGACCTGCTGGCGCAGGAGATCGTGGTGGTAGTGTTTAACACCGCCGCAAAATGTCTGATCAATTTCGCAGTGGTGCAAACATCGCCGCGCCCGGGTGCTAGTTGCTTTGCACCCCATTAGCGCCCCCTTAAGGCGCTAACGGGAGACGCAAAGCAACCGAATTTTTCATCCTGTATGTTTTAACGGGGCTAAAAATAAACTTACCTTATTGGACAGGGTTTTTAATGTATAAATGAGTGATAACATTTTATTTTTCCATTTTTAAAAATTCTTATGCTGGTAAAAGCTGGCCTTATGCCTGCTTTTACCAGGTGTAAGAATTTCACGGGCATTCAGCGGGTGGAAGTTGGGCAAATAGCGCAACTGTCCACCTGCAGAGGCCCTTTTCCCAGGGATGTGGAGGATCTGTCAAGAGGATTCTTGACAAATCGCAAGTTCCGGGTTATAGCGCATGCGCTTTGCATACCTAAACCCAGAATTTGCATGGCCCCTACGGACGCGTACACATCTTGTACGCCCCCATAGGGGGGTCGCAAAATATGGCCCAATATTTCAGTCCATACAATCCTGACTGACTACTGGTGTGCCCACTTTATTTTAAAACCTGTTTTGTAATTACTGTTTGCGTTCTATTTACCAGTACATTATTTGTCATCCTATACAATACATCACAATATTACAAAGGACAATGGATTTCAGAGCTGGCCAGCAAGGCAACTAAACAACAATAGCTTGTTGGTCACTAAACTCTCTAGTGGATTGCAATTCACAGTGGCCTTGTAGCTGAAAACTTGCCACTGACTTTAACACCATACTGAAAACTCAGTCTGTGATGGTAAACAGGTTTTGTCAGGGACCATAGCAATCCCAAACTGGAAATATGCATTCAATATTTCACAAGAAGTTATGGAGGAAGATTTCTTCTGTTTGTTATTTGTGGTAAACTGTAAATGCAAATAGAAAGAATGTGCTTTCAATCTCAGTTCACATATTAAACAGAGAAAATCTGCCCCCAATGTCATATATTATGAAAGTCACTAATTTTACAGTTTATATCATGGATTATTTGTATAATCCAGTAGAGATCATCATTTGAAAACATTGCAGTGATTACATCATGATTAATAATCCTTCAGTCAATAAATCATTACATAGCAATTGTATGATGGATCATATCATGGCTCACTAATTAATTGTAATTTCCTACATTACAACAGTGACCACACTTCAAAAAGTACTTAATTGGCTGTAAAGCACTTTGGGACGTCCGGTGGTCATGAAAGGCGCTATAGAAAGGCAAGTTTTTCTTTCTTACTAATTACAGAAAAAAACAGTGATTGTCCTATGTTTCACTAAAGAACTTCAGCTCCCTTGTAATTTCCCTACAGTACATTCAGTACCTGCACACAAGCAACATTCAACTGGTATGCAGAAGAAGAATAAACTGTATGAGAGGACAAGATCAGCTGGTAACACATTAATCAGTGTGTCCCCCACCAAACCCCTGATGACTCTTCAGGAAAGGAAACTAGTTGCTGAGGGACCTGTGCTTGATTTAATTTCGACGTGTACACAATCTTTTCTAGGTCCTATAATAGACAGAACTATGCTCTATAATATATTACCGTGTGGAAATGTGGAGTCAGTGTGGCACCAGTTCAGCGCTGTGCATCCATATACTGTAATCTCTTCTTCTTCTTCTTAGGCAGTCCCTCGGAACCGAGGATGACTTGCTTCCACATTAAAAATGAGTTCGCAGGTGACTGATGAGTCCAATGCGGGACCTACAGTCTCTGTCACAGGTGGGGCAGACAGTGGTTGAAGCGGTGAGTGGGTGGGGTGCTTGGGGTGACGTGCGCTCCTTGCGCTGCCTGCGCTTGGCTTCCACTTGCACCCGGCAAAGAGACTCGAGGTGTTCGGCGCCTTCCCAGATGCTTCTCCTCCACTTTGTGCGGTCTTGGGCCAGGGATTCCCAGGTGTCGGTGGGGATGTTACACTTTTTCATGGAGGCTTTGAGGGTGTCCTTGAAGCGTTTCCTCTGCCCACCTGGGGCTCTCTTGGTCACAATGCAGGTTCCGCCCACTAAGGGGCACAATGGACATGATCTTCACCACACGTCAATTACAAGAGAAATGCAGGGAACAGCACCAACCGCTGTACATGGCCTTCTTTGTTCTCACAAAGGCCTTTGACACTGTGAACCGTGAGGAATTATGGAGTGTCCTCCTCAAATTTGGCTGCCCTCAAAAGTTTGTCACCATCCTCCGCCTGCTTCACACCGACATGCAAGCCGTGATCCTGACCAACGGTTCCACCACAGACCCAATTCACGTACGAACCGGGGTCAAGCAAGGCTGTGTCATTGCATCAACGCTCTTCTCGATCTTCCTTGCTGCAATGCTCCATCTCACCCTCAGTAAGCTCCACGCTGGAGAGGAGCTAATTTACAGAACAAATGGGAAACTGTTCAACCTCCGTCGCCTCCAGTCCAGATCCAAGGTCGTCCCATCCCGTCATCGAATTACAGTATGCAGACGACGCTTGCGTCTGCGCTCACTCGGAGGTCAAACTCCAAACCATCGTCAACACCTTCACCGAAGCGTACGAGAGCATGGGCCTTACACTAAACATCCGTAAGACAAAGGTCCTCTACCAACCTGCCCCCGCCACACAGTACTGCCCCCCAATTATCAAAATCCACGACAAGGCCTTGGACAACATGGACCACTTTCCATACCTCGGGAGCCTACTATCCATGTAATATAGACAGAAAGAAGACACATTTTCTCCAGACTTTGCTTAAAAGGAATACTGAATGATCATCCCAAAAAAGCCTGTAATTATTCCCATCTCTCTGCAATTGCCTTCCCTAAAACAAATGAAGCTGCACAATGTTTCCATTCTCTGTAAGTAATTGGCTCCAAAGGCTTTATTCCTCGATACTCCCAAAAGATGTGTAAAATAGCAACAACTTCGCCGTACTTTTGCCAGAAACAAGTTGGCACAGCAGGGTTCCATCTGTTCAATAGCTCGGAGATGGAGGGAGTTCTTTGTGGTATCCAGGCTTTTTATTCTACATAGCAAAATCAGTAACACAATACGCTATAAAATATTATAACAAAGTGGTCATTGATAGCTCCAATGGTGAGCTTGCTGCCTGAAATATGGCTGAACCAAACTGGGCTTGTCATCATGCTGCCAATAAGTTGCAGCTGTCAATACTCCATTGCTTATCGACTATCAAAGAGGAGCTCCTCTATAATCATTGTTGTGGTTATTTTCTCTTTAACTGTGGGTATGTTTCTCTACATTTTTATAGAGAATTTGTTCTAACTATACAAACTATGGAAAGACTATGTGAGCGACTTTCAACTGCCGCCCGTAATAGTCTCACCTGGAAAACGGACAACTGGCAGAGGAAAATCGGGTGGCATCTTGGACACCCTTTTGACACCCAAGGCCCGCCTGGTGCAATTCTCAGGCAGGTTTTTAATGGGCGGCCAGCTATGTTCCCGCTAAGCTGCCCGTGCACGCGGCTGCCCAGTCATCTGAAATGTCCTGCGCAGGCTACTCACTGGCTTCTCCATCATGAATACCGTGCATGCGCAGAAATTTAAAGGGACCGCGCATTAAAAGAAACAGACCGTGCAGAACAAAGCGCAGCTCACAGGGAACGTTGGCAGCCAGCACTCTTGCCGAGAGACTGTTCAAATATTCAAATTGGCGTCCTACGCTGATTGTAGTTCTCCGATTGGCATCTTCCTGTACAAATAGGAAGAGTGAGATCCACACACACTAGGCCCAGTTGTACTAGGCATTGAGTGGCCTAACCAGCGGTCTTTAACTACTCCCTAAACCTCTCCACCTCCCTTTCCTCCTTCAAGGCGCTCCTTAAAACCTACCTCTTTAACAAAGCTTTTGGCCATCTGCCCAAATATCTCCTAATGCGGCTCGGTGTCAAATCTTGTCTGGTAACGCTCCTGTGAAGCGCCTTGAGATGTTTTACTGCATTAAAGGCGCTATATAAATGCAAGTTGTTGTTGTTGTTTGATCAAGCACTGAGCTCAGAAAATTAACACTTGTCCAAACAGCTCTCAGAATACTGCTGGACAGATTGACACTCGTGCTTTGCATTCAACAGATATTAGCTCATTAAACCATCCTCTCCCCACAGGGAAAGGGTAGGGCCCATTAGGGACCAAAGTGGCAATCTGTGTGTAGAGCCAGATGATGTAGGCGGGGTTTTAAATGAATTTTTTGCATCTGTGTTCACTATGGAGAAAGACGATGTAGACATAGAAATCGGGCAAGGGGACTGTGATATACTTGAACATATTAGCATCGAGAGGGAGGAGGTACTAGCGGTTTTAGCAGGCCAAAAAGTGGATAAATCCCCAGGCCCGGACGAGATGTATCCCAGGCTGCTGTGTGAGGCAAAGGAGGAGATTGCAGGGGCTCTGACACAAATTTTCAGAACCTCTCTGGCCACAGGGGATGTACCAGAGGACTGGAGAACAGCTAACGTAGTACCATTATTCAAGAAGGGTAGCAGGGATAAACCAGGGAATTACAGGCCAGTGAGCCTAACATCTGTGGTAGGGAAATTATTGGAAAAAATTCTGAGGGACAAAATTAGTCTCCACTTGGAGAGGCAAGGATTAATCGGGGATAGTCAGCAAGGGTAAATCATGTCTGACCAATCTGATTGAATTTTTCAAGGGGGTGACTAGGTGTGTGGATGAGGGAAATGCAGTGGATGTGGTATACATGGACTTCAGTAAGGCTTTTGACAAAGTCCCGCATAGGAGACTGGTCAAGAAGGTAAGAGCCCATGGGATCCAGGGTGCCTTGGCACGTTGGATCCTAAACTGGCTGAGTGGCAGGAGGCAGAGGGTGATGGTCGAAGGCTGCTTTTGTGACTGGAAGCCTGTGTCCAGTGGGGTACCTCAGGGATCGGTGCTGGGTCCCTTGCTATTTGTGATCTACATAAATGATTTGGATGAGAATGTAAAAGGTATGATCAGTAAGTTCGCAGATGACACGAAAATTGGTGGGGTGGTAAATTGCGAGGAGGAAAGCCTCAGGCTACAGGACGATATAAACGGGTTGGTCAGATGGGCGGAAAAGTGGCAAATGGAATTTAACCCTGAAAAGTGCGAGGTGATGCATTTTGGACGGACAAATAAGGCAAGGGAATACACAATGAGTGGTAGGACCCTAGGAAGCACAGAGGGTCAGAGGGACCTTGGTGTACATGTACATAGATCCCTGAAGGCAGTGGAACAGGTAGATAAGGTGGTTAAAAAGGCATATGGGATACTTGCCTTCATTAGCCGAGGCATAGAATATAAGAGCAGGGAGGTTATGATGGAGCTGTACAAAACGCTGGTAAGGCCACAGCTGGAGTACTGTGTGCAGTTCTGGTTGCCTCACTATAGGAAGGATGTGATTGCTTTGGAGAGGGTGCAGAGAAGATTCACCAGGATGTTACCTGGGATGGAGCGCCTCAGCTATGAAGAAAGACTAAACAGGCTGGGGTTGTTTTCCTTGGAGCAAAGAAGGCTGAGGGGGGACCTGATTGAGGTGTACAAAATGATGAGGGGCATAGATAGGGTAGATAAAGAGGGAACATTTCCCCTTAGTAGGGGGGTCAATAACAAGGGGGCATAGATTCAAGGTAAGGGGCAGGAGGTTTAGAGGGGATTTGAGGAGGAACTTTTTCACGCAGAGGGTGGTTGGAGTCTGGAACTCACTGCCTGAAAGGGTGGTAGAGGCAGGAATCCTCACAACATTCAAGAAGCATTTGGATGAGCACTTGAAATGCCATTGCATACAAGGCTATGGACCAAATGCTGGAAAATGGGATTAGATTGGACAGGGCTTGATGGACGGCGCAGACACGATGGGCCTCTTTCTGTGCTGTATAACTCTATGACTCTATGGGCTAGAAATTCACTTTGGCCCCGCCAGCTGGCTAGCGCCCAAAAGTTAGCGCTGCGCGCGGAGCCAGTTGCGCCCGTCAGAAATTCAATTTTTGCGCCCCAAGTCGGAACCGGGCATTATTCCAGGGTGTGCCCGCCCCCGCTTGGGGCGCTGAAACTGAATTTCAGCGCTGTAGGTGCCGCAGCGCCACCCGCTGTGGAGCGGCAGGCTGCGGTACTGCAGGCCTCCTCCTTCTCTTAAGGGGGAGGTGCCTGCAACTCGGAGATCGCCGCTCGCTAGTGCCGGCAAATGAGCCCGGCACCACGGAGAAGTGCCGGGCTCCCGGAAAGCAGCCGGCAATGCCGCGGGGGGGGGGGCGTGGAGGAGGCCGGGGAAGGAGGTGCGGGCAGGCAGCCGCCAAAAAAGCGGCCGGCCGCACCTCCGCCTTAACTAGCGCCACTAAGGCTGCAGCACGGCGTGGTCTTCACATCGTTGTTTGCGGCCGCTGCGGAAGAGGCGGCCGCAACTAAATATGGGGGTCGGGCCGGTAGCGGGGCGGAACCGGGGCACTGCGCACACTGATGACGTCATCGGTGCTGGCGCAGCGCTACCGGCTACCGCCGCCATTACCGCAGCACTGAATATCAGCGCAAACTCCTCTACTGGCGCAGAAGCCCTCTTTGGGCGGTAACTGGGCGCAAAGCCCACTGAATTTCTGGCCCTATGACTCTATAAACAATCTACAAATTATAGGAGAGTAATGCCTTCAGTATATCAGATCATACTGTACATGCTCTGTGGCTTGTAGAAACAGTTAGCACTAGCCAATTTTAATACTCTGTTTGCTGTGGCCAGCAAAAAAAGAAACACATAACTACTCGAACATAAACAAGTACACCTCAACCCACAGTGACCTAAATTTAATATATAAATTCACATAATGGACTAATGAATAAGGTCAGAGAATGCGGAGACAGGGGCAAGTAGCAGAATGGATTGCTAGCTGGCTGCAAGACAGAAAGCAGAGAGTAAGGGAAAAGGGTAGCTATTCAAAGTGGCAGAAGGTGGAAAGTGGGGTCCCACAAGGATCGGTGCTGGGACCACTGTTCACAATTTATATTAACGATTTAGATTTTGGAATCAAAAACACAATTTTCAAATTTGCGGATGACACAAAATTGGGGGGGGATAGTCAATACTGAGGAGGACGGCAACAAATTACAAGAAAACCTTAATAAATATGCAGAATGGGCATATAATTGCCAAATTAATTTCAATACAGATAAGTGTGACGTATTACATTTGGGTAAGAAAAATAAGGAGGTCACATATTACTTAGAAAATAAGAATCTAAATGGGGTAGAGGAGCAAAGGGATCTGGGAGTAAAAATACACAAATCATTAAAAGTAGCGACACAGGTGAATAAGGCCAAAAAAATGCAAACCAAGCACTAGGGTTAATTTCTAGAGGGATTGAATTGCAAAATAGAGAAGTTCTGCTAAGCTTTTATTGAACCTTGGTTCTCCCACACTTGGAGTACTGTGTACAGTTCTGGTCGTCGTATTATAAAAAGGATATAGAGACCCTGGTAAGGGTGCAATAAAGATTTACAAGGATGATACCAGAAGTGCAAGGGTATATACCTATCAGGAAAGGATGAATAGGCTGGGTCACTTTTCTCTTAAAAAGAGGAGATACAATTATGAAAGGTTTTGATAGAATAGACACAGAGAGAGTGTTTCCACCTGGGGGGAAGAGCAAAACTAGAGGCCATCAATATAAAATAGTCACTAAAAAATCAAATAGGGAAATCAGAAGGATCTTCTTTACCCAGGGAATAGTTGAGGCGAATAGTATAGATGCATTTAAAGGGAGGCTAGATAAGCATATAAGGGAGAAGGGAATAGAGGGTTATGCTGATAGAGTTAGATGAGGCACGAGCGGAGCATAAACGCCGGCATGGATTATTAGGCCGAATGGCCTGTTTCTGTGCCGTATATTCTATGTAATTCTATGTAAATTTGAGCCAAATTTGAATAAAAATCCATTTAACCCAAACTAGGCCAGTTAGAGTCACCTCAGGTTCAGAATTAAGCTTGAATCACCTGTATAGACATAAATCAAAATGCAACTAATCAAAGTTCTAAATACTGACCAAGGTGTAGATGAGATTTGGCGAATTAACATCAAATTACAGAGGAGCTCAAAAGAGACAACTTTGAAAATAGTGTCACCCTGAGTAATTAAAAACTGCAGAAAAATACCATCGGTATTTAAACAAGATTCTGTTGCAGCAAAAATGCCAAAGTGAGGTTACATATATAGAAAATAGTTGTGCTAATATTATTTGGCATTATGGTTATTAGTTATATTGCAATGTTACTAACATCTTCCTTAGTACCAAATCTATACTAGAACTGAATCAGCAGGAATAATCAGCAACTTGTCAAAAAGACAATTTAATGTGCCGTTAATGGTCGCACATTATATCTCTGTACAAAACTAAATTACATTCACTTCAGCTATTTTGAAGTGCCTTTACTATTGGATCTATGGAAGGATTCTGTGCTACATCAACAATGATAAGATCAGCATTCTTCAGACAACCCTTCACTTTTTCCCTTTTTAAAATCAAAGAGTCATTTTCCATGGGGCAGGAATAGTGCTTTGCTTACATCTGCCAATTGCAGAGATGCAATCGCTGCAAACTGTGTATATAAATGTCCTAAATTATAGACTCAGGTTATTATAGATCCATACAGAAATGTTAACCCTGAAACTATTGTATGTGGATTGACAAATAGCAAGTAGAAATTAGATGTGGGAAACTCAGGCCTGGCCATCAAAATTAGACACACATTGAGCACACATTTGATAAGATTGAAGTGTCGGCCTCTACAAGGCACTCAGAGCTGCAGCTGCAGTGATTTGAAGCAACGTGCTGTAGGAATTGCCAAATTCCGATCTAAGAACTGAGGTCGACTCAGGCGATCAAACAAACAAGTTTTAATGCAGACTAACGAGTTTAAACAGTTTGTCGAGATCGATACAGGAGAACCACGAAAACAGGTCTTTGCTGGTCAGAGGCTCCACGAGGACTGCCAGGGCGGTCCCGTGGATGGCGTCATGACGTCATCACGTTTCTCCCACGCTTGGGTGGTCACGTGATTAGCGGCATGACGTCATCGTGTTTACCCACGCTTTGCCGCAGTCTTAAAGGGACCGCGCCCCGTGCATGCAAACAGTATGTACAAACACAGAAATCACTAACAGACTGGTACAGGCTTAGGTTGGAGTCAAACCTCGTTAAAGGGAATTATGTACAGTTGCTCAAAGTCCCTCAGTGGCTCTGCCACAGTGCCACCTTTTAGGACATTTCTATGCACGGTTTGCAGCAATTGCATCTGTGCAAACTGCAGATGTAAGCAAAGCATTATTCCTGCCCCATAAAGGCTGGTTTGACCTGCGCCTCCAACAGCAGCATAAATACCAAGTGACAACATCAAAGAGCAGTGCTGGGGTTTCACTATCATTGGCTCATACAGAGCTTCCCAGCCATCAGGGATGTTGTGCCACTATGGTCATTACTTACAACTTTAAAACATCTGTGCATGCGCTAGCTTGAGTGTGTGCATTTGCTTTGAGCTTGATGCAGCTGCTGTTGAGATTGCCCTGTAATAAAAGATGATTTTATTTTACAGGCTCACACAATCAACAGCAGTCCTTAGTGTAAATCACCGACTTGAGCTTGTTCTGACACACTGGCAATCCACTTTTTCATCAGTCTCCAGATGTGTCTTTGGAACCACGTCCTCCATGGATATAATCAGCCTGCAGGAAATTAGTTGCAGACGTCATATATAATAAGAACGACGTACAAAATTTGTTTTTGCATAGCTCTCGCATGACCTGAGCTGCACCAAGCAACAATATAAAAGCACCTATATTTCTACAGCAACAAGACTGAGTGCCACTATTAGAGAGCAGCTTCAGGATAAAGGTACTTCAATATAAATTCAGAAATTATATAACCAATTGGATGTAGGTTTCTGTAAGATCTGAAAAAGATGGTAATCAGGCTTAGTGCTGTAATAACGTGTGCATATTTGTTAATATTCCATTCACAACGCACAATTTTTCTTGTTCAGCATCATTATGATGACAGGCTCCCAGTACTATTAGCACTTGCTATTGGGACTCAATCCTATGAGGAGCAGGAAAACTGCATTGCTGTAGCATTTAACTGGCTGCAGCAACTTAAAAGGGCAGGCCACCTTTATAACATCAGGACCAAGGAGTACGTGCAAGATTTGTGTCTGCAGGTGCTGCAGCAGAGCCCAGAGTCCCATGTTTTCAGACTCTTCCTTAGAGATTTTATTGGGCCAAATAAGAGAAAAGAAAGATGTATTATTTGGGACCTAGGCAAAGAAGCCCACCAAAGGAATGGTCCAGGCACAGTCGGCGGACATAGCCTCACAAGTGTAGCCACGCTGAGAGGAAACAGTCACACTCTGTTACAATACAGTATTGCCATCACTGTGTTGATTACTATTTACAACTTACCAGAAATGAAGATGAAACAACATGATATCCTTTGTACTCCCTTTCTTCCCCTGAAAGTATTCTTGCCCTCACAGTCTAGCATGAAGGCAAGCAATAAAAGCCTCACATGATCCATTGTTGCTCATTTCCTGCACCTGCTATCACTCCTTTAAGGAACACTTGCTGACACCTGGGCTGCATGCCACATGATGGCAAGTACAGAGCCTTCACACTATGTACTTTCTTTTAAAAGAGGAAGGGGCCTAAAACGAATGCTGCAGCCTCCAGCTTCTCACCCCATGAGGAGGAAGTCCTGTCACTCTTGGACAGGAATGCAGGAGAAGCAGTAGGAGACATAAAATTGGGAGCAAAGATGCTACCTACAGGTTTCGCCTAATACTCATTTTGTCATGTACCTTCAATTCCTGTAGCTTACAAGTAACCTGTCATAAAAATACACTGGGAACGCTTAAAGCTGTATCTTGTACTGAAAGTGCTATGATTATCTAACTGAACAATACTTATGCATCCTGGGAAACTGAACAATACTTATGCATCCTGGGAAATTAGGTACATTGCACAAGCTCAGACTGCACAATTCAAACTCAGCTCGAAGACATAGGTCTGGCAAAAATATAAACTCCAAGCCCATCCTTTGGGAGACACTAAGGCCTTCAAGTGACAACTTTACTGAAAGCATTAAAAGGCACAAAAGACAATTCAGTGGATAAATTTAATCATGTTATTGTGAAATGTGTAATGTTGATTTTAAAATGTTGTTCAAATCCTCATTTTGGACATTACGGGTAAGATTTCCTTCTTCTTACCAGCTGTTTTTTGGGGTGTGTTGAGGCACTGAAACCACTGAAGGCAGTATGGCCTATGGCCACAATACCACCCCATGAAAGTTTCACCAAAATTCTCACCCTGGAAACCTGACCGTCACCAGTACTACATGCCAAGAGCCTGCCTCACCTCAAGTACACGAGGGCGAGCTGGTGTGGCCAACCTTTCCACAACATTTCGCCCAATTTCCACCCCAAACCCAGCCTCGAGAATACCACCACTATATCTGGCGATATAAACCGCACAGCAGGATCCCCGCACGGAGGAAGCGGTTTTTGATTTCCAGACTGCAGCTTGCGGGAAACCTGCCTACACAATGTTTTTGTTTGGTTTTTTTCTCTGGAACTTGAAATTCTACGGTGAGTAAATGTGTTTCAGTGATTTAGGGTGCTCATAATTTGCAAAAGAGCAGCTTTAATAGCTTATAACAGTCATTCAGATCCTGAGAGTACCTTGAGCACACTATTTCTGATTTTTTTTTAAATTGTACACAGACTTTTATTTCTGGATGGTCTTCCATTAATTCAGTGATGTTTCTGTGTCTTGGAGAACTAACAGGTATGCTTCAGTAAAGAAAAATCACCCAACACAACATTATTAATTAGTTAGCACAGAAAAATAATTATCTACTGACTTGTGTTCAATATAGGTTAACCAATTGTATTAACCATTGTTCACAGGTTAGAATCTAAGCAAAGGTCATGCTCAACCTCAAACAAGTGCACAGCATGAGTCAGAATTCTGCGTCAGGTACTCGGTTGAACTCCCACTTGTGTTAAATTAATAACAATGGATTTGGTAACCTAAGCAAAGGGTGAATGTTCACACATTCATAACTACCCAGCATGTTGGAATCCTGTCAAATATGCTCTAAAGAGTCCTGATATAGATGTCTGCAGCATCATTGGGCACAGTCTCTGTTGAAAGAGCCCAAGTGCAAGTGCTCACTATGGCCGCGATTTCGCCATCGGAGGCGGGATCGCAGCGGAAGAGATCGTTGGCGGGTCCCAGTCCCGCTCCCGGCTCCAGCCGCTCTGTGAAAAGTATTTTCCCCTGATTGGGCTTGTTAAGCCCACCCTGCATGTTTGCCGGCCAATTAAAAGGAAGCGGGTCTGATGACATCATTTGATGACGCATCATCAGCTGGTTTCCTTAAAGGGACCATGGCCACATTCATTTTGACAGTTGTGCTTTCAGCATTCTACAGCATTGAGGTGCTGCTAACACTGACAAGCACTGCGCAGAGGTGCACAGCTGCATCCAGGTTCTCCCATGTCTCCCTCCATATGCTTATGAAGGGAGTCACAGCACGCAAGGAGGTCCTCTTCCCTTCCAAGGGCGGAAGAGGCCTCCCCAGGAGACCAACACAGCCTGGTTGCACATTGCACAGGAGGGCACAAGCAGGGATGTGGTCAGGAGCACCAGGCTGCAGTGGCGCAAACCTTTCATTGATATCAGTAGATCACGAAATATTACTGCAAATCCATAAATGTGATGAAATATATTCCATTCATCACTGCCTGTGACTGTGGTCGGTTTCAGTGTCATTTCCCTTCCCCCAGTCCTCATTGTATTATGTATTGGAATGTGCTGGAATGTGCTGTGTGTAGGGCTCCGCCCATACCTGGCCCCTTTTGTAAGCTGGCTCAGTCTGGCCTCAGCCTCCAGAAGGAAGACATCTCTCTCTTTTACGTGTTACTTTCTAATTTAATAAAAGCCTTGTTTTGTTTCGCTAACATCGAGTCTCGGAACTTATTGAGGCGCATCACCGAACCTCACCCTACTGTGCCACTCATCACATTCCCATCACTCTGCCTTCCCTGCCCTACTCCTGCACATCCTTACTCACACCAACTTACCTTGCACCTCCACCCATCCCTCTATCTACATGATCACTTTCCCATCTCACTAGCCACCCCTCACATTCGCCCTCATCCCAGTCCAATCACACCAATTAACAACATACAAGGGTAGGCACTTGGGTGTTTTATGCAGTGTTCATGTAAATTTTCGATTAATGTTTTGTCAAACATTGAATTCTATATTTTCGACACTTTACCTTATTGGAAGGATCTGTGCTCACCTTTGGAAGTGTCTTAGTGAGTTCCAGTGAATGTTGAGATATAACTTCCCTCCCCCTCCCCTACAATTGTGAGGAGTGTGAAATGAAAGGCTTGGGCATTGTAGGGATGATTTATGGTGCTGGTGTGGGGTGGTGTCAACCTGGCGCATCATGTGGCAGCCAGGGTGTACATTGTTAAGTGAAGTAAATCTGGCCATGGTGAGGCCATCGCTGACGTCCTGAGCAGCAATGTTGTCGGATGATGATGCCCTGTGTAGCATCAGGTGATTGCGGAGAAGGATGGTGTTGTTATTGGTGATGTTGGTGTACCTGGTGATGTTGGTGTTGGGGCTGATCGTGGAGGGATTCAGAAGAGCAAGGTGAGATTTGTTGTTGGAATAGATGGCAGGCAAAGTAGAGATGACAGAAGCGATCTGTCAATGGTGAGAGAGCTTGCTCCAAGGAGGTAACAGTGGATAGAGAGTTTACTCCAAATACTTCCAAACTGTAGGCTCAAGCTTCTGACATCGGAAAGTGAACAGCTGTGAAATGGTAGCTTTCATACCACTTTTGCAGCTGTCACCTATTCACAGCAATGGGGAGACAGAGAACCCGACCTACTTACGTGACGTGATCTCCGAACGACGGGAACCTCGTTAAAAAAGTGGGAAAATAGAAAAAGGATGGCAAATAGTAGTTAACAAGCGTATAACAAGCATTTAACTATCTTAAATGCCTCCCCCACCGCTTGATGTCTGGTCTGTTCTGAAATCGCAGACCCGACATTTTGGAAACTTACATGGAGGCGGGTTCGCAGCGGGTTTCCAAGCCGCTGTCAATCATTTTGATTTTGACAGCAGACCCGCCTCCAAACCCGCACTCTGAGCGCCGGCAAAATTCAGCCCTAAATTCAAAGGGATACTAAAGCCATGACAGTATTTTTATTATTGGACAAGACTATGCCACTGTACTCCTGCTGTACCTGTGTTGGTAGAACAGTTCTTATTTCTAACTAGTAGAACTGAAGAAAGCGAACAACGGTATACTACTAAATACATGGTCCATGTCTCTGAGGCCTACAGGAGGGCAGGTATCATTACTGCTCTGTAGACCATGAGCTTGGTGCCGGGTTTGAGGTCCTGGTTTTCAAACACTCTCTTCCTCAGACAACCAAAGGCTGCACTGGCACACTGAAGGTGGTGTTGGACTTCGTCATCGAGATATGGAAAGCGGTCCAGCTTGTCCAATGCCTCATCGTGGATTTTGATAATGGGGGGGCAGTACTGTGTGGTGGGGGGCAGGTTGGTAGAGGACCTTTATCTTTCGGATGTTTAGTGTAAGGCCCATGCTCTCGTATGCTTCGGTGAAGGTGATGATGATGTTTTGAAGTTCGACCTCCGAGTGTGCGCAGACGCAAGCGTCGTCTGCATACTGTAATTTGACAACAGAGGATGGGACGACCTTGGATCTGGACTGGAGGCGACGGAGGTTGAACAGTTTCCCGTTTGTTCTGTAAATTGGCTCCACTCCAGCGAGGAGCTTACTGAGGGTGAGATGGAGCATTGCAGCAAGGAAGATCGAGAAGAGCGTTGGTACAGCAGGCACCTCAAAGCACCGGAGAGGTACCACCAATGCTGCCTCTGCAAGATCCTGCAAATCCATTGGCAGGATAGGCGCACCAACGTCAGTGTCCTCGCTCTGGCCAACATCCCCAGCATCGAAGCTTTGACCACGCTCGATCAGCTCCGATGGGCGGGCCACATCATCCACATGCCCAATACGAGATTCCCAAAACAAGCGCTCTACTCGGAGCTCCGACACGGCAAGAGAGCCCCAGGTGAGCAGAGGAAATGCTTCAAGGACACCCTCAAAGCCTCCTTGAAAAAGTGTAACATTCCCACCGACACCTGGGAATCCCTGGCCCAAGACCGCACAAAGTGGAGGAGAAGCATCCGGGTAGGCGGCGAACACCTCGAGTCTCTTCGCCGGGAGCAAGCAGAAGCCAAGCGCAAACAATTGAAGGAGCGCACGTTAACCCAAGCACCCCACCCACCCGCCCCTTCAACCACTGTCTGCCCCACCTGTGACAGAGACTGCAGGTCCCGTATTGGACTCATCAGTCACCTGAGAACTCATTTTTAATGTGGAAGCAAGTCATCCTCGGTTCCGAGGGACTGCCTAAGAAGAAGAAAAGAAGACTACTAAATATTATTAATAATATGGTTATAAGGTAACTATATACACATTTATGTATAAACTAAGAAAATCTAGTGGTGCAATCTATCATTGCAAAATTTTAGTGAACATAAAATCATAACTGATGGTATTCCAAGTATAATTTGTGAAAAGTCTAACGTGGTCTGACATATCAGCATGGTACAGAAGAGGTGCTTAGTGGTTTAGGTTAAATTAAAATGTCAATTCTTCATTGCAATGAAAGGATGAAGGGTAACCATGAGAATGCAAATGATACATGAATTTATCATTGTGTCCTGATTGTGGTAGATCAATGATTAACGCAGTATCCAGAGGTGTACATTTGGCACTGTTTTGGTATGTTGCTGTCGCAAGGTTTTATCTCCAGCCACACAGACACAGTCAAATCCAATTTATTATGGGTAAGGGAGTTCCCTTCGGGGGTAATTAAAGTGGTAATATCAGGAATAGGTTGCAGCTAGACTGTTGCTCATTGCACTTTAATTCTCCAAATTCTATAGCAGCATTTCCTCTATTCACATGGCCCAGATGAATAAATCTTTGCTGACTAGGGTAGTGAGAGTGATCACATTACTTATCATATATGATAATAGGTGAGTTTGTTCCAGTAGACGGCACTATAATAAAACTGAGGGTAATAGCACTGTGCAGTAAATGAACTGCTTTCCATCACCTTGTGTTTATACAGAAGCTCTTGCTATGATGGTGTGCCATGGTTATTATGAAGCTTTACTGAAGTTTTATTTTTAATTCCTAATTAATTGGATGAAATTCCCCTATGAGTAGGGTTTGGAAAATTTTCATCAACTCAACAATTTTTATTTGATGTTATAAAGAAATGTCAAACTATGTCTTGCACAAATTTATCTTTACAGAATAAATGGACTGGAAATTTTCAACAAAATTTCTATCAGCCTTGGTGATTTTTTGCTGTCCCATGGTGTATGCCAAGAAATGTTTTATTATGAGTGAATATATTAAATTATAAAGTAGAATGAAAATGTTTTAAAAGATTTTTAACTTAATATCAAATGCAACAAAGTGTGTGTGGTAACAATGTCACATCTCATTTTTACAAGGTCAGATGCCAGTTTAATCCATTTGCACAAGAACTGAACCTTGCAACTGTGCCCCAGCACACCTGCTCCATTTAATACAAATACTCATGAATTTGAATGGACTGAATTATGTTCCATTTGTTTTTCAATTTTTCTAAATGCAGCCAATACATTCTCACAAGAATTGTAAATTGCTAACCATAAACTTTTGAATTTTACAGACTGTGATAAGCTAACCATGGTATTGACCTGATCTGTCTAGGGAAATAACTAAGCAACCACACTTAATCAATCTAGCTTTACTAAAGTCAGTAGTGCTGTTATCTGTTCTTAATATAAACACATTGCAATATGAGCACACAAAGTAAAGAGCTGACACAAAGGGTAGCCAAGTGGCAGCCAGTAGTGTAACACATCTGTACCAATGCTTAGAGCAGAACAATGTGATTCTCC
The DNA here is from genome assembly GCF_052327205.1 of Somniosus microcephalus. NCBI lineage: Eukaryota > Metazoa > Chordata > Chondrichthyes > Squaliformes > Somniosidae > Somniosus > Somniosus microcephalus. The sequence goes on from NC_141003.1 coordinate 56,059,672, forward strand.
ACAGGGGAAGTTTCAGATCTGTGTTGGACTATCAGATGGTGCTATCTTTCTGCAACTCCCAATAGATGTGTGCAGAACAGCATAGGCAGAGGCTAGGGGCTATCATTATGCTTTTTTTTCCAACCGAGGCATGATGTGTGGGGTTGGAAGGAATTGGAGACAAGAGAAATACTGCAGGATAAAATAATGAATGCTCACTATGTTTTTAGTGTGAAAAATATGAAGGAAATGTTAAAGTGTGGTTACAATATTTTATATTGAAGTAAAATAATTATGTGAAGAAGCTTTGAAAATACATCACAACACAGAGTTGTAGGATTTGGAGTTAATCTTGGAATTCATGCTAAAGCAAGTTCCCAATTTTAGCCTTGCCACAAGGGAATCTATTAAGCAGAGAATTCGATCTACCCAACATCAAGGGTTGTAAAATTGGAGGGTGAAGCACTCCAGGCTGCCTTCCTAACAGCCAGTAGTATTGGGGTAGTCCTGGGAACATGTTGCATGCTCACCCTCTTAGCTGGGTTGTGGTACCAGGCTCAAGGGGACCTAAAATAGAATTTTAAGAAACAAAAATTGACCTTGACAGCACCTCTTAGGGATGAAAGGAAAACAGCTGATAAAAGCAATGGTTCCAGCTGGGTTTTTTGCATGTGTAACCATCCATATTATAACAGTGCAAAAACAACATTGTGGACAGTTATATTATGTCACAACTAATACTACAGTAAAGTATTGAGATGGAAAACTGGATTTTTAATTCCATCATGTCTAAAACTTGCAATAAGGTTATTGTATCTTCACAGATCTATTGCAAAGTTAATTAGTTGGAGCTGACAAGTGCATTGTGGACATAGTATAAATCCACCAGCCTAACAGATGCACAATCACTAAAAGTAGTGATGCAGGTTAATAAAGCCATAAAAAAAGCAAACAAAGCACTGGGGTTCATTTCTCAAGGGGTAGAATTGAAAAGCAGAGAAGTTATGCTAAACTTGTAGAGAAACATAGAAGATAGGAGCAGGAGTAGGCCATTCGCCCCCTCGAGCCTGTTCCGCCATTTAATTAGATCATGGCTGATCATCCAAATTCAGTACCCTGTCCCTGCTTTCTCCCCATATCCCTTGATCCCTTTAGCCTTAAGAAATATATCTAACTCCTTCTTGAATATATTTAATGAATTGGCCTCAACTGCCTTGTGTGGTAGAAAATTCCTCCTCATCTCAGTCCTAAATGGCTTACCCCTTATCCTTAGACTGTGACCCTGGTTCTGGACTCCCCCGCCATCATGAACATCCTTCCTGCATCTAGTTTGTCTAGTCCTGTTAGAATTTTATAAGTTTCAATAAGATCCCCTCTCATTCTTCTAAACTCTAGCGAATATAAGCCTAGTCGACCCAATCTCTCCTCATACGTCATTCCTGCCATCCCAGTTATCAGTCTGGTGAATCTTCGCTGCACTCTCTCCATGGCAAGAACATCCTTCCTCAGATAAGGCAACCAAAACTGCACACAATACTCAAGGTGTGGTCTCACCAAGGCCCTGTACAACTGCAGCAAGGCATCCTTGCTCCTGTACTCGAATCCTCTCACTATGAAGGCCAACATACCATTTGCCTTCTTAACCGCCTGCTGCACCTGCATGCTTACCTTCAGCGACTGGTGCACAAGGACACCCAGGTCTCGTTGCACTTCCCCTTTTCCCAATCCATTGCCGTTCCCAACCCCCTGCCATTTTAGTTTAAACCCTCCCCAACAGCACTAGCAAACACTCCCCCTAGGACATCGGTTCCGGTCCCACCCAGGTGCAAACCATCCAGTTTGTACTGGTCCCACCTCCCCCAGAATCGGTTCCAATGTCCCAGGAATTTGAATCCCTCCCCCTTGCACCATTCCTCTAGCCACGTATTCTTCTGAAATATTCTTCTATTTCTACTCTGACTAGCACGTGGCACTGGTAGCAATCCTGAGATTACTACCTTTGAGGTCCTATTTTTTAATTTACCTCCTAACTCCCTATATTCAGCTTTTAGGACCTCATCCCATTTTCTACCTATATCATTGGTACCTATATGCACCACGACAACTGGCTGTTCACCCTCCCCCTCCAGAATGCCCTGCAGCCGCCCCGAGACATCCTTGACCCTTGCACCAGGGAGGCAACATACCATCCTGGAGTCTCGTTTGCGGCCGCAGAAACACCTATCTATTCCCCTTACAATAGAATCCACTATCACTCTAGCTCTCCCGCTCTTTTTCCTCCCGTCCTGTGCAGCAGGACCACCCATGGTGACAGGAAGTTGGCTACTGCTGCCTTCCCCCGATAAGCCATCTCCCTCAACAATATCCAGTGGTATATCTGTTTGAAAGGGGAAGGCCACAGGGGACCCCTGCACCTTGGTTAGATCACACTTGGAGTACTATGAACATTTCTGGTCTCCATATTATAAAAAGGATATAGAGGCACTGGAGAAGGTGCAAAAAAAATACTTGAATGATACCAGAACTGAGAGGTTATACCTATCAGGAAACCGGGTGGGGCTCTTTTCTCTAGAAAAGAGAAGACTGAGGGGTAACCTCTCAGTATTAACTATCCCCCCCAATTTGGTGTCATCCGCAAATTTAGAAATGGTGTTTTTGATTCCAAAGTCTAAATTGTTAATATAAATTGTGAACAACAGTGGTCCCAGCACTGATCCTTGTGGAACACCACTACCCACCTTCTGCCATTGTGAATAGCTACCCTTTACCCCTACTCTCTGCTTTCTGTCTTAAAGCCAGCTAGCTATCCATTCTGCTACTTGTCCCCTGACTCCACATTCTCTGACCTTATTTATTAGTCTATTATGTGGTACCTTATCAAAGGCCTTTTGAAAACCTAGATAAATTACATTACTGCATTACCCTTCTCTATTCTCTCTGTTACCTCTTCAAAAAATTGAATGAGGTTGGTCAAGCAAGCCTTTCCCTTTTGAAATCCATGCTGACAATTCATTATTAAATTTTTGGCTTCTAGATGTTGTTCTATTTTCTCCTTTAGTAGGGATTCCATTATTTTTCCTACCACTGATGTTAAACTGACTGGTCTATAGTTCCCTGGACATGTTCTATTTCCCTTTTTAAATATAGGTATTAAGTTAGCTATCCACCAGTCCCCTGGCACGACACCTTTTTCTAATGAATTATTAAATATGTGTAGTAATGCCTCTGCTATCTCTTCCCTAGATTCTTTGAAAATGCGCGGATGTGATCCAGGTTTTTTTTCCTTTTTTAGTTTAATTAATATATCTCCTCTTTATTTTAAATGCAGTTATTTCATTACTAATCTCATGATCCAATGTTATGTCCACCTGTTCTATCTCCCTGGTAAATACTGAGGCAAAGTATATTATTTAATATTCCTGCCATCACTCTATCACTGCCTGTGGTATTATCCTGTCCATCCCTTAATGGCCCTATTCCCAACCCGACCTTCATTTTTTTATTGATGTGCCTGTAAAATATTTTACTATTTTGTTTTATGTTCCTTGATAATTTAATTTCATAGTTCCTCTTTGCCTCCCTAATTTTTTTTGGACTTTTCTCCTAATCTCTTCATATTTTCCCTTATCATGCTCTCCCCTGCTGTCCATGTACTTAATGTATGCTTCTTTCCTTACCCTCAATTTTTCCCTTGTGGCTTTATTCATCCCTGGTGTCTCATTAGTGTTTAGCTTGTTCTTGTTTTTCAGAGGAATATAATTTTCCTAGACTCTGTTGAACACCGTTTCAAATGTTTCCCATTGCTGATCTACATCATTGTTTGCCAATATTGTTGTCCATTTTATTTTCCCAAGTTCTATTCTCAGCCCCTCAAAATCAGCTTTTCTCCAATCTATTGCCCTGGTCTTCGTCATACTTAAGTCCTTCTCAATTATTATTATTTTAAAGCATATTATATTGTGGTCACTATTGCCTAGATGTTCTCCTACTTTTACTTCTCTTATCTGCTCTGGTTCATTCCCCATTACTAGATCCAATAGCAAATTCTCCCTTGTTGGGCTTTTTACATATTGGGTTAGAAAGGAGTCCTGTACACATTGTAGGAACTCCATTCCCTTATCCCCTTTACCTACCTCTTCTGTCCAATTAATATCGGGGTGGTTGAAATCCCCCATGATTATTATTCTATGTTTTTTACTCATTTACCTAATTTGTTTGCATACTTCTTCCTCCATCTCCCTTCCACTATTAGGTGACCTGTAGACTACCCCTTTTAGTATGATTGATCTTTTATATCTATGCACATGGATTTTATTTCTGTCTTGCTGATAGCTGTGTCCATTTTCTCTACTGCCATTATGTTATCCCTAATAAGTACAGCTACTCCACCTCTTCTTTTTCCCTCTCTATCTTTTCTAAATATGTTATACCCTGCAATGTTTAATTCCAAGTCCTGATTTTTTTGTAGTCATGTCTCAGTAATTCCTACTATGTCTGGTTCCTCGCAACGCATGATTGCCTCCTGCTCCCCTGTTTTATTACGGACACTGTGTGCATTGCTGTACAGACAGTTTAACTCATTTTTAATAGCAGTTCCTTTCACTTTATTTTTAACCATCTTTTTACACTCCTGTTCTATAACTCCATTTGTTCCCTGGCCATCAATGTCCTCCCTTTACTCTTTCCTATGCTCTCCTTTCCTGTTTTGTTTATATTTAGGCTGGTTTCATTTCTTGTAGATCCCTCCCTCCATCTTACTAGTTTAAAGCCTTTGCCACCTCCCTATTTACCCTTTCCGCTAGGACACGGGTCCCATCCCGGTTCAGGTGGAGCCCATTCCATCGGTACAGCTCCGTCCTGTCCCAATACTGGTGCCAGTGTCCCATGAAAAGGAACCCCTCTTTCCCGCACCAGCCCTTTAGCCACGTGTTAATTCTCCTGATCTGTCTGTTTCTATGCCAATTTGCATGTGGCTCAGGCAATAATCCAGAGATTATTACCCTCGAGGTACTGCTTTTTAATGTAGCTCCTAACTGCTGATACTCCTTCAGCAGGACTTCCTCCCTGTTCCTACCTATGTCGTTTGTTCTGACATGGACCACAACAACTGGATTTACCCCCTCCCTTTCCAAATTGTAGGCAACACACCCTTCGGTATTCTTGTTCTTGGCTGCAGAGGACGCTATCTATCCCCCTAATTATAAAATCCCCTATCACGACCACATTTCTATTCTGTTCTTCCGCCCCTTGGACTGCATTGTGGCTGTCCTCCCTGCAGTCTTGCTCCTTGTCCTCACAGGTAGCGAGTACATCGTATCTGTTGGACAGGACCAGTGTCTATGGGACTTCCTTCTCAACCTCTGCTAAATCCCTGCTACCCATCTCCCTAACAGTCACACTCTCCCACTCCTGAGCCTGTGCTTTCCTCAAGGGTGTGACTGTATTCTGGATAAAACTGTCCAGAAATTCCTCCCCCTCCCTTATGTTTCAGAGTGTCTCTAACTCACACTCCAGCTCAATGACTCTGAGCCGGAGCGACTGAAGGCAGAGACATTTCCTGCCAATGTGGGAATCTGGGACAGTCTCGCTGTCCACAAACTCCCACATACTACAGTCCTGACACATAGCCTGCCCTGCCATCTCTAGACTTCTTTATTTATATGCTTATTTAAATTAAAGTTTTTAATCTAGTGATTATTTAGTGTTATATTAATTAATTGGTTTATCTAGTTAAGTTATTATTTTAATAAAGTATTAGTTATTGTTGCCCAGCTCTTAGATTAAAACACTAGCTTAGAGACAAAAAAAACACTCTAATGCTCACCAACAAATCACCTACCTGCTGTCCTGTGACATCACTCCTTGATTTTATTTTTCTCTCTCTGCTCCGGTCCCCGGTTAGGTCCATTCTGCCTCTGCTGCTCACATAAGACTTGCAATTATATAGCGCCTTTCACGACTTCAGGACATCCCAAAGCGCTTTACAGCCAACTAAGTACTTTTGAAGTATAGTCATTGTTGTAACGTAGGAAACGCAGCAGCCAATTTGAGCACATCAAGTTCCCACAAACAGCAATGTGATAATGACCAGATAATCTGTTTTTTTATTAGTGATGTTGATTGAGGGATAAATATTGGCCAGGACACCGGGGATAACTCCGTTGCTCTTCTTCAAAATAGTCCACCTGAGAGAGCAGACGGAGCCTCGGTTTAATGCCTTGTCTGAAAGACAGCGCCTCCGACAGTGCAGCACTCCCTCAGCACTGCACTGAAGCGTCTGCCTGGATTTTTGTGCTCAAGTCTCTGGAGTGAAACTTGAAACCCACAACCTTCTGGACTCAGAGGTGAGGGTGCTACCAACTGAGCCACAGCTGACACTCAAGCAGGGTCAAGAAGAAATCCAGAGGTGGCCCTTCTCTTCTATTTTGGCTCTATAGAGTAATTTCAGGTCAATGGGTCCATCAAACCCCATCTAGCTAGATTGGTGCCATCTCTGAAGCTGAACTCATTCAACCTGGTAGTGACAAATCTCTAGTCCTACAACCTTCACATCTACAGAGCTGTGAGTGAAGCAGTGAATCAACAGATTTCATAAAGGATAGTAGCAATGTCCCTATGGCAAAACTTGTATGAACTGACTGACTTCTTACTTTGTACTACTTTGCAATCTGTCTGAGAAAATTTCAAATGAAACTCCATTAGAGATATACTTCATTTAAATTGCTAACAATATAATGATAACAATATAATTAGACAAACAAGTGCTGAAATTGAAGTGCAAGGTCATACCAAACAGAACTTGGAGCTTGAACAAGAATTTTAGCATAAAGTGATTGAGGGCAGAACAGATTAAGAACTTAAACTTATACCAATCTCTGGTTGCCCATTGTAAGATCAATTGCAAATTGTTCATCTTGTTGGTGGAAACAATTTCTAATTATATTTTCATATTCTTTTTAAAACAAGACTGCAAAGCTGACAAATTTGAAAACACATCAACATATTTTGTGAAAATGAATTAATATTATAGATATGAAGGATTTGTCAGTGTTTGACAATGACAGTAGAGTGTTGAGATAATTGATATGCCTCCTTGATTATATTTAGCACACATTTTCTTGGAATTTGCAGAGCAAATTACCTTGAACAACAATTGGTTCCATAATTGGTGAAAGTGGAAGTATGTCTCTTCTGAATTTCTGATTTACTATAATAACAAAACAAAATTAGGCAGCAATCAAACTCATATGTCTTTGTGGCAGTGCCATTCCCTTCTGAAAATTAATAATTTTCCAATACTTATTGAGCTTTAACCCATTTATTCACTGAATGGCTCTGCCAAAATTGAATGTTTCCTCATGGAAATGATTGAAGAACACTAACGGGTTCTGAAGGCATTCCGCTCCCTGCTATCTTACACTATATTAACACAGGCGTTAACTAAGGGATTAATACATGCGTTAAGATATTGGACAACGAAATATCAGACAAATATATTGGAGTGAAATTAGGATTGGTAGCGCCTGTTTTTTTGGGCGCAACAAGGCCCCTTAATGTTCCAAATTTACATCCGCATCATGCGCGTACACTTCTGATGCGAAGTGCGCCGGGCGCCATATTGGTAAAGGGGTTAGCACGCCGGCAGCATGCAGATCATGACATCACACGCTGATTTGACGCCAACACTGCTATTTTGGAGCTCCATGCTCCAGCCTCTGGCCTCTCTTAATCTCACACAGCTGAACACGACATTAAGCAGCATGAAGGGCCTCCCTCCAGCGCTATTTAAAGGGATCGTCGACTACTTACAGGTTAGTTGCTGGTTTATTTCTTCTAGCTGTTGCTGCAATTCTACACATCTTGAGTGCTTTCTATAGTTGTTCAAAGTTTCAAAAGTCTACAGGGAGTGGTCTGGCAGGTGCTGAAGTACTGTTCAGCTGACATCAAGGTTTCTGTACAAAATCAGTTGCTTCCACACATGGGTGAACTAGTAGGCCATCCTCTTGGCATTGAACATGACTGGGAGAATGAACAGAGGCCACGCAGAGCAGGACAAGCTACTAGACGAGGGAGGAGGAGGGGAAGAAAGGCTGTTCGCAGGAGGCCATATCTGCCCAGGGTGTTCAGGGGGCAATTCTCCTACCTGAACTTCAGCGACGATCAGAGCAGAGGCCACGGACATGCTGCTAGAAGACGGAGGAGGAGGAGGAGGCCGTATCCGCAGAGGGTGTCTTGTCAGCAATTCCCATAACTGAACTTCAGCGACAACCAATATTTGAGACGTCTGCACTTCACTAAGGAGGCCGTCACTGAACTCGGCCAACTGCTGTGGCCACAACTCCAACCTCAGAGCAGGGCAAGGGCCACATTGCCACGGCTGTCAAGGTGATTATGGCCATGAACTTTTATGCATCTGGCTCTTCCCAGACTGCTGTTGGAGATATTAGCAACATCTCGCAGTTTGCAGTACACTGTTGCATAAGGGAGGTCACTGAGGCTCTCTATGCAAAGAGAGACAGCTTCATCACATTCCCTCTTGCCAGAAAGAAGCAGGTGGAGCGAGCACGAGTGTTTGCAAGGATTGCAGGCTTCCCCGTGGTGCAGGGTGCCATTGATTGCACGCACATTGCTTTGCATGTGCCTCATGTCAACTCTGTCATATACCTGAACTGAAAGGGATTCCACTCCCTCAACGTGCAGCTGGTGTGTGACCACAGGCTATGCATCATGCAGGTCAATGCCGGTATCCAGGCAGCAGTCATAATGCCTTCATTCTGCGGCAATCCACTGTGCCAGCTGTATTTCAACCATCATGGCAAACCAAAGGGTGGCTACTGGGCGACCAGGGCTATCCGCTGATGACTCCGGTCCACAACCCACGCACACGTGTGCAGCATGCATACAATGAGAGCCATGCTGCCACAAGAAATCTGATAGACCAGACCATTGGCATCCTGAATCAACGATTCTGCTGCTTGGACCACTCTGGAGGAGGCCTGCAGTACTCGGCTGAGTGAGTCTCAAAATTTCTCGTAGCATGCTGCACAGCCTTGCCATCATGATGAAACAGCCCTTGCCGCCACCTATCAGCCAGGAAGCTGAGGAGCAGGAGCATGAGGAGGAGGCTGCCGAGGAGGAGAAGGTGGAAGAGGAGGAAGAGGAAGGGAGGCTGCAACCTAGACAGCCCCTTTCTGCCCAGGCTGTACGTGAACAAATAATTTAAGAGCAATACCAGTAACCTCAGCCCCAATTCCCTATTCACCAACAGTCACACACTCCTTACCTTTCCTCTGGCACTGACCATCGTCCTCTTGCCCACAATGCAAAAATAAAAGCCAACACAAAATACACATTCCAATCCAAATTTATAAATTAAATAATGCTATATTGCATGTAAAAATAAAGTAATCACCCTCATGCATTCCCTTAGTGCTGCTTCCGTGTACCTCTGCCTGACCTAGTGCTCCAACGAGGTGCTACCCCAGTGGCTGCAGGATGGCTGGTGGAAGGCTGCTGACTTTCAATGGAGAAGACTGCAGATGGCCTTGGTGAGCAACCTCAAACAGCTCTGGTCCTAGAAGGCCCGGCCTCAGACTACACCATCTCGGCATGGGTGGCAGTAGTCTGGGATTGCTGGCTGACAGGCAACAGCAAGGAAGATGGCGGAGTGGCAGGGGTGGGAGGACAAATGCTGTCATCTTGAGAGAGGACAGCGGGTTTGTGCACCATGGAGCCACTGCCACTTTCCCGGAGTGACGCCTCAGCAATCCTAGCACTCTGTTGGAGAACAGATTGCTGGACTGCTGTGAAACCCGGGAAGCCGCTTTGAAGATTGGTATCCTGAGCCATGTCGGCAGCAGTCTGAGCTTGCAAAGCAGCAGCCTGAGTTTCCTTTGCAGTATTCAGACATTGGGTGGCCCATGGAGTAATTGTGGCTGCCAGTTTTTCCTTGGTACAGCAGTGGACATTATTACAACATTTTCAGTGGTAAATCTCATCCATTGTGATGGAGAAAATCACGATGATTTTTGCCTATTATATTTTTCCAAACCTTGGACAGCACCTTTAATCCCAAATTCCATTGAATTTCATATGAGTTTCATTACAAGGCCCAAGGAGATAAAGAAAGAAAAGTGAGGGGAAAATACCTTAAAACCATTTTAAATGAATTTTAAGGCCAAGTTGGACGGTTTCTTTACTAGTATTTTGCCAATTTTAAAAATATTTTATTTATTTCTGTTTTCATAATTATACGAAGAGTGCACGGGACTGGAAGGGATAGAAGTAACTAGGGCAATGTGTCATTTGCAAATGGAAATAATTAATATAATGTGCAGCAATTAATTTACTTCATAGAGTAGCTGCTTAACAATGACCAGATTTAATATTTTACAAAATGTATAAAACATCACCATTAATATTCAGATTCTGAAAATTCCGGACAATCTCCTGACACCTTTTTGAACTCTCAGACATTTATTTATGTAAAGCCAAGCTCACTGAATCAGCTTCATTTTTTATATATGATCAAGATGAATTAAAAACATTCTCTTTTTTTAAGAGTCAAACACATTTGAAAATCTTACAAGTAACACGTCAATGTTATCATCAGTTTCTTTAATTGGCACAACATTATTCATGCACTTCAGATATCTGATAGGTGAGCTGGTACCAGAATACAATGAAAAAGAAGTAATTTCCATTAAATATGCAGGAGACTGGTGTGCTGTGTCACAGGCAACGAGACCCAGGTTTAACTCTGAGCTTTAGTTGAAATTTATATTCAAGCTTCTTCCAGATGGTGAGTTATTAATATCAATAAGGTTGTTTGACACAGCACTATGCACAAAGCAATAGTAAAGATGAAAAACCAGTTTTATACCACAGTACAATTTGATCAGCATTTTTACACACACTGAAATAAGACAACGTGACATACATTGCAGGCAGAATTATTTGTATGACTTATATACAATTCAACAAATTATCTCATTGTTTTGGGGGAAAAAATCTACAGGCTGGATTTTCCGGGGATCAGCGGGCGCGATCGGTGGCGGGTCAGGTGGGAAAGGTCTGTCAGCGCTGAGCAGTGGCGGGGGACCCAATTCAGGTCATTATGACCGTGTTTACAGCTGATTAAGCACACATTTTGAGCTCACCTTTTGATTTTATGTGCTCGCCCACAGGGTCCTCGATGCTCAGGGCTCATGTCTATTAAGCTGAGGTGGGGGTTCAGTGGCCATTGAATCAGCTGTCGAGTTGACAGTTTCAAATGTCAAGTAAAAGCTCCCACCTTACAGAGATATCTTCCCTCAGCCACAAGCTCTTCCTCACTATACTTCCACAACAGATTCACCATGTTGCAAGTCTTTACACAAGTCTCCACCCTGTCTGACCTCATTACCTCTCTCACCATTGACAGATCGCTTCTGTCATCTCTACTTCACCTGCCATCTATTCCATCAGCATGGGTGCCCTTTATACTATCTCACCTTGGTCCTCAGAATCCCACCACGATCAGCCCCATCACCAGCAGCACCAGGCACACCAACAGCACCAACAACACCAACCTTCTCTGCAATCAACTGATGCTGCACAAGACACAGGGCATCAGCACCCAAGCACATTGCTGCCCGGGAGGCCAGGGATGGCCTCACCATGGCCAGATTTACTTCACTTGATGCTGTACATCCTGGTTGCTACATGATGCGCCGGGTTGGCACCACCCACACCAACACCATAAAGCATCCCTACAATGCCCAAGCCATTCCTTTCACACTTCTCACCATTGTGAGTGGTACTGTTATGTCTTACCATTCACAGCAACTCACTGAGCCACTTCCAAAGGTACACACAAATCTGTCCAAGAACACAAAGTGTTAAAAATAAAGGTTTCAGTGTTTGACACCACATTAACAAAAACTTTATATGAACATTGCATAAAACACCCGAGTGCCTACCCTTGCATGTTGTTAGTTGGTATGATTGCACTAGGATGAGGGTGAATGTGAGAGGTGGCTAGTAAGATGGGGATGTAATAATGTAGATAGAGAGGGATGGGTGGAGGTGCAAGGTAAGTTGGTGTGAGTAAGGATGTGCAGGAGTAAGGTAGGGAAGGCAGAGTGATGGGGATGTGATGAGAGGCACAGCAGGATGAGGGTGAGTGTGGCTTTGTACTAATGTTTTGTGATCTACTGAGATAATTGAAACGTTTGCGGCACTGCACCCAGGTCCTCCTGACCACATCCCTGCTTGTGCCCTCGCCTGCAATGTGCAACCAGGCTGCGTTGGTGTCCTGGGGAGGACCTCCCTGTGCGCTGTGACTCCCTGCATATGCATATGGAGGAAGACATGGGAGAACCTGGGTGCAGCCGTGCACCTTTGTGCAGTGATTGTCAGTGTTAGCAGCACCTCAATGATGTAGAACACTGATAGCACTAATGTCAAAAGAAAGTTGGCCATGGTCCCTTTAAGAAAACTGGCTGATGACATGTCATCAAATGATGTCACTAGACCCACTTCCTCTAATTGGCCGCCAAATGCGCTGGGCAGGCTTAACAAGCCCATTCAGCAGAAATTCATTTCAGAGGCCGAGATGGAGACAGCAGCGGGGTCGGGACCCGCCACCGATGTCGCCCGCCACGGACCCACCGAGGTCAACAAAATCGCAGCCTACAATATTTTTCTACTAAGCGATTGATATTTTATTTATCTGTAATATTGTCAAATTAATTAATAATGTTTATTCTTCGCATTAATATCTTCAGTGTCTTCTTTTCTGCGCTTGAAAACCTATATTACATGTAGATAGGAACTCTTCAGTATGAAAGGCTGTTCACAATCCTAGGTAGAACAGTATTCATTTGTGGAATGTTTCACTCAGTATGGTGGTCTTCTCTCCTGGGGTCCTGAGAACACTTCAGTACTCATTGAAGGTGCCCTGCTGATACTAATTGTTAAAGCAAATGTACTTCTACTATGTTTCATGTGTATTCATTTTTAATGTGTGAACAAAGAATAATGCACGCTAATAATAATACAATGCACAAATCGATCATACAAGCAAAAAGCTATTTTCAACAATGTGTTAGCCATTGAGAACACTGAGGTTTGATGCCTCCTCAGACATCAATAGAGCATTATTTTCACTAAGATAATAAAAATCAATTTTCATCTTGTTGACTTTGTATCATCAGCAAAAAAACTGAGACCTGGTACAAATGTGATTTATTACTCCAAATGAGTATATCCTTTGAGTACAATTTGGTAGTTGCAGTGTTAATAAAGTTTATTGGACCTGCCTCCAAATGAATAACTTGATGCTGGTACTCCTGGTGTGTGGTACTCCTGGTGTGTGGTACTCCTGGTGTGCGGTACTCCTGGTGTGCGGTACTCCTAATGTGTGGTACTCCTGGTGTACGGTACTCCTAATGTGTGGTACTCCTGGTGTGCGGTACTCCTGGTGTGCGGTACTCCTGGTGTGCGGTACTCCTGGTGTGTGGTACTCCTAACGTGTGGTACTCCTGGTGTGCGGTACTCCTGGTGTATGGTACTCCTGGTGTGTGGTATTTCTGGTGTGTGGTACTCCTGGTGTGTGGTATTCCTGGTGTGTGGTATTCCTGGTGTGTGGTACTCCTGGTGTGCGGTACTCCTGGTGTGTGGTACTCCTGGTGTGTGGTACTCCTGGTGTGTGGTATTTCTGGTGTGTGGTATCCTGGTGTGTGGTATTCCTGGTGTGTGGTACTCCTGATGTGTGGTATTCCTGGTGTGTGGTACTCCTGGTGTGTGGTATTCCTGGTGTGTGGTACTCCTGGTGTGTGGTACTCCTGGTGTGTGGTACTCCTGGTGTGTGGTACTCCTAATGAGTGATATTCCTGGTGTGTGGTACTCCTGGTGTGCGGTACTCCTAATGTGTGATACTCCTGGTGTGTGGTACGCCTGGTGTGTGGTATTCCTGGTGTGTGGTACTCCTGGTGTGTGGTACTCCTGGTGTGTGGTACTCCCTGTGTGTGGTACTCCCTGTGTGTGGTACTCCTAATGTGTGGTACTCCTGGTATGTGGTACTCCCTGTGTGTGGTACTCCTGGTGTGTGGTACTCCTGGTGTGTGGTACTCCTGGTGTGTGGTACTCCCTGTGTGTGGTACTCTTGGTGTGTGGTACTCCTGGTGTGTGGTACTCCTGGTGTGTGGTACTCCTGGTGTGTGGTACTCCTGTTGTGTGGTACTCCTGGTGTGTGGTACTCCCTGTGTGTGGTACTCTTGGTGTGTGGTACTCCTGGTGTGTGGTACTCCTGGTGTGTGGTACTCCTGCTGTGTGGTACTCCTGTTGTGTGGTACTCCTGGTGTGTGGTACTCCTGGTGTGTGGTACTCCTGGTGTGTGGTACTCCTGCTGTGTGGTACTCCTGTTGTGTGGTACTCCTGGTGTGTGGTACACCAATGTGTGTTACTCCTGGTGTGTGGTACTCCTGGTGTGTGGTACTCCTGGTGTGTGGTACTCCTAGTACTCAAAGTAATGGTATTCAAGTTAGAGTTTAATCTTCTGAGTCTGAGCTTCCATCTAAATTACTGGCTGTACATGTTCCAAGTCCCAATGATAGGCAGCTACTTCCATTGCTCAAAGAAGAAGACAGGCCTGTTGACTATTTGGGTCAGCAATATATCAAGTCCCTGCCTGGTTTTTCTCTTTTTTGTTTTGTGTCTTCAGTTAACACAGCTAGAGATAGCAACCGGTTTGATTTCTCAAACCACTCCCTATGCCTCTGCTCAATCTGTAATAGAATCATCAAAGCTCAAAAATCATAACATTTTACAGCACAGTGTAATGCCATTTCGCCCAGTATATCTGCACAGGCTCTCAGCAAGGGGTAGTCACACGCTCATTCCTCTGCCCTTTTAATCTTTAATTTTTCAAATATTTATCCACTTCCTTGAAACCTATTATAGATACTGTTTCTACCACTGTTTCTGGTAGGGCATTCCACGTCCTTAACACACATTCCGTTAAATGAAATCCTCCTAATCTTCCCTTCATTCTTTTTTAAAAAATCATAAATTTGTTACCTCTGGTTAGCAACTCACCGATAACAGAAAGGATTTTTCCCCATTTAACTTATGAAAACTCCTTATCATTTTGAACGCCGCTATCACCCTTCATTGTTTTAGTGAAAAAAGACTGAAGGAGTAATTTTAATCTAGCTGCCCGGGCGGGAAACCCACGGGATTGGGTGGAACGCCGGTTTTACACTCCACCCAATATTACTCTCCATTGAGTTCAATGGTGGGGGGAGGCAGTGTAAAACCAGCGTTCCACCCAATCCCGTCACTTTTCTGACGGGCCGCTTAGGGTAAAATTGACCCGACTGTTTCACGAGTTTTTCCTTATAGTTAAAGCCCCCAATACCTGGTATCATTATTGTACATCTTGTCTGCACCCTCTCCACAGTCTTGACTTGCATCCTAAAGTCAGACACCCAAAACTGGATGCAATTCTAACTGCAGACTGACCAATGTTTTGTACAGGTTTAGCTATTATCTTTTTACTTTTGTACTCTATGCCTCTATTTATAAAACCTGAGATCCCATTCACTTTTTACAGCTTTATCAGCTTGGTCTTTCACTTTTAAAGATTGTTGTATTCAAACTTTTAAATCATTACCATTTAGTGCATATTTTCTCTGCCTCCCAAAATGTATCAGCTCATATTTCACAGTTAACCAAGCCCCCTATTTTTGTGTTATCTGAAATTTGGATATCATGCTTTCTATATCTGAAACCAGATCATTTATATATAGTCGTATTGTGACTGAAACAATACACCAGCCACATCTGAAGGGCAATTTTGCTTCTAAGCAGAAACTTCCTTTATATAAAAGAATTATTCCCTCACTTCATAGATAGGATTACCAGCTGTTGTTTTCCCACAGCAGAAGAGAAGGAAAAAGGCACTTGTAGACTGTAACTGTTACTTGACAGATGTTTCAGTTTATGTTTACTGTTGCAGTAGTGAAAATAATTGCATTTATGAACAGTGGATTTCCAGGGGCAGAACTAGAGGTAAATCAGCGAAATCCCTCTTTTGACCACTCATTTTGTGGCTTTTCCTGACTTATCAGTCAACTCCAGTTACACATTCTTTCCAAATGCTGAGTGGCCTGATTTGATCAAGTACTTCTAGATTTTTCCGCCATCTAGTACAAAAGGAAAGGTGGGTCAGGGGAGGAATCCACTGGAATACATCTGAGGTCCAGCTCTTTCATCCATAGCCTCTGAAATCTCAAATCCCTCATGGGGTGAACAGTTGATCTTGGCCAGTCAGTGTTAGCTATGGCTCAGTTGGAAGCACTCTTGCCTCTGAGTCAGAATGTTGTGAGTTCAGAAATCTTGGCTAACACTCCAGTACAGTGCTGAGGGAGTGCTGCACTGTCAGAGGTGCCGTCTTTCGGGTGAGACATTAAAGCAAGGCCCCGTCTGCTCTCTCAGGTGGACATAAAAATCCCATGGCATTATTCTGAAGAAGAGTAGGGAAGCTATCCCTGGGCCTAGAAATTCAGTGGGCTGCGCCACCCGTTAGCGCCTTAAGAGGGCGCTAAGTGGGTCGGAAGCCACTGGCCACGCCACCCGCTAAATTTAGCGGGACGCTAATGGCAGCGCTAGCCATTAGCGCTGCGCCGCTACCGATGACGTCATTGGTGGGCGCAGCGCCCCGCTACCGCCCCGATCGCCAAATTTAGTAGCGCCCCCTGCTTTAGCACCGGTCGCTAATTGCGACCGGTTCAGGGGGGCCTACCTGCGGTGGTAGAGGCGCTGAGGTGCGGGGCGGCCATTTTTTTTGCTGGCCGCCTGCCAGCACCTCTCCGCGCCGCCGTCCCCGGCCTCCTGAGCGCCCCCCCCCCCGTGGAGTGCCGGCTGTGTCCCTTTAAGAAGGGGAGGAAGACCTGCAGTACCGCAGCACGCCGTGCCGCAGCGTGTGACGCTGCGGCATGTTGCGCAGCGATCTTCAGCTGCAGCGCCCCAAGCGGGATGCAGGGCGCCTCGAGTAGCACCGCGCTTCCCTCTGGGGTGCGCAAAGTGAATTTGCAGCGGGCGGCTGCAGCTACTTCCGGGGCGCTACTTTTAGCGCCCTGGCGAGGCTGGTGGCCCAAACGGGGCGCCAATGAATTTCTAGGCCCTGGTGTCTTGGCCAATATTTATCCCTCAGTCAACATAACAAAAACTGATGATCTGGTCTTTATCACATTGCTGTTTGTAGGAGCTTGCTGTGTGCAGATTGGCTGCTGCGCTTCTTACTGTATATTACAACAGTGACTACACTCCAAAAGTACCTCATTGGGTGTAAAGCGCTTTGAGACGTCTGGTGGTCGTGAAAGGCAAGTCAAGTCAAGTCTGCATCCTGGCAGCATGAATGAAGAGTTTGAGGCCTAGAAATTCAGTTGTTTGCGCCAGCCACTAGCGCCTTAGGAGGAGGAGATGTGGGGCGCTAGGCGGCTAGCGGCCGGGCGCAGCGCGATCTGCGCCTCTCCCCAACTTCAGTAAAGATTTAGCGGCGGCGCAAAGCCTTTGCGCGCACTCAGCTGCGCGCGCAGATCCTGACGTCATTTCATCGTGCAACGCCCTTTGTGCACCCCAAACCGGAAATTCAGTGGCGCCACCCTTCTTTACACCTGGCGCCCCCAGCGACTGGTAGAGGGGAACGGTTCCCAGTCGCTGCGGGGCGCGGGGGGCGCTATTTAAAGGGGACTCCTCCTGCAGTATAAGTGGCAGCCATTTTGTGCCAATCCCTCTGTGTGAGAGACGGATATTTGGAGAGAGACAAAGGCAGAGAGCTTTCTGCTTTGACTCAGCGGTTGCACAGGTACTTGTGGTTTCAGGCCAGAGCTTTGCACTTGGATTTCACTTTCAGTGCCATAGCCTTGAGTCGCCACATATAATGGGGGCTGCAATGGGTGGAAACGTTGGCTTTCTGCATTGCATTCAAAGGGATCAGAGACGCCGTGAGAGAGTGCCAGTCATGGCCAGACGGAGATTGGCCAACAAGTGTCGGCAAAGGAGGCCTTACCCACCCAGGGTATACCGCCAGCAGTTCTCATATCTGAACATGTCTGAGGAGCAGTGTGTTCGGAGGATGCGATTCAGAAGGGAGGTGGTCACTGAGATCTGCCACCTGCTTCGCAGAGATCTGCAGCCACAGCTGAGGAGCAGGACGTCTCTGTCAGTGGCAGTGAAGGTGACGGTGGCTCTCAACTTCGATGCCATTGGCTCCTTCCAATCCGCTACTGGGGACATTGCCAACATCTCCTAGTTCGCGGTACATTGCTGCATCCGCCAGGTGAACAATGCCCTTTTCAGAAGGAGACGTCAGTACATCTCCTTCCCCATGACCCTGGACAAGCAGCAAGAGCGTGCAATCGGCTTTGGAAGAATAGCGGGCTTCCCCATGGTTGAGGGCGTAGAACTGATGAACCAGCAATGGTCAGGCCTTGCTTCAGGGCTGCAGTGTGCAGGGCATGGCAGCCAAACAAGTCGACCCTTCCCCTTTAAGAGCTGACCGGCGCCAGCGTGTCTGCCTTCATTGAGCAACTCGCCGCACCTGCGCTGCGCCCGTCCTCGGTGTTAGCGCCCCAGATCGCCAGCTTAGCGCCTAATGATAGTCGTGCATCGCCTGCTTTAGCGCAGCAGCAACCTCTTGGGGCGATGCCACTGAATATCGGCGAAGGTGGCGCGAAGTTGCGCCGGGCGCAAACTTTAGCGGCCGCCCGGCTGTAGCGCCCCAAACGTGGCTATACTGAATTTCTAGGCCTGAGTGTTCATTGTTTTTTGGACATGCATGTAAAATTGCACTAATTTTTGGGACATGCATGTCAAATTGTTCCTTCATATTGGAAAATAAATTTGTGAAATAATTTCACCACACAATCTGATTACAGAGGTCAGGGTGTTGTAACTTGGGTTGCTCCCCTCCTTCAGTGCTGTCTTGCAGTGAGGCATCAGTTCCACCTGAACGTACTTCAGTTGTTCTGGGTGGTCCGTTGAAGCTAGCTAACTGATTTCCCTCTAGATCTTTAGTCATCCTCTTGACACTATTCCACTCTTTTCTATGGTCTGAGCCTGTTCCCTTTTGCAGACTCTCTCTCTCTCTCCCTCAGCTCTTCAACTCTTCATCAGCCTTATTAACATTACTTTTATGCCCTCCTTCACATCATTTCATGTTTTTTTCTAGTCATATCCTGTCTATTTTATGCAAGAGCATGCCTTTAATTTCCAGGTTATTTAAAGGCTGCACATGCCAATGAGGAAGCAGCTGCACTGGCTGGGCCGCAGTGAGTTGATTTCATACATCAAACTTGTTCCTGTTTTGAAGCATTTTTTGTAAGAGGAAGTTAACTTGCTTGCAAAATGAAATCAGGTTCTTGAACTTCTCTGCTCCTTATCCTGCTAGCCATGTTTCTACTATATTTCTTGCAGATTTTTGTTTTGCTTTTTCAACCAGTAATGCATTACATTTTAGATAATTTAAGAGAATATATGGTACACAGAGTAAAATGGCTAAAATTATTACAGCAAAGTGTATGTAGATGCAAACCCAATTATTGTGTCTCTGAGCCTGAATATAATAATGATGATATTGTGGTTACAGTTGGAAATAAACCTAATTTGTTGGATAAGTCTGTTAGTGGTTAACAATAGTCAAGTGAGAGAAATAAGTTCAACTTCCATTCCCAGATCTTAGTACATAATTTAGGCTGATACTTCAGGAGAGTACTGAGGGATTGCTGCTTTGTGGGAGTTGTCACCCTTTGGATGAGATGTTAAATTTATGCACCATCTGCCTGTTCAGCATGGATGTTAAAGAACCCAACGTCTTGGCCAACATTTCTCGTTCAACCAAACAGATTAGCTGGCCATTCATCTCATTGCTGTTTGTTGGGATTTTGCCGTGTAAAAATTGTTTCTCACATTTGACTCCATAACAGTCGTGTAAGGGGTTTTGCTCTCTCTCTCTCTCGAGATTCGCAGATCGCAGAGGTTACTCGCTCTCAGAGGCCTCTCTCTCTCTCTCTCTCTCTTTTGCACAGAAAAACCTTGAGTGGTTCGACCCACTCACCCCTTAGATTCTAGACACTGGACTTAGGTGCAGGAACTACAATGTAGAGAATACTCTTATAGACCAGGTTTAATGAAACGAAATGATATTTTATTGCATAAGGAAAAACAAATCAAATGCAAGCAAATAAGAGGGTACATGGGAGGGAAAAACAAATCATAACAATACAGTACTAACTAAAATGGATACAGGCATATTATACCTTACAAAGATCATCATAAAATGGGGAAACACACGGAACATCGAGGGACAACAACTCATGTTAATTATACCCAAAATGACCACCCCCTTTAACCTATCTAGATCTGATTATGAAGGGCCAGAAACATGCTCACCAATCCAGTTGGAAAAGTATAGACTTTTGAAACAGGTCTGCGTTTTGATCCCCTCAGGCATCCTGTTTCCTCGTGTTCAGTGGAGCCACAGCGGGCTGCGCCACACCTCACTCTCTTTCTCGGGGTGAAGGTCATGGACAGGCTGGAAACTGACGGGCCTGGATGTCGGCGGAGATCATCTGCTTGACCACGGTTGGAAGCCCCTAGCCGGCTTTCATATAGGTTTCTTCAGTATTTTTTTACTACCTCCCGTTTCGTCAGCGGCCCGGGGTTGGTCGATGATCTCCCGATGTTTTACCCCGGGGCGGGACGCCGGCTCGAACCGTCTTCTTCTCCGAACTCCAGCTGCTATCGAAGGTAACGGCTATTACCGAAGATCCCACGAAGATGATGAAGAAAGGAACCTCTCTCTTCCAATATCTAACATGAAGCCTCCTTTTTTTTTTTGCTACCCCCGGTGTCTCCCAATTATACTTCTCAGCAGAAGCCCTTATCTCGCGCCAAATCAGGTTAGTCTTTTGTTTTAATTTTGGTGGGCTGGTTGCACAACGGGGTAGTTATTATATTTTAAACTGTTCTTGGATGGCCGGTAACGGGCCATCTCTGGTCTGGAATGACCTTCATTGTTTTTAATGTCTTCTTGATGTCTTTAACGGGTCCTTGATGCGTTCTTTATGAATATGGAACTGTTCCCCTTTGTCTGGGTAAACATTTAGATGGCCTTTATCTACAGGCCGATCTGACTGGATCTGCATCCAATCTTTATGTATGTGTGGGTGTCTGGTTTCATTCTCTCAGAAACGGCCCTTATTAATACAATATCAATTTTGTGAATCTTACAGTCCCCCCTGATGATACTATAACTTGCTTGAAGTATCATAATTCTGGGTGAGCAAAATTTTCTGACCTTCCATAATCAAACCATCCCCTGCATTTACCTATCTCCGATCCCACAACACATGCATTTCCCATTTCAGAAAACCTACAGTGTACATAAAGCATCTATAGATGGCAATACATTGGGTTTAAAAGTTTGAAACACATTCTTACAGGTGTGGAGGGGGGCCAAATACCCCTACACCACCTCATTCAAACACCTTATTATCTTTAATAATCACAACTTACTTAACATACTTCAACAATAAAGAGCAAAATACACAAAATCTCACACGAATATTATCAGAGGAGGGAGGGAAACTTTAACTTTATACATAGCAGCATAAATCTAAACGGGTGTCTCTTCTTCTACCCGCACATAATGCTCCCTCCATTCTCCCCTGTTCTCGTACCTCTGTGAATGTTTTACCTTTTTACAGTGTACAAACAGTAAATAAATCACAATAAAAATCTGACACTACTAGGATATGAGAGGCTATCCTAATCCAAGAAGGGACTTCTATATTAGTGAACAGGTCCCACCACAGTGGGGTCACTATATCCAATATGTCTGCCCCTATTTCTAAGGTCTTCTGCTCCAGTGTGTAAAAATGTTTCTGTGAAATGACAACGGCCTTTAATATCTTGGTGAGGTGTTCAGGGAGAGGGGGAATGATATATCCAAAATGTGCAACGAATCATTGCAGGTCGGTGAAATTCTCTTTGACAGTGATGTGCACAGTGGAAGGTTCAGGAATGGGGACAATTCGCTCTTGGGCCACTTGAACTTCTGCCTTGGGTTTGAAGCAGAAACTGCTGTCACTCACCGGACACCAGCCATGCTGTCCATGTTGGTAGTGGGGCACTGCAGTGGTGACACAGTATGTTCCACCTCCTATATATGCCACCTGCGGGGGCACATGGCCTTGTGCCATTGCCTCCATGGTGCAATTTATAGGCTTTGCGCTAGCAGTTCTGAACCCGCACTGTGGTTTCGAATAGGCATTCAAGTGCTGGGGACACAGGATGATGTGTGCTCCCCGGCTCCGGCATCCCTGAGAGGTCGGTACCCGTCATTGCATGCTCCCATCTAATGATGTAAGGTGGGACCGCTGTGTAGCGAATGTGTGCACCCCCCCTTGAATGACTCCAATGTTCTCCACCCTGTATACCGGGGTAGGTTTAGCTATCTTAACCATAACCGGCATTCTTACCACTATACCCATAATGGTGTGATTAGACCGTCCACAGTCCACTGGGACTGGGTAGGCCTCTGAAGCTAGTCTGAGCTGGCACGGACTCAATGCGTTCTCAAAAGGGTGGAGGGCTGCGAGGTGCTTGTTGCTGATCCAGGAGGGGACTAAACCTTGTTTTAAATCCTCCAGATTACTGTGGCCCTCACCCAGTAACTACGCCTCATACAGCACACAAGCTTCGCTCTGCGCAGCCTGATCGGACGCATTCCGATCCTCCCTGATGAGAGCATTTACCGTTTTAGCGTGTTTCTCCAGCTCAGCTATTATTTCCTTTAAGTGTAGTGTCATGGCCTGGTCCTCATGTAACTCAGAACCCACTACCTTATTCTCATCAGTCAGTATCTTTCTTAACTGTGTTTTTAAACCATTGATCTGGGTCTGCAGCTCCACGTCATCCAGAGTGTTGATGACGGAAGTCCCTGTGTTAAAAGCTGTGAAAATATCATTTACTGCACCCCTTCTTTGTCTCCCTATCCTGCCCAAGACCTCATGTGGTGTGGTGTACAATTCGGCTCTGTCGACATCGGTAAAGTCGAATTCATAAAAACTGTCTGAACATGTTTGTTAACAGGACCTGGTACAATTGCTCCATTTCCTTGGGGCACCACTCTGACAATCGCACCTCGGTGAGGTTTAAAATCACCGAAGCTACCGCGTAGTGCACCTCTTGGTACAGCACCTGACCTGTGGGCACTAACACCAATCCGTTCCCGGGTCCCTTGGTAGTGGTGGGGCACCCTTCCTTGCGGGTTTTGGCTACCGGAATTGTGGGCAGGGGCTTGCATGGGCGGGTAATGAGCTCGGTGGCATTTACTGGGATCTGAGAATATGGGACTCCGCACGCCCGTGTCTGACGTCCCATCTCATCCCTTCTCCAGCATCCTGCCACTGCCTTTGGAAAAAGATGGAGATGCCTGTGGGGCAAGCGTGTTCTGAACCCCACATACAGATGTAAATCCCTTCATCTGGTTCCCACCATTTGTCCCAACAGACACTCAATCCCCCATGAGTCCCCGTAATAGTCCGATGGGTATTGTTACCCAGTCTCTCCCACTCGACCGTGGAGTTCTTCATGGTTTTGCTCAACTTGCGCAGCCACCACCATCGGTCCAAAGGAACATGTCCATTGCAAACCAAGCAAATCTTCTTCCCGACGGGAACGCTGACTCTGGGTGCGATGGCCCTCACTCGGGAGCACATCAGAGAAGCCTCTCGGTACGCAAAC
Source organism: Somniosus microcephalus (assembly GCF_052327205.1). Classification (NCBI taxonomy): domain Eukaryota; kingdom Metazoa; phylum Chordata; class Chondrichthyes; order Squaliformes; family Somniosidae; genus Somniosus; species Somniosus microcephalus. The sequence goes on from NC_141003.1 coordinate 56,083,444, forward strand.
CCAGACTGGCTGGAGTATTCCGTAGAGTTCGACCCCAGCCATCCTGGCCACCTTCCTTCGTGGAAGTAGTTGGCTGTCCCCTCGACCTCCCGGGTGCCCATCCTATCGGTCGCGATGGGGGCTGTGTCTCCCGAGCACCCGTAGATCGTGGAGTCCTTAGTGCGGCCCCAGTAGGCCACGCCGCACCCGATCACCACGAACGCGACGAGAATCTTTCTGGTTCCTGTAACAAAATTAAACGATATAGCCAGGCTCCCGAGAGATTCTGGCTTAGGTGAAGGCATGATTGGGTCTTTCGACCTCGATCCAAAACAACACACATACTGGGCAGGTTCCAAAACTATTTGCCACACTAATCACTTTAATATACACACCTTAACTTAATTAAACTTAAACTTAACTAAATTATGTACAGCGCCGCCCGTCCCCGGGCGGCTTGCCTAATCCCTGTTTGGACTGCAGCTCACCACTCCCTGTGGCGGGGCTGTAGTGACCTGTGACTTGGGTTCCCCGCAGCCTTTTGCTGTCGGTTGAGGACTGCATTCTGCTGGGGATTTCCCAAGTCTGCGTTTACTGAAGTTGGGGGGATCGGGCCAAGGTTTCTTTGGCTGAGGCATTCGGGACGACCTGCGAAGGAGTACTTTGGGCGTGGCTCCCATCGCGAGTGGACATTCGGTTGGTACTTCAGCCCTCACAGCCCGTGGCACCTCCACGACTGCCGGCTTCGGCTCCCTTCCCTCAGGCTCCGCCCCTTTGGGATTTGAGTCTGTGGCAGACGACTCCTCCTCACCTGTCCTTACAGGTGGAGGATCTCCGCCCCCAATCTCTACCTCCCCTAAGCTTGAGTCGAGGGCGGGTTCTCCGTCCTCCGACTCCACCTCCTCCAGAATCGTGTCGAGGGCGGGGCCTTGCTGTTCGGGCTCCCCCTCCTGTTCGGGTTCCCCCTCGATGGCGTTCGGATAAGGGGGAGGGCCTTGATCCTTCGGGCTCCTCCTCATCCGAGTCCCAAGCCATGTGGGAAACCTCCCAGGTGGGCGGGACAGTTTCTCCCTCCATGCAGGCTGTGGTTCCAGCCTGTGTGATCTGTGACTTACCGCACGCCTCAGGCTGAAGATTTTCACCCTCAGACCTTGCTTCAGTTGCTGGCTCTTTTGCACCCGGCTTAAACAGTTTGCACTGATTGATGTGAAACCATTTATTGCACCGGGGCAACTTCACTGCGTAAACCATGGGGCTGGCTTTGTCTACAATACTGTAGGGCCCCATGTACAGTGGTTCTAAACTCCCCACTCGGGCGTAGTTTCTCACCATGGCCTGATCTCCAACTTCCCACTCCTGTGTTTTACGGGTTTCGAGCAGCAGTCGGTTGCCCTGATGCTGCTTCCCCATGTTCCCAGCCGCTTGCCCACAAACCTGTTTCCGGCGCTCCAAAAGGGTCCGGGCAAACTTGTCCCGATTTACCTCTCGGAGCTGACCCTCAGTGAGCACCAGGGCTAGTACATGGGTGGGGGTTCGCATGACTCTTCCAGTCATTAATTCGTGCGGGGAGTACCCCGTACTTTTAGACTGGCTAGCCCGGATCCCCATGAGGACTAAAGGCAGGACCTCCGCCCATTTCTGGGGCGAGTCCATGGTCTCCTTCCTCAACTTTTCTTTTAGAGTGCGGTTCATGCGTTCCACAATCCCGGATGACTGAGGATTGTGGGCCACGTGCCACTTCCCTTCAATGCCCAAGAGCATGAGGGTGTTCTGCATCACTTGGCCGGCGAAATGGCTCCCTCGGTCGGACTCCACGAATCATGGTAGCCCCCACCGCGAGAACACTTCTCGGACCAAGATCCTGGCAGTACTAAGTGCCGTGGCTGTTCTACATGGGAAGGCTTCTACCCACTTGGTGAACACATCCACCAGGACGAGGCAATACTTATAGCCTCCCTGGGCTGTGGGCAGGGGCCCAATGTAATCGACCTGTATCAACTGCCATGGTCCCTCTACTCTCCTGATGTGTCCCAGGGGCACCTTCCGTTTCTGGGGGTCTGGGTTGTTCGCAGCGCACACGAGGCAATTTGCACAGAACTCGCGGACATCGTCCCGAAGCCCCGGCCACCATCCTGCCTGTTCTACCTGTTACCAGGTGACCTCAGGCCCGGGGTGTCCCGCTCCTGGACCCTCATGGGTCAGTTGAAGGAATTCCCTCCGGTGCTGCTGTGGCACAACCCACTGTTCTCCGTGGAACAGCATGCCTTCCTTGATGGAGAGGGCTGCTGTACCGTATGGACCCTCTACTTCTTTGCCCTCATTGATGGCATTGATGACTGTTTTTAGGGCAGGATCTAAGTTTTGGACGGTTTTGAGGTCTGGGGGCAGTGTCACCCCTGTGGTTCCCTGAGTCCCATCCCTGCCCTGGATGACTGCCATGGGTTTGGACCCATAGGGATCCCAGAAAATGCCGGTTCAGGCACCTTCCCTGGCCAGCGCATCCGCCTGCTGGTTACCCTGGTTGCGGGGTTCCACGGAGGAATGGGCCTTCACCTTGTGGATAAAGACTTCCCCTTCCTCCCCCACTGCGGCCAGGATCTTTTCTAGAATGGGCTTTACGGTTAAGGGTCACCCGTCCGCAGAGGTATATCCGCAGCGAGACCAAATGGCCAGGTATTCCGTGCACGAGTTGCATGTGAACATGCTGTCCGAGCAAATCGTGTATGGGGTGGGGAAGACCTCGGGGTGGGTAACCACGTACGCCACCGCGGACAGTTCAGCCTGCTGGGCACTCATAGTGCTGGGGAGCTTAATTGCCAGGGCAATGTCTGCCGTGGGGTCATAAACTCCACACCCTGTGAGTCGTTCACCAGCAGATACCATGCTGGAACCGTCTACTTAGATCTCACGGCCTGTGGGATGTATCCCGGCCCGTAGGCCTATGTTCACTTCCCATACCCCTTCAACGGAACATCAGTGGGCTGTTCCAGGATATACCAGGTTGGCCGCGAGCTTGGGCTCGCAGAGACCCTTTACCTTCAGCTCCATCTGCGAAAGGAGGAGGGTCCAGTGCGCAATGCGAGCACTGCTTACTGTCCCATCCTTAATCCTTCCATCTAGAAGCATTCGGGTGGGTGTGTGATGAGTGAATAGAGTGATAGGAGAGGTGCCTGTGAAGATCAAGGATCTTTTCACAGCCCAATGCGTGGCCAGGAGATGCCGCTCGCAATTGGAAAAACTCCTTTCCACATCTGTGAGCACCCTGGAGGAGTAAACTATCGGTCTCAGCTTGTCGTGTCTCTCTTGGAGCAGTACAGCGCTCAAGCTATCCCCGCTAGCCGCTACCTCCAGGAAGAAATCCCTTCCCCCATCTATGGCCCCCAGGGCTGGCGCGGTCTGCAAGTCCCTGTTGAGTTTTTCAAATGCTGCCTGGCAACCCTCATCCCAGGACCATTCCACTCCTTTGTGTAGGAGTCGGAGCAGTGGGGCTGCTGTGGCTGCATAGTCCTCGATGAAGTCTCTGCAGTACCCGGTCAGTCCCAGAAAGGACCTTACACCCGATACGGTGGTGGGACTCGGTAGATCTTGCACCGATTCCCGTCTGGCTTGGTCTATGGCTCTCTCGCCAGCGCGGATGGTCAGACCCAGGAATTTTACTTCCTGCTGGCCGATCCGTGCCTTCTTTGGGTTTACCTTAAAACCCTTTCTGCCTAACAGCTCCAATAACTCGGCTAATCGTGGGCCATGCTCCTCTCTGGAATCTGTGAACAGGAGCAGGTCGTCCACATACTGCACTAGCTGATTGGGCTGGCTGAACTCTTTTAAACTCCCTGCCATGCACTGATGGAAAATGCTGGGGCTGTTGTGGAAATCTTGTGGCAAGCAGTTCCAGGTGTACTGTTGCCCTTTAAAGGTAAAGGCAAACTTGTACTGGTCCTCCCTCCTTAAAGGGATGGACCAAAACCCATTTGAAATATCCAGAACCGTGAACGTGGTCGCGGAGGCTGAAATACTCCCTATCAGGTCTGCAACTGCTGCTACTGTCGGCGCGCAGGCTGGGATGTTACTATTGAGGACTCTGTAGTCCACCGTGGCTCTCCATGAATCGTCCGGCTTCCTCACCGGCCATAAAGGAGAGTTTACATGGGTGGCTATCAGTCTCAACACGGCCTGCTGCACCAGTGAAGACATTGCTGTCTCCATGTCGGGCTCCGCTTCCTTGGGGAAGTTGTACTGCTTTTGGTGTCGGGCCATGGGGTCTCCGTCTACTCTGACCTCAAACCCGGTGACCCTCCCGCAATCGTGCTTGTGAGTGGCAAACGTGGTCAGATGGTCTGACACGAATGCCTGCAGATCTTGTGGGACGCTTGTGACCATGAGCTCGAGGTCGTAGCTGTAAAGTCCACGCCTCAATAATACACGGACTTCGGGAGAACAGTTTAACAGGTACTTTACGGAACAGGAGGGTAACGTCAGACTGAAATACAGAAGCCTGCTAGGGCCTTTTATACAGGGGTGGTGACTGCCGGTACTGCAGTCTAAAACCAGTTCTTCCCTTAAAGGTACATACACAACAATTCCTCCCCTTTTAGATAAACAGAACATAACATTCATTTAACAACTAAATAATAACTAATTACAATTTTCTGGGTACTATATACATCAACTGAAACAATCATTTATAAGTTCAGTCTTTGAGGAGGCTTCCTGATCCTGACTGGATAGCGCCTTTCTCGTGTATCCTGTTCTTGCGGCGGAGTTGATTCTGGTTCATTGTCATTGGTTGGTTCGTCAGCTTCCAATACCACTGCTTCTGAGGTAGACGCAATCTGTACTTCGGGTTGATTACCAGGTGCACCTGCTCGTGGTATGGGTTTGGCTTGTTCCTGTGACTCTAGAATCTGGTCAGCATGGCATCTCACGATGCTCTCTCCAACGTCCACTGTGTACATTAGTGGTCCCTGCTGTGTGCATATCGTTCCTGGCTGCCATTTTTCTGTTCAGTAGTCGCGGGCCAAGACTGGTTGCCCTATCTTGAAGCTCCTGGTTGGCTTCTCATTTATGTGCTGGAATTGCTTATCCTCAACATCTCGTCTTATGTTTGGTTTGAGCAAATCCAGGCAACATTTAAGCCTTCGGTTGAAGAACAGTATGGCTGGAGCTTGGTTGGTGACTGCATGTGTCGCATTCCGGTAAGCAAACAAGAAATTATCCACCTTGTGTTGTAGTGGTATGTCGTCATTATACATTGCCTTTATGGCCTTTTTAAAGGTCTGAACAAACCTCTCAGCCAATCCATTTGTGGCTGGATGATATGGGGCAGATGTGTAATGTTTCACCCCATTATTCCTCAGAAACCTCCGGAAATCCTCAGACACAAACTGTGGCCCATTGTCGGAGCAAATCTGTTCTGGCAACCCATTCCTGGTGAAGATGGTCCTTAGGACTGCAATAGTTTTCTCCGTGGTGGTGGAGGACATTTTAATGACCTCTGGCCATTTCAAATGGGCGTCCACAGCGATTAGAAACATTGAGTCCATAAATGGACCAGCAAAATCAATGTGTACCCGTTGCCATGGAGATGAGGGCCACTCCCATGGATGTAGCGGGGCCTGTGGTGGAGCGTTTTGGACCTTCTGGCATCCTGTGCATCTCTTGGTCATATCCTCGATTTCTTTATCGATTCCTGGCCACCACACAAACGCCCTGGCTAGGCTCTTCATTTTTTACCCCTCCCAGATGACCCTCATGAAGCTCATTGAGCACTCTATCTCTCAACTTGGGTGGAATTACCACTCGGGATCCACACATCAAGGTCCCCCGGCACACTGACAGCTGTTCTCTCCTTGGCGAGAATGCTGGCAATAGTGAGTCGCCATATGCTGGCCATCCCTTCACCGTCAAATCATAGACCCGAGAGAGTGTCGGGTCATTTCGGGTTTCCTTCTCTATACTTGAGTTTGTAACATGCAAACATTCGACTATGGTCGCATGGAATATCTCCACAGGGTCCACTGCAGGTGCTTCTTCTACCGTAGGCAACAGTAGGCGCGACAGCCCATCAGCGTTTCCATGCTGTTTCGTACCCTTGTACTCTATGTCGTACTGATGTGCCCATAGAAAAAGTGACCATCTTTGCAGCCGTTGCGCCGTCCTCACCGGAACGCCCTTCTTTGGGTTAAAAATGGAGACCAGGGGCTAATGATCAGTCAGTAGGGTGAATTTCTGCCCGTGCAGATAGTGATTGAACTTCTTCACCCCCCACACCAGGCTGAGGGCCTCCCTGTCAATCTGGGCGTAGTTACACTCGGCTGAGGTTAGCGAGCGCGACACAAAGGTTATTGGCCTCTCTGAACTGTCAAGGAATTTGTGTGACAGCACCGCTCCAATGCCGTAGGGTGACGCATCACATGCCAACCGAATCGGTAGTGTTGCGTTGTAGTGGGCCAATACTTCTTTTGAAGTGATTAGGCATTTACATTCCTGAAAGGCACGCTTACACTCATCACTCCATTTCCATGTTACTCCAGTTTGCAGCAGGGCATTCACTGGGTGCAGAATTGTAGATAAATTCGGCAAGAACTTATGGTAGTAGTTCACCAACCCGAGGAACGACCTCAGTTGCGACACATTTTCCGGTGCTGGAGCCTTGACTACAGCCTCAATCTTGTCCAGCGACTTATGCAACCCTTCCTCATCAATCATGTGGCCACAATACGAGATTTGTCTCCTGAAGAACTCGCATTTGGGGCGGTTGGCTTGGAGCCCATATTCCTGTAATCTCGTGAGCACCTGCTCCAGGTTGGCAAGGTGTTCACTGTCATTTTCGCCCGTAACCAGGATGTCGTCCAAATAACACTGGGTCCCTGGGATCCCTTGCAGGACTTGTTCCATCGCCCTCTGCCAAATAGCCGGGGCTGATGCTACCCCGAATACCAGTCGATTGTACTGGTAAAGGCCTTTGTGAGTGTTTATCGTGAGGTATTTTCTAGATGCTTCTTCCACCTCCATTTGTAGATACGCTTGGGCCAGATCAATCTTTGTAAAACATTTCCCTCCAGATAGTGAGGCAAAAATATCTTCTATCCACGGAAGTGGATATTGTACTGTGTGCAGGACTGGGTTCACAGTCACCTTGAAGTCCCCACAGATGCGAACCTTCTTCGGCTCCCCAGGCGTGCTGCTCAATGCTTTCTTCATTACAGGAACGATGGGTGTGGCCCACTCGCTCCAGTCCACCTTGGACAGCACACCCGAACGCTCCAGACTCTCCAGTTCAGCTTCAACGGCTGGGCAGATCGCGTATGGCACCGGTCTGGCCTTAAAAAATTTTGGGTTTGCGTTATCTTCAATCTTTATCGTTGCCTTTACTCCTTTTAGAGTCCCAAGTCCTTGTTGAAACACCGCTTCCGCGTCAGATAGAATTTGTGACAGACGTCCAGGTGCGACGTCATCATCCTTTTTGTCAGTCACCGTTAGCGCCTGAATGGAATGCCAATCCAATTGTATTTTTCGGATCCATTCACGTCCCAATAATGGTGGTCCTCCATCTCGTAGTATATACATATATAGTTTCTGTGTTTCCTTGCCGTTATATTTAACTGGCACCCTTATTTTTCCTCTGGGGTAGACCTTTTGCCCCTTGTATGTCTTCAATACAATGGACGTGTCCTTTAAGGGTATGTGTGAGAATAGCCGCTCATAGTCTCATTGATTCATGACAGTTAGGGCTGATCCTGTGTCCAATTCCATCTTTACTGGGGACCCTGCTATCATGAGGGTGACCCAAATGGTTCGGTGATCCTCCTTTGCGATCACGTTGTGTAACTTTAGACAACTTAGTCTCCTGCTCCCGGAGTCGTTATCACTCTCCTGCTCTTCCGAACTACTGTCTGTCAATTTCTTTACTTTCTTGTACTTTTCCTTAGTAGTTCTTGTAGTGTTGGTTTTCTTTCCCGACCTGCAGACTCTTGCTATATGTCCCATTTTTCCGCATTGCCTGCATACTTTGTCCTTAAACCAGCAGTCCTTCTGCTCATGGGTTGTTCCGCCGCAGCGATAGCACTTTTCTGCTCCATACGCCATTTCGTTAGCGCTGTATTCTTGTGGTTTCTGTTGAATTTCCGCAGCTCCCCGTGCTGCTGCTTCGTAGGATACTGCCACGCTGAAAGCCTGTTCTAGCGTCAGGTCCTTTTCCGAAAGTAATCGTTCCTGGGTTCCTTCACTCTGGAGCCCGCAGACAAACTTATCCCGTAAGGTGTCTGCCAGTCCTGCTCCGAACTGGCAGTGCTTCGATAACTTGCGTAGTTCCATAAGATAGTCAGCATTGCTCTCATCTTTGTGCTGGTTTCTTTTATGGAACTTGAATCTTTCTGCTATCAGCAGCGGTGTAGGGTTTAGGTGTTCCTATAAGATATTAACAATCTCCTCAAAACTTTTCTCCATTGGTTTAGCTGGGGTAATTAAATTCCGCAATAGGCCGTACGTACTCGCGCCCGTCAAATTCAATAATACCGACGCCCTCTTTCCATCGGCCACCTCATTTGCCTTGCAGTACACTTCAATTCTTTCCACATACGTGGTCCAGTCTTCTACCTCGTTGTCGAAAGCAGTGATACTGCCACTTTTCGGCATCTTGGGTGATTTAAAATGGCGCCTCCCGCGCTTTTTCTTCTTCCCCAATGGAATAAAATGGCACCTCCTGCACTTTTCCTTCTTCCCCTTGCTGCCACGCTGCTCCTAGCGTTCTACAGGGTAATGGCGGCAACCCGCGGCTTCGGCGCGTCTCACTTTCCTTCCCCCCGTTTGTTTTCTCTTCGCTGCCCAGTTCTTGAGCACCGACCGCGCCCTGTGCGCTCCACCCTCCCACTCTCTTTTGTTTTCTTTTCCCGGTGACGCTGCGCGGCCCGTTTTGTAGAGCCGCTCGATCGAGCTTGAGCCCGCCGCAGTCCGGAAGGGTCAGCGCACTACCTACTACCAGCACGATTTGCTGGAACACCTTAACTGGGGAGCCAAGCTCAGCTCTCCACAGCCTCTCCCGCAATTCTCTGAACACCAATGAATCCTTTGGGCGGTTGCCCGCGGTCGACGCCCGTTGCTCAGACTACGACCTCCAAGAAACCTCCTCTCAGGGTGAGATCCCCGTGAGATGATGCAACACTGCAGGTGAGTTCAAACTTACTCGTCGCCACTGTAAAGTCCGCGCCTCAATAATACACGGACTTCGGGAGAACAGTTTAACAGGTACTTTACTGAACAGGAGGGTAACGTCAGACTGAAATACAGAAGCCTGCTAGGGCCTTTTATACAGTGGTGGTGACTGCTGGTACTGCAGTCTAAAACCAGTTCTTCCCTTAAAGGTACATACACAACAGTAGCCCTCTTTCGGCTTCACGGTACACAGGGTCCCCTTTTCACCCTTCTCTGGGATGATGACTACCTCGCCTCGTTTACCCTTACTCGCTCCCCAAAGACAGTGATTTCTTAGGTCCTCGAGGATCCCGTGCTCTGCTAAGAAATCGGACCCGAGGATCCCCTTTCCACCCTCCACCTCCCACTTCATCAGTATACACTTCCACGTGGTGCGGTGTGGTCCTATATGAATGGAGAGGGGAATGGAATGTGCACCAGCCTGTTCCTTGCCTGTGAAACCCGACAGAATATATGGAACCCCGGTGGATAGAGGTGAGGTGGTGAGGTTATCTGCGTGGATCACGGTGCACGATGCCCCCGTATCCAACAGATAGATCCCCTTTACCTTTTCCACCTCCATCTCCACGAGGGGCCATCTCCATACATCATATCGCAGCGCACACAAATAAACGGGCTGCGCCGTCTCTAGTCATTTGGGTGCAGCGGTCAGGGTTTCGGGAACGACAAGACCGGTGGTGGCGGCTATCTTCCCCTGCGCGATCATAAGGGACCGCATTGTCTCTAAAATTGATTCTATCGCAGCGGGATCCATAGCTGCACCGGCTCCCTTAGCTGGGACAGGAGCTGCGGCTTGGGTTTGGGCTGGTGCTGGGGCGGCGGTCTGGGCTTGGGTTTGGGCTGGTGCTGGGGCGGCGGTCTGGGCTTGGGTTTGGGCTGCGGGAGATTTCCCTTTATTATCCTTCCACGGATTTTTACAGTCCTTGCGCCAATGTCCATCCTTCCCACACCCGTAGCAATTGAGCTTGGCTTGGGCAGGGCGATTCCCCTCCTGACGCCACTCCTTCTTGCTTGGGGCTGCAGGTTTTGCCTCATGCACTTTTCCCTTAGAGGGAGGTGTCTCCTGCCCTCTACAATTCTTGTAAGCTACGGTGAACTGGCGGAGCACCGTCTCCTCCGTGACGCCGGGACCTTGGGTGTCAAACCACGACCTGGCTAGGGCCTGTATCTGTGGCAAGCTGTTAGCAACCAAGCAACGGAGCCAATGAACCCGCTGTTCGGCGCTCATTCCAACCTGTTCTGGCATGCCCAGACAACTGCGTCGATACACTGGCCACAGCCTTTCTGCGAAAACCCGTGGAGGTTCTCCAGTTAGCTGCACAGTCCCTTCCACCCGTTGGAACGGATTACCGTCGTCTACTCCCATAACTTCCAAGACCTCATCCCTGAGATCCGTATACCCTTTCCGTCCCCTCTTACTCTCGTCTGAGAGGCACTGAAGGATTGTGCTATCCAGGGAGAAGAGCAGCATCTTTGCCTGTTCAAGAGCATCACAATCATTGATGGCGGCTGTCTCCTCTACCTCCCTGAAATGAACGGACGGATCTCCCTTTACTGTGAGTCTTGGGAGGTGGCTCACCATGGATCTTAGTTGTGGGGCAGCGTAGGGCACCACGAGCTGGTTCATGTGGGGTCCGGGATCACCATTGTCCTCGTTGGGACTGAACCTCTGGTGCCGAACAGGACACATTGGTGCCGGCTCCGGCTTTGCTATTAGGGGCTGTTCCTCCTCCTGTACCATCTCGGCTACCTCCTGTTTTACCACCCCCGCTGGTTCCTGCCAAGCCTCGCTATAGCTCGGCGGGGCTGAGGGTTCAGTGGCTGGTGCCATAACTATCTCGCAAGGAACCGGATGTTTGGATTCCTGCAAAAAGTCAATCTGACTTGCTTTTGGGCTTACGAGGCATACCATGCCTTTTGCCTTAACCAGGGCCGTTCTCAGGTCCTCTATGGTCTTTTGGCAGGGGCCGTGGTCTGTGCTCTCAAACCCATGTTCAAGGGATAGCTTGTAAGCTGCCTTGACTTCCACTACTCTCTCCTCCTGCGCTCTTAGCTGTTGTGCGAGGCGGGCGTTTTTCTCCCGTATTCTCGCCTCATGGATCTTTGCCTCAGTAACCTGGCATTCCAGATACTCTATTCTAACCTGATGTTGGCTGGCTACAACTTGGCGTTCCAGATTCAACGCGTGAAGCGCTGTGATGAGTTTTTCCCCACCCATGGCCTTTTCCTCTATCTCTGCTGCCTGGGCAGTGATCTTGGCTGCCTGTGCTGCAATGACCCGGTCCAAAATCTGGACCTGTTTCTTGTAGCACATCAGCCACACTGCCTTTTCCACTGACTTCTTATGCTCTTTGCTCTCTGTCCACCTGATGGCTGCATCTACCGGACGCCCATCCAGTAAGAGATCGGAAATCCACTGCTTAGTGAGATTTACCTTGCCAAAGACATAATCTGCTATCCTCTCATCCATAACATTTCGCCCATTCAAACCTGGGTCTAAACCATTGCAATCCTGCTGCCAGTGTCCTGCTGCGGTCGCCATTTTCTGTAAGGGGTTTTGCTCTCTCTCTCTCTCTCTCTCTCGAGATTTGCAGATCGCAGAGGTTACTCTCTCTCAGAGGCCTCTCTCTCTCTCTCTCTCTCTTTTGCACAAAAAAACCTTGAGTGGTTCGACCCACTCACCCCTTAGATTCTAGACACTGGACTTAGGTGCAGGAACTACAATGTAGAGAATACTCTTATAGACCAGGTTTAATGAAACGAAATGATATTTTATTGCATAAGGAAAAACAAATCAAATGCAAGCAAATAAGAGAGTACATGGGAGGGAAAAACAAATCATAACAATACAGTACTAACTAAAATGGATACAGGCATATTATACCTTACAAAGATCATCATAAAATGGGGAAACACACGGAACATCGAGGGACAACAACTCATGTTAATTATACCCAAAATGACCACCCCCTTTAACCTATCTAGATCTGATTATGAAGGGCCAGAAACATGCTCACCAATCCAGTTGGAAAAGTATAGACTTTTGAAACAGGTCTGCGTTTTGATCCCCTCAGGCATCCTGTTTCCTCGTGGTCAGTGGAGCCACAGCGGGCTGCGCCACACCTCACTCTCTTTCTCGAGGTGAAGGTCACAGACAGGCTGGACACTGACGGGCCTGGATGTCAGCGGAGATCATCTGCTTGACCACGGTTGGAAGCCCCTAGCCGGCTTTCATATAGGTTTCTTCAGTATTTTTTTACTACCTCCCATTTCGTCAACGGCCCGGGGTTGGTCGATGATCTCCCGATGTTTTATCCCGGGGCGGGACGCCGGCTCGAACCGTCTTCTTCTCCGAACTCCAGCTGCTATTGAAGGTAACGGCTATTACCGAAGATCCCACAAAGATGATGAAGAAAGGAACCTCTCTCTTCCAATATCTAACATGAAGCCTCCTTTTTTTTCTGCTACCCCCAGTGTCTCCCAATTATACTTCTCAGCAGAAGCCCTTATCTCGCGCCAAATCAGGTTAGTCTTTTGTTTTAATTTTGGCGGGCTGGTTGCTCAATGGGGTAGTTATTATATTTTAAACTGTTCTTGGATGGCTGGTAACGGGCCATCTCTGGTCTCGAATGACCTTCATTGTTTTTAATGCCTTCTTGATGTCTTTAACGATCCTTGATGCGTTCTTTATGAATATGGAACTGTTCCCCTTTGTCTGGGTAAACATTTGGATGGCCTTTATCTACAGGCCGATCTGACTGGATCTGCATCCAATCTTTATGTATGTGTGGGTATCTGGTTTAGTTCTCTCAGAAACGGCTTCCAGAACCTACTGTGGGTTGATTCCACAAAGCTGTCTGACGACTGTAGGAACCATTTTAAAGTGTCCCAATAAGTTGGTCACGGGGTCTGGCGGCCATTTTGAATGCCCCTTTTTCCTGGGCTTCTTTTAAAACAGTCTTTAAAATCATGGCCTCTTCTGCCATTCGACCCTTATTAATACAATATCAATTTCGCGAATCTTACAGTCATCAGACTTTAAATTAATTCATTGTCTATGAAACACTTTGGGATGTTTTCGAGATGAGATGGAAGTCTTTCAAATCCTGAGAATATATTTCTGATTTAATCAGAGAACACAACAACTAGAATGAGCCTGGATTTTCCACTGTTCAATAATGACTGCATAGATTTATCTCCCACATTTGTGTAGTAGATCAACTTCGGCCAGAATTATCACCTCTTTGCATTTTGCAGTGTAGGTTAATGGCTGGGAATAACGATTACCACCAAATCAATAAAAAAGAACATGCTGATACAGTACTTTCATTAAAGAGCACTTTTCCAATCTATGTAACATAAAAAATACTTCGAAAAAAAATCTTCACATAAAAGATAGGTGTACTTGTAGTATTCATTTCTCCTCCCACAAAGGTTCAATGATTCGAATCCCCCTTCTCTTTCTCCTCTCTCTGTAGGAAACCATTTAGCTGACATCAGTTATTAGATTGTCAGGGACCAGCTCTGTAAGAATCTCACAAAGCATAATCGAACGGCATCCAATCTAGGAAACGTTAGGACAAACCAAGGACACAGCAGAACCTGCATAAGACTGAATGTTCACAGGCACCCAGAAGTGAAAATGTTGCATTTTCATGTCTTTTGTTTTTTTCTTAACATATATGTAAGAGCATTTCCAGAAAGTAGGGATGTTGTAGGAACCAAATGATATTCAATTCTACCTCTCTGCCTCCTCCATCAACCCCACAAATATTGCCACTCTTTCCACCTACCTAAAACATGTTAAGACCTAGAAGAGCCAAAACTCCCTGCAAAGCTGTTGTCTTCAGCTCCTGCAAACACCTGAGTACCTGTTGCCTTTGACCTTCATCTACCTCCATTTCAGACTAAGACAGTGGCCGGGATCTTACCTGAGGAGGCGCATTGGGAGCGGGACCGCTGGTTTCCGGGTTCTAGTCCCGCCCCCAGCAACGTCTGACGACCTGACACTATTTTCCCTTGATTCCCAATTTTTCCCATTTTCCCAGCTATCCCGCCTCCAAACCCGCCTCCTCAGGGCTGGTAAAATCCAGCCTCAGAGGTTCAATACCTTGATATACTGCTGCTTGACCTCTAGCTCAGCTTTCTTCATCACATCTAACCCATCATCAATACTACTTTCTTTCACCTACTAAACATTTCCCATTTCAAACCCTACCTGTCTCCCTCTGCTGTTGAATCCCTAATCACATATGGCTGGAATTCTCGATTGCTCCAATCCTCCTCACATCTGGAATACCGTGGCCCACAATCTCAGCAGCACTAAGGCCTGCAACATCACTATCAAAAGCTGCTCTTTGAGCCTCTATGTCCCATCCCTGAAACGTCCTTCCTCAGCATCTTCACCTTGTCACCTCTCTTTCTGCCTTCAAAACTCCACTTAAAACCCTTCTCTTTAACCATGCTTTTGCCTCCTTGTGATACTCTTCCTTTTCTTCATGGGTCAGCTTAGCTCAGTGGTAGCACTCTCAATTCTGAGTCAGAATGGTTCTGAGCTCAAGCCCCACTCCAAGTATTTGAGCATATAATCTAAAATGATGCTTCAGTGCAATACTGAGGGGGTGCTGCGTTGGTGGAGACAGCATTTTTCAGTTGAGACATTAAACCATTTGCCTGTTAGGTGGACATAAAAAATCTCATAGCACTATTTTGAAGAAAAGCATGATGTCCTCCTGGTGTCCTAGCCAACATTAATCCTTCAATTAATGCCATCAGAATAGATTTACTGGTCATCTATCACATTACTGTTTGTGAAACTTGCCATATGCAAACTGACTGCTGTGTTTGACTATGAAACAGTGTCTACACTTGGGATATCTTGAGGACATGAAGGGCACTATAAAAATGCAAGGCTTTTATTCAATTCCTTTCTCTCTTTCTTTGATTCTGCATTAATTCTGATTTTAAAAATAATTTCACACACTGAAAATTAACCAAACACAATCAGAAAAAATAGGACTTAAATTGTATATAATCTGATATCTATATATATAAATCGGTACTTCTGTCATTCTGTCTATCTGTCTATCTGTCTATCTGTCTGTCATCGCGTGTGCGTTGCGGGTATGCACTCGAAAGTTACAGGGCGTACCTACGCGCGCGTTACCTCCAAAGAAAGCTTACGCTTCCGAGACGGTTTTAAGCGTATTTACGTTTCGGCCGGGCTAAAATTGCGCCCGCGGTATCCCAAAAACCTTCAACATTCCGCTCATTAGCATCTCATTATCCGCTCATTAGCGACAGAGTGACCTCGAGCTCGACCAATCGTACGCCAGGTTGCTGGCGTGTGCCGCCGGGCCAATCGGTGCGCGTGTGGCCGGGCTTTATCATTCTGAACCGAGGTGAGTCGCCGCCATCTTGATTCCAAACTTTTCCTTTCTTTTTCCCGCTTTCTGCGTCTTAAAAAAAAAACGTTGCTTTTAAAACACATATTGTTTTTTAAAAAAATGATTTAGAAAGTAATTAACTTATCCAATCTCATTAATTTTCCTACCTTTCCCCGTTTTTCCAGGTAGGCCTAGAAGCCTCGGCGTCTCCTCCGCACCCACGCCCGAGCTAGGCACCTCCCGGCCCCACTCGAAGGCTGGAGGGCCGAGCCTCAGCCCAGCGCCGCTAGGGTGCGCGCGCAGCAGGAGCTGAGACGTCTCTCTCTGCCGGGGCTTGCTGAGCATCCAGCGTTACCCTGGCAACGGGCGCAATCGGCGGTCTTCACCTCGGGGGGAGGGGGGGGGGGCGGCCGCGACCCTCGGGGGGGCCGCGACCCTCGGGGGGGGGGTGACCCTCGGGGGGGGGGGGGGGGCCGCGCGCGCAGCAGGAGCAGCTGAGACGCGGCGTCTCTCTCTCTCTGGCTTGGTCAGCGTCACGGTTGCCCTGGCAACCGGGCCCACCGGCCGAGAGAGACGCCGCGTCTCAGCTCCTGCTGCGCGCGCAATCGGCGGTCTTCACCTCCGGGGGGGGCGCGACCCTCGGGGGTCGCGACCCTCGGGGGGGCGCCCGCCGCCCTCCCTCCCCTCCTTCCCCCCCCGCCCTCCATCGCCCCCTCCCCTCCCCCGCCCTTCCCCCCCGCCCTCCCTCCCCCCCTCCCTCCCTTCCTCCCCCTCCCCCCCGCCCTCCCTTCCCCTCCCTCCCCTCCCCCCCCGCCCTCCCTTCCCCTCCCTCCCTTCCTTCCCCCCTCCCCTCCCCCTGCCCTCCCTTCCCCGCCCTCCCCCTCCCTCCCTTCCCCGCCCTCCCCCTCCCCCTCCCCCTCCCCCCCGCCCTCCCTTCCCCTCCCTCCCCCCTCCCCTCCCCTCCCTCTCTTCCCCCCACCCCTCCCCTCCCTCTCTTCCCCCCAGTCGCTCTCTCTCTTCCCCCCAGTCGCTCTCTCTCTTCCCCCCAGTCGCTCTCTCTCTCTTCCCCCCAGTCGCTCTCTCTCTCTCTCTTCCAACAACAACATGCCCTCGAAAAAGCCTCGGCACCGCCGGGCACTTCAGCTAGTCCTTCATATTTGGATAGAATGCAGAACACAGTTGAAAAAATAGAAACAATTTATTAAGACACAGAAAACAGTTTGGCAATCAGCACAGAAAATCACACTAACACAGATCGTGTCAAGTTCTTCAGCGTCATGAACCTTGATCACTGACAACCTACTGAATATAACATTTTATCAGGATGAGGATGTCTATGAGCAAGAGCAGGCTGAATGGGATGGTGGTATTTTTTCAGCATGAGGAAGACAGGCAGATCTATTATATTGTTTAAGTATAGGGAAGCTGAAGGACATAACATCTGTAAGCGAGAGCAGACCAAACAGAATTTCAAGATTTGTGACAAGTAGGGGTCAAAGACAAATGGCTGCATCTGTGGGGAGAAGGAGGGAGGGATGTTCTCTTCCCTGTGTAAATTTTGGAAGTTTTATAAGAACACATAACACTGCAATCTTGGAAACAATCATGTCTCAGTAAGAGTGAATGTATTAAAACTGCCAATTTAACATTGATGCTAAGGAATTTCCACTTCGCACTGACACTAAGCTGCCAGTGTAAATCCTGAACCCATCAGCTCCACCTGTAAGAGAAGTGTATCATCCAGCTTTGGCACAATGAACTAGCATGTGCAAAAGGGAAAAGATTGTTTCCAACATTTGAAATGGAACCTCACACAGGGGTGGAGCTAGATTCATGTCTTGATTAATGAGCCCAAGAAATGTTTGTACACTGAGGAGCACACTTATCATCTGCTTCCTCCTGACACCAGCAATCTTCTTCCTCACTTGTAGCGAGATGCAAGGGACCTGGGTGGTAGCATGGACTCGGTCAGAAACCTCTCAATGCAGCTTGCACCCGTGCTTTTACTGAAGAGTAGTCCCAAAGCAGCCACCCTCCTTTGGAACTCCACCTTCACCAGGCCTTCCAACTCTTCAATATCAAAGGAAGTGGAGTTGCCTGTATATCTCCTCCATGCCATTGCGATTAGTTACTTCAATTTCTGTCCTCACTACCACTTCCACCTTAACAACTATCTACAGACTTTTAAGATTTGCCAGATTGTCCAATCTCCAGTCAAGTGTGCTACCGGTCAAGCTCTCTCAGCAAGCTTTCCCTGCACCTTGGCCTATTCAAATTAGGCAGCTGGACTCCCTTCAGAAAAGTGGGCCAGGCGAGTCCTTTGAACTGCAAGTACAGCAAGCCTGTGTATTGGGCCAGCTCAACCCCATTTTCCAATATCAGAAAATCGGGGCTATTGTTGTGTGTCATACAACTATAATGATATATATGTAACTAGCAGGGGGGGCCCAGTGTTGCCAGGGCAGTTTAGAGGGCCGCGCGGTTGACGGCCGGCCGCTGCCGCTCCCCCGCTCTGTGTCTCGGGCCGCACGGTTGACGGCCGCGCGCTGCCGCTCCCCCGCTCTGTGTCTCAGGCCGAGCGGTTGTGAGGCCCGGCCCGAGTGACCCCAACTCACCTCCCGCTCCGGCGGGCCAAAGCAGCTGCCCCGCTCGCTGTTGAGAAAAAGCAGGGGAAAAAATGGCGGCAAAGTTTCGGGAGGCTGCAGGATTAGGTCCCGCCCGTGATGCACTGATTGGTCAACCATCAGGTCACTGAACTGTAGGATTGGTCAACCATCACGTCACTCAACGCTAATGAGCGGTAGGATTGGTCAACCGCTAATGAGCGGATTTTTGAACGTTTTTTGTATACTATCCGAACAATTTTTGTCTGACCAAAAAGTAAATATGCCTATGACCTCCTAATCATAATCATAATCATAATCAACTTTATTGTCATTGTTAGTGCACAAGTGCAGTACAACGAAATGTAGGCTTGCGGCTCCCGAGAGTGTACATTTAGATTAAGACATTTAAACATTCAACATTCATTTGGCTTGTAATACATTAACATAAACATAACCATAATAAAGTGCATTGGCAGATGTGCAGGCTTTAGAGTTTATTTGTGGAGTTCAGTAGGATGACAGCCCTGGGAAAGAAGCTGTTCCTAAATCTGGTCGTTCGGGTGCGAATGCATCTGTAGCGTCTCCCAGATGGCAGGAGGGTGAACAGACTGTGGCTGGGGTGGGTAGGGTCTTTGATGATGGTCCGTGACCTCCGTAAACAGCGTTTCTGGTATATGTGCTCTATGGTCGGTAGCCGGGTGCCGATAATGCGTTGGGCAGTTTTGACTACCCGCTGCAGGGCTTTCTGGTCATAGTAGCTGCAGCTGCCATACCATACTGTGATACAGTTCGTCAGGATGCTCTCTATTGTGCAGCGGTAAAAGTTAGAGAGGATCAGGGGTGACAGGTTACATCCCTTCAGCCTCCTTAGGAAATATAGGCGCTGCTGGGCCTTTTTCACCAGAGAGGAGGTATTGAGGGACCAGGAGAGGTCTTCCGTGATGTGGACTCCGAGGAACTTAAAGCTGTCCACCCTTTCCACCACAGCCCCATGGATGTGGATGGGGGTGTGACTTCCGCCTTTAGACTTCCTGAAGTCCACAATGATTTCTTTGGTTTTCTTGATGTTAAGGGCCAGGTTGTTATCGATGCACCACTTCACGAGATGCTGGACCTCCTCCCTGTAGGCTGACTCATCGTTGTTGGTGATCTGGCCCACTACCGTGGTATCATCCGCAAACTTGATGATGGTGTTGGAACCATGAACAGCCACACAGTCGTGGGTGAAGAGGGAGTAGAGGAGGGGGCTCAGCACACATCCTTGTGGGGCCCCCGTGTTCAGGGTCGGGGGGGAGGTGTGGTTACCTAATTTGACAGACTGGGGTCTGTTTGTTAGGAAGTCCAGGGTCCAGTTGCAGAGGGAAGTGTTCAGGCCAAGAGTGTGGAGTTTGGCGGCCAGCTTGTTGGGGACAATAGTGTTGAATGCTGAGCTGTAGTCTATGAACAGCATTCTGATGTAGGTCTCTTTACCATCTAAGTGATTCAGTGCAGAGTGTAGAGCAGTTGTGATTGCATCCTCCGTTGATCTGTTTGCACGATAGGCAAACTGGTGTTGGTCAAGAGAGGCGGGAACACTGGCTTTGATGTGAGCCAGGACCAGTCTCTCGAAACACTTCATTATGATGGGTGTGAGTGCGACAGGTCGATAGTCGTTCAAGCACATCACAGCCGTTTGCTTTGGCACAGGAATAATGGTAGTGGTCTTGAAGCATGTAGGGACTACTGCCTGGGCCAATGACAGATTGAAGATGGCAGTGAAGACATCAGCCAGCTGATCAGCACATTCCTTGAGTACCCGTCCAGGGATGCTATCCGGTCCAGCAGCCTTTCGTGTGTTCACTCCGCGTAGAACACCCCTTACGTCGGAGGTCGACAGAGTGAGCACCTGGTCTTCCGGGGGTGGCAAGGCTTTGGTAGCCGGCTCCCTGTTGTCCCTGTCGAAGCGAGCGTAGAAGTTGTTAAGCTCCTCCGGAAGGGAGGCATCGCTAACCGGGGGGCTGGTGTTTTTGCTCTTGTAGTCAGTGATGGACTGGATGCCTTGCCACATGCGCCGGGGGTCCGAGTTGTTGTGGAAATGATCCTCTATCCGCAGTGTCTGTTTCCTTTTGGCAATCCTGATACCCTTTTTTAGGTTGGTCCTAGCTGCACTGTAAGCCGCCGCGTCGCCAGATTTAAATGCTGCATCGCGTGCTTTCAACAGCGAGCGGACCTCTCCGTTCATCCAGGGTTTCTGGTTGGGTTATGTCCTAATATTTTTATGGGTCGTGACGACCTCGATGCAACTGTTTTCTTTTGATATAACATATGTGTAGGTACGCTTTATAACTTTTGAGTGTATAGCGGACAGACAGACATACAGACATACAGACAGACAGACAGACATACTCCTTTATACATATTGGCCCAGAAATTCCATTCGCATGCCTCCCGTGGGCGGAGGGCTGTGATCTGGAAAAATCTGCGCCTGGACCGGAGGGCTCCCGGGAAGCACAGAGTTCCATTGCTGGGCCTCTCCAAACTGCCGGTGCGCAGGGCCACGTATCCCAGAGACGCAGGCGGTTCGCAGCGTCCCTGGGATCACGTGGCCCATGGGGAGCCAATCAGAGAAGGGAATCTCCATTCATACATTTGACAGGAAGACCTGTCAAATGTATGAATAGAGATCACCCCCAAAAACATAGTAAAATTTTAAATACATTTTTTAAATGACTTTAAATGACATAAATTAAGTATTTTAAACAAAAATTTTATTTTTTGAAAAAAAATTAAAGTTTTAACGGGGCTAAAAATAAACTTACCTTTCTTTAAAGTATTTTTAAATGATAAATCAGTGGAAATTTAAAAAAAACACTTTTTTCAACTTTTATCCTGGTAAAAGCAGGCCTTGAGCTTTCTTGACAGATTGGAAATGCCAGTTTCCAGCACATGTGCAGTGCATGCCTAAAACCGGCATTTCCATTGGCCCTATGGGTGAGTACACAGCGCGTACACACCCGTAGGGATTGGAATTTCTGCCTTATTGCATAATGATGTATATACAATGCACTTCACATGAATTGAATTACTTGAAAGTGCAGTCGCAGTTATGTAGGTGTGAAGAAAGTTATTTCAATGAATTATGGGTGTGTTTTCTTTGTATTTCTTATTTGGTTGCAAAATTAGCCACAACCACCTTATAACCTGCATCATGGAGTATCCCCCATGTACACAAATATGCATTTCCTTACAAACCTTTAAAAAATAGCTGGAAAACTATCTGCTTAATAAAGAGATCAACTATTATCAAAATAAGTGCACCCATAGATGGTTATATACTGTATGGAGCATTGTGCCTCTAATTTTTGTATAACCGAGGGAAATACATCACTGGCATGCAATCAGTCAGGGTTGAATAATATAAACTGCAACGCTAAATGGACTTTTTGTGTAATTATATTCAGTAGTCAGAGAAATATTTCACAGATTTTAATGTTCTTGAAATAGCCATTTTCCTGTCTCAGGAGATTAGTTCATTTGGCTAGATATTGGCCCAGAATTTGCTGAAAAAATAACAGCATGCGAACATTTCGCAGCATTATTCATGTGCAAATCGGCCAGCAACTCGTAGTGAGAAAGAGATACCCCATGAATTGCGAATTGCCACAAGTTGCTAAACGATTTGCGCCGCTCCACCGTTAGCTTCACGACAACAGTGTCTTGCATTTAACCTCCCCGTGAGTTTCATAAAGTTGCTGCATTTGCACGTAATCGCCCATTAAACTCACCACAGAAACATAGGGCTCGATTTTAATAGCCCTGAGGAGGTGGGTTTGGAGGCAGGTCTGTAGCAAAAATCGGGAAAAATGGCTTCAGACACCCAACCCGCCTCCATCCTGCCCCCACGTGATTTCCGTGAGTGTCGGGTCAGCCGCTCTTAAACTGACCCGACTGGAACCGGTGGGACAGGTAGTGAAGGCAGTTAAGAGCCTGATAACTGCCATGCTAATCCTATTTTGATAGTGGTTTCCCATTTTCGTGCTTCTGGCTCCTGTTTCCCGTCTTGTCAGAAACACGCCAACTGCAAGGAGATGAGTTTCTCGAGGACATGAATTGTAGTAATTGGTGCAGCACTTTAAAAGCGCTCCTGTAACATGGCTGACATTCAAATGCAACAACTTTGTTGTTGGAGGTTTGGGATAAGATTTTGCAAATTTACTGACCTTGTGACTGTTCAAGCTGACACCCATCTGCAGTGTGACCTGATTGGAATAATTTCAGGCCACTTTGAGTGTGCGCTTGCAAGCTTCTTGCCTCAACTGAAATCTATAGCAACGGGATGGGAACCATTTACATCCTCTCATCCTGGTCGTCAGATTCAAAGGACGAGCAGCCACGGTAGCACCACAACCAGCCACAACAGCAGCACCAGCACCAGGAGCGCCAACCTCCTCCTCACCCACCTGATGCTGCACAGGGCAGAGGGCCTCAGCGCAGGGCTGCACCTCACCGCAGGAGAGACCCCCAACACAGGGTTTACAGGCAGAGGATCAGCTTCCTTAGCATGACTGAGCAGCAGTGTCAAAGGAGGCTGAGACTTTCGAGAGATGTAGCCGCTGACATCTGCGCAATGCTGCACCAACACTTGGAGCCCAGAGGAGCGTGTGGACACTCCTTACCAGTGGCTGTCAAAGTCACCATTGCACTCAACTTCTTTGCTTCGGGCTCCTTCCAGGGATGAGCTGCAGACATCAGCGGCATCTCCCAGTCGGCCACACACACCTGTATCACTCAGGTCACCGATGCCCTCTTTGCAAAGTCACACAATTACATCCACTTCTCCACGGATGGCCCAAGTGTGATGGCGCATGCGGTTGGCTTTGCCAATATGGCAGGCTTGCCAATGGTGCAGGGTGTCATAGACTGTACACGTGTAGCCATTAGGGCACCCCATCACAACCCAACTGTATTTATCAACTGCAAGGGCTTCCACTCCCTGAATGTCCAGCTGGTGTGTAACCACAGGAAGATAATCATGTATGTTTGTGCTAAGTACCCTGTCGGTTGCCATGATTCCTTCATCCTGCACCAGTCTACTGTGCCTCAGCTCTTCCATCCGCCAACCCAACTTTGCGGATGGCTTCTTGGCGACAAAGGCTATCCCCTGAAAAAGTGGCTCATGACACCGATGAGGAGGCCATCAAACAAAGCTGAGGAGCGGTACAATGTCAGTCACATTTCCACCAGAAGCATCATCGAGCAAACCATCTGCTTGCTCAAAATGCACTTCCGATGCCTGGACAGATCTGGTGCAGCCTTGCAATATGCACCAGCCAGGGTGTCCAGAATCATCGTGCTCTGCTGTGCCCTGCACAACATCACATAGCAGCGTGGCTTAGCGCTGCCTGAGGAACAAGTGGCTCAGCACACAGCCTCCTCAGAAGAAGAGGACGAGGAAGAGGATGAGGAAGAGGATGAGGAGGAGAACGAGGAGGAGGATGAGAAGGAGAATGGGGAGCGACGCCTTGCAGGGTCAAATGTGGCCAATCCAGCAGCACGCGACCACATTGCTGGCCGTCAGGCAAGGGATGCACTCATCCATGCCAGATTCGAGTAAGCTTACACTTCAACCACAGGTGGCTGGCACATGGAGATGAATATAAGTCGGACATTCTCAAAACCCCAGGCATCAGCTGTCCAATAAACGGTGGTTTGCGCTCAATATCACCACCAACATTCTAAATGGAATTTGCCCCAAGTCCTCACTCTTGAACTTCCATTTCCCAGAACACAGAGGCCACACTTTAGGTGATCTCAGCAGATCATTAAACCTTTTTTGACACTGAACCCATGTGTGTTTGCACACAGACCTCGAACTTGCCTCCTCAGCAATTTGCAGCCAAGCTGCCTTGGTTTGCTGAGGAGGCCTCCTCCTTCCTTTTCCAGGGAAGAGGACCTCCTGATGTCCTCCAACTCCCTCCACAAGAGCATGGAGGGAGCCCTCCTTGAACCTTGCTGCAGCCTTAGTTTTAGGCGCTGCCATTCCTGCAGCAGCCAGCACTTCTAACAGAAAAAAGCAAATGCTTCTGCAAAGGGGACATGGCCCCTTTAAATCATTACTGAAACAACGTGTCATCAGAGGCGAGCATCTGACACTCTGCAAGCAATTGTCTGGAGGGACCCGCACGTCGGCCATAACGAGGCCAATCAATCTAAAATCTGATTTGCGGGGCGGCGGCATCCGGGAGACGCCAAGCAGCGGGCCCACCGTCAACCCGCCTCCTTCATTAAAATCGAGCCTGTAAGTCTAGTCATGAATAATGTAACTACCTTTTTAATAACATGATAATTGTTAATGACTGCCGGTCAACCTCTCTGGCCCAGAATGTGAACAATTAAAAGTGTGGAATATCATTCCTTCAGGTAATACATTTTTGTTCGAAAGTTTTTAAAATGTCAAATTTTAAACTTTAAATTTAAAATATTTTTCTTACTTTTCCTTTCTGTCTTTTTTTTCTCTCTTAATCCAATCTTTCATTCCCCCTCTTTATTTCTCTTCCTGTACATGATTTGGCATTGAATTCACAGCTCTAATGTGTCCTCAGCCCAAACATCTTCAGCTGCTTCATCAATGACCTTCCCTCCAACATAAGGTCAGAAATGGGGATGTTCGCTGATGACTGCACAGTGTTCAGTGCCATTCACAACTCCTCAGATAATGATACAGTCCATGCCCGCATGCAACAAGACCTGGACAACATTCAGGCTTGGGCTGATAAGTGGCAGGTAACATTCGCGCCACACAAGTGCCAGGCAATGACTATCTCCAACAAGCAAGAGCCTAACCGCGCCCCTTGACATTCAACAGCATTACGATCGCCGAATCCCCCACCATCCACATCCTGGGGGGGTCACCATTGACCCGAAACTTAACTGGACCAGCCACATAAATACAGTGGCTACAAGAGCAGATCAGAGGCTAGATATTCTGCGGCGAGTGTCTCACCTCCTGACTCCCCAAAGCCTTCCCACCATCTACAAGGCACAAGTAAGGAGTGTTATGAAATATTCTCCACTCGTCTAGATGAGTGCAGCTCCAATAACATTCAAGAAGCTCGACACCATCAAGGACAAAACAGCCCGCTTGATTGGCACCCCATCCACCATCTTAAACATTCACTCCCTCCACCACCGGCGCACCGTGGCTGCAGTGTGTACCATCAACAAGATGCACTGCAGCAACTCGCCAAGGCTTCTTCGACAGCACCTCCCAAACCCGCGACCTCTTCCACCTAGAAGGACAAGGGCAGCAGGAGCATGGGAACACCACCACCTCCAAGTTCCCCTCCAAGTCACACACCATCCTGACTTAGAAGTATATCGCTGATCTTTCATCGTCGCTGGGTCAAAATCCTGGAACTCCCTACCTAACAGCACTGTGGGAGTACCTTCACCACACAGACTGCAGCAGTTCAAGAAGGTGGCTCACCACCACCTTCTCAAGGGCAATTAGGGATGGGCAATAAAATGCTGGCCTTGCCAGCGACGCCCACATCCCAGGGACAAATCGAAAAATAAATTCACCCTCCTTCTCAGTCCTCCCTCTCTTTATTTCTCAATCCTTCAATCTCATTGGTTAAGGAGATACACTGTTGGTCCCATCATTCACCAAGGTTCCAGATACCTTGTTGCCCTCGCTGCGCCATTATCAGCTCGCACTTCCAGCAATTTACAGGGCAAAAGAATTTTGAGCTGAAGTTGCAGGGAAAAGTCTAACTAATGGGGCACGCTGCGAGACTCCCCGCTCCAGCAAATTCTGGGCCATTATGATGCTCCAAATTGTCCATATCTCTTGGGAGAGTTTTGGTCTAATGGGCCGAATGGCTTTTTTCTCCATTGAACTTTATTCTTGAATTCCCCAAATATGTAAAAAAAAGATTTCCTTTAAAGTATTAAAGTTCAATTAAAAAGTGTAGATCTACACCACATACAGTATCTGAAATTAATGCTATTTTCTACTCCTTCCCAAAGCTGTATAACTTGCAATTAAACCTTTGTTCATTTAACTGTGTTACAGCAATGATGAGATAGTTTCCCAGTATGTATTTATAATCAGTCCTAAACTGGACTGGACAGCTCCTGCTACACTTTTAGCAATGATGGGATTTGTCCCAAATTATTCACTGACCAGGGGCCACACATTATGATGTCATTACTCCAACCTGTCAACCTCTCAATTAATTCTCCGACATCATTCACGCTGGTGATTTATTTTGACAGAACTGATTTGAAATTCTGCATCAATAACAGAATTATAATCAATAGCAGCATAAGCTGCCGGCTGTCCCAAATAAAAAATAAAGTTCTATTGTGTCATGCAATAAAGCTAAAGAAACACTTGCTACTGCAGGTCAATATTAATTAGAAAAATAGGTTGCTGTCATTAAAATAAATGGGAAACAGATGCTTGATAATTAAGAATACCCATTTCATGAAAAGACACTGCTAACAAAGTGTGTGTCATAAAGCTATTACAAGCTGTGGTACACTGTGTTCCAGTGATACAATGTAATATGCCCTGAAATAATTTAATATAATGGCAACTGTTCAGAAAAGAGCATAAGTAGCAGGTTCATAATCCATGCATACAAAACGAAGTTCTTGATATTCTCCTTTTGATATGTGAAATGCATAATACAGCCCACGTGAGGTTTGCAGATGATAAAAACTGGAAGATGTGCAGCCAGTGTTGTAAAGTACGTCCTCAAGGACAGATGCTGAATTGCCAACTAATTTATCACTAAACATTATGTCAGCAGGGGTGCTCACCTGTATGTTTTCACCAGACTAATTTTGGCAGTACTATAACTAAAGAATGTATTAACTGAACTGATAAAAGATGAAAATGATTTACTTTACCATATTATCAGTTTTACAGTTCCAGTGTTCAACGCACATATGTTTTACATGCACGTTATACCCTAGAGAGAAAAAAACATTTGCTTTATTTTATCCTGTCAAACATGCCCCTTGCTCCCCATTACTGATAAAGCATTAGGATAAGCTGTTCTCAAAATGTACTAGCATTCAATATCCTGTCTTCAAGGGCAGCAAAGCAACATGAGCAGAATGCTTTAGAATATCGCACAGGAAATCATTTCAAGGTATCAGGGGAAAATGCTGTGATTTTTGTGAAACAAATATTCATTCCACAGGGAAAGAAAAAGAGCAGATCAAATTGGTGTCACACTCTAGCTGTGTAGGAACCACAATTAGGGTGGAGTTCTTGAGTCAAGTGAAAACACTGCTACTGCTCCCATTGCACAATGTACATATTTGGTATCAATTTGATAGGATATGGACTCCAATAAATTTGAGATTTATTTTTGTACATATACAATGAATTTCCGACTTCAACTTCTAATTAGAACAAACTATAGGAATTCAGGTGACTGTTGCATCACCTTCTTTGTTTCACCGTATGTAGTATTTCCTTCCACATCTGGAAACATGAGGTAAAAATAAAGCTTAGTGATAAGTGGTGGGAATTTAGCTCAAAGTGGCAGCCGTCATAGGTCAGTACAATGAGCTGCTGTCGCGATCAGTTGGCATTCCAGATGGCATGACTCCTTCAAGACAGATACCTTTCAATTTGAGTAAGCAAATGGTGCAGTGCATGCTGTGTCATCTATTCTGTGGCCTGTGAAATGCAAAATGTTGTTCTGATTCAAATTTGAGGAGGTCTGTAGGATGTGTGCACAACAGTAACCATGGAAAAGGTCTTTCAGAGCTCTTCCGTTACAGCAGCCTGTACTAATGTGATTATGTGGTCAAAAGAAAAATGCAGCCACTATATATAATTGCAAGTAGAAATCAAGCGGGTGGTTTAGTCCAAATCTGCACCAATGGTGAAGCTGTGACCAAATCCAGATCTCCAGCACCTAGTTTTCCTTGATCTCTAACAGATTTAACTTTTTGATACGTATACATTTAATCAGCTAGCAGAGAAACCAATATCGAGGGGAGTATTTTCAGTAGAAAGTAAATCCTGCCTCTGTATCATTGAAAATTATTTGAGGAATTTATCAGCAGCTTGAATTTATGTAGTGCTGCTCACATAAAGGAATGTCTGAGAACACTTAACGGGTGGAGAAGTGAACGCTGAGCAGAAGGAAGGAATTTAGGTGGAAGTAGTTTAGGGAAGGAATTCCAGAAAACAGAGGGATACTGACTGAACGATTGGCTCGCTAATGGTGGAGCAGAGGGAGTGAGGAACAAGGAACAAGCTGGTCAGATGAGTAAAGGTTGCGGGTAGGGACATATGGTTGAAGGAGATTACTTAAGTCGGGTTCAGTGAGGTCATGGAGGGATTTGCAGATGAGAGTGAGGATCTTGAAGTCAAGTTACTGTGGCAGAGTGACCTAGTGAAGTACGACAAGGGCAAGGTGATGGTGTGCTTGACCCAGCTACAGAAGAGAGGTGCCCCAGAGTTTTGGATCTGCTGAAGTTTGTGATGAGTAGAGATGAGGAGAAAAGTGATGAGAGTGTTGGAACAAATCCTCAAGGTGATGATGATGATGTGCATTAGGGCTTCAGCAATGGTGGAGGAGAGGTAAGGACATAACCAGATAATGTTGTAAAGGTGGAAGAATGCAGTGTTGGGTGTGGAGCAAAAAGCTCAGCTCAGGGTCCAACAGAATGCTCAGGTTTAGCCAAAGTTGATGGAGCTGGGGGCATGGCCACATAGTAACAATGGGACGCAGGACAATGTTGGATAGACAGTCAGAAAATATAGTAATAACATTGGAGTCAATGGTATTGTCTGCATACATATGACAGCTGACCCCATGTTTGCAGATGATGTCATTTATGGGTACCATGTAAATGATGAATAGGAGAGGATGAAGGATGGAGCCCCATAGCATAATGGAGGTGACAGTGTGAATATGGGAAGATAAACTGTTTGAGGAGAAGTAATGGTTGTCTTGGGACAAATATGAGTGGAACCGTGAAAGGGTGATGTTATGGGGATTGCCGTGGAGGAGAATAGAATGATCAACAACATTGAAGGCAGCAGAGAGGCTGAGGAGAAAAGGGAAGGGAATAGCCCGATTGAGTGTAGGGGGTGAGGCTTTGGTTGGGAGAAGGGCTAGGAGAGTCAGAGGTAGCTGCATGAATGACCCAATTTTTGGATAAAGACTACATGACCTCCTCATATTTACTATCAAGTGTATGGATGATGGTTGTAGGGTGGTGAGTTCAGAGGAGGCAGTTTTTGGAGATGGAGTTGTTTTTACTTTCTAGGAATACTCTGGGGAAGGAAGAGGATTTGGCTACAGAGGTATTGCTTCAGCAAGAGTTTTCTTATTCATTCATGGGATGTGGGCATCACTCTTAAGGCCAGCATTTATTGCCCATTCCTAATTGCCCTTGAGAAAGTGGTAGTGAGTCGCCTTCTTGAACAGCTGCAATCCATGTAGTGAAGGTACTCACACAGTGCTATTAGGGAGGGAGTTTCAGGATTTAGACCCAGCAACAATGAACGAACGGCGATATAATTTCAAATCAGAATGGTGTGTGACTTGGAGGGTGTTGTGTATGTACCTTTAAGGGAATAACTGGTCTCAGACTGCAGTACCGGCAGTGACCACCCCTGTATAAAAGGCCCTAGCAGGCTTCTGTAGTTTCAGTTTCCAGGTTGTCTCCATTCAGTAAAGACTTGTTATAATCAACTCCTGCAGTCCGTGTCTCAATTATACACGGACATAATACTGGCGACGAGTAAGAAACGAACTTACCTGCAACTCGGCAGCACCTCAGACGACGTTATTGAAGGTCGGAGCCAGAAGAAAGAAAAAAAAAATAATCCAAAGAAACTCGAGAAACGGGCGTCGACCGTGGGCAACCGCCCTCCAAATCATCGAATTGAAAAATTGCAGGAGAGACTGTTGAGAGCCAGGCTTGGTTCTCCAGTCTGTGGTTTCCCAGCTAATCGGGCTGGTGGCAGGTAGTGCACTGATCCTTCCTGGGCTGCGGCGGGCTAGAGCTTGATCGGGTGGCTCTGCAACGGGGCCGGGCAGCGAGTCGGGAAGCAAAGAGAGAGAGAGAGGGTGGAGCACTCAGGGCGCGGCCGGTGCTTCGAAACCGGGCAGCGTTCGGACCTAAGAAGAGGGAGGGAAGTGTCCCAGAGGGTCCGCTCCACGACGGGAATGGTTCTTCAATTAACGGAGCAAATATTGAAGCGCGATAGAAAAATAAAAATACCGCGGAGAGCGGGGTTGGCAGCAGCGATCAGGGAGGCGCGAAGACCATAGGTCGTCGCCATTACAGGATAGTAAAATAAATATAATCGCCAGCAACAGCGTTGGCAGCAGCGGCAGCGGCGGGAAAGTGCGGGAGGCGCCATCTTAACTCGGCGGGGAAGAAGGAAAAGCGCGGGAGGCGCCATCTTAGATTTTCAAGATGCCAAAGACTGGCGATATCACTGCCTTCGATAATGCAATAGAAGACTGGACCACGTACGTGGAAAGAGTCAAGGTATATTGCGAGGCAAACGAAATAGCCGATGAGAAAAAGGCATCGGTATTGCTAAATTTAATGGCCGCAAGAACGTACGGCCTATTGCGGGACCTGATTACTCCAGCCAAACCAAAGGCGAAGAGTTTTAACGAAATTGTTGCTATCCTACAGGAACACCTAAATCCTACACCGCTGCTGATAGCAGAAAGATTTAAATTCCACAGGAGAAATCAGCATAAAAATGAGAGCAATGCTGATTACCTTACGGAACTACGCAAGCTATCAAAGCACTGCCAGTTCGGAGCAGGACTGGCAGATACCTTACGGGACAAATTTGTCTGTGGACTCCTGAGTGAAGGAACCCAGAAGAGGTTACTCTCAGAGAAAGAGCTGACGCTAGATAAGGCTTTCAGCGTGGCAGTATCATACGAAGCAGCAGCAAGGGGAGCTGCGGAAATACAACAAAAGCCACAGGAATACGGCACCCACGAAATGACACAGGGATTTGCAAAATGTTATCGCTGCGGCAGAACAAACCATGACCAGAAGGACTGCTGGTCCAAGGGCAAAATATGCAGGCAATGCGGAAAGATGGGACACATTGCACGAGTTTGCAGGTCTGGGAAGAAGACCAACGACAACAAAAAGGCTACTAAGGAACCGTACAGGAAAGTACAAAAGATGACGGACAGTAGTTCCGAAGACCAGATGAGCGATAGTGAATCCGGGAACAAGAGACTAAGCTGTCTCAAACTTCATAACGTAATCGCAAAAGAGGATCACCGAACCATTTGGGTCACCCTCACGATAGCAGGGTCCCAAGTCAAAATGGAATTGGATACAGGATCAGCTCTAACTGTCATGAATCGACGAGACTACGAGCGGCTATTCTCACACATACCCTTGAGAGAGACACCCATTGTCTTGAGGATGTATACGGGGCAAAAAGT
Source organism: Somniosus microcephalus (assembly GCF_052327205.1). NCBI lineage: Eukaryota > Metazoa > Chordata > Chondrichthyes > Squaliformes > Somniosidae > Somniosus > Somniosus microcephalus. Next base: position 56,115,070 of record NC_141003.1, read on the forward strand.
ATACCCCAGAGGAAAAATAAGGGTGCCTGTCGAATACAACGGCAAGAAAATATGGAAATTGTATCTCTACATTCTGCAAGATGGTGGACCACCGTTATTGGGACGTGAATGGATCAGAAAGATAAGTTTAGACTGGCACTCCATTCAGGCACTGACGGCGGCTGGTAAAAAGGATGACGACGTCACTCCTGGTCGATTGTCAACAATCTTAGCTGACGCCAAAGAGGTATTTCAACAAGAACTGGGCACTCTTAAAGGCGTAACCGCCTCAATAAAAATAGAGGAGAATGCAATTCCTAAGTTTTTCAAAGCAAGACCGGTACCATATGCAATTCGCCCAGCCGTCGAGGCAGAGCTGGAGAATCTGGAGAAGGCAGGCATGTTATCTAAGGTAGACTGGAGCGAGTGGGCGACACCCATCGTTCCTGTCATGAAAAAAACGTTAAACAATAAGTCTGAGGAGCCAAGGAAGGTTCGCATCTGTGGGGACTTCAAGGTGACGGTGAACCCAGTCCTTCACACAGTACAATATCCTCTTCCAAGGATAGAAGATATCTTCGCCTCACTATCTGGAGGGAAGCGTTTTACAAAAATTGACCTAGCACAAGCATATTTGCAGATGGAGGTTGAAGAATCCTCTAGGAAGTATCTCACGATAAACACTCACAAAGGTCTTTACCAGTATAATCGACTGGTATTCGGAGTAGCATCAGCTCCGGTGATATGGCAAAGAGCGATGGAACAAGTCCTGCAAGGGATTCCGGGGACTCAGTGTTACTTGGACGACATCCTTGTAACAGGTGAAGATGACAGTGAACACCTTGCCAACCTAGAGCAGGTGCTCACTAGACTACGTGAACATGGGCTACGAGCCAATCGCCCCAAGTGCGAGTTTTTTAAGAAACAGATATCGTATTGTAGCCACGTGATTGATGAAGAGGGGTTGCATAAGTCCCCTGACAAAATTGAAGCGGTAGTTAAGGCTCCAGCGCCTGAAAATGTGTTGCAACTGAGGTCATTCCTCAGATTGGTGAATTAGTACCATAAGTTTTTGCCGAATTTGTCCACAATTCTGCATCCACTGAACGCCCTACTACGAATGGGAGTAGCATGGAAATGGAGCGATGAATGCAAGCGGGCCTTTCAGAAGAGTAAGGACCTAATCACTTCAAGAGAAGTATTGGCTCACTACAACCCATTGCTACCGATAAGACTGGCGTGTGATGCGTCTCCCTACGGTATTGGGGCGGTACTGTCACATAAATTCCTTGATGGTTCAGAGAGGCCGATAGCTTTTGCGTCACGCTCGTTAACTTCAGCCGAGCGTAACTACGCCCAGATTGACAGAGAGGCCCTCAGCCTGGTGTGGGGGGTGAAGAAGTTCAATCACTACCTGCATGGTCAGAAATTTACTCTACTAACTGATCGTCAACCTCTCGTCTCCATTTTCAACCCTCAGAAGGGCGTACCGATAATGACGGCACAACGGCTACAGAGGTGGTCCTTTTTCCTAGGGGCACACCAATATGACATCGAGTACAAAGGAACTAAACAGCATGGGAATGCTGATGGATTGTCGCGCCTACCGTTGCCGACGGTGGAAGAAGAACTGGCAGTGGATCCAGTGGAGTTATTCCACTCGACTATAGTCGAATGTCTCCCTGTGACGAATGCAAACATAGAAAAGGAAACACGAAATGATCCGACACTCTCCTGGGTCTATGATTTAACGGTGAAGGGATGGCCAGCACATGGCGAACCACTGCTGCCAGCATTCTCGCCGAGAAGAGAACAGCTGTCAGTGTGCAGAGGAACCTTGATGTGTGGATCCAGAGTAGTAATTCCACCCAAATTGAAGGATAGAGTGCTCAATGAGCTTCATGAGGGTCATCTGGGAGGGGTAAAAATGAAGAACTTAGCCAGAGCGTTTGTGTGGTGGCCGGGAATCGATAGAGAAATCGAAGAGATGACCAAGAGCTGTACAGGGTGCCAGAAGGTCCAAAACGCCCCACCACAAGCCCCTCTACATCCATGGGAGTGGCCCTCATCTCCATGGCAAAGGGTGCACATTGATTTTGCTGGTCCCTTTATGGACTCGATGTTTTTAGTTGCGGTGGATGCACATTCAAAGTGGCCAGAGGTAATAAAAATGTCCTCAACCACCACAGAAAAAACTATCACAGTCTTATGAACCATATTCGCCAGGAATGGGCTGCCTGAACAGATTTGCTCTGACAATGGACCACAGTTTGTGTCTGAAGAGTTCCGGAGGTTCTTAAAGAACAATGGTGTTAAGCATTACACATCCGCCCCATATCATCCAGCCACTAATGGATTGGCCGAGAGGTTTGTCCAAACATTCAAGAAGGCTATCAAGGCAATGTGTAATGAAGATATACCCCTACAACACAAGGTGGAGAACTTCTTGTTTGCCTACCGGAATGCGACACATGCGGTTACCAACCAAACTCCAGCCATGATGTTCTTCAATCGAAGACTACGATGCCGCTTGGATTTGGTTAAGCCAAACGTCAGAAGAGATGTGGAGAACAGGTAGTTTCAGAATATGAATGAAAGACCGACCAGGAGTTTTAAGATAGGTCAATCAGTTTTGGCCCGGGACTACCGCACAGAGAAATGGCAGCCAGGAACGATCTGTACACGGCAAGGACCTCTAATGTATACCGTGGATGTTGGGGAGAGCATTGTAAGACGCCATGCTGACCAGATTCTAGAGTCACTGGAAAACGTCAACTCCACACCACGATCTGATACACCTGACGATGAAACCGAAGTACCAATTGCATCTACCGCAGAATCGGTGATATTGGAAGCAGACGAACCAAACAATGACATTGATCCCGACTCAACCTTGCCAGAAGAACCTGATATCCCAAAGAGGCGTTATCCAGACAGAATCAGGAAGCCTCCTCAAAGACTGAACTTATAATTGCTTAACTTCAACCAATGTATCTAGCAACCGTAATTGTAATTGTAATTAGTTATTATTTCGTTGTTAAATGAATGTTATGTCCTGTTTATCTAAAAGGGGAGGAATTGTTGTGTATGTACCTTTAAGGGAATAACTGGTCTCAGACTGCAGTACCGGCAGTGACCACCCCTGTATAAAAGGCCCTAGCAGGCTTCTGTAGTTTCAGTTTCCAGGTTGTCCCCATTCAGTAAAGACTTGTTATAATCAACTCCTGCAGTCCGTGTCTCAATTATACACGAACATAATAGAGGGGGACTTGCATTCGGCACGTCTGGGTGAAATTGGTTGCAAACGCTTTAGCCTTGTCTTTTGCACTCACATGCTGAGCTCCGCCATCATTGAGGATGGGGATGTTCCTAGAGCCTCCTCCTCCTATTAGTTGTTTAATTGTCCACCACCATTCATGACTGGATGTGGCAGGACTGCAGAGCGTTGATCTGATCTGTTGGTTGTGGGATCTCTTAGCCCTGTCTATAGCATGCTGCAGCCATTGTTTAGCATGCATGTAGACCTGAGCTGTAGCTTCACCAGGTTGGCACCTCATTTTTAGGTACGCATGGTGCTACTCGTGGCATACTCTTCTAAACTCCTAATTGAGCCAGGGTTGGTCCCCTTGGTTGATGGTAATGGTAGAGTGAGGGATATGCCGGGGCATGAGGTTACAGATTGTGGTGGTATACAGTTCTGCTGCTGCTGATGGCCCACAATGCCTCATGGATGCCCAGTTTTGAGTTGCTAAATCTTTTCTGAATCTATCCCATTTAGCACAGTGGTCATGCCACACAACACTATGGAGGGTGGCCTTAGTGTGAAGATGGGACTTCGTCTCCACAAGGACTGTGCGGTCATCACTCCTACCAGTGCTGTCATTGACAGATGCATCTGCGGAAGGTAGATTGGTGAGGATATTGGCACCCCATCCACTACCTTAAACATTCACTCCCTCCACCACTGGTGTACCGTGGCTGCAGTGTGTACCATCTACAAGATGCACTGCAGCAACTCGCCAAGACTTCTTCGGCAGCACCTCCCAAACCCGCGACCTCTTCCACCTAGAAGGACAAGGGCAGCAGGCACATGGGAACACCACCACCTCCAAGTTCCCCTCCAAATCACACACCATCCTGACTTGGAAGTATATCGCCAATCCTTCATCGTTGCTGGATCAAAATCCTGGAACTCCCTCCCTAACAGCACTGTGGGAGTACTGTCACTACACGGACTGCAGCAGTTCAAGAAGGCGACTCACCACCACTTTCTCAAGGGCAATTAGGAATGGGCAATAAATGCTGGCCTTAAGAGTGACGCCCAGATCCCATGAACGAATTTTAAAAAAAGTAGGTTTTTCCTCATGTTGGTTCTCTCACCACCTGCCACAGGCCCAGCCTGACAGTTATGTCCTTCAAGACTCGGCCAGCTCGGTCAGTAGTGGTGCTACCGAGCCACTCTTGGTGATGGATATTGAAGTCCCCCACCCAGAGTACATTCTGTGCCCTTGCTACCCTCAGTGCCTCTTCCAAGTGGTGTTCAACATGGAGGAGTATTGATACATCAGCTAAGGAAGGCGGTAGGTGATAATTAGCAGGAGGTTTCCATGCTCATGTTTGACCTGATACGTCATGGGGTCAATGTTGAGGAATCCCAGGGCCACACCCTCCCAACTGTATACCACTGTGCCACCACCTCTGGTGAGTATGTCCTGTCCCACCAGATGGAGAAGTCTGGGACTTTGGCTAAAAGGTATGATTCTGCCATGACTTTGTCAGGCTATTGCTTGACTAGTCTGTGGGACAGCTCTCCCAATTTTGGCACATGTTAGTGTGGAGGTCTTTGCAGGGTGTGCCTTTGTTGTGTCCGGTGCCGAGGTCGATGCCGGGTGGTCCGTCTGATTTTATTCTCAGTATACTTCTTTGTAGCGGGGTTTGGTACAACTGAGTGACTTGCTAGGCCATTTCAGAGGGCAGTTAAGAGTCAACCACGTTGCTGTGAGTCTGGACCAGGTAAGGATGGCAGATTTCCTTCCCTGAAGGGCATTAAGTGAAGCAGATGGGTTTTAATGACAATCCAGTAGTTTCATAGTCACCATTTCTAATACTAGCTTTTTATTCTAGATTTATTTAATTAACTGAATTTAAATTCCCCAGCTGCCCTGGTGGGATTTGAACTCATGTCTCTGGATCATTAGTCCAGGTCTCCAGATTACTAGTCCAGTAACATAACCACTATGCCACTGGTCAGACCATACACAACAGTCAGTTCTGTCCTAAAATGGCAATCAGTTCCTATGCATGCCTATCTTCATATTGAAAGAGGCCTACCAACTGAAACAAGCAGGTGCTTCGGCCTCCCAGCAGTAGGCCCCTATAAAAATGGCAGCGGCCAGAGTGGGGGCGATAAGTCTACTGACCCCATTTTGAGACCTTCACCATCCCGTTAGATCCAATTTTGACAAGCTACTATCTCACTGATTAATAGCAACTATCTATAATAATTTACTATGCCTTCAGCCACCAAGCCCCATGCTCCAGAGTCCCCTCCCGAATCCCCTCCGCTTCACCACCTCCATTTCCTCCTATAAGACTGTCCTTAACCTTTGACCAAGCTTTTGGTTGCTCATCCTAATATCGCCATCTTTGGCTCAAGTCCAAATTTTCCCCTTACACATCTGAAGTACCTCAAGACTTTTTTTTTAACATTAAAAATGATATATATGTTGTTGACTATCTAATGAGCTTTTCCCCCCAGATCTTAAACAGGCTTACAGTATTGACAAAATGAATAGTTATTACTTATACTGCACACAAATACATCAACATCCAATTCTTTTTCAGTTTACATCATACAGGATCAGCAATGCAGGTCAATTGTAACTGACATCGATGTCATAGAATCATAGAATGATACCGCACAGAAGGAGGCCATTCGGCCCATTGTGCCTGGCCGGCTTTTTGGTAGAGCAATCTAATTAATCCCACTCTCCTGCTCTTTCCCCATCGGCTTGTAATTTTTTTCCCTTTAAGTATTTATCCAATTCCCTTTTTGAATGTTACTATTGAATGTAATTTAGCACCATGATATTAAAAAGACAGCTCACTAAGGAGACCAAAAGGAGGAGCTTATTTTCCATGCACAGGACACAGCCGATACTACACAATACTCAAGGAGTGATGCATGATCATTAAGTAAGTGCAACATTAAGATGATCTACCATTCTGTGGAACCTATTGCATTTTTTATAAGACAATTGAGCCTTTCTACTGGAGATACAGTATAACCGATGCCAGGAAAGCAAACTCCATTATTTATTTTAGCCAGTCTAGGACTGTATTCAATTACATAAAGACCTTCAAACTGCTCAGAGTTCTTTTCTGAGCCACTAATAGTCCAGTGAGGTTTTATACACTGAAACACATGCAGAGTACAGTATGGGGCTGATAATGCAGCTCCAGGAACACAATGAACCGTGCACTGGGCGTGTCTGGGGCTGACTGAGCAGACCTCATCCAATAATGTTGTTCAGATATTTTTGTGGTGCACATAGTGACTAGCGCATGACACACCGAGTACAATGGGAGACAGGGGCAGTGTGTCGGGCACCCACAGTCATGCAAGGACTGCTGGCATCCTGTAAAGTACGACCCTTTTATTGTAAACAAAATACCCTTGGGGATACACAGACCCTTTTACACAATTATCCTCAAATGTGATTCACTAACAATTTTTTTTATTCGTTCATGGGATGTGGGCATCACTGGCAAGGCCGGCATTTATTGCCCATCCATAATTGCCCTTGAGAAGGTGGTGGTGAGCCGCCTTCTTGAACCACAGAGGGCAGTTAAGAGTCAATCACATTGCTGCGGGTCTGGAGTCACATATAGGCCAGACCAGGCAAGGACAGCAGATTTCCCTCCCTAGAGGACATTAGTGAACCAGATGGGTTTTTACAACGATCCGGTGGTTTCATGATCACCATTACTGATAGTAGCTTTTTAATTCCCGATTCATTTAATTAATTGAATTTAAATTCCCCAGCTCCCGATCATTAATCTAGGCCTCTGGATTACTAGTCCAGTAACATAACCACTATGCTACCGTTCCTCAACATACAACAGGGTTTGATGGGAAAATACTGATGTAAATGTATTTGGTTCTACGCTAAGCTCCCATGATTCTCTTGGTAGGGAGCACAGACAAGTGGGGTCAGTTTTTGGATTGCTCTCGCAAAGAGCTGGCACAGACATAATGGGCCAAACAGCCTCCTTCTTTGCTATAACCTTCTTTGGTGGAGTCATTCTATACTTAGGTAAAATAGGAGCAATATAAATCCTTATAAAAGCTCCAGTGCTAAAGCTTGGTCATGTGGAAAAATAACTGGGTAAACATCAAGAACGTGACTAACAATTAACCAAAAAAGAAAAAGAGCCCTTAAAAAGTTTTGTTTTAAGTTGCTTTGGAGTGAAATTGGACTCTGGCGGTAGCACAAAACAAGCAATAGCAAATCAGCAGACCATTTACACCCCGCCCGATTTTGAGATCCACAATGGAAAACGAAAGTCGGGCAGGGTGTAACTGGGCTTCCGCTTTGATATTGCTCATTTCGCACTGTCGCCAAATACCAATTTCACCCCCATTATCTCATGCTATGAACTGGAAGGTTATTATTTGTGGTTGTGTCAAATAGTTAGTGCCAAGCTACTTTTCTTAAGCAATATTAGAGAAATAGCTTTGAGAAGTGAAACAACGATTTAAATGAAAAGGTACAAAGAAAATGTTAAAAGTTCAAATGAAACAAGTTGTTATATCAAACGGCCAACCTTGTAAACAAATTAGAAAGGCAGGAAGGTATTCTATAATTAAATTGGAAAACATTGTAGCAAGATTTTTTTTTTAACAAAACGCTGGATTAATGCCAAAAACAATCTTCCTTTGAGTCATCAAACTTGGCCTTTTCAGTATATGAAACACTCATATCAATTTTCTGAAGTCTACCTCATTTTACATCCGGAATCTGTCAATTAAATGGAATTATATCTCAGCCTCATTTTGTATTCCAGGGCTTAAATTGCTGCTGGAGATTTCATTATTCCTCAATATGAATTTCCTCTTACAACACTTCACTAGGTACCTTCTTATTGGTATTAATTTGAAACAACCTAAAATAGAGTGATTTTCTACACCCTGAAGCAAAAAGAGCATAAATCGTATATTCAGGATATTCATGATTCTTGTATTTTCAATTCTACATCAAGAATATCAAAACACTCTCAGGGGCCCTTTTAGTCATTGGCCGTGAAATTCGGCACCCTAGCGGCGGTAGTTTTGGGCGCTTTTTTAAAACAAACTGTTGTGCGCCTTGCTTCCACCCACTTGGTGAGAGCGAGAGCGCAGGCGGTACGTGCGTGCGCCGGCAGTGTGCAGAGTAGGCAGATCCTGACGTCAGTCAGCGTGTAACACTGATTTGACGAACAACCTGCCATTTTCGACGTCGCCGCTACATTCAGCGGCCTTGCACATATGTCTGTCATGGTTGAATAGCTGGCAGTATGCGCGAGGTGTGAGATGTGGGCGAGAGGCATGGAGCAGTGTGGTAAGTGTGTGAGGGTGAGGTGAAGCTGTGATTGTGAGGTATGAGTCGTGATTGATTGAGATTGTTGGTAGGTGAGTGATGGGGATGTGGTGCATTGAGCAGTGTGTGAGGCTAGTGGTGCAGTTGGTGGGATAGGGCATTGGAAGATGCATTCACTGACTTTGACCACTTGTGTGAACTTCTTTCAGCATTGGATCCAGTTCCTTGGGGCAAGATTTTTGGCAGTAATCGTTTCAGCTATCTGCTCCCACTGCCTTCTTACAGTGAGTCTGGAGGGCCTCCTGTCTCCCTGCAGGAGGAGGACCTGTCTCCTCCATTCAACCCCCTGTACTAAGGGTGCCAGTGCTGCATCTAAGAACCTAGGTGCCCTTTCTCTGCCCTGTTGAGCCATAGCTACCTTACAGCTGCCTTGACAACAATTACAATGGGGCGCTGAATTTAGAAAGCACCTCCCCTTTAAGAAGTGCAGACTGTGTTTCAAACTGGAGGCTAGTTTTAAATCGTGATCACCGCCCAGAAACTTGGGTCCCCTGCTGAGTGCTCAGCCACTCAACAGTGCTCTCAGCGCTGGGCTGAATGTCTCAATCGTGTTAATTAGCAGGCAACACAAATGTCACGTGCTGGCTGTATTACTTTCAATGGGCACTGGGAGATTATGCATCACGATCCCTGTGCCCGTTTTCGGGCCTTATCGAATTTTTAGCTCATTTAGTTCACCAAGTCTTAGAAGTACATAAACTCACAAGGGCAAGCAGGTGGGTGATTCTTAGTTTGTGTCTCATGAATTTACTCCAGAATTATTATGACATATTGAATCATATCATTTGCTCTCAATTTCAAGAGCACTGTAGTGGCGCTTCTTAGTTTCCAAACAGGCAGGCCACTGAGCTGTGGGGCCTTTAACAACGAGTAGACGCGTGTCGAAATAAAACGTTCCCAAACGTAGCTTTGTCTTTTAAACTGTTTACTATAACACTTAACAAACGGAATTACAAAGCAAACACGTATAAACGAACACGGTCAAAAACTGTACTGCTCCAAACCTCACAGCTTCTGCCTCTTTCACCACGTGCAGTTTAAACTGTAAAATGGCTGCAACCATGTGTGGCTTAGGGACTGTTCCATTGTGGCAAGAATGAAGGGGGTGTCGGACTATACCACTGGAGCAAGAAAATAGGGGGTTTCTTAATACAATAAGTCGGTCAGATAAATTAACTGTATTATGCCATTTAGCCACTATTTTAAAGTATTTTCTTAAGCTTTTATGGCTCTTACATTCCGGCCCCTAATTGACTAGGCACATGAAGCATATCAATTACTCAAACATTCTTAAGAGTCATAAACTAATGAGTTCAACATACTTACAATATAAATGTCCACTTTTTTCGTTCAGGAACCTTTCACGCTGCTTCTTGTAGCAGGCAGAGCTTTGTGATCGGTCTTTCCAGGGTACTGGTCTTGGTTTGCAAACAAACGCGACGAACGACGCCTCTGGAGTCTGGCATGGTCTTAATTATTTTTCCCATCAACCAAGAATTTCTAGGGGCTGAATCATCCACGATTAAGACAATGTCTCCGACAATGAAGTTCCTCTTTGTTTTGGACCATTTTTGACGCTCCTGTAGCAGAGGCAAGTATTCTCTTGTCCATCTGGTCCAGAAAAGGTCTGACATATACTGAACTTGCCTCCACTTCCGACGGGCATACAGATCTTCCTTTTTGAAGACTCCCGGGGGCATGGCTGGCTGTGTTTTCGAGTCAGGGCTTCGAGGTCATTGGGATCATCTGATGTCTTAGTTATCGGTCGGTCATTAATGATGGCTTCGACCTCGCACAGAACGGTTTGGAGTCCCTCGTCGTCAAGCGCTTGCTGCTTCAGTACAGAACTGAGTAGTTTTCTTACGGTGCGTATCTGTCTTTCCCAGACACCTCCGTGGTGGGATGCAGCCGGAGGATTGAAGATCCACTTAATTCCTGTTTGCATCATGGCTTCCTGTATTTTAAGCTGATTCCAACCTTCAATCGCTTCCCGTAGTTCTCTCTCCGCTCCGACGAAATTGGTGCCATTATCAGAACGCATAATGGACACCTGTCCTCTTCTACAGACAAAGCGCCGCAAGGCGTTAATACAGGAATCAGTGTCAAGCGTGTGTGCCACCTCAATATGAACTGCTCTGATGGTCAAACAAGTGAAAAGCACACCATATCTCTTGACAAGGCTCCGTCCTCGCTTTACCTCGAAAGGCCCGAAATAGTCCACCCCTACGTTTGTAAATGGGGGCTTGTCTGGTAACAAACGGTCTTCAGGCAGGTCTGCCATTTTCTGCTCCCCAGCTCTAGCGTGTAACCGTCTGCAAACAATGCATTCAGAGAGTATTTTTCTTATTACGGAATTAGCTCCTGGAATCCAGTATCTTTGTCTTAGCTTCGCAAGCACGTGATTCCTCCCACTGTGTCCAATACTCTGGTGTATATGCTGAAGAATGAGAGTAGCAACCCGGAGGTCCTTAGAAAGGATAGCAGGATGCTTGGCCTCCTCTGGCATAGCAGATTTGTTTAGTCTCCCTCCCACCCTCAGTACTCCATCTTGCAGTGTAAGGTCCAGCTTGTAGATATGACTGCCTTTCTTGATTGGAGTATTTCGCTGTAGAGCTTCGATTTCTTCTGGGTATCTTTGTCTTTGACTGAAGCGAACTATCTCCTTCTCAGCCTTGGCCAAATCCTCCACGGTCAGTGAATTCTTGCCCAATGTGGTCTTGTGCTGATGCATGTACTGCTGTAGAAGCATTCTCTGCTTATCAGGGTTACTTTCAGGCTGACTGATAGTGGCTCGGTACTCTTTTCTCTTACCGCTCCGGTGTAGCAGCAACTCTTTCAACCTTAGGAACCATGCAACTGCTTTCCTCAACTGGTGCCATCCTGAGAAATGGTTAACAAGCTTGTTCACTGTGTCGAAGTTCTCTTTCGTATTTATGAGATTTACTGTGACTGATCTCTTGACTTCGACGTCGTCTTCAGCAATCTGACTTGGCATATCTGGTCTTTCTGGCCATGATCTCTCTGTTTCCAGCAGATAACTTGGGCCTTGTATCCAAGTTTCGCTCCTCGTGAAGTTTTCAGCCTTCAATCCCCGTGAGGCTTGATCTGCTGGGTTTAATGAGGTGTTTACATACCTCCATTGAGATGGTTGTGTAGCTTCTCTAATGGATGAGATTCTGTTTGCTACGAAGGTCTTGAAGCGTATCTTCTCATTCTCTATATACTTCAGCACCGTCGTGCTATCCGTCCAGAAGACAGATTCTTCTAATGGGAGCTGTAACTCTTTACGCATCACCTGGTCAACTTTAACTGCAACAACCGCTGCCGTCAATTCCAGTCTCGGGATGGTGACCTGCTTCAGCGGAGCCACCCTGGATTTCCCCATGAGGAAGGCACAATGTTTCTGGCCCTGTTGATTTGTCAGCAAGAGGTAAGTAGCCGTGCCATAGCCGTCCTCACTGGCGTCCGAGAAATGATGTAGTTGAGCCGTCCTTGTAACTCCAAAACTCGCGGGCTTGATGCATCTACTGACGTTGAAGCTAGAAAGTTGTTGCAAATCTGTCAGCCATCTGTGCCATCTCTGAGCTTGACCTTCTGGGATATCTTCATCCCATCCTCTCTTGTCTCTACACAGCTCTCGTAGCATCAGCTTCACCGGCAGAATGAGTGGTGCCAGGAATCCGAGAGGGTCGTAGATGGAACTGACCACGGAGAGAATCCCTCGTCTTGTGGATGGTCTTTCGTTCACCATTATCCTGAAGTTGAACGTGTCTGACTCGATGCACCATTGTACACCGAGAGCTCTCTCGATAGGAAGGACATCGTGGCTCAGGTCCAGATCTTTGACTTCAGTGGCTCTTTCCTTTTCTGGGATAGAAGCTAGAACTGCTCTGCTGTTGCTTATCCACTTGGTCAGATGGAATCCTCCATTCGAACACAGAGTTCTAAGGTCTCTTGACAGTGCGATGGCATCGTCTTCTGTTGACACGGGCTTCAGACAGTCATCGACATAAAAGTTTCTGAAGATTGTCTCCACGGCCTCTGATGGTGCTTTGCCTTTGCCATCTTCTGCAGTTTTTCTGAGAGCGTAGCTTGCACAGCTGGGAGATCATGTGGCTCCAAACAAGTGTACGGCCATTCTACATTCCACCATCGCTTGACTAACGTCGCCATCTGGCCACCAAAGGAAACGCAGAAGATCAGCATCTTCATCAGGGATTCTGACTTGGTAGAACATTGATTCTATGTCTGCCATCATGGCAACGAGCTCTTGTCTAAACCTAGTCAAGACGCCAATGAGGGTATTAGTAAGATCAGGACCTTGAAGCAGCTGATCATTCAGTGAAGTTCCTCTGAATGAGGCGGCGCAGTCAAACACTACACGGATCTTTTTCTTCTTTGGGTGATACACCCCGTGATGAGGAATGTACCAGACCCTTCCATCGTCTCTGTTCAACTGTTCTTCAGGCACTTTTACAGCATAGCCTTTCGCTATGATGTTTCTCATGAAGTCTTTGTAGTCTTCGTGAAAGTCGGGGTTCTTGTTCAGCTTTCTCTTTAGACTGATGGCGCGTTGCTCTGCTATGCAGCGATTGTTCGGCATCTTCGCGGTCTGTCTTCTCAGTGGCAAACCAATGTGATAGTGGCCATCAATGAACTGTGTAGACCTTGTCATCAAATCCATGAACTGATGGTCTTCTTGTGACATCTCTGTCTTTTCCTCACAGCTGCGTTCTGAGAAGTCTGCGTTGAACTGCTGTATCAACAGCTCTTCAATGCTTGCGATCGAGATGCGATTAACTGTGACATTTTGTCGTTCCTCCTTGTTCGACTTGTTGCCATCATCTCTCCTTACCGGTCCATTGACTACCCATCCAAGGGCTGTCCTGACGGCGTAGGGTCCGTCATCCTTGCTGTTTATCACCTGCCATGGCTCCATAGTTTTGTAGGCATTGGTTCCAATTAATAGGCCAATTTCTGCTTCAACGTATGGGAGACGCACCTTTTCTAGGTAAGGCCATCTATCCACATCCTTCTGCAGGGCTAGGTTCCCTATTCTAACAGGAATCTCCCTCTGTGTGAAAACATTAGGCAGGTCTATGAAGTCCTTCTCTTCAAGTCCACACACTTCTAGGTCTGACAGGATATAACTTTGCATTGCCTTCTCATGACCCATGGTGCGTAATAGGATTTCTGTTCTTCTGCCTCTAACGTTCAGCTGTCGCATGAGTGATTCTGTGCAGAACGTTGCTGAACTACCTGGATCCGTGAAGGCGTAAGTCTCCACAACCTTCTCACTCCTCTTAGACTTGATCCTTACTGGTACGATGGCGAGAATACAATCACTGTCACCGGCCCCAGTAAGTCCACAAGTCTCTGGTTCTAGCGACACCAGAGCACTTGAAACAACCGTCTCGTCGGTATTGTTTTCTTCACTCTTCTTAGGGACTTGTTCTTCTTTATGGATATGCAGCAGACTGGGATGTTTCCGAGTGCACTCTCTGCATGTTGTTCTTTGCTTACAGTTTCTACTCAGGTGCCCCTGAGAGAGACATCCAAAACATAGGCCGTTGCACTTCAGGAATTCGATTCTGTCCTTATGTGGCTGTGCTTTGATGTCGCTGCAGAAATCCAATGTATGATTCTTCTGGCAGAATAAGCATGGCTTCTGAAAGGCATCAGCAGACGTCCCTGTGCTGCTCCTTTTGGTAGAGGAGTTCTGGGGCCTTTCTTCCTCGGTCTGAGTGACGATAGTTGCAAAGCTGCTTCCCCTGGAACCACCTTTCCTGAGAGTCTTTGATTCAACAGGCTTGGCTTTCACTCTTCCATCAGTAGTCGGGCTGACATCCTGGATGTTTCCAAACAATGGGTCCCTAGCAATTTTAGCCTGTTTGTCTATGAAATTCACTAAGTCTGCAAACCTGGCTCTACTTTTCCGTCTCTCCATTATCTCAAAGGCTGTTCTTCTCCATTGTTCTCTCATCCTGTAAGGAAGCTTAGAGATGATGATTCTCATAGTCGTAGGATTGTCCATCTCTTCCATGAATTCAACATCCTCCATGGTGTTGCGACATCCTATGAGGAAAAGAACGTATGCGTTCAATGCCTCTCCGTCCTCCGATCTGATCTGTGGCCACTTGGTAGCCTTTTCAATATATGCAGTGGCTATCTTCAGCTCGTTACCATAGTGCTCCTGCAGCAACTTCCTGGCTTCTATGTATCCCCGGTCCGGTCTCATGTGTTCACAGCTTCTGACCAGGTCTTGTGGTTTACCACTGGTGTACTGTCCCAGGTAGTACAACTTATCACTGCTGCTCTCTGTTTTGGAGTCAATGGCTTGTTCAAAGGATCTGATGAAGGGCTTATACTTGAGTGGGTCGCCTTGGAACACTGGTATGTCTCTTTGAGGGAGTCGAAACAGATTCTGTTGTTTTACAAGCATCTCTGTAATTTCGTTCTGACATTGCATCACTCGGTATAGGCTTCTCCCTGTGTCTTCAGGCCTCTGGTGGTCATCAGCAGGGTCTAGTCTAGACCGTCTGACGTCTGGGGTAGCATCACGTGCTCCTGTTAGTGGAGAGGCCACTCTTCCACGCTGTAATGCCAGGGGATTGCCTTCGGGCTCTGTTGTAACTCTTGAAGGTGCCCTGGATCCAACTCTATGTGACAACGTTGACTGGCAGTGGCTCCCGCCATCCCGTGAGCCTTCATAATCTTCGTACGCACTCAACCTGGCGTCTGAGACCTCGATAGCTGTTTTTATCTCCAGCTGTTCTTTCTTTGCCTGCACCTGGGCCCGTTGGGCCTGCAGTTGGGCCTCTTGGACCTGCAGTCGGGCCTCTTCCCATTCAAGAGCTTGCTTCTCCGCTAAAGATGCTGCGCGCGCCATCAATGCCGCCCGTTCAGCCTCCGCTCTCATGCGTCGCGACGAGCTTGTGGTGGAAGCGACTGACCTGCGTCCAGAAACAGAGCTACCTTCTTTTCGATTTTTGCTCGGTCTGGCGGAAGTCTCTGAAATGCTATCGTCTGGTCCGACTTCATCGTCAACTTTATCTTTCTCTGCTGTATCAGCATCTTGACGAATCTTTAAAATCCACTGTTCCGTGGCCTTGATATAGTCCTTAATGCTGGTTGATTTAAGATCAAACCAGTTGTGCTGATCATCATTTCCCTCTTCTTCAGACAGAAGTGCTAATACATCTTCATTGAGTACATTAAATTCTTCATGCAGCTTGGAGAAATCGTAGTACATTATGTCTTCAGCTTTCTTAATATTAGCATTATCTTCCATGAGGCGATCAATTATCTTCATTTTTCCAGTTATCTGAGCTAATTTAGCCTTCCTTGCACCTATGCTTCTATGTAACTTCTCTTCCATTGCCTTTGGGGTGAGCTTTATTTCCCTCTTTTGGCTAGCAATCCTTCTGGCTGAGGGAAGCTCCTGGCTCCGCAAGGCCTCAGCCATTTTACCCGCAGCTCTTATTTAGCTTCTCAATAGAATGAACAAAGCAAGTAACAGTCACTGTACCTTCGCTTTCTTATATTGTCGTCTGGCTCCGTGACCATTCATGTATACGTTCGCCGACGATTCTGTCCCTTCCTTCTTAGGGAGCAAGTTTTTGACTAATGTAGTGGCGCTTCTTAGTTTCCAAACAGGCAGGCCACTGAGCTGTGGGGCCTTTAACAACGAGTAGACGCGTGTCGAAATAAAACGTTCCCAAACGTAGCTTTGTCTTTTAAACTGTTTACTATAACACTTAACAAACGGAATTACAAAGCAAACACGTATAAACGAACACGGTCAAAAACTGTACTGCTCCAAACCTCACAGCTTCTGCCTCTTTCACCACGTGCAGTTTAAACTGTAAAATGGCTGCACCCATGTGTGGCTTAGGGACTGTTCCATTGTGGCAAGAGTGAAGGGGGTGTCGGACTATACTACTGGAGCAAGAAAATAGGGGGTTTCTTAATACAATAAGTCGGTCAGGTAAATTAACTGTATTATGCCATTTAGCCACTATTTTAAAGTATTTTCTTAAGCTTTTATGGCTCTTACAAGCACTTTATAAACTGGAAGTGATGGCGGTAATAATGATTGATGCATTCCATTTTTTTCAGACTGTTATATTTGTCAATGTAAGTGGAGGGTACCACAATGGATGTCAAAGAGAGTGGTGATCGATGGTATTGAAGGTTCAATGACAAAAGATGGATAATTCGTGACTTAAGGGCCTAAAAATTCGAGTGCAACATCAAAGCTGCCGGTGCCACCGCGGCCACGGGTTAACGCCTGCTGAAAATGGTGGCGCTGGAAGGACTGAAAAATTGGCGCTGAGGACTAATGATTATTAAACCAGCGCTAAACTCACCGTGTAACAGCATCAGGCCCCAATGTAACGTTCACAAGCAGCGTTGCAGCTTCACACAGCCTCTCAAAGCGAGGCTGTGATTTCTGAAGGGCAATGCATTGTCGTTTTATTAAAAGGGCAAGCCTTCTGAAATGATAAAAATTTAAATGATGTAAAAATATGCAGTTTTCAGCCCTTACAGCTCAACTGCCTTCTGAAAAAAAATTAACACTAAAAATAAGTCCCAAATGGGAGTCCGCAGCTCTTAAAGTTGAATTGTCTTCCGCACCTAAAAAAATAGGAAAAGTGCTTCAACACTAACACAAATGGCTCAGCAAGCCAGGGAAGGAGCAGCCAGGATCTTGCACACAGCACTCCAGCTTTGTGCAGGGGGTCAACACTGCAAGAGAGGTCCTCTACCCACAGGGGCCAGGAGATCCTCCAGAAAGAACGATGTGGGACCACATCACCAACAGTGTCGCTCCCACCACCTGGCTCCAGTGCCCAAAGAAGCTTCATGACCTCAGACCAGTGATCAAGGTCAGTGAATGCATCTTCAAAAGCCGTCTCTTACCAAATGTATCATTAGCCTCAAACACTTCTCAATGCATGACTCCCCCGCCCCAATCACTCACCTACCAACAATCTGTACCAAACACGAGGCACACGTCCCATTCCTAGCTTTACCTCACCCCCTTGGAGGAGATGATGCTGGCCATTCTTGGAAAGGACATGGCTGAGCCCTTGGCCAGCGGCGGGGCTGAAATGATACAAGATGCTGGTATCCTCATATGTTATCCTCCTTCTCGCATGCACCTCATGCTTTCCCGCCCTCCCCTCACCACAATTCCACCCTTGTGCCTTCCTCATTTCACACACCCAAGAAATGCAGCCAGTGGTTAACCAAAAAGAGGGAGAGGAGAGTGAAGAAAAAGAAGAAGCAGAAGAAGAAATATCGTCACTCGATTAGACACGCCCAGCCACCAGCTCCTCAAGGCCATTTGCAGTGTCCCCCACTGAAAGTCATCAGCCTTCCACCAGCCATGCTGCAGCCACTGGGTTAGCACTGCGTGATATTAGTAGGATAGGCAAAAGCACGCACAAGACAGTCACTAAGGGAATGCATAAGGGTTATGAGTTGAATTCGTGACGTCATATTGGATGGATAGATGTATAAAGTTGGATTGGAAAGTTTGCGTTGTGGTGGCTTTTATTTCAGCATTGTGGCTAAGAGGACGCTGTGATGGTCAGTAACAGAGGGAAGGTAAGGTGTGGGACAAGTGTTGAAAGGGGAATTGGGGTTGTGGTCACTGGTACCACAGGCGGATGGTTCCATCCCGGATATCCTGGCTAGAAAGGGGCTGTCTGGGTTGTATTCTTCCTTCTGCTTCCTCCTCTTCTGCTTCCTCCTCTTCTGCGTCTTCCTCTTCTGCGTCTTCCTCTTCTGCGTCTTCCTCTTCCGTCTGTGACCTGAGACGTGAACTTTCTTTCTTTCTCTACGGATGTTGCCTGATCTGCTGACCATTTCCAGCATTTCTGCCTTCTCAGAGGCCTTCCTTTACCTTCTGAGGCCTTGCAAGCATCCAGCAGCACTTCCTGCGCACTTAAAAAACTTTTACCATGTATTGCACCAAGCCACTACTTCAATAAAATCAAAATAATCCAGTCCAAAAGCTTAAATGCAAATTTACCTGAAAGATGTGTGTGACCCTTTAAGAGGTCCTGACAGTGCCTCTGTCAGTCTGCTGAACGCTGGGTTTTCATGGAGAGCTTAGGACCCAGCACTGAACTCAGCGTTACGATCCAAGGTCGCTGAGGTGACGTTAAGTCAGTGTACGTCACCCACTCTTAATTTGCACCTCCAGGGCCAGGCCCTCACCAAGATGGCGTCCGCTGAGTCCTCTGCCACAGAGAGGCCTTAGAATGGAGGCCGCCATTTTTAGACCAGATCGCGGCGCAAATGGGTGGCGGTAAGTGGGCCATTTTCTAGGCCAAGTTTCCCCTTATACATTGGTTTTGAAGCTCTCCACCAGCTGCAAACTTTGCTGCTATTGCATCTCCACGTGCTACTTCAATGTTTCCAGCCACTGCCTCTCCTTCCTCCTTGGGGATGTCTATTTACAGGCCTTTTTGCAAAACAAATCTCTGGAGCATGCAACAAACTATGACTATTCTGGACACTGTGCTAGCAGAATACTGCAATGAGCTTTCTGACCTGTCTAAGCACTTGAACAATCCTTTCAGCATGCCAACAGTTAACTCTATCGTAATTCTAGATCGGACATGAGCAACATTATAATGCTTCCCTGCTTCATTTATGTTCTGGTGCAGTAGGGTCATCAGCCAGGGCAGTATTGGATAACGCTCATCACCAACTAACCATTCAGGGCCTTGCCTTTGATATTGAAAGAAAGCAGGGATACTCGACTGCCTCAGAGTAAAATAAGTTGTGGCAGCTCCCTGCAACTTGGCATTAACTTAAAGGAACTATGCCTGTAGTCACACACACACCAGTTAAACAGTCAGGGACTGAAATCCCGTACAGTTATTGAGGTGGTTAGGGTTCACACTGGGGGCATGTATGGGTACAATTGTGCAGTCAATTACATCAACAATTTTGGGGAAACCTGAAATTCTGTAAAAACGATGCCCGCTCACCCATCTGTCTGGGGTGTCAAAAGGTATGAACTGAGGTACCCTGGCCTGAGGTAACCTGCCTAATGCAGCAATGCACTGTAAATTAAACTAGCAGCCTAGAGTGACCAAGTAGCGAAATAATTAAGAGCTGTTGTAACTTTCTCCTGTACTGTGAGTACCATTTCATTCTTGATGTGGTCCTCAAGTCACCCTGAAGGATGAAGCAACCGTCTTCCAGGAGGCCACAAAGCCTCCTACAACACAACTGGAAAGAGATGTTGATACTGGTGGTAGAGTATCTCCGTGAGGGTCTAGTTCTCCTCCGATGCTACCCAATTTCCTTTGCTTCCGCGGCTGCTGCTCGCTCATCTTCCTCCTCGGATTCAAACATGTAGAGCATAAGCAGTGGGAGGCCCATTGAGAAACCAGCTGTAGTTTGCTTGGGGTGAGTCAAGGGTACAAATGACATTCCGTCCTCCCTAATAATTTATCATAAATGTGAATGTTGCACTATAATCTTCAAAAAGTGTATGAAGAACTATTCCATATATTCTTTAAAAAAGTGTCTACTGGTTAGGAGAGTTCCTGATTTGGATCGCTGTTTCAGACCCAAGAAGAGATAAACCATTTCAGCTTGGATAGTGTTCTGAAACACGCTAGTCACTGGTTCAGACAGTGAATCGTGAGCAGCAGGCACCTCCGCTGCAATGACAGATTTCTTATCATTCCTGGGTGCCAATCTAGAACTGCCATTCACTTCATAACCCATCACAGGCTGAGTGCACAGCAGCATTAAGTTTGGATGAATGGCTGTCCCGTATCTGTATTCAGAATGAAGAAGATTTACTGACTTTTATTCTGTCAGTGCAGATATTTGCTAAGCTTGTGGCAGAGCATGACCTGAAATGTTAAATTTCCTCAAGGGTGTGAGGCAGTGCTTTGAATCAGGATTTTCCTTAACAAATGAGAGTACATGAGTGAGACATAAAAAGGTGAAATACTTTGGGGGTTTATTTTGGGGAAAGGGTGAAAACAGGCACTAAGTGGGTGCTGTGCCAATAAGACACGCCTGTTTAAAAGTCTGGTTTTAGCCCGCAACTTTGGGGCTAATTGCTGATTACCGTGATTTAAACGTGCCTGGAGGCGCTAAACCAGAGACCTGCTCGTTTAGCACTCAAGTGCTGATTAGGAGCAATTTCCCTGGAGCGGTATATGTAGCCTCCACGCACTCACTTCCACTGAAGGTGTAGCGTGCGCTGGCTGATAGACAATGACACGTAACAGGATGGCTCAAGAATCGAGGGAGAGGGCTCACGCTCACAGGTTCTCAGAGGTGGCACTGGTGGAGGAGGTACGGTGGAGGGAGATCCTGTACCCACAGGGGGAAGGAGGCCACGGAGCAACTAATGCAGCAGATGTGGGAGGAGATTGCCAAGGAGGTCACAGCCAGGAGCACTGCCCCCAGGACATGGCTCCAGTGCCGCAAGAAATTTAACGATTTGACACGAGTGGTCAAGATAAGATCCCATCTCACAAACACACTTCATCAACTGCACCACCACCAGAACACATTTCATCCATCATCTAACTACCCACTAACATTCACACACCCTACACTATTGCATCCTTCACAGGCACTACTCACACCTCAGACACATCTCACAGCTCTTCAACCATGTGAGGCATCACACACACACATAAACACAACTGCCAATACACTCATTCATAATCACCACTCTTTCTCTTTCAGGACAAGATAGCATATAACAGGCGCCAACAAGACCTGACCGGAGGAGGGGAAGCATGACTCGATGAGATCACTCCCCCTGAGGAGGCAGTGCTGGCGGTAATCTAGAGGAGACACCATGGCCACAGGCAGGACAGGGGACATATCGCTTAGAGGTATGTGGCCACTCCACCTTCCTTACATATCCACAACTATTCTTGATCCCTAATCCCCCAAACCTATCCTCACTCACAAGTTCCATACAGTCTCATCACACACATCCTCCTATAGTGGCCACACGCACTGCACCCTAAACTTTCCAGCTTAATCATTGCAGGCTCCCAGGAACAAGATTGACCTCTCCACCCCGGAGGAACTGGAAGAGGAGGAAGAGCATCCTTGCCCCCCAGAGGAAGAGGAGGATGAGGATAGGAAGAGGAGAGCGAGAGCTGCATCAATCGCTACCACTGTCGCAATCACCAGCTTAAAGATCAGCACCAAGCGTAACTTAGAGGTTAGGATAGAACATGGATCCCCACAGTCGCACACACCAGGCACTAATGGGCCACAGGTACCACTCTGCCAGGGGGCAAGGTCACATACTAGTTCTACTGTAGAGGAATCAGATGTGGACCTCGCAGGGCCAAGCTTCAGAAGAAAGCTGATGATACTGACCAATCAAATGCTTAGTGCAATGGACAGCCTGCCCGAAAGCTTCTGGGTCATGGCTAGGGGGATGGTGGAATCTGCCTCCAGCTTCTCCTGTGGCTTGACGTGGAGCCTGGAACCCATCCTCTCCAGCGTGAAGAGGCTGGCCAATTTCATCCAGCGACCTGTGGAGCCCAACATCAGGCAGCGTCTGATGACTGAAGTCGCAGCTTCCACTGCAGTCATAGCAGCTTCCATGGAACGCCAAATATCTTGCATGGAATGACAAAGGAAGCCCAAACAGCTTCCATTGCACTACTTGCATTTTCATGGAATGGCCAGGTGCTGCAATGGAAGCTCAGGCCGCTGCCATGGTAGCTCTTGGCTCCTCGGTTGAAAGGGGCGCTGCAGAGTGTCTACTCTGGGGCTTCTACGAAGTGCAACCCAAGTGGCAGCAGCAGGTGAGGTGGACGGGTACTGAGAAACTGAAGAGGGCAGTTCAGATGTCCTCCTGCGATGCCCTCGAGAGGCTGTGGACCATAATGGCCTCACCGCAGACTGCACCAGCCTAGATCACTGGGCTGGTTAAACAGACACCCCGAGGTAGTGGCGTGGGAATCATGGAGCAGGAACCTACTAGCCTCTCTCTGGATGGCAGCATTCCTTCTCCCTCCCTCCCCCGTCTCTCCCCCATTGCTCTTGCAGTTACCAGTCAGCCAAGCGGCCCAAACTGCTCAAGCCCATGCTGAGATGGTGCAATCTGAGGCAAGGCCATCACGGTCCACAGCCTCTCGAGGGCGTCGCGGGCGTACATCTGAACTGCCCTCTTCAGATTCTCAGCAGCCATCCACCTCACATGCTGCTGCCACTCAGGTTGCACTTCGTAGAAGCACCAGAGTAGAAACAGCACTTATAGGATAGACACTAAGGATAAGCACCAGGGTGAATAGTTTAATAGTAAGTGCCGTTGTTTGTGTCATGTTTTCAGTGTTTGTTTTTGCTCTAGATAAAGAGTAATTGGGTGGTGGTGGAATTACATAGAATTACATAGGATATTTACATAGGATATACAGCACAGAAACGGACCATTTGGCCCGACCAGTCCAAGCCTCCTCCCATCCTTCATCATATAACTCTACCAGCATAACCCTCTATTCCCTTCTCCCTCATATGCTTGTCTAGCTTCCCCTTAAATGTATCGGTACTATTCGCCCTAACTACTCCCTGTGGTAACGAGTTCCAAATTCTCATCACTCTCTAGGTAAAGAAGTTTCTTCTGAATTCTCTATTTTATTTCTTGGTGACCATCTTATATTGATGGCCTCTAGTTTTACTCTTCCCCGCAAGTGGAAACACTCTCTCCTCTATCAAAATCTTTCATAATTTTCAACAACTCTATTAGGTCACCCTCAAGAGAAAAGAGACACAGCCTAATCATCCTTTCCTGATAGGTATAACCTCTCAATTACATAGAAACATAGAAACATAGAAGATAGGAGCAGGAGTAGGCCATTTGGCCCCTCGAGCCTGCTCCGCCATTCAATGCGATCATGGCTGATCATCCAAACTCAGTACCCTGTCCCTGCTTTCTCCCCATATCCCTTGATCCCCTTAGCCTTAAGAAATATATCTAACTCCTTCTTGAATATATTTAATGAATTGGCCTCAACTGTCTTCTGTGGTAGAGAATTCCACAGGTTCACCACTCTCTGGGTGAAGAAATTCCTCCTCATCTCAGTCCTAAATGGCTTACCCCTTTTGCTTAGACTGTGACCCCTGGTTCTGGACTCCCCGCCATCGGGAACAGCCTTCCTGCACCTAGTCTGTCTAGTCCTGTTAGAATTTTATAAGTTTCAATGAGATCCCCTTTCATTCTTCTAAACTCTAGCGAATATAAGCCTAATCGACCCAATCTCTCTTCATACGTCATTCCTGCCATCCCAGGTATCAGCCTGGTGAATCTTCGCTGCACTCACTCCATGGCAAGAACATCCTTCCTCAGATAAGGCGACCAAAACTGCACACAATACTCAAGGTGTGGTCTCACCAAGGCCCTGTACAACTGCAGCAAGACATCCTTGCTCCTGTACTCGAATCCTCTCGGTATGAAGGCCAGCATACCATTTGCCCTCTTAACCGCCTGCTGCACCTGCATGCTTACCTTCAGCGACTGGTGCACAAGGACACCCAGGCCTCGTTGCATTTCCCCTTTTCCCAATCTATTGCTGTTCAGATAATAATCTGCCTTCCTGTTTTTGCCACCAAAGTGGATAACCTCGCATTTATCCACATTATACTGCATCTGCCATGCATCTGCCCAATCGCCCAACCTGTCCAAATCGTACTGGAGTTTCTCTGCATCCTCCTCACAGCACACACGCCCACCCAGCTTTGTGTCGTCTGCAAACTTGGAGATATTACATCTAGTTCCCTCGCCTAGATCATTAATATATATTGTGAATAACTGGGGTCCTAGCACCAATCCCTGCGGTACCCCACTAGTCACTGCCTTCCACTCGGAAAAAGACCCATTTATTCCAACTCTTTGCTTCCTGTCTGCCAACCAGTTTTCTATCCAAGTCAGTACATTACCCCCAATCCTTTAACTTTGCACGCTAGTCTCTTATGCGGGCCCTTATCGAAAGCCTTCTGAAAGTCCAAATACATCACATCCACTGGTTCTGCCTTATCTATTCTATCAGTTACATCCTTAAATAATTCCAGTAGATTAGTCAAGCATGATTTACCTTTTGTAAATCCATGTTGACTTTGTCCGATCCTGTCACCGTTTTCCATGTGTTCTGCTATTACATCTTTTATAATGGACTCTAGCATTTTCCCCACTACCGATGTCAGGCTTACTGGTCTATAATTCCCCGTTTTTTCTCTACCACCTTTTTAAAATAGTGGGGTTACATTAGCTACCCTCCAATCCATGGGTACTGTTCCAGAGTCTATAGAATTTTGGAAGATGACCAGCAATGCATCTACTATTTCTAGGGCCACTTCCTTAAGTACCCTAGGATGTAGATTATCAGGCCCTGCGGATTTATCGGCCTTCAATCCCGTCAATTTCCCTAACACCATTTCCCTACAAATACTGATTTCATTCAGTTCCTCCCTTTCATTAGACCCTATGTTCCCCGACATCTCTGGGAGGTTATTTGTGTCCTCCTTTGTGAAGACAGAACCAAAATATGTATTTAATTGGTCTGCCATGTCTTTGTTCCCCATTATAAATTCCCCTGATTCTGACTGCAAGGGACCTACGCTTGACTTAACCAATCTTTTTCTCTTCACATATCTATAGAAGCTTTTACAGTCAGTTTTTATGTTCCCTGCAAGCTTACTCTCATACTCTATTTCCCCCCTCTTAATTAATCCCTTTGTCCTCCTTTGCTGAATCCTAAACTGCTCCCAATCCTCAGGTTTGCTGCTTTTTCTGGCCAATTTATATGTCCTCTCCTTGGATCTTATGCTATCCCTAATTTCCCTCGTTAGCCAATGTTGAGAACCTTTTTTGTTTTATTTTATGCCAAACAGGGATGAACAAATTATGTAGTTCATCCATGCAATCTTTAAATGTCTGCCATTGCATATTCACCGTCAACCCTTTAAGTAACATTCCCCAATCCATCCTAGCCAACTCGCGCCTCATACCATCATAGTTTCCTTTATTTAAATTCAGTACCCAAGTCTCTGAATCAACTACTTCACTCTCCATCTTAATGAAGAATTCTATCATATTATGATCGCTCCTCCCCAAGGGGCCTCGCACAACAAGATTGCTAATTAATCCTTTCGCATTACATAATACCCAGTCTAAGATGGCCTGATCTCTAGTTGGTTCCTCGAAATACTGGTTCAGGAAACCATCCCGTATACACTCTAGGAATTCCTCTTCCACAGTATTGTTACTCAATCTATATGTAGATTAAAGTCACCCATGATAACTGCTGTGCCCTTATTGCACGCATCTCTAATTTCCCATTTAATGCCATCCCCAACCTCAGCATTACTGTTTGGGGGTCTGTATACAACTCCCACTAATGTTTTCTGCCCCTTGGTATTTCTCAGCTCTACCCATACAGATTCCACATCATCAGAGCTAATATCCTTCCTTACTATTGTGTTAATCTCCTCTTTAACCAGCAATGTTACCCCAGCACCTTTTCCTTTTTGCCTGTCCTTCCTGAATATTGAATACCCCTGGATGTTGAATTCCCAGCCTTGGTCACCCTGGAGCCATGTCTCCATAATCTCAATTATATCATATCCATTTACATCTATTTGCACAGCTAATTCATCCACCTTATTACGAATGCTCCTCGCATTAAGACACAAAGCCTTCAGGCTTGTTTTTTTAACACTCTTAGACCTTTTAGAATTATTGTTTACTGTGACCATGTTTGATTTACACCCTTGATTTCTCTGACTTCCACTTTTGCTTTTCTCCTTCCTGTCTTTTGCTTCTATCCTTGCTTCCCTTTCCTCTGTCTCCCTGCACAGGTTCCCAACTCCCTGCCATTTTAGTTTAAACCCTCCCCAACAGCACTAGCAAACACTCCCCCTAGGACATCAGTCCCGGTCCTGCCCAGGTGCAAACCGTCCAGTTTGTACTGGTCCCACCTCCCCCAGAACCAGTTCCAATGTCCCAGGAATTTGAAACCCTCCCCCTTGCACCATTCTTCTAGCCACGTATTCATCTGAAATATCTTTCTATTTCTACTCTGACTAGCACGTGGCACTGGTAGCAATCCTGAGATTACTATCTTTGAGGTCCTATTTTTTAATTTTACCTCCTAACTCCCTATATTCAGCTTTTAGGACCTCATCCCGTTTTTTACCTATATTGTTGGTACGTATATGCACCACGACAACTGGCTGTTCACCCACCCCCTCCAGAATGCCCTGCAGCCGCTCCAAGACATCCTTGACCCTTGCACCAGGGAGGCAACATACCATCCTGGAGTCTCATTTGCAGCCGCAGAAATGCCTATCTATTCCCCTTACAATAGAATCCCCTATCACTATAGCTCGCCCACTCTTTTTCCTCCCGTCCCGTGCAGCAGAACCACCCATGGTGCCAGGAAGTTGGTTGCTGCTGCCTTCCCCCGATAAGCCATCCTCCCCAACAATATCCAAAGCGGTATATCTGTTTGAGAGGGGGATGGCCACAGTGGACCCCTGCACTACCTGCCTGCACCTACTACTCTGCCTGGCAGTCACCCATTCCCTTCCTGCCTGTGCTGCCTTTACCTGCGGTGTGACCAACTGATTAAATGTGATATCCACGACGTCCTCAGCATCGTGAATGCTCCAGTATGTATCCATTCGCAGCTCCAGCACCGCAATGTGGTCTGCCAGTAGCTGCAGCTGGATACACTTCCCGCACACATAGTCGTCAGGGACACAGGAAGTGTCCCTGATTTCCCACATAGTGCAGGAGGAGCATGCTATGGGGCCGAGCTGTCCTGCCATGACTTACCCTTTAATTAATTTAAATTAAATCAATACCACCAATTATACTACAATTAAATGATATACTCAAGGGCCCTTGTTTACTACCACTCCCCGCTACGCAACAGAGACCTTAGAAACTATAACCACAAAATTAAGACCTTCTAAACTTTATAAACTATGAACCTTAACTGTCAAACTATAGAGTAGTATAAGTACTCACCTGGCCATACTCACCCAATCAGCTATTCCCTCCTGCCCACATCACGTTTTGAATCGTGACATGGCTCTGGAACGCCGCCGCCAGTCTGCGAGATTGGTAAGCCTGTGAAAGAAAGCCTGCGAAAGTGAGTTTAAATACTCACTGAGTCTCCGCTTTCACCGCTCCCGACAATGGCCTGTGAAAGAAAGCCCACGAAAGTGAGTTTAAATACTCACTGAGTCTCCGCTGTCCTGTTCCCGACAATGGCCTGTGAAAGAAAGCCCGCGAAAGTGAGTTTAAATACTCACTGAGTCTCCGCTCTCACAGCTCCCGACAATGGTCTGTGAAAGAAAGCCCGCGAAAGTGAGTTTAAATACTCACTGAGTCTCCGCTGTCCTGTTCCCGACAATGGCCTGTGAAAGAAAGCCCGCGAAAGTGAGCTTAAATACTCACTGAGTCTCCGCTCTCCCGCTCCCGACAATGGCCTGTCAATTCTGGTATCATCCTTGTAAAACTTTTTTGCACCCTTCCCATTGTCTCTATATCCTTTTTATAATTTCGCAACCAGTACTCCAAGTGTGATCTAACCAAGGTTCGATACAGGTTTAGCATAACTTCACTACTTTTCAATTCTATCCCTCTAGAAATAAACCCTAGTGCTTGGTTTACTTTTGTCTTATTAACCTGCGTCGCAACTTTTAGTGATTTGTGAATTTGGACTCCCAGATCCCTTTGCTCCTCTACCCCATTTAGATTCTTATTTTCTAAGTAATATGTGACCTCCTTATTTTTCTTACCAAAATGTAATACCTCACTTATCTATGTTGAAATTCATTTGACAATTATATTGCCCATTCTGCAAGTTTATTAATGTCTTCTTGTAATTTGTAGCAGTCCTCCTCAGATTTAACTATCCTTCCCAATTTGGTGTCGGACGCACATTTAGAAATTGTGTTTATGATTCCAAAGTCTAAATCGTTGATATAAATTGTGAACAACAGTGGTCCCAGCACTGATCCTTGTGGGATTCCATTTTCCATCTTCTGCCACTCTGAATAGCTACCCTTTACCCCTACACTCTGCTTTCTGTCTTGCAGCCAGCTAGCCATCTATTCTGCTACTTGCCCCCGACTCCTCATGCTCTGACCTTATTCATTTGTCTATTATGTGGTACCTTATTAAAGACCTTTTGGAAGTCTAGGCATATTACATCTACCACATTACCCTTGTCTACACTCTCTGTTACCTCTTCAAAGAATTCAATGAGGTTGGTCAAGCAAGACTTTCACTTTTGAAATCCATGTTGAGTATTCATTACTATATTTTTGATTTCTAGATGTTTTTTCTCTTTTCTCCTTTAGTATTGATTCCATTATTTATTGTGTTCTTCATGGGGAAGGGGTTGAAAGGATTGAGTGTAGATGGTGGACTTATGATGGTTGTGGAAGGTAAGGCATGTGGCAACAGTGCTCTGAAGTCTGATGGTGGAGGATGTCTCTCAAAAGCGGTCTTCAATAGATATCAGCGAGTCGGGCCTCTACCTGGAACTGTCTAGTGCTCCCCTGATCCCCTCTTGTCTTCCTCCTCCTCATCATCCTCTTCCTCCTCCTCCTCCTCCGCATGTGGGTCCTGAGCTGGATCTTCTGACACAATAGCTGGTGGTAACGCCTGGTCTCTCATGATCGCCAGATTGTGGAGTATGTAGCAACTCACCACAAATCTGGAGCCTTCCTCACTCTCTGTCCCTCCTCTCCCTCTCTTCTCCAACAGCCTGGCCTCATCTCCCCCTCCCATTCCTCCTACAGACCAAGGGGGACCCCCTAACAAGATCCCCATGACCAAGCACTCCCTTTCTCATGGTGACTCCTATAAGGTCTCCAACAAGGTACAGTAGCACAGCACTCACTCTCTTTAGGTGAAGTCCTCAGAGAATTTCTGGAATAAATGCTGATAGAGTGTGGGTGAAGTCTTGACAAAGTGCCCCAGAAAGTCTCCTGATATGTATCAAAAGTCCTCTACAAACACAGTGCAGTCAGTCGATCTCAATCAGCAAGTGAACAGTGAAAGCTGAGCATGGCTGTAAGTAGCACTCGCAATTCTCACCGACGCCTTCTTTACTCCTATCGCTGTTAGGAGAGGTCAGTATTTGCAGTGCTAGCCAGCAAAATGGGGTGCAACCTCTTTAATGAGCATTAGGAGCCAATTTAATTGGTAATCAGAGGCTTAATCATTTTCGGGGCGGCCGTTCCTAGTGCACTTCAACTCCTTTACCAAGATGTCGTCTTGTGCTAAAGGCGAGCCAACCATGCGTTGCAGCTCAAGACCCCATCTTGGCCACCTCAGAGACTCTTTAGCGCCTAAAGTACCAGCACTACAGTGGGGAAAATAGCCCCCTATATATTGAACGCAATTCCCCATAGTGCAGTATAGTGATTCAGGGATTAAGGAGTAGATTTTGGCCCAGGCCCGGCACACGCCTGAACCGACAGGCCCGAGGAGTGATGGAAATGGATCCTCGGACCTCATCAGCAGCTCACCCGAGTGAAGAAATCAATGACAGGCCACCTGCCTTGCCGGCAGCGGTCCTCACACAAGTCCCGGGAGGGGGGATTGGAGTGGGCTATGGGGTGGAGGGGTGATCACGGCTCCTCATGGCTCCACAGAAAAAAAAATGTTCCTTTCATTGGCGGCCGCCGAAGTCACTGAAGAATTCCTAGTGGTGCAGGCCCGGCACCAGCCCTGCTCATCGCCAACAAATTTCTTGATGTTGTCCTTAACCAAGTGTTAGTCCCCTAATTTACATACTTAAGCAGCCGAACGTCTGCTTTACACATCCGTCTGGGACACCTAAAAAAAGGCCCCACCAAGTTAGCAGTGGGGTCTATGCCTGCACAGATTGGGCATGGGCAGTCTCCCTGCTAAATTGGTACGCATTGCGCCTGTTTCTCGGGCATAAGACGGGTGCAATTCATACCCACAGAGGCTAACTTTACACATTTTCATGGCAATTGGGGCGCTTCGTCTGCCCATAGCACACATCAGAAATTGTGGCTATAATGGTTGGAAAATCTCTCCTTTGCACTGCCAACAGGCAAGACTTGCCACTGGCAATGTGTATTTGTTGAATTATCCCTATAGGTGTTCGAATTTTTTTTATACTCGTTCATGGGATGTGGGTGTCGCTGGCAAGGCTGGCATTTATTGCCCATCCCGAATTTCCCTTCAGAAGATGGTAGTGAGCCGCCTTCTTGAACTGCAGAGGGCAGTTAAGAGTCAACCACGTTGCTATGAGTCTGGAGTCACATATAGGCCAGACCAGGTAAGGACGGCAGATTTCCTTCCCTAAAGGATATTAACGAACCAGATGGGTTTTTTACTACAATCCGGTAGTTTCATGTCACCATTTCTGATACTAGCTTTTTTTTTTATTCCAGGTTTTATTTAATTGAATTTAAATGCCACAGAGCTGCCTATGGTGGGAATTTGAACTCACGTCTCCAGATTATTAGTCCAGGCTTCTGGATTATTAGTCCAGTAACATAACCACTATGCTACCGTACCCGCATGATGAAACATGTGTGTAAGCCCACATATCAGAGTTCCCCATCTCAGCAAGATCAACAAGGGACATAGAACAAGTAGGAAAAAAGCAGTTTATTATGACAAAGCAACAAGTTAGCAGACAATATAGAAAACTCCACTATGCCTGCAGTGAGTCAGGCTTAAATTCAAATAAAAACTGAAATGAGACAATTACGACATTTTGAATCAATCAGGGTTTTATGTTTCTCATACAGCAACTTCCACGGCCCAGGCAATTTACTTTTTACAGAGTATTATGTCTGGCAGCAAGGTACTTTCTTTTATCATATATACACACACAAATCAGAAGAGTTAGGAGAGCATAGGGAGCTATATGCACATTTATATCTCAGGCTTTACTTTCGGTAGTCAATCTGAAAAATCTTCCTTGGCACACATGGTAGCTTCCCTCACTTAGGGCTGAATTTTGCCGGTGCTCAGAGGGCAGGATCGGAGGTGGGTCCACTGTCAAAATGACAGCGAGTGACAGCGAGGCGGAAGTCCTCTCTGAACCCGCCTCCTCGTTAATTTCCCAAGTGCCTGCAGTTTGCAGACCCGGCACTAAGCGACGGGTCAGGCAACTGATATTCTTAAGAAGCTACTTAAAAGATATTTAAGCAGCATTTTACCAGGCCCTAACGATTTTTCCATGTTTTTTACGAGGTTCCTGGCGCTCGGGGATCACGTCAGGTGGGTGTGTCGGGTTCCCAAATGACTCTGCATTGCTGTGAATAGTTGACAGCTGCAAAAGTGGTATAAAAGCTATCATTTCACAGCTGTTCAATTTCCAATCTTAGAGGCTGGAGCCTTCAGGATTTGGAGTACACTTTTCAGCTTTAGGGAGGTTTGAAGTGTTTCGAGCAAACTCTCTATCCACTGTCACCTCCTTGGAGGAAGCTCTCTCACCATTGACAGATCACTTCTGTCATTTCAACTTCAGCTGTCATCTATTCCAGCCCTTGAAAAAATCTCAGCTTGGTCCTCAGAATCCCACCACGATCAGCCCCAACACCAACATCACCAGGCACACCAGCAGCACCAACAACAGCACCAATCTTCTCCGCAATCACCTGATGCTGCACAGGACACAGGGCATCAGCACCCGACCACATTGCTGCCCGGGAGGCCAGGGATGGCTACAGACCAGTGACTCCACTTCAGATGTACTTCATTGGCTGTAAAGTGCTTTGGGATGTCCTGAGGTCATGAAAGATGCTATATAAATGCAAGTTCTTTCTTCAGAGCCACCAGCAGTGGCTTTGTTGCTGTTTGGTTCGGAAGCGCAGGCCCCACGTTTCGTTCACTGGAATTATTACCTGGGTGACTGGGGTACAGAACATCCATGCTCAGGAGTTGATGGGGGATGGGAAGGAGTTCAAAATCAATTCTCAAATGTTACAGTTGAAATACTCCTTGGCTATTTCAAAGTCTTAGTTTGTTTAAAAAATTCCCTGCCCTAGCCAGTTTGGGAGATTTAATTAAAGGAAATGGAGAAACTTCTTAAAAGGAGTCTTATCTTCAGTAACCAAGTTAACCTTTCAATACTCTGTGATCAAAGCTATCACGTAATACAAGATTATCACTTTCATCAAAGCAATTGTCGTAATGCAGAAGCTGTTATTTTATGGAATAAGGACAGAAAATATTGAAAATACACCTCAGATCTTTCAGCACCTCTAAAGAGAGAGAAAGAAGACAGGTTAAAATCACAATTTAAAATATTATGCACATTGCACGAAGGAAACACACACTTTTGTCTTCGCCACTCCCCCACTGAGCTTCACCTGCTGGGAGTGGATATCAGTGGGTATAAGGCCCTTATACCTCCCCCCTTCCCACTGTCCAGGGCCCCAAACACCCCTTCCAGATGAAACAGCGATTTACTTGTACTTCTTGCAATTTAGTATACTGTATTAGCTGCTCACGATGCGGTCTCCTCTACATTGGGGAGACCAAACGCAGATTGTTTGACTGCTTTGCGGAACACCTCTGTTCAGTCCGTAAGGGGGACCCCAAGCTCCCGGTCGCCTGTCACTTTAATTCACCGCTCCACTCCCACTCAGACCTCACCGTCCTCGGCCTCTTGCATTGTTCCACGGAAGCTCAGCGTAAGCTCGAGGAACAGCACCTCATCTTTCGATTAGGCACTTTACAGCCTTCCGGACTCAACATAGAGTTCAACAATTTCGGCCCCTATCATATATATTTTTTATCCACACTCTTTGTCTGTCTTTTTTTCTTCTCCCCCACATGGCAGCTGTCTTTCATTCTGCCAGCGCAATTTACACTTCATCTAGAGCCATCCTTTGTTTCTTAACCTGTTCTATTAACATCTCCTTTTGCCTTGAATATGCCTCTTAACCTCTTCTGCCTTCTATCCTATCACAGACCTTCTCTTTTGTTCTTTCATTCCCTCCCCCCTTTCCCAGCCCCTACACTTGCTTAAAAATCTGTTCCATTTCCTGCTTTTTTCCAGTTCTGACGAAAGGTCATCGACCTGAAACGTTAACTCTGTTTCTCTCTTCACAGATGCTGGCTGACCTGCTGAGTTTCTCCAGCATTTTCTGTTTTTATTTAAAATCACAATATTGCATTTGCAGTATTTTCTATTTTTGTTTCAGATTTCTACCATTTCAACTTTTATTATCTTGTTTAGCACAAAGTTCTGGTTGTTTCTTATTTCTGTTCATTGGTGATAATTATCTTATAGTTTTGCTAAATGGGCAGTGTAGTGTATGTACCTTTAAGACAGAACTACTTTTACAGCTCCTGTATACTGTAGTACCGGCAGTGACCACACCTGTATATAAGCCTTGCGCATGCCTCTGTACCCCCAGTCTTGAGACTACCCTCCTCCAGTAAATACCTGTTTATTGTTAAGTTACAGCATCCGTGTGGTTATTGAAAAACATCATACTCTCAGAATCACGGATCTAACAGACAGCATGCAATTTTCTGATATCCACTCCCAGCAGGCGAAGCTTGGTGGGGGAGTGGCGAAGACAAAAGTGTGTATTTCCTTCGTGCAATGTGCATAATATTTTAAATTTACTCCTTATGATTAGCTCTCTGATTTTGTAACAAATAGCACACAGGAAATTCTACCCCCACATAGGTTTTGTTGTGGACAAATTCAGCTTGTGGCATTGCGGGATTTCTTCACAAGGCTGGCAACATCGTGCCAAACCAAAGAAGCTAAATTGTCGAAGCATTACAACATATGCTATGTTCTCTTATGCTGCTTTTATACTGCAGTCTTGGCATCCTGCAACATTGTCTTGGGTGCCAAACGTGCATCATTGCGCTGGTAGTCACCTGAAAGAAGTGGTCTCACAATGGTAGCAATGTGCTCTGGTTGCTTTGGCTGTAATATAAAAAGCGGCTAATACAAAAACACTTACAAAATTGGAAGTTCTTAAAAGTACACTTTCATGGACAACTATTTCACCCTTCACATTTTAATGATTTAAGAGAATGGACTAGCTGCTTAGCTTTCCACCATTAAAAATCTCACTAGCATGGCAGAGGTGGGTTACCAGTGTTCTGTGCCTGCATTAAAGTGCATGAATGCAGAGCTCTGCCTTTCTACAACTTCAGAGCTGCTAGGAAAAAGGCAGTGAACATATATGGCTTTCTGCTCACATCACTGAAGTAAATATAGTGCCACTTGATTCATTGTCAAAAGTAGCATTAATGTCCTCCCATCTTATCTTAGTTTTGTTTCTTGCCAGTTTGCAGTATCCTTATTGTTGCCTTAGTATCTATATCCTTCCTTTAATAGATAATAATCTGCAAAAACAATTACAGAAAAAACAACATTTATTGTACTTAAATCACTCTGTTAAAAAAAATATTAGTAAGCCTGTTCACTTATATATTACCCTTACATAGGACTTACTGCTATCTCTTCTCTGCACCTTCAACTAAGCCATTTGAATCACAATGCTGAAATAGGAATTAAACTGCCAATTTACAATAAGGAGCTTGAGAACAACCTACTACATTAACCCAAACCCAGGCAATGATAACCACATGAGCATGATTAGCAAAGTCAATCACATGTACATTATTTCATTACTGCAGTTTGTGTCATTAATTAATGTGCAAAAGTTGTCTCAGTTACAAATGTTAACAAGACTGGGTATGGTAGCATAGGGGTTATGTTACTAGACTAGTAATCCAGTGGTCTGGACTAATAATCAAGTTAGAACGTGAATTCAAATCCCACCGTGACAGTTTGAGTTTTACCATTCCCAGAGGGCTGGTCTGTCGGTCGTCTTCCTTTCCTTAGATCAGGAGAAGGCGTTCAACAGGGTGGATCACGAATACCTCTTCGGGAGTCTGCACGCATTTGGGTTTGGGACGCATTTCGTCACCCGGATCCGACTTCTGTACGCTGCCGCGGAGTGTCTGATTAAAGTTAACGGGTATTTGACGGCGCCCCTTCGCTTCAGGAGAGGGGTGCGTCAGGGATGCCCCATGTCCGGCCAGTTATATGCTATCTGCATGGAGCCTTTCCTTCGCCTCTTGCGGAAGGGGTTGACGGGATTGACTGTGCAAGGGCTGGGCGTGAAAGTCGTCCTCTCGGCTTATGCCAATGACGTGCTCCTCATGGTCACAGATCCCGTTGACTTGCGGAGGATGCGAGAATGCCAGCAGATTTACATCCTCCGCCAAGATCACCTGGGAGAAATGTACCGGACTCCTGGTGGGTCAGTGGCGGGTGGACTCCCTGCCGGAGGAGCTCAGGCCTGTTGCCTGAAGCACCACTCATCTCCTCTACCTGAGCATCTACCTTAGCCCTGCTGAGGACGCCAGGCCGGCGAATTGGCAAGAGCTGGAGGTCAAAGTCACCGCTCACCTAGGGCGCTGGACAGATTTGCTCCGAGTGCTGTCCTACAGGGGTTGAGCGCTGGTCATAAATCAACTGGTGACTGCTATGCTGTGGTACCGGTTGGTCACTTTGATCCCACCCCCCTGCGTTTGCTGCCAAGATACAGAAGAAGCTCATTGACTTCTTCTGGGACAAAAGCAAGCATTGGGTCTCTGCCGCGGTTCTGTGTCTCCCGCTTAGGGAGGGCGGCCAGGTGCTGATGTGCCTTCACACCCAGGCTGCGACTTTCCGTCTTCGGACCCTGCAGAGATACCTGTATGTCGAGGATCCTCCCAGATGGTGTGCGCTGGCGATGTATTTCTTCTGCCAGCTGCACGGCCTCAATTATGACATGCAGCTCCTGTTTGTAAAACTGGGGGGTACCCGTGCCTCCTTGTTGGAGCTATCTGTCTTCTATCAGGAACTGCTAAGAGTCTGGAACAAGCTCGCCTGCAGACAAAGTTCTCCCCCGTCAGGAGTGGCGGCTGTCCTTCAGGAGTCGCTGCTCAGGAATCTGCACCTCCACGACCGCGGGTTCGGGTGGCTGGCGGAGGGCAGGGCTGTGTCTGACAAGGTGACCAGAGTCAGCGACCTACTTGATGGCGGAGGAGCGGGTTGGATGCCACCGGAGAAACTGGCCTGTCCTGAGCCGACGTCCAGCTCACCGCCAAAGCTATTGAGTCGCTGAAAGTGGCACTGGGCCCTGACTCCACTCGGTGTATCGAGGAGGCTCAAGCACGTGGGGCGATCCCATCCAAACTGACCCCTGTCCGGACAGAATTCCTCATCAGCGCCTGGCCCCGAAACCCCTCTCGGGAACCGGCGCCTCACAACTTGAGCCATCTACGGGAAATCCCTTCCGTGCCTTTTCATTCTACACGAAGGGGTTTCCTGTATGGGCTGCTCCTGCACACCTTCCATTTTGCCATCCTCGTCTGCCATCCGGACACGCCTTGGCGCACCATCTTGCCATCCAGAGGAGGCGGGGTCCCCAAATGGCGGATCTCTACCCGGGAGTCCTCCCTTTATCTATTGGGGACTTGGCCTGGAGGGTGTTGCACGGGGCAGTCCCATGCAATATGGTTTTAAGTAGGTTCACGGACTCCCAAGGCCGCCTGCCTTTTCTGCGGCCTGGAGGAGTCCGTTTTCCACGTTTATATAGAGTGTGAGAGGTTGCAGCCCCTCTTCCGGTATTTGAAGGGGCTGCTCCTCGATTTCTGGCTGCACTTCAGTTCCACGCCCCTGATCTTCGGTCACCCAGTGCGGGGGGGCGGGGGGGCGTGGGCAGATCAGGGGGCCTCCTCGTAGGACTGCTCCTGGGCCTGGCCAAAGTGGCCATCAACTGGCCCAGGCAGCGGGTGGTCGAGGGGGTCATTCGGCCCGACGGCCTGCCTCTCTTCCGCGGCCACATTCGCACCTGGGTGGCCCTGGAGATGGAGCACGTGGTGTCCGCCGGCACGCTCAAGGCCTTCCGCGACCGGTAGGCGTCACAAGGACTGGAGTGCATCATCACCCCAGGGAATACAATTTTAATTTAAGTTGTTTAAGTTTTCTTTAATTTTTTTTGTTACAGTCTATGGGGGAGAAATTGGGTAAGTAGCGCCACTTGTTAGTGCCTAAAGAGGCAGGCAGTGGCTGTAGCGCCACTGGCTGCGCCTCCGGCGATATTGAGTTGGGGCGATAATGGTGGCGTTAGTCTTTTGCACTGCGCCGCCACCGATGACGTCATGGGCAGGAAACAGAGGCTTCGGAGGCAAATCAGACCCTGTCGTTAAAGTCGGCCCGCCACATTGGAGCCCGCCCCCAATCCACTTTCCCCATGAAAATCCAGCCCAAAATGAGCAGAACCTTGAACTGGCTTGTGGGCGGGGGTGGGGGTGGGGGTGATGAGGCGGGAGAAAACTGGCTAACCTCCCTATTAAAGAGAAAGCCTGTTCAGACTGGAGAGTAATGAAGCAGGCCAGTGACTAGTAATATCTGGAAAAAATCAATTCTTGTAAAATAGTACTAGTTTTGGTAAATGCAAGGTCATTGAAAGTCACTTTTTGCCTTGGATTTTTTTAAAAATTGGAAACACTTTTTTAAAATAAATAATTCACCTGAGGTTCCTGCAGGACGAGTGTCAGAATCTCTGAGCAGCTATTTCAACAGCTGCATTGTTAAAAGATTGGGAGACAGTTGGCTGCTCATTCTCTGAGCTAAGAAATTACAGTATAAAAATAAGCCATTTGTTCTATTCTACCTGTGCATGTGTTAGCTATTCAATTGGAGCTATTTATGCTAATCCCATTTCCATGCTCATCCCTCATACCCTTTTGTATTCTTTCTCTTCATGTTAAGGATTAAAAAGAACGCAGACTGCTGCAGACACACATTAAATTATTAACAATAGAAGAGAACATGACAATCCAGTCATTCGAAATCTCACCACATATGGAGGTACCACCAACGCTGCCTCCGCAAGATCCTGCAAATCCATTGGCAGGATAGGCACACCAACGTCAGTGTTCTTGCTCAGGCCAACATCCCCAGCATCGAAGCTCTGACCACGCTCAATCAGCTCCGATGCATGGGTCACATTGTCCGCATGCCCGATACGAGATTCCCAAAACAAGCGCTCTACTCGGAGCTCCGGCACGGCAAGAGAGCCCCAGGTGGGCAGAGGAAACGCTTCAAGGACACCCTCAAAGCCTCCTTGAAAAAGTGTAACATCCCCACCGACACCTGGGAATCCCTGGCCCAAGACTGCACAAAGTGGAGGAGAAGCATCCGGGAAGGCGCCGAACACCTCAAGTCTCTTCGCCGGGAGCAAGCGGAAGCCAAGCGCAGGCAGCGCAAGGAGCGCACGTCAACCCAAGCACCCCACCCACCCTCCCCTTCAACCACCGTCTGCCCCACCTGTGACAGAGACTGTAGGTCCCGCATTGGACTCATCAGTCACCTGCAAACTCATTTTTAATGTGGAAGCAAGTCATCCTCGGTTCCGAGGGACTGCCTAAGAAGAAGAAGATGACATATGGAGACCGGAGAGAACTAAAAGTTAAGATCTCAAAGTTTCGTCGGGAAGCAAGGGTGCAAAGTGGGCTGAACGCCCCCAGTGGGGTAAGAACTTTGCAATGTGTGGCAGAACCTATGGCTCAAATTCTGGTCGACGGAGGGTAAGGCAGCTAACTATTCCATCCAATCTCCCAAGGTCCATTAAAAGCATTGGGAACATGTCTGGAGGCTGTTCATGGGCTACTACAGGAAGTCCTCTCAATATACTCTTCTTCAGCGAGGCACACTATTTTAATCCTTGTACAAGACCTTGGTCAGGCCGCACTTGGAATAGTGTGCAGTTTTGATCTCCTCACATGTTGGGTGATATTGAGGCTTTGGAAAGGGTACAGAGGAGGAGCCACTAGGCTAATTCCCAGTTTAAAGCATATTATTATCGAGACAGGCTAAAAGAGTTGGGACTTTACAATTTAGAAAAACGTAGACTTAGGGGGGATCTGATAGAGGTTTATAAGATGATGACGGGACTAGATTGTGTTCCAGTTGACAGTTTGCTCCAATTAAATAGGTTAGGGAGGACCAGGGGTCACAAATTTAAGTTGTATAAGGCCAGATCCAGGTTAGATGTCAGGACAAGTTTCGATCGCCTAAATGGGTTGGCGAGGAATTTCCCAGATTTTCCCCCCAAATTAGCCTGGGTTTTTTGTCTGGATTTTTTGCCTCTCCTAGGAGATCACATGGTTTCGGGTGGGGTGGAGAGTACATGTTGTGATACACAAGGCATCGCAATTGTGTGGGACAGGCTCGATGGACCAGAGGGTCTTTACCTGTCCGTCATTGTTCGTAACTCAACTGAGGCCACCCCACCTGCTGAGAGCAGGAGTGGATTCCATTATAGGCCTTCCATAGGCCCCAAAACAGCAGAGGAAGGAACGGTAATCAATCAATCTCCAAATACATAGATTGCCTACTATGGCTTAAAATTTTTCCACTTTGGGGAGGAACATTTTTTAGAAAATTCCTCTTCAGTGTCATTAAGAGCCTTTGGCTCCCCCAGTTGGAGCAGCAGGTTGGTGCTCCAATGAACCAGCATTCATCGAGCCACGTACTTCTATAGGTGCAAGCCATGTCCTCTGCTGTTAGTGGCTGGGAGTTTCCCTCTGCCACTAGCAGGATAAGGACTCCAGATTTTTGGAGCCTAAGGATGTATTCAAACTAAGAAAAATGTTTTTTTATAAAGCTTTAATCTATCTCCCCTAGTCATAGAAGCGTCTAGATCATTAAATACTTTGGTGGATATTGTTGCTGGTTATTGGGACACTTAATTATTTATGCCCGCATCCTTTCAGGAAGTGTCAAAATGCAGTTAGGATACGGTAGAGTAAATCAAAGAAAATACAGCCATTCAGGCAGAAGGAATAAAAAGATAGCCAGAATGTTTCACTGAATTTGACTGACATTCCATCTCTTCTTACTGATTATTTATACTCCTTGTATGAGCAGTGCTCTGTGGAGCTCTATCATGGTTACTAGTACATCTTGACAAGTAACTTCTGGGAGCACAGAAAGCAACAGCTGCTATCAAAAGAAATGTCAATGCTTTCTTTAGAAGAAAATACAGAAGATGTGTAGGCTGTCATGGAAGTATTATTATTTTAAGCATGAGCAATGCTGATAAAAGAGGTAGTTTTCAAGTTTGAGAAGTTAGTTCTAATCAAAATATTACCTCAACATAGTCTGTAAACAGCAGGTGAATTATTCTTTCCTCATGCTCAAAATACTACTGACAAGTGGTGTAAATTGAAAGTGGACCAGAACTATCAGCAGACTGCCTGCTTGCACCACTGCGAAGTGGTGAGAAGCAGAGCTCCACAACTTTACTCCAATACATGTACAATGGAGCTTTATTCACCGGGTTCTGACTGCCTACAAGATGAAAAGTCATGGCAGAATAGTCAGTTCTTTATCATTGATAAGTTAAAGATAGACAGAAAGCAACCCAATACAAAAGCAAAATACAGCAGATGCTGGAAATCTGAAATAAAAACAGAAAATGCTGGAAATACTTAGCAGGTCAGGCAGCATCTGTGGAGAGAGAAACAGAGTTAATGTTTCAGGTCAATTACCTGTTTCTCTCTCCACAGATGCTGCCTGACCTGCTGAGTATTTCCAGCATTTTCTGTTTTTTTTCAGAAAGCAACCCAAGTTATTTTTAAACCTTAATCCTTTTACGTTGACGAAGGCTGAATGCAATTATACAGCAGCCAATCCAGATTAGTCATGGTGTTAGGATATTTTTTTTGTAAATGAAGTTATAATCAGAAACATTATACTACAAATCTGGCATGAAAGTGGGGAGAAATAAGTTACACCAACTAGTTGACAGAAGTGAAGCGAAAGAACATTGAGACAGTGCTGAGTTTTATTTTAGCTACCTGGAGTATCTGCTGGGGTAAAAAAAATCTGAGACATGTAGAAACAAGTGGGGCATGAGGGGCCGGAGTTGAAGCAGTAGTTTTTCATCTGGGGGCAAATCATTTCATGGACATGAGGTCTGAGGAACTGAAAAATGAATGCAAATATATGGTGGCCAGTGTGTAAAAGGATGTGAAACCAGGCAAACCAGAGATTGTCCTCATTGGATCTCCACCCCTTGTGTGCCACACGTGATCTAGTAGCTAGTCTTTCAGTCCGCATAAAGTGTTCGGCACAAAACATGCAAGACTTTATTTCAATATTATAATGAATGGAAATTCAGCACTAGCACATTTTTCCTGATTTTCTCACTGTGCACTTAGATCACCAATATCAAATAGACATGCAGGCATGTTCTGGGCTGACAGAAGTCTGTGTCTGAAGGAGGAATGATCTGTCTTTTTATTTAAAGCACATAAAAAAGTGCACTTTAACTTTGTGTTCTACACATTTTTATTCCTGATTTTCAGCCCTACACTAAAACAAATCTGGATATGGGAATTACAATGGATATTCCTCGGTGTTAATCGGAGGAGGAGGTGGATGTAGAGAAGAATAGCGAGGTTGGCTTGAATGCAGCAGAGGCAGACTGTCCACACCTCTCATACCCATGCAACCATGTCTATAGATCAAAGCACAACTGCCTGGGAACATCCAAGAAAACTCTCTTCTCAGGCTCTATTTCATCAGGGATACAGCAACAGAGTTGCTGGAACCTGATCTAGAGACAGTATCCACCACAGGGACAATGCCGTCAGTAGCAGTCGAGGCCACCACAACACTGAGTGTTTACACTTTATTTTCATTCCAAGCTACCACAGGAGACATCAGTAAAATCAATCACTACTGTAGTGCACAGATGCATCAAACAAGCCACCGATGTATTGTTTGCCAGGGCATGCAACTTCTATTATTTTGCACTTGGAAACCCAGGAGCAGTATAAGAGGTGCCTGAAATATGTTTTGCATCACAGAACTTACCAACATCCAGGTCATTGTTAGCACCCATGTGGCCATCCAGGTTCATGCATGCAATCTCATGGCCTTCACTCGCTCACTCAATTTTGGGTGTTCTGGAGGGAAAAGAATAACAAACTGCTCATACAGAGAAGATGTCATTAAGACAAAGGTGTAGTGTATGTGCCTTTAAGAGCCCCATGTGCACTGTAATGCCGGTAATGGCCACTCGGGCTATATAAGCCTGTATATTGTGTTGTATCAGTTAGTTCCCCTCCAGACTTTGTTTAGTAAACACCTATGAAACCAACTCCTGTCTTCAGTGTCTCTATCAACACACAGACACAACAGTGGCGACGAATTGGAAACGGACTTACCTGCAATTCAGCAGCACCTCAAGGACATCGATTCCTCTGGCGTCCAAAGTTGAAGAAAAATCAAGAAAAAGAAAAAGCTGTGGTTTCACCAGCTAGCCAAGCTGGTGGCAGGTACTGCAATAATCCTTCCTGGGCATCGGGCTGGGGCTCCAGCAGCTGGCTCTACAGCTGGGCCAAGCAGCGAAAGCGGAGGCAAGCAGTAACAGACGGGGAGGGAGCACTCGGGAGACGGCCGGCGCTGCAAGCAGGTCGGTGTTCAGACCTAGAGAGAGAGTCTGGTGGGAACGAGTCTCCGACTGTAAATAAATAAATAAAAAGAACGGAAACCGCGGGAAACAGCGTTGTCATCGGCAGCAGCGGCGGGGAAGCGCGGGAAGCGCCATATCTTTTCTGCAGAAAAGAAAGAAAAGCGCGGGAAGCGCCATTTTATTTCTAGGATGCCTAAGTCTGGCAATATTGATGCTTTTGATAACGAGATAGAGGATTGGACCACATATGTGGAAAGAGTGGAGGTATATTGCACCGCAAATCGAATAGAAGATGAAAAAAAAGCTTCAGTACTACTAAATCTAATGGGCGCAAAGACATACGGGCTGTTACGAAATTTAATCACTCCAGCCAAACCAAAGGACAAGAATTTTAAAGAAATTGTTGATACCCTACAGGAGCACTTAAACCCAAC
Organism: Somniosus microcephalus; assembly: GCF_052327205.1. Classification (NCBI taxonomy): domain Eukaryota; kingdom Metazoa; phylum Chordata; class Chondrichthyes; order Squaliformes; family Somniosidae; genus Somniosus; species Somniosus microcephalus. The sequence continues at coordinate 56,158,652 of NC_141003.1, forward strand.
ACCGCTGCTGATAGCGGAACGATTCAAATTCTTCAAGAGAAATCAACACAAGAATGAAAGTAACGCTGATTACCTCACCGAATTAAGAAAGCTATCAAAACACTGCCAATTCGGGGCAGGACTAGCAGATTATCTTCGAGACAAATTCATCTGCAGTCTCTTAAGTGAAGGAACACAGAAAAGGCTGCTTTCTGAAAAAGATTTAACACTGGGCAAGGCTTTCAGTATGGCTGTATCATACGAAGCAGCCGCAAGAGGAGCTGCAGAGATACAACAAAAGACACAGGACTTCGGCACCCATGAAATGACACAGGGTTTCAAGAGATGTTATCGCTGCGGCAGATCCACGCATGACCAGAGGGACTGCTGGTTCAAGGACAAAGCATGCAGGCAATGCGGAAAGATTGGACACATTGCATGGGTATGCCGATCTGGACAAAAAAAAATCCACAGACAGGAAAAAAAAAATCAATAAAGAAAAGTACAGAAAGGTACAAATGATGACGGACAGTAGCTCCGAAGACCAGAAGAGCGATAGCGACTCCGAAAACAAGAGACTAAGCTGTCTCAAATTACATAATGTAATTGCCAAAGATGATTACCAGACCATTTGGGTTACCCTCACGATAGCAGGGTCCCCAGTTAAAATGGAGCTAGATACAGGATCAGCTCTGACCGTCATAAATCGACGGGATTACAAGCGGCTATTTCCGCATATACCTTTAAAAGACACATCCATTATCTTGAAAACATATACGGGGCAGAAAGTATACCCCAAAGGAAAAATAAGGGTGCCTGTTGTATACAACGGCAAGGAAATACAAAAGTTGTATTTATATGTTCTACAAGATGGTGGTCCACCGCTGTTGGGACGTGAATGGATCAGGAAAATACGTTTAGACTGGCACTCCATTCAGGCACTGACGGTGACCAGTAAGAAAAAAAACGATGATGACGTCATACCTGAACGATTAAAAGACATCTTGGCCAACGCCAAAGAAGTGTTTCAAGAGAAACTAGGAACCTTGAAAGGCATCACCGCCTCAATAAAAGTGGAAGATGCAGCAATTCCCAAGTTTTTAAGGCAAGATCGGTGCCATACGCAATTCGTCCAGCAGTCGAGGCAGAGCTGGAGAATTTGGAAAAGGCAGGCGTATTATCCAAAATAGATTGGAGCGAGTGGGCAACACCCATCGTTCCAGTCATGAAGAAAGCATTGAATAATGATAAATCTGAAGAACAGAGAAAAATTCGCATCTGTGGAGACTTCAAGGTGACTGTAAACCCAGTCCTTCACACGGTACAGTATCCTCTTCCGAGGATAGAAGATATTTTCGCCTCACTATCCGGAGGGAAACATTTCACCAAAATTGACTTGGCACAGGCATATCTACAGATGGAGGTTGAAGAGGCCTCTAAAAAGTATCTCACAATAAACACACACAAAGGCCTGTACCAGTACAATCGACTGGTTTTCGGAGTAGCATCCGCTCCAGCTATCTGGCAAAGAGCTATGGAGCAAGCCCTCCAAGGGATTCCGGGGCCTCAATGCTACCTAGACGACATCCTTGTAACAGGAGAAAACGACAACGAGCACCTTGCCAATTTGGAGCAGGTGCTCACTAGGCTGAGAGAACGGGGCCTACGAGCAAATCGCCCCAAGTGCGAATTTTTCCAAAATCAAATATCATATTGTGGCCACATAATTAATAAGGAAGGGTTGCATAAGTCACCTGAAAAAATTGAAGCGGTCATAAAAGCCCCAGCACCTGAAAATGTTTCACAATTATGGTCGTTCCTGGGATTAATAAATTACTATCATAAATTTTTACCGAACTTATCAACTCTTCTACACCCTCTTAATGAACTGCTACAAACAGGAGTAATTTGGAAATGGAGCGAAGACTGTAAACGTGCCTTCCATAAATGCAAAGACTTAATCACGTCCAAAGAAGTTTTGGCTCATTACAACCCATCACTGCCAATCAGACTGGCATGCGATGCATCCCCTTACGGTGTAGGAGCAGTATTATCGCATAAATTCCCTGATGGCTCGGAACGGCCAATAGCTTTTGCGTCACGCTCATTGAACTCAGCTGAGCATAACTATGCTCAAATCGACAGGGAAGCACTCAGCCTGGTATGGGGAGTGAAGAAACTCAACCATTACCTACACGGACAAAAATTTACCTTGTTGACTGACCATCAACCCCTCATCTCCATATTCAACCCTAAAAAGGGTGTTCCCATTATGACAGCACAAAGGCTACAGAGGTGGTCCCTTTTTCTAGGGGCACACCAATACAACATAGAATACAAAGGATCAAAACAGCATGGGAATGCTGACGGGTTATCGCGCCTACCGTTGCCAACGGTAGAAGAAGCACCTACCGTAGACCCAGTGGAGATTTTCCACTCTACCATAGTCAAATGTTTACCAGTAACAAATTCTGCCATTGAAAGGGAAACTAGAAATGACCTGACTCTCTCACGAGTCTACGATTTAACAGTGAAGGGATGGCCAGCACATGGCGAACCACTGTTGCCAGCATTCTCGCAAAGAAGAGAACAGCTGTCAGTGTGCCGAGGAACCTTGATGTGTGGATCCAGAGTGGTGATTCCACCCAAACTCCAGGATAAAGTTCTAAAGGAGCTCCATGAGGGGCATCTGGGTGGAGTGAAAATGAAGAACCTAGCCAGGGCGTTTGTATGGTGGCCAGGTATCGATGGAGACATCGAAGAAATGACCAAGAGCTGCCTAGGATGCCAGAAGGTCCAAAACGCTCCACCCCAAGCCCCTCTACATCCATGGGAGTGGCCCTCATCTCCCTGGCAAAGGGTACACATCGACTTTGCTGGTCCATTTATGGACTCAATGTTCTTAATCGCGGTTGATGCACACTCCAAGTGGCCGGAGGTAATAAAGATGTCCTCCACCACCACGGAAAAAACCATCACAGTATTAAGCACCATATTTGCCAGGAATGGGCTGCCAGAACAGATCTGTTCTGATAATGGACCGCAATTTGTGTCCGAAGAATTCAGGAAGTTCTTAAAAAACAATGGGGTTAAGCACTACACGTCCGCCCCATACCATCCCGCCACCAATGGATTGGCTGAAAGGTTTGTCCAGACCTTCAAGAAGGCCATAAAGTCCATGGGTAATGAAGACATAAAACTTCAGCATAAGGTGGATAACTTCTTGTTTGCATACAGGAATGCAACACATATGGTTACAAACCAAACTCCCGCCATGATGTTCTTCAATAGAAGCCTAAGATGCCAGCTGGATTTGATCAAGCCAAACATCAGAAGGGACGTGGAGAACCGGCAATTTCAAGGCATGAATGAAAGGCCAACTAGAACCTTCCAGATAGGTCAACAAGTTTTGGCCCGGGACTACCGTACCGAGAAATGGTAGCCTGGAACTATCTGCACACGACTAGGACCGCTGATGTATACCGTGGACATCGGAGAAAGCATAATAAGGCGCCATGCTGACCAAATCATAGAGTCATCCGAAAAGGGACAACCTACACCACAACTCTATACGCCTAACGATGAAGTAGAGATACCCATATCTACCTCCGATCCGGTGATACTGGAACCCGATGAACCCGACACTGACATTCAAGCCGAATCAGCCTTGCCAAAAGAACCTACTACACCACCAGAAACTACTACACCACCGAGGCGTTATTCGGACCGAGTCAGGAAGCCTCCAGAGAGACTGACTTATAATTAATGAACTGCAGCAATGTGTAGATTATTTTTCTTGTAACATGTAATTAATAATTACTTAAAATATTATGTACTGGTTGGCTAAAAGGGGAGGAATTGTAGTGTATGTGCCTTTAAGAGCCCCATGTGTACTGTAATGCCGGTAATGGCCACTCGGGTTATATAAGCCTGTATATTGTGTTGTATCAGTTAGTTCCCCTCCAGACTTTGTTTAGTAAACACCTATGAAACCAATTCCTGTCTTCAGTGTCTCTATCAACACACAGACACAACAAAAGGTTATAGAAGTAACACTACAGGTTAAGTATGGGAAGCAGTTCAGGAGGTGACTTAACAGGGGATTTTAATTCCTTTGCAAAGCAAGTTAACAGTAATCTGGAAAAATATGATCAAAAGCATGGTGCTCAAGATAGGAGAGGGATGCTTATGGAGGGAGTCAGAGCACGCAGGGAGGTCCTCTTCCCTTCCGATGGGCGGAAGAGACCTCCCCAGGAGACCAAAACAGCCTGGTTACAGATTGCAGAGGAGGTCACAAGCAGGGATGTGGTCAGGAGGACCTGGGTGCTGTGTCACAAATGTTTCAATGATCTCATTAGATCAGGAAACATTAGTACAAAGCCACACTCAACTTCATCCTGCTGTGCCTCTCATCACATCCCCATCACTCTGCCTTCCCTACCCTACTCCTGCACATCCTTACTCACACCAACTTACCTTGCACCTCCACCCATCCCTCTCTCTCTATCTAGATTATCACATCCCCATCTCACTAGCCACCCCTCACACTCATCCTAGTGTAATCATACCAACTAACAACACAGAAGGGTAGCCACTCAGGTGTTTTATCAAATGTTTATGTAAAGTTTCTGTTAATGTGGAGTCAAACATAAAAATCTTTATTTTCAACACTTTCCGGTCTTGGACAGATTCGTGTGCACCTTTGGAAGTGGCTTAGTGAGTTGCAGTGAATCAGGCACTACACACCTCTCTTAAGGTACAAACATCAGGGAGCGAGGCGCTACCTCAGAACGCTACTGAAGCTCAGGTGATGCCAGTTACCATGGAAGCCAGACAGACTGGTGCCGTCCAGTTCTTAAAGGGGAGGGGCCATCTTGCTGGCCAGCCACACCCTGCTCATTGCAGCCTTGAATCTCGGCCTGGAGAGACCTCAAAAGCAATTGTGTTGGAAGCACTAATGGATAGGCCCAGGGAAAGAGCTCGGCGCTTGGGAACATCAAAAGTGGTGCGGAGGGCCAAAACTCCTTAAGACAGCGTTAAAACCAAAAATTTTGCCGACAAGAAAAGGCAGGAAGCGTCCGCCTTTAAATAGCGCTCCCCCAGCCCCTTCTTGACTTGAAAACGTTCCCCACTACCTGTCCTTCCTAGCAGCAGGCGCTAAGGCAGGGGGCGCGACTCAATATCCGGTCCGGGGCGCAGGAGATCGTGGCGGTAGTGTTTAGCGTCGCTGCAAAATGACTGGTCAATTTCGCGAGTGGCGCTAAGTTCCTAGTGCCCCGTTAGCACCCTCGGAGGCACTAATGGGAGGCGCTAACCAACCAAATCTTTCTCCCTTGGAGACTTACTATTAATATTGTGACAATTAGGAAGAGTTCTAGGCTGATTCTGCACCTGCCAATTCTAGTTCCCAGAGATAAATTGTAACAACGGGATTCCCAGGATATAACAACCCCCACAAAGTTTAAATAAAATACAAAACACAATTATGATGGAAATAAAATCAGTTTACTGAAACACAAGGTAAACAGATTCTTCATTCAGAGTCAACGCTGGACACAGTTTAATAATGGTGCCAGCTATTTTAGATGAACTATAGCATCGCATCAATTTCAATAATACGCTTTCTGTGGCCTGTTACGTGGCTGGACTTTGATAAATATAATTTAACTTATACTTTAATGAATATAATTTATTTGATAATCTTGCTACAGCATACCTAGATATTTGGCAGGTAAAGGCATCATCAACAGGAAGTAAGATGTTGTAGACAGGAGGTGTGCACAGATTTTAATGATATAAATATGTGGAGAACAAAAATGAAATGTTTTCATTGGTGCATAAACAATTCACCAAGATGAAGCTATCTCCGACAAGCTGGGAGATATTTTCTCTAACGTTGAAATAATATACACGCAGGGGAGCATTTTATATTGAAGATACTCCCCCGTGTTTCCTTCTCCTCTAATACATAGTTTGCAGGAATTTGCTATGTGCAAGGTAACAATTTTATCCTGGGACAAGCTTATCTGCAGCAGCATTTCCATTTGGATTTCTGATTAAACCACTACCATGACCTAAAGAGACGTTAGATTCAGGAGGTTTATTAGTTTATGCCTCAGGATCTGTCTGTCTGTGATTATCGAAATCTTTGGAGAATCAGATTAAATCCATTATTGTATATCAAAAAGAGGTCCCAGATGTTGTGGAACTTTTCTGAATTTAGTTGCAGGGAGTAAATAATAAGCTTTGATTGCACCATGAGGGAGGATGGAGTCAGAGGTTGTCCACAATAAACACACAGTGATGTGATACGCCAGGTTTCTGGCCAGTTTGTTCTGTTCTCCTCCCACTGCTACATCCAGCCTAAAGGCAGCGTGTTGGATTCATATCATATGATGAATCAGTTATCCATTTAGCTTCACACAGAATCATTTCCAAAAAGAGTTATTAGCCTTAGGCTTTGCCAAAGCAGACAAAGTTGCATGCTTCTTTCCCCAGAGTCCTTCCAATCATATTTGGTACGCAGTTTTAAACTGGCTTGCTTTCTTCCTGCTACATATTGTTTGCTTGTGAAATGGGGCATATTCTTTCTTCATATCCTTACACACAAAGCCTCCTAGGTTTTTATCTCATATGTGATGATTACTATCCATGTTTTTCTTGTTGACATGGCAAAGCGACAATACTTGAATAGGACTGGAATGCTGCACTTAACTTTCCTATGATTGGATATCTCTTTGTCCAATAGTTAGGGGTGAGTAACCAACTTTTTAATAGCTTCTTGAGTTGAGGCAGTGACAGGTCTGAAAAAAATGAACAGAAGTACAACTTGTCTATGATTGTATGTTCTGGACAGTTGTTCAAAGTGATGAATTTGCAAACTGCAAACTACTGGGGCCCTGGACGGTGGGAAGGGAGGAGGTAAAAGGGCAGGTGTTGCATCTCCTGTGCTTGCACGGGAAGGTTCTGTGGGCAGTGAAGTGGGTGTTGGGGGTGATGGAAGAGCGGACCAGGGTGTCGCAGAGGGAGCGGCCGCTACGGAGCTGCCCCACCAGTTTACCAGTTCAAAAATTACCCCAATTAATTCAGGATTTCAAGCACTACTGATGTTCATCTTTCAAAATCATCACCTCGCCCCTAAACAGGAGTCCTTGGTTTGTGAATTTCCTTGTTTTTGATTCATTATTGACTGTGAAATTAATCAAGAATTTTTACTTCAAGCAGAAATTAATAAATAATTAATAATGAATATATTCAATTATTTTACTTATAATTAACACATTTTCAGGATTCATACTAACTGATTAGTTCTGTTAAGTATGAATTTCAATAAATATTTATGGATTCTTCCACAATCTTTCTTTACTAGTGACATAAATATGCACAAATACATGGCAACTAATAATAATCAACTGAGCATTCAGAGGAGTTAATGAATATGGAATTTCTGGCTTCACATTAATATGTCATTAGAAAGTGCATACTGATCAGGTTTGATTAATTTATTGAGCATTAAAATAAGCATTTGAGCTCCTAGATTAGCCGACCCAGAAAAACAAACAGTCTCTTGCCTCAATGAACATTTGCTCAATGAGCAAATAAATAATTAATCGGGTGCTCTGGATAAATAGCCTCAGGAGTTACTGTAGTTGATCTCAAACCATTAGGTGATGAAGTAGAATCGATAACATTGGATTCAGTAATCTTTTTGGACAAACCTTTTTAATCTATCCCAAATTTCCACTTTGATTATCCACTTTGTAAACTCTTAGGGGGAAAAATTCAGTATCGCCCCATTTGGGGCGCCATTATCGGCTGTAAGAGCCATAAAAGCTTAAGAAAATACTTTAAAATAGTGGCTAAATGGCATAATACAGTTAATTTACCTGAACGACTTATTGTATTAAGAAACCCCCTATTTTCTTGCTCCAGTAGTATAGTCCGACACCCCCTTCATTCTTGCCACAATGGAACAGTCCCTAAGACACACATGGGTGCAGCCATCTCACAGTTTTAAACTGCACGTGGTGAAAGAGGCAGAAGCTGTGAGGTTTGGAGCAGTACAGTTTTTGACCGTGTTCGTTTATACGTGTTTGCTTTGTAATTCTGTTTGTTAAGTGCTATAGTAAACCGTTTAAAAGACAAAGCTACGTTTGGGAACGTTTTATTTCGACATGCGTCTACTCGATGTTAAAAGCCCCACAGCCCAGTGGCCTGCCTGTTTGGAAACTAAGAAGCGCCACTACATTAGTCAAAAACTAGCTCCCTAAGAAGGAAGGGACGGAATCGTCGGCGAACGTATACATGAATGGTCACGGAGCCAGACGACAATTTAAGAAAGCGAAGGTACAGTGACTGTTACTTGCTTTGTTCATTCTGTTGAGAAGCTAAATAAGAGCTGCGGGTAAAATGGCCGAGGCCTTAAGGAGCCAGGAGCTTCCCCCAGCCAGAAGGATTGCTGGCCAAAAGAGGGAAATAAAGCTCACCCCAAAGGCAAGGGAAGAGAAGTTACATAGAAGCATAGGTGCAAGGAAGGCTAAATTAGTTCAGATAACTGGAAAAATGAAGATAATTGATCGTCTCACGGCAGATAATGCTAATATTAAGAAAGCTGAAGACATGATGTATTACGATTTCTCCAAGCTGCATGAAGAATTTAATATACTCAATGAAGATGTATTAGCACTGCTGTCTGAAGAAGAGGGAAACACTGATCAGCACGACTGGTTTGATCTTAAATCAACCAGCATTAAGGACTATATCAAGGCCACGGAGCAGTGGATGTTAAAAATTCGTCAAGATGCTGATACAGCAGAGAAAGATAAGGTTGACGATGAAGTTGGACCAGACGATAGCATTTCAGAGACTTCCGCCAGACCGAGCAAAAATCGAAAAGAAGGTAGCTCTGTTTCTGGACGCAGGTCAGTCGCTTCTACCACAAGCTCGGCGCGACGCATGAGAGCAGAGGCTGAACCGGCGGCGTTGATGGCGCGCGCAGCATCTTTAGATGAGAAGCAAGCTCTTGAACGGGAAGAGGCCCAACTGCAGGTCCAAGAGGCCCAACTGCAGGCCCAACTGCAGGCCCAACAGGCCCAACTGCAGGCCCAAGTGCAGGCCCAACAGGCCCAAGTGCAGGCCCAGCGGGCCCAGGTGCAGGCAAAGAAAGAACAGCTGGAGATGAAAACAGCTATCGAGGTCTCAGATGCCAGGTTGAGTGCGTACGAAGATTATGAAGGCTCACGGGACGGCGGGAGCCACTGCCAGTCAACGTTGCCACATAGAGTTGGATCCAGGGCACCTTCAAGAGTTACAACAGAGCCCGAAAGCAATTCCCCGGCATTACAGCGTGGAAGAGTGGCCTCTCCACTAACAGGAGCACGTGATGCTACCCCAGACATCAGACGGTCTAGACTAGACCCTGCTGATGACCACCAGAGGCCTGAAGACACAGGGAGAAGCCTATACCGAGTGATGCAACGTCAGAACGAAATTACAGAGATGCTTGTAAAACAACAGAATCTGTTTCGACTCCCTCAAAGAGACATACCAGTGTTCCAAGGAGACCCACTCAAGTATAAGCCCTTCATCAGATCCTTTGAACAAGCCATTGACTCCAAGACAGAGAGCAGCAGTGATAAGTTGTACTACCTGGGACAGTACACCAGTGGTAAACCACAAGACCTGGTCAGAAGCTGTGAACACATGAGACCGGACCGGGGATACATAGAAGCCAGGAAGTTGCTGCAGGAGCACTATGGTAACGAGCTGAAGATAGCCACTGCATATATCAAAAAGGCTACCAAGTGGCCACAGATCAGATCGGAAGACGGAGAGGCATTGAACGCATATGTTCTCTTCCTCATAGGATGTCGCAACACCATGGAGGATGTTGAATTCATGGAAGAGATGGACAATCCTACGACTATGAGAATCGTCATCTCTAAGCTTCCTTACAGGATGAGAGAACAATGGAGAAGAACAGCCTTTGAGATAATGGAGAGACGGAAAAGTAGAGCCAGGTTTGCAGACTTAGTGAATTTCATAGACAAACAGGCTAAAATTGCTAGGGACCCATTGTTTGGAAACATCCAGGACGTCAGCCCGACCACCGATGGAAGAGTGAAAGCCAAGCCTGCTGAATCAAAGACTCTCAGGAAAGGTGGTTCCAGGGGAAGCAGCTTTGCAACTATCGTCACTCAGGCCGAGGAAGAAAGGCCCCAGAACTCATCCCCCAAAAAGAGCAGCACAGTGACGCCTGCTAATGCCTTTCAGAAGCCATGCTTATTCTGCCAGAAGAATCATACATTGGATTCCTGCAGCGACATCAAAGCACAGCCACATAAGGACAGAATCGAATTCCTGAAGTACAACGGCCTATGTTTTGGATGTCTCTCTCAGGGGCACCTGAGTAGAAACTGTAAGCAAAGAACAACATGCAGAGAGTGCACTCGGAAACATCCCAGTCTGCTGCATATCCATAAAGAAGAACAAGTCTCTAAGAAGAGTGAAGAAAACAATACCGACGAGAAGGTTGTTTCAAGTGCTCTGGTGTCGCTAGAACCAGAGACTTGTGGGCTCACTGGGGCCAGTGACAGTGACTGTATTCTTGCCATCGTACCAGTAAGGATCAAGTCTAAGAGGAGTGAGAAGGTTGTGGAGACTTACGCCTTCATGGATCCAGGTAGTTCAGCAACGTTCTGCACAGAATCACTCATGCGACAGCTGAACGTTAGAGGCAGAAGAACAGAAATCCTATTACGCACCATGGGTCATGAGAAGTCAATGCAAAGCTATATCCTGTCAGACCTAGAAGTGTGTGGACTTGAAGAGAAGGACTTCATAGACCTGCCTAATGTTTTCACACAGAGGGAGATTCCTGTTAGAATAGGGAACCTAGCCCTGCAGAAGGATGTGGATAGATGGCCCTACCTAGAAAAGGTGCATCTCCCATACATTGAAGCAGAAATTGGCCTATTAATTGGAACCAATGCCTACAAAACTATGGAGCCATGGCAGGTGATAAACAGCAAGGATGACGGACCCTACACCGTCAGGACAGCCCTTGGATGGGTAATCAATGGGCCGGTAAGGAGAGATGATGACCACAAGCCGAACAAGGAGGAACGACAAAACGTCACAGTTAATCGCATCTCTATCGCAAGCATTGAAGAGCTGTTGATACAGCAGTTCAACGCAGACTTCTCAGAACGCAGCTGTGAGGAAAAGACAGAGATGTCACAAGAAGACCATCAGTTCATGGGTTTGATGACAAGGTCTACACAGTTCATTGATGGCCACTATCACATTGGTTTGCCACTGAGAAGACAGACCGCGAAGATGCCGAACAATCGCTGCATAGCAGAGCAACGCGCCATCAGTCTAAAGAGAAAGCTGAACAAGAACCCCGACTTTCACAAAGACTACAAAGACTTCATGAGAAACATCATAGCGAAAGGCTATGCTGTAAAAGTGCCCGAAGAACAGTTGAACAGAGACGATGGAAGGGTCTGGTACATTCCTCATCACGGGGTGTATCACCCAAAGAAGAAAAAGATCCGTGTAGTGTTTGACTGCGCCGCCTCATTCAGAGGAACTTCATTGAATGACCAGCTGCTTCAAGGTCCTGATCTTACTAATACCCTCATTGGTGTCTTGACTAGGTTTAGACAAGAGTTCGTTGCCATGATGGCAGACATAGAATCAATGTTCTACCAAGTCAGAATCCCTGACGAAGATGCTGATCTTCTGCGTTTCCTTTGGTGGCCAGATGGCGACGTTAGTCAAGCGATGGTGGAATGTAGAATGGCCGTACACCTGTTTGGAGCCACATCATCTCCCAGCTGTGCAAGCTACGCTCTCAGAAAAACTGCAGAAGATGGCAAGGGCAAAGCACCATCCGAGGCTGTGGAGACAATCTTCAGAAACTTTTATGTCGATGACCGTCTGAAGTCCGTGTCAACAGAAGACGATGCCATCGCACTGTCAAGAGACCTTAGAACTCTGTGTTCGAATGGAGGATTCCATCTGACTAAGTGGATAAGCAACAGCAGAGCAGTTCTAGCTTCTATCCCAGAAAAGGAAAGAGCCACTGAAGTCAAAGATCTGGACCTGAGCCACGATGTCCTTCCTATCGAGAGAGCTCTTGGTGTACAATGGTGCATCGAGTCAGACACGTTCAACTTCAGGATAATGGTGAACGAAAGACCATCCACAAGACGAGGGATTCTCTCCGTGGTCAGTTCCATCTACGACCCTCTCGGATTCCTGGCACCACTCATTCTGCCGGTGAAGCTGATGCTACAAGAGCTGTGTAGAGACAAGAGAGGATGGGATGAAGATATCCCAGAAGGTCAAGCTCAGAGATGGCACAGATGGCTGACAGATTTGCAACAACTTTCTAGCTTCAACGTCAGTAGATGCATCAAGCCCGCGAGTTTTGGAGTTACAAAGACGGCTCAACTACATCATTTCTCGGACGCCAGTGAGGACGGCTATGGCACGGCTACCTACCTCTTGCTGACAAATCAACAGGGCCAGAAACATTGTGCCTTCCTCATGGGAAAATCCAGGGTGGCTCCGCTGAAGCAGGTCACCATCCCGAGACTGGAATTGACGGCAGCGGTTGTTGCAGTTAAAGTTGACCAGGTGATGCGTAAAGAGTTACAGCTCCCATTAGAAGAATCTGTCTTCTGGACGGATAGCACGACGGTGCTGAAGTATATAGAAAATGAGAAGATACGCTTCAAGACCTTCGTAGCAAACAGAATCTCATCCATTAGAGAAGCTACACAACCATCTCAATGGAGGTATGTAAACACCTCATTAAACCCAGCAGATCAAGCCTCACGGGGATTGAAGGCTGAAAACTTCACGAGGAGCGAAACTTGGATACAAGGCCCAAGTTATCTGCTGGAAACAGAGAGATCATGGCCAGAAAGACCAGATATGCCAAGTCAGATTGCTGAAGACGACGTCGAAGTCAAGAGATCAGTCACAGTAAATTTCATAACTACGAAAGAGAACTTTGACACAGTGAACAAGCTTGTTAACCATTTCTCAGGATGGCACCAGTTGAGGAAAGCAGTTGCATGGTTTCTAAGGTTGAAAGAGTTGCTGCTACACCTGAGCGGTAAGAGAAAAGAGTACCGAGCCACTATCAGTCAGTCTGAAAGTAACCCTGATAAGCAGAGAATGCTTCTACAGCAGTATATGCATCAGCACAAGACCACATTGAGCAAGAATTCATTGACCGTGGAGGATTTGGCCAAGGCTGAGAAGGAGATAGTTTGCTTCAGTCAAAGACAAAGATACCCAGAAGAAACCGAAGCTCTACAGCAAAATACTCCAATCAAGAAAGGTAGTCATATCTACAAGCTGGACCCTACACTGCAAGATGGAGTACTGAGGGTGGGAGGGAGACTAAACAAATCTGCTATGCCAGAGGAGGCCAAGCATCCTGCTATCCTTTCTAAGGACCTCCGGGTTGCTACTCTCATTCTTCAGCATATACACCAGAGTATTGGACACAGTGGGAGGAATCACGTGCTTGCGAAGCTAAGACAAAGATACTGGATTCCAGGAGCTAACTCCGTAATAAGAAAAATACTCTTTGAATGTATTGTTTGCAGACGGTTACACGCTAGAGCTGGGGAGCAGAAAATGGCAGACCTGCCTGAAGACCGTTTGTTACCAGACAAGCCCCCATTTACAAACGTAGGGGTGGACTATTTTGGGCCTTTCGAGGTAAAGCGAGGACGGAGCCTTGTCAAGAGATATGGTGTGCTTTTCACTTGTTTGACCATCAGAGCAGTTCATATTGAGGTGGCACACACGCTTGACACTGATTCCTGTATTAACGCCTTGCGGCGCTTTGTCTGTAGAAGAGGACAGGTGTCCATTATGCGTTCTGATAATGGCACTAATTTCGTCGGAGCGGAGAGAGAACTACGGGAAGCTATTGAAGGTTGGAATCAGCTTAAAATACAGGAAGCCATGATGCAAACAGGAATTAAGTGGATCTTCAATCCTCCAGCTGCATCCCACCACGGAGGTGTCTGGGAAAGACAGATACGCACCGTAAGAAAACTACTCAGTTCTGTACTGAAGCAGCAAGCGCTGGACGACGAGGGACTCCAAACCGTTCTGTGCGAGGTCGAAGCCATCATTAATGACCGACCGATAACTAAGACATCAGATGATCCCAATGACCTCGAAGCCCTGACTCCGAACCACCTGTTGTTGTTGAAAACACAGCCAGCCATGCCCCCGGGAGTCTTCAAAAAGGAAGATCTGTATGCCCGTCGGAAGTGGAGGCAAGTTCAGTATATGTCAGACCTCTTCTGGACCAGATGGACAAGAGAATACTTACCTCTGCTACAGGAGCGTCAAAAATGGTCCAAAATAAAGAGGAACTTCATCGTCGGAGACATTGTCTTAATTGTGGGTGATTCAGCCCCTAGAAATTCTTGGTTGATGGGAAAAATAATTAAGACCATGCCAGACTCCAGAGGCGTCGTTCGTCGCATCTGTTTGCAAACCAAGACCAGTACCCTGGAGAGACTGATCACAAAGCTCTGCCTGCTACAAGAAGCAGCGTGAAAAGCTCCTGAACGAAAGAAAAAAGTGGACACTTGTATTGTAAATATGTTGAACTCATTAGTTTATGACTCTTAATGTTTGAGTAATTGATATGCTTCATGTGCCTAGTCAATTAGGGGCCGGAATGTAAGAGCCATAAAAGCTTAAGAAAATACTTTAAAATAGTGGCTAAATGGCATAATACAGTTAATTTACCTGAACGACTTATTGTATTAAGAAACCCCCTATTTTCTTGCTCCAGTAGTATAGTCCGACACCCCCTTCATTCTTGCCACAATGGAACAGTCCCTAAGACACACATGGGTGCAGCCATCTCACAGTTTTAAACTGCACGTGGTGAAAGAGGCAGAAGCTGTGAGGTTTGGAGCAGTACAGTTTTTGACCGTGTTCGTTTATACGTGTTTGCTTTGTAATTCTGTTTGTTAAGTGCTATAGTAAACCGTTTAAAAGACAAAGCTACGTTTGGGAACGTTTTATTTCGACACGCGTCTACTCGATGTTAAAAGCCCCACAGCCCAGTGGCCTGCCTGTTTGGAAACTAAGAAGCGCCACTACATCGGCCGTGCGCAAAGTTTAACGCCTGGCGCTAATTATTGCCTCCGACAGCAAACTTGGCTTTTATCGCCCCTGGAGGTGATTGGAGCGCTAAATCAGGCGCTACACACCTGTCTTAAGGCGCAAAGGCCGAGGAGCGTGCCGCTACCTCTGAGCGCTGGCGAAGCAAGGACGGGCAAATCAAAATGAACCTGCAAAGTGCTGCTCAGTATTCAAAACTCCTTCACACAGCGTTGAATCCCTCCAGAAGTCTCTCTCTCTCTCTCTCTCAGAATGCGTGGCGCAAAAAGGTCACCGACAAAAAAAGGCAGGAAGCGGTCGCCTTTAAATAGGGCTCCCCTAGTCCCTTTCTGACAGCATAACGCTCCCCTCAACCTGTCGTTGCTAGCGTCAGGCAGTAAGGGAGGGGGCGCCACTCAGTATCTGGTCCGGGGCGCTAACGGGGCGTTGTGCACTCGACAGACGTCACAATCTGCCGGCGCAGGAGATCGTGGCGGTAGTGTTTAGCGCCACCGCAAAATGTTTAGTTAATTTCGCGAGCGACGCAAACATCGCCGCGCCCGGGCGCTAGTTGCTTTGCGCTCCAATTGGCGCCCTCTTAAGGTGCTAACGGGAGGTGCAAACAACTGAATGTTTCCCCCTTACTCTCCTTATTCCCATTAATTTTTAATGCAGAGAAGACCTACTGCACATCAGCACCACCACATTTGAAAATACAACTTCACGTGAAAGGTAACAAATCAATTTTAAGCAGATAATGATACTTTCCATTCCTAGCTCATTTTCCTTGATGTCACTGGCCTTGTACAGGATAGGTGGAGGTTTCCCCCTTATAAGGCTCATCACAAATTCCAAGCATATGCTGGGACCCAGTGTATCCAGGTTCCAGGCACATTATAAGCCATTCCACTGTATTCCCAACAGAAAGCCTAAGCAAATTTGGACCCCATCAGAATTATAATGAATGATGAGAATTGTTGGATGAAATTTAAAGAAAGCTAGGGGGGAAAATTCAGTATCGACCATTTTGGGGCGCTAACATCACCTGGGCGCTAACTTTAGGGCCTGGCGCTAATTAGCGCTGGCGACTACGAAATTGAGTTTCAGAGCCTCAAGAGGGAAGTGGAGCGCTAAATCAAGTGCTACACACTTCTCTTAGGGCGCTAACGTCGGAGAGCGGGGCGCTACCTTCAGAGCGCTAATCAAGTTCTGGCGCTGTCAATTAGAAAGTCGTCAGACAGACTGGCGCCTTCCAGTTCTTAAAGGGGAGGTTTAATCATGCTGCACAGCCTCACTCTGATCATTACTGCTTGTGAACTGGGCCTGCAAGGAGCTGCAAGCCTTCATTCAAAGGCTGATCAGAGGCTCAGAGAGAGAGCTCAGCGACCATGCTTTGGAGGCTCTGGTCGCGGCCGTGGAACACCAACGGGCAGTGGTCTTCCCGGACACTGGCAGGGGGCCATTGCCACAGGCCTTTAGGAGGATGTGGAGGGAGGTGGCCCAGTACGTCTCGGCCAGAAGCATGGTCCACAGAACTCTCACCCAGTGCCGCAAGAAGTTCAACGGCCTCTCTCGGGTGGTCAGGGTGAAAACATGCTTCAAAAACATCTACATCCCACCATCTCAACCTCACTCTGTGCACAGACGGTGTAAACCGCCAAATCCCCAACACTCACCCACCAATATCCCCACCTACTAAAAGTCACATCCACGTCTCACGCCTTGCATACATTAACAGCTATTCAACTATGGTAGGCACATCTGCCAAACACGTGGCTGCACACTCACTCACACGTTGTCCTTTTTCTTGGGGCCAAGCTTGCTCACAACAGGAGGGAGCAGCTACGAACGGGAGGAGGTCAGGTGGAGCTGCACCCCCTTACAGACCTGGAGGACAGAGTGGTCCGCATTATCATGGCCCAGGTCGTGGGCGCAGTGGCCGTCGGAGACGTCGGCCCCCTTGGGGACAACAACGGTATGTTCATCACCTCTCCCTCTTCTCTCATACCACTTCCCCCTCACAACACAAGCCTTTCCCACGTTCCATCTAGGTTTACTGTCTCCATTCCTTGCTCCCTTCCTGCCACCCTCCCCTGATGTTAAACCCACTCGTGTGCCTTAATGCTTTCAGATAATCAGCCACCATCTGAGCAGCCTGTCTCTCAGCCTCCCAGTGGCAGTCTGCAGCCGGGCCTTCCAGGCCCAGAGCTGGTCGAGGGCGTCCTGCAAGGCCATCTGCAGTCTCTGACTCCCAGACTCAGCAGCCTCCCACCAGCCTTGCTGCAGCCACTGGGACCCCATTACGGAGGAGCAGCAGGGTTGGGAGGGGGGAAACTCAAAAGGGGAGGGAAATCATTGAAGAAGGGGGCGTAAAGAATACTTTAATAGCAAATGGGGGTAGTGTGTGTTAATAAATTAATGTGTTTGTAAATATATTGGGCTCAAATTTCATCGGGCCATTGAGGCGGGATTGGAGGCATGTGGGGGGTTAAAATCATGAAATCGGGGGGCACGAACCCATCCCGCCCCCAACCCGCCTCCATGCCCATTTCACAGGAGGCGGGTACCCGACCTGTGCTGGGAACCGCCTCCCCGAGGCGGGAAGGGGATTAGTGCCAATTAACTGCCTGTTAACAGGTAGTTAACAGGCAGTTTTTAGCTTAATCCCTATTTTTATCCCTGAAGTGTGGGCTTCCCGACAGCTCCAAACCACACCAAGTTAACGAGGCGGACCGTCGGGCTGAAGGGTTCGAGATGTCCGGTGTTCAGGTGAGTGATGTGTGCATGAGTGCAGAGGTAAGTGTGTTTGGTATGTGTAAAGTGTTTAAATAAGTTTTACTTACCTTTACTTAATAATGCAGCCTTCCTTCCTTCAGGTCTCGGGAGTCCCTCATCTCACCGGCACAGAAAGTAGAATGGCTGCGAGATGTCAAAATCTGCAGCATTCTGCTTTCTGTTCTGGAGAGATCTCTAAATCAGCCTGAGAGGAAGGAATTAACTTAGTGTACAGATTGTCAGTGTCTGACAGCTTCAAAGAGCTGTCAAACGCTAATATTTCATCTGTCAAAAGCTCTTGACAGATGAAATGTCAATCTGTGACGTCACCTGTTGCCAGGTGGCCCTTAATTGGCCTGCTGAGCCCGCTGGGCGGGCTCAACAAGGTCAATCAGGGGAAAATCGAGTGGGTTGGCCACAACTCGATGGAGGCGGGACTACAACCCCAAAAGTGGGAGTCCCGCCTCCTACACGACTCCATTGATAAAATCCAGCCCATTGTGTTTGTGAACAAATAGTTCAGTTTGATAAGAAAGAGCTGTGTTTGTTGATAAAAGGTTGTGTTTGTTTTTGAATAGTTGTGTTTCATGAGAGAGATGTGTTCAATAATAGAATGTGCAACGTCAAATTAACAATTTATGAGGTATCTCATTTGAGCTTTGCCCGGTGATAGGGGCTGCGAGCTGGATGTAATGATGTGGTTGTGCTGCGCAAACGCCATGTGCTATATCATTGATTGGAAGCGCTGTCTAATGAGGAGCTCACACATGGCCCTTGCAGAAGCAACATTTAGTGGCTCCCTCCTACGTTGGTGCTGCTCCTCCTCCTCTGCCTCCTCCTGAGGTGGACCTCCAATCCCTGGTGGCAATGGCTGGGCCCTCAGAATGGCCAGGTTGTGTAGCATGCAGCACGCAATTATGAAAAGGGAGACTCGATCAGGGGAGTACTGCAGGGTTCCCCTAGAGCAGTAAAGGCAGCGGAACCATTGCTTTAGCACGCCGAAAGTCTGTTTGATCAGGTTCCTGGTGGCGCTATGGCTCTCATTGTATGTGTGCTGAGCAGGAGTGTTTGGGTTGCGGAGGGGTGTCATCAGCCAGGTGGCGAGTGGATAACCCTTGGCTCCGAGCAGCCAGCCGCGAGCTTCATGTGGTGGGTGGAACAGGTCTGGGACACCAGTCTGTCGCAGGATGAATGCATCGTGGCTGCTGCCTGGATAGCAGGCATTGACAGCGAGGATGTGCTATCTGTGGTCACACACCAACTGAACGTTCAAAGAGTGGTAGAATTTGTGGTTACGGAACACCTCTGCATTGTGATGAGGTGCCCACAATGCCACGTGGGTGCAGTCAATGGCACCCTGAATCATGGGGAAGCCCGCTATCCTTGCAAAGCCACATGAGCGTTCGTCCTGTTTCTCTCTGGTGATGGGGAATGAGATGTGCTCCCTTCTCCTTCTGTAGAGAGCATCTGTTACCTCCCCGATGCAGCAATGGACGGTGAACTGCAAAATCTTTGCAATATCCCCTGTTGAAGCCTGGAAGGAGATGCTGGCGTAGAAATTTAGAGTGACTGTGACCTTCACTGCCACTGAGAGACGTCCTGGTCCTGAGCTGAAGCTGGAGCTCTGGCTGCAGGAGGTGGCAGAGCTCAGTGACCACCTCCTTGTTGAAGCGAAGCCTTCTAAGGCACTGCTCCTCAGAGATGAATGTAGGAGAACTGCTCCCTGAATACCCTGGGAGGGTAAGGCCTCCTGTTGTGAGGTCTGTCAGCCCTCCTCCTACCTCTGGCCACATTTGGCAATCTCTGTCTCTGCATCCACTGCCTCCGATGCAGTTGCTGGAGAGCAAGGTGGAGTGCCAGTACAGCCCCCATAAATGAGAGAAAAGAGGACGTAGAAATGTTCAGAGCAATACAAGTGAAGAAACTGTTAGAGCAGCAACAAAGCAAAAATGGAGAAAATGTGAACGCAGCCAAAATGCTACAGAATCATAGAAAGTTACAGCACGGAAGGAGGCCATTTCGGCCCATCGTGTCCACGCCGGCCAACAAAGAGCTATCCAGCCTAATCCCACTTCCCAGCTCTTGGTCCGTAGCCCTGCAGGTTACAGCATCCCAAGTGCACATCCAAGTACTTTTTAAATGTGGTTAGGGTTCCTGCCTCTACCACCCTTTCAGGCACTGAGTTCCAGACCCCCACAACCCTCTAGGTGAAGAAAATTTCCCCTCAAATCCCCTCTAAACCTTCCACCAATTACTTTAAATCTGTGCCCCCTGGTTTTTGACCCCTCTGCTAAGGGAAATAGGTCCTTTCTATCCACTTTATCTATGCCCCTCATAATTTTATACACCGCAATAAGGTCTCCCCTCAGCCTCCTCTGTTCCAAGGAAAACAGACCCAGCCTATCCAGTCTTTCCTCGTAGCTAAGATCCTCTACTCCTGGCAGCATCCTTGTAAATCTCCTCTGTACCCTTTCTAGTGCAATCACATCTTTCCTGTAATGTGGTGACCAGAACTGCACGCAGTACTCTAGCTGAGGCCTAACTAGTGTTTTATACAGTTGAAGCATAACTCCCCCTGCTCTTGTATTCTATGCCACGGCTAATAAAGGCAAGCATTCCGTATGCCTTCTTAACCACCTTATCTACTTGGCCTGCTACCTTCAGAGATCCGTGGACATGCACTCCAAGGTCCCTTTGTTCCTCTACATTACTCAGTGTCCTACCATTTAATGTGTATTCTCTTTCCTTGTTAGCCCTCCCCAAATGCATTACCTCACACTTCTCTGGATTGAATTCCATTTGCCACTGTTCTGCCCACCTGCAGTCTACAGCTTCCTTCTTCAGTATCAACCACACAGCCGATTTTAGTATCATCTGCAAACTTCTTAATCATACCCCCTATATTCAAGTCAAGATCATTGACATATACCACAAAAAGCAAGGAACCCCACTGGAAACAGCCTTCCAGTCACAAAAACACCCAGCAACTATTACCCTCTGCTTCCTGTCTCCGAACCAGTTTTGAATCCAACTTGACACCTTGCCCTGGATCCCATGGGCTTTTAACTTCGTGACCAGTCTGCCATGTGGAACCTTATCAAAAGCCTTGCTAAAGTCCATATACACTACATCAAACGCACTACCCTCATCTACCCTCCTTGTTGCCTCCTCAAAAAATTCAATCAAGTTTGTGAGACACGACCTTCCCTTAACAAATCCGTGCTGACTATCCTTCATTAATCCGTGACAAACCAGCAATGAATCTGACCTCCCAATGAACCAGTAAGCGATCCCTTTAAATAGCGCCCCGGGAGCGGCAATCCCAGGTATCAACGCCTGCAATTTCTGTCGTTCTCAGCACCAGGCGGTAAGTCAGGGGAAGCGACTGAATTTCACATCCGGGACGTTGCACACTCATTGACGTCATGGTCTGAGCGGCGCTAGAGGGCCAGGCGCTAGGTGTGAGCGCCAGCACTAAATGCAGACTGAATTTCGCAGGCGGCGTTGGAATCACCGTGCCCGGGCGATAAGCCCTTAGCGCCCCGCTAACGAGGCAGGCTAAGGTACCGAATTTCTAGCTCCCAGCTTATTTACTAGCATAAAACATTTGGCGATATGTGTTCTTAGGAGCATTAATGGCTGGCCTCTTCTGGGGAATTATGTTATTCGGAGTTGGCAGCACCTGCCACCTACATTAGCACTGCAATCCTTTCCAGCCCACACCTTCCAACTCCGACTTACAGTCTATCCCACCTTCCTCTGCTCTACCAGTCAAAGACTTCAACTGCCATGCTCTTGTACTCTATTCTTAAACCTCCACCTCGCTACTCCTCCTTCAGACCCTTCCTCAAAACTTGCCTATTTATCCGTGCTTTTAGTCATTTCCTCTAGCTTCTAGGACAAAAACAGAAAATGTTGGAAACGCACAACAGATGAGACAGCATCTGTAGAGAGATTAGGACAGGTGAATGTTTCCGACAGTATCCTTCTTCAGAGCTAAAGACACAGATGAAGAAGTGTTTTAATAGAATCAGAAAAAAAGGGAGGAAAAAGGGAAGAAAATTACATGTAAATAATAGATGAGCACTTGAAACGCCATAGCATACAAGGCTATGGGCCAAGTGCTGGAAAATGGGATTACAATAGACAGGGCTTGATGGCCGGCATGGACACGATGGGCCGAAGGGCCTCTTTCTGTGCTGTATAACTCTATGGGGGAGAAATTCAGTTGTGAGCGCCACCCGTTAGTGCCTTAAGAGGGCGATAAGTGGGGCGCTAACCAACTAGCGCCCGGGCGTGGCGAGCCCTGCGCCTCTCGCGAAACTGAGCGGACATTTAGCGGCAGTGCTAAACCCTACCACCTGCTCTCCTGCGCACGCAGATCTTGACGTCATTCCAGAGTGCAACGCCCTTGAGGTGCCCCGGACCGGAAATTCAGTGGCACCCCCCCACTTTCCGCCTGTCGCTACCAACGACAGGTTGACTGGAACGCTTCCCAGTCGCTGTGGGGGGCGCTATTTAAAGGGGGCTCTTCCTGTCTTCTTTGTGGTAGCCATTTTTGGACCACTCATTCTGAGAGATTTGCTGAGAGACAAAGAGAGACTTCTGTATTGAGTCAACGCTGTCTGAGGTAGTTTTGGCTTCTGCCCATAACTTTGTAGTTGCTTTGCTTTTTCACCGGCATAACTTTGATTGCCCACATATTATGGGGGCTGCAATGGATGGGCACATCGTGCTTCTCCATCACATTGAGAGGGCACAGAGACGCAGAGATAGAGTGGCAATCATGGCCAGACGGAGGAGGGCCAACAGGCATCGGTACAGGAGACCTTACCGACCCAGGGTTTTTCGACAACAGTTCTCATACATCAATATGTCTGAGGAGCAGTGTTTGCGAAGGCTGCGATTCAGCAAAGAGGTGGTCACTGAGCTCTGCCACCTCCTCCAGCCAGATCTGCAACCTCAACTGAGGAGCAGGACGTCTCTGTCGGTGGCAGTGAAGGGAACAGTGGCTCTCAACTTTTATGCCACCGGCTCCTTTCAATCTGCTACTGGGGACATTGCCAATATCTCCCAGTTCACGGTGCATTGCTGCATCCGTCAAGTCACAAATGCCCTCTTTAAAAGGAGACGAGAGTACATCTCTTTCCCGATGACCCCCGACAAGCAGCAAGATCGCGCAGCGGGCTTTGCAAGAATAGTGGGCTTCCCCATGGTGCAGGGCGCCATTGACTGCACCCATGTGGCTTTGCAGGCGCCGCAAGAGAATGCCGAGGATTTCCGCAACCGAAAGGGCTTCCATTCCTTGAACGTCCAGTTGGTGTGTGAGCACAGACAGCTGATATTCGCTGTCCATGCCCAATTTCCAGGCAGCAGCCACGATGCCTTCATCCTGCGCCAGACTTCTGTGGCAGACCTTTTTGAGGCCCCACTTCACCTAGGAGGCTGGCTTCTCGGGGACAAGGGCTATCCTCTGTGCACTTGGCTGATGACCCCGCTCCGTTTGCCCAGTACCCCTACAGAAGAACGATACAACGAGAGCCATCAAGCTACCAGGAACATCATTGAGCACACAATCGGCGTGCTCAAGCAACGATTCCGCTGTCTGGACCACTCTGGAGGAGCCCTGCAGTACTCGCCTGAGCGAGTCTCCCACTTCGTTGTTGTCTGCTGCATGCTGCATAACCTGGCAATCCTCAGGACCCAGCCAATGCCAGTGGGCCTTGGAGCACCAGCAGAGGAAGAGGAGGAGGAGGAGGAGCAGCTGCACCAAGACGGGAGGGAGGCACAAAGTGCAAGGGCCGTCTGTCAAAGGCTTATCGCAAGTCACTTCTAGGCCCCCTCTGAGGGAATGGCTTCTGCCATTCAAAGAACCTGAATGGAACCATGCCGCAACCCCTAAGCCGGTCAAGGCAACAATGAACAAACATGCACATTTTGAATTAACACACTTCTTTATTAACAAAGCTGTGTATCCTTCCCGCATGACAAAGTAATAGAGAGAAAGACACAAAGAAACAGTCAATCACATAACTGGCTCTCACAACCTGAAGACAATGTCCAAAACAGTAACAAAGATATGACCACGATCCTCGGCCTTCAAAGAAACAATGAACCACATTTTGCCACACCTTCTACTTTTTGCCCTTCAAGGGTGATCTGCTTCCCTTGCGAAATTGCCCACTTCCCACCCTGCAGCTCCTCCGCACTGGGACCCCAGTGGCTGCAGCAAGGCTGGGGGAAGGCCGCTGAGTGTCAGAAACTGAGACTGCAGATGCCCTTGAGGGACGGCCTGGACCAGCTCTGGGCCTGGAGGGCCCGGCTGCTGACTGCTTCAACTCTGCATGGGCGGCAGCAGTCTGTCCTACAGGTGGTGGCAACTGCAGTGGAGAAGTGACAGTACTGGCAGCAGGAATGCTGTCATCCTGAGAGAGGACAGCAACTCCCCACTCAACCGACACACTGGCACTCCCACGGGGCAGCACTTCAGCATGCACAGCAATCTGCGGGAGCACAGATTGCTGGCCTGCTGTGGCGCGGCGAGAGCCCCGGGGAAATCTGCCCGATCCAGCGAGGGTGGCAGCAGTTAGTGCTCGCGTGGCCTCAATCTGCATCTGCATGAGACCACCCACTGACTGCATTGCAGCACTTAGCATTTGCGTGGCAGACGCCTGTGCTGCACAGAAGTCCTGGACACTCCTTGCCAGTGATTCAATGGATTCGGGCATCCTTGCCACTGCAGCCATGAGCTCAGTGTGCCTTTGCTCCACCTGGGCGCTCATTTCAGCGAGGAGCCGCACCTCTTCTGCGCTCACTGTAGCAGGACTGGAGGCCATACTCTCCCTCCAGGGAGAAGGTCCCCGAGCTTCCCTACCCCCCATGCGTTGTTGCAGCCCGCTGGGTCCTGGAGCTTCACCATCATCAGACCATTCCCCCCCCGCTCCCCTCCAGGGAAGGTGTGTCCCCAGTATGGCCACGGGCTGCCTCGGCAGAGGGTTGCGCTGATGG
This sequence comes from Somniosus microcephalus, assembly GCF_052327205.1. NCBI lineage: Eukaryota > Metazoa > Chordata > Chondrichthyes > Squaliformes > Somniosidae > Somniosus > Somniosus microcephalus. The sequence continues at coordinate 56,183,567 of NC_141003.1, forward strand.
TCCGGCTTCCTTTTCCTCCTCATCTTCAGATTCACTCCCAGTGGCAGCTTGAGGGCCCGCCTCCTCACCTGTTGAATCAGCATCTGAAAGCAGGGAGGTACAAGAGTGGCTTTAGCGTAAGGACAGAGTGGCAGCAAGGGAGGAATGAGTGCAGCGATGTACTGATTTGGATCAAGAGTGTCAAAGGATGCTGTTGTGAGGAACAAGTGGAAGGAGAGAGGTCAAAAAGGTGATGACCTTACCATTGCTGGCCAGAACGGGGTCGGCGTCTCCAGTGGCGACGGGGCCAAGCATCCGGCTTGCCACAATCCGGTGGACTCGCTGCTCCAGATCGGTCAGGACTTGAAGGTGAGGCCGGCCTCTCCCGGTCCATTGCTGCTGTCTCCTATTATGTGCCAGCTTGCTCTGCAAGAAAAAGGACGGGGTCTGAGTAAAGATGCAGCCATGATCTTGGCTGAAATGCCTCCCATGGTCAAATAGCCCTTACTGTGTGCAACGTGCTGAATGTGCATGTGAGTTTCCTGAAAGGGCCAAAGGTGTTGGAGGAGTGCTGGGCATTGGGGCTTTCAAGACCCTTTGGCCATAAAGCGAGGTCGAGATGGAGGGATGAAGAGGTTTCTGAAAAAGGCACTCACCCTGACGACCTGAGTGAGGTCGTTGAACTTCTTCCTACATTGCACAGGGGTCCTAGGGACCATGCTGCTGGAGGTCACTCTGTGAGCCACCTCCCTCCAAGCTTTTCGGTACTCGCTGGGCAGAGGCCTCCTGCTACTCTCCGGGTACAGGAGAGATCGCCTGTGCTCCACCGCGCCAACCAGAGCCTCCAAGGCCACCTCACTGAAACGCTGCGCTCGCTCCCTGGCCCTCTCCATGGTCCTTGGCTGCAGGATTTGGCAACAGGTCTGCCCAGGCCGAGATTCAGGGCTCCGATGCACAGGGTGCGGCTGCACATCAAGATCGACCCTCCCCTTTAAGAGCTGACCGGCGCCAGCGTGTCTGTGTGCAATCGCTAACTGACAACCCTGCGCTGCGCCCGCCCTCTGAGTTAGCGCCTCGCTCCTCTGGCTTAACGCCTTAAGAGAGTCGTGCAGCGCCTGATTTAGCGCTGCAATCGGCTCCAGGGGCGAGACAGACCAATTTCGCAGTAGGTGGCGATAATTTGCGCCGTTTGCGCCCGGCCGAGAATTGCGCCCCATATGGGGCGATACAGAATTTCTCCCCCTATGACTCTACTGCAATCACTAAAGGAAAGTTTAACAAAAGCAGGACATTGTTCGACAATATAAGGGGTATTACTCTGAGAGAGGCACTAGGGTGCAGAGAAGATTCACCAGGATGTTACCTGGGATGGAGCGCCTCAGCTATGAAGAAAGACTAAACAGGCTGGGGTTGTTTTCCTTGGAGCAAAGAAGGCTGAGGGGGGACCTGATTGAGGTGTGCAAAATGATGAGGGGCCTAGATAGGGTAGATAAAGAGGAACTTTTCCCCTTAGTAGGGGGGTCAATAACAAGGGGGCATAGATTCAAGGTAAGGGGCAGGAGGTTTAGAGGGGATTTGAGGAGGAACTTTTTCACCCAGAGGGTGGTTGGAATCTGGAACTCGCTGCCTGAAAGGGTGGTAGAGGCAGGAACCCTCATAACATTCAAGAAACATTTGGATGAGCACTTGAAATGCCATTGCATACAAGGCTATGGACCAAATGCTGGAAAATGGGATTAGACTGGACAGGGATTGATGGACGGCGCAGACACGATGGGCCGAAGGGCCTCTTTCTGTGCTGTAAAACTCTATGACTCTATGACAGATGTTAAAGTTACAATAGAATTTGCACAAAGCTAAGACAGTGAAAGGTCCACTCTTGGAAAAGGTGACAAATGGTGGAAAATTGGAAAACAATAGGCCTTTAAGTGCAAGGCTGGAATTAAAATTGAAATGCTGAAAAACTGAAGATCTAGCTAAGGGCTAAAGCTACTAAAGTCAGAGTTAAGACCAGAAGGTGCCAAGTCAGAAAGATCAGATACTGTTCCTGAAGCTTGCATTGAGCTTGGGTGGAAAACCTGTCAAGGCCAAAGATGGAGAGGTCACGAGCACAAGTAGGAAGAGAAATATCGTCGAGCCACAGGGATTACAGGGTCACACTTGCAATGAATACAAGTGGTCACCTGATCTGCGTAGGAAACCACAACATTTTATAACATGAAAGATGCTTAAAAATGCAAGCTGTTATTTATTTTTCAGTATTAGTACCGGACAGCACAAAACTGTATTTTTTTTAAATGACCCTGTAAATAATTTGGGAATCTTATTTCAGAAGGGCAGTGTCCCTGCGGTGTAGATCCTCCATAAATTGGACAAGATTTAATTTTTATGTTCTAAACTGCATCAGATCCATCCTTATCTAATGTGTCAAATGTCTATACGTACTCTTTCCACCTGCAGTATTCTTTATTTCTGGGTAAAACTACCTGAATATCACCATCTTACTGCATTGCCTACACTAGAAAATAGCTGGGGAAGGGGGCACCATGACTTACTTAGGTGAGTGGTAAGACCTTACACATATACATCTGAAAATTTGACCCTATATACCTCCGTGTTCCCATTAGCCATTTTGCCTCCAAATTGTGATCTGACGCTTCTCAATTGTTAGTGGAACCATCTCTGATAAACCATCATAAATGTAAATATACAGCAATAAATAGACGTTGCTGGCAAAAGAATGATCAATTGATCCTCTAAAGTAGTTAACATTCATTAATTTCAATCAAGGGAAACTGTTCTGTGCCAATCACTATATATAGCACATTGCCACAGACTCACATTCGGCGAATCCCAAAACAATTCGAACCTCCACTTATGTTAATTCATCCTAGTAACCTATTTGGAATGCTACCCATTGCTGAGAATTAACAGAGTTTCCTGCTTTCCTCTTATCTTGTATCCAGGCTATTTTTTCATATGTTTATAATAACGTTTACCAATATAAACCTATCCTTATGTTATTTAAGCATCTTAATTCTTTATTGCAAGCTTAAGCATAAATTAACAGTTGAATTCTAGACATTAATTATAACTATAACTAGACAAAACATATTAGTAGAACGGAGTTCCATTGGGTAAATTGCACTGAGCTGTAGAGATCAGATAAGTTTCAGGTTCAGTCCTTGGCCTGCACTGAATTAGCTGATCTCAGTCAGGTGTAGGGCGGGGGGAAGGAAGAGTTACAATTAGGGCAGGCATTCCTGAGCTAAGAGGAGGAAAGACCAGGGTTCCTGTTCCTGATTGTTATCCAGCTGCCCCAGGTTCTAATATGTATGCACAGATGTCAAAAAAAGACAGAAATTACTTTGGCTGTAATGGCCCCCTACAGTCTATTGACGCTCATTGTCTAGACATGGAGAATGGAGACATACTGGAAGGCCACGGTTTCCTGTGGAACCACACCGCAGCAAAAGTCACTACCATTTGGAGAGATGGAGTTAATGGGGGAAAAACATTCTATAGTATACTGAGTGGTCACAACATTCCATCTCAAAATATATTGAAAAGTCCTAGTCAGTTTCTGTAAATGGGAAAGCTCAAGAAAAGCTGTTAATATTTCAGTTATACCTGTAGGTGGCACTGTGAATGGTATTTATAATGTTAAAGATCCGTCACATAACATTAGGTACAAACACAGATGTTAAAGAGTTAATTCTCTGCAACGTCTGTGAAATGGTGAAGATTAATCTAACCTACAAAAGTGGTCTGTGGCACAATGGTGGGTTATAGGTTAAAAATCCCAGCTCCGTTAAGTTGCCGACCTCCATCGTGTTGCCTTGAAAAAACAGTTTTGAAAGGATAAAACACAGGAAGAAGAAGAAAGTCAGACATCAGTCAGCATATAGTTATTCATAAATAATAATAATTAGGAGCAGTTGTATACTCAGTAGATTAATCTTCACTTTTTCCCCACAGAGAATTAACTCCTCTTAAAATTTACCACTGTCCATTTGATTACTGTAACACACTCACTATTTGACTGCTGATATGCAGTACATTGCCCAAATCCATGTTGCTGAGCAATGCTAACATTCTTTTAGCTTATATATTTATATAGCACCACACTCAATGCCAAAAAATGAAAAAGATTAAAAATTCAGCCACTTCTACAGCCATCACATTTATTACCAGAAGTACATATCAGGAAAAACAGGTTGAAAAATATGCACAGCTCCTCACTGGAAGCACAAGGTTGCAAAATTACCTTTAATATCTTAAAGTAGAAATCGCAAATGGGGGAGAAATTAGACCGACTGACTGCTCCACGCTCCTTGTCCATTCTGGCCTGAGCCACATTCGGTTTCAGGCCTCATTTAAATGCTACTGATGAGCTGCGAGCGAGTGCCCTGCTGCAGCCTACAGGTTGGCGAGGGTAGGAAAGCGGACAGCTATTACTTGGAGCCAGCCGCCAGGTCAGATGGGGGAAGGTGAAGAGAGGCATTCTCGGCAGAGCCTAGAATACGCCAGCAGTGGGCAGGAGATTTCTGTGGACCTAGGAGAAGGCTCAGTTCTTCACTGTGGCAGAAAGTCCCATCCTGTCAGAGCTGTTCACATCCCCTCTAGCAAACCCAAAAGCCTACACGATGATATTTAATTATCTAGAATAAAGCTCAACAGAATTACATGTATGAGAGGGGTTTGGGACCTTCAGTTGCCCACAAAAGGAATTCACACCTGGTCTCAACCGACAGGAGTTCCACTGAGGTCTTTCAAGAGTGTAAAGAGAGAAATTCCTATGGAAGTGACTATGAAGGGGGAGGGGGAGCATGTGAGGATGATCCACACACACCCCTCACCGCAACCAGAATTTAATAATCTGGTCTAAATGGGATGGGATCCCAATGTAACCAGACCAGCCCATATTCCAGGTGCCCTGAGACAGAAATCGGACTTCTGCCCTCTCCTATTCCAGGAATTGAGGCCATAGTATGTCTATAGATGGCTACAGTAGATCCATACTACGATGCCCATTCTGTTATCTGAACACCTAAAGTATATTTGGATATGCAAAATAATCTAGTAAGTAAGCAGAGGATGTCAGTTAGAAGTTCGAAACGGAGGGGAGTTCTGTTGCAAACAATGCAGAATCCAGTTCTATGCAATGCCAAATTCAGTGTTTCCAATCTACAAGTGTTTTTCTCTTGATCACTTAGAGTCATCGAATCATACAGCACAGGAGACCATTCTGCCCCTTGTGCTTGTGCCAGCTCTTTGAAAGAGCTATACAATTAGACCAGATTCCCTGCTCTTTCCCCATGGCCCTGCAAATTTTTCCTTTTCAAATATATATCCAATTCCCTTTTTAAAGTTACTATTGAATCTGCTGCCACCACCCTTTCAGGCAGAGCATTCCAGATCATAACAACTCGCTACATAAAAAGATTTCTCATTTCCCCTCTGGTTCATTTGCCAATCATCTTAAATTTGTGTCCTCTGGTTACCGACCCGCCTGCCAATGGAAACATTTTCTTCTTAGTTACTAACCTAAACCCCTCATAATATTGAACACCTCCATTAAATCTCCCCTTAACCTTCTCTGCTCGAAGAACAATCCAGCCTGTCTCGTCTCTCAACATAACTGAAGTCCCTCATCCCCGGTATCATTCGGACAAATCTTCCCTGTATCCTCTCCAATCACTTCCTAAATTACAGTGCACACAATACTCCAGCTGAGGCCTAACCAATGACCTATAAAGGTTTACCATAACTTCCTTGCTTTTGTAGTCTACGTCTCTATTTATAAAGCCAAGGAGCCTGTATGCTTTTTAAACAGGTTTATCAACGTCCTGCCACCTTCAAAGATTTGTGTCTCTGTTCCTGTACTCCATTTAGAATTGTACCATTTAGTTTGTATTGCCTCTCCTCATTCTTCCTCACAAAATACATCACTTCACACTTCTCTGCATTAAATTTAACCTGCCATGTGCCTGCCCATTTCACCAATACAAAAAAAAGAGCAGAAAAAGAGTGAAAAAGTACAGCAAACCAATTTCAATAACTCATGGAGTTTTTTTTTTACTTTGATGGAAACAAATGATGAGGTTTCATTGTTTTATAAGGCCATCTGAACACTAAGCAAATGTTTTAACATGAAGCTTTTAAAAAAAATATTGGTTAATCTAGTTTATGCTTAATTATGAAACAGCAGGCTGCCATTTTATGAGCATTCAGTGGTTCTTATTGTCAGAACAATACGACATACAGATTATATTCAGTCAAGGTAAAAGCCAATATAGTATGTTAGAAGTTTATCATGCAATTCATTTCTAAGTGAAAAATAAATTATTGTGTCTGTGAAATGCTGTATTGAAGCAGTAACAGAAAGAATAAACAAGTTCAACTCAGTGGACGTGGTAGACATGGACTTTCAGAAGGCCTTCAATAAAAGGTACCACACAAGATACTTATGACAAAGGTCAGGACATGTGGACTCAGGGGTCAAGTAGCAGAATGGATTGAAAGATAGATACAAAATAGAAAACAGAGGGTAGAAGTTAAGGAAATTTTCTCGGTCTGGCAGAAAATGGGAAGTGTTGTCCCGCAGGGATCCGTGCTAGAACCACTGTTGTTCACCATATACATGAATGATTTAAACTCAGAAATTAGAGATATTGCAGAGGATACCAAATTGGGGTGTGTAGTTAATAATGTGGAGGACAGCACCAAAATACTGGAAGACATTTAAAAAAGGTGGTAGAGAAAAAACGGGGAATTATAGACTGGTAAGCCTGACATCGGTAGTGGGGAAAATGTTAGAGTCCATTATAAAAGATGTAATAGCAGGGCACTTGGAAAACAGTGACAGGATCGGACAAAGTCAACATGGATTTACAAAAGGTAAATCATGCTTGACTAATCTACTGGAATTTTTTGAGGATGTAACTGGTAGAATAGATAAGGGAGAACCAGTGGATGTGGTGTATTTGGACTTTCAGAAGGCTTTCGATAAGGTCCCGCATAAGAGACTAGCGTGCAAAGTTAAAGCACATGGGATTGGGGGGAAGGTACTGACTTGGATAGAAAACGGGTTGGCAGACAGGAAGCAAAGAGTTGAAATAAACTGGTCTTTTTCTGAGTGGCAGGCAGTGACTAGTGGGGTACCGCAGGGATCGGTGCTAGGACCCCAGCTATTCACAATATATATTAATGATCTAGACGAGGGAACTAGATGTAATATCTCCAAGTTTGCAGACACAAAGCTGGGTGGGCGTGTGTGCTGTGAAGAGGATGCAGAGAAACTCCAGTACGATTTGGGCAAGTTGGGCAATTGGGCAGATGCATGGCAGATGCAGTATAATGTGGATAAATGCGAGGTTATCCACTTTGGTGGCAAAAACAGGAAGGCAGATTATTATCTGAACGGCAATAGATTGGGAAAAGGGGAAGTGCAACTAGACCTGGATGTCCTTGTGCACCAGTCGCTGAAGGTAAGCATGCAGGTGCAGCAGGCGGTTAAGAAGGCAAATGGTATGTTGGCCTTCATAGCGAGAGGATTCGAGTACAGGAGCAAAGATGTCTTGCTGCAGTTGTACAGGGCCTTGGTGAGACCACACCTTGAGTATTGTGTGCAGTTTTGGTCACCTTATGAGGAAGGATGTTCTTGCCATGGAGGGAGTGCAGCGAAGATTCACCAGACTGATACCTGGGATGGCAGGAATGACGTATGAAGAGAGATTGGGTCGATTAGGCTTATATTCGCTAGAGTTTAGAAGAATGAGAGGGGATTTCATTGAAACTTATAAAATTCTAACAGGACTAGACAGACTAGATGCAGGAAGGCTGTTCCCGATGACGGGGGGAGTCCAGAACCAGGGGGTCACAGTCTAAGGATAAGGGGTAAGCCATTTTAGGACTGAGATGAGGAGGAATTTCTTCACCCAGCGAGTGGTGAACCTGTGGAATTCTCTACCACAGAAGGCAGTTGAGGCCAACATATTAAATATATTCAAGAAGGAGTTAGATATATTTCTTAAGACTAAGGGGATCAAGGGATATGGGGAGAAAGCAGGGACAGGGTACTGAATTTGGATGATCAGCCATGATCGCATTGAATGGCGGAGCAGGCTCGAGGGGCCGAATTGCCTACTCCTGCTCCTATCTTCTATGTTTCTATGTTAAACAGGCTTGCAGAGTGGGCAGATAATTGGCAAATTAAGTTCAATCTTCAGTGTGAAGGGATTCATTTTGGTTGGAGGAATAAAGAGGCCACTTAGTCCTTGGAAGGCAAGAAACAAAATAGGGTATAGGAGCAAAGAGATACAGGAACGCAGATATCAAAATCATTAAAAGTCATAATACATTAAGAATGGTTCATTTCTAGAGAAATAGACTCGAAAAGCAGGAAGGTAATGTTAAATTTATATAGAGCCTTGACCAGTGCACACTTCGGAGTATTGTGTGTAGTTCTGGGCTCCATACTACAAAAAGGACATTAAAGCATTGGAAAAAGTGCAGAAAAGATTTACAAGGATGTTACCAGAATTGAGAGGGAGCAACTGTCAGGAAAGATTGAGCAGCTGGGTCGGTTTTCTCTGGAAAAAAAGAGAAAACTAAGACGAGACCAGATAGAGGTCTTTAAAATGATGAAGGGGTTTCATAGGGTGGATGTGGAGAAACTGGCTTAGAGCTTGAATTGCGCAGCCACCGTCTTCAGGCGAAAATCAGGTGCTCAAGGGTCTAATATTGCACGCTGCGTGCGCGCATTCATTCCGTGCCGGGATACCACTACATGCCAAATTGGTGAGGGCGCCCTGGAGTCATCCAGGGCGCATGCCTGAAACTAGTGTCAGGCCCACATCCTATATTCGATTGTAACTGACTGCAGCTTGTGCCGTGGAGGCTGCCACAAAAAGCCAAGTTAAAAAAAATGTAATTGCCTGAATGTGGAGCCAGCTGGCAGCCACCGCTTGCCTCCCTCCTGATCTCATCCTCCACCCTGGATTCACTGGATCCTCGCCGGCCGATATTTGTCCTCTTCAGGTCTGGTGCACTCTCTCATGTGGCGTGACATGAATACTAAATAGCCACTAACAGATCAAATAAAGAAGTTAGGAGGAATTTCTTTGCACAGAGAGTGGTGCGAATGTAGAACTCGCTATCACAGGGACTGGTTTAAGCAGATAGTATTGATGCACTTAAGGGGAGGCTTGGTGCCATGAAGGAGATGGGAATAGAGAGATTCTGAGACAGGGTGGGAAGAGGCAATTAGAGTGGGAGGAAGCTCGTGTGGAGCATAAACAGTTGGGCCGAATGGCCTGTTTCTGTGCTGTATCGTCTATGTAATTGTGTAATTTGATAATTGGCAGCAGCATTCTGATTCATAACATTAAGACTGCTTAAAATTCAAAGGATCATTATCTGCAACAAAACCAACAGAACATCCAATCAGTGATGGTAAGTTCCAGATGTTCTTTCACTCATGTGAAAGACTATAATAATTCACTCACACTAGCAGTCCTTCTGAGTTATGGATCTTTCACACTGAGGACAGAACGCCAGTATCTCACTGTCAACAGTAAAAAATCCCTCTGTCTATCTAAAGCTCTACATTTGAAGGAGGTCAGTTCTTCTCACTAGGCCATAACTTATTTGCTTTCAAGCTGACTTTCACCTACCTCTATTATCTTAGAGAGCAATTCCACCTGATCATTGAAGTCCAATTAATCAAATGCAAATGTGCTGTTAACTGAGATTATGGGCATCATCACCCATTTATCATATACAGCTGCCTCCATAAATTTCTTTACATCACTTCCTGGAAAAAGATAAGATAACCAACAAACCGTTTAAGGAACACTCCAGGGTAAGGCTCTAGATGGTCTTGGTCTTTCAGTTTTCAACCTTAAATTACACTCCTATAGTTTGTTTTTAAAGGGGAGTGTGTTTGTGACTGTGTTGCTAAGCAAGGTATAATGCAAGCAATGCGAGGATATTTTAAAACACAATGCTTTTCAATGCAAATTGCATCTCATCAAGGGTTTTTGTAGCTTTTCTAATTTTGAGCCAACAACATACCTTTAAAAAAAATTCTTAAATGTTTCACTAGTTCACCTCCCAATTAAAATCCATAGATGCTTTGCAGGGGAAACTAGATAAGTACGAGAGGGAGAGAGGAAGAGAAGGATATGTTAAGGTGAGATGAAGTAAGGTGGGAGGAGGATCATGTGGAGCATAAACACCGGCATAGACTTGTTGGGCCGAACGGCCTGTTTCTGTGCTGTAAAGTTCTATATAAAACTGCCATCTTTGCCATAGTTCCAAGGTTCAAATGTAGAACATGTTCAGTTTAGAGCATCAACTACCCCACCCGTCAATGTTGGCTGAAAACAACTGGAAACAAAGAATGCTGTGAGCCAAGATTCATCAGTTGTGCACAATCATCTGGAATATTCACGAGGATAAGCAGTATACCAGCAGTTTCCAGTCACTTACACTGTTTCCATGGCAGTTCCACCCATCTCCCACCAAGATTACTGTTCTGGACCGATGGACATTGTGACATCCTGGATGTTTTTACATGCAATAGCACCCTCTGGTGGCGGTTATTGTGTTAACAGTTTGTAAGCTGGAAAGATCATTGTTCCTTTCTTCCTGTGTGAGGTCATTTGACCTTTGTTCCTTTCTTCCTGTGAGAGGTCATTTGACCTTCTTACCTTTCTTCCTGTTGACCCCAGGAAGCAGTTTTACTAGGAAGAACCTGACTTAAGTAATGGAGAATTCCATGAGGGATTTTCAATCCAGTGTAATCTGACTTCATATGTTAGGCCAAACGCAATATCTGTGAGTATCTTTAGTTCTTAGCATAATAGCAATGTTGTCAGAGTAATATTTTGATAATACTATGTTTGTAAAAGGTTAATATTTAATAGTTACAGAAGTTAGTTCAAATGTTAGTTAGTTATACAATTAGTCTATTCTACTGTTGTAAATATGTTTGTATCTTGTGTAATATCGAATGTGTAGTATTCAGTTTATGTACAAAACATACTTTGTCTTTGTTTACAGTTTCACAAATTTGTTCAAGTAAAAGCTTCAAAACAGCAACCGCTTCAGAAAGAATGATTATGAATGAGTGTTTAACTTGCTGGATAGCTAGATAGGAGCACCTCTAGCGCAGCCAGTACAGTGAAAAGATATCAGTGAAAAGATAGCAATACGGCTAGCTGTGAAGAGCGGAGCAGGAGGAACCCAGAGTAAGCCTTAACCTCGTAGAGCACATCTACCTCACATCAACATGTCAGAAGATAATAACGAAAATGCTTTGCAGCAAGTAGAAGACCTTAAACAGGCAGACGAAACTGTAGAACGTGACAATCGGTCTATAAGCACCGGTTACTACAGGTCGCAAGTTGGCTCACGGTCATCGGGTGGTTCTAGAGTAAGCATAGCCCTCGCCAGAGCACGGGCTAAACTAGTAGCAGCTCAAGCCAGAGCTGCGCATACGGACAGTGAAATAGAAATAAAAGTAAGTCAGGCCCGTCTCCAAGCTGAATTCCAAGCGGAACAGGCCCGACACCAAGTGGAACGCCAGGCTGAACAGGCCCGTCTCCAAGCGACATTAGAGGCTCTGCAGCAACAAAAAGAGATAGATGCTGCATTAGCCGAGACACAAGTATTTGAGGCAATTTTGGAGGGAGCTGATCCCGAGACAGCTTACAAACCTTTAATTCCCGTTTCGTGGCAGAGTCCACGACAGCGCACCATAGATTACGTGAGCGACCATGCCGACATACAGTTTACAGGAGAAAGGGATGGAAGCCCGCACATCTCTACAGACGCAAACACTTCGTATAACATGCCACAAGTAGCCAACCAAGGTCAAAGCAGATGGCGTGCCTCAAGCCGCAGAGTCTCCCCCAGCAGAACTGAAGACTCGGTGCAGAGGAATAGGACGCCGAATAGAGAAAGTCGGAGGCAAATCCCCTCTCAGTCCCTTGAGACCCCCAACAGAGCCCCCAGCCAAGGCAACCCTGGCCCAGGTCCCAGCACCTACAACCTCGCCAAATACCTTGCACGCACCCAGCTGGTGACTTCGGGGTTAATCAAGTTTGATGACAGGCCAGAGAATTATCGGGCTCGGAAGTCCTGCTTCCACGATGCCATATCGGGCTTAGACCTGTCGGCAGGAGAAGAGCTCGGCCTCCTTATCAAGTGGCTCGGCCCAGAGTCCACCGGACAGGCCTGCAGGATAAAAGCGGCCAATGTGGGGCAGCTGCCAGAGTGGTTGAAGAAGGCTTGGGTGAGGCTGGAAGAAAGCTATGGCTCGCCCGAAGCCATTGAAAGGGCTCTCTTTGACAGGTTGGCGAACTTTCCGAGGTTGACGAGTAAGGAACCCCAGAAGCTCCGCGACCTTGGAGATCTGCTGTCGGAACTCGAAGCCACAAAGCAGGACGGCTACCTATCCGGTCTATCGTACTTAGACACTTCCAGAGGGGTAAGTCCCATCATTGAGAAGCTTCCATTTAACCTGCAGGAGAAGTGGATAACGTTTGGATCAAAGTTCAAGCTAAAGCACAACGTGGCGTTCCCACCATTCTCTGCGTTCGTTAAATTCATCCGTAAAGAAGCCAAAGCCAGGAACGACCCCAGCTTCAACTTCTTCTCCTCCCAACCAGCACTTGCCAGAAGAGACAAGTTCGACAGACATGGAAAGACACCAATATCTGTCCACAGAATGCAAGTGTCCTCAACTGAGCACACAAAGATTCAGAAGAAACCGGAGGATATGAGCAAACAATGCCCTATCCACAACATGCCCCATCCTTTAAAGAAGTGCAGAGGCTTCAGGGAGATGTCCCTGGAAGATCGGAAACAATATCTTAAAGAGAACTCTATGTTTCAGGTGCTGCTCGTCCACGAGCCATCTTGCCAAGAACTGCAAGGTGGATGCAAAATGCACTGAATGTGAAAGTGATCGGCACGTTTCAGCACTACACCCAGGCCCAGCTCCTTGGAAGTCAGAAACGCCTCCCCCCGCATCAGAGCACGGCGGGGAGAGAGAGGGAGCTGTTGGTACGGAGATTACATCCAGGTGCACCGAGGTGTGTGGAGAAGGAGCGAGCGCAAGAGCATGCTCCAAGATATGCCTCGTTAATGTGTACCCTGTGGGATGTCGCCAAGAAACTGAAAAGATGTATGCCATACTAGATGAACAAAGCAATCGTTCTCTAGCAAGATCCGAGTTCTTCAACATCTTCAAGATCAAAGGAAGTCCGTCGCCTTACACGCTGAAGACGTGTGCTGGACTTTCAGAGACAGCCGGCAGGAGGGCCTACGGTTACGTTGTTGAGTCAGTCGGCGGGAAGATTAGTCTCCCCCTTCCTACACTCATCGAATGTAATCAAGTCCCCGTCAACCGTTCTGAGATTCCCACTCCGAATGCAGCTCGTCATCACCGTCATCTGAGACGCATTGCAGACGAGATCCCACCTCTTGACCCAGATGCAAGCATACTTCTGTTGTTGGGAAGAGACATCCTGAGGGTACATAAGATAAGGGAGCAGATCAACGGTCCACATGACGCCCCTTTCGCCCAAAGGCTAGACCTCGGCTGGGTCGTTGTTGGAGATGTGTGCCTCAAAGGCGCTCACAAGCCATCTCAGGTGAGCACACTCAAGACTTCCATCTTGGAGAATGGTCGTCCAAGCTACCTTACCCCATGCAGTAGTCAGATCCGCGTGGTGTTTGACTCCAGTGCACCATATCAGGGCGTCTCTCTCAACGACGTACTCCTCACAGGGCCTGATCTTAACAACAGCCTCTTGGGAGTGCTCATGAGATTCAGGAAAGAGCCCGTCGCCATCACTGCCGATATCCAGCACATGTTTCATTGCTTCATGGTGAGAGAAGACCACAGAGACTTCCTCCGCTTCCTGTGGTATCGGGACAATGACCCTAATAGAGACATTGTGGACTACAGAATGCGTGTCCATGTCTTTGGGAATAGCCCATCCCCTGCTGTCGCCATATATGGACTAAGGAGGGCTGCCAAGGAAGAAGACGATGACTTTGGCAGTGATGTGAGAGGGTTCATCGAACGAGAGTTCTACGTCGACGACGCACTGAAGTCATTCCCGACCGAAGCAGAGGCCATCAGTACCCTCGGACGAGCCCAGGAACTACTTGCACTATCCAACCTCAGGCTGCATAAGATAGCCTCTAACAGACCAGCAGTGATGGAGGCATTCCCCCCTGAAGATCGTGCTAAGGACGTCAAAGGCAGCACGGTGGCATAGTGGTTAGCACTGTTGCCTCACAGCGTCAGGGACCCAGGTTCGAATCCGGCCTCGGGTGACTGTGCAAACTCCACACATTCTCCCCGTGTTTGCGTGGGTTTCCTCCGGGTGCTCCGGTTTCCTCCCACAGTCCAAAGATGTACAGGTTAGGTTGATTGGCTATGATAAAATTGACCCTTAGTGTTAGGGGGATTAAATACGTGGGGTTACGGGGATAGGGTGGGATATGTGTTGGTACAGGGGTTACGGAGATTGGGTGGGATATGTGTCGGTGCAGGCTCGATGGGCCGAAATGGCCTCTATCTGCACTGTGGGGTTTCTGTGATTTCTGTGAAAGACCTAGACCTCTTCACTGATGACCTCCCCCTACAGCGTAGCCTAGGGGTGTCGTGGAACATAGCAACAGACACGTTCACGTTCCAAGTCCTAGACGCCAAGAAACCCTTCACACGTAGAGGAGTGCTCTCTACAGTCAACAGCCTATACGACCCTCTCGGCTTCTTAGCCCCTGTCACCATACAAGGCAGGCTGCTCCTTAGGGAACTCTCCACACGCGCTGAAGAGTGGGATTTACCTCTCCCTGAAGAGATGGAAGCAGAGTGGGACAGATGGAGAGACTCACTCCAAGACTTACAGGAGATCCGAATACCTCGCTGCTATTCGTCTTTCTCTTCCTTAAATGCCCAATTCAAAGGGCTTTGCGTCTTTGCAGACGCATCCGCTAAGGCCATTGCAAGTGTGGCTTATCTGAAGGTCACCACTCAAGAAGGACAAAGTAAAATCGGCTTCGTCTTTGATAGAGGCAAGTTGGCGCACCAGCCAGACCTCACCATACCCAGATTGGAACTGTGCGTAGCAGAACGCAACCTACCCCCTCACAGCAGTCTACGGAAGCTGCATCCTATCATCGAAACCGAAGTAGTTCTTCTTTTGTCGCCAGAGGACTCCAGTGACAAGTAGAGTTCGGATTATGTGGAGTCGTTAATGACCCCAGACGGGGAGTGTTCTGGACCGATGGACATTGTGACATCCTGGATGTTTTTACATGCAATAGCACCCTCTGGTGGCGGTTATTGTTTTAACAGTTTGTAAGCTGGAAAGGTCATCTGTTCCTTTCTTCCTGTGAGAGGTCATTTGACCTTCTTACCTTTCTTCCTGTTGACCCCAGGAAGCAGTTTTACCAGGAAGAACCTGACTTAAGTAATGGAGAATTCCATGAGGGATTTTCAATCCAGTGTAATCTGACTTCATATGTTAGGCCAAACGCAATATCTGTGAGTATCTTTAGTTCTTAGCATAATAGCAATGTTGTCAGAGTAATATTTTGATAATACTATGTTTGTAAAAGGTTAATATTTAATAGTTACAGAAGTTAGTTCAAATGTTAGTTAGTTATACAATTAGTCTATTCTACTGTTGTAAATATGTTTGTATCTTGTGTAATATCGAATGTGTAGTACTCAGTTTATGTACAAAACATACTTTGTCTTTGTTTACAGTTTCACAAATTTGTTCAAGTAAAAGCTTCAAAACAGCAACCGCTTCAGGAAGAATGATTATGAATGAGTGTTTAACTTGCTGGATAGCTAGATAGGAGCATATCTAGCGTGCCCAGTACAATTATAGATGCGGAAAACTCCTGTGGATTTTCAGGGCCTATATTTCCATACTCAAAATTCAGAACGGCGGTAAGGATGACGGCTTCCTTGGATGGCCAGTCACTTGTAATGATTTGGTAAAATATATTGGCCCTGACTTTCTGTGGTGGTTGTCCTGATTTCCCACTCTAACTTCAGCAGGGGACCAGCAGAACCCCACCCCCTGCAGAAATTCAGTGTCATTGTTTTCAATGAATTGGGGTATTTCTGGCCCAAAGTTTAGTTGGTAAGCCTTTTTGTAATTTAAATATACAATTCAATGCTGTTAGTAGAAATGTGTTGCCTACAATCCCCCCCCCCCCCCCCGCACAAAGTATTTAGTGGTCAATTAAGTGACAACCACAATTACTTTGGCTGGCTTTTCAGCTTGGCTGAAACTTTATGTAAGGCATCTTCATTCTTTCCAATGCTAAAACAGAGTATGAGAATCAACTTATTTGTAACCATACAGAATTGGAATAAGGATGGAATCAGACACTGCTACCCAGCAGCCATCTACATCTTCCCACTGGGAGAACGAACACCTAAAGGGGCACAAAGTTGTGAAGTAAATGACACGCTTTACACTTTCACTAAAAGGAAGCACTGATGCAAAACATATTGAACACACCTGCACCACACGGCTATGCTTGGAATGTGTTCTGACAATTCTTTTGGTGTGAGGCAGATTAAGGCTGATGGAGAAATTATATTGTACTCCTGGTTCTTGATGTACAGCCCAATGGAGGTAATGCTTTACTTGGCAAAGTATTGGGCACATGAGCAGATAGCTGTTGTGCATTGGAGGTACAAAGCTTGGTCTCTCAGACCCTACTGGATGACTCTTGCTGGCTCAGTTATTTGTTGTGCAGTCAAGTTTTTGGTCTCATTGTCAGGCTTAGCTTGGTTCCTCTGATGCCTTTTATCTCCTGCCCACTCTGCCTATTTTCCTTTGTATGGCAGAGTTTTGCAGGGCATTGCAGGCTACAATAATCTTTGAGACCTTGGCCGGGTTGTACAGCAGCATTCCCTTTGATCTGTTGGAGCATCTGAATCATTGGTTGAGGATGGTGTGCATGGCTCATTCATTCATCCTTTGATATCAAAGAAGGCAGCCAAAATATCATCTCATTCCCTGCTGCCAGATTTTTGATGACTGATGAGACCAACATTTGCTAGGAATGAGTGAATCGTGGATCCTGGGTACACCAGGTTGAGGATTTTGATTTTTTTTTTTTTTTTTTAAGGCGTGACTGTCTCAGCTGATGTTTACGTTCAGTATCAGCAATTTGATGGGTCGCATAATAGAAGGTGCCTCCATGGATGGTTTTTCACCATGCTTTCTTATCGTAAGCAAGTTGCTCCCACTTAGGGATGTCTATTTTTCACTGACTAAGAGTCGCTTTTAAGCAGTCTTTTTCGCTCATTTACTGTCCACCATGAGATCACTTCCCAGTTGTCAATGCGCCACAACAACACATGACCTGATCAGCTTAGCCATGCCTTCATGATCAGAGCATCTATGCTTGGCATGTTTGCTTTAAGAACTTCAGTATCAGGGGTCTTACTTTGCCATCTGACCTTCATTAGTCGCTTCAGCCAGCTTAGGTGAACATGATTCAGCATGCATTTGGTGTCCAAGTTTCACAGGCATAAAGCAGGGTCGTCAGAACGACAGTCCTGTATACTTTGAGCTTGGTCTGCCGGCTGATGCGTCTCTTGTTCCAGAGGTGCTCATGGAGTTTGCCAAAAGCTAAACTGGTTTTGTTGATTCTGTAGGATACTTCTGTATCGATATGGATTTCTCTAGACAGGGTGCTACCGAGGTAGGTGAATCTGCCCACAGTCAGAAGCGTGTGATCACTGATACGGATAGGTTGAATGTAATCCCTGCCTGGGGCTGGTTGGAAGACTACCACCATTTAAAGCTGCTAATCATGCCAAATTGCAGGCAAGCTGTTGCAAAGTGGTTCATGTTAGTTTGCATATCATCTTGGGAGTGGGCCATCAGTAAATAGGAGTTCACAAACAAGTTCTTCCATCGCCTTTGTTTTTAGCTTGTAGTCTAAGGTTGAAGAGCTACCCCTATGTCCTGAATCTGATCTTGACTTCGATTAAGATTATTGCAAGCTACAATAAGCATAGCAGCAAACAAAATGCCAAAGAGTGACGCATCCTTGTTCAACAACATTAGTAACTGGGAAGGAGATGGAATTGTCCCCAGCTTCCATCACTCTAGCCATCATGGAATTGTTTGATAATTTCAATGAATTTGTCTGGACACCCACATTTGGAGAGGGTTTTCCAGAGATCTTTTCTTCTGACAGTGCTGACTATCTTTTTCAGGTCAACAAAGACACGGTAGAGGTCTACATTTTGCTCTCTATATTTACTTGGAGCTGTCTGCCTGCGAAGATCACAACAGTTGTGTCTCTTCCCTTTGTGAATTCACATTGACTGGTAGGATTTTTTCAGCAATGTATAGATTAAAGCGATTGAGCATCACTCTTGCAAGGTAGTTAGCACAGATAAAATAATTTCTCATTCCTTTATAGAGGTGGACAATTGAAACATTTTTGAACTCCTGGGGATCTTTCCTGAGCGCCACATAGGTTGAAATAGTTAATTTAGGAGTTTGACTAAGTAGGCTGCACCAGCTTTGTATATCTCGGCTGGGATAGTGTCAGAACCAGGTGCTTCCCATTTGAGAGCAACCAGATGGCTTTTTCAGTTTCAAGGATATAATTGATGGCACACTGAGGCAGCTGATCGATGGCCTCATCACTGATAGCTGATTTCTTCAAAAGTACTTCATTGGCTGTAAAACACTTTGGGATGTCTTGAGATCGTGAAAGGCACTATTGATACGCTTATCAATTACTTCATAAAAGGTGATGAGTCGAAGAAGAGATGATGAGTCGAAAGAAGAGATGAATAAGGCTTTTATTAGCTAAGAAGAGACCATGCTTCTTCGTGAGTGACTGAACAAGTCTGAACGAAACCCACACAGTGGTGGGTGGAGTCAGCTGAGGCATGCCTCCATACACAGCGCCACCCAGAGGTGGCAATATACAATACAGTGGTTTACCACATTCACCCCTTGTTTAATGTGAAGTCCGGCGGGGTGAAGGGTACTACAAGTTAAGTCTATCAGGAGGCCTTGTCTGACGTCCTGATCGTCGTGGTGGTGGCGGTGGTGTTACAGCATCCGACGTCGGGTCTGGTGTCTGGGTGGTTGGCGAAGATTCCTGGGGCTTTGGCATGCCGTCTGCAAGGGTTGGGTTGGGAGGGGTGGTGGGGGATAACAGTGGTAAGGGGGATAACGGTGGTAAGGGGGATAACGGTGGTAATTCAGGGGTACCCGAGGGTGCGAGATCTCGTATGGAGACCGTGTCCTCCCGCCCGTCTGGGTATGTCACCCAGGCATACTGGGGGTTGGCGTGTAGGAGGTGCACCCGCTCGACCAGGGGGTCCGTTTTATGCGTCCTCACGTGCCTCCGCAGTAGGACGGGCCCAGGAGAAGTCAACCATGCCGGTAGCGAGGTTCCCGATGTAGACTTCCGGGGGAAAACGAACATTTTCTCATGAGGGGTCGCATTAGTGGCAGTACAAAGCAGTGACCGAATGGAGTGGAGCGCTGCAGGGAGGACCTCCTGCCAGCGGGAGGTCGGAAGGCCCTTAGATTTTAGTGCTAAGAGGACTGCCTTCCAAACCGTCACGTTCTCCCTTTCCACCTGGCCGTTCCCCCGGGGGTTGTAACTGGTGGTCCTGCTCGTGGCGATACCTCTTGTTAGCAGGTACTGCCGAAGTTCGTCGCTCATGAACGATGAGCCCCTGTCGCTATGTATATAGCTGGGGAACCCGAACAGAGCGAAGATGTCATTCAGACACTTGATGACCGTGGTACTGGTCATGTCTGGGCAAGGGATGGCAAAGGGGAAACGGGAGTACTCATCAACTATGTTGAGGAAGTACACATTGCGGTCAGCGGAGGGGAGGGGCCCTTTAAAATCGACGCTCAGGCGTTCGAAGGGGCGGGTGGCCTTGATCAGGCTTGCTCTGTCCGGCCTATAGAAGTGCGGTTTGCACTCGGCGCAGATTTGGCAGCTCTTGGTCATGGTCCTGACCTCCTCGATGGAGTAGGGCAGGTTACAGGATTTGATAAAATGGAAAAACCTGGTGACCCCCGGGTGGCAGAGGTCATTGTGGAGGGACTGCAGCCTATCACTCTGCGCGTTGGCGCATGTACCACGTGATAGGGCATCTGGGGGCTCATTGAGTTTCCCTGGCCGATACAAGATATCATAATTGTAGGTGGAGAGTTCGATTCTCCACCTCAAGATCTTGTCGTTCTTGATTTTACCCCTCTGCTTATTATTAAACATAAAAGCTACTGAACGCTGGTCAGTGAGCAGGGTAAATCGTTTCCCGGCCAGGTAATGCCTCCAGTGACGCACCGCTTCTACAATAGCCTGGGCCTCCTTTTCGACGGAGGAGTGTCTCGTCTCGGGGCCCTGGAGGGTCCTTGAGAAAAAGGCCACGGGTCTGCCCGCCTGGTTAAGGGTCGCGGCTAGGGCGAAGTCGGAGGCATCGCTCTCCACTTGGAAGGGGGATGGACTCATCCACCGCGTGCATTGCGGCCTTCGCGATATCGTTCTTGATAAGAGTGAAGGCTGCACACGCCTCTGGTGTCAGGGGGAAGGAGGTGGCTTTGATGAGGGGCCTGGCTTTGTCTGCATAGAGGGGCACCCACTGGGCGTAGTAGGAGAAAAACCCCAGGCATCTCTTCAGTGCTTTTTGGCAGTGGGGAAGGGGTAGCTCCATTAGGGGGCGCATTCTGTCGGGGTCGGGCCCGATGACTCCGTTCTCCACCACGCAGCCGAGGATGGCCAGGCGCTTGGTGTGAAACATACATTTTTCCTTATTGTACGTTAGGTTCAGCCGTTGGGCCGTACGGAGGAAATTTGCTAGATTAACGTCGTGGTCCTGCTGGTCGTGGCCGCAGATGGTGACGTTATCCAAATAGGGGAAGGTTGCCCGCAGCGCGTTCTGGTCAACCATTCGGTCCATCTCCCTTTGGAAGACCGAAACCCCGTTGGTGACGCCGAAGGGGACCCTAAGGAAGTGGTAGAGGCGGCCGTTTGCCTCGAAGGCAGTATACTGGCGGTCCTCATGGCGGATGGGCAGCTGGTGGTACGCTGACTTAAGGTCGATGGTGGAGAATACTTTGTATTGCGCAATCTGATTGACCATATCAGATATGCGAGGGAGGGGGTACGCGTCCAGCTGGGTGTACCGGTTTATGGTTTGGCTGTAGTCGATTACCATGCGGCGTTTTGCAGTGGTTTTAACGACTACAACCTGGGCTCGCCAGGGGCTAGTGCTACCTTCGATAATGCCCTCCTTCAAGAGCCGCTCCACCTCAGAGCTGATAAAAGCTCTGTCCCCGGCACTGTACCGCCTGCTTTTGGTAGCGATGGGTTTACAGTCGCGGGTGAGGTTAGCGAACAGGGGAGGGGGGGGGACTTTTAATGTGGAAAGGCTGCAGGTGGTTTGCAGCGGGCGATTTAAAAGTTGTTGGTTGCAGACTGTGAGTGGGGGGAGGGGTCCACCGTATGCTAGTGTGACACTCTTAAGGTGGCACTGAAAATCCAACCCTAGCAGGACGGCAGCGCAAAGACGGGGCAGGACTAGCAGTTTAAATTTTTGATATTCAGTGCCCCCTACTGACAGGGTCACCACACAGTAGCCGCTGATGTCCATTGACTGGGACTTGGACGCCATAGAAATGCGATGGTGCGTTGGCAGAATCGTGAGGGAGTGGCTACGTACCGTGTCGGGGTGGACGAAACTCTCTGTGCTCCCGCTGTCGATCAGGCAACTGGTGGCGCGGCCGTTTACCGCGATATCCATCATGGAGCTGGATAGATGGTGAGGGAGGGCTTGATCCAGCGTCACGGAGGCCAGTATGTGGCTTAGTGAGTCACTATAGTCATCCGCCGAGACGGTGGTCGGTTCCGGTGACGAAATGGCGGTTGAGTGCGTTGGATACGATGGCGGCGGATGCCATGCGGCCGGGGGTACACAAAATGGCGGATAAGATGGCTGCTCCCACGGCCCGCACGCTGCGCTGCTGGCTGGCTTCCCCTTGCAGGCGTTAGCGTAATGGCCTTTCTTCCCGCAGCCCGAGCAGGTAGCTGTCTTAGCTGGGCAGTGCGCTCTGGGATGTTTTAACTGGCCACAGAAATAGCATTTTTGGGCCTGGTTACTGGGCATCGAAGCAGTTCTTACCGGAGGCTGCTGTCTCGGTTGGGTCGCTGCAGCGGTTGGTGCCGGGGGCGGCGGTCCCGTGTCCCACGGTTTCGATTGCCATGTCTCGGCGCCGTTACGGGGGTATGCCTCGAGGTTTCGGTGGGCCTCCTCTAACGAGAGCGCAAGGGCAATGGCCGTCTTCAGGTCGGGTTCCTTGCTTTCTAGCAGTCTCTGCCGGGTGTGGTCTGACTGGAGGCCCCTGACGAAGGCATCACAGGCGAGTCCCTGCGCGTGCTCCACAGCCGTTACCGCTTTACAATCGCAGTCTCTGCAGAGTGCCAGTAGCGCCCGTGCAAATGCCCCTACCGATTCTCCCGGTTGCTGCCTGCGGGATCCCAAGAGGTGTCGGGCGTAAATTGTGTTCACTGGGCGCGTATATTGCCCTTTTAGTAGCTCGAGGGCCGCCACGTACGTATTAGAGTCCCGGATTAGCATATATACTTGATGGCTCACCTGGGCGGTCAAAATTTTCAGTTTGTGATCCTCCTCTGTAACCTGTGAGATTGCGAGGAAGGATTCAAAGCAGCTCAGCCAGTGTTCAAACTAGGCTGATGCACCCACATCTTGAGGGTCGAGGTCCAGGCGTGGTGGTCTGAGGGCTCTCAGCAATGTCTGCTGTATCCGTTGCTGTTGTTGCTCCTCAGGTGTCGCCATTTAACTTTTAGCTAATAAAATTGATACGCTTATCAATTACTTCATAAAAGGTGATGAGTCGAAGAAGAGATGATGAGTCGAAAGAAGAGATGAATAAGGCTTTTATTAGCTAAGAAGAGACCATGCTTCTTCGTGAGTGACTGAACAAGTCTGAACGAAACCCACACAGTGGTGGGTGGAGTCAGCGGAGGCATGCCTCCATACACAGCGCCACCCAGAGGTGGCAATATACAATACAGTGGTTTACCACAACTATATAAATGCTAACGGCAGCTAAGAGAAATAGGATTTCCTCCTGAGGCTGGATATTTTAAAGCATACTCTACTTTCATTTCAGCCAAGTTACCATTTGAAAAGATATGTTTACTGCAGCACCATAGGCTGATGCAATCCATTTTCATGTCTCTGGAAAAGCACTGGAATAACCGATTCAAGTAGTGCCTAAAAGGTATAAAATATGAGTATTAAGATTAATGATGTGTAAGTCCTTTTGTCTGCCAAGTATATATTTCCTACTGTAGTCTCGATCTCAACAAATAATATTTAATAAAAAACAGAAAAAGCTGGAAATACTCACAGGTCAGGCAGCATCTGTGGAGAGAGAAACAGGGTTAACATTTCAGGTCGATGACCTTTCATCCAAATTGGAAAATGTTAGATATAACAGGTTTTAAGCAAGTACAGAGATAGGGAAAGGGGGGGGATGGGAGGAAAGAACAAAAGGGAAGGTCTGATAGGGTGGAAGGCAGGAGAGATTGAATGACAAAAGGGATGATGGTACAAGGCAAAAGGGGGTGGTGATGGGACAAATGAAGAAACAAAGAGGGGTCTAGAAGAGGTGTAAATGGGAATTGCAGAATCATCAACAGCTGCTGTCCAAAAAAATGGGGGCAGAGGCTATGGTCTGAAATTGTTGAACTCAATGTCGAGTCCGGAAGGCTATAAAGTGCCTAATCGAAAGTTGAGGTGCTGTTCCTCGAGCTTACATAAAAATAAGCTTTAATGTATCAGAAGATGCAAGTGTGAGATATTTTATAGGCTATTTATAAAACAAAAAATAGCCATAATTTACAATTACTTACATAGCCTTTTGTACAATTTTTCCCCACAGAATCTGATTGCAATGACAAAGATTGCCAATTGGGAGACTCAATCCACTGAAGATGATTATTAAATTATACTTTAGGTATAAAATATTCTGGGTTTTTATAAATCCAGGATAATTTAGGTTAAACTAAAAAATAGAAGCACTCTAAATAGGATCATTGTAATTAGCAATGATTTATGTTTTCACAAACCTATTTGCACTACCTAAAACACAAACATTTAGTCGGTACTAAGTAAATGTCAATGGAATTCATGAGAAATGGTGACTTATCCACCTACTCTACAGTATTAATCATCAATAGTGGTATAATAGTAGGGCCTTATTACAGAAGGAAGCTGCTAACCCTGAAGGTAGATGTTCAAATCAAATTTTCAAGTATGTCTTTTCTTCAGGATTTAATGTTGTGACTTGAGCCTCATCCATCAAACAGACATTATAATCTGAAATGCCAAGATTTTTACAACCTCAGGATATCAACTAATTTGATGATATTGATAGCCTCAAATACCACACATTTGTTCTTTCAACTAGGAAATGTTTTAGTAAAGATAAAAGCTTGTAAAAAAAAAAATGGCTTTCATGAATATTAAAAATGAACACCAGAGGAACTACATTTCTTCACGTGGCGTGAATCCCTTATCTTACCAAGAAAATAATATGGAAATTCAGGATTAAAGCATCTAAATAATGTTTAAAATAGGTTTATATTAGAATGTTAATTTGAGCTATTTAACTGCCTTATTCAGGAGAACTAGGATAGTAAAAATACTGCATAAAAGCCAGGATAGTCTCACCAGCATGTGTGTAGGAGGATGCTCTTCTGGCCACAGTGGTCACTTGGTATGGAGGCACAAAAGTTGTGGAAATTACATGGGATACGGTACATCATCGTGAGTTGACCTTTGTGCATTTTGTTGCAGGTGACAGTATAAGAGTCAATTTCCATACTACTCATCATTCCTCCTCTCTTAGTGGGTAGTCTAGGTCTTGTTCTGAGGATACTTTCAAGTCTTTTGTTCGCCTCTGGTATTCAGCACTTCTGTCCATATTTGGACCAAGGCTGTAATGAGGTCTGGAGCCAAGTGATCCTGATGGAACACAAACTGAGCATCAGTGAGCAGGTTATTGGTAAGTGCCGCTTGATAGCACTGTTGACTATTCCTTCCATCACTTTGCTGATGATTGAGTGTAGGCCCTGATTGGGAGGTAATTAGTCGGGTTAGATTTGTCCTGCTTTAGAGGGTTTTTGAAAGGGTCTTTTTTATGTATTCATTCACAGGATATGGCATTGCTGGCAAAGGCAGCATTTATTGCCCATCCCTCATTGCCTTTGAGCAGGTGGCTGTGAGCTGCTTTCTTGAACCAATGCAGTCAGTGTGGTGAAGGTAGTCCCACGGGGCCGTTAGGTAGAAAGTTCCAGGATTTTGACCCAGTGACTATGAAGGAACAGCTATATATTTCCAAGTCAGGATAGTGACCTGGAGGTGGTGGTGTTCCCATGTGCCAGCTGTTCATATCCTTCTAGCTGGTAGAGGTCGTGGGTTTGGGAGGAGCTGTCGCGAAGCCTTTGCGAGTTGCTGCAGTGCATCTTGTAGCTGGTACACACTAGCTACATTGCGCCGGTGGTGGGAGTGAATGTTTAATGTGGTGGATGGGGTGACAATCAAGCGGCCTTTTGCTCTGGATGGTGTTGAGCTTCTTGAGTGTTGTTGGAGCTGCAATCATCCAGGTAAGTGGAGAGTATTCTATCACACTCCAGACTTGTACCTTGTAGCTGGTGGAAAGGCTTTGGGGAGTCAGGAGGTGAGTCACTCGCCGCAGAATACCCAGCCTCTGACCCGCTCTTGCAGCCTCAGTATTTATGTGGCTGGTCCAGTTAATATTCTGATCATTGGCGATTTCCAGGATGTTGATGGTGGGGGATTTGAAAATGGTATTGCCATTGAATGTTAAGGGGAGGCTAGACTCTCTCTTGTTGGAGATGGACTTATGTGGTGCGAATGTTACTTGCCATTCATCAGCCCATGCCTGGTGGTTGTCCAGGTCTTGCTGCATGTGGGCATGGACTGCTTCATTATCGGAGGAATCGCTAATGGAACTGAACACTGTGCAATCATCAGTGAACATCCCCACTTTTGACCTTATGATGGAGGGAAGGTGTGGTAAACCACTAATCTGCCTGTACAGAACATGTCTGGGCATGCCTCAGCTGGCTCCGCCCCTGGCTCCACCCCTAAGCCCAGGTATAAAGGTGATTGACCTCCAGTCCCCCTGGCTTTAAGGATCGGTCTACCAGCAGAGGCATGCTCGTATTCTTTTGTTAATAAAAGCCTACTTGTTATAAGTTTAACCCTTAGTCTTCTGGAGTTATTGATGGTGCATCAGAAGGTCATTGTTGAAGCAGCTGACGATGGTTGGGCCTAGGACACTGCCCCGAGGAACTCCTGCAGCAATGTCTTGGGGCTGAGATGAGTGGCATCCAACAACCACAACCATCTTCCTTTGTGCTAGATATGACTCCAGCCAGGGGAGAGTTTTTCCCCCTGACTCCTATTGACTTCAATTTTATGAGAGCTCCTTGATGCCGCACTCGGTCGAATGCTGCATTGATGTCAAGGGCAGTCACTCTCGCATCGCCCCCGGAACTCTGCTCTTTTGCCTATGTTTGTACCGAGGCTGTAATGAGGTCTGGAGTTGAGTGGTCCTGGCGAAACCCAAACAGAGCATCGGTGAGCAGGTTACTGGTGAATAAGTGCCACTTGACAGCACTGTTGTTAGAAATTAGGGATACCTAAAAAAAACACGGTTATGCGAATGAAATTGTGATGCAAATTATAGTGTTTAGATGATTGTATTAGAACTTGAGATAAAAGTGTCTTCAGACTAGTATTAGAATAGCTGGATAGATGCTTAGAATTTACCTATGTTTTTCGTTCCCTGCGGATGTTATAACATTCCACACAGTGGCCGTCACATATGATGTTGCTTCCCAGGCTAGCTGTCTGCTGTTTGTGTGCTAGGAAGGCTACAGACATACGAACATACGAATTAGGAGCAGGAGTAGGCCACTCGGCCCTTCGAGCCTGCTCCGCCATTCAATAAGATCATGGCTGATCCGATTACTCCACATTCCCGCCTACCCCTGATAACCTTTCACTCCCTTGCTTAACAAGAATCTAGCCATCTCTGCCATAAAAATATTCAAAGACTGCTTCCACCGCCCTCTGAGGAAGAGAGTTCCAAAGACTCACAACCCCCTGTGAGAAAACATTTCACCTCATCTGTCTTAAATGGGCAACCCCTTATTTTTAAACAGTGACCCCTAGTTCTAGATTCTCCCACAAGAGGAAACATCCTCTCCACATCCACCGTGTCAAGACCCCTCAGGATCTTATATGTTTCAATCAAGTCACCTCTTACTCTTCTAAACTCCAGCGGATACAAGCCTAGCCTGTCCAACCTTTCCTCATAAGATAACCCGCCCATTCCAGGTATTAGTCTAGTAAACCTTCTCTGAACTGCTTCCAATGCATTTATATCCTTCCTTAAATAAGGAGAGCAATACTGCACACAGTACTCCAGATGTGGCCTCACCAATGCCCTGTATAACTGAAGCACAACTCCCTACTTTTGTATTCAATTCCCCTTGCAATAAACGATAACATTCTATTAGCTTTCCTAATTACTTGCTGTACCTGCATAGTAACCTTTTGTGATTCATGCATTAGGACATCCAGATCCCTCTGCATCTCAGAGCTCTGCAATCTCGCACCATTTAGATAATATGCTTTTTTATTCTTTCTGCCAAAATGGACAACTTCACATTTTCCCACATTATACTCCATTTGCCAGATCTTTGCCCACTCACTTAGCCTATCTATATCCCTTTGTAGCTTCCTAATGTCCTCTTCGCAATTTACTTTCCTACCTATCTTTGTGTCATCAGCAAATTTAGCAACCATACCTTTGGTCCCTTCATCCAAGTCATTTATATCAATTGTAAAAAGTTGAGGCCCCAGCATTGATCCCTGTGGCACACCACTCGTTACATCTTGCCAATCAGAAAATTACCCATTTATGCCTACTGTTTCCTGTTAGCTAGCCAATCTTCTATCCATGCCAATATGTTATCCCCTACACCATGAGCTTTTATTTTCCGCAATAACCATTGATGTGGCACCTTATCAAACGCCTTCTGGAAATCTAAGTACAGTACATCCACTGGTTCCCCTTTACCACAGCACATGTTACTTCCTCAAAAGAACTCCAATAAATTGGTTAAACATGATTTCCTTTGCACAAAACCATGTTGACTCTGCCTGATTACTTTGAACTTTTCTAAATGCCTTGCTATAACGTCTTTAATAATAGCTTCTAACATCTTCCCTATGACAGATGTTAAGCTAACTGGCCTGTAGTTTCCTGCTTTCTGTCTCCCTCCCTTTTTGAATAAAGGAATTACATTCGCTATTTTCCAATCTAATGGAACCTTCCCCGAATCCAGGGAATTTTGGAAAATTAAGACCAACGCATCAACTATCTCACTAGCCACTTCTTTTAAGACCCTAGGATGAAGTCCATCAGGACCCGGGGACTTGTCAGCCCGCAGCTCCAACAATTTGCTCAGTACCACTTCCCTGGTGACTATAATTTTCTTGCATTCCTCCCTCCCTTCCATTTCCTGATTTACAGCTATTTCTGGGATGTTACTTGTATCCTCTTTAGTGAAGACCGATGTTCAATTCAATGGCCATCTCCTTATTTTCCATTATTAATTCCCCAGACTCACGTTTTATAGGACCAACGCTCACTTTGTTAACTCTCTTTAAAATATCTATAGAACTCTTATTATCTGTTTTTATATTTCTAGCTAGCTTTCTCTCGTACTCTAATTTTTCTCTCCTTATTTGCTGTTTTTTATATTCTGTTCAATCTTCTGACCTGCCCCCCATCTTTGTGCAATTATATGCTTTTCTTTAAGTTTAATACTATTTTTATCTTTTTTAGTTAACCATGGATGGTGGGTCCTCCCCGTGGAATTTTTCTCTCTTGTTGGAATGTATATATTCTGTGTATTTTGAAATATCCCCTTAAATGTCTGCCACTGCAACTCTATTGACCTATCCCTTAACCTAATTTGCCAGTTCACTTTAGCTAGCTCTGCTTTCATGCCCTCATAATTGCCCTTATTTAAGTTTAAAATACTAGCCTTGGACCCACTCTTCTCTCTCTCAAACTGAATGTAAAATTCAATCATATTTATGATCGCTGCTACCTAGGGGCGCCTTCACTATGAGGTCATTAATTAATCCTATCTCGTTGCACAATACCAGGTCTAGTATAGCCTGCTCTCTGGTTGGCTCCAGAATGTGCTGTTGTAAGAAACTATCCCCAAAACATTCCATGAACTCCTCATCTATGCTACCTTTGCCCATCTGATTTTTCCAGTCTATATGCAGATTAAAATCCCCCATGATTATTGCCGTACCCTTCTGACAAGCTCCCATTATTTCTTCCTTTATACTCCATCCTACCATGTGGTTACTGTTGTGGGAGTGGTGTACAGGCCCCCTAAGTGACTTCTTGCCTTTATTATTTCTCATCTCTACCCAAACCGCTTCTACATCCTGGTTTCCTGAACTTAGGTCATCTCTCTCTATTGCGCTAATACCATCAGCCATGTTTCTGTAATGGCCATCAGATCATATTTATTTATTTCTATTTGCGCTATCAGTTCATCTGTTTTGTTTCGAATGCTACGTGCATTCAGATGCAGAGCCTTTAGTTTTGTCCTTTTATTATTTTTGTAACCTCTAGCCTTATCTGTTGATTTACTCTTAGATTTGTACTCTCTATCCCTTCCTGTCACGGTCTGTTTATCATTTCCCATTATTAATACCTTTCTCTATTGCCTTGCCTCTAATCTTTGAAATACCACATCTTCCCAAATTTGATCCCATGCCCCCAATATTTAGTTTAAAGCCCTCTCTACTGCCCTAGTTATACGACTCGCCAGAACACTGGTCCCAGCATGGTTCAGGTGAAGACCGTCCCAATGATACAGATCCCACTTTCTCCAGTATTGGTGCCAGTGCCCCAGGAATTGAAACCCATTTCTCCCACACCAGTCTTTGAGCCACGCATTCATCTCTAATTTTAATTTACCCTATTCCAATTTGCTCGTGGCTCAGGTAATAAGGCAGACATTATTACCCTTGAGGTTCTGCTTTTTAATTTAGCCCCCAGCTCCTCATACTCTCTCAGCAGAACCTCTTTCCTAGTTCTACCTATGTCATTGATACCTACATGGACTATAACCACTGGCTCCTCCCCCTCCCATTGCAAGTTCCTCTCCAGCCCAGAGCAGATGGCCCAAACCCTGGCACCGGGCAGGCAACACAGCCATTTGGGCTGTCGCTCTTGGCCACAGAGAACTGTATCTATCCCCCTGACTATGCTGTCCCCAATTACCACTACATTCCTATTAACTCCCCCTGCTTGAATGGCTTCCTGCACCTCGGTGCCATGGTCAGTATGCTCATCTACCCTGCAGCCACCGCTTTCATCCATACAGGCCGCAAGAACCTCAAACCTGTTGGACAATTGCAAAGGCTGAGGCTCCTCCACCTCCTGGGTCCCCATACCTGCCTCACTCACAGTCACATCCTCCTGTCCCTGACCACTGACCAAATCAGAAGACCCTATCCTAAGGGGTGTGACTGCCTCCTGGAATAAAGTGTCCAGGTAACTCTCCCCCTCCCTGATGCATCGTAGTGTCCGCAGCTCGGCCTCCAGCTCATCAACTCTGAGCCGAAGCTCCTCGAGCCGCAGACACTTACCACAGACATGTTCGTCCAGGAGCTCCCACATACTGCAGTGACAACACATCTGCCCTGCCATCTTTATTGAGTCTTAATTAATTTATTTTTATTAATTAACCCTACTACACCTAATAAGATTTGTTACTGCTAGTAAGCTAGTACTAATGAAACCTTACAATTACTATTAAATTTCCTGGGCTTTAAAGGATAAGGGGAGTGATCAAATTACTCACCAACCAATCACTTACCCTTTTCCCTGTGATGTCACCTTTTATTTTTCTCCAAATGCAGTTGGGGGTGTCACAGAGCCAAACTCCCACTGGTTCTCTGTCCCCTCTTGTGCAGCTTTTTAACTCCTGCTCTCCTGGAAGCTGACAAAGATAGAAAAAGAAAAGAACACCTCCCTCACCAAACTCACAGCTTTACACTCTATTCCAAGCTGCACTCCGGGACAAACTACACTCTAGCCTCCCTTATTTATGCTGCTGAGATTTAAATAAGTGAGCTCTGTGACAGTTACAGAACCAGATTAGACTAGTTAATTAATTAATTACTCTCACCTGCTCTCCAGCACAGAGCTTGCTTAGCCTTGCCCAAGCCTGGAAGAAACTTAAAGCTTGAAACAGTAAATTTAAATTTAAGTTAAATGCTAATTGCAAACACACAAGACTAGATTTTATAAAAAAGAGATTAACCTTTAAGATTCACTCCCTCACTCACCATACTCTCAGCTTTACACTCTGTTCCGAAAAAAGCCATTAATTGGTCCAGGCAGCGGGCGGTCGAGGGGGTCGTCCAGCCAGATTGCCTCCCTCGCTTCCGCGGCCATGTTCGCGCCCGGGTGGCCCTGGAGATGGAGCACGCGGTGTCCGCCGGCACGCTCGAGCAATTTCGTGACCGGTGGGCGCCGCGGGGACTGGAGTGCATAATCGGTTTAAATGACCAAATTTTAATTTGATTGTTGAATTTTATTTAAAAATTTACTAGACTTTTAGTTACAGTTTTCTTGTTTAACTTGTTTTTTGGTCTTACAAAAAGAGATCCAGCACAGAGCTTGCTTAGCCTTTCCCAAGCCTGGAAGAAACTTAAAGCTTGAAACAGTAAATTTAAATTTAAGTTAAATGCTAATTGCAAACACACAAGACTAGATTTTATAAAAAAGAGATTAACCTTTAAGATTCACTCCCTCGCTCACCATACTCTCAGCTTTACACTCTGTTCCGAAAAAAGCCATCAATTGGTCCAGGCAGCGGGCGGTCGAGGGGGTCGTCCAGCCAGATTGCCTCCCTCTCTTCCATGGCCATGTTCGCGCCCGGGTGGCCCTGGAGATGGAGCACGCGGTGTCCGCCGGCTCGCTCGAGTACTTCCGCGACCGGTGGGTGCCGCGGGGACTGGAGTGCATTATCAACCTGGACAACAAAATTCTAATTTGATTTGTTAAGTTTTATTTGACGTTTTATTAATTTACAGTCAATTTGTTTATGTACTTAATCAAAAGAGTACACTCTGTTCCGAGCTGCACACCATGACAAACTGCACTCTGACTGTATCTTTAATTTGGCCAACCAAGGCCCAATGCCTATGTTTCTTCCATTACCGCGAATAACCATATTATAATTCTAAGTTAGGATTTTGACTTTGTTTAACAAAACTGCTTGCTAAAATGCGTAAGTTAACCAGTGTGTGAGAATAGAATAAAGTGATTCTTTGGGAATTTAATGATTCATTCCATGGTACAATAGTCTGCTAATGGAATAAAATAGTTAGTTTGCACAGCTAAGCTGCATGAACAGCTTTGAACATAAATAACGGATAACAAGCAGCTACAAACATCTGAAGGCCAAGACTGGTATGTCTGACTCCAAACTTGGGAGGACAGGGCTGGATGAGATAAGGGGAAAACAGTTCTCAGCATATTCTACCCCAGGTCCACCCTTAAAAAAAGAAAGTAGAAAAGAAAGACCTGAAAAGCCTCCAGCACAGATGATAGAGTGAAGAGCTCCCAAGAGTGGTTCTCTGCTGACTTCGGTCTAACAATCTTGGGTAGTTCAAGAAGAGAGAGAGAGAAAGAAGAGCTGTTCATGCACGCCAGCCATCTGTCCGATCAGGGCCGGTACCCTCTGCTTGTCACAGTCATTTGTTTTTGCTGTCTAACTAGTGTGTTATATTCTGCCATACACTCCGATTAAACACAATATACCCACCATATTGGTTGCAGTCGATCCTGATTATGCGAAAGACCAGAGATAAGCTGATCTCTATAAATTGGCGACCGCGGCAGGACTGCAAAAGGATTATTGTTGTCGAAAGGAGTTAAAGATGGACTCGGTCTATAAAAGTCATTAAACGGTACCAGGCTGGACGATCGGGTTGGAAACCTCGTAAAGGGGGTGTGTTTCATCACTAAAACCAAAAACAAAATAGCAGATGTGTATTATAGAGATAAAGGCCTAGAAATTCATTGTAGCCACTTTTAGGGCAGTAAAGTCTGGCGGCTGCTAAAGTTTGCGCCCGCCGCCAAATCGAGGCCACTTCTCCGATATTCATTAGCTTCGCCCTAAGAGTTTGCTCGAGCGCTAAAACTGGCGCTGCACGCCTCTCTTTAGGCGCTAAGCCGGCGGGCTGGGGCGCTAAACCGGAAGTTGGGCGCAGGGCAGGTGCGGCGAGCTGCTGATTGACGGCAGACACTCTGGCTCCGGTGAGCTCTTAAAGGGGGA
Source organism: Somniosus microcephalus (assembly GCF_052327205.1). Lineage (NCBI taxonomy): Eukaryota > Metazoa > Chordata > Chondrichthyes > Squaliformes > Somniosidae > Somniosus > Somniosus microcephalus. The sequence continues at coordinate 56,217,092 of NC_141003.1, forward strand.
GGGTGGATTTGTTTTTTTGAAAGGCCGACACAGGTGTATTTGTGGTTTTGGGGAGGGTTCCTCTCCATCAGTTTGTTATGTGTTCCCGGCACACCAGTAGTAGTAGTCCTCCTCCTCCTCCTCCTCCCCAGCCAGCCAGCCAGCCAGCCAGCCGTACCATTTCTAGTACAGGAGGGCCCTTTAATTAGCGCTCCCCGCGGCCCGCATCAGCTGTGTACCGTTCCACTTCACAGTCGTTAGGGCCGCCCGGCGCACAATGGGCCGGCGCGAGTGAAGTTCCGGTTCGGGGTGCACAAAGGGCGTTGCACGACGAAATGACGTCATGATCTGCGCGCGCAGCAGGGCGCTAAGCACCTAGTGCTCGAGATCTACTCCTCCTAAGGCGCTAACGGCTGGCGCGTCCAACTGAATTTCTAGGCCAAAGTCTTTGCTAAGTTAGGGGTCCCGGGGGCCTAAGCGGTGATCAGAATAGTACAGAGTGACGAGAAAAGTTACTTTGAGATTTGGGGCAATATTGCGTCCTAGGTCCTTGCAAAGAAAATCAAACTTAAAGAAGCCAGATATAGACTGGCTTACACAACCCACCTCTACGCCAAGCGTGGAGATTTGTGAAACAAACAGGAGAGAGAGGAGAAGCATAAAGAGTGGGGAATAGAGAGGGAAAAAGATCCAAGCTGCCAGTATTGTAGTTGTAGTGCAACAGCTTGGCTAGATAGCCAAGTCTTCAGCACTACAGCCGGGATGTTGATGGGGCCCATAGCCTTTCCTGTATCCAGTGCACTCAGCCACTTCTTTATCATGTGGTGTGAATTGAATTGGCTGAAGACTGGCATCTGTGATGTTGGGGACCTCAGGAGGAGGCAGAGATGGATTATCTACTCAGCACTTCTGGCTGAAGATCGTTAGGAACACGTCAGCCTTATCTTTTGCACTACTGTCTTTTGCACTACTTGTCTTTTGTGCTGGGCTCTGCCAAGGTTGAGGATGGGGATTTTCATGGAGCCTCCTTCTCCTGTTAGTTGTTTAATTGTCCACCACCATTCACAACTGAATGTGGCAGGACTGCAGAGCTTTGATCTGATCCGTTGGTTGTGGGATAGTTTAGCTCTGTCTAAAGCATTCTGCTTCCGCTGTTTAGCTGTGTTGTAGATTTAACAGGTTGGCAGCTCATTTTCAGGTACGCCTGGTGTTGCTTCTGGTATGCTCTTCTACACTTCTCATTGAACCAAAGTTGGTCGTCTGTCTTGATGTTACTGGTAGAGTGAGGGCCATGAGGTTACAGATTGTGGTGGAATAAAATTTGCTGCTGCTGATGGCCCATAGCGCCTCATGGATGCCCAATTTTGAGCTGCTAGATCTGTTCTGAAATTATCCCATTTAGCATTTCAGAGGTCAGTTGTGTGGGTCTGGAGTCACATATAGGCTAGACCTGGAAGACTCAGATTGGATAGGTTTCTTGTTGCGTGGCCTGGTACTTGGAGGACTAGCGCAAGATGTAGTAGGTTGTGTTTTGTTTAGCTCAGTGGTGTCAGAGGTGAGGTTACCATCAGCCTATTTAATTGATGCAATGATCCTGTTAATGACTTATTGCTGGAAGGTGTAGGGGATAAGCTTCCTCAGCTTGTTAACCCGAATCATCGAATTTGACCCTGGTGTAGAGTCAGCACCCACTGATACCAGTCTATTTACTTCCCCTCTGTCTTGTATAAGGACCTTCCAGTGCTCTCTATTCACAGGCTCTTTGAAATATTCTGGTTATGTAGCCCTCCCAACTCATATTCAGCAATGCTGGACAGCAATCCAGGGGATCACAAGATCACAAAGACCACGAGTGGGTTTGCAGTTCCAGAGGAACCTATTTAGTGCTTGCTGGATGGACCCACTAAAGATTGAATGTCTATTGCATAAATAGGCTGCTGCTACTATCCACAAGAAGGTCTGTCACCCCATTTTGGCAAATTGCAGCTCTCCCACAACAAACATATGACTGAAGCACATTTGGGACATCTTCTGATCAGAATGAGTGATGTTGAGAAAAACCAAATAGTATGGGGCCCACTTTTTTGAAGACTCATTCACTGCACCCAATCCCCAGTGTAACAATGCACCAACTGAAGGATAATGACCCCAACCGATATGACCACTGGTAAGCTTTACCTGCCCCGTTCTCTGGCTTAACTAAACTGCAGAAACAAAGACCAAAAAGTTGCCTCAACCTTCTGAACCACATTGCTCTCAATTCACCCACAATTATGCCAAGAAACCTGGATATATCAGTGCACTCATCCCACAAGCAATGTGTAATGAAAATGCATAGCACCAACCCTTGTATATCCAGAACATTAAATGTTTGAACCCGACTATTCCACACAAAGTAGGGATAGTAGGTGTTATCTATTAGAGCTTCTGAGACATTTGGCAAACAATGTCAGGGATGTATAAACATGGAAATCCTGACGTTTCCATTCAGCACCTTTCTGCTGTCCACATCTGTATGTAAATTTTATGGAACTAATTACAGCAGACCAGTGATAGTGCACTAATCTGCGATAAACAAGCAGAAAATGAGTCTCTTGACCCTCATAGGAAATAAACTTTTCATTAATCCAGATGTGCTGATCAAAAACTTCAGAGAGTGTTGAAAACCACTAATAGAAATATATGTTTTATCAACACTGAGCCTATGCTGATTTTAGAAGCGATAATATTCAGTCCTGATACACAACCAAAATCAAAACAATTCTACGAGATCACTAGCCTGGTCCATCATCAGTAGAACCTGGCACCAGGCCCAGAAAAGATTTAATCATGTCAAGCAAAATAAAAGTTAAAGCTGATAATTCTCATAAACTTTATACATAATCATATAACTGAAGAAAGTGGTTCTTGTTTAAAACTGTACTGCTCTCCCACTAAATGTTCCCAATTAATTACTAGTTCCCTACAAATGATGTGACAAGATTTACATACCTCCCACTCATATTGATAACAGCTACAACTTGTCAACTTGATAGGGCACTCACTGTTGTATGGATGAAAAACATGTCCCTTCCACTAATGTTTTTACACTCTCTGGCCAAATATTTGCAGTTCTCCAGAAACCTTAATTAACATGCACTAGACACAATTTTGACTGGATGTGGTACAGGAATTTTAATTGATGATTTATGTATGTTAGCAAAAGACAATCATGGGAAAGATGTAGGCGTGGGCAAAGATCACACTATACAAAATAAGAAAAATCTTCAATTTTTAATACTGGAAAAAGGCACCACTCTCCACACGCTGCTACTACATGTTCCAGCAGTTGCTCAAATGCTAAGTAAAGTGACCTTCACTTGACATATTTAACTTAATTGATCTGAATTGAAAATGCACAAGGGAATCCATCTGGAATCCTTCCTGGAAAGGTCAACAGTTCAGGCTTTTCATTATCTAGTTAACCTCTTCTTCACCTTTCCTGATTCAGTTGTTTAAGGTTTTGCTATTTTAATTGAAGTATTTAGGAAGTTCCTTACATAGACAGATCACACTTCCAGATAATAGCAAGAAAGTGAAAACCAGTTCCAATCTTGGTTAGACCAACTTTTCATTAGCTAATTTCAAAGAGAATTCTTGACCTGCCAGGCTGCCAAACATCTATTGTATAACTAGAGCTCTGTATGTTCAGTTTTTATTTTTGAAAAAAATTCCCAGGAATTTTCATGGTTTATTTTGGACCTTTCATTAACAGGAAATAAATTGAGCAACTTCAAACAAGTCAAAATTTCACTGCAAATCAGAGGAAAAAGTGATATCTTACGAAGTTGAAAAATAAATCTATATCACCACTATTCATTTTCAGTGTATTCTCTATATGTGAATATGTAAATGGCAGAAGAATTACACTAACAATCATAATGCAGGTTTTTACTAAAATGAAAGCCACATTTGCAATTTAAACAGAAGGAAACAAATATTTTCTTTGAAAGATGTGGATTGCCAAAAAAAGGTAAAAAATTGGTGGGGGGGAAGGGATTTTTTACAGTAAAAATCAGTAACACTGCAGAGCCATAAATGATTTAAAAAAATTAAATAGAACAAGTAGGACAAGCACAAATTCGGTCTCTCATTTGTACTTGCTTTCTATTTTTTCACACATATGTATTTATTTCCCTTTATACACAACTCAATCATACTTCAACATTGCATTTTCTTTCTTACACACAACCTAATCCATTAAAGTAGACACATACGATTTAACTTGACTGATCCCACTATTGCAGTGCTGCAACAACCTGTCCTATTTTACTGGTACAATAGAGTTGATTTACATGAAATTCAAACTTATCACTTTATATTAATTCTATAAGAAATTATTTACACTTTTTTAAAACTTATTTTACTTTCCCCCCTCTTTTAGGCTCTCCTCTGCATCATACACATCCCGTATCCTATTAGTGTTTTATGTTGATCCCACAGAGCCAAGAAAGCAACACTCAAGAATAGACCCCTGAGCTGCAAGTGCTGCTCTCCCCAATGTTCTTTGTTAGTTTGCTGCCTAGTGGTCTCTCTGGAAAGTTGCTATGATGGAGGCCTCCAGTTGCAGCTCTCAAAAACCACAAAATGGAGGACCTGGACTCCATTAAAATATGTCATTCACCTCTGTTCTATTGATGATACACCTTCAGCAGCAGTAGCAATAAGGAACCGAGACCAATAGTACATAATCAATGTAAAAGAACCATAAGAGTGTCTAAGATGGGCTTCCAGATTTCTATTAGTGCTGGAAATGTCTTGCAGGTCAATCAGCATCTGAAAGAAAAAAATCAATTACTATTACAGGTCAACTCCATCATCAGAGATGGTACGGTCAGGCTAAAGAAACCCCTTCTATAGGGCTGACGAGGACAAGTCAAGCCAGTAAGTCCTCAACAACAACAACAACTTCAACTTGCATTTATATAGCGCCTTTAACGTAGTAAAAGCACTTCATAGGAGTGTTTTCAGACAAAATTTGACACCGAGCCACATAGAGATATTAGGACAGGTGACCAAAAGCTTGGTAAAAGGGGTAGATTTTAAGGAACATCTTAAAGGAGGAAGGGGTAGAGATGCAGAGAGGCTTAGGGAGGGAATTCCAGAGCTTAGGGCCAAGGCAGCTGAAGGAACGACTGCTAGTGGTTGGGCGATGAAAATCAGGGAAGCACAAGGGACCAGAATTGGAGTGCAGAGATCTAGGAGGGTTGAAAAAAATAAGAGGGAAAGGAAGAGGTGGAAGCCAAAACTTCAGATTTACCAACTACTTTCAAAAAGAAGCAGCTAATGGTAAAAGAGCCATCATATGAAAGTCATATCAAAGCATTCAAGGTTGTCTTATTCTCACTGAGATAAGGAGGAAAATGACCTCATGAGGCTGGGAGGGGGCAGTCATAGGTAGCCTCTCCCTTGTAATTGGACAATAGGATGGGGTATGAATGATTGACACCAGGTATCCACCAGCCCACCGAAATAACTATAAGTATAGACCACCGAGAGAGGAAATCAGGCAGTTAGGGGCAAAGGCTTCCCCAAGGTGGCTACAGTCTAACACCTTGGTCAAGTTTAGCCTCTGAGGTGGCTGATGGCCTAACACCTCCAACAGCTCGAGGGATGACCCAACGGAAGTGACCGCAGCAACAGACTGCAGCAATCCACCCAATCCAAGACCACCGTACTGCCTCACCATCCGTCCGGTCGTGGCATTCCGCTTCGGGAGTCATAGATCACTTTCTACTGTCACGGGTTGTATGTCTATTATTAGCTTAAACCATATGTAATATCTGATTATGCTTTAAAACTGTAGCTCTTTAATAAAAAGCCTTACAACTTCTAAGACCCTTTGGGTAATCTGTGTGTGACCTGTGATTCTAATCTTAGTGGAGTCAGAAGTGGGTTCAGAGAGTTAGGAGTTGTAAGGTTCCGGTTGGGGGTCCGGAGGGTGTTGTGTTTTTTCTGTCTGAAAGAAGGGAGCGGGAAAAAGCGTGTTGAAAGGTAAAACAAGAAATACAATGGCGCTGGTATATCATCGAGAATTATTAATAGACAGTTTGGCAGAAAACGTCGGTGAGGCTGCAGCCACGGGCATTCTAGGAATTTTAGAAGATAGCAGCGGGAACTATGATTACATTCTTGACAAACTTTCGGCAGACATCCACCAAAACAAATTTAAGCTGAAAAAAGGCCAGGATCAGTTGGCGTACAGGGCACACTTATGTGCTGCGCAGCTAAATCAGGAGGTTAAAGCGTTAAGGGAGTCAATATGCCGGCTGCAGCAGGACAACTCTGAGCTCCGCACCCAGCAGTCCCGGGAGCAAAGAGAACATGCAAACACAGCATGCACAAAGGAAGCTGGACCAGATCCTAGACAATGACATTGAGTTACAGGCAGAGAACCGTAGGTTGAGTTAGGAGTTGGAAGATGTGAGAGGGGCAGTAAGGGAACTGAATTGACAGCAAAGCACTGCTTCCCCTGGGGCAGACCACGCCCTGTGCCTAGAAAAAATCCAACAGCTTCAGGCACAAATTGGTCAACAGCGAGCAGTAGTGGCAACTGTTTCCAAAATTAAACCGGCAGATCCTGACTCTATTCCCTCTGCTCCCCCTGCTCCGCCTTCTTTGTGCAGGGGGGCGAGGCAATGCCGGTGTGTGTGGTCACCCGAACAAAGGCAGAACAGGAGCCCAGGGAAGAAGCAAGCGAGGCGACCCCCTCAAGCACGAGTAGGATAGAAACAACTACCCGACAGCCCCTTACTGCGGTCGAGGTTGGGGCACTTACAACTAGCTTGGGAATGATGGGAGTCCGCACTGACCCCCTCGAGCTCAGGCAGCAGTGGAGGATTTTTAAAATTACCCATCCAGAACTAGAAGGGAGCGACCTTAAACAGGTCCTCCTGGAGGCATGTTCCACGGAACTGAAGCAAGACCTGGGCGAGGGCATTTTAGAAGGGGGCAATATTGAGGCTATCGGGCAGAAACTCCACAATATCTTTCAGCGCACCAGAGGGGGGACAGGGGAACACTACGACAACCTGGGCTTCAGAACCCTCTTCCTTAATGGCCTCCAACCATTGGTCCGCAACTCGCTAGGCGTTTACGTCTCTAAAGACACCAACTGGGAAAAATTGCAGACTCGCACCCAGGCTGCGTGGGACCAGACCCGTGCCAGTACCCCCAAGGCGCAATAGCGGCCGTTGAAGGCCCGCTGCCTAACCAGAGGTCAGGGGAGCCCAGAACATCCGCGCCGGGGATAAACAGCTCAAAACGCTGCTATCTCTGCCATCGCCTAGGCCACTATGCCCGTCAATGCTACAATTCCCCAAGGCAGATAGGCCCCAACCCAGTCAACCAGCAGCTTGAGAGAGTGGAGGCAGCCCTAAGCGCCAGTCAGAAAGTCCTACCAGTCTCCGTGGTACAACAGCAGAATGGGTCATTTCCACCGCCACCCGCGCTATGATTTTAAAAATCAGAAGACTACGAACCAGCCACCTTTGCAGACCCAGAAAGTCCGGGTAATCCTAGAGTCAGTCCCGGGAGCATTCGCAACCCACAAACATGATTGCGGAGGCATGACCGAACCCGAGGAGATTAACAGTCCGGTCCACGCCCCTTTAAAACAATACTCATACCCGGCCGAGAGTATACCATACATTTGAACTACCATCGAGTCATTGTAAAGGCACATTTACAACTAACTCCCCCGTCTGGTGGTCAAGAAGCCAGATGACAGTTGGCAGTTAACTATCAACTACCACAAGCTCAACTCAGTCACCCCCGTGTGTGCTCTGGTGGTTCGGGAGACACCCTCCCTACTCTCCCAGATACCCAGTGGCAGTAATCAGTACAGAATGAGATTCAGTAGAAAACATCAGAAATTGAAAATTGGTTTATGGGAGAAAGGATAGAATAAAGGAGAAAAGGGAAGCTCATGTCTCTTTTCTGCTGTTCTACAGGTTTTTTATTTCTTTTCACTGTGAATGTTAATGTCTTTTTACAAAGCATCTATGACTGTTTAATAAGAATGTACAAACAAGATTGTGCACCCGGAATTAAAAAAAACACTTTGAACTACAATTTAAGTTAAGCTGGTATGGAAAAACTGAGAAAAACAAAAAGTTTGTTTAACAAAAGATTAAGTTTCAGTCTAAGATTTAACCTTGGAGTCGCAGTTGCTATGGTGAAATTTTCCAAAGCAGTTTGATTTATTTTGTTTAAATGTGAAAACTTTTTCTCCAGTTGTACTCAGTATTTTTACAGTCATTTGAAAACGCATCTGAAGAAAGAACAAAGAGAAATATTAGGTAACTTACTGTGTTTTTTTTGTTTTATTTTGTTCTGTATCGTGTTTAGTAAATAAGAATATTTGCTCCGCCGCCTTATAAACCTGCAAAGGAGTTAACCCTTTCTGCTGCCAGCTATATTTTTTTAAATTAGTTTAGCAAACAACTTTGATCTATGTTTTCTATCTTTAATATTGTATTGGACAGTAAAGTTTCCCCAGACGCTCATGAATGAGATAGAATCTGGTATTAATGGGAATTTTCATTCTAGTGAAAGTCAGGAAAATGTAGTTATGAATAGTAAATTGATAGCTTTCTCTTGGAGACATTTGTGCCCTTGCCTATAATGAACTTTTAAAGAAAACTGAATTTGATAGTCCGGCCACTACCCAAGACATCAGGAACATGTGGAGGAAGATGAGCAAACGATCTCCAGATAATCTTTTGATAGGATCACCTGAAAGCCCGAGATTGGCTTGTATCGGATGGCACATGTGGCATGATATGGAGATACCGGTATGAGTGTGCGAATGTGATTAGTTACGTATGAGGCAATTACCATCCGGGAATGTATGTTGAATTTGCACTGAAGAACGGGTCTCAGACATGCTCAGTTCCTTGACAACAGCAAAATATGAAATGGTTAATATGGCTCAGGAGAGTGAGACAACTTTTAAAGCATTGACACGTACTCCATCGAGAAACTATCAGAATAGAGTTAAACGCACTGGTTGGTACCTGTTAAGAGGGATTGAAATTGAAGTTGTAGCAGAGAGTTGCATGGAATCTGGATTGGGACAATTGAGGGCTGAGAACTCATGTTTAGCAAGAATTATCTACAAGATGGATACAAGTAAAAGAGATCTGGAGAATCTTTTAAGTCCATGACTTGTTGATTAGATGTTAAACTGTAATGTCGCTTGAAGTGATTGTAAGACTGATTATGCTTTAAAACTGTAGCTCTTTAATAAAAAGTCTTACAACTCCTAAGACCCTTTGGGTAATCTGTGTGTGACCTGTGATCCTAATCTTACACAAGGATCAGCTGCAGACATAAGCGGCATCTCCCAGTCGGCCGCACACACCTGCATCACGCAGATCACTGATACCCTCTTTGCAAAGACCCACAATTATATCCACTCCTCCACAGATGGCCCAAGTGTGATGGCGCATGCTGTTGGCTTTGCCAATATGGCAGGCTTGCCAATGGTGCAGGGCGTCATTGACTGCACACATGTAACCATTAGGGCCCCCCATCACAACCCAGCTGTATTTGTCAACCGCAAGGGATTCCACTCCCTGAATGTCCAGCTGGTGTGTAACCACAGGAAGATCATCCTGCATGTTTGCGCAAAGACCCTGGCAGTTGCCATGATTCCTTCATCCTGCGCCAGTCTACTACTGTGCCTCAGCTTTTCCATCCACCAAACCAACTTTCCGGATGGCTTCTTGGCGACAAGGGCTATCACCTGAAAAAGTGGCCTATGACACCGATGAGGAGGCCATCAAATGATGCTGAGGAGCGTGTTGTAGGAAAAATGATTCCTCGGAAACTAGACTTTGAGTAAGAGAGACAACTTTATTAAATGACAGAGCTCTGGGAGAAGCGTCTGCAACCACGCGGTCTGCGAGAGCACCTTCTCCCCGATTGTAGTACGTGCCGAGCTTATATACAATTCCAAGAAGTTGGTTTTAGATCATCCAATCAATTCGTTTATTAGCGCATATCGTTATTTTCCTCCAGTCAGGAGTTTACACACTTGTGTTGCCAATTCTGCCTCTTCAGGTCTTCGTTCCGTCTTGTTCCCCGGCGGAATGTGATTAGTTCGATAATAGGATACAAGTGATTAGTTTGATGATAGGATACCAGTGAACCTTGTTAGTCCTCAGTGATTCAATTAGTCCCAGTCAGGACACGAGATGAACTTTGTTCCAGCCATGCGTAAGCGTGGCATGTCTCACTGTGCAGTGATTCAATTAGTCCCAGTCAGCGAATTTGTTGTTTGTGTCTTTTCCAGCAAAATCTTGTCCAGCAATCTTGTCCAGCAAAATTTTATTCTAACAAGCGGTACAATTTGAGCCACATATCCACCAGAAGCATCATCAAGCAAACCATCGGCTTGCTCAAAATGCGCTTCCGATGCCTAGCCACGTCTGGAGGAGCCTTGCAATGTGCACCAGCCAGGGTGTCCAGAATCATTGTGGTCTGCTGTGCCCTGCACAACATCACACAGCAGCGTGGCTTAGTGTTACCGCATGAACAAGTGGCTCAGCTCACAGCCTCCTCGGAGGAAGAAGAGGATAAGGAAGAGGACGAGGAGCGACGCTTTGCGGGGCCAGATGTGGCCAATCCAGCAGCAGGTGAACACATTGCTGGCCATCAGGCAAGTGATGCACTCATCCATGTCAGATTCACGTAAGCTTATGTTTCAACCACAGGTGGCTGGCACATGGAGATGAATATAAGTCCGACATCCCCAAAACCCCAGACATCATCTGTCTACTAAAGCGTTCAGTATCACCACCAACTTTCTACATGGCATTCGCCCTGAGTCCTCACTCTTGAACTTCCATTTCCCAGAAAAAATCATAAATGTCTTTCTGGAATAATGCTGTATGACCAGCAATTTCATTCAATTCACACCAGCTGCTGTCAACTCCCCTTTCTAGATAATACAGCACCAAGGCATTCCAGTTAAATTTTTTGCAACGGGGACATGGCCCCTTTAAATTTTTACTCCAAAAACATGTAATCAGACACAAGAAACTGACATGCTCCAAGCAATTGCCTGGAGGTACCCGCACGTCGGCCGTAACGAGGCCAATCAAGCAAAAATCAGAACTGCGAGCCGGCGGCATCCGGGAGCGGGTCCGAAAGCTGCCGAGCAGCGGGCCCGCCCTCAACCCGCCTCCTCTATGAAAATCGAGCCCGTTAACTCTGTTTCTCGCTCCACAGATGCTGGCTGGCCTGCTGAGTATTTCCAGTATTTTCTGTTTTTATTACAGGTGATAATTAGGTTGTTCTAACTGTCAACACAAGTGGTAATCGAGCTTCAATATTCAACTATTTGCTTTGGGAAAATTATCTCAATTACAATGAGGGAAGACACTGGGGTCGATTTTTGACATTGGGTGGTCAACTGGCGGAGCGCACCTGCTTGCCGCGCATCCCGGCGGCGAAGATGCGGCTGTGGTTTTGAGGCTCCTACCTTATTTACAATAAACGGAGAGACTACTGATTACACATTTGTTGTAACATTTTGTTGTGCGTTTTATAAACTTCAGAATGTGCATCAAGCTCAGGGACAGACAGTGGGGCCAATTTTAACTTGTCGTGATTTGTACAAACGGGGCGATAACACATTTAAAATGGCAGTGCAGTACTTGCTGTCCTGCAAGTATGGCGCTGCTACTTGGATGGGGGATTACCGCTGGGTGGCTGAAGCGTCTGTATGTTTCAGGTGGAAGACCCCTTTGAATATGCAAATCAGGCTCCTATAATGTACATAGAACCTTGATTGCCATTTTAGCAGAGAACTGATTGGAAATTTCTAATGTGCCAAATAAGGTTTGTAACATAAAGAGAACATTAAAAATTAAATATTTCACAATAACATGACTAAACCTAACTATAAAAATTTATTGGAGTACCTTCATTAATGTTTTTTACTCGAAGGCTTCAGCCATTCTCATACGCTCTGAATTTGGACTTGATATTTTTTCTTAGAACTCTGTTCATTGAAAGCAGATTGTACCGTCTGAGCATATGCAGAGTGCACAATTTCCCAGCATACATTAATAGTATTTTGTCAGGCCAACCGGTAAAATGCTTCACTTCAGCTTTGAACAGTATCTGTTTGGTTGTTTTCAAAATTATTTGGAAAAAAAACTAGATGAAAAAATTCAGGTAAATTTCACTGAGTATTTCTAAAGCAGACAGGCTGTCTTTGTGAGTGAGAAAGAAACAGAAATAGAGATCACATTCAAAAATGACAAGTACAAATTACTTGTGCCGCTTCCAAGACCTGGTTGGGATTATTTGGTCTGTAATAACACTGGCCAGTAGCACCGCTGAACCTGTGGGCTGCAAGGACCGAGCGTAGTTTCTCTGAAGAGTGGCACTGAGCCTGCTACCATAATGTTCCTTCCAATGTCTGCATGTAAGAGAGCTTCAAACCTGGGCCAATGCAAGAGAAAGGCTACCAGAAGCTGGCTCCTCTGGGATGGCTGCTACTCTGAGACCTCTGGCTTCTAGGGCTCCAGGGGAACCATCACATTCACCCACCGCTCAACCTTATCTCACTCAGGAAGCACCTTGTAGAAGTAGTAGACGAGGAGCTTGAACAAGTCAGCTGGCACAAAGGGGAGACGTGGTGCTAAGAAATAGTTGTGTTTAGGATGAATGGATTTTCTGGCACCTTTGGCTGAACTTTGTTATGGAAACTAAACATGATTTAAATATGTAGAGTTCAGAGTTTATTTCTGCGTATGTTTGCAACTTTTGAGAGTAGGGTGATGGCAGGGAAATTAGTAGGTGAGGGACTTTGTGAAGGTGTGAAGGGAGAAAAGGCATATGTGAAGTGCCTTTATTTGTTATGTTATCCTTTATTCACTGAAAGCACTGGCCTATAAGTTGTGCATTCTTCTCTGGCTGCTGGGTGTCCTGATCCATCTATTCCCTTCCCTGTGCACGCTCCTCATGTAGTGGGGAAGGAGGCACTTCTCCCCGTCTTCATGATCAACCTCTTCAGCTTCTGGAAGGAGCACACCTTTCATTGTGATATTATGTAGTACACAGCAAGCTACGTTGATTCTGGAGATCCTTAGTGAGCTATATTGCAGGGCTCCACCATACTTATTCAGGCATCTAAAATAAGATTTGAGAATGCCTAATCGCTCAATGACACTGATAGTTGCTTGGGCCTCATTGTATCTATTGTCTCCCTCTTAATGGAAGTCTTACTGATGTCATTAGCCATAACTGCAGGAGATAGCCCTGATCACCAAGTAACCTTCCTGATACACGGTTCCGAGTCATGAGAACTGGTACAGCAGATTGTTGTATGATGAAAGTGTCATGACAGTTTCCTGGGTGTGGTTTATTCATTTTCAGAATAAGGTGGGTGGCATTACACACTAGCTGAACAATAGCTGAACATCAATAGAATGAAAGCCTTTACTGTTCATAAAATGGGAGCTTTGAGTGCCACATGCGTTCCGTCAATTGTTCCTCTGGGAACCCTTCCAGTTTGTAGAACTGGTAAGCTCCATTTATTTTTGTTTTCTGGTTCCATTGGAAAGGATATGAATTATGCAGCCCTCTTAAATAGAGCTTCAGTGATCTTTTGATGCAGTGGCAATAATTTAAATTATTCCATAAAGATCACAGTTAACATAGGATATAGCTATCAGTAAGAAATGTCAATAACCAAAGACACTTTATTGGACTGGATTTTACACTGAGAGAAGGTTCTAAACAATTGAGTAAAGAATCTTTCAATGTTGAAGAGATGCCTGGGCATAAATTCACCTCATGTGGACTGAAATGGAAGAGGGAACTGTGTAGCAGATGCATAAAGTGTCTTATGTATCTTAAATCTTTTTCCTCTCCCTTTCTCTGAGTTGTTTATATTTGTTCTTGCAGTACAACAGTGACTACACTTCAAAAGTACTTCATTGACTGTAAAGCGCTTTGGGACGTCTTGAGGTCGTGAAAGGCGCTGTATATTTCTTTGTCTTTGTTTTTATTTGGACAGATCTCCTAGTGTGATATATGGAAATGCATCCTAATATTCTTTCCCCATTAAATATACATGTCATTTATTGTAACAGCATTTGAGGGTCATTTTTTCCTCTCCTATTATGGACTCTCTGTAAAAAGCACCTCCTGCGGCTCAGAAGGCTGGCAACTCTCTGTCTACAACCTCTAGGAGGCACACGATGGTCTTCTGGCTGATCTTCCCTGTCTTCTACATGGTCCCTGCTTGGTACCTCCACAAATTAGCATATCCAAGTCTGAGAACTCTCCTGTACTATTGTGCAACCAGATACTCATTAATGTTTCATATAGCAGCTGTATGCATCATTCATTTTTTAAAAACAAAATGAAATGTTAATGTACCATAATTTTTCAAAAGGATGTTTTCTTAAAAATACTTTTAATTAAAATATTTAGTGAATCAATTTCCAAATCTAATCTAGTGATACTCCATTTCTAATTTGTTTTTATCAAAATGTTTTAATTTCTGAAAGACGTGAATACTTTTAAGAAAAAGCCATTTGGCCTAACATCACCATTCATTTTTGACCAATCTTAACTCCACCTACCTGTCTTTACTCCATATTCCTCAATCCTTATTTCTTCAGAAACATATATATTGTCTCTTGCACCCATTTATAGTTTGCTTCAATAAATTTCCCTGATATCTACCGTGCAAGACAATTACCCTGTGTGCTTAATACTCTTCACTTTTAAACAGTGTACTCTCGTATATTAAACGATTTGTCAATGCCCTTCAGAATCTTGAAAACTTCAGTTAGGTCAGCCAAAAGTATTCTCTTCTCCAACTAAAACAAACCCAACATTCTTAGAACCTTTCCTCATAAATTAAATTCCTGATATCCCTTTCCTAACGGAACCAAGTATTTTATTTGACGTTTTTCACTGTATCGAAGCAGATCATCCTTCAGAGCCACAGGCAATTAAGTGTGTGACCTGGTGCGGGGCTTCAGTTAGTTCTGTAACAGCTTCTCTGGTGAAGTGGAGCTGCCGGACGCACTGCTCCTCACTTAACTGGAGGTAAGATCATAGTCATAGAGTTATACAGCACAGAAAGAGGCCCTTTGGCCCATTGTGTCCGCGCCAGCCATCAAGCCCCATCTATTCTAATCACATTTTCCAGCACTTGGTCCATAGCCTTGTATGCTATGGCGTTTCAAGTGCTCATCCAAATGCTTTCTTGAATGTTGTGAGGGTTCCTGCCTCTACCACCCTTTCAGGCAGTGAGTTCCAGATTCCAACCACCCTCTGGGTGAAAACGTTTTTCCTCAAATTCCCTCTAAACCTCCTGCCCCTTACCTTGAAACTATGCCCCTTGGTTATTGACCCCTCTACTAAGGGGAAAAGTTTCTTTCTATCTACCCTATCTATGCCCCTCATAATTTTGTACACCTCAATCAGGTCCCCCCTCAGCCTTCTCTGCTCTAAGGAAAACAACCCCAGCCTGTCCAGTCTCTCTTCATAGCTGAAACGCTCCAGCCCAGGTAACATCCTGGTGAATCTCCTCTGCACCCTCTCCAATGCAATCACATCCTTCCTATATTGTGGCGACCAGAACTGCACACAGTATTCCAGCTGTGGCTTAACTAGTATTTTGTACAGCTCCATCATAACATCCCTGCTCTTATATTCTATGCCTCGGCTAATGAAGACAAGTATCCCATATGCCTTCTTAACCACCTTATCTACCTGTCCTGCTGCCTTCAGGGATATATGTACATGCACACCAAGGTCCCTCTAATCCTCTGTCCTTCCTAGGGTCCTACCATTCATTGTGTATTCCCTTGCCTTGTTAGTCTTCCCAAAATACATCACCTCACACTTTTCAGGGTTAAATTCCATTTGCCACTGTTCTGCACATCTGACCAACCCATCTATATCGTCCTGTAGCCTGAGGCTTCCCTCCTCGCTATTTACCACTCCACCAATTTTTTTGTCATCTGCAAACTTACTGATCATACCTCCTACAGTCATATCTAAATCATTAATGTACACTACAAACAGCAAAGGACCCAGCACCGATCCCTGCGGTACACCACTGGACACAGGCTTCCAGTCACAAAAACAACCTTCGACTATCACCCTCTGCCTCCTGCCACTAAGCCAATTTTGGATCCAATGTGCCAAATTGCCCTGGATCCCATGGGCTCTTACCTTCTTGACCAGTCTCCCATGTGGGACTTTGTCAAAGGTGTTACTGAAGTCCATGTAGACTACATCAACTGCACTACCCGCATCCACACACCTAGTCACCCCCTCGAAAAATTCAATCAAATTGGTTAGACATGATCTCCCCCTGACAAAGCCATGCTGATTATCCTTGATTAATCCTTGCCTCTCCAAGTGGAGACTAATTCTGTCCCTCAGAATTTTTTCCAATGATTTCCCGACCACTGATGTTAGGCTCACTGGCCTGTAATTCCCTGGTTTATCCCTACTAGCCTTCTTGAATAATGGTACTACGTTAGCTGTCCTCCAGTCCTCTGGCACCTCCCCTGTGGCCAGAGAGGTTCTGAAAATTTGTGTCAGAGCCCCTGCAATCTCCTCCCTTGCCTCACACAGCAGCCTGGGATACATCTGTTCAATTTCTGTACACACAGGTGGCCTAAGTACTGCTGAAGATCTCTTTAAATACCGATGATGCAACCTCCCTCCCAACTGTTCACGCCTAGGATTTCTGGTCAGGTTTTAGAATGGGTGAGTACAGCATTCAGGAAGTTGAATTTGGTAGATGGGTCCTTAAGCAGGACCAAGACCCTCATTTACATGTATTTATTAGGCACCCTGATCCTCAACAACGAAAATGCGCCTGACTCAATATCTCATTGGGCGTATCTCCTGGACACCATGCAAAACTGAGAGGCCTAATGCACATTTTACCAGAACCAAAAGGGCAGCCATGATTTGAATCTCTCCCCATTATATCCAGTGCAGATAAGAACATAAGAAATAGGAGCAGGAGTAGGCCATTCGGCCCTTTGAGCCTGCTCCACCATTCAATGAGATCATGGCTGATCTTCTGCCTCAATTTCATTCATCGGCTCTATCGCCATATCCCTTGATGCCCTTACTAGTCAGAAATCTATCGACTTCTGTTTTGAATATACCCAATGACTGAGCCTCCACATCCCTCTGGGGTAGAGAATTCCAAAGATTCACCACCCTCTGTGTGAAGAAATTTCTTCTCATCTCAGTCCTGAATAGAATGCTGTACCCTTTATCCTGAGGATGTGGCCCCTGGTTCTAGACTCCCCAGCCAAGGGGAACATTCTCCCAGCATCCACCCTATCAAGCCCTGTAATAATTTTGTATGCTTCAATGAGATCCCCTCTCATTCTTCTGAATTCACGAGAATACAGGCCTAGTTTACTCAATCTCTTCTCATACGACAGTCCCGCCATCCCAGGAATTAATCTCGTGAACCTTCATTGCACTCCCTCTATGGCAAGTATATCCTTCCTTAGGTAAGGAGACCAAAATTGTACACAGTACTCCAGGTGTGGTCTCACCAAGACCCTATATAATTGGAGTAAGACTTCTTTACTCCTGTACTCAAATTCTCTTGTAATGAAGGCCAGCATACCATTTGCCTTCCTAATGGCTTGCTGCACCTGCACATTCACTTTCGGTGATTCATGTACAAGGACATCCAGGTCCCTTTGAGCAGCTGCATTCCCCAATCTTTCACCATTTAGGAAATACTCTGCCTTTCTGTTTTTTCTACCAAAGTGGATAACTTCACATTTATCCACATTATAATCCATCTGCCATGTTCTCGCCCACTCACTGAGCCTGTCGAGATCCCCTTGAAGCCTCTTCACAACTGACACTGCCACCTAGCTTTGTGTCATCAGCAAATTTGGAAATGTTACATTTAGTCCCCTCATCCAAATCATTGATATAGATTGTGACTAGCTGGGGCCCAAGCACGGATCCTTGCAGTACCCCACTAGTCACAGCCTGCCATCCTGAAAAAGACCCGTTTATCCCTACTCTTTGTTTTCTGTCTGTTAACCAATTCTCAATCGATGCTGGTATATTACCCCCAATTCCATGTGCCCTAATTTTGTTTACCAACCTCTTATGTGGGACCTTATCGAAGGCCTTCTGAAAATCCACGAGGATCCTATTGTTATACTCCTGGGTTATGTTATTGTATAATTAGATGTTGAGCAGTATGGGTGGGGGAGAAAGGGCTCCCATTACATATCTTGCGGTCAAATTTCCTCTTTTCAAATTCACTAGCAAGTAAACAAGGTGACCACAGCTAAGATCCACTATGTAATCTGGTCCATTTGATGCTTTTTACAATTTCTGCCTCCCCCTTTCAGGGCAGGAGTCCAGCAATGGACAGGAGATGGGGTGGGAAATGATAAGATCCAGGATCTGGTAAGACTTGGCATAAGATGAGCCAGGACCAGTCAAAATCGGGAACATTGGACGCTTATCTTGGCCACATTCATGGGCAGTGCACGGTACCACTGAATAAATAGTTCCCCACACCAAATATGGATAGGCATGGGAGCGGGATGTTAGTATCAACATCAGTTGTATGTTTAAATAAGATTGTGCACCTGAAAAGTGATAGAATTACACATTCATTTCAGCACAGTACCAGCATATGCAGAAAAAAATTGTGCCACATTTCAAATATACTAAATTAAAATTATTGCAATATATGTTTAGTAAAAGTGCGCTAAACCTCTAGCAGATTTATATAGCTTTACTTTATAGAATCATGCAACACAGAAGGACATTAGGTCCACCCTGTCTGTACAGGCTCTTTGAAAGAGCTACACAATTAGCCCCACTCCTCTGCTCTTTCCCCATAGCCCTACAAACTTCTCTCTTTCAAATATATATCCAATTCTCTTTTGGAAGTTACTATTGAATCTGCTTCCACCACCTTTTCAGGTAGTGCATTCCAGATCACAACAACTGCACTGCATAAAAAAAATTCAATTTTCCCCTGGAGTTTTTGCCAATTAGCTTAAATCTGTGTCCTCTGACTCCTGGCAGTGGGAACAGAAATTCCTATCCACTCCTATCAAAACCCCTCATAATTTTAAACACCTCTATTAAATATCCTCTTAACCTTCTCTGCTCTAAGGAGAACAATCCCATCTTCTCCACATAAATTAAGTCCCTCATCCCTGGTACCCTAACTGTCTTTGGCAAGGGTATTGGCAGAGTAGCGCAAAAGTCCCAGGAAAATATGGTGCAGCATCAGTCACTAACGCAGTAATTTCCTCTTTCCAGGGGTCCCTATCACGCAGCTGCGGCACTGCAAACGGCAGGAAAATCTGGGCCACTGGTGCGTCACCGACGGCAATAACACAAGAGGATCCGCAGTTGCAAAAATCGAGAGAAAAATGATGATTGTTTTAAATAACGGATGAGACGCCATTGACACACTTCATGTATTAATTTCTTTAAAGAGGGCCTACTTGATTTATTTATGGGTTAAAACAGAAGGGGGGGAAAAGGAAGAAAAAAAACCTAAGGGGGTGTGAAGAGCAGCGACCGGGTCGGAGAAGGCCCGCTTCTCGCTGGAGCTGCCGGCCAGCACTGAGATCGCGCGATGCTGTCCGTGCCCGCCGGCTCCTTCGCCCATCTTCTCCTCAACGGCCGTGGGTGGAGGTGCGCGTGCGTCGTGCGCGCGCCTCCGGGGCTTGTTGTTGTTGGCGATTGGACTGAGGCTGCAGCGCGAGCGCGAATGAAGTTCGAGCAACTTGGAAGCAGATTCAGTTGTCCTGTGTGGATAGCAGTGAATGCGTGTGTGAGACCGAGAACCCCAGGGATAATACGCGCAACACACAACACACACACAGCTTCCCCGGCTCGGCCTTTTTCCGATACTTGTTTTTTTTTTTACCCACCTCCTCCCCCTCCACTCCTCTCTTGCTCTAAATGTTGTGACAAGTAAGAGATGGGGGAGGAACCCCACCGTCTGTACCACCCGGTGTCGGCTGTTTACCCCGTGAAGAGACTGAATTGCGTGTTTGCCGAGGGCAGCGGCGCAGGGAAAGAAATTTGTCGCTATGAGTGTTTTTTAAAAAACGGGGAAATCCGATACAGGCCTCTCTCTTTCCCTCACCTTTCACTCTTCGATTCTTCCATCATCACCATCATTAAACCGGGCTCCATGGATACGTCAAGGAAAGTTACATTTTCCGCTGTCACCTCCGAGGCTCCGGGCTATTCTTCTGACAACTCTGTCGGGCTTCGGGTCTAGTTTTGTCCACTGTGGTCACACGCCTTCCTCTCTAAAGCATTGACTCTGCAGGCTGCTGCAGCAACGATGTCCAAGGTATTAAAAAAGAAAAGTCACTGGACAAATAAAGTCCACGAAACTGTGATATGTCGAAATAAAGACGGGGAACTAAATGTGGAGATCAAAGGTGGCGCAGAGAATGGTCTGTTCTCATATCTGGGAGAAATGAAACAGAACAACATTATCTACCAGGGTGGAAAACTGCATTCTGATGAGTTGTTGTTGGAAGTCAATGATACAGCAGTGTCTGGACTCACTATCAGAGATGTATTGGCTGTGATCAAGCATTGTAAGGACCCAATTCGTTTGAAGTGTGTCAAACAAGGTAAAGTAATCTTCCAGTAATGTTAACTGCCAGTTTCTTATTAGGGCTCTGTATATGTTTGCCACTGTTCTAATATGTAATTATTGTCAGTTTTTGTTAGTAATATCTGACGTGTTGAAAATTGCGTTCCTGCGAATCTAAGACAACGCGACAATAATTGTAGTAGTCAAAAGAGTGCTGATACAAAGTTTAGAGTCTGTGGTCCAAGCAGGTACTGTTAAATGTTTTCTTTTGGAATGTCTGTTTTAGTATGATTTATTATTCAAGAAATACGGTTGAGTATTTAAAAATTAAGAGGCAAAGTTTTTATCCTTCTTGCAAAATGAGCATTCTTCTTATAACTATTATAAAATGACCACAACTGGTTATTCCTTCTAGTACAAAAATGATAGCATAGTGTATGGATAGTCTTAAATTATTGTTTTTTTCAATGCTAGTGCTGTAGGAACGAGTGATGAGAACATTTCTTTGAAGTAAAATAAACCAGGTAATGGACTGAAATACTTGAGAGATTTTAAAACAAAAACCTTGATTGAATTACTTTCTACACAGAACATTGCTAATGTTATGTGATGAATATTTATTGTCCCATTGGCTCGCAGTTCTCATAATATCCTTGGAACAGTATGTGCAGTGTTTATTTTCATGTGGCGCAATAACATTGTTTTTACTTTCTGCTTTATTGTAGACTGAAAATAACATTAATTTCTGTGGAACAATTGTTATCCTTTGGCACCTGAAGTAGTAAGAAATAGTAATGACATATTTCATTAATTGCTTGATCAGGAATTCTAAGAATAAACAACTTTGGAGTAACGTCAATAGTTGTATTCATAAAGTTAACTTCACAGTTATGCTGTACATTGAAAAAACTACTAAATAATCATGTATGAAATTGTGTAGGTGGTAACATTATAGAAAAGTAGGTAATATCGCTAAGATTAATAATTCTAAACAAGACATTTTCTACTTATAGACTTCCTTAATCTAGACTTACAGCTTGACTCAATTATTCATATAATAAATAGCAAAATAAGCTGTACTTGTTAGCTTTCAGTGATGGAATTTGTAAACATTGGTTCTAGGAATTGTTTTTCAGAACAATGATCTGTTCAGTACTGTATATTTATATATTCAGGCAACATATTTAAGAGAAATGGTACTAAAGAAGTTACTTAAACTTAATGTAGACAAATCACAGGAACTTGATCGTTTACACTGAGAAAAGCTAGGGCAGAAATCGTGGAGTATCTGACTATAAGTTTCCAAAACTTTGTGGAAAGGAAAATTGTGCTAGAGCACTTTATGGTGCCAGTTGTGATGCCTTCTTCAAAAGGAGACAAGGATAAGCTAGAGAATGACTAGAGTCTATGTTCTTGGAAAAACAGGTGTTAATCAGGACCAGTCAGCACAGATTGCTGAGTGGCAGGTCATATTTGACCAACATTGTAGAATTCTTTGAAGAAATTATTGAGGATAGATAAAGGAAATGCAGTGGATGTGGTTTATATGGTTTTTTAATAGCTGTTTGATAAGCTATTGTGGTGTATGTGCCTTTAAGAGCAATTATGGTGTATGTGCCTTTAAGAGCCCCAGGTGTGCGTAATGCCGGTAATTGCCACTTGGGCTATATAAGTCTGTGTATTGTGTATATCCTTTAGAAACCCCCCCCCCAGACTTGCTTAGTAAATACCTATGAACCAACTCCTGTCTTCAGTGTCTTTATCTACACATGGACACTACAGTGGCGACGAAGTGGAAACGGACTTACCTGCAATTCGGCAGCACCTCAAGGACATCGATTCCTCCAGCGTCCAGAAGACTCAAGGAAGTAACAGAAACTGTGGTTTCACCAGCTGGCCAAGCTGGTGACAGGTACTGCGCTAATCCTTCCTGGGCGTCAGGCTGGAGCTCCAGCGGCGGGCTCTACAGCTGAGACAGGCAGCGAAATCGGAGGCAAGCAATAACGGACTGGGAGGGTGCACTCGAGAGACGGCCGGCGCGGCAAGCAGGTCAGCGTTTAGACCTCCGTCGGGAACGAGTCTCCAACAGTGAATAAACGGAAACCACAGTAAAAACAGCGTTGTTATCGGTAGCAGCGGCGGGAAAGCGCGGGAAGCGCCATATCGTTGCTACAGAGAGGAAAAAAAAGCGCGGGAAGCACCATATCTTTTCTGAAATGCCTAAATCTGGTAATATTGAGGCTTTTGATGGCGAAATAGAAGATTGGACCACATACGTGGAAAGAGTAGAGGTTTATTGCACTGCAAATGGAATAACAGATGAAAAAAAAGCTTCAGTACTTCTGAACTTAATGGGCGCGAAGACATACGGGCTGTTACGAAATTTAATCACTCCAGCCAAACCAAAGGACAAGACTTTTAAAGAAATTGTTGATACCCTGCAGGAGCATTTAAACCCAACACCGCTGCTGATAGCGGAACGATTCAAGTTCTTCAAGAGAAATCAACACAAGAATGAAAGTAACGCTGATTACCTAACCGAATTAAGAAAGCTATCAAAGTACTGCCAATTCGGAGCAGGACTATCGGATTATCTTCGAGACAAATTTGTTTGCGGTCTCTTAAGTGAAGGAACACAAAAAAGACTGCTTTCTGAAAAAGATTTAACATTGGACAAAGCTTTCAGTATGGCTGTATCATACGAAGCAGCAGCAAAAGGAGCTGCAGAGATACAACAAGAGACACAGGACTTCGGCACCCATAAAATGACACAGGAGTTCGGAAGATCCACCCATAACCAGAGGGACTGCTGGTTCAAGGGCAAAGCATGCAGGCAATGTGGTAAGATTGGACACATTGCACGGGTATGCCAATCTGGACAAAATAAATCCACTGACAGAAAACAAAAAATCAATAAAGAAAAGCACAGGAAGGTACAAATGATGACGGACAATAGCTCCGAAGACCAGAATAGCGATAGCGACTCCGGAAACAAGAGACTAAGCTGTCTCAAATTACATAATGTACTTGCCAAAGAGGATTACCAAACCATTTGGGTTACCCTCACAATAGCAGGGTCCCCAGTTAAAATGGAGCTAGATACAGGATCAGCTCTAACCGTAATAAATCAACGAGATTACGAGAGGCTATTTTCGCATATACCTCTAAAAGACACATCCATTATCTTAAAAACATATACGGGGCAGAAAGTCTACCCCAAAGGAAAAATAAGGGTGCCTGTGGTATACAACGGCAAAGAAATACAAAAGTTGTATTTATACATTCTACAAGATGGTGGTCCACCGTTGTTGAGACGTGAATGGATAAGGAAGATGCGTTTAGACTGGCACTCCATTCAGGCACTGACGGTGACCAGTAAGGAAAAAAACGATGGTGACATCATACCTGAACGATTAAAAGACATCTTGGCCAACGCCAAAGAAGTGTTTCAAGAGAAACTAGGAACCTTGAAAGGCACCACTGCCTCAATAAAAGTGGAAGATACAGCAATTCCAAAATTTTTTAAGGCAAGACCGGTGCCATACGCAATACGTCCGGCAGTCGAGGCAGAGCTGAAGAATTTGGAAAAGGCAGGCGTATTATCCAAAATAGATTGGAGCGAATGGGCAACACCCATCGTTCCAGTCATGAAAAAAACATTGAAAAATAACTCTGAGGAACAGAAAAAAATTCGCATCTGTGGGGACTTTAAGGTGACTGTAAACCCGGTCCTTCACACGGTACAGTATCCTCTTCCGAGGATAGAAGATATTTTCGCCTCACTATCCGGAGGGAAACGTTTCACAAAAATTGACTTGGCACAGGCATATCTACAGATGGAGGTTGAGGAGACCTCTAAAAAGTATCTCACAATAAACACACACAAAGGCCTGTACCAGTACAATCGACTGGTTTTTGGAGTAGCATCAGCTCCAGCTATCTGGCAAAGAGCTATGGAGCAAGTCCTGCAAGGGATTCCGGGGACTCAATGCTACCTAGGCGACATCCTTATAACAGGAGAAAACGACAACGAGCACCGTGCCAATTTGGAGCAGGTGCTCACTAGGCTGAAAGAACGGGGCCTACGAGCAAATCGCCCCAAGTGCGAATTTTTCCAAAATCGGATATCATATTGTGGCCACATAATTAATAAGGAAGGGTTGCATAAGTCACCTGAAAAAATTGAAGCAGTTATAAAAGCCCCAGCACCTGAAAATGTTTCACAATTAAGGTCATTCCTGGGATTAATAAATTACTATCATAAATTTTTACCGAACTTATCAACTATTCTACACCCTCTTAATGATCTTCTACAGACAGGAGTGATTTGGAAATGGAACGAAGACTGTAAACGTGCCTTCCATAAATGTAAAGACTTAATCACATCCGAGAAAATTTTGGCTCATTACAACCCATCACTACCAATCAGACTGGCATGTGATGCATCCCCTTACGGCATAGGAGCGGTATTGTCCCATAGATTCCCTGATGGCTCGGAACGGCCGATAGCTTTTGCGTCACGCTCATTGAACTCAGCTGAGTGTAATTATGCCCAGATAGACAGGGAAGCACTCAGCCTGGTATGGGGAGTGAAGAAATTCAACCATTACCTACACGGACAAAAATTTACCTTGCTGACTGACCATCAACCCCTCATCTCCATATTCAACCCTAAAAAAAGTGTCCCCATTATGACGGCACAAAGACTACAGAGGTGGTCCCTTTTTCTAGGGGCACACCAATACAACATTGAATACAAAGGGTCAAAACAGCATGGGAATGCTGACGGTTTATCACGCCTACCGTTGCCAACGATAGACGAGGCACCTACAGTAGACCCAGTAGAGATATTCCACTCTACCATAGTGGAATGCCTACCGGTGACAAATTCTGCCATTGAAAGGGAGAGACGAAATGACCCTACTCTCTCACGGGTCTACGATTTAACAGTGAAGGGATGGCCAGCACATGGCGAACCACTGTTGCCAGCATTCTCGCAAAGAAGAGAACAGCTGTCAGTGTGCCAAGGAACCTTGATGTGTGGATCCAGAGTGGTGATTCCACCCAAACTCCAGGATAAAGTGCTAAAGGAGCTTCACGAGGGGCATCTGGGTGGAGTGAAAATGAAGAACCTAGCTAGGGCGTTTGTATGGTGGGCAGGTATCGATGGAGACATCGAAGACATGACCAAGGGCTGCCTAGGATGCCAGAAGGTCCAAAATGCTCCGCCACAGGCCCCTCTACATCCATGGGAGTGGCCCTCATCTCCCTGGCAAAGGGTGCACATCGACTTTGCTGGTCCATTTATGGACTCAATGTTCTTAATCGCAGTTGATGCACACTCCAAGTGGCCGGAGGTAATAAAGATGTCCTCCACCACCACGGAAAAAACCATCACAGTATTAAGGACCATATTTGCCAGGAATGGGCTGCCGGAGCAGATATGTTCTGATAATGGACCGCAATTTGTGTCTGAAGAATTCAGAAAGTTCTTAAAGAACAATGGGGTAAAGCACTACACGTCCGCCCCATACCATCCCGCCACCAATGGATTGGCTGAAAGGTTTGTCCAGACCTTCAAAAAGGCCATCAAGGCCATGGGTAATGAAGACATAAAACTTCAGCACAAGGTGGATAACTTCTTATTTGCATATAGGAATGCAACGCATATGGTTACTAACCAAACTCCCGCCATGATGTTCTACAATAGAAACCTAAGATGCCGGCTGGATTTGGTCAAGCCCAACATCCGAAGGGACGTGGAGAACCGGCAGTTTCAGGGCATGAATGAAAGGCCAACTAGGGCCTTCCAGATAGGCCAACCGGTTTTGGCCCAGGACTACCGTACCGAGAAATGGCAGCCTGGAACTATCTGCACACGATTAGGACCACTGATGTATACCGTGGACATCGGAGACAGCATAATAAGGCGCCAAGCTGACCAAATCATCAAGTCATCCGAAAAGGGACAACCTACACCACCACTCTATACATCTAACGATGAAGTAGAGATACCCATATCTACCTCCGATCCGGTGATACTGGAGCCCGATGAACCCGACACTGGCCTTCAAGCCGAATCAGCCTTGCCAGAAGAACCTACTACACCACCAGAAACTACTACACCCCCGAGGCGTTATCCGGACCAAGTCAGGAAGCCTCCTGAGAGACTAACTTATAATTAATTAATACAGCAATGTCTATTATTTTGCATATAACATGTAATTAATAATTACTTAAAATATGATGTACTAGTTAGCTAGAAGGGGAGCAATTATGGTGTATGTGCCTTTAAGAGCCCCAGGTGTGCGTAATGCCGGTAATTGCCACTTGGGCTATATAAGCCTGTGTATTGTGTATATCCTTTAGAAACTCCCCCCCCCCCAGACTTGCTTAGTAAATACCTATGAACCAACTCCTGTCTTCAGTGTCTTTATCTACACACGGACACTACAGCTATCGCACAGAATTGTAATGGCAATGACATTAAGAGGAGCTTAGCCACATGGTTGAGAAAGATGGTTGGACTGCAGAAGACAAAAGGTACAGGTAAAGAAAGGTAAGTTTCTCAGACTCAATCTGGTGAGTGATGTTCCACGGGGATCTGTGTTGGGACTATTGTTATTTATTATATATGTAAATAACCAGGACTTAGGAAGTGAGGCAACAGCATTGAAATTTGCTGATGACATTAAGCTGGGAAGTTTTGCAAATTGTGATGAGGACTGTACTGTGAAAGACTGCAGGAAAACTTAGGCTAGCATGTTGGGTAGATTGGTGGAAAATGGAGTTCTATATAGAGAAATCTAAAGTCATGCATTTTGTAAATAACAGTAGAGAAAGGAAGTATATCTCAAAATTGTTAGATTTTAAATGAAGCCGAGGAGCACAGATCATTAAAGATGGTAATGCAAGTGGAGAAGGATATAAAAAAGCCAAATAGAATCATTGATCTTGTATGGAGAGTGAGCAAGAGGGTGGGCTTAGAATAAATGGCTGAGAAAGAAAAGTACTTATGCTGAAAGCTGAATGACCTATTTTTATCCTGTAACATTCTTGTCCTGTAATGGTCTATGATTCTATGTGCTAGAAAAAGTTAGGGTACTGTATTTGTTTTCAACCTATTGGAGTTTTAAATGATAAGCTTTGCTGTCAATTCCAAATGCATGTTGAGTAAACAAATGGACTAGTTGAGCTGCGGAAAATGCTACTGCCAATTGTTGTCTTTCATCATTTCAAAGAGTTGAGCAGCTTTTACTCAGAAGACAACAAAATGTCTGTTTGCATAGAATATAAGAGCAGGGAGGTTATGATGGAGCTGTACAAAACGCTAGTTAGGCCACAGCTGGAATACTGTGTGCAGTTCTGGTCGCCACACTATAGGAAGGATGTGATTGCATTGGAGAGGGTGCAGACGAGATTCACCAGGATGTTACCTGGGCTGGAGCGCTTCAGCTATGAAGAGAGACTGGACAGGCTGGGGTTGTTTTCCTTAGAGCAGAGAAGGCTGAGGGGGGACCTGATTGAGGTGTACAAAATTACGAGGAGCATAGATAGGGTAGATAGAAAGGAACTTTTCCCCTTAGTAGAGGGGTCAATAACCAGGGGGCATAGTTTCAAGGTAAGGGGCAGGAGGTTTAGAGGGGATTTGAGGATAAACTTTTTCACCCAGAGGTTGGTTGGAATCTGGAACTCACTGCCTGAAAGGGTGGTAGAGGCAGGAACCCTCACAACATTCAAGAAGCATTTGGATGAGCACTTGAAACGCCATAGCATACAAGGCTACGGACCAACTGCTGGAAAATGGGACTAGAATAGACAGGGCTCGATGGCCGGTGCAGACACGATGGGCCGAAGGGCCTCTTTCTGTGCTGTATAACTCTATGACTCTATGACAATCATACCTAATGCGGACCTAAATTTTGAGTGATAATGAAAATTTTACTATGGTCTTGGAAAGTTTAACATTACTTCCTTGCTTTTATATTCTGTGCCACTAGACAGAAATAAAAGGATTCTGTTTGGCTTTTTAATAGTCTTATTTTCTTGTACTCCTACCCTTTAATGGCCTGTTATTTATTCAAAGAATTCTTTAGTACCATTTTTCTTTGAATAAAAATCTCTGCTGTTCTCCACCCACCTCTAGCGGTTCTACAATTCCAATATCCATCTCCTCTCTGAAACCCAATACAAAGTACTTATTGTGTATTGCTGTCATTCCCTGACTCTCTATTACTTTCGCCTTTACTCTTTGCTGCTCTACCTCTACCGTGACTATCACAAGTATAACATTGCCTTAAAGGAAGACTCTAGGATACAATATCACCTTCAAGCATATGACAATAACATTCTAGGTTCAATTGAAAAATATATATTTGTTAGGAAAGATCTTGCCATGCAGTGTTTAGCTTTCTGATCGGGATTTCATTCTCTGTCACTGCCATGTCTGAGGTTAGCTGGTCGTATATACATTCCCACACCACTGTTATCTGTCAAATGCTATTGCAATTGCTGGTCAAACTGGCATTCATCGGGTTATTTTTTATCTTGCAGCCACCCTTACCATGATCTTCCTCTTTGTCTTTGGTCTTTCATTTCTCCTAGCACGATTATCTTGGTTAGATGGTCACCTATCCTTCTGGTAAAGTATTGGCTTTTCTTTGGCTTAGTGAGTATCGTTCACTTAGTTCTTCAAACACTCCGTGCATTAGTCCTCTTTGCAGCCTATAGGACTTTGATGATTTTTCTCTATTCCACAACTTGAGTTGTGCAAATTTTTACGTCTTTCTTTTTCGGTGTCCATGTATCACATCCGTGGAGATTTACTGTTCTTATTGTAGTTTCCATTAGTCTCCTTCATTTAGGAAGAAATGCTTCTATCCTGCCACATTTTATTCAGTTTTTTGGCTACCTTTCTCACTAGGTCCAGTTATTTTACTTGTTTTATAATCAATAATGCTGTTTCAGAACATTGGACCTGAAATTCCTTACAATGAAAAATGGGATAATGGCTAGTTTTCTTCCTAAGTAAAGCCCTGTTAATCATGGGAACATATGGGGCTGGATTTTGATTGAGGAGGTGTGTATGAGGCGGGACTACAACTTTCGGGGTTGTAGTCCCGCCTCCATCGAGTTGTGGCCAACCCACGCAATTTTCACTTGATTGACCTTGTTGAGCCCGTCCAGCGGGCTCAGCAGGCCAATTAAGGGCCACCCGGCAACAGGTGACATCACAGATTGACATTCCATCTGTCAAAAGCTTTTGACAGATGAAATATCAGTGTTTGACAGCTGTTTGAAGCTGTCAAACACTGACCATCTGTACTCCAAGTTAATTCCTTCCTCTCAGGCTGATTTAGGGATCTCTCCAGAACAGAAAGCTGAATGCTGCAACTTTTGACAGCTCGCGGCCATTCTGGTGAGATGAGGGACTCCTGAGACCTGAAGGAAGGAAGGCTGTAAAGGTAAGTAAATGTAAGTAAAACTTCTTTAAACACTTTACACATACCAAACACACTTACCTCTGAACTCATGCACACATCACTCACCTGAACACCGGACATCTCGAACTCTCCAAGCCCTTCAGCCCGATGGTCCGTCTCGCTAATTTGGCGTGGTTTGGAGCCGTCGGGAATCCCACACTTCAGCAATGAAAATAGGGATTAGGCTAAAAACTGCCTGTTAACTACCTGTTAACAGGCTGTTAATTGGCACTAATCCCCTTCCCGCCTCGGGGAGGCGGGTCCCAGCACAGGTCGGGTATCCGCCGCCTTTGAAACTGGCATGGAGGCGGGTTGGGAGCGGGATGGGTTCGTGCCCCCGATTTTGAGATTTTAACCCCCCACACGCCTCCAATCCCGCCTCCACGGCCCAATGAAAATCCTGCCCATGGTTTTAAAAGACTAATTTTGTTAGCAGATCGTTGTTTACAGAGAAAGTTAGGCAATTTTTTTGTTAGGAGGAAATTCACCCCAGTGAATCTTTAGAGACATTAATTCTGGTTTGAAAATACAGATGAAATTCACGACTCGGGCAGTTAAAATGGCCCAGAAATTCCGTTTGCTGGCCTCCCGCGGGCGGAGGGCTGCGATCTGGAAAAATCTGCGCCTGGACCGGAGGGCTCCCGGGAGGCGCAGAGTTCCGTTGCTGGGCCTCTCCAAACTGCCGGTGCGCAGGGACACGTTATTATTTAAAACAAAAATGTTATTTTTGGGGGAAAAAAAATAAAAAATTTTAACGGGGCTAAAAATAAGCTTACCTTTCTTTAAAGTATTTTTAAATGATAAATCAGTGGAATTTTTTTTTTTTTTACTTTTTTCAACTCTTATCCTGGTAAAAGCAGGCCTTGCACCTGCTTTTACCAGGCGCAAGAATTGTAAGTGTTTTCTGCGGGCGGAGGGTCTCCAAAAAATGGAACTCTCCACCCGCAGAGGCCCTTCTCCAGGGCAGCCGGAGGGTCTGTCGAGAGCTTTCTTGACAGATCGGAAATGCCGGTTTCCAACGCATGCGCTGTGCATGCCTAAAACCGGCATTTCCGTTGGTCCTACGGGTGAATACACAGCGCGTACACACCCGTAGGGACCGGAATTTCTGCCCCATTGTGTTTGGACAGTCAGATATGAGAATTAAAGTGTAAATGATTCACATTTCATACTTCATCTCTGTGGGAATATGATTTCCATTTTTAACCTTACCATCTAACATATTTGCTGTGTTGATACATTGATGCAGTATGCAAGGAGATGTTATGAATGTTTATACTTTAAAAAATAAATAAAAGTAGTCCAACAAGAAAGTTTCACAGTACACTTCATTATTCATATGTAGTTCTTGAGATTAGTAGACCAGATGTTACAATGGTAAAGCTGGGAAATTGTGAATCTTGGAAATTCATTGTTGTAAAGACCTGGAACGCACTACCTGAAAGGGTGGTGAAATCCGATTCCATGGTAACTTTCAAAGGCCAATTAAACATGTACTTGAAGAGGACTAATTTGCAGGGTTATGGGGAAAAAAGCTGGAGTGTAGAAGTCCTAGGAAAAATATGGAGTAGCATAATTAATGGTTAAGTCTCTTACTCTGTAGTTTCCTCTTTCTTTCCTGCAGTTCAAGGGTCCCTACGCCATAGATATGCCATTACAGTGGTGCAAGTCCCCAGGAAAATTTGGGCCAACATATCAAGCATTATGTGAGCATAATGAAAAGTGACTGAACCTACATGTTAAAGTTAAGAAGAAGGAAAATAAATTGTACTTTTATTGACAACAGCATTGCCCCAAGGAACAGTTTTCATGGCTTTTAATATACGCATCACATTAGAAACTTTTTCCTTCACTGAAAGAATGAAATAGAATCTGCAGTTTTGGTGTGGATTACCAATCACCAAAGATTGACTGTTTGACAATAAGTAGATGCCTGGGAAATGACACCAGAATTTTTTGCTTTTGTTCTAAATGTTGTGTCTCAATGCACTCTTTTTATTCACCTAACAGTGAATTAGTTAGTATATTTCATAATACATGTGAACAAAGCAAAGGCTACATTTATTTTGTATGCACAAGATTGTTGGAGCATGGATAAGGCTGCTGATTGTCTGTTAATGCTCTAGTACAAATTATTCGTCATTCTATGCTCCCAGCAAATATTTCGGTCAGACTTCTGAGACATCTGCCCCACTATATTTAACTCTGGCTGTGCTCAGAAAAGTACATAATGTTAGGAAAATTAAAGTTGACAACTAAAATCTTTTATATTTCATGTTCAATTTTCTGGTTGTTGATGTAAATTGTCATCCATTGTGGATTCCTCAGATGTTGTCTGAAGGCTTCAGGAGTCTCCATCTCTCTGTGCCGCATTAATTTACTTGAATAATTCAACAGGATGTCAGGATTCATACAAGCATGCAATGCCCCCCAGGATTATTCAACCTATGACTTAAATCAACCAAATTTGACAAGAACAATTTATTGGAAGAAAAAATTATACAGTAGCCTACTGATTATGGCACTGGTCCAGAAACCCAGAGATCATGATTTCAAATCGAATCATGGCAAGTGAAATTCAATTCAATAAATCTGGTAATTTGCAGGCTAGCAGTAGAAAATGACCATGAAAGCTGCCAGATTGTCATTAAAAACCCAACTGGTTCACTGTAGTTCATGGAAGGGAACTTACCACTCCTACCTGGTCTGGCCTACATGACATTTCAGCTCAATATGTCAAAATCTATACAAGTCTCAATTTTATTATATTTAATAGGTCCCAATTTTTAAAGAGGCCTCAATTTAAAAAAAAAAAATGCCTACCTCTACTGGCAAGACCTCGGCCGGAGCTTTGCCTACCTCGGCGGGTCTGGTGCGGGTGGTGGCCAGGGTGGGTCGCCTGTTAAGCCCACCCAACGCGTTACCCGGCCCAATTAAATGGTGCGGGTCTCGTGACGTCATTCATGACACGTTTTCAGGGGGGATCTTTAAAGGGACCATGGGCAAATTAGATTTAACGTTTAATCTAACATAGTGCTATTGGAGTGCTGCAAACGCTGACGATGACTGCACAGAGGCAGAGGGCTGCACAGGTTCTCCGATGATTCCATCTATATGCCTATGGAGGGAGTCACAGCACACAGAGAGGTCCTCTTCCCTTCCGATGGGCGGAAGAGATCGCCCCAGGAGACCAAAACAGCCTGGTTGCAGATTGCAGAGGAGGTCACAAGCAGGGATGTGATCAGGAGGACCTGGGTGCAGTGCCGCAAACGTTTCAATGAGCTCATTAGATCAGGAAACGTTAGTACAAAGCCACACTCAACTTCATCCTGCTGTCCCCATCACTCTGCCTTCCCTACCCGACTCCTGCACATCCTTATTCATACCTTGCACCTCCACCCATCCCTCTCTCTATCTACATTATCACATCCCCATCTCACTAGCCACCCCTCACACTCACCCTAGTGCAATCATACCAACTAACAACACACAAGGGTAGCCACTTGGGTAGTTTATCCAATGTTTATGTAAAAGTTTCTGTTAATGTGGTGTCAAACATAAAAATCTTTATTTTCAATACATTCTTGGACAGATTTGTGTGCACCTTTGGAAGTGGCAGTGAATGGTGAGACATAATGGTACCCCCGCAATGGTGATGAGTGTGAAAGGAATGGCTTGGGCATTGTAGGGATGCTTTATAGTGTTGGTGTGGGGTGGTGACAACCTGGCGCATCATGTGGCAGCCAGGGTGTACAGCGTCAAGTGAAGTAAATCTGGCCTTGATGAGGCCATCCCTGGCCTCCCGGGCAGCAATGTGCTCGGGTGCTGATGCCCTCTGTCCTGTGCAGCATCAGGTGATTGCGGAGGAGGTTGGTGTTGTTGTTGGTGCTGATGGTGTGCCTGGTGCTGTTGGTGTTGGGGCCCAGCGTGGTCCGATTCTGAGGACCAAGGTGAGACAGTATAAACGGCACCCATGTTGATGGAATAGATGGCAGGTGAAGTACAGATGACGGAAGCATTCTGTCAATGGTGAGAGAGTTCTTCCAATGAGGTCAGACTGGATGGAAACTTTGCTGGAAAGACTTGCAACCTGCAGAATCTGTGCTGGAAATGGACTGAGCAACAACTTCTGCCTGAGGAAAGTGATCATCTGTCAGGTGGGAGCTTTTACTGCATTTGATGCTGTCAAGTAATCAGCTGGAACAATGGCCACGGAACTCCTGCCTCAGATTGACAGATGTGCTTCCTGAGCAGCGTGGTTGCCGTGGCCATGCAGTTACATTTAAAAAGTAAGTTAAAGCCTGTTAAAGGTCTGACAACTAGCTGTTAATCATCTCAATTGGGTCGCCCACCTCTGCCGTTTGGGTTGGCTCTGCAATGACAGACGCGCCTGGGGGAAAGGCACGTGGGGGCGGGATGACAGCCTTTCCTTTTTTGAAATAAAATATTATTGTCCTGGTCACTGATAGTGCTGATTGTCAGGGAAGCATAATTTTATTCATATAATGGTCAATGGCCCTCAAAGGCTTTACTACTGTATTCTGGATGTTGCCCTAGATCACTGTAAGATCAAGGTCTGGATGCAAATTACTGAGTTAGGTAGGGATGTGAGGGGCATAAGTATAAAATGCAAAAATATGGAGTTTAGGTTAGCTGCCAGAAAGTATTTCTTTTCACAGGGTCATTGCCCTCTGGAATTGATCACCCAAAACATAAATATGGATTCACTGGATTTCTTTATTGGACTAGTTTCTGAGAGTTGAGAACAGCTCAAGTTGTAGAAGGTAGGTGAAGGGTAGCTGTATTCATTGATATCAGTTAATGCAGTCTCCTGGGGCTTTCTTGATTGCCTTTGTGGGTTGGAGAGAACATTTCTCGGAGGTTTTGTCCTAAGTTGGCTGTAGGTTTTTTTAAACTCTTTTTTTCTTGTCTTTTCCCAGGAGATTGTGTGGCTGGCCGGGTAGGTTTATGGTGCATGTAGGTTGTACCGTGTCTGAATGGGACAGGCTGGATAGACCAGTTGGACTTTTCACGTCCATTTTCATATGTTCGTCTGTTCCCTGAGGGGTGTGGTAACACATTGAGCCAAAATGCAATCCAAGGTATATCAAATAGATCTCCTTTATTTCTGAATTATCCTGAACATAAACCACCCCTCTTCCCCACTTGTCTTTTCTGCTCTTCTTTGACATGTAAGCCCCTGTTTCTAAACCTAACAGCAGTTGAGTTGAATGCAGCTGTGGAAATAGCTTCTGTAAAGTACCTTGGGATATTTTTCTGCAATAACAATGTGCTATATAATCCAAGTTCTTGTTATATCTGCATGGATATGAACACAATAATCTGTGTAGGAAGAACAGTAGGTTAAGGGCATAATATGTTGTTTTGTGATTCAGAAAATTAAACAATAAATACTTTAATCTGCGAAATGAACACCGATTTCTTTATTATTTCAGAATACAATTATCATTTTATTTTATTCACTGTTACTTACACCTGCCATAAATTATTCGTACATATACAAAATTAGAAAGACACTTTGTTTAATGAACATGTTGGGCACTCACTTAATCCACTTACCTAAATTGCTAATAAACTTGGGGTCCAGTGTCCAAGTGGGCCTCTAGTGAGAGAAATGGTCCTTTCGGTCACATGCAAACTGTAAGTTTACACACAGCACCAAAGAAAATTGTGAGGGACCAGAGATTGAAATAATCTAACAAAAATCCCATAGTTGAAGAAATATACATATAATGAATGCACATTATCGACATATAATGAATGCATATTTTTATATATATAAAATTGCTCAAGATTTGTGTAATAAATTTCCAGATTTACTGCCAAGTACAAAATTTTAGCACTTCAGATACAGGATTTGAGTATGAAAACCTCTCTGTTTTATCCTTAGACTCATTAAAATTACAAGTTCTTGTGTATCTAAAGGTTCCTGGAACTGTGGCGTTTTTTCATTGTGGTCCTCTGAAAATTATTTCCTTTTTTATATTTGTTCCTGGGATGTGAGCAACACTGATGATGCAGTATTTATTGGCCATCTCTGTTTGCCCTGAGGGCATTAAGAATCTGCCACATGTAGAGACATGCAGGCCTCGTTCCACCTCTGTAACACCGCCCGTCTCCGCCCTTGCCTCAGCTCATCCGCTGCAGAAACCCTCATCCATGCCTTTGTTACCTCTAGACTTGACTATTCCAACGCACACCTGGCTGGCCTCCCACATTCCACCCTACGTAAACTTGAGGTGATCCAAAACTCGGCTGCCCGTGTTCTAACTCGCACCAAGTCCTGTTCACTCACCACCCCTGTGCTCGCTGACCTACATTGGCTCCCGGTTAAGCAACGCCTCGATTTCAAAGTTCTCATCCTTGTTTTCAAATTCCTCCATGGCCTCGCCCCTCCCTATCTCTGTAGCCTCCTCCAGCCCTACAAGCCATTGAGATCTCTGCGCTCTACTAATTCTGGCATCTTGCGCATCCCCGATTTTAATTGCTGCACCATTGGCGGCCGTGCTTTCAGCTGCCTTGACCCTAAGCTCTGGTATTCCCTCCCTCAACCTCTCCACCTCTACCTCTCCTCTTTTAAGATGCTCTTTAAAACCTACCTCTTTGCTCAAGCTTTTGGTCATCTGTCCTAATAGCTCCTTCTGTGGTTCGGTGTCAAAAATGTTTTCATTGATATCGCTCTTGTTAAACGCCTTGGGACGTCTTACTACGTTGCACTATATAACTGTAAGTTGTTGTATGTTTTCATGTATTTCCTGTTTGTGCCACTTGACCTTTTGTTAATCACGTTCTTGTCACACTTTTTCCATTATGAATTCTTATGTCCATATTTATAATGGAAACCACTTATGTAAACTCATAACTCTGTACAATCTGCCAGAGTTCCCACAATTCTTTCAAAATGCTTTGAATTTCTTTTCATCTGCCATTTGTTTATTCAGTAACTGAAGTTCCTAAAGGGGAAATAAACATGTAATCAAAAGGAAAAATTTTGAAAATACATATTTTACAATGGCATGATTACAAGAAGAGGGCAGAGCGATAAGCAGAAAGTGTTATGGGGAGAGAAGAGCAAGAGACAGGGAGGGAGATAGCAACACAAAGGCAGCAGAGAAAAGCAACAGAGAAACCATTTTGTCCAACATAATGTGCAACGTTACAGGCGATTGATTGGTTAAAAAATCAAAAATCTTATGTCTGCATGCACTTCCTGTCAACTTTTCCATTATAAATTCTAATGTCCACTTTTATAATGGAAACATGTTACACTAATTATACCCTCTTGCCAATGAAGGTGCAGTAGTGCCACCACTATCTGGAGGCCGAATTACAATGTGACAAGCTTATTTAAGTAGTTTCCATTATAAATGTGGACAAAACAATTTACAATGGAAGTATAAAAAAAGGGCAGTATGACTTTAAAATTGTGACTGAATTTCGTCTGCATGCCATGGTCCAATTAGCCCTTGCCCTGTAGCTCTGCTTGATTCTCTGAAAAAATCTGATAAATCGTATGAAGCATTTCTATAGGAAAACAAGAATAATTAACTCTCCATGCTCTTCCATATTTTGAATTACTTCATTTGCAGTATGTGTCCCAAAGTAAATT
Organism: Somniosus microcephalus; assembly: GCF_052327205.1. Classification (NCBI taxonomy): domain Eukaryota; kingdom Metazoa; phylum Chordata; class Chondrichthyes; order Squaliformes; family Somniosidae; genus Somniosus; species Somniosus microcephalus. Next base: position 56,254,842 of record NC_141003.1, read on the forward strand.
CTAGGTTTACATTTTCCACAGAAATTTGGTTCTCAAAAATACAAATAATAGTCATTTTAAGTTTAAAAAATATAAACGCCTCTTCTATAAATGAGAAATTTTTGGTATAGTTTGTTGCCCTCTCCACACCATTCCCCTACTCACCAACTAAAATGCCTAAACCTTCATATATCCTGTAACAAATTCAATCTGGATTTAAGGGGAGAAAAAACAGTGATCAGGAGGGAATAGGGCAAATATGTTTCGCCTCCTAGCTCTTTATATGGTTTATGTCCGACATTTTTACAGGGAAATTTAACAGACTAAAGTTAAGACAAGCGAGACAAATTGTTTCAGAATATCTGCTAAGGTCTTTTGTTTGCTGTAAATAATGTTTATCTGTATTTGATGTTTGTTTTCTCGGACTGTAGCATTGTGACTGTGTGTGTTGGATAAGAAAGAGTCAATGCCTAGAAATAAGTTCTATTGTGAAAGTCAAGGTGAATGTGATAATTGTAAGCCAGTGCAGGATATTCAGTAATTGAAAGTAACTTGGGTGGGGGGGGATTTCATAACTTTTCAATAAACCGTGCCCTTGAACCTTGCAGAAAAAACGTGGATGTAGGCACTTGCTCGCATTTCTCCCATTTCCTGTGCCTGTAATTCTCTTCCTTTCTCATTGTGTTCCCAAAAATATTTGAATATTGCAAATTGTCTCATCTTCTAGGAATGTCCAGTGGATTTTTGTGTATGTAGAGGAGTTGGGGGGTCGAACTCCACACTGCACGACAGACTGTTGTAATCACTGAAACTCAATAAAGCTGAATGGCATGATTAGTTGTTTGAATCATTAATCAAATTTTTATGCCTATTCTGCAGTCTTGCTTTTAATTTTGCATTGTAGCACATATTTCTGTAACTCGTGTCCCAGCAGCAAGCCCATGCAGTACTTCTGCACAGTATTATCATACATGCTAATACTTTAAAGCAAGTGATTTGTCATGGTGCTGCTTCCCGCAACATATCCTCCGTTTACCATTGTAGCAAAATTTTCTTAACGCATCCTAGAGGTAGGAAGTAGTCGCTTGAGTTAGTGAGCACAGTATCAGTGTGCTCAATGTGTAACTCGCATCTGTGGCTGAGAAGGAATGGAAAAAAAAGCTGGCATGGAGAGGGTGTAAATACATTGAGTGGTATGAGGTGATGAGAGACATTGACACAGTGAAACCTAGCCTGAAACATCACAACTGTCCCATGATTGTTGGCATTTTTTGTTGCAGTATGTCACTTGGCCTAATGTCTTCCTGAGTAATTGGTTTGTGGTTAATGAATAGAATCTCTTTTAATAGTGGGGGGAGGGGGTGGTGAGGACAATGCATCACTTCAGTACAGTACAGATGAAATTTAATCTTATGATAAAGCTATCGTAAAGTGAGTTAAAACTCCAGATATACAATCATAACATTTTACCGCATAGGAGGTCATTTATCCCATCACACCTGTGCTGGCTCCCTGAAAGAGTTCTCTACTTAATTCCATTCCTTTGTCCTTTCCCTATACCCTCTTAATTTTTTCCTATTCAAATATTTATCCACTTTCTTCTGAAAAGCTGTTATGGATTCTGCTTTCTGCGCTGTTCCTGGCAGTGCTTTCTCTATCCTGACAATCTTCTGTGTGTAAAATAAAATATAAATTCTCCTAACCTCTCCCTTCTTTGTTTTGGTGATAAATCTATGTCCTCTAGTTACTGACTAACTGACCAATGATAATAGTTTTTCCTGATTTTACCTAATCAAAACCTCAAATTCTAAACACCTCTGCTAGATATCTTCTTAATCCTCTGTGTTCTAATGAAAACGGCCCCAGTTTGTCTAGTCTCTTATAACTAAGGCCTCGAATCGCTTGTATCATTATAGTGAATCTCTTCTATAACCTCTCTGTGATCTTTGGCATCGTCCCTAAAATAAGGCACCCAAAATTGGGCTCAATATTCTAACTGCTGCCTAACCAGTGATTTCAATAGGTTTAGTATTATCCCATTGCTCTGTATTCTTAACCTCTACTAATAAAACCTAGGATGCCACGTGCTCATTTTTATGCAGCTTTATCGACTTCTCCTACTTTTAAATTATTTGTATATCTGAATCTCTAAGTGTCTTTGCACCTCTGCTCCTTACAGCACTTAACTGTATCCCCTATTTTTGTGTAGTCTGCAAATGTTGATACTGTGTCCCCATAGCCAACTGCAAATCTGTGTGTACGTGTGATAGTCCCAACACTGACCTCAGGGGGACAGCACTGTTTGCATGCCTCCATTAATTAGACTACTTTCTGTCCTTTTAATCAGTTTCACCTCATCAAACCCCTTTTCAAAATCCATCAATGCGTTATTTATGGCATTTCCTTTATTGATAATCACTGTTATTTCCTCAAAGAACTTTACTAAATTTGTCAGGCATGACTGGCCTTTTACAAATCCATGTTGGCTATCTTTAATTAACCAATGTCTTTCATAGGAGTAGGCCATTCAGCCTCTCAAGTCTGTTCCTCCATTCAATGAGATCATGGCAGATCTGTATCCTAACTCCATCCACCCACCTTGGCTCCATATCCCTTAATACCCTTGGCTAGCAAAAATCTATCTATTTCAGATTTAAAATGATTAATTGAGCTAGCATCTACTGCTTTTTATGGGAGAGTTCCACACTTCTGCCACCCTTTGCTTGTAGAAGTGTTTCCTTACTTCTCTCCTGAATGGTCTGGCTCTGATTTTAAGGTTATGTCCCCTTGTCCTCATCACCGGAAAAAGTTTTTCTTTATCTACCCTATCAATAAAATCCTAAAAACCTCAAACAAATCACCCTTAACCTTCTATATTCCAGGTAATACAAGCTTAGTTTATGTAATCTCGCCCTATAATCTAACCCCTGGAGCCCTGGTAACATTCTGGTGAATCTGTGCTGCACTCCTTCCAAGGCCAGTATATTCTCTCTAAGGTGTGGTGCCCAAAATTGTACACAATACTCCAGATGTAGTCTAGCCAGGGCTTTTACTAGCTGTAGTAACACTCCCCATTATTTTCTAGCCCTTTAGTTATAAAGGCTAACATTCCATTAGCCTTTTTGAATACTTTTTTGTGCCTGACTACATTTTAGTGATCTATGTGCATGGATCCCTAAATCTCTTTGGACCTCCACTGTTGCTAGCTTTTCACCATTTAAAAAATACTGGGATCTATCCCTTTTTGGTCCAAAATAGATGACCTCACACTTACCTGCGTTGAAATCCATCTGCACAGTTTTGCTCACTCACCTTAATCTATCAATGTCTATGTAATTTTATGCTCCCATCTACACTACTTACTATACCGTAAATCTTTATGCTATCAGCAAAACTTGGATATATGGCTCTCGATTGTATTATTTAAGTTATTAATAAATATAGTGAATAGTTGAGGCCCCAGCACAGATCCTTGTAGGACACCACTAGTCACTTCCTTCCAATTCGAGTACATGCCCATGTCTTCTACTGCCTAACCAATCACCTAACCAGATCAATAATTTCCCTTCAATTCCATGAGCTTTAATTTTAGCTAACATTCTCTTATGTGGAACCTTATCGAATGCCTTCTGGAAGTTCATATATACTACATTTTTAGACATTCCCCTGCTTAATACTTTAGTTAAATTCAGTTAGGTACGTTAGACATGACCTACCCATTACAAATCCATGTTGGCTCCAGGTGTTTACTAATTCACCCCTTATTACAGCCTCCAGAAACTTACCCACTATCAATGTTAAACTGACTGGTCGACAGCTCCTGGTTTATTCATTTTTCCTTTTTTTGAACTGAGATGTTACATTGACAACTCTCCAGCCCTCTAGTACAACTTCCATCCATATCTATAAATGTTTGAAACATTATGGTCAGAATCTCTCCTATTTGTTCTCTGATTCCCCTGAGTATTCTAGATTTTTGGAAGGTGTACAAAAAATCTTTTTACACTCTGAAATTTATACATAATGTCCAACAATAACATTTTACTGAGTATTAATATAATTTTCAACTAAAGATAACATCATGGTGCACTGAAGAACATCTAGTACTGTAATAGTATGCTTAGTCTCCTAGAAGGGAGAATGTATTCATTTATATGCACAAAGAGATGTGGCTATTTCATTTGCAATTTTCCATTAGTATTTGAATCATGGAAATCTGTATGCACACACTTTTTTTTCCTCTTTCAAATTTTATAATAGTGTAGATTTGAGCTTGTATTGTATTTTCTTCATTGGAATCTGCATTGTTGCTTAACATGGAAATTGATATTTGCTATGTAATTATTTAAATCATAGCTGAGGGAAATAAATATTAGAAGTATAAGCAGGTATGATTGCACACCATCAGTCACATTTATTTGCAAGAATTTTTCCGTTTATCAGGTTGAGAGTGCAATGGAATGATGCATCTGGGACTTTTGGCACCTAATGTCAGAATGCGGTGCTTCAAGTACACGTACAGCAGGCCAGATAAAGAGTAAATCTTCCTCTACTCTGACCTGTGTATTTTAAACTGTCCTCAGAAAACATTCCTGTAAAGAATATTGCTATTTTCCATACCAGTCATCCTTCAAATCTTTTTGAGTGAGATTGTAATTTAGTGCCACTTGGGCTGAATAGTGAGTAGTTTGTGCAGTGGAACCACACCCACAGGCAACTGGAATGAAACTGCCAAAACTCATTTAATCTTTTTCTTTGGTTGCCATTCTTCTGAACATAAAAAAACACACTGTGCGTTCTAAATTAAATTGTTAATGTACTTGGTTTAATGCAGAATATGGGTAAAATCAACCATTTCTGAACAATTGTACTTGCGACTTCAACATATTTTCTTATTAAACATAATAGTAGCATGGAATTTATTCCCCAATAAATTGTGGCCTTTTTAAGGTCTACTGTAGTAATTAGCTTGGTCACACATCCTTGTGTATTTTCATTTATTAATCAATACCAAACTAATTACTACAGTAGACCTTAAAAAGGCCACAATTTATTGGGGAATAAACTCCATGCTACTATTATGTTTAATAAGAAAATATGTTGAAGTCGCAAGTACAATTGTTCAGAAATGGTTGATTCAATAGTTAGGGGAGCAGACAGGCGTTTCTGCGGCCACAGACGTGACTCCAGGATGGTATGTTGCCTCCCTGGTTCCAGGGTCAAGGATGTCACTGAACGGCTGCAGGGCATTCTGAGGGGGGAGGGTGAACAGCCAGAGGTCGTGGTCCATATCGGTACCAACGATATAGGTAGGAAGAGGGATGAGGTCCTGTAGGCAGAGTTTAGGGAGCTAGGAAAGAGGTTAAAAAGCAGGACCTCAAAGGTAGTAATCTCCGGAGTACTACCAGTGCCACGTGCTAGTGAGTTCAGAAATAGGAACATAGAGCAGATGAATGCATGGCTGGAGAGATGGTGTAGGAGGGAGGGCTTTAGATTCCTGAGGAATTGGAACCGTTTCTGGGGGAGGTGGGACCTCTACAAGCCAGACAGGTTGCACCTCAACAGGAACGGGACCAATATTCTCACTGAAGGGTTTGCTAGTGCTGTTGGGGAGGGCTTAAACTAGCTTGGCAGAGGGATGGGAGCCTAAGTATAGGGTCAATAGGGAGGGAAGAAAAACTGGAATTGGAAAACAAAAACGTAGAAAGTAAATTGGTAGGGCAGAGGAATCAAGGGCTAGATAGTAGTCAACAAGGAGGTTTGTCTGTACTAAATGGTATATACTTCAATGCAAGGAGTATAGCGAACAAGGCAGATGAGCTGAGGGCACAGGTAGATACTTGGGACTATGATAGTATAGCTGTTAGAGACGTGGCTGAAAGAGGGGCAGGTATGGCAACTCAACATTCCTGGTTACAGGATTTTCAGACGGGATAGAGAGGGAGGTAAAAAGGGAGGGGGGGGCCGCGGTATTGATTAAAGAAGCTATTATAGTTGTGAGGAGGGATGATATGTTGGAGGGATCATCAAACAAGGCCACATGGGTCAAATTGAAAAACAAAAAAGGGGCGATCACACTGCTGGGAGTGCACTACAGACCCCCAAACAGTGAGAGGGAGATAGAAGAACAAATATGTAGACAAATTTCTGAAAAGTGCAAAAACTATAGGGCAGTAATAGTAGGGGATTTCAACTACCCCAATATTAATTGGGATAAAATTAGTGTGAAGGGTATAGAAGGTGCGGAATTCCTAAAATGCATCCAGGAGAACTTTTTTAGCCAGTATGTAGCAAGCCCAATAAGGGAGGGGGCGGTTCTGGACTTAGTTTTAGGGAATGAAGCTGGGTAGGTAGAAGGCGTATCAGTGGGGGCGCATTTTTGGTACTAGTGACCATAATTCTGTTAGATTTAAGGTAGTTATGGAAAAGGACAAGGATAGACCAGGAATACAAATTCTAAATTGGGGAAAAGCAAATTTTGCTAAGCTCAGAGGGGATTTAGCCATAGTGGACTGGAATCAGCTACTTGAAGGTAAATCAGTGTCAGAGCAGTGGGAGGCATTCAAGGATGAGATCTGGAGGGTTCAGACCAAACATGTGCCCTTAAAGAAAAAAGGTGGGACTAACAAATCTAGAGCCCCCTGGGTGTCTAGAGACATGCAGGGTAGGATAAAGAAAAAAAAGGGAGGCGTATGACAGATACTGAGGGCTAAATTGTCCTGAATCTTTAGAGGAGTACAGAAAGTGCAGGGGTGCAATTAAAAATGATATTAGGAAAGCAAAGAAAGAGCATGAAAAATTCTTGGCAAGTAAAATCAAGGAAAACCCAAAGATGTTTTATAAATATATTAAGAGTAAGAGGATAACTAAAGAAAGGGTAGGGCCTATTAGAGATCATGAGGGTAATCTGTGTGTGGAGGCGGGAGATGTCGGTAGGGTTCTTAATGAATATTTTGCGTCTGTTTTCACAAAGGAGAGGGGCAAAGCAGACATTGCTATCGGGGGAGGAGTGTGAAACATTAGATGAAATAAACATAGTGAGAGGAAATATTAAGGGGTTTAGCAGCTTTAAAAGTGGATAAATCCCCAGGCCCGGATGAAATGTATCCCAGGCTGTTAAGTGAAGCAAAAGAGGAAATAGGAGAGGCCCTGACCATCATTTTTCAATCCTCTCTGGCTTCAGGTGTGGTGCTGGAGGACTGCTAATGTGGTACCCTTGTTTAAAAAGGGAGAAAAGGATAGACCGAGTAATTATAGGCCAGTCAGCCTAAGCTCGGTGGTGGGAAAATTATTGGAAAGAATTCTGAAGGACAGGATAAATCTTCATTTAGAAAGACACGGATTAATCAGGGATAGTCAGCACGGATTTGTTAAGTGAAGGCCGTGTCTGACAAACTGGATTGAATTTTTTGAGGAGGTAACAAGAAGGGTAGATGAGGGTAGTGCATTTGATGTAGTGTATATGGACTTTAGCAAGGCTTTTGATAAGGTTCCTCATGGCAGACTGGTCATGAAGTTAAAAGCCCATGGGATCCAGGGCAAGGTGTCAAGTTGGATTCAAAACTGGCTCGGAGACAGGAAGCAGAGGGTAATGGTTGATGGGTGTTTTTGTGACTGGAAGGCTGATTCCAGTGGGGTCCCGCAGGGCTCAGTACTAGGTCCCTTGCTTTTTGTGGTATATATCAACGATCTTGACTTGAATATAGGGGTATGATTAAGAAGTTTGCAAATTATACTAAAATCGGCTGTGTGGTTGATCTTATGTTCATTAATAAATAGACATTCTTATTATGAACACAGCTAGCTTTTGCTAGACACTTTTATTGAGCACATGTGGACTAGGTACAGTATCTGTAGAGGCTTCCATCTTGACTGCTGCCTTGTGGGTAGCCTAGTGCCTCATGGGTAATGTAGTCTTAATATACATACAGCTGGGTAGTGTAGTCTTAATACATACAGCTGTATACAGCTCTACGGCTCCACCTAGTGTCCACTATAGAATGACATGTTATTGATCATTACAGTTGATACTGAAGAAGGAAGCTGTAGACTGCAGGAAGATATCAATGCATTGGTCAGGTGGGCAGAACAGTGGCAAATAGAATTCAATCTGGAGAAGTGTGAGGTAATGCATTTGGGGAGGGCTAACAAGGAAAGGAAATACACATTAAATGGTAGGACACTGAGTAGTGTAGAGGAACAAAGGGACCTTGGTGTGTATGTCCACAGATCCCTGAAGGTAGCAGGCCAAGTAGATAAGATGGTTAAGAAGGCATTCGGAATGTTTGCCTTTATTAGCCGTGGCATAGAATACATAGAATAGACTGGATAGGCTGGGTCTGTTTTCCTTGGAACAGAGAAGGCGGAGGGGAGACCTTATTGATGTGTATAAAATTATGAGGGGCATAGATAAAGTGGATAGAAAGGACCTATTTCCCTTGGCAGAGGGGTCAAAAACCAGGGGGCACAGATTTAAAGTAATTGGTGGAAGGTTTAGAGGGGATTTGAGGGGAAATTTCTTCACCCAGAGGGTCGTGGGGGTCTGCAACTCACTGCCTGAAAGGGTGGTAGATGCAGGAACCCTAACCACATTTAAAAAGTACTTGGATGTGCACTTGGGATGCTGTAACCTGCAGGGCTACAGACCAAGAGCTGAGAAGTGGGATTAGGCTGGATAGCTCTTTGTTGGCTGGCGCAGACACGATGGGCCGAAATGGCCTCTTTCCGTGCTGTAACTTTCTATGATTCTATGATGTAGTTTAGCTTAACAATAAATGGAAGGATGCACTTTTATTCATGTTCTTGTTCAGGTCTGTTTACTGTTTCATTAGTTATAAATATACCAAAATATTGTTTATACCTATATTCAGAAGTCATTTTTGTGTGAGGCTAACCAGAGCAAGTAAATGCTGGATTTAAATTATTTTCATCACGTTCTAAACTTGGGATATAGTTCAAAACATGCACTCATTAATTTTTAATTCTGAGCCTTTTCGTTTCATTCAAACTTGTCTTCAATCTTTGCATGCTTTTAAGGTGAACTGCATGTGCTTGATAAATTACTGTTCTGTGAATTTCATAGGTTTTATGTGTTTAATTTTAGCTAATTTAAAAAGCATGCTTATTTCGTCAGACACTTAATTGTGGAGATTTTGGTTCATCCCAATGGTTCGCTGTTTATCACTGATGGAATTAATTTGTTAGTGTTTACCATCCACTTCATCATTATGTGCTATACTCTTCTTCAGGAGTTTAGTTTTGTTATGTTAATGAAAACAGCAGTATTACTATGAAGTAAGTTAATACAGCTCTTCTGAACTCATGATTTAGTGATCTGACATGGATTGTTAACTTGGTACGGCTTGTCCAACAATAGATTGTGCTCCTGGACTATCCTGAGGAAAAGGCTGATTCTTCAGGAAATGCCTGTTGTGATTTATATTATTTATTGTACATCTCATAGGTCCTGATTTCAAGGTTCTTTCAAAATTATATACACGGTGTAGTTTTATGATGAGCAATTGGACATAAGCAGCAGTTGTGCCTTATCTTGAAGTTTTAATTCAAGCATTTGACTTTATAATGAAAACCAAATATGCACTTTGTTAATATTTAGTTTATAATAATGCTCCCGTGTTTACGGTGTCAAGGCAAGGAAGAGATACCCCATGAGTTGTGAATCGCCACACATTGCTGAGTTATTGACACACTAATAATGGCGTACGCATTGAACTCACCGTTATTTTGCCAGCAAATTCTGGCCCATTAACATAGTTAAAGATGTGAGGACGTTAGCCTCGCAAAAACAGGATCTCGCCGTCAACCTCTCTGAGAGTGTTAAGAAATTGCTACATTTGCGCATTAATTACCAATTAAACTTATTGCAGAAAGTTAGGACTGGAACTTAACATCAAAAGGACCCTTTTAATGACGAGATTTATGTTCCTGCAATGCCACTCAACCTCTCCAGCCTAGGACGGGAATAATTGAAACTGTGTAGTCTCATTTCTGCAGGTAGAAAATTGTTCTTGGAGATTAAACATTTTTTTGTTTCCTTTCTGTCTGTCTCTCTCTCTCTCTCGCTCTCTCTCTCTCTCAATCCAATCTTTCTTTCCCTCTATATTTCTCTTTCTGTACCTGATTTGACTCTAATTCACCCTATTTCAATCTCCATCGTTTTTCTTTCACAATCCTTAAATCCCATTGGTTAAAGAGATACACTTTTGGGGCCATCGATCACCAAGGTCCCAGATGTCCTGTTGCCCCATTATCAGCTTCCATTCCCACCAATTTGTTGCCCAAAATTCTCTTGAGCTGAAGGGTGAGGGAGAAACTCTAACTAAAGGGGCATTTTCTGCTCCAGCAATTTCTGAGCCAATACCTTTGAAATGTTTTCTTCCTCTCTTTGCTGGCAGCCATTGCCCAAAAGGCAATTCTTCTACAGGCTATTTAGGGAGAGTGCATAGTAGCCAATATTGACGCTGTCCTCACTGCACTTTTTGGTGGAGCTGAGGGCAACTAACAACAGATTTCATTTCTGTAGCGCCTTTAACATAGAAAAATGTTACAATGCACTTCAAAGAAGCGTAAGGGAGACAAAAGCACTGAGCTAAAGAAGGGCTGGGAGGATGACCACCTGTGAGCTAGTTTTCAGTCAAAGCCAGGATGTCAATACAATCATCTGCAATAAAGTCATGGACATCAGGGACTTTGCCCGCGAGTAAACAGCTATCTTGGAGAGAAATGCAAAGAGGGCTGGTGATAGTTGACTTGCCAGCAGAGTCAAAGAAGACAATGGCCTGTTTGGGATGCACCTTGCCTGAGCTTACCTAACATGACTCAAATTTAGGACCCTATGATAGGCATGGCTTAGCACCATGCATTGCATTTATCCACTTTTCTATAAGGGAAGCTCTCAGAGATGGGTACATTTTTCTACTGCTACCATAGGTATTTGCTGGTGTTTCTTGGCACCATCCTCCATCCTTCATTTGTGAGGATGAGTCCAGGCAATGAACATGTCTGATTCTGTTATAATTACATGAATGGAACTGCACTTCCCTGAGGCAATGTTGATTTTACAAAGAAATTAGTGTTTTTATTGTAGTTTACTCCATTTTTGTACAGCAGCCAAGCTTCCTTAACATTTAAGCTAAGCCATTTTATTTTTGACTGTAAAGTGTAACTCTTTCAGAGAGTTAAGAAGTAGAACTTTTCTGAATTTGAACTTGTTTTTGCAGTAAAGTTGTACCATGCAGCTGGAAGGTTTAAACTGCTGCACAAAACTTAAGCTGGGAGATGGGAAATACTTCATCAGACACTATAAACAGCGTCTTGTTGTAGCTGTTGAAAAACACTAATTCATTGTATTTACTGTTGGAAGTGGAAACTTCAGTATGGATATCAAATAATCATCTAACTCTCCTACATTTTGTATACATAAATAACTAGTTACTTGTATCATTCTTACGCAAAATAAAAGCATCCTTTTTTTAGCTCAATGTCCGACTTTTTAATGAATAGGAAGGAGGCTCGAGTTTGAATCTTAACATCAAATGGTCATTCAGACTTGACTGCGATCTATGGGTGAATTGCCCTAGTTCTTGGACAGGCTGCTAAGCAGAGAACCTTGTGGTGGAGCACACCAATTGTAACTTTGTCAGAAAGACCTACCTATCTGCTGAGTATGCATTCTCTAAAAGTTAATTAGAACCTCTTGCCACAAATGCTCTACCCTCCCGTTGAAGGAAAACCACATGTTCGAAGGTAATAAAGTTGAAGGATCATACTTTTAAAAAGCTTACCAACCAGCAGACTGTCAGTTGGTACAATTCATTTTTTCACATGAATGAATTACCAGGAAAAGTATAAATATCTTTTTTTCCCAAAAATATGTATATTTCTTTCTATTTCTTTAACTTGAAGTATGCATAGTCCTTTATCTTGGAGAATAGTGAGATTTTGGACGACTCTGCGTGACCTTTTATATTCAGCAATTGGCCAGCATGCACTCCAATATAAGTGGGGCAAATTTTTCTTTTTTCTTCTGTGCCCAGGAATGGAACACTCTGGGCGTGAGAATGCGATCTTTTGTGCCAAAGCAGCTGTCTGGAATGCATGAAAAGCGCTGATTTGTTATAATGTGCAGCAACTGTGGTGTGAAATGGGCTGTGCATGAGAAGACCTTTCTCGTGTTGGGTTCTTAACTAACTTGCTGCCAGTAGCTGCTGAGGTTGTTTATATCTATTTCAATGTTTCCTTGATGTTTAGCTTTTTACTTGATGTTTTCAAAGGATATTTCATTGTGTGCTTTCCTTATACAACCTACAGATACAAAGCACACAATGAAATATCCTTTGAAAACAGGCACAGATAGCAGACAAGGCCCAACTTTAAGAAGCCCTCTGTTGAGTTACTTCTTGGGAAGCAACTAAGCAGGTAATCAAGTAAAAAGCTAAACATCAAGCTGCTTTGGTACCTTAATGCATCACTTTGGACCTGTCCTTGGGCCACCACCCTCCTTTGTGGACTGGGTACATACTTGGACATGTGTAAAGAAACCTGCATGCAGAAACTATGATTTGCCAAAGAGGAACACTCCACAGCTGTGCCAGTCAAGATAACCACTGCCTTGAACTTGCTGCCAGAGACCTTCCTAGCAACAGCAGGACATATTTGAAAATCTTTCAAACTGCAGTGCACAGTTGCATCATAAAAGTTACAGATTCACTCTGTTCATCCATTTCCCACGGGAAACACGCAGTAACACAACTTTGTTCTGCAAAAGGCCCTTGTTATGGGACAGGGCCTTTTGCAGGTACAGCAGGTGATCAGGAAGGCCAATGGAATCTTGGCTTTTATTGCAAGGGGGATGGAGTATAAAAGCAGGGAAGTCTTGCTTCAGTTATACAGGGTATTGGTGAGGCCACACCTGGAATACTGCGTACAGTTTTGGTTTCCATATTTAAGAAAAGATATACTTGCTCTCGAGGCAGTTCAGAGAAGGTTCACTTGGTTGATTCCGGAGATGAAGGGGTTGACTTATGAGGAAAGGTTGAGTAGGTTGGGCCTCTACTCATTGGAATTCAGAAGAATGAGAGGCGATCTTATCAAAACATATAAGATTGTGAGGGGGCTTGATCGGGTGGATGCGGTGAGGATGTTTCCACTGATGGGTGAGACTAGAACTAGGGGGCATAATCTTAGAATAAGGGGCTGCCCTTTCAAAACTGAGATGAGGAGAAACTTCTTCACTCAGAGGGTAGTAAATCTATGGAATTTGCTACCTCAGAGCTGTGGAAGCTGCGACATTAAATAAATTTAAAACGGAGATAGACAGTTTCCTAGCTGATAAGGGAATTAGGGGTTACGGGGAGCGGGCAGGGAAGTGGACGTGAGTCTAGGTTTGGATCAGCCATGATCCTATTGAATGACGGAGCAGGCCCGAGGGGCCGTATGGCCTACTCCTGCTCCTACTTCTTTTGTTCTTATGTTCTTAGGTAGGAAAAGAGAGGCAGCTGCAACTAGTGACAGACGACAAACCTGACCAAGACTCAGAAAATACATCTGTACAACGAATTCGTCACTCAGCAAGAACTTAAGTGCTTGAAACTTCCAATGCACAAGTCAACTGAGTAGGTGCCCTATCCCCATACCTAAATAAACTATTGCTACCAGTGACCAGCGTCGGGACCTATGAATGCAAAAGCATTTCTCTCCATCCCAACTGAAGTATGACGCATGACAATTCCAGTTAGGCCAAATTTTTATCTAGGTGTTTCTCCTTTGTGATTGTGTAAGACCATGCCTTTTATATCATAACTGTAGGCTCCTTCTAATTGTTTTCCCAGTGGGAGAAGGAAGTAAGATAGATGGTTGCTGGCTGTCAGTGTCTGTCTCTATGGGTGACTGTGATCTATGCCCTACAAAGTTAGGTGCCACGGGTCTTGATGTCATAGCTGCCCCAGCCTATATGCTATTGGACACGTGCAGTTTTTTGGGTTGGGTGGCTGGGTGCTATGGATGTTCATGTCACAATTAGAACATCTCCATCATCCATACCAGTGCCTGCCATTCAAATGATACTGGACACTCCCTCATAATGAGCAGAGAAATATGTGGATCACACCGGTTTTGGGAGCCTTGCTTTACAGCTGTTATAATCTAATTTCCCAGACAAGACCGCCCCAATCAAAGTATTCATCCCTCTGAACTGGGAGTAATTTTGAAGGAGAATGGTGCCTTTGAAATGCAGGATGATGTTGGAGGGGAGAGTACATCTGTGAATTGGGGGAGGGGGAGAAGACTGTGGGGTCGATTTCCAGTGTGCCGTGAGGTGGGCTTTTAGGCGTGCGGGGGGCTAAAATCCCGAATTCGGGGGTCCCGACACCATCCCGCCCAAAACCCGCCTCCATGTAAGTTTCAAAGGAGGTGGGTACCCGCCCCGCACTGGGACCCGCCGACCCGAGGCGGGAAAGGATTAGTGCCAATTAACTGCCTGTTAACAGGTAGTAAACAAGCAGTTTTCAGCCTAATCCCTATGTTGAAGGTTGTCGTGTGGGATTCCCGACGGCTCCAAACCACGCCAGGTTAGAGGAGTCGGGCCGTCGGATTGAAGGGCTTGGAGGGGTCGAGATGTCGTCGTTCAGGTGAGTGATGGGTGCATGAGTGCAAAGGTAAGTGTGTTTGGTGTGTCTAAAGTGTGTAAAGAAATTTAAATTACCTGTACTTACCTTTTCAGCCTTCCTTCCTCTAGGTTTCGGGAGTCCATCATTCAGCCGGCACAGAAAGCAGAATGGCCACAAACTGTCAAAAGTGACAGCCTGCAGCTTTCAGTGCCGGCGACATTTCTAACTGAGTCTGCGTAGAAGGACTCAGGTTAGAAGTAAGACTGTCAGTGTTTGACAGCTTCAAACAGCTGTGAAACACTGATATTTCATCTGTCAACACGTCTTGACAGATGAAATTTCAGTCTGTGATGTCACCTGTTGCCGGGCGGCCCTTAATTGGCCTGCTGAGCCCGCTGAGCGGGCTCAACAAGGTCAATCAAGTGAAAATCGCGTGGATTGGCCGCATCTCGATGGAGGCGGGACTAAAACCCGAAAGTTGTAGTCCCGCCTCCTTCCCGACTGCTGAATGAAAATCCAGCCCTGTGTCTTTTGTGAACTGGGGGAAGTGGGTTACGGGGGAAAATGTCATTGGGAGGAGTTGGAGGGAGAGACTGTCACTGAACTATGCGGGGGGGGGGGTGGGGGGGCAGTTGACTGGAGAGTGACTGTTCAGATAGCTTTGGAGAAATGATGGCTTGATTTGATTTTATTTGTCAGATTTTTAATTTAAAAATATCAATTGGCTTAGATTTGGAAAGGACTGGCAAATTAATATGCCTGTTTATAGCATTTTCAAGAGAGATAGGAAGGAGGAACGGGAGGGGTGGGTGGGGTGATTATTGTTAATAAAAGATTCTATCAAGATAGAATGAAAGGATGTCCTGGGGTTGTACTAAGACAGTATCCATAAGCACAGAAACAGGAGGGGAAGTGGTACAATTCTTGGTGTGCATTATAGGCCAGATAGAGGTGGAGAACAACAGACATTTCAGAGAGATATGCAAGAACAACAGGGCAACAATACGTGATTTTAACTATGCCAAGATAGATTGGAGTAAAGGAAATACATGTGGTCAAACTTGGAATTGCTTTTTAGAATGCATCCAAAACTGCTTCCTATATCAGTATGTTTCTAGTCCAGTGTCTGCCTGGATTATGTGTTCAAGTCTCTGGAGCGGGACGTGAACCCTCAACCTTGTGACTCAGAGGCAAGAGTGCTACCAACCGAGCCACGACTGACACTGAAAATAAACCGTGCAAGACTTCCTAGAGGAGGTTGTTAGTCTTCCACTCTGTTGTGGTGTCAAATTGGTTTTCAAAAAAGTACACAAGGGTCCCTTGGGAGCCCCGGAATGCTTGCTAAGCTTATCTGGAGTTATTTTAAATGTTTAGGGAGTGTGGACACTGCTGCCCACACACTCTAAACGTTTAAACTTTAACTGCCAGAAGTTCAATCCAGACAGTATAAATGGGCTACTGTTTCACTGGAACTGGTAACTGCAGTATCAATGCAGCTTTCATCTATACCCCTCCAGAATCTTGAAAATTTTGATAAGGTCTCCCCTGAGCCTACTTTTCTCCTGTGTAAACATTCCTAGCTTCCTTAATCTCTTCTTGTAGTTCAATTGCCAAACTCACAATATCACTTTAGTTGCCCTCCCTTGTCTCCAGGTGGCCCAAATTGAGTCAAGGTGAGATAAATGTGTTCTCCATACATGATCAGTGTTACCCCTGGGCCTTAAATTTTGTTCCTTTCACCCCAAGATCATCTTTGCCATCTTTACAGCTGTCTCATGTGATGTTGCTGTTTTCAACAAACTCTCTACCAGTGTTTCCAAATTCCTGAACAATAACTTGCATTTATATAATGTTTTTAATGTCAATAGGTACTTCATAGAGGCAAAAGGAAAACTGACAAAAGAGATATTAGATGGGGTGATCAAAAGATTGGGTTATAAAGAGAATCTTAAAGGAGGAGAGGGAGATAGAGAGGTGGAGAGGTTTTGGGAGGGAATTCTAGAGAGTGGTATCTAGGCAGATAAAAGCTATGGCGGGGGGAGGGGGGGGGGGGGAAAGAATGGGGGCAGGGTAAATAAAAACAATCCGAAAGAGCAACTAGAGAAAGTAGAAATCGATGGAGTAAATGTGTATATATAAAAGGTAATTTAGTAAAATGGATAAAATCTGGAAGGAATCAAGGGAGTAGAGAAGGAAAATCAAATTGACTAGTTATAACAAGGAAAAAAGATTGAGATAAAGGAATGAAGTGTTAGTTTGGACAAAAAGAATCAAGGGAAAAGGAAGCAGGTTTAAATATGAGCAAACAAACAAAGGAAAATGCTTGTATTGCAATGCTCAAGAGTATGGGAAATAAACTACAGGAATTAGAAGCAATTGTGTCACAGGAAGATGTAGGTTTAATAACACTGAGAAACTAGGCTACAAATTGAGCAGCAGTGGAAAATAAACATACTGGGTTATAATATTTTTAGGAGTGACAAAGGTAATAAGGGAAGAGGAATGGCAGTACTGATGAAGGAAATATGTACTGTAGAGAGAACTGCTGTGCACAGAAAAAAAGATTTAAACGCAGTCAATATGGTTAGAAATCCAAGATTTAAAAAAAGGGATTATTACATTGGTGGGGTTATACTACAGACCCCTAATTGTTGGAGGGAAATGGAAGTGGAAATCTGTAGACAGATCATGGAGAGGAATAGGAATAACAAAATTACTGTTCTGGGAGATTTTAATTACTATTCATTGATTTGGATGGTGGGGAGGGGGGGATAAACAGAGAAAAGGGGATGGAATCCCTAAAATGTGCGCAGGACTGCTTCCTTAAGCAGTATGTTCATATGCGTACAAGGGGGAAGTGTTGCTAGATTTAGTTAGAGTAACCAAATAGATCAGGTAGATGATTTAAATGTGAGTAAGCACCTTGGGAGTAGTAACCATGCGGTTCAAGGTCCAAAAAGAAAGGGAAAAGGTTAGTACAAAAACTAGGGCACCAGATTGGAATAAGGTAAATTTTAGAAAGATGAGTAAACTAGTTGAGGTGAGTGAAAAATAGAAATTGGCACATAGGACTGTAGGTCAACAATGGGATATTTTTAAAAAGGATATTGCAAAGTTACAGAATAAATATCTACCATTTTCTTTTGTAAAAAGAGACTTCTTCATGTTTCAGAATGTTGTGAATAACTCGAGTTTAGAGATGGCATATGGGGGCCTGTTGATAGGATTAAAAGTAAGAAAGAATATGAGAACATAAGAAAAAAGGTTACGAAAGCAATAGGGAAAGCAAGGAAATACACATTCAAATGAAGACTTGGAAAAATTGGGCCTGTTTTTGTTGGAACAGAGGAAATTACAAGGTGATTTGATAGAAGTTTATAAAATTACGAAGAGTAGATAGAAAGAGATTGTTTCCACTGATTAAGGGGTCTTGAGGAAGAGAAGGGGACGAATGATAGATCATTGGGGTACTTCCACAGAGCTGGTTAATTGAGGAAAGGCTTTAGAGGAGGATTGCATTGTCCACTGTGTCGAAGACTGCAGAGAGGTTGAGGAGGACGAGGAGGGAAATTGCACCACTGTCGCAGTAATGGATGTAAAGTCTGTGTGTTCTAGTTGTAATTAATAACACACAGGCTACAAGATTAAAGTTCAACAGGTCTTTACTGGTTGGAGGTCAGGACTATCTGAAATACATCTTACTACACAGTGCTTATATACCGGTGGTCACCACCGGTATTACGTATACAGCAGCCAGAGAAAGTAGTACATCTCTTAAGGGAACTTAAGCCTGGGTTACATACACCACAATCCTCCCTTTTTAGCTTAATAGTCATATCCCCATTTAACATAACATCATAACATATATACATATATAACTTCAGGTATAAACAGTTCAAAGGTTCAGTCTCTCAGGAGGCCTTCTGATTCGGTCTGGATAACGCCTTTCAGTGGTCTCTGATTCTTGTTGCTGAGGTGACTCTGCTTGTTGGTTCCCTATGTATTGGACATCATCATCAGGTACAGTCCCTGCCGAGGTAGATGCTTCAGGTTCATTAACGTCTTCCACAGTTGTCTCTGTCGCAACCATGGGTTCGACTCTTGCTCTTGATTCTACCAATTGATCCGCATGACGCCTTATCACATTGTTACCAATATCTACTGTGTATATCAGAGGTCCTTGTCTGGCCCGAATTGTTCCGGGCTGCCATTTTTCGTTTCCATAGCCCCTTGCCAACACTGGTTGTCCTACTTCGAAACTTCGCGTGGACTTGTTATTAATATGCCGGAACTGTTTGTTTTCCACTTCCCTCCGCACATTTGGTTTTAACAAGTCCAACCTGGACCGCAACCTCCTGTTATAAAACATCATGGCAGGACTTTGGTTAGTCACTGCATGAGCGGCGTTTCGATACGCCATTAGGAAATTGTCCACCTTGTGCTGTAGCGGAATCTGATCATCGTTCATGGCCTTTATTGCCTTTTTGAATGTTTGGACAAATCTCTTGGCCAACCCGTTTGTCGCCGGGTGATATGGGGCAGAGGTATAATGTTTCACCCCATTCTTCTTTAAGAATTTTTGGAATTCTTCTGACATGAACTGTGGTCCGTTGTCCGAACAGATCTGTTCTGGCAATCCGTTCCTTGCGAATATTGTTCTTAACACCGCAATTGTCTTTTCTGAAGTAGTGGTATTCATCTTTATCACTTCTGGCCATTTGGAATGTGCGTCCACCGCAATTAGGAACATGGAGTCCATGAATGGACCAGCAAAGTCAATATGTACGCGTTGCCATGGGGCTGAAGGCCATTCCCATGGGTGTAGTGGTGCGATCGGAGGTGCATTTTGCACTTTTTGGCACCCAGCGCAGCTTTTCATCAACTCCTTTATCTGTTGGTCAATACCCGGCCACCATACATAAGCCCTAGCAAGACTTTTCATCTTAACTCCCCCCAGATGACCTTCATGCAGTTCTTTTAGAACTCTTTCCCTTAACTTGGGAGGAATAATCACTCTTGTCCCGTACATCAAAGTACCATGGCAGACGGACAGCTGGTCTCGCCTTGCCGAGAATGCCAGTAACAGAGGATCACCACGTGTTGGCCATCCTTTCACTGTCACCTCGTAGACTCTGGACAGTGTCGGGTCGTTCCTGGTTTCTCTTTCAATACTTGCATTGGTGACTGGTAAACACTCGATGATGGTCGAATGAAATAACTCAACAGGGTCAACTTTCGTCGTTTCTTCTTCTTCAGGTAGTGGCAGGCGCGACAGCCCATCAGCATTGCCATGCTGCTTCGTACCTTTGAATTCTATTTGATATTGATGTGCCCCTAGGAAAAGGGACCATCTCTGGAGACGCTGTGCTGTCATCACTGAAACACCCTTCTTAGGGTTAAAAATGGATACCAACGGCTGATGGTCTGTCAGAAGTGTGAATTTTTGGCCCTGCAGGTAATGATTAAACTTCTTCACTCCCCATACAAGGCTGAGAGCCTCCCTATCGATCTGCACATAGTTGCGCTCAGCGGAGGTCAATGATCTGGATGCAAACGCAACTGGCCTTTCCGTGCCATTTGGCAACTTGTGTGAGAGTACTGCCCCAATACCATATGGAGAAGCATCACAAGCCAACCGAATAGGCAGTGTCGGGTTAAAGTGAGCCAACACTTCCTCTGAGGTGATCAATTCTTTGCTTTTGCGAAATGCCTTCTTACAGTTTTCGCTCCATTCCCATGGTACCCCCTTCTGTAAAAGAGCGTTTAGCGGGTGCAGTACCGTGGATAGATTTGGTAGAAATTTATGGTAATAGTTAATCAATCCTAGAAACGACCTCAACTGAGAGACATTATCCGGAGCGGGAGCCTTTACAACTGCCTCTATCTTGTCAGGAGACTTATGAAGCCCCTCCCGGTCAATGACATGACCACAGTACGAGATCCGCTTCTGGAAGAACTCGCATTTCTGCCGATTAACTCTAAGTCCATACTCTTTCAGTCTGTTGAGCACCAGTTCCAAGTTTGCGAGGTGTTCTTCATCACCATCACCTGTAATCAGAATATTGTCCAGGTAACATTGTGTGCCTGGAATTCCCTGTAATACCTGCTCCATGGCCCTCTGCCAAATTGCTGGAGCCGATGCCACTCCAAAAACCAGTCTATTGTACCGGTACAAACCTCGATGCGTGTTGATCGTGAGGTATTGGCGTGACTCTTCTTCAACCTCCATCTGCAAGTACGCCTGTGCCAGGTCTATCTTGGTGAAGTGTTTCCCTCCAGACAACGAAGCAAAAATATCCTCAATCCGCGGAAGCGGATACTGCACCGTGTGAAGCACCGGATTAACGGTGATTTTGAAATCTCCACAGATGCAAACCTTCCCTGGTTCTCCTGGCTTGTTGCTCGAAGGACGTTTCATAACGGGAACAATGGGCGTAGCCCACTCACTCCAATCTACCTTAGACAGTACACCTGAACGTTCTAGCGCTTCCAGTTCCGCTTCTACAGTAGGTCGTATTGCATAGGGTACCGGTCTGGCTTTAAAAAATTTTGGTTGTGCATGTTCATCAATCTTGATGTTTGCCGTAATTCCTCTCAGTGTTCCCAGTCCCTGCTGGAACACCTCTTTAGCATCATCCAATATTCTGGACAATCGTTTAGGTTTGACATCTGTTTCCCCGGAATCTACCGTTAGTGCCTTCAAGGAGTGCCAGTCCATATTCATTTTCCTAATCCACTCCCGTCCCAGTAGTGGTGGACCTCCTTCAGGTAGCACATATAAGTCCATTACTTGGCTTTCTTCGCCCTTGTGGACCACTTTTACCTCTATCTTTCCGACGGGGTACACTCTTTGCCCCGTGTAGGTTTTCAATATAATCTCCGTATCCCGTAGGGGAATATGTTGGAATAACCTTTTGTAATCTTTCTTATTCATGACCGTCAATGCCGATCCAGTGTCCAATTCCATCTTTACTTGGACTCCTGCTATCTGAAGGGTGACCCTGTGGTAAACCACTGTCATACCTGTCTGTGTCTGTATGTGTATTCCACTAGGTACAGGTCTGGACATGCCTCGGCTGACTCCTCCCACTATTCCAGGTATATAAGTGACTACCTCCCAGTCCCTTAGTATTCTGGACGGGTCGACCACTCGAGACAAGACCTTCATTCTTTAGTTAATAAAAGCCTGATTGTTACTCGCTCAACTTCAGTCTTTTGAGTAATTGATGGCGCATCAGACCCAAATTGTCTGGAGATCTGCATCCTTACCAACGTTGTGTACTCTTAAGCTACCCAGTTCATTACTGCTAGCGTCTGAATCTGACTTCTGTTCGGTCGAACTGTTCTTTGTCACCTTGTGTACCTTTATGTATTTTCCTTGCGGTGACTTTTTGTTGCTGGTCTTCTTTCCTGACCGGCATACTTTAGCTATGTGGCCAAGCCTGCCACACGTTCTGCATTCTTGGTTTTTAAACCAACACTGGTTCTGATCGTGCGTTGTCTTTCCGCAACGATAACATTTTACAGTACTCAAACCCAATTTATTTGTACTGAGTTCCGGTGACCGTAGCTGCGTTACTGCCGTGCCTCTCGCTGCGGCTTCGTGTGCTGCTGCCATAGTGACCGCTTTCTCAAGCGTCAGCTCATTCTCCTCGAGCAATCGCTTTTGTGTATCTTCTTTTAATAAACCACACACAAATTTATCTCGTAGCGCCTCTGTCAATCTCGTTCCGAATTGACAGTACTTTGCTAGCTTACGCAATTCCATTAAACATTCAGCATTGCTTTCATCCTTCAGCTGCCTTCTGCTGCAAAATTTAAATCGTTCCGCTAGCATCAGCGGCGTGGGGTTTAGGTGATTTTTCAGGACAGTAACGATCTCCTCGAACGTCTTATCCGCCGGTTCATCTGGTGATACAAGGTGTTTCAATTGCCCGTATGTCTTCGCACCCATTAAGTTTAATAATGTTAGTGCTTTCTCTGCATCTGGGATTTTATTTGCTTTACAATAATTTTGTATGCGTTCTACATACATAGCCCAATCTTCGATGTCGCTATCAAAGGTATTAATGTTCCCATGTTTAGGCATCGTTGCAATTTAATTTCTTTTTATTTTTATCCAAGATGGCGGCTTCCGCGCTCTTTTCTTCGTCCTCCGCCTACAAAATGGCGGTTTTCCCGCGCTTGGCGGTCTTCACCCTTCCCCCGACGCTGTCTCTGCTTCACCGCGGCTCTCGCGCCTTCAGTTGCCCCCAGACGCTGCGCCTTTTTAGCCCGAATGCGGCCCAGCCCTTATCACCAGCCGCGATCGATGTCCCCGCGCTGCGCCTTTCGGCCCGAATGCGGCCCGGCCCTTATCTCCGGTCGCGATCGATCTCACCGCCCTTATTCCTCCGTCTTCCCTCCCCGTCTGTACAGCCAACGTGGCCGATTTTCTGGTCGCGTCGCTGCCCGGCTTACCCACTACCGAGGTAGAAAGAAGATAGCTGACAGCCGCTGATGGAGGCTTCGAGTTCAGGGTGTCTTCTGCACTCTGGTTTCTCGATGTCTGCCGCGCGACGTGTCTTCCAGCAGGGTGATGAGGGTGGAAACCTCTCTTCGACGTCCGTTCAGTGGACGAAGCCGCCGTGGATATAACTGCCGCAGGGTAAGAATCTGACTCGTCGCCACTGTAAAGTCTGTGTGTTCTAGTTGTAATTAATAACACACAGGCTACAAGATTAAAGTTCAACAGGTCTTTACTGGTTGGAGGTCAGGACTATCTGAAATACATCTTACTACACAGTGCTTATATACCGGTGGTCACCACCGGTATTACGTATACAGCAGCCAGAGAAAGTAGTACATCTCTTAAGGTGGAACAGGCTTAAGTTCTCTTAAGGTGGAACAGGTTACATACACCACAATGGAGAATATAATTTATGACTGGTTAGAGTTGTTTCAGTGCTGTGGGAGGGACAGAAACCTGGTTGGAGAGATTTAAACGGGGAGTTGTCGTCGAGATGGGTGTGGATTTTGAAGATGACAACATGTTTAAGGATTTTAGAGAGGAAAGAGAGGTTGGAGATGAGGGAGGAGTTTGCTAGGAGATAGGAGTCCAGAGTGGGTTTTTGAAGATGAGGGTAATGATGGCAGTTTTGAAAGGAAAGGAAGGAATCTATTTATATAATAAGCTAGCATGGGGTCAGGAAGGGAAGCTGAGTGGTCAGCAGTTTAGTGGGATTAGGGTTGAGGAAGTAGGAGAATATCAAGAATGAGATGAGCTTGGAAAAGGCCTGGGGTGGGGGAGATGGGAGAGAAACTAAATAAAAGGGGTTTAGATCTAAGGGATGGGGGTGTGCACTAAGGGGAGATTTGGCAAGGGGAAGCAGCATAAGCAGCTGAATGAATTGTCTCTAGTTTTTTTAAAAATTTATTCATTCACGGGATGAGGGTGGCAGCGGCAAGGCCAGCGTTTATTGTCCATCCCGAATTGCCCTAGAGAAGGAGGTGGTGAACCACCTTATACAACTGAGTGGCTTGCTAGGCCATTTCAGAGGGCAGTTAAGAGTCAACCACATTACTGGTCCTTCCCAGACCGGGTAAGGACGGCAGATTTCCTTCCCTAAAGGACATTAGTGAACCAGATGGGTTTTTACAACAATCCGGTAGTTTCATGATCACCAGATTTATTTATTAACTGAATTTAAATTCCGCAGCTGCCATGGTGGGATTTGAACTCGTGTCTCGCGAGATTATTAGTCCGAGCCTCTGGATTACTAGTCTAGTGACATAACCACTATGCTACCATACCCAAGGTTGATGATATTAAAGGAAAACTTCTTCCAGGTGCTTGCTTTTGCTTTTATTTGCTTCACTTAAAATGTATTTTAACATGAACATGGCAATTTTTGCATTTTAGCTTTTTATTTTTGGCTATGCAAACAGCTTTGCTAGCAAAAATTTTTATGAAGATATAGTTTTGTCTTCCAGTTACCTCTACAGTGTTCTGCTGTAGTCATTTTGAGCTCCAGTGACATCAAGCATTTGTTGGTGAAATGAGCTCTACATAAATGGAGAACTTTGCTCAAGACAACAGATACTTATATTTTTATATTTAGAATGTAATATGATGGTTTCTGTGTTCTTGGGGCAATGGAAATGTCAACTGTGGAAAGCAATCAGCCAGCATTGAATATCAGAAATTTAACTATAGATGCTTAAATGATAATTTATGGGCCAGTAAAACTTTTTTGAAGAGAAATTCCTTTCAAGCGATGACTTAAGTTGTGTACAGCCAACAACAGGGACGGCTACATGGGCTCGAAGGAATGGGCTTGATGGGGCTTTTTCTTGTTTTAAGATTTCCTAGGTTCTCAATGCTAGGTTATTTTCTTGTGTTATCCAGGTGGTACAATTTAGCTATCGATTAATGTAAAGTGTGTTCCTTTTTAGTCATAAGTTCACATTCATTTAGAGTTTCTAGACAGTGGTGTTTTTATAGTCTGTTCTGTAGTCTCTTATGAAATTTCACTTGGGTACTGGTGTGATCATCAAAGCATCTTAGCCAAGGAAAAGGACTGATGGTACAGTTGAGATGGTCCTACCAGAATAGGCAGACAAATCAATCAGCAGATGAGTTTGAGGAGATTTTGATGAGGAAGGTGCCCGAGGGCATAGGAGGAAATAGACAAGGAAAATCTATGAAGGAGAAATAGGAGGGGTGGTAGAGAGTAAAGTATTTGAATGTGAAGGAGGAGCTGGACCGCAAGATGCCACGTTTGAATCTCACGCTGAGCACTACAGTCATAAAATTATATTTGCAGCTGCCAAACTCACTGTTGTAAAACTGTGAATAAAATCAGATAGCTACTCTATGCAAACATCGTGTTTTGAATTGCTCCTTTTAAAAAGGGACTCAAGAGATTTAAACTTGTCAATCTACTCTGGAAGCACTTATAAATAACTGCCGTTTGAATTGGTACAGCTTCATTAAAGTTGTAGTTTGAAAATGAATGAGTGCTGGTGAACGTACTAATTCAGCCCACTCAATATTCAGGAAGCATATTTTGTTGCATTTTCAAACATGGGGGTTGTGTGATATCTGTGTTTGAGATTAGAGTACACGTTTTGTCTTGTTTAGAATATACTGTTAAATCCCAAAGTGGCTACTGTGTCTGTGGTTTTGGTTTTTGGTTTCCGTGACTTTGGTTTATTTTTAATGACCAAAAATAAAGCTTCAGGCTATTTGGTATTTTTTGCTTACCGTTCTTGTTCCATGATTTATATTGCTGATAGGATAGAAGATGGGTTGCTCATTATCACCAAACAAACAAGGTTTGCACCAAAAAGCTAAATTCAATAGGAGTGATGTACAGATCTTCTGAGCCACTGTTCATAATGAGCTGGAGGTTAGACACTGTTGCAAATGGGACAAGGAGCACAGCTTCAGTAAATGATTGAGAAGAAGTTCGTAAGCGATCTCCCCAAAGATGGTGAAATACATTAATTTTCCAGGAATTCATCCAAAAATATAATGGCCTGGATTTTGCATAGATAATAACGGTGAGGCTAACCGCACTCACCATTATAACGGAGTAAATTGGACAGCAACCTCTGGCGACCGCACATGTGCGGTTAAACACAGAAATCCGGAAGTTGCTGCCAGAGAGAGATACCCTGCTCCTCCATAGAGTGCACTGTAACAGTCCTCACCGATAGACTCGGGACTGAAATCAATGTATGGGTGTGAACTTGGGGTACTTACCCACTAGTTCCCCACTAAAGATGCCAGAAAAAGTTAGGGCTGGTGCATTCAGGGGTAAGTGAATTTTTAACAGCGTGATAAGTGATGATTACTGCCAAACAACCTTTCTGGCCCTGAAAATGTAATTTTACAAATGTGGAGTCGCATTCCTTCAGAAGTTAATTAGTGTTGGAGATCTTAAAATTTAAAAAAAATTAAACTTTTTCTATCTCTTTTATCTCTCTCTTAATCCTGTCTTTCCCAATCTTTACTTCACTTTCTGTACATAATTTAAATCTAATATATACTTCCTGGTTTAGACTCTGCGTGTCTCAGTGAGGATTCTTCAATCTGATTGGTTGAAGAGCCTCGCTGTTTTTTGTCCTGCTCACAGATGCCTTGTAGAGGGCCCGCGCTGGATCAGATGCTGGATTAGAGCAAGCCTCCGCTCAAAAGCCTGAGAAAACTTTGTGGGCAGCTGTCAGCGAGGTGAACAGCGAGTGCCGTTCCTTCACTGCTGACCGCAAAACCTGGGCCAATATTTTTCTTCTTCATGGTAGGTAGATAATTATTTGTGTTTTCCTTGCAGAGAACACAAAAACAGATTTCTGCATGTAATATGGGGAGCAGCTCTTTACCATCACTGTCCATCTGTTTAGGATGAGGGTTTTTATAGCAAAAGTTAAATTTATTAAAACTAAGGAAGAATTAAACATTCACATCCTTCATTTTTTTTACTGGATATCTCGACAGCAATACTTAATGTGAGCAAAAGTTCTGTTTAAATAAATGTTTAAATTCAGCACTCTTATTCAGAACATTCTTTCAAATGTGAATAACAGCTATTTTTTGCCGAATGGACATGAGAGACCTCTGAAAGATGTGTTCCAACAGATGTGCACTAGCTGCGAGATCTTTAAATATATAGACAGATGATATGTTGCAAATTATTTTGTACTTGATAAGTACTGTAGTATAAAGCAACTTCTCCCAACTGTATGTGGCACTTTTGGTATTACATTAGACATATGTGACTGCAGAACATCCTTTTGTCAGTTATTTAAATTTTGTCTGATTCGTTTATATCATGAAGAAGCAAGCGCAGAAAATATGAGAAATGACACTGAAAGAATTTCACAGGAATAAGCAGCATCCACTTCACTTATGCCATGCAGGGCAACTAGAATTTTAGATTCATACTTATACAACAAAAAGCAACTTCTCTGAAACTTTATAATTTTACAAAGATGAACAATGCATGGAAAAATTATTTAACTTAAACTTTCATGCTTGGTCTATTCTTTAAACTTTAGCAATACTAACTTATTTTGTCAATTGTTCAGATATCTATTTGATTGATTCTTGCCTTTTTTGATCACATTTGAATAGCCCTTCATATGTCAGAAGATACTCGGGTTAGTGTAATTAGAACAAGTTATTTTCTATGTCTGCAGTTGCCAACCCTTTATAAACGCAGTACAATAAAAGTGTATTTTAAAAATTAGTTTTGGTTTTCATGTGGATTTCCCCCATCTGTCTTCATTTAAAGAAAGCAAGTGTTAAGAGATAATATATTAAGATTAAAAGTTGCATCACAGTTTGGGATTTAACATTTTTTTTTGTTTCAAACCACTTCAGTAGCTGGGTGAATTGAATAAAGAGCCTCGCTGTACTTCATAAATGACGTATCCCAAAGGATGTTATTGTATTAATTGTCAGCAACTGGAGATTTGGTATAAGTTGAGTATTGTTTTGTGTCCTTAAAATGCTGACAGCTGCGCTCAAAGCAGAATTGGCAGATTGTCATGGTGTTAGCAGAGCAAACAATAAAAAAAAAAGCATAATAATTGGCAAAAGTTACAACATGTCCTTCTTTCAGATGGTGCACTGTGATGTAAATAAAGATTCAGCTGTGTTTTAGTGTACGTGGTATGTCTTTATTGTCGTGGAGCAAAATCATCGACTTTTGAAATAATTCCAGCATTAAATTTCAAAATCTCCATTTCTTCATCTAAATCAGAATATTAAATCATTATATCAATTCATTCATGAATGCTGATTACATATCCTACTTATTTTATTTTATGGAGAAAGAGAATTTAGCTTACAAGTAAATTAGTTGAAAATGGAGTCTTTTGTATATTAACTGATCTCCTGTGGCATTGCCTTCCTGTAACTTTTCTTACTTCTGCTTGTATTCTACTCTTACTCCTCTCTGTTTCTTGCACTGTCATCTATTTATTTCTCTTTTTTGTCCTTCATGGAATCATAGAAATTTACAGCACGGAAGGAGGCCATTCGGCCCATCTTGTCCGTGCCAGCCGACAAAGAGCTATCCACCCTAATCCCACTTTCCAGCACTTGGTCCGTAGCCTTGTAGGTTACGGCACTTCAAGTACTTTTTAAATCTGATGAGGGTTTCTGCCTCCACCACCCTTTCAGGCAGTGAGTTCCAGACCCCCACCACCCTCTGGGTGAAAAAATGTCTCCTCAAATTCCCTCTAAACTTCTGACCAATTACTTTAAATCTATGCCCCCTGGTTATTGACCCTTCTGCTAAGGGAATTAGGTCCTTCCTATCCACTCTATCTAGGCCCCTCATAATTTTATACACCTCAATTAAATCTCCCATCAGCCTCCTCTGTTCCAAAGAAAACAACCCCAGCCTATCCAATCTTTCCTCATAGCTAAAATTTCCCAGCCCAGGCAACGTCCTCGCAAATCTCCCCTGCACCCTCTCCAGTGCAATCACATCCTTCCTGTAATGTGGTGACCAGAACTGCACGCAGTACTCTAGCTACGGCCTAACTAGTGTTTTATACAGTTCAAGCATAACCTCCCTGCTCTTATATTCTATGCCTCGGTTAATAAAGGCAAGTATCCCATATGCCTTCTTAACCACCTTATCTACCTGTCCTGCTATCTTCAGGGATCTGTGGACATGCAATCCAAGGTCCCTCTGATCTTCTGCACTACTCAGTGTCCTACCATTTAATGTGTATTCACTTGCCTTGTTTGTTAGTCCTCCCCAAATGCATTACCTCACACTTCTCCAGATTGAATTCCATTTGCCACTGTTCTGCCCACCTGACCAATCCATTGATATCTTCTTGCAATCTGCAGCTTTCTTCTTCATTATCAACCACATGGCCAATTTATGTATCATCTGCAAACTTCTTACTCATACTTCCTACATGCAAGTCCAAATCATTGATATATACCACAAAAAGCAAATGATCCAGTACTGAGCCCTGTGGAACCCCACTGGAAACAGCCTTCCAGTCACAAAAACACCCTTCGACCAGTACCCTTTGTTTCCTGCGTCTGAGCCAATTTTGGATCCAACTTGCCACTTTGCGTTGGATCCCATGGGTTTTTACTTTCATGACCAGTCTGCCATGCGGGGACATATCAAAAGCCTTGCTAAAATCCATATAGACTACATCAAATGCACTACCCTCATCGACCCTCCTTGTTACCTCCTCAAAAAATTCAATCAAGTTAGTTAGACACGACCTTCCCTTAACAAATCCATGCTGACTGTCCCTGATTAATCCGTGTCTTTCTAAATGAAGATTTATCCTGTCCCTCAGAATTTTTTCCAGTAATTTTCCCACCACCAAAGTTAGGCTGACTGGCCTGTAATTATTCAGTCTATCCCTTTCTCCCTTTTTAAACAACGGTACCACGTTAGCACTCCTCCAGTCCTCTGCACCACACCTGTAGCCAGAGAGGATTGGAAAATGATGGTCAGAACCTCTGCTATTTCCTCTCTTACTTAACAGTATGGGATACATTTCATCCATGCCTGGGGATTTATCCACTTTCAAAGATGCTAAACCCCTTAATACTTCCTCCTTAACTCGCTCAGTTGTGTTCTCTCGCTGTTTTTGTAAGTCACTCCTTTCTCCAGTCTCCTTTTTCGTCTATACATCTCCCACTCTCTCTCTGTATGCCTCTCGCACATGTACTTTCCATTTTTAAAGCCCAGTGAGCACAGGAAGGTGACAGAAACATAGGCCGCGATTTTATCAGTGGAGGCGGGTTGGGTGCAGGTTTGATGTTTGGCGGGTTCCGGTCCCGCCTCCGCTTTCAGACGGTCAGAAACTGATTTTTGCCTTAAGTGGCCTATTGAATGTCTCTGTGTGCGCTACCCGGCCCAGTTAGTGGTTTCGGGTCTGCTGCTCGCCTCAGCTGACGTCTGTCAGCCAGCTGTATTTAAGGGGCCCATGCAGCATTGTTTCAATTTCATCCTTTCCTGCTGCTTCTCATTTTGAAATTGTACCCATGACTGCTGCAAGAGCCAAGGCCTCTCCCCGCTTTGATGATGACTCCCTCCATGCTCTTGTGGATGGAGTGAGAGGGCGCCAGGAGATACTCTTTCCATCATCTGGATGGAGGAAGCCTCCTCAGCAAAGCAAAGCAGCCTGGCTGCAAATTGCTGAGGAGGTGAGCTCCAGATCTTTGTGTACTCGCTCCTGGATCCAGTACAGGTAAAGGTTTAATGACCTGGTACGCGCAGCAAAAGTGAGTATAACATCATACTTACCTTCAATCTGCTCCCCATCTCCTCTCATCACCAGCACTCTGCATTGTCAACCTACTCTTGCACATCCCACTTTACCCTTACATCCCTTGCGCCCTTAACCATCCCTCTCTATGTACACAATCACTTCACTATTCTACTATGCAGCCCTCACACTCGCTATCACTGTTATGCAATGACAACAACTAACAACGCACAAAGAGGGCCCTTGGTATTGGCATCTCACTCCATCTTTGTCTCCCTCTAAGCATCTATGCTATGTATTCGCCTCACTCCAACATTCTTACTCAAACTCCACTTGTGTCCCTCATTGCAGGAAAAGAGAGCCCACAATAAGAGGGAGAGGGCCAGGACAGGAGGAGGGCCACCTTCCATTGCCTAGCTGACCACCGCTGAGGAGGCTGCTCTGGAGATCATAGGAGGTGCTGAGGATCTGAAAGTGGGGGACGGTCAGATGGGCGCAGTAGAGCAAGCTGGTGACCGAATAGATTTGCAGCCCTCTCAGTTACATTGCACGAGTGACTGATATGGCATCTGATGCTCATACAGATTGAGTTATGATCATCTGCACAATTCGATGTGCATGCTACGTTAATATCACATGTCTAACTCATGCCTTTACTCCCTCACAGGACCATCGAGAGCCCCCCTCCCCACTGTCCAGGAGGATGAACTGGAAGACTCCTCAGAGAAAGCTGCGACCTCTGAGGGCGCAGCGTCAGCAGAATTAAGCGCACCCAGCGTCAGCACAGATACGTACACCTCGGTGGGTCCTTTGCGAGATAGAGTAGTGTTGTCACCTGGTGTATCACAGCTCACAAGTGAGCATCAGCAGATGGTGGAGACAGGGACAGCAGTGGAGAGTCCTCGTTGGAGGCCGCAGGGCGCTCCCAGCTCTGCTCAGCTGCATGTGGACCCTGTGCATCTGGGGCCATCCAGAAAGAGAGCGGTGCTAGAACTCCACGAACAAGTGCAGGAGTCTTTGGCAGGTTTTGCATCCAGGGTTACTGCGAGTGTGGAGAGGATGGAGGAGTCCATCTCTAACATGAGCAGTGCCTTTGTGGAGGCAATGACGCATGAACGCACCACCACGGATAGGATGGCAACCTCCGTGGAAATGATGGCTACCTCAGTGGAAAGGATGGCTACGGTCATGGAGGAAATATGTCGCTACAGACAAGAAAACAGCGATGGGCAACTATTGAGCAGAGAGACCAGAGCTTCATGGACGTCCTTTTAAGGAGGACTGCCAGTGCAGATACAGGTCCTCATGGCCCCCCTGATGTGCAGTAAGGTGCTGTGCAGCCATTTGCTAGCACTGAAGTGTGGCTGACCCATGAGAGGGATGTTGGTGGCAGGCAACAAGGATGTGTGGGCTCCTCTCCAAGCACTCACACTCCCATGCCA
The DNA here is from genome assembly GCF_052327205.1 of Somniosus microcephalus. Taxonomy (NCBI): domain Eukaryota; kingdom Metazoa; phylum Chordata; class Chondrichthyes; order Squaliformes; family Somniosidae; genus Somniosus; species Somniosus microcephalus. The sequence goes on from NC_141003.1 coordinate 56,287,126, forward strand.
CTGCGGAGCCCTTGGTCAGAGTCCCACCAGAGTCCTCACCCAACTGAGATAGCTGTCTCAGCCCCTGCACAGCCGCAGGAGGAGCAGACTGTTGCCGAGACCTCCCAGGCTCGCAAACCCAGAGGACGCCCGCCAAAAGTGTCGAAGCAGGAGCAGCATGAAAGTGAGCAAGGTGCCTCCACATCTGCTGAAGCCACAGGGGAAGTACCACATAGAAGCATGCGTAAGAGAAAGATTAAGCACCTATAGTCACAAGGGTAGTCACTTGGTGTTTTGATGTAATACATATTTAATATAAAAATCATCGCCATTTCAATTGCAATAAAGAAATGCGATGGCAAACATTGAAAGAGTTGGCCTATGTGTGCCCAGAAATGGAAGTGTCACAGTGAGGTGCCAGGGCGCCTTTCATCTGTAATGATGGTGGTGAGAGTGATAGGAACCCACAGGTTCTTGTATATTGTGTTTGGTGTGTTAAGAAAGTGCCAGCCACATGTGTTTGCTTCGTCAACTTAAGCGAACCTGGCATAGATTAGTGCATCCCTTGCATCACAGGCAGCAATGTGCTCGCGTACTGCTGGAACTGGTGCATCCACCTTCGCAAGGTCTTCCTCCTCCTCCTCCTCCATCACCACCTCCTCCTCCTCCTCATCTGAGGAGGCTATGCGCTGAGCCACTTGTTCCTCAGGCAAAGGGAAGCCACGCTGCTGTGCGATGTTGTGCAGTGCACAGCAGACCACAATGATTCTGGAGACCCTAGCTGCTGAGTACTGTAGAGCTCCACCTGATCTGTCGAGGCATCTGAATCGCATTTTGAGCAAGCCGAGGTTTGCTCGATGATGGCTCTGGTGGCAATGTGGCTGGCATTGTAGTGCTCCTCAGCTTCGTTTGATGGCCTCCTCAACGGCGTCATTAGCCATGTCTTCAGGGGATAGCCCTTGTCTCCAAGTAGCCACCCGGAAAGTTGGGTTGGCGGATTGAAGAGCGGAGGCACAGTAGACTGCCACAGGATGAACGAGTCATGGCAACTGCCAGGGTAAACATGCATAATGTTCTTCCTATGGTTACACACCAGCTGGGCGTTAAGGGAGTGGAAGCCCTTGCGGTTGACGAATACAGCTGGGTTGTAATGGGGTGCCCTAATGGCCACATGTGTACAGCCTACGACGCCATGCACCCTTGGCAAGCCTGCCATCTTTGCAAAGCCAACTGCATGTGCGGTTACACTTGCTTCATCCGTGGAGAAGTGGATGTAATTTTGCGCCTTTGTGAAGAGGGCATCGGTAACCTCCGTGATGCAAGTGTGTGCGGCTGACTGGGAGATGCCACTAATGTCTGCTGATGATCCCTGGAAGGACCCTGAAGCAAAAAAATTGAGGGCGGTGGTGACTTTGACAGCCACTGGTAAGGGGTGTCCACCTGCTCCTCTGGGCTCCAGGTGTTGGTGCAGCATTGCGCAGATGTCAGCGACTACCTCTTGCGAAAGTCTCAGCCTCCTTTGGCACTGCTGCTCAGTCATGTTGAGGAAGCTCATCCTCGGCCTGTAAACCCTGTGTTGGGGGTATCTCCTGCGGCGAGGTGCAGCCCTGCGCTGTCGCCCTCTGCCCTGTGTAGCATCAGGTGGGTGAGGAGGAGGTTGGCGCTCCTGTTGTTGCTGCTGTTGTTGTGCCTGGTTCTGCTGCTGCCGTAGCTGCTCTTCCTCCGATTCTGAGGACCAGGATGACAGGGTAAAAACGGTTCCCATGCTGCTGGTAGATATGTCAGTTGAGGACTAGAAGTTATACACACTCAGTCAATGTGGGGAGAGGGTTTTCCCAGGAGGTCACAGTGGATATGGATCTCAGCTTCACCACTTACAAGTTCAGTAGACCTACACAAAGTGTTCCAACACCTGAAAAAACAAAGTTCTGTCATCTGTCAGTTAGCCATGTTAGAGCTCCATTTTTATGCTGGAGCTGCAGCTGTCAAGAAGTCTGGCACTTTCTGAACCCGGCACAATCAGCTGACGTGGTTTGCGAACAGCGTGGAACACGCTGAAAATGTACAAAAATTGAAAGACCCTGTTAAAATCGGCTTATCCAGGCAGTTAGCAAGCTTAAGGGCCTCTCCCGCCGCTTGGCGGCGGGACCGATCGGGACTCCCAGAGCAGGCACTTGGTAAAGTAATGTGGAGGCGGGTTGACGGCGGGATCGCAACCTGCCGTCACTCAAAAATATTTTAACCTCTGACCTGCCTCCAAACCTGCCCTCTGAGTGCCGATAAAATCGCGGCCATATACTTGGTTGGAGGTTGGTACTAGGACCAGGCAGGAAAACCTTATCTGGTTGGTTGCTGCTGGTTCATATGTCGGTTAGAGAGCTGGAACTGTGTTTGTCTCTGAGAGTTGAGTCTAGGGTCTGAGGCTTGGAGGGCCACGGTCTGGCATTAGGAGGGAGTAGGAATTTGGTTTATAGCTGAGATAATATATTGTATATAGAATTGAATTTGTATAGTTAATGCAATGAATATTGATTCCATCTATTGTGCGTTTTATACAACAGTATATAGTTTATATATTATATTTGTCTAAGTTGCTTATAGTCTATTTAATGTATATAACGTATTTGTCGTGTAGTTAATACATAAGCTCTAAATGTGTATGATTAAAACAAAATAAGTTGACATTTTTGAATGTGTCAATTAATGTATCGGGCAATTTAAAAAAGATTTATTTCTGATCTGAGGTTTATTAATTTCTAAATACCAATTAATTGTGGCTGTTAACTGAATTACTTGACGACTTTATTGTAATATAAGATTTCTCTTCACTGGTTGATGAATCAGTTTGTGTCTATGCAAAGTCAAAATCACATCACATCAGGGCAATCTGTGATACTCAAAAGTTAACTTCTTTGGAGCAAAATGTGCAGGCTACATTTTATTGGCCTTGAATTTCCTGAGTATTTGCACCCAGAGACATGCATAATTGGGGCACAAATCAAATACACGGCTTAAAAGATCATCGAATTTTGGGCGTAAGTGGGATACACGTGTACATACGATTCGCCCAAATAACCTCGATCTTTTATTGCCGTCTATCAATTCCTCCAGCTAAACACATCTCTGTCCATAAAACTGGCCATGCCCCCAAGTTTCAAATATAACTCTCCTGCAATTGCACTTGTTCAGAGGGGCAACTCAGCCATCATACGCATGCTCGGGGATGGGGGCCTGGTGGAGGAATGGATAATCAGTGACGAGACTTACCCCTTGCTGCCGTAGCTAGACGCCTTTTCGCATCCGAAAGATTGAAGCAGAGAAGAGGTGTAATCAGGTATATGCACCCCCACAGAGGTTGCAACCAGAAGAGTTAGCCACAGCTCTCCTTAACGTCAAAGAATATTTTGTTACAAACATGTTTTGTAACTTTAAATGCAAATTGTTACAAATCAATAGAAATGTTGACTGATAAAGTTGAACTATATTTAGAAATTTCAAACATTTTGCATAAATAGACCCTGAGAAACAGATTAAATTACATTAACCAACAATAATAAATATTATGAACTGTCAGAAACCTGAGTTCAACCAATGTAAACTTTAGAAATGCTGTACAACTTTTGCAAACTTTGAAAAATTTAAATAAATATTTAACTCTGAGACAAGATATTTTTAATTAGCAATAATAATATATCAAAAACAACAAACAGGACATGACAGTAATGGTCACATTGTTTCAGCCAGGCAGCTTCCCCCTCCACGACAAAGGAGGAGAAAGAGGAGGCAGTAGAGACACTTTTCTGCCTACTCTCTCAAGGCACCCAACTTGGTTTCTGTGCCTAGCTGGACACTTCAGACAGTTGCTTCGCTGTCTGCCTCCCAGTAAACTCAGGAGCAGAAAGGTGAGGCATGGTGGTAAGATGCTGGGCTGATGAGTCATGAACCTGTTGTCGATTCATGCTGACGGCTGTGAGCTCCTGGATCAGGTCGTCTGCTGCCTGCGTCCTGAAATCCAGTGCTGCCTCGTGCAGTCTGCTGTGTATAGGTGGCACTGTGTCTTCCGTTGGAAGGTCATAGCCCAGGCTGGTACTGCCACATGGAGAAGAGATACCAGCCGTCCTTCCACTGCGGTTGATGTACAGCCCAGCCAGCACCCTGATGGGTGGAACGATGGTTGCCGTCACATCCCGCAAGGCCTCAGTAAGAGACTGGAAGTCATGCCCTCCAATCTGTCACCTAAAGCCTCGAGCAGGTTTGAGCTTCCATCAAAGTGGACGCCCCGACTGCACACTCACTGCCCACTGCAGAGGGATCTGCTTCCTGTGCGATGTTGGTGCTGAGCACTACAGCTGACTTGAAGGCCAAACCAGAAAGAAGCTCCTCTTCCTCCTCGGAGTCATCTCCCTCCTTCTCCACAACAGCTACCTCCTTGCATCTCTTGTGACTTGCAGGGGGAAAAAAAGACTATTAAGCTGGTTACCCTTGCTAATACTGAGATGCCCCACAGTGGAATTGGGGTGGGAAGCTTGTGCCCCTGTCCTGTCCTGGAGCATTGAGAAATAGCAAGTGGATAGGTACTCACCTGACTCTAGAATATTCCCCCTCATCGCAGCCACAGTGGTGTGGCAGCCCAGCAGCTCCATCGCCTTCTCCTAGTGGGGGATCAAAGAGCAGAGGTTTGGGAGCCCCCCCCCCCCCCCCACCACACTCTGCCCTCTCCCGAGCATTGAGCGCATTCTTGCCTTGCAAAGACAAAATAGAGAAAGATTAGACTTGTAGTCCTTTGAATGAGTGGAACAATTGAAGGAGCTGCATTGTTCTGTGGGGTTTCATTGAAAGGTCACTGATACCTAGTTCCACCTCAGATACTTCAGTGTGGTGACCACAGTAAGTGAGGGAGAAAGGTGAGTTTCTTACCATCCCTGCTCTGGTCAGGTCACTGAATTTCTTGCAGTACTACTTCACCATCCTGAGCACACTGGATGTGCTACTCCGTGCCTCTGCCACCTCTGTCCACCCATGCTCCATGACAGCATTGAGGGCTTGGATATGGGGGAATTGAGTAGCTGGTCACACCTTCCTTCTGTCATGATCAGGAGTGCCTACAGATCTTTGTCAGCAAAGTTGAAAGCCCTCTTCCTGGCAACCTTCTCCTGTGATTCAGTCATCTATGCAAAGGGAAAAGTTTGAGACAATTGAGACTCTCTACCAAACAATTTAAATGAATGAATTATAAAGTCTTCATGACAGAGAGCTGGGTGCTGCTTACCTTGCACTTCTCAGCCTCACTCTGAAGGAAAACTTTTTTTTCTCCCACTTTTATAGTAATCACCCTAGCACGTTGAAGCCCAATAGTTCCATACCAATTGTGTTTGAACCACGCTGCACAATTATACGGATTTGCACCCATTTTACGTTTGGGCTTATTCTAAGGAATTTGGCAGGAAATTTGAGGGTAACTTGACATCGACAAAATGGGTGCAAGATAGAGCGCATTTTCGGGTCTAACTTCCAGGTTGCACCCACAGAGGAAATTCCATGCCATTATCTCTTTAAGTCATGTAGCAAATAAAGAGCTTCATGTGGTAAACCTGTAATATGTCATCCTAAACAGGTATAGGAATAAGATGACCTGCTGTCTTTATTCTCTGAAGTTTGTTTATTTTGAACTTTTAAGGACTGCAAAATGATTTCTGTGCCAAAATCACTTTTTGTTAAATCCAGAGTACTGCGAACCCAGTATTTTTTGTTCCACATTTGAAATGTGCTACGTGAGAAAACCCTGACTATAACAATAGGAACAACAACAACTTGCATTTACATAGCGCCTTTTAACGTAGTAAAGCATCCCAAGGTGCTTAACAAGAGCGTTACCAATAAAATATTTTGACACTGAGCCACAGAAGGAAATATCAGGACAGATGACCAAAAGCTTGGTCAAAGAGATAAGTTTTAAGGAACATCTTAAAGGAGGAGAGAGAAGCAGAGAGGTTTAGGGAGGGAATTCCAGAGCTTAGGGCCCAGGCAGCTGAAAGTATGGCTGCCAATGGTGGAGCGATGAAAATCGGGGATGCACAAGGTGCTAGAATTGAGGAGCGCAGAGACCTCGAAGGCTTGTAGGGCTGGAGGAGGTTACAGAGATAGGGAAGGGTGAGGCCATGGAGGGATTTGAAAACAAGGATGAAAATTTTTCCATTGAGAGGTCGTCTGACCAGGAGCCAGTGTAGGTCAGCAAGCACAGGGGTGATGGGTGAACGAGACTTTGTGTGAATTAAGATATGGGCAGTAGAGTTTTGGATGAACACAAGTTTATGGAGGGTGTAAGATGGGAGGCCGGCCAAGAGATCATTGGAATAGTCAAGTCTAGAAGTAACAACGGCATGAATAAGGGTTTCAGCAGCAGATGAGCTGAGGCAGGGTTGGAGTCGGGCGATATTACGGAGGTGGAACTAGGCAGTCTTGGTGATAGGGTGGATATGTAGTTGGAAGCTCATCTTGGGGTCAAACACAACACCAAGGTTGCGAACGGTCTGGCTCAGCTTCAGACAGTTGCGAGGGGGAGGGATGGAAACGGTGGTCAGGGAACGGAGTTTGTTGCAGGGCCCGAAGACAATGGCTTTGGTCTCCCCAGTGTTTAGTTGGAGGAAATTTCTGCTTATCCAATACTGGATGTCGGACAAGCAATGTGACAAATTAGAGACAGTGGAGGGGTCAGGAGAGGTGGTGGTAAGATAGAGCTGAGTGTTTGTCAGCATACTTGTGGAACCTGATGATTTGTTTTTGGATGATGTCGCCAAGGGGCAGCATGTAGATGAGGAATAGAAGGGGGCAAGGATAGATCCTCGGGGATTCCAGAGGCAATGGTGCGGGAGTGGGAAGAGAAGCCGTTGCAGGTGATTCTCTGGCTACGATTCAATAGGTTATAAAAAATTTTAACAAAATGTATCGTAATAAGCTGCAAAATTGTTCAATGCAACAAAAAAACTCCGGTGTTGGCATAATAGTGCTTAGTTTTGATATTTATGTACAACCCTTTTTGCGTATAATGTATCTATTTAGTTTTAATTTGCACCCAATGAACAGTAGCACTAAATTGTGTTGGTTTATAGATAAGCCATTTCGGCAAGTTAGGTTTTTTCATTTAGTTTTGGGATATTAAATTTAAACCCTATTATTTCAAGTGTGGTGCTGCTGTGTGTACAGTATCCATTATACTCTAGGCTCTTTTCATTCTGTAGTATTGTGGCCATGAAAGATACTGCAGAAGTTGCCAATAAATTCTCCAGAAATGCTTTTTTTAATAGGAGGGCGGAGGAGTGGCAGGGTAGGTTCCTTTTCAGCGGTAATTGAAGCTTATTGTAGCCTTGAATGACCCTTACAAATTAAGTTCAGAAGAGAGAAATATACATAGTTTGACTGTTTGCATTTAAGAATTACATATTTTCCTCTTGTCACATTAATAAAAGATATAGTAAGTCAAATTCTATAAGTAATAGTGTTTAATTTTACCCTTTTAATCCACACATCTTTTGTGTTGTAAAGTTCTAGAAACTCAGGCTGTAATTATGCTCATTTTCAATTACCCCTGTTGTGGTTTCTTGTCTTCAAATGCTGGCAGTGCAATATTTTGTTTGGGGTACAATATTATTTAGAATTGGATCTGTTACAGTCTGCAGACGTTGATAATGCGGTCTTCTTTCATGGGGCAAATTGGTCACCATCACTTCTCTCCCCATTACTTTTTCTTAATAAAGAAGACCACTTATATAGTGGTCCAAATAAACCTTGTTCATGGTCACTTTTACTGATGCTATCTTTTTAATTTCCAGATTTAAAAAAAACTGAATTCAAATTCTTAAACTGCCATGTTGGGATTTGAGCTTGCGTTCTATGGATTATTAGTCCAGTAATATAATCACTACACTACTATACCTGATTAAAAAAAAAACAAATTTATTAAAGCCAAACTTACCAGAATGTGTAAAAGTCACTTATTCCACAAATTCATATTCATAAAAATTAGACATATTGGAAAAAATCATTAATAAAACACAGTATTAAGAAGGTACTGTAAACATTGCAGCAGAAAACCATCAGATGCCTGTTCCCCTTTAAGAGTCCCATGGAGTTTCCTTTGCACCCATTCAAATTGGGTTTCATGAAAAAAGTGCAAGCCTTGTGCAAACACATGTATTCTGAGGCCTTAATTAAGTTATGAGACAAAATATACAAGTACTCTCCCTCACTCGCCCTGCATCTGCACAACAGCCTCTTCAGATGACTTGAAAATCTACCCCACTGTCTATATTTGAAAGTATCATTAAATTGCACCATCTTGCCTGATTTTATCTCCGTTTCTATCAAGGGTATAGTTTTTAGGAAAGTTCTAGTAATATGCATTATTTTACACTAAAATACTAACTGCATTTATTTTCAGTTCTCCAATGTTTCACTAACTGTACCTTTTATTTTTTCCACATTACAAACTAATTATGTTCCTACTCCATAATCGTGTAATCTTCAGGCAGCACCGTCTCAAGTTGTGTTTATTTATCAAGGACGCATGAGATGGTATTATTAATGTGGATAGAACAAATCATATTTGTACCCCTGTGGAAGCAGATTAATAAAATAATTGAAACTTTTCAAAACAAGAATAAAAATGACAAGATTTCTATAGAGCTGTATATAAATAATAGTACAGTCTACACATCTTACTTCAAAGTTGCTTATTTGAATTATCTGCTAATTGGAATTGAAATTCTACAACGAGTATTGAACATAACAACATAAGAATTAGGAGCAGGAGTAGGCCATTCGGCCCCTCGAGCCTGCTCCACCTTTCAATAAGATAATGGCTGATCTTCAACCTCAACTCTACTTTCCTGCTCGATCCCCATATCCCTTGGTTCCCCTAGAGTCCAAAAATCTATCTTATCTCAAATCTACTCAGTGACTCAGCATCCACAGCCCTTTGGGGTAGAGAATTCCAAAGATTTATAACCCTCCTGAGTGAAGAAATTCCTCCTAATCTCAGTCTTAAATGGCCGACCCCTTATCCTGCGACGATGCCCCCAGGTTCTAGACTCTCCAGCCAGGGAAACGATCTCTCAGCATCTAACCTGTCAATCCCTCTCAATCCCCCATTTCAATGAGATCACCTCTCATTCTTCTAAACTCCAGAGTATAGGCCCATTCCACTCGCTCTCTCCTCATAGGACAACCCTCTCATCCCAGGGATCAATCTAGTGAACTTTCATTGCACCCGCTCTAAGGCAAGTATATCCTTAATCAGATGTACTTCATTAGCTTTTGCATAGGCAAATCATTTATGGTTTGTCTTTTAGTTCAGATGATCATAGCAGATTGATGAAGTGACTTTGAGACATTTGATGAATTTGAAAGAAGTGTATGTGCCAGAATTTATTCATGAGGCTGCAGCACATTTTGCCTGTGATTTGACATTAATGCATTTATTGTATTTAACAAATATATTCTCTCTCTCACTTTCTCTCACACTCTCTCTCTCTCTCTCTCTCAGTTCAGTTTCAGTTCAGTTCAGTTCAAATGCTTTATTGGCATGAAAGTTTACAGAGAACCATATTGCCAAAGCTCTCTCTCTCTCTCTCTCTCTCTCTCTCTCTCACAAACAAACACACACACTCACTTACAAATGGAATCACAATAGATTACTTTGCGAGCTTAATGAAATTCATTATGATCCTTTTTCGGTATAGTATTAGATGGGCAAGTTGACTATAAACATCTTACACTAGTGTATCATATGAAAATGAAACTTCAATTCATTTTACACTGGCAGTGTGTTTTCTTCAATGCTAGAATAAATTGAAAGCACTTTATAGTTGTTGGACTAACATTACTGCATCTACTTTACAGAAAATAATAGTTCAATGGAAGAGAAAAACAAGTCAACATTTTGGGCAAGACCCTTCATCAGAACCCCTTTAGCAATGATGGTCTAAACTGGATGCCAAGAAGTGTGTCGGAGTGTCTACAAGTTGACTGTCCCTCTGGCTTTCCTTTGTGAACTAAGATTACATAGAATTATATAGAAATTACAGCACAGGAACAGACCATTTGTCCGTGTTTGTGTTTAGCCTCCAAAAGAACAGTAGTCCTAATCCTTGTGCCTACCCTGTTCTCATATCACTTTATTCGCTTTTCCTTCTGCAACCCTTTTAACTTATTCATAAATGCTGACATGGTCTCTGCTTCAATCACTAACTCTGATAGTGCATTCCACACCCTCACAACCCTCTGTGTGAAAAAAGCTTCACTTGCCCTCTGTCCTAAATCTCTAACATTTAATCGTATGTCCCCTTGTTCTAGACCTGCAATCACTGAAAACAATCTGTTTCTATCTACTGTGCCCCATCCCATCATAATTTTAAGTGCTCTCAAATTACCCTGTAATCTCTGTTGTAAGGAAAACAACCCCAATTTTTCAAGTATTTCTTTGTATTTTAATATACCATCTCTATTGTCTCCACATCCTTCCTATAGTGTGAGCCCAAAACAGCGCACAGTACTCCATCTGTGGTCTTCCTAAGGTTTTATATGGATTTGCCATTACATCTTGACTTTTATATTCTATACTATTTACCATAAAACCCAATATTACATTAGCTTTTTTATGGCGTATCAGGTGCTGCTTTTAATAAATAGTGAGCTTAAACCCCAAATCTCTCTGCTCTTCCATATCACCCACCTGTCCCCCATTCAAATTATAATCATTATTACATTTAACTCTTTTTTTACTAAAATGTACCACCTCATATTATTGACATTGAATTCCATCTGCCACTTTTTCACCCATTCTACCATTTTATCAATATTCCCTTGCAGTTTCCTTTGTCCCTCAGAATTATTTGCTATGCCTCCTATTTTAGTATCATGTGCAAATTTGGTACTGCCTCTAGTCCTATATCCAAATCATTGATGTACACAGTGAAAAGTAGCATCACAGTATATTATGGCTATGATATGGTGTTGCATTTAAGTTTGGAATTCAAAGAGGAAGGAGGAAGAAAAAAAAGAATGCCAGTCTGCAGTCTTAATGGTGCCACCAGCACCCATTTCACAGTCTTGCTACTGATTATTTATGTTGAGGTTGTAAACAAACTTTACTGCACAGCAGCACAATAAAGATTAAACCACAAACTTCACCAAGTAGGATTTTTTTAAAGATTGATGCCAACATGTTCAGGCACATTTTATACGATGAAGACTAGTTTAGGTCTTAAAAATGATGACTCGGCATCACCTGTTATTAAATAAGCAATGCAGAAAGTTTAGGCAAAGAACACTGGACTCCCAGCAAACTCCATATCCATGCAACTGTTGACAAGAAATTGCAGTGAAAGAGCAATACAGATTTGTTTTGGTCATATCTTGGTTCAGTGTGAAAAAGTCTCTGAATGTTAGATTTAAAACTATTTGTGACTCGGGATTTAAATCCGGCCTGAATAAATGTCCGAAATGTGAATTTCCTGTCATTTACTGCCACTAATCAAAATACCAGCTTGGTGTTTTATTATTGCCTGGTGCATAAACTAAATCAGACCAAGTACAGTGTAACGCTGAGAATATGCTGTCCCGAGAATCCTAATCTGAAACAGAAATAGTACTTTGTGCTTTGTGTTTTTTTACAGATCTCACAAAGTTTAGTCTATAGCAACATTAGTGGTGACCTCTTTCTCTTCGTTCCACCCATGTAAGAATATAAAAACATTTACATTGATGTATTCGTAACCTGAAAAATTAACAATACTGCAGCCTAACAGCAATATAGCAATAAAATTTGGATCTGCACTTGAGAAAAGATCTCTCCAGAGATTTTTCAGAAAAATAGCCGGAGAAGCTGTAAGTAAAGCAACAGAATAATCTCAAAGCACCACATGGGCGATGCATAAAAGAAACCTAAAGCATCAATAAAAATGTACAGAACATGCGGTAGTTTCTGTGAGTGCCAGTTGGTACAGTGGATGGGGAGGTTTTTCAGTTGTCAGTTTCTAATTACAGGAAACTTTGTGCTATCCGGCACCAACGGGACCGAGCTGTTGCCGTTCCCTCAAAACTGCCGGACACTCCAGCGCTAATGTTGAAAGATACGGAAGCTTTTGAGCTCCGTATCTGTCAACAAACCCTGTTGCTTAACAGCTTCTAAACAGTCCAAGCGTCTCTGTAGCTTAGCAACAGCTTCAGCAGACCTTGCAGAGCTTGACTGTTGAGGAAAAAAGCAACGAGAAGAAAAAAAACCTAACTAAAACTGCTCCTGATTTTTGCCGGTGGCTCGAGCATTCCGGACAGTTAGCCTCCGGATAACACAAAGTTTCCTGTACACTGTAGCTCCTTTTGAACTGTTAGCTATTAAATGCTGCACTCTTGTTTCTCTTAGTTTCTTGTTGGTTTTCAGTGGAAAACTGAAGTATTAGGCACTAGTTGTTAGGAGCACAATCTTTTGCAACTACAAATGTGGTTAAAAGTTTGTATATATTTTCTTCAGTAAAATTCCCTTAGCAACCACAGTAGTGTAACTTTAATGTTTGATGAGTTGCAAATGGTGAAATTTCAATGTTGCCCTGATTCAAAACAACAACTTTCTAGCTGCTATCTTAAATGACAAAGTTTGATCTTGAAATTTAGTCAAACAAGTTTATTAATGAAGGCGTGTGCACTGAGATGGTCAGTGATGTGGACTAAATTCCATTACCGATCATGTCTTCTCCATTATGAGAATATGTCCTGAAGGCCAACATGGTGGAGCTTGAGTGCAGTTTCGGAGCAGGTTACTTTTAATTGTTCCAGATACTTTACTTCAAACTTGGAAACTTCCTAAAATTACAACATCTCTTTTAAATAGCTGTAAACTGTTGCTGTAAGATTTAATTTTCTGTTTTAAGGGTCATGAGCATCTTTAAGTCAAGTGCCAATTGATACCATATGCACGGCTGCCACAGGGAGCAATCCTTACATATTTCTAAATATGAATGCTTAGATTTAGCACTATTAATGCTTAGATTTGTCATTGGCAAATTGATTCTGACAATCAGCACATTGTTGCAGTTCTTGGGGCTTTCTGGGAGTGGGAGACCATGTGCTGCTGCACCACCTATTGGCACGTTTCTCATGGTACTTTTATATGCATGCTCAGCGCAAAATCATCAACCTAGGTTATTTTCCTTAGGTGTGTGGAAGATGCATATCATTGGAAGAATGAAGAAGACCCTCCAAGGTAGGTAGTCTATGTTTTTCGCCCACCATTCAAAAACACAAGTATTGAACCCTCCTGCTGCAGCCGAAGTGCACTGATACTATTTCGCTTGTGTATATTAAAATGAACAATTTTTTTTATACTGGCTTCAAAATGACTTCAAAATTTTAGCCGATGTTTTTTTTTTACAGTATATGCGGTAGACCCTTAACATTCTTACTATATGTGAATATTATATTAGATGTTCCATAGTCTTAAATATTGGGTTTAGTCACGAATATTTTTAACTGACTAAACTAGTATACTCGAATGGTTGTGTGTAGAAATTAGTAATATCCTTCAAAATAAGTAGCCTTTGTCAACTTCTGATGTTTGAGATCAATTCAGTCAAAGTATTTTCATTAAATTAAATTTTTGTATTGCTCCCTCTAGCCTGTTTATGTTTTATTGGGCTATGTTTGGCAACCAGAAACAATCTCCAATTAAATTTAAATACAGGCCCTGAGTTCTAAAGAGTAGACTAAGCATCTGTATCAGGATATAAAACAACTGATCTTTCAGGAAGTAATTTGATGCACAGGTTTTGAAAATGATCCATGAGGTCATTAGATTCTGCTCATTTGAGGCCAGGCATGTCGCACACAAAGCACAGTGTCTTGAGAATTCTTTTCTATATTTTTCTGTATTTCTTGAGTTCTGTTACAATGTTTTATGGAATGATAACTCTGTATTCTCTTTGTTAGCTGATGTCATCTTTTGGCATTTAGGTGAGGGAGAAGTCCCCATAACTATGCGAGTATTGGCAGGCATTTTGGAGTTTCGGTTGTGTTTTGCCATAGAGTGGTAGGAGACATACATGGTGAGGTCTCAGTGTCTGTTGTGGTATTAGGGCAACTATCATGCATTGCTTACTTTCTTGCAGGAAGGATGACAACATTGGCCCGGATCTTGCGTTAAGAATAACGGTGAGGCTAACCGTGCTCATCGTTATTATGGAGTAAATCGGACAGCAACTTCCGGAGTCCGGACATGTGCAGTTAAACACGGGAATCCGGAAGTTGCTGTCCGATTTGCCCTGCTCCTCCACAAGCTGCGCTATACGGGTACCACACTGACAAACTCAGCATTGAAATCTATGTAAGGGCATGAAGTTGCTGTACTTGCCCACTAAACACGCCAGGAAAAAAAAGGACTGGTGCATTCAGGTGTAAGTGAATTTTTAACGGCATGATTAATCTTAATTACTGCCAAACAAACTGTCTGGCACTGAAAATTTAATTTTATACGTGTGGAGTCTCATTCCTTCAGAATTTAATTATTGTTGGAGATTTTTTTTAAAATTCTTTGTGTCTCTCATCTCTCTATCCCAACTTTATTTTCCTCTATTTTGCTTTCTGTACACGATTTTACAATGAATTAAATATTCTAATTTACTCAAGTCCCCAGATGTTAGTGAGGAGGACTTTGCAGGGTTCACTGGGCCTAGGTCGATGCCAGGTGGTCTGTCCAGTTTTATTCTTATTACTGTTTTTCGTAGCGGTTTGGAACAACTGAGTGGCTTGCTGGGCCATTTCAGAGGGCAGTTAAGAGTCAACCACATCGCTGTGGGTCTGGAGTCACATGTAGGCCAGACCAGGTAAGGACGGCAGATTTCCTTCCCTAAAGAACATTAAGAACCAGATAGGTTTTTACAACAACCCGGCAGTTTCATGGTCACCATTACTGATGCTAGCTTTTTATTCCAGATTTATTTAATCAACTGAATTTAAATTCCCCAGCTGCTGTGGTGGGATTTGAGCTCGCATCTCTGGACCATTAGTCCAGGCCTCTGGATTACTAGTCCAGTAACATAACCACTGTGCTACCGTACCCTAAGTCATTATGTCATTCTGTCAAATAAAGATCATGAATGTTACCTGATTGGGGGTGTGACATACAGTCAGATTATACAGTCCAAGAGAACACCACTTAGCCATCATGGACATTATGTTCAAGATCAATCCAGAAATGCCCCCCTCCCCCACACCAACCAAGGTTTCTCTGAGCTACAGAAGTGAATACTAAAGGCAGTATGCACTCGTCTCCATCCATTCTGTTGTCTGCCCCACTGAGATTATCACTGTAAAGACTGCTATGAGGGCCGCTGGAGGCGAATGTATATTGCTTTTAGTGTTCAGCTCTGAAGCTGGGGCCTTATTTGTCTGTCGAGGGATAATTGTTGGCCAGTTCTCAGATCCGTGGCAGGTTTGCCAGCTTGAGTCATGGTTGGATGCATGTGACAACTATGAATATCAGTTGATAGACCAGCCTCTGCAATGCCAACTCATCCTGCCAGTAGGAGCAACATAAGTGAGTGTTGCTGTAGGGGAATGAGGAAGACACAGGATTGGCGACTGGAGAAAAGAGGCAGAGCATTTACAAGTCATAGCACCAATCGGCAATGTGATCTGATTGTCGCTTGATTACCTACCAGGAAGAAAATCTCCATTATGGGTGATAATTGAGGTGGCACTGAAATGTAGCAACTAATTAAATAAAGTTGAAGATGCTGAATAATAGTCATTTAAAAACAATTAACTTTAGCAGAGATGTTTGGTACCAATTCTCATGAAAAATAAGAACGCTAAGTAAGCCACTGCCAAAATTTTTTAAAAAGAGAACTCTATTAAGAACATAAGAACAACAGAAATAGGAGCAGGAGGGGCCAATCGGCCCCTCGAGCCTGCTCCACCATTCAATAAGATCATGGCTGATCTGACCCTAACCTCAAATCTTCTATCACTCTCCATCCACCCAAACCCATGTGATCTCCCGGGAGAGGCGAAAAATCAGATAAAAAAAAAACAATGGCCAATTTGGGAGAAAAAATCTGGGAAATTCCTCTCCGACCCATCTAGGCGATCGAAACTCGTCCAGGAGATCACTCTGTCCCTATATTTTCTACAGTACTTACCTTCTGTAAAGGCGATCTCCACCCCAGCCAAGAACAGGAATAAAACCATCTCCTGAAATCTAACACAGAATTAGAACACAAGAAGTAGGAGCAGAACCAGGCTACACGGCCCCTGGGCCCACTCCACTACCCACAGGGCCATGACCATTCCGAACCTAGACTCATGTCCAATTTCCTGCCCGCTCCCCGTAACCCTTAATTCCCTTTACTGCTAGGAAACTATCTATTTCTGTTTTAAATTTATTTAATGATGTAGCTTCCACAGCTTTCTGGGGCAGCAAATTCCACAAACCTACCACCCTCTGAGTGAAGAAGTTTCTCCTCATCTCAGTTTTGAAAGAGCAGCCCCTTATTCTAAGATTATGCCCCCTAGTTCTAGTTTCACACATCATTGGGAACATCCTCACCGCATCCACCCGATCAAGCCCCTTCACATTCTTATATGTTTCAATAAGATCGCCTCTCATTCTTCTGAACTCCAATGAGTAGAGCCCCAATCTACTCAACCTCTCCTCATATGACCACCCCCTCATCCCCGGGATTAACCGAGTGAACCTTCTTTGTACTGACTCGAGAGCAAGTATGTCTTTTCTTAAGTATGGACACCAAAACTGTATGCAGTATTCCAGGTGCGGTCTCACCAATACCTTGTACAACTGCAACAATACCTCCCTGTTTTTATATTCTATCCCCCTAGCAATAAAAGCCAACATTCCATTGGCCTTCTTGATCACTTGCTGCACCTGCATACTAACTTTTTGAGTTTCGTGCACCAGGACCCCCAGATCCCTTTGTACTACAGTACTTTCCAGTTTCTTGCCATTAAGATAATAACTTGCTCTATGATTTTTCCTGCCAAAGTGCATAACCTCACACTTTCCAGTATTGTATTCCATCTGCCAAATCTCTGCCCACTTACTTAGCCTGTCTATGTCCCTTTGCAGGTTTTTTATGTCCTCCTCACTCACTACTTTCCCTCCCATCTTTGTATCATCTGCAAACTTTGATATGTTACACTCGGTCCCCTCCTCCAAATCGTTAATATAGATTGTAAAGAGTTGGGGACCCAGCACTGACCCCTGCGGAACACCACTAGTTACTGATTGCCAGTCTGAGAACGAACCATTTATCCCAACTCTCTGCTTTCTGTTAGAGAGCCAATCCTCCACCCACGCCAGAATATTACCCCCAATCCTGTGATTTTTTATCTTGAGCAATAATCTTTTGTGTGGCACCTTGTCAAATGCCTTTTGGAAGTCTAAATACACTACGTCCACTGGTTCCCCTTTGTCCACCCTGTATGTTACTTCCTCAAAGAACTCAAGCAAATTTGTCCAACATGACTTCCCCTTCATGAAACCATGCTGAGTTTGTCCCATTAAATTATGTTTATCCAAATGTCCCGTTACTGTCTCCTTAATAATGGACTCTAACATTTTACCAACCACAGATGTTAGGCTAACAGGTCTATAGTTTCCAGCCTTCTGCCTACTACCCTTTTTAAATAAGGGTGTTACATTAGCAGTTTTCCAATCTGCCGGGACCTTTGCTGAGTCCAGGGAGTTTTGGAAAATTATTACCAATGCATCCACAATCCCTAACGCCACTT
Organism: Somniosus microcephalus; assembly: GCF_052327205.1. Taxonomy (NCBI): domain Eukaryota; kingdom Metazoa; phylum Chordata; class Chondrichthyes; order Squaliformes; family Somniosidae; genus Somniosus; species Somniosus microcephalus. The sequence continues at coordinate 56,304,901 of NC_141003.1, forward strand.
CCCTCAAGACCCTAGGATGTAAGCCATCAGGTCCAGGGGATTTATTCGCCTTGAGTCCCATTATTTTACCAAGTACCACTTCCTTAGTGATTTTAATCGTATTTAGCTCCTTTCCCCCCCCCCCCCCCCCCCGAGCCCCCTGTTTGTCCAGTGTTGGGATATTCTTAGTGTCCTCTACCGTAAAGACTGATACAAAATATTTGTTCAGCGTTTTTGCCATCTCCATGTTTCCCACCATTAATTTCCCAGTCTCATCCTCTAAGGGACCAACATTTTACTTTAGCCACCCTTTTTATTTTTATATAACCATAGAAACTTTTGCTATCTGTTTTTATATTTTTTGCTAATTTACTTTCATAATCTATCTTCCCTTTCTTAATCAATCTTTTAGTTATTTTTTGCTGTCTTTAAAGACTTCCCAATCTTCTATCCTGCCACTAGATATGGCTACCTTATATGCCCTTGTTTTTAGTCGGATACTATCCTTAATTACTTTACTTAGCCATGGATGGCTATCTTTTCTTTTACACCCTTTTTTCCTCAGTGGAATATATATTTTTTGGAAGTTGTAAAATAACTCCTTAAATGTACACCACTGATCATGTACCGTCTTACCCTTTAACCTATTTTCCCAGCCCACTCTAATTAATTCCGCTCTCATACCTTCATAGTCTCCTTTATTCAAGCTCAGCACGCTTGTTTGAGATCCAATCTTCTCACCCTCTAATTGAATATGGAATTCAACCATGTTATGGTCACTCATTCCAAGGGGATCCTTTACTAGGACATTTTTAATTAATCCTGTCTCGTTACACAGGACCAGATCTAAGGTTGCTTGCCCCCTGGTCGGTTCAGTTACATACTGCTCAAGAAACCCATCCCTAATACACTCAATGAACTAATCTTCAAGGCAGCCCTGCCCAATTTGATTTGTCCAGTTAATATGATAGAATTAAGTAGAATTAAACAACGGGAGGAGGAGGCTCCATGCATATCCCCATGCTCAATGATGGCGGAGCCCAGCACGCGAGTGCAAAAGACAAAGCTGAAGCATTTGCAACCATCTTCAACCAGAAGTGCCAAGTGGATGATCCATATCAGCCACCTCCTGACGTCCCCACCATCACAGAAGCTAGTCTTCAGCCAATTAGATTTACACCACGTGATATCAAGAAATGGCTGAGCGTGCTGGATACAGCAAAGGCTATGGGCCCCGACAACATCCCAGCTATTGTGCTGAAGGCTTGTGCTCCAGAACTAGCTGCGCCTCTACCCAAGTTGTTCCAGTACAGCTACAACACTGGCATCTACCCGACAATGTGGAAAACTGCCCAGCTATGTCCTGTCTACAAAAAGCAGGACAAATCTAATCCGGTCAATTACCGCCCCAACAGTCTATTCTCAATCATCAGGAAAGTGATGAAAGGTGTCGTCAACAGTGCAACCAAGTGGCACTTACCAATAACCTGCTCACCGATGCTCAGTTTGGGTTCTGCCAGAACCACTTGGTTCCAGACCTCATTACAGCCTTGGTCCAAACATGGACAAAAGAGCTGAATTCCAGAGTTGAGGTGAGAGTGACTGCCGTTGACATCAAGGCAGCATTTGACTGAGTGTGGCATCAAGGAGCCCCAGTAAAAATGAAATCAATGGGAATCCGGGGGAAAACCCTCCACTGGCTGGAGTCATACCTAGCACAAAGGAAGATGGTTGCGGTTGTTGGAGGTCAATCATCTCAGCCCCAGGACATCACTGCAGGAGTTCCTCAGGGCAGTGTCCTAGGCCCAACCATCTTCAGCTGCTTCATCAATGACCTTCCCTCCATCATAAGGTCAGAAGTGGGGATGTTCACTGATGATTGCACAGTGTTCAGTTCCATCGCAGCTCCCCAGATAACGAAGCAGTCCATGCCCACATACAGCAAGACCTGGACAACATTCAGGCTTGGGTTGATAAGTGGCAAGTAACATTCGCGTCACACAAGCGCCAGGCAATGACCATCTCCAACAGGAGTCTAACCTCCCCTTAACATTCAGTGACATTACCATCATCGAATCCCCCACCATCAACATCCTGTGAATCACTGTTGACCAGAAACTTAACTGGACCAGCCACATACATACTGTGGCTACAAGAGCAGGTCAGAGGCTAGGTATTCTGCAGAGAGTGACTTACCTTCTGACTCCCTAAAGCCTTTCCACCATCTACAAGGCACAAGTTAGGAGTGTGATGGAATGCTCTCCACTTGCCTGGATGTTGGTAACTCCAACAACACTCCAGAAGCTCAACACCATCCAGGACAAAGCAGCCCGCTTGATTGGTAACCTATCCACCACCTTAAACATTCACTCCCTCCACCACTAGTGCACTGTGGCTGCAGTGTGTACCATCTACAAGATGCACTGCAGCAACTCGCCAAAGCTTCTTCGACAGCACCTCCCAAACCTGCGACCTCTACCACCTTGAAGGTCAAGGGCAGCAGGCCTAAGTTCCCCTTCAAGTCACATACCATCCTGACTTGGAAATATATCGTCGTTCCTTCATCGTCATTGGGTCAAAATCCTGGAGCTCCCTCCCTAACAGCACTGTGGGCGTGCCTTCACCACACAGACTGCAGCGGTTCAAGAAGGTGTCTCACCACCACCTTCTCGAGAGCAATTAGGAATGGGCAATAAATGCCGGTTTTACCAGCGACGCCCACATTCCACGAACGAATATTAAAAAAATTGAGATTCAAACAAAAGGAGGACAAAAATATGAGACACTGGTAAATTATAGTTGGTGAAAATTACAATCATCCCTGTTTAATGCTTTTATCTTGATTAAAAGTAAATTCTGTGTTGAAATTCTGTGCAATTTATATAACAAAACTATAAACTGCAAGCACAAAATTGGTGCATGGTTCAAAACATTTGCTGGAGGACTATATTTGTGAATAAAATGTAAAGAAGGTATTTGTTTTAAATATTTTGTAATATACTGTAGCATGGACTACTGTTGTGCAGATACTATACATTCTCATTTATTTTTAACTGGATAGTATAGTGGCACAGCACATTCATATTTCAATGTGCTATATCATGCAATGGTGTTTAAACATTCAAATGCCTCCTATTAGCTTGTTATCTGTCTTCAGTCAAGGAATAATGTGTCACATAGAAGCAAAACTTTTTTTTAAAAGATCTAAAAATTTTAGAGTAACAAAAATGATTGCCAATTCATGTAACTTCTGTTCAAAAAGAGCTTTTAAACTTCATTTATATATAACAAATTGAGCTACAAAGCTAATGTTGTACACGTATTGTTTTAATCATTGTTGAAATTCAAAGAGACACTGGAGATATTGACATTATTTTAAGTATAAATTTTGTTTAAAAATGTTTATATGGGGAAAATTGATCATTTTAATACTCCAATGATACTAAATTTGTTCAGGTGTGTGGCAGTACTCTCCATTTTAATTTAGTGACGGTCATCAGCATAAGCTAGGACCAATATTTTAAAAAAGAAACCCCAGCAGTACTAAATCTAGTCCTCTGTCTACCAGATAGTTGTTTAAATATCATAGAAGGATCGATCCAAGGTGACCACCTGCTGTAAGTGCATATGGGCAAATTCTCCATTTTGTCTCTTTAACGTAGAATTGGACACCTCAAAAATAAACCTCGGTACCTGAGTGGATTCTTGAACCTAGATTTTCCTCAGCATCCATGTTTTTGATTGTTTTTGTGAAGTGCCATAAGACGTTAAAGGTGCTATATAAATGCAAGTTTTTCCTGACATGTTATTGGCTGAGATAGAAATGGACTGTTTACACCTAGGGCTGGATTTTGTCACTGGGGCGGGCTGGGGTCGTGTAATCCGCTTTTCGTGTTAGCCACCCGATTCTAAATTGTTGTGGGAGAATGATGTGATTTTAACTTAAGTGGGCAATTGAGTTCCAGCGTGTGGGAACCCATGGCCCAGTGAGTTTTTCCAGTCTGAAAGTCGCCTCCGATGACGTCATCATTGCTGCTGCATTTAAGGTCTGCAACAAGCCTTGCTTCTTCTGCAGACTGCCAACCTTTTGGCCTTTCGTGCTACAGGGACCTGGAGGCAGAATGACCAGCGAGAGACCTAGGTCTGCTCCCAGGTTTGATGACGATGCCCTGCAAGCTTTAGTGGAGGAAGCAAGAGCCAATAAAGAGGTGCTCTTCTTCAGGGAGGAAAAAGCCTCCCCAGCAGACCAAGGCTGTGTGGATCCAGGTGGCCCAGGAGGTCAACTCTTTGTCGATAACCCACAGAACCTGGCTTCAGTGCAGGAAGAGGTTTCATGACCTTCTGCACACTGGAAAAGTGAGTGTGACTTTCCCATCACCCTCAATCTGATCCCCATTGCCTCTCCTCACCAGTACTCAGCTTTAGCAAACTCTTCCTCCACATCCCACTTGACACTGACATCCATGCACCCTTACCCATTCCCTCTCTATGGTCACATTCACCCAACTATTCGACTATGTAGCCCTCATACTCCCTATCACTGTGATGCTATGAAAACAACTGACAACACACAGGGAGGGCCCTTGGTCTTGCCACTTCACTCCATCTTTGTCTCCTTCTAAGCATCTATGCTATTGATTCTCTACACTCACTCCTTCATTCTCACTCAAACTCCACTTGTCTCCCTCATTGCAGGAACAGAGAGCTCACAGTAAGAGGGAAAGTGCGAGGACAGGAGGAGGGCCACCCTCAGTAGCCCAGCTCACCCCCTGGGAGGATGCGGTCCTGGAGATTGTGGGAGTGGAGGACGATGCGCAAGTGGGGGACGGAAAGATGGGTGCATCGCAGCAAGCTGGTGACAGAATAGTTTTCCATCGCTCTCATTGACATTGCATGAGTCGCTGATAATGATTCGGAAGCTCTAACACATGGACTTATGATCATCTGCAATATGCAATGTGCATGTAACCTTGGCATCACATTTCTGACTCTTTCCTTTACTCCCCCACAGGACCATCGCAAGCACCCGTCCCCACTAGCCAGGAGGAAGAGCCTGAGCATCCAGACTCCTCAGAGGAAGCTGCAACCTCTGAGGGCGCAGCGTCAGCAGAATTCAGCGCACCCAGCACCAGCGCAGACACTCGCACCTCGGAGGGAACATCGTGAGATAGAGAAGTGTTGTCACCTGGTGTATCACAGCTCGCAAGTGAGCATCAGCAGATTGTGCAGACAGGGACAGCAGTGGAGAGTCCTAGTTGGAGGGCGCAGGACTCTCCCAGCTCGGCTCAGCTGCATGTCGACCCTCTGCCTCTGGGTCCATCCACAAGATCAGCGGTGCTGGAACTCCAGGAACAGATGCAGGAGTCTCTGTCAGGTTTTGTCTCCAGGGTCGCTGCGAGTGTGGAGCGAATGGAGGAGTCCATAGCGAACATGAGCAGAGCCTTTGTGGAGTCATTGGCGCATGAACGCATCACCATGGAAAGGATGGCAACCTCCATGGAGGTGATAAGTCGCCAGAGTGCAGAAAACATGGTGAGTGTTCTGAATAGAATGACATCTCTGGAGGAGCGATGTTCATCTATTGAACAGAGAAACCAGACCTTCATGGAAGTCCTTATGAGTAGGACTGCCAGTGCAGATACGGGTCCCCATGGCCCACCTGATGTGCAGCAAGGTGCTCTCAAGCCACTTGCAAGCGCTGAGGTGGACCTGACCCATGAGAGGGATGATGGTGGCAGAGAACGAGGAAGTGCGGGTTCCTCTCCAAGCGCTCACACTTCCATGCCACTGACAAGTCCTCGGTCAGAGCCCCACCAGAGTCCCCACCCAACTGAGATCGGCGTCTCAACCCCTGCACAGCCGCAGGAGCAGCAGACTGTTGGCGAGCCCTCAGAGGTTCGCAACACCAGAGGACGCCCGCCAAAGTTGTCGAGACAGGAGCAGCAAGAAACTGAGCAAGGAGATTCCACATCTGCTGAAGCCACAGGGGAAGCACCATGTAGGAGCATACGTAAGAGAAAGATACTGCACAAATAGTCACAAGTGCAGTCACTTGGGTGAAATTATATGTTTAATGTTAAAAAGCCATCAGATGGTTATTGTAAATAAAAAATCTGATGGCTACTGCTGCAGTTGTGGCGTGTGTCATTTCGCTAATGGGACTTCCACATTGAGGGCTTAGGATTACTTGCAATTGTCAGTATGGTGGTCAAATTGTTAGGAATCCGCTAGTTCTTGGCCATTGTCGAAACTCTGATAAGAAGCTGCGAGGCAAAAGTGCTTGATTGGCTAGGCTAAGCAAATCTGGCCAAGATGAGTGCGTTCCTTGCATCCCGGGCAGCAATGTTCTCGCGTACTGCTGCCGCTGGTTGATGGGCCTCTGCAAGATGTTCATTTTCGCTCTCCTCCTCCTCCTCCTGCTCCTCCTCATCTGAGGAGGATATGTGAGGAGCCACTTGGTCCTCAGGAATCTGCAAGCCACAACGCTGTGCCATGTTGTGAAGTGCACAGTAAACCACGACGATTCTGGAGACCCTGGCTGCTGAGTATTGCAGGGCTCCACCTGATCTATCCAGGCATCTGAAGCGCATCTTCCGCAAACCGATGGTTTGCTCGATTATGGCTCTGGTGGAAATGTGGCTGGAGTTGTAGCCCTTCTCAGCTTCGTTGGATGGGCTCCTCAACGGTGTCATTAGCCACGTCTTCAGGGGATAGCTCTTGTCTCCAAGTAGCCATCCGTTAAGTTGGTCTGGCGTGTTATGTTCATTAATAAAATGACATTATGAACACAGCTAGCTTTTGCTAGACCTTTTATTGAGCACATGTGGACTAGGTACTGTATCTGTGGAGGCTTCCATCTTGACTGCTGCCTTGTGGGTAGCCTAGTGCCTCATGGGTAATGTAGTCTTAATATCATACAGCTGGGTAGTGTAGTCTTATACATACAGCTATATACAGCTCTACGGCTCCACCTAGTGTCCACTATAGAATGACATGTTATTGATCGTTACATGGCGGACTGAATAGCGGAGGCACACTAGACTGGCATAGTATGAAGCAGTCATGGCAACTGCCAGGGTACTTGGCACAAACATGCAAAATTTCCTCCTTGTGGTCACACACCAGCTGAACGTTGAGGGAGTGGAAGCCCTTGCGGTTGACAAATTACCTGGATTGTGATGGGGTGCCTTAAGGGCCACATGTGCGCAGTCAACGACGCCCTGCACCTTTGGAAAGCCTGCCAGATTAGCTAATCCAACCGCATGTGCCGTGACACTTGCTTGATCCTTGGTGAAATGGATGTGATTGTGCGCGATGGCAAAGAGGGCATTGGTTACCTGCGTGATGCAAGTGTGTGCGGCTGCCTGGGAGATGCCGCTGATGTCTGCTGCTGATCCCTGGAATGAGCCGGAGACAAAAAAGTTGAGTGTGGTGGTGACTTTGACGGCCACTGGTAAGGGGTGTCCACCTGGTCCTCTGGGCTCCAGGTCTTGTTGCAGCATTGCGCAGATGTCACCCACTACCTCTCGCGAAAGTCGGAGGCGCCTTTGGCACTGTTGCTCAGACATGTTGAGGTAGCTGACCCTGTGTCTGTAGACCCTGTTTGGGAGGTATCTCTTGCGCCGATGGTCTTCCATGTGCTGGCCCCTTCTGGCCTGTGCAGCTTCAGGTGGGTGAGCAGCAGCTTGGCGCTCCTGTTGTTGCTGCTGTTGTTGGTGCTGCTGTTGTTCATGGTTCTGCTGGTGCCACAGCTGGTCTTCGTCCTCATCTGATGTCCAGAAGGGAAGGAAATAAACGGCACCCATGCTTCTGGTATATGCCTCAGTTGAGGAAACGCTCAATCAAGGTGGCGAGAGGGGTTTCCCAGGAGGTCACACTGGAGATGAGTGTCAGGCTCCAAACTTCCACAGCTGTGGTTATGCCTTCTAAAAGTTCCCCCAGACCTGAGACAACAAAGTCCTGCCACCTGCAAATGATGGTTGATCAAATATCCTATTTAATGGTGGAGCGGCAGCTAATAGTCAGCAATCCAATTGTGCTACCGCCAGGTTTCACCGTCTTGTTTCAGAGCAGGCGTGCTTCACGTGGGAAAATGGTTAAAATCACAAAGGTCTTTCAAAATGGGATAATAGAGGCAATTTAGTGCTTGTTAAGGGCCTTAAGGGCCTATCCCGCTTCTTGGAGGCGGGACGGGACTGGAGCAGTAACCATGATTTCTGGAAAATTGTTTGGAGGCAGGGTTGGGCCCGCCACCACTTTTTGTAATTTTAACACCCCACACGCCTCCATTCCCACCTCCAGGGCCCTGGGAAATTCTAGCCCTTAATGTTCCTAGCTTGACTTATTACAGGAAACTCTCTGGTATCCGGCACCAGCGGGACCGGGATGGTGCCGGTTGATTAAAAATTCCGGATGACGAAGAGGGTTATCTACCCAGGCTATTTTTAACAGAGAGTCAGACTCCTGTCATTGAGGTGTTCGGACTTCCGACAGCGCCAAGAAGCCGAGCAGTGGCAGTTTGGAGAACTACCCCCACTGACTAACTCGGCCACCGCGGGAGACTCGGATTCGGCAACATTTTCGGTTATTGAGGTGTTTTCGGAGTATGAATTTTGCCGGTTAATAGAGAATTCCGTATATTTAGGTGCCCTTTAAACGAGAGTTTCCTGTAGTATAATGTCAGTTGTAATTTTGGAAGGATCTAAACTGCAGACTAGTGGCGAGAGGAAAACTGCAAGTAAGTTATACTTAAATCAGATTTTCCACTGGTCAATGAATGGGTAATAAGAAAGAATAAATTTAAGATCATCAAATGAATGACTGGAGAGGATATGAGAATTTATGTAGAGGACCGTTAGGAAATTGGGTGCCCTAGCATGAACATTGGTGGAAGCAGAATCCATGGTGGCTAGGAAGGAAAGTGTATCAGTATTTAAAGAAAAAAATTAAAAAGGTAAGGGAGAATAGCAGGAGACTGGACTAAGTTGATTGCTCTTACAGAGAGCTGGTACACGAGTGATGGGCCAAATGGCCTCATTCTGTGCTGTAAAATACTATGATTCAATGAATGCATGGGAACAATTGAAGGGCTTCTGGTGTTTACACTGCTAAATCTGGTTTCCTTAATTCAGTTGGGCTGCCGCTAAGATAAGAAAGTTTAATTTTTTGATTTATCGCTGAGAGTTAGCTCACACACGAGTCTTGCAGAATGTGAACTATAGCAGTGACAGTAGTAGTGGCAAAAGGATATTACGGGCCAGAAATTCGGGTCAGAGGCTTCCCGCGGGTGCAAGCCCCCGACCTGCACTTATCTAGCGCGCCGGCCGGTGTGCTGTGAGCCCGCGTGGGATTCTGATCCTGGGCTTGCTCCAACTGCCGGCGCGCAGTGCTCGCGTATCCCAGGGGCGCAGTTAGTTCGAAGCGTCCCCTGGGATCACGTGGGCCATGGAGAACCAATCGTAGTAGGGAATCTCTGTTCATAGATTTGACAGGAAGACCTGTCAAATCTATGAATAGAAATCGGCCCCAAAACCCAACTAAAACTTCAAATAATTTTTTTTTTAAATCACATTTTTAAAATAACTATAAATTACATAAAATAACAATTTTAAACAATAATTTAAATTTTTGAAAAAATTAATTACAGTTTTTAACGGCTAAAAATAAACTTACCTTTCTTTAAAGTATTTAAAAATAATAAACCTGTGGAAAAAATGTTTAAATTTTACTTAATTCACCACTTACCTTGTTAAAAGCAGGCCTTGCAACTGCTTTTTAAAAGCGTAACTGCTGGAGACTTACCCTCGCGGAAAAACCTGTTTTAAAAAAAAAAAAAAAACAAACCCCGGAAGTTCCAGGTGTACGGGCTGCCTCTCCGGCACACGCGTTCGACCTGTGAACCCCTTCTTTCAAGGGAACGTGCGTAGTGCATGCACGAAACCGGCACTTTCGTTGGCCCTACACGTGAGTACCCAGCGCGCACTCACCCGTGGGGTCCCGAATTTCTGGCCCATCGAGTCCACGCTCAAATCACCCTCCCATTAAAACATACCAAAAAATGCAACCTTGACCACCAGCACCAGTTTAAAACCAGATTTTGGGTGGTTTGAAGTATTCATTTATCAGAATACTCAGGTTTAATGTTATAGTTTCATGATATAATTAACAATATGTACAGTTCAATTACCATTAAGATTTAATTACTACTGATAGCTTTTTGGCTTAGCAGTATATTCATTTATACATTATTAACAATGCTGATTTCAAGAAATGGCAATTAGTGACACTGTTGCTGATTTTGTACGTTATACCAATCTTTCTGATTTATGTGCTGAGATTCTATTTCCGTAAAAACAATGCAGGTTTCCCTGGTCACTAAGGGAGTTCAGACAGTAAGCAGTTGAGCCATACAGACCAGGAAGGTCCCAGTTTTGATCGCTCGTTTGTGTTGATTTCAATTGGAGCAGTGGCAGTGATGCCACAATCAGACCTCTGCTCCCTTAAGTTAGTGAGGGCAAAACCAAGCAGGGTTCATTTCTCCTGATTGTTGTATAGTGACCCTTGCAAGAATCAGTACCAGCTCTGGTACCTCCCATAGTTGAATAATTTGATAACAATTATTGAGGCTCACGCATGAATAATGACCACTTGAGCAAGATACAACAGGGTGACTGGTGCTCATAGAGCCATACCTAGCAAGGAGTTAATGTCTTATAAGAGGGAAGGAGATAAAACTGGAAATGAAAGTTGACGAGGAAAAAAAAACACATACTTTTATTTATGGTAGGAAATTCTACTCTTTCAGTGCATTATACAGTGCATATTTAGCTTCGTGAACATATGGTTACTATTGATAATTGGTGTGAAACTTATTCAACAGTCAAGGAAACTAAAGCTTTACAAAAAATGTATCCTTTTACACACACTACTTTAGATTCAGAGGGGGTGAAATTGGGCTCTGTAGCACCCATCTTTTGGGCGCATGAGGCCTCTTTAAACAACGAAAATGGCATCCACGACACACACGCACAATTGCAACAGGAAGTGCGCCGGATGCCATATTTGTAACCTAATGACCGCCAGCAGCATACAGAGCAGGCAGATTATAACCTCATTCCACGTGTAACACTGACTTGACGCCAGCACTGCCATTTTGGATCCTGTCAATATCCTATTCTCTAAATTACGCACAGTGTCAGTATCTGAGCTGGTGGCTGTGACTGAAATCGAGTGACGGTGTCCCTTCATCTTCACTTTCTTTTTGCTCTTCTTCCACTGCCTGAGCAGGTTCCAGGTCTTGAGTAAACGGGAACGGCAGCGTAGTGGTAATGTCACTGGGCTAGTAATCCAGAGGCCTGGACTAGTGATCCAGAGACGTGAGTTCAAATCCCAAATCCACGGCAGCTGGGGAATTTAAATTCAGTTAATTAAATAAATCTGGAATAAAAAGCTAGTATTGGATTGTCGTAAAAACCCAACTGGTTCACTAATGTCCTTTAGGGAAGGAAATCTGTCGTCCTTACCTAGTCTGGCCTGTATGTGACTCCAGACCCACAGCAATGTGATTGACTCTTAACTGCCCTCTGAAATGGCCTAGCAAGTCATTCAGTTACGAAACAGAATAATAAGAATGAAACTGGGCGGACCACCCAGCATCAACCTCGGTACCGGCTACGGACACGGCAACGGCACACCCAGCCCAGTCAACCCTGCGAAGTCCTCCTCACCAACATCTGGGGACTTGTGCCAAAATTGGGAGAGCTGTCCCACAGACTAGTCGTACTCACAGAATCATACCTTTCAGCCAATGTCCCGAACTCCTCCATCACCATCCTGGGTATGTCCTCTCCCACCGGCAGGAGAGACCCACCAGGGGTGGTGGCACAATGGTATACAGTCGAGAAGGAGTAGCCCTGGGAGTCCTCAACATTGACTCCGGATCCCATGAAGTCTCATGGCTTCAGGTCAAGCATGGGCAAGGAAACCTCCTGCTGATTACCACCTACCACCCTCCCTCAGCTGATGAATCAGTACTCCTCCATGATGAACACCACTTGGAAGAAGCACTGAGAGTAGCAAGGGCACAGAATGTACTCTGAATGGGGGACTTCAATGTCCATCACCAAGAGTGGCTCGGTAGCACCACCGCAGATGCCAGATAACTGCCAGTCTGGGCATGCGAAGGTGGTGAGTGAACCAACAAGAGGGAAAAACCTACTTGACCTCGTCCTGCCGCAGATGCATGACAGCATTGGCAGCGGTGACCACCGCACAGTCAATGTGGAGATGAAGCCCCGTCTTCACACTGAGAACACCCGCCATCGTGTTGTGTGGCACTACCACCGTGCGAAATTCAGAACAGATCTAGCAGCTCAAAACTGGGCATCCTTGAGGCACTGTGGGCCATCAGCAGCAGCAGAATTGTATTCCACCACAATCTGTAACCCCATGGCCCGGCATATCCCTCACTCTACCATTACCACCAAGCCAGGGGACTAACCCTGGTTCAACAACGAGTGTAGAAGAGCATGCCAGGAGCAGCACCAGGCGTACCTAAAAATGAGGTGCCAACCTGGGGAAGTTGCAACACAGGACTACATGCATGCTAAAAAGTGGAAGCAGCATGCTATAGACAGGGCTAAGCGATCCCACAGTCAACGGATCAGATCAAAGCTCTGCAGTCCTGCCACATCCAGTCGTAAATGGTGGTGGACCATTAAACAACTAACAGGAGGAGGAGACTCCAAGAATATCCCCATCCTCAATGATGGTGGAGCCCAGCACGTGAGTGCAAAAGACAAGGCTGAAGCATTTGCAACCGACTGAAGCGTTTGAAACCAACTTCAGCCCGACGTGCTGAGTGGATGATCCATATCGGCCTCCTCCCGAGGTCCCCACCATCACAGAAGCCAGTCTTCAGCTAATTCGATTCACTCCACGTGATATCAAGAAATGACTGAACACACTGGATACAGCAAAGGCCATGGGCCCCGACAACACCCCAGCTATCGTGCTGAAGAACTAGCCGCGCCTCTAGCCAAGCTGTTCAAGTACAGCTACAACACTGGCATCTATCCGACAATGTGGAAAACTGCCCAGGTATATCCTGTCCACAAAAAGCAGGACAAATCCAACCCAGCCAATTACTGCCCCATCTGTCTACTCTCAATCATTGGCAAAGTGATGGAAGGTGTCATCGACAATGCTATCAAGCGGCACTTACCAAGAACTTGTTCACTGATGCCCAGCTTGGGTTCCACCAAGACCACTCGGCTCCCGACCTCAATACAGCCTTGGTCCAAACATGGACAAAGGACCTGAATTCCAGAGGTGAGGTCAAGGCAGCATTTGACCGAGTCTGGCATCAAGGAGCCCTAGTAAAACTGAAGTCAATGGGAATCGGGGGGAAAACGCTCCACTGGCTGGAGTCATACCTAGCACAAAGGAAGATGGTTGTGGTGGTTGAAGGTCAATCATCACAGCCCCAGGACATCGCTGCAGGAGTTCCTCAGGGCAGTGTCCTAGGCCCAACCATCATCAGCTGCTTCATCAATGACCTTCCCTCCAACATAAAGTCAGAAATGGGGATGTTCGCTGATGACTGCACAGTGTTCAGCGCCATTCGCAACTCCACAGATAATGAAGCAGCCCATGCCCGCATGCAACAAGACCTGGACAACGTTCAGGCTTGGGCTGATAAGTGGCAGGTAACATTCGTGCCACAGAAGTGCCAGGCAATGACCATCTCTAACAAGCGAGAGTCTAACCACCTCCCCTTGACATTCAACGGCATTACCATCGCCGAATCCCCCACTATCAACATCCTGGGGGGGTCACCATTAACTAGAAACTTAACTGGACCAGCCCCATAAATACCGTGGCAACAAGAGCAGGTCAGAGGCTAGGTATTCTGTGGCGAGTGTCTCGCCTCCTGACTCCCCAGTATCTTTCCACCATCTACAAGGCACAAGTAAGGATGGAATGCTCTCCACTTGCCTGGATGAGTGCAGCTCCAACAACACTCAAGAAGCTCGACACCGTCCACGACAAAGCAGCCCGCTTGATTGGCACCCCGTCCACCACCTTAAACATTCACTCCCTCCACCACCGGCGTACCATGGCTGCAGTGTATACCATCTACAAGATGCACTGCAGCAACTCGCCAGGGCTTCTTCGGTAGCACCTCCCAAACCTGCGACCACTTCCACCTAGAAGGACAAGGACAAGGGCAGCAGGCGCATGGGAACACCACCACCTCCTCCAAGTTCCCCTCCAAGTCACACACCACCCTGACTTAGAAGTATATCGCCGTTCCTTCATCATCGCTGGGTCAAAATCCTGGAACTCCCTACCTAACAGCACTGTGGGAATACCATCACCACACGGACTGCAGCGGTTCAAGAAGGCGGTTCACCAGCACCTTCTCAAGGGCAACTAGGGATGGGCAATAAATGCTGGCATTGCCAGCAACGCCCTGATCCCATAAAAGAATTTTTTTTAAATGAATATAGGACAAGGGTTTGGTTGTGGTGAGGGGAAAGGAGAAAGTAAGAAGTTCATGCTTACACCATTTGCAGCTTGTAAGAGATTGAGGGATGAGGGAGAAGTGAGATGAGATAAGGAGGATTAGGTATGCGGATACTCTCATCTTCAATCACTTCTGCCCCACCGGTGGCCATGGCCTCGGCAATGGCCCTTCCCATAATGGCTAGCACTCTCTCCTCCATGGGGGTTAAAGCATGCAGGCACGCCTTTCCCCCCCATTAATTCCTGCTTCCTCCTGTTGTGCGCTGCCATCTCCTGCAAGAAAGAGGGAAGTGTGTCAGTGAGTGTCGTTCAATATGTTTGGGTGATGTGGCTGCCATGGTTGAAAAGCTGGCAGTGTGTGTGAGATGTGGGTGCGAGGCTTGCTAAGTGTGTGAAGGTGAGGTAAAGCAGATGAATGTTAGGTATGAGTCCTGATTGATAGAGATTGTTGGTAGGTGAGTGATGGGGGTATAGTGAATTGAGCAGTGGATGAGGTTAGTGACGCAGTTAGTAGGATATGGCCTTTGAAGAAGCTCTCGCTGACCTTGACAACTCGTGTGAGGTCATTAAACTTCTTCCTGCACTACATCCGGGACCTTTTGGCTACATTGAACTCCGCTGCTATCTTTTCCTACTGCCTTCTGAGCATGTGTCTGGAGGGCCTCTGCCCGCCCCCCCCCCCCCCCCAGGATACAGGACATCTCTCCTTCTTCCCCACCTCTTCCACCAAGATCTCCAGTGCAGCGTGAGAAAACCTTGGTGCATGCTCTCTCCCATGGTCAGCCATTGTTGATTATTCCACCGCACAATATTCAGAATGATCTCAGCACCACCGGCAGCCACAATGCACCTCCCCTTTAAGAGGTGCAGGCCAGCTTTAAGTAGTGCTAGGCACTAACGACATTGGGCCCCCTGCTGATACAGCGTGGGGAGCGCTGCCTGCACGCAGCAATCATGGAAATGAGCAGGCAGCATGAAGTTGCCATCCTGCCTGCATTGCAATCAACAGGCGCAGGTTAATCGTGCATTGCGATCCCTGCGCCCATTTTCGGGGGTTATCCATTTTAACCCCAAAGAGTATCACCAATATAATTAAGGGTGCAGTTACTTTTTTTAAATCTCAGTATCTTTTGAATGTGAGGCTCAGACAACAGAGCCAACCAAATTGCTGCCTACACTTTGCATTGTGCGCAACAACAAAGGAGCTATGTGAATGAGTGCTTCCCCATCCCGATTCCCTGCCCAGCTCCCACCCCACTCCCCCACCCCGTGCCGCTCCCAACTCCCTCCACCCCAGCCCTCTTTCCCCCACGCATCCCACCCCTTCCCCCCGGTGCCCCCCTCCCCCTGGTGTTTCTGGATGCATTTTTAAAATTGGGGATTTGAATTTTTGCTGTTGTCATTAAACTGTGCTTTGTGGGTCTTGTGATGGATATTGGAGAAGTTTGTGTGCTTGGCCTATACTGGGAGAACTGCTTAATAATTGCCAGATCAATTATGATATTCAGTGTTAATGTACTTTGTTAGGAATTCATTGTCATTAAGATTTATATTCAGATTACAGTGGAGTACTGGAAACTCATTTTTAGATGATGAGAGCAATTTCTCATAGCATGCAGATTAATGGGTCATTGTTGCAAAGGGAAACCAGTTAATACAGGTGATATTTAAGTATAAATGCACAATCTGTTTTAAATTAAATACATTTGTGCTACATATCAGAAAATTATTCTGCTTTCTCATGGCATATGCAAATTCCTTCAGAAGCAAAATCTATAGATAAGCACTTGCACCTTAGATGTGCCTCAATTTTTAAATGTATATACATATTAAAAATGCTGTTTTTTGCTGTGTAATGCACAATATATTATCAGGACTACTGATTTTCAATTATTCAAATCATCATAATTGTATTTTTGCTACAAGAATGAAAGGAGCTTTGAGAAGTGTTTTCAGGTTCAAACTGTGTAATTATGTTCATGTTATGAAGGAAATTGCCAATCAGTAGCTGAATGTTGACTAGACTGGCAATGAATTTTATATGTTACCTTTTTTAAAAAAAAGCCCCTGATCCCAAGGAAGATTGTAAAGAAGATGCTCCAGGTTAGAGGTAGGTAGAAGGCCTATTGAAATACTAAGGGAAGAGATGAATGCGGATACAGTACTGTTGGTAGGATAGTTTTACTGGCCGCGCTAGACGTGCTCCTATCTAGTTATCTAGCAAGTTAAACACTTATTCAAAGTAATTCCTCGTGAAGCCGTTTGCTGTTTTGAAGCTTTACTTGAACAAATTTGTGAAACTGTAAACAAAGATAAAGTATGTTTTGTACATAAACTGAGTACTATACATTCGATATTACATAAGATATAAACATATTTACAACAGTAGAATAGACTAATTGTATAACTAACTAACATTTGGACTAACTTCTGTAACTATCAAATATTAACCTTTTATAAACATATTATTGTAAAAATACCACTCTGACAACGTTGCTATTATGCTAACAAACAAAGATACTCACAGATATTGCGCTTGGCCTAACATATGAAATCAGATTACATTGGATTGTGAAACCATCATGGAATCCTCCATTACTGCCAGGTTCTTCCTGGAATTCTACTTCCTGGGTTACGCAGGAAGAAAGGTACGAAGGTCAAATGACCTCTCACAGGAAGAAAGGAACAAAGGTCAAATGACCTCACACAGGAAGAAAGGAACAAAGGTCAAATGACCTCTGTTTCATACAAACACTGCTAACACATAACCACCACCAGAGGGTGCTATCTGCACATAAAATAGTCCATCGGTCCAGAATAATAGTCTAGGAGTGTAGAGCAGTGTTAGGGACTCGTGGGCTGTGGGATGAGTTGAGGGGTGCTGGGTAAAATAGTATCAAATACTCGGACCTGCTTTTTCCTGGTTTAAACCATCTGTTTTCACGTGTTCTGGCAAGTAAAATAGGGCAGAGAAACCTTCTGCCAAAACATTGCCCCACAAAATGGCTCCCATAACTTCCCTCTCATGACCATGAATAAATATTAATTCACAGGATGTGGGCGTTGCTGGCAAGGCCAACATTTATTGCCCATCCCTAATTGCTCGTGAGAAGGTGGTGGTGAGCCGCCACCACCTTAAACCCACTGCTGTCCTGTGGAGAAGGTATGTCTACAGTACCTTGCTCTAAACATGATCCACCCACCCCGATGAAAGCAGATGAAGTCGGAGAGGGGTGTGCCTTTGTTGTGCACAAGATTTTCCTGATTTACAGCCAACATTCCCTCTAAGCTGCGCAGCCATGCAGCAGTCATGCTGGTCTGGCACAGCCCGGGACCGACTTTTCAATTGTGAAGTTAACTTTGAATAGGCCGCACAGCCCCTTAAAGGGACCGCGCATCCCCCCTTCCTCCCCCCCCCCCCCCCCAAAAAAAAAACTAGGGGAATATTGCTTACAGCCCCTACAAATCACTTTAAATATGGTGTTGGGCCTGAACCGTGTCCAGAATGCACCACACAGGGTGGATTCTGCTACATTGTTTTGCCTGGAAATTACTTGCAATATTTAAAAGCTATTTAATATCTTGGTATTGGAAAGTATTTTCTGAATTTTGCTGGCAATTTAGAGTTCTGTTTAGAGAAATAATGGATTTGCCTCTGGGGATTCCATTGTTCTTGTGCTATGAGGAGGCGGATGCTGAGGACACGGAGGAGAAGCCAGGACCGTGCGGCAACACTGAACCACGCCACAAGGTCTGCAAACCAAGGAGATCCTACCTAAATGTTTCATACTGGCACTATATGAAAAGGCTGTGGTTTCCCCAGATACAGTAACTGCGATATGCAAGTTGTAGGAGCCCGAATTGCAGCTTCTATCTGCCAGGGACATAGTCTTGTCAGTAGCTGGAAAGGTGACAACAGCACTGCATTTCAATATTTCCAAGTGGCCTCTTGCGACATTATTCTCATCAGTCAATCAGCAGTGCATACTCCATGGCAGTATTGAGTTTATTAACTTACTCGTGGACCCAGCAAAGGAGGGGGCAGGGTTCAGGTGAGGGGAAATTTAGAAAGTTAAAGAGAAAGGACAAGGCAATAGTGCAGAGTAGTGATAGGGGTAATGATAACCAGAGTGTGACAGGAAGGGACAGAGTGTACAAGAGTAAGAGTGCACCAGCAAATAGGGTCAGAGTAGGGAAAATGGTAAAAAGACAGAATTAAAGGCTCTTTATCTGAATGCACGCAGCATTTGTAACAAAATAGATGAATTGACGGCACAAATAGAAATAAATGGGTATGATCTTATAGCCATTACAGAGACGTGGTTGCAGGGTGACCAAGTTTGAGAACTGAATATTCAGGGGTATTTGACATTTCGGAAGGATAGGCAGAAAGGAAAAGAAGGTGGGGTAGCTTTGTTAATAATGGATGAGATCAGTACAGTAGTGAGAAATGATCGTGGCTCGGAAGATCAAGATGTAGAATCAGTTTGGGTGGAGATAAGAAATAGTAAGGGAAAGAAGTCACTGGTGGGAGTAGTCTATAGGCTCCCTGACAGTAACAACACTGCAGGACAGAGTATAAATCAAGAAATAATGGGGACTGGTAAGAAAGGTACTGCAATAATCATGGGTGATTTTAATCTTCATATAGATTGGACAAATCAAATTGGCAAAGGTAGCCTTGAGGATGAGTTCATAGAGCATATTCGGGACGGTTTCTTAGAACAATGCGTTGTGGAACCAATCAGGGAACAGACTATTTTAGATCTGGTAATGTGTAATGAGACAGGATTAATTAATGATCTCCTAGTAAAGGATCTTCTAAGGAAGAGTGATCATAACATGATAGAATTTCACATTCAGTTTGAGGGTGAGAAACTTGGGTCTGAAACTAGTGTCTTAAACTTAAATAAAGGCAATTACAAAGGTATGAAGAGAGAGTTGGCTAAAGTGGTCTGGGAAAATAGATTAAAAGGTAAGATGGTAGATAAGCAGTGGCAGACATTTAAGGAGATATTTCATAACTCTCAACAAAGATATATTCCAGTGAGCAAGAAAGACTGAGAAGGATGAACCATCTATGGCTAACTAAGGAAGTTAAGGATGGTATCAAATTGAAAGAGAAGGCATACAATGTTGTGAAGATTAGTGGTAGGCCAGCAGATTGGGAAATTTTTAGAAACCAGCAAAGGATGACTCAAAAAATAATAGAGGGAGAAAATAGATTGAGAGTAAACTAGCAAGAAATATAAAAACAGACAGTAAGAGCTTCCACAAGTATTTAAAAAGGAAGAGAGTAGCTAAAGTAAACATTGGTCCCTTAGAGGATGAGACTGGGGAATTAATAATGAGAAACAAGGAAATGGCAGAGACTTTGAACAAATAATTTGTATCTGTCTTCACAATAGAAGACGGAGATGAGGAGGAATTTCTTCTCAGAGGGTAGTGAATCTTTGGAATTCTCTACCCCAGAGAGCTGTGGAGGCTGAGTCAGTGAATATGTTCAAGGCGGACGGATAGACAGATATTTGAGTTACAGGGGAGTCAAGGGTTATAGGGAACAGGCAGGAAAGTGGAGTTGAGGCCAAGATCCGATCAGCAATGATCTTATTGAATGGCGGAGCAGGCTCGAGGGGCCGAATGGCCTACTCCTGCTCCTATTTCTTATGTTCTTATGTTATTATGTAATAGCTGAAGACAGATGCTGAAAACAAGTAAAATTAAGTATTGATTACTTCATGATTATTAGCTGAACAGACCATCAGGATTATTAAATCCTATTTCTGTTATCTGGATAGGTCAGGTGGAGTTAGTACAGTCCAGCAGAGGTATCCACAATTTTAGTGACTTGCTGCATCCTCCATAATCTGGTCATTACAAAGTGATTCAGCCTTCCATCTGCAGATGAGGAGGATAAAAATACAGAAATCAAATTTGGTATGCCACATAAGAAAGATAACAGGAGGCCACCAATGAAATAATATATATACACACTGAATTGCCAAATATTTACTTCCATATTTTCCCTTCATTAAGTCCTACTGTTACTTATCCTCATGCCGACCCCTTGTGCCTCAAACTCGTTTCACACATGGCCATAACTGCAGCCCAGTAGTGCTGGGCACAGGCTCTGTTGGGCTAATTTGTGAGAGCAGGCCAAATTGTCCTCATTAAATCTTGAAAGCCCTCACCTAGGGTGCTCTTCAAGGCATCTACGGAAGCAGTATCTGCTTGGTTTCCAGAAAAAACAATTGCCCTTGGGACCACCTGATGATGTCTAGATACTGGAGAGATTGCCTGTACTGGCACATTCACCAAGGTGTTTTTCACATCATGCCGCACCTCCTTCAGGGTGCTTCATATGTAGTTCATGGACCTCTAACTTATCCACCATCTGCAATACATGAGAGAAGACAGTGTCCACGGCCTATGCCAGAGCTATGGTCCCAAATCGTAGATCTTTTAAGAACTGAACCCTTGAGATCTTGGTCCTTGAGCTCCTCAGCTGAGTGCAGTTGTTTCTGCCCCTTCCGGGGAGAGACAGCTGTTTACCCATCATTCCCTCCCAATCTATTCTGCTCACGAGTGCTCTGATTCATCCTGTGATGTACCCCTCTGCTTCAATATTTATCTCCTCTTGATTGCGTATATCTGGGCTGGTGCTTGAATAAGTAAGGTGCCACAACAGTCGGTGAATCAGGTGCAGGAATGAGCAGTTTGGAACTGTCGGGCTGCTTGTCAGCTCTTCCTTTTGCAAAGTCCAGCAGTTGTGGGGGATACAGAAGGCATTCATCTTAGGGGGGTGCATTCTGAGGGAGTTGTGGATCAGAAGATGTGACTAAACAATAATATGCTTTTCGAGTCTTTCTCGGGGGGTAATTTTAACTTTTATCGCACTCTCACTCAATGTTTCTCTTCTTCCCTCCCGAGCCAGTCGCGCTGCTATTCTTCTGGCCCTCTAAACTGCTAGTCTTTAAACTGCTGCAGTTAGGCCTGATTTCTTTCCCTCCCAGCAGCGAAGAACAGAAATGGGAATCCCATTCTGAATACTAAATTATCCCCCTTGTAAGGAAAATGTGTTCATGATTATATGACTTGCCTCCCTATAAGTCCTCCTAAGCAAATAGCTATTCTCAACACTTTGCTCCCAGCCATGCAAAAGTCACATTTCCAGCCACAATTATAAAGGGATTTTATGCCCTTATATGTCATCTTAATCCTCATCATTGCTTTAAAGAGGCTAGTTCCTAATATGTCGCTTTCTAGTAGTGAAACCTCAGTGACCCCTTTCTTTCCCCCACACTCTACTGTTCTGCACTTTCTTTTATCTATATCGATAGTGACTTGCATTATAATATGCAGAACTAATATTTCATAAATATAAAAGTCTCATTGTTTTTTGCGATTTCAATTTAGCTGTTAATTTGAAATTTCAGTTCAAGTGTGGGTTGATCTGTAAAATGTACCCACTTCTGAACATTACTGTTCTGCTTCACTATTAAATAGATTGAAAACATATCTGAGTTGAAACAAAAAGGTTATTGAGTAGTATGAATATATATAACTCATACAAATGGATGGTCAGCATTTCCTTGGTTCTGTCTTTGGAGGGTTGCTGATGAAAGTCAATCCGTTTACCTTTCTGGCCTTTCTTGCTAATCCCCCAAGGTCATTCCAGAAATCTTACCAATTTCTTCTGCCAACACGCATCCATTTACTCTGGTGGCTCCTGTGCTGGTTTGTGATCAAGACACCCAGCAGCTAAGTTTGTACTACCTCAAATTTGAAATATTCCTGTTTATGCTGGTGCAACTAACATTTTGTTTATTAATGTGATAGAAAACTCTACCATTGGATACAATTGAGTTTGCTACATAATTAAATGAAGCTCTGTCATTTTTTCAATGAAATGGATGACATACTAGGTTCTGTCCCTGCTAACTGAGTTCTCAAAAACATCCTTTAATGATATATACCTGTTGAACGATTATTGAACAGAAACCAATGACTTTCAAATAAACTATCATCATCGAACTGTGCCATAAACTTATCTTGGCATACATCCTAGCCTATCTATAGTGTGACCCAGAGAGAGGAGTGAAATGAGTGCTATATGGCTTCAATATAAATCTATTCACACATTGTTCCACAGAAAATTCCCTTCACGAAAAGCCATAGAATTAGTAAATCTTACTGGAATAAAATATTTTTATAACTTGTGCACAAGAAGTCTTGATTAAAGCCACCATTGCCATATGTTGCGATAATACACATGCTAAACATGGCAAAGATTAATACTAACAATATCCTATAAGTTATTTGCATCTTTTAACTTTACGTGGATTTATGGATAGTTTTCTTTCAACAACTTATTCCCTTCCTTGTCTGAAGGTGTTGATTCCATGCTGAGTTACAGCTCTGCAGAAGCAATTAGTTATTTTGTACTTTTCCTAATGGCTATTGTTCATGTGTGAATCTTGATGGTGAGTAGTGTAAATCTATTTGACCATTGGAATGCATGACCAAGCCCGAGTCTATATTGACGAAGGGTCCTCCACCCGAAATGTTAACTCTGTTTTCCTCTCCTCGATGCTGCCTAACCTGCTGAGTGTTTCCAGCATTTTCTGTTGTTATTTCCGAGTCTATACTGCATTGTCGGAGGTGCAGTCTTTCAGATGAGACGTAAAACCAAGGCTGTGTCTGCTTGAGAAGGTGGACGTAAAAGACCCCATGGCACTATTCAGAGAAAGGCAGGGGAATTCTCCCAGTGTCCTGTCCAATATTTATCCTAAACCAACACCACCAAACACAGATTAACTGACCAATTATCGCATTGTGGGACCTTGCTGCGTTTGCCTATGAATTAATAGTGACTGCACTCCAAAATAATTCATTTGCTGTAAAGCAATTTGAGATGTCTTGAGGACATGAAAGGTGTTATGTAAAAGCAAGTTTGTTCTTGTTTATAATAATCAAGTATCAATTGTAATAGTAACAACTACTTTATTTCAATATTTAACCTTTTTGGGATAAATGATTTTTGTCTTCAAAAACAGGATTACAATGGATTCCAAAATGCACCAAGCCTCCCTAGAAAATAAATCTCACACCCTCAATGTTCACATCCATTTCAGACATTTCTGAAGTCAC
This sequence comes from Somniosus microcephalus, assembly GCF_052327205.1. Classification (NCBI taxonomy): domain Eukaryota; kingdom Metazoa; phylum Chordata; class Chondrichthyes; order Squaliformes; family Somniosidae; genus Somniosus; species Somniosus microcephalus. The sequence goes on from NC_141003.1 coordinate 56,328,556, forward strand.
CATTACAAAAAGGACACTTTTGTGTCCTTTAGTTTTGTAGATGATAGAATATGACCCGTGCGTACTCTCTGAACTTCCGATATTCTGAATATGTCAGAGGTATTAGATTAATCTTTTTCCTTTCTCATTTATACAGACTAGATCGCATTTCTACCATGTACATCTGTGTCTTATAAGATTTCAATACCCACTCAACCATCTTACATACACAATGCAGAGTAACTTAATACAGTAGTTACACCCTGAGCCAATTAACATAGACTCAAATCCAAGCCAAATGAGTTACTTCCCGCTTGCCAGACTCATGGATGAAATCTGGCGTGATTGCTGTAACCATACTAATTTAATCAATATTTATCTAAACACAACTAACATTCTCATGAGGTAGAGAATTGATATTATAGCTGGTATTTAGTTAAACATTGAGTTTGCAGCAGCCATTAACATAAACATTTAGTTTATAGTAAGCATTTGATTAGTACTGAGTACAGCCAGCAGTAAGTTTGACATTTATAGGCACTTAGGTAAAGGTTATTAAATTGACAGAATTTAAACCATTATAAGTAGAAATATATTTTATCACGTTGCTGTATATTTTTCTTATTTGTTCTCAGGATATGGGAGGCATTGGCATGGCCACATTTATTGCCCATCCCTAGTAGCCCTGAGAAGGTAGTGGTGATCTTTCATTCTTGAACCACTGCAGTCCTTATGGTGTTAGGCAGAGAAATACAACATTATTGACTCAGCAATGACGAAGGAATGGTGATCTATGTCTAATTCAGGATGGTGTGTGACTTGGAGATGCTGGTGTTCTCATGACATACCGCTTTTATCCTTCTCTATGGCAGAGGTTGCAGAGCAAGAAGGTGCTGTTGAAGTAACCTTGCAGAGCTGCTGCAGGGCATCTGTAAAAGAAAGAATTTGCATTTATATCGCACCTTTCCTGTCATCAGAACGTCCCAAAGTCAATTAAGTACTTTTGAAGTGTAGTCACTGTTGTAATTTAGGAACCGCGGGAGCCAATTTGCACACAGCAAGCTCCCACAAACAGCAATGAGATAATGTCCAGATAATTTGTTTTAGTGATGTTGATTGAGGGATAACTATTGGCCAAAACAGCAGGGAGAACTTCCCTGCTCTTCTGCGAATAGTGCTATGGGATCTTTTACGTTCACCTCAGAGGGCAGACGGGACTTCGGTTTAACATCTCATCCGAAAGATGTCACCTCCGACAGTGGAGGTCCTCAGTACTGCACTTGAGTGTCAGCCTGCATTATGTAGAGATTCACGTATCTCTGGTAGACAGGATCAAGTGCAAACCAATATGGTGGGTATATTGTGTTTAATAGGAGTTTAGGACGAAATAGAGCACACTAGTAATACAGCAAAAACATACGACCGTGACAAGCAGCTGGTACTGGACCCGATCGGACAGACGGCTGGCGTGCATGAACAGTTCTCTGGCTTCCGGCCTCTCTCTCTCTCTCTCTCTCTCTCTAGAACCTCCGATGTTGAGCATGGGATCACTCTCAAAAGAGCGTTCGACCAGCCCAACTTCTCTTTGCAACTTCTGTTCGGCTCTCCCCTCCACTGTCTCAGTGGGCAAGCCCTTGGGTGTCACTTTTATTCTCTTTTTAGGGGTGGGCCTGAGGCCAATTTATTGACAAGACCATTTAACCTATAGAGGTTTCTCTAAAACTTCATCAACCAATGACAGCTCAGGTTCCTTGTCTTGGTTCTTGGATGAAAGCCTTCCCCAAAAGAGGATCTCATTACTTCATCCAATTTATCTTTCTTGTTTTTACATTTTGAAGGCTCCTCCATTGGAATCCATCTTCTCTCTCTTGATTCTATCCTCCTTAACCCAGCAAGTACAAGGCCCGGCCCTGTCCCTCTTAATCATGGCCCCAGCCAGAGCTATCGCACATTAGCCAGTCGCTATCTCACCTTCATCTAGCAAATGGCCCATTCTAAGATGGATACCTTAGCCTCCTCAAATTCCTTTCATTCTATGTCTTTTCCTAATTAATGTTTAATTATCTTCGCAAGCAGTTCTGCTAAACAAACTCCAAATTCTATCTGTAGAGATTATAATATGGTTATTAGTAATAATGGAAGAAACATAGGTTGGGCCTTCACTGGCCAAATTAAAGATACATTAACAAAGTCAAAACCCTAACTTACAAACAACAGATAACTAGCCTGGCAGGGCCATCCTATGGGCCCCCCGTGTGGAATGTTTATGTTTCACCTAATCTAACTGATTAAAAAGACAGTCTCATTCTAATGCAAGCTTTCCATGTAGCCATATACATTTTTAGGCACCCCTAGTTTCTAACAATTATGTGCTCAAATCTCTGGAGTGGGACTTAACCTTCTGACTCCGAGACGAGAGTGCTACCACTGAGCCAAGGCTGGTACCTATAATCCTGTGGATCATACATGGTGCAGCCACAGTATGCTGGTGATATAGAGGATAGATATTGGGCCTTTTGACAAAGATGACAATCAAGCCAACGGCCCTGTCCCAGATGCTGTCATGCTTCTTGTGTTGTTGCAGATGTATGCATCCAGGAGAGCTTGGAGTATTCAGTTACGCTCCTGATCTGAGACTTTAAATGGTAGATAGACTTTGAAGGGTCAGGAAGTCAGCCACTCATTGCAGAGTACCCAGCCTCTTATATTCATAGTGTTGATTTGGCTGGTTCAGTTTAGCTTCTGGTCAATGATGACCCACAAGATGTTGATGATGGGGGAACTCCGTGAGTGGCACCATTGAAGACCAGGTTTAAATGGCTGGGCTTTCTTTTGTTTGAGATGGTCATTATCTGATACTTAGGTGGCGTGAATGTTACCTGCCACTTGTCAGCCCAAGCCTGGGTGTAATCCAAACCCTGCTGTAGTCTTTGTTATCGGAGGAGTTCTAAGTAGAGGTGGATACTCTGGAATCGTTCATGAACTACCGCACTCCTGACCTTATGACGGAAGGAAATTCAGTGGTGAAGCACTGAAAATTGTTGGGCCAAGGTTGAGGAACTTGTGCAGTGACGTCCTGGAGCTACAATGCTTGACCTCCACAACTACACTGATCTCCTTTGATGTCACTGTTGATGATTCATCCATCACTTTACTGATGATTGTGAGGAGACTGATAGGACAGTAATTGGCTGTATTAGAGTTATTCTGTTTTTTTTGGGTAGGTCATATTTGTGCAATTTTCCACATTGTCAGATAGATGCTAGTGTCACTGGACTAGCTTGGCTAGGGGAGTGGCTAGCCCTGGTGCTCAGGTTTTCAGCATGATAGCCTGGATGGGCCCATAACCTTTGCTATGTCCAGTGCACTCAGCTGCTTAATGTCATGTGGACTGAACTGCATTGGCTGGATACTGGCATCTATGATAATGGGGACCTTGGGAGGAGGCCAAGTATGATCATCCAATTGACACATTTGGCTGAAGATGGTGTCTTACACTCCTGCTGTGCTCCACCACGGTTGAGGAAGGGATGTTCATGCATTCTCGTCCTTCAGTTAGTTGCATGGTTGTCCACCATCATTCCTAACTGGATGTGGTAGGAATTTAGCCATAGGTGGGTTCTACCTGAATTATAGCATGTGATTTAGAGTTCATGGTTGCTGGAAGGTTTAATGTTGACATTTAGGCTGTCAGCCGTGGCTCAGTTGGCAGCACTCTCGCCTCTGAGTCAGAAGGTTGTGGCACTTAAACCATAGCTAGGGTCATAAACCAGGATTTTGATGTTTCCTTAACAGGCACTCCTGCAGTTCACCTGACCAGTTTCCCAAGCAACTGACCTAAAGCTTCCAGCTGACCAAAAGGGAAAGGTTTCTAACCTCAGTAGCCCCAAGCTACCCAGCCATATGTTGCCCATCTGTGCCAAGTCTCTGCTACATTTGGTGGAGTAAGGTTCCACTACCCCATCAGAAAAAACAAGCTCCTGGCAGTTGTTCCCCCCCCTTTCACCTGAAAACCTGTAATGCCCATTAACATAGAAACATAGAAGATAGGAGCAGGAGTAGGCCATTCGGCCCCTCGAGCCTGCTCCGCCATTCAATGAGATCATGGCTGATCATCCAAACTCAGTACCCTGTCCCTACCTTCTCCCCATATCCCTTGATCCCTTTAGCCTTAAGAAATATATCTAACTCCTTCTTGAATATATTTAATGAATTGGCCTCAACTGCCTTCTGTGGTAGAGAATTCCACAGGTTCACCACTCACTGGGTGAAGAAATTCCTCCTCATCTCTGTCCTAAATGGCTTACCCTTTATCCTTAGACTGTGACCCCTGGTTCTGGACTCCCCCCGCCATCGGGAACATCCTTCCTGCATCTAGTCTGTCTAGTCTTGTTAGAATTTTATAAGTTTCAATGAGATCCCCTCTCATTCTTCTAAACTCCAGTGAGTATAAGCCCAATCGACCCAATCTCTCCTCATACGTCATGTGGTAAACCACTGTTGTTGTTGTTGTTGTTATTACACACTGTTGTACCTATGCATGCCTCAACATGTCTCGGCTGGCTCCACCCACACAGGCCCAGGTATAAAGGCGATTGACCTGCAGCCCCCTGCCTTCTTGGAACCCAGTCAACCACGAGAGGCATGCTCTGTTCTTTGCTAATAAAAGCCTTTAGTTACTCTCTTAACTCTGTCTTTTATGAGTAATTGATAGCGCATCACGTCATTCCTGCCATCCCAGGTATCAGTCTGGTGAATCTTTGCTGCACTCCCTCCATGGCAAGTACATCCTTCCTCAGATAAGGCGACCAAAACTGCACACAGTACTCAAGGTGTGGTCTCACCAAGGCCCTGTACAACTGCAGCAAGACATCCTTGTTCCTGTACTCTAATCCTCTCGCTACGAAGGCCAACATACCATTTGTCTTCTTAACCACCTGCTGCACCTGCATGCTTACCTTCAGTGACTGGTGCACAAGGACACCCAGGTCTCGTTGAACTTCCCCTTCTCCCAATCTATTGCCGTTCAGATAATCTGCCTTCCTGTTTTTGCCACCAAAGTGGATAACCTCGCATTTATCCACATTATACTGCATCTGCCATGCATCTGTCCAATCATCCAACCTGTCCAAATCATACTGGAGTTTCTCGGCATCCTCCTCACAGCACACACACCCACCCAGCTTTGTGTCGTCTGCAAACTTGGAGATATTACATCTAGTTCCCTCGTCTAGATCATTTATATATATTGTGAATAGCTGGGGTCCTAGGCGCGATCCCTGCAGTACCCCACTAGTCACTGCCTGCCACTCGGAAAAAGACCCGTTTATTCCAACTCTTTGCTTCCTGTCTGCCAACCAGTTCTCTATCCAAGTCAGTACCTTGCCCCCAATCCCATGTGCTTTAACTTTACACGCTAATCTCTTATGTGGGACCTTATCAAAAGCCTTCTGAAAGTCCAAATACACCACATTCACTGGTTCTCCCTTATCTATTCTACCAGTTACATCCTCAAAAAATTCCAGTAGATTAGTCAAGCACGATTTACCTTTTGTAAATCCATGTTGACTTTGTCCAGTCCTGTCACTGTTTTCCAAGTGCTCTGCTATTACATCTTTTATCATGGACTCTAACATTTTCCCCACTACCGATGTCAGGCTTACCGGTCTATAATTCCCCATTTTCTCTCTACCACCTTTTTTGAACAGTGGGGTAACATTAGCTACCCTCCAATCCATGGGTACTGTCCCAGAGCCTATAGAATTTTGGAAGATGATCAGCAATGCATCTACTATTTCTAGGGCCACTTCCTTAAGTACCCTAGGATGTAGATTATCAGTCCCTGGGGATTTATCGGCCTTCAATCCCGTCAATTTTCCTAACCATTTCCCTACAAATACTGATTTCATTCAGTTCCTCCCTCTCATTAGACCCTATGTTCCCCGACATCTCTGGGAGGTTATTTGTGTCCTCCTTTGTGAAGACAGAACCAAAGTATGTATTTAATTGGTATGCCATTTCTTTTATTATGTTCCTTGCAAGCTTACTCTCATACTCTATTTTTCCCCTCTTAATTAATCCCTTTGTCCTCCTTTGCTGAATCCTAAACTGCTCCCAATCCTCAGGTTTACTGCTTTTTCTGGCCAATTTATATGTCCTCTCCTTGGATCTTATGCTATCCCTAATTTCCCTTGTTAGCCACGGTTGAGTTACCTTTTTTGTTTTATTTTTATGCCAAACAGGGATGAATAAATTCTGTAGTTCATCCATGCGATCTTTGAATGTTTGCCATTGCCTATCCACCGTCAACCCTTTGAGTGACATTCCCCAATCAATCCTACCCAACTCGCGCCTCATATCGTAGTTTCCTTTATTTAAATTCAGGACCCTAGTCTCTGAGTCAACTACTTCACTCTCCATCTTAATGAAGAAGTCGATCATATTATGATCGCTCCGCCCCAAGGGGCCTCGCACAACAAGATTGCTAATTAATCCTTTCTCATTACATAATACCCAGTCTAAGATGGCCTGATCTCTAGTTGGTTCCTCAGCATATTGGTCTAAGAAACCATCCCGTATACATTCCAGGAATTCCTCCTCCACAGTATTGTTACTAATTTGGTTAACCCAATCTATATGTAGATTAAAGTCACCCATGATAACTGCTGTGCCCTTATTGCACGCGTCTCTAATTTCCCGTTTGATGCCATCCCAACCTCCGCATTACTGTTTGTGGGTCTGTATACCACTCCCACTAACATTTTCTGCCCCTTGGTATTTCTCAGTTCTACCCATACAGATTCCACATCATCAGAGCTAATCCCCTCTTTAACCAGCAATGCTACCCCACCTCCTTTTCCTTTTTGCCTGTCTTTCCTGAATATTGAATACCCTTGGTTGTTGAGTTCCCAGCCTTGGTCACCCTGGAGCCATGTTTCCGTAATCCCAATCATATCATATCCGTTTACCTCTATTTGCGCAGCTAATTCATCCACCTTATTACGAATGCTCCTCGCATTAAGACACAAGGCCTTCAGGCTTGTTTTTTTAACACTCTTACACCTTTTAGAATTATTATTTACTGTGGCCATGTTTGATTTAAACCCTTGATTTCTCTGACTACCACCTTTGTTTTTCTCCTTACTGTCTTTTGCTTCTATCCTTGTTTCCCTTTCCTCTGTCTCCCTGCTCAGGTTCCCAACCCCCTGCCATTTTAGTTTAAACCCCCCCCCCCCCCCCCAAGAGCACTAGCAAACACTCCCCCTAGGACATCGCTCCCCGGTCCTGTCCAGGTGCAAACCGTCCGGTTTGTACTGGTCCCACCTCCCCCAGAACCAGGTCCAATGTCCCAGGAATTTGAATCCCTCCCCCTTGCACCATTCCTCTAGCCACGTATTCATCTGAAATATCCTATTTCTACTCTGACTAGCACTTGGCACTGGTAGCAATCCTGAGATTACTACCTTTGAGGTCCTATTTTTAAATTTACCTCCTAACTCCCTATATTCAGCTTTTTGGACCTCATCCCATTTTTACCTATATCGTTGGTACCTATATGCACCACGACAACTGGCTGTTCACCCTCCCCTTCCAAAATGTTCTGCAGCTGCAGCTCTGAGACATCCTTGACCCTTGCACCAGGGAGGCAACATACTAACCTAGAGTCACGTTTGCGGCCGCAGAAACGCCTATCTATTCCCCTTACAATAGATTCCCCAATTACTGTAGCTCTCCTCTTTTTCCTCCCGTCCTGTGCAGCAGAACCACCCACGGTGCCAGGAAGTTGGCTGCTGCTGCCTTCCCCTGATAAGCCATCCTCCCCAACAATATCCAAAGCGGTATATCTGTTTGAGAGGGGGATGGTCACAGGGGACCCCTGCACTATCTGCCTGTGCCTACTACTCTGCCTGGTGGTCACCCATTCTCTTCCTGCCTGTGCAGCCTTTACCTGCGGTGTGACCAACTCCCTAAATGTGCTATCCACGACGTCCTCAGCATTGCGAATGCTCCAGTATGTATCCACTCGCAGCTCCAGCGCCGCAATGCGGTCTGTCAGTAGCTGCAGCTGGATACTCTTCCCGCACACATGGTCGTCAGGGACACAGGAACCTGACTCCACTGAAGGTCAGCTAATTTCAGTGAGTTTCAAAGGGATCTGGCCTAGGTAGATTGGCAGCTAATACAGTATATGAGGACTAAACACATTCCTATGAGAGAAAGCTAGAGTTTCCTGGATGCCTAAAGAAATTGGAAATAAAATGAAACAGAAAAAGGAGGCTTATTATAAATGTCAGGGTCATAATACAGTAGAGAATCCAGCAGAATACAAAAATGTAGAGAACTGAAAAAGGAAATAAGCGGGGAAAAGAGTATGAGAAAATATTAGTAGGTAACATAAAAGGGAATACTAAGGTATTTTATAAACATATAAGTGTAAAAGGATAGTCAAAGGAAGGGTGGGGCTGATTATTAGGGTTTATAAAGGAAATCAATCATCTTGTGGAGGCAGAGGGTATGGCTGAGGTACCAAATGAGTTCCTTGCATCTGTCTTCACTAAAGAAGAGGATGCTGCCAGTCACAGTAAAGGAGGAGGAGATAGTGAAATTGAATAGGATAAAAATAGATAAAGAGGAGGTAATTAAAGATTGGCAGTGCTCAAAGTAGAAAAGTCACTCGGTCCGGAAAAGATACATCCTAGGTTGCTGAGGGATGTAAGGGTGAAAATACTGGAGGCTCTGGCCACAATCTTTCAATTCTCTTTGGATATTGGAATGGTGCCAGAGGACTGGAGGGTTGCAAACGTTATATCCCTGTTCAAAAAAAGGGGAGATGGATAAAGAGCAGACCAGTCAGCCTAACGTTAGTGGTTGGGAAACTTCTAGGGACCATAATCCAAGACAAAATTAATTGTCACTTGGAAAAACATGGGTTAATAAATGACAGCCAACAGATTTTTTAAAGGCAAATCATGAATGGTTGACTTTCAGGCTAGAGGAAAGTATACAGTGGTGTTCCCCAGGGGTCGGTATTAGGACCACTGCTCTTCTTGATATACATCAATGACCTGGACTTGGGAAAACAGGGCATAATTTCATAGTTTGCAGATGGCACAAAACTTGGAAATGTAATAAAAAGTGAGGAGGATAAAAGCAGACACCAGGAGGGCATAGACATACTAGTGAAATGGGCAGACACATGGCAGATTAAATTTAATGCAGAGAAGTGTGAAGTGATGCATATTGGAAGGAAGAGTGGGGAGAGGCAATATAAACTAAAAATGTTTACTTCAGAAATAATGATAGATCTCCAGCATCAGCAGTATTTTTCTTTTGTCTTAGTGCTTACTTCAGATGTGTGTACACTGGGTTTCTGTTGTATCCATGCATGATAGTACCAAGCTTTTTCAAATAGTTTGAATCTGAAAATGTTGGTACTGTTATGATTTAATTAGGTGAAAGATAATGTAAAATCACATATCTCATTGGCTGCATAATGCAGCGCACATCATACAAAGCTCTAGTATATTTAATCACACACACACACACACACACACACAATGAAACTGCTGAACACCCAACTTCCTTTTCTGGCTCCTATGTTAGCTGACATTGTTAACTGTTCTCTCTCATCAGGTACTGTCCCCTCTCCCTCAAATCTGCCATCATCACCCCTGTCCTCAAAAAAAACAACAAAAAAAAACAAAAAAACAAAAAAATAAAAAATAAAAAAACCAACCCTCAACCCATCCGTCCTTGCAAACTACTGCCCCATCTCTAACCTCCCTTTCTTCAAAGTCCTTGAACGTATTGTCGCCTCCCAAATCCATGCCCATCTTTCCTGAAACTCCATGTTTGAATCCCTCCAATAAGCTTTCCGCCCCGCCACAGTACCGAAACGGCTCTCATCAAAATCACAAATGACATCCTTTGTGACTGTGACAAAGGTAAACTATCCCTCCTCGTCCTTCTTGACTTGTCTGCAAACTTTGACATGCTTGACCACTCCATCCTTCTCCGACGCCTCTCCACTATCGTCCAGCTGGGTGGGACTGCACTCGCCTGGTTCCATTCTTATCTATCTAATCATAGCCAGAGAATCACCTGCAATGGCTTCTCTGCCTGCTCCCACATCGTTACCTCTGGTGTCCCCCAATGATCTATCCTTGGCCCCCTCTTATTTCTCATCTACCTGCTGCCCCTTGGTGACATCAACCGAAAACACAGCATCAGTTTCCACATGTACGCTGACGACACCCAGCTCTACTTCAGCACTACTCTCGACCCCTCCACGGTCTCTAAATTGTCAGACTGCTTGTCTGACCTCCAGCTCTGGATGAGCAGAACTTTTCTCCAATTAAATATTGGGAAGACCGAAACCATTGTTTTCAGTCCCCGCCACAAACTCCGTTCCCTAGCCACTGACTCCATCCCTCTCCCTAATATCTGTCTGAGGCTGAACCACACTGTTTGCAACCTTGGTGTCATATTTGACCCTGAAATGAGCTTCCGACCACATATCTGCAGCATAACTAAGACCGCCTATTTCCACCTCCGTAACATCGCCCGTCTCTGCTCTTGCCTCAGCTCATCTGCTGCTGAAACCCTCATCCATGCCTTTGTTACCTCTAGACTTGACTATTCCAACGCACTCCTGGCTGGCCTTCCACATTCTACCCTACGTAAACTTAAGTTCATCCAAAACTCAGCTGCCCGTGTCCTACCTCGCACCAAGTCCCGATCACCCATCACCCCTGCGCTCGCTAACCTACATTGGCTTCTGGTTAAGCAATGCCTCGATTTCAAAATTCTCATCCTTGTTTTCAAATCCCTCCATGGCCTCGCCTCTCCCTATCTCTAATCTCCTCCAGCCCCACAACCCCCCGAGATATCTGTGCTCCTCTAAGTCTGCCCTCTTGAGCATCCCAGATTATATTCGCTCAACCATTGGTGGCCGTGCTTTCTGTTGCCTAGGCCCTAAGCTCTGGAATTCCCTGCCTAAATCTCTCCACCTCTCTACCTCTCTCTTTCCTCCTTTAAGATGCTACTTAAAACCTACCTCTTTGACCAAGCTTTTGGTCACCTGCCCTAATTTCTCGTTATGTGGCTCGATGTCAAATTTTTTGTCTTATAATATTCCTGTGAAGCGCCTAGGGACGTTTTACTACGTTAAATGTGCTATACAAATACAAGTTGTTATTTCCCAGGTCTTTAAAGGTATACAACTCAAGCTCTAGTGGCTTTAAGCTCCAATTGCATTATGAGTAATGAGTATAAACTGAAAAAAACACCAACTGCAAATTCAGAAGCACTCTGTAGTAGGAACTTTATTTACCAGAATTTTCATTTTGTTTTTTTGACCTTATTGGCACTTTTGCATTACTGTCAGGTAGATTTCTGTTCTCCAGTCAATGCCATACAATATAACTACTGTATTGGAAATTTAAGGTCCCATATAGCATTAGCCATTTGTAGTAATCTTAACAGAAGTTGCCAATGCTACAGTGGTACAAAGCCCAAAAAATGTGCATGCCCTATTTGCATTTTGCAAACGAAATCAATCTGCCAGTAAGTACACGTACATCACAGGACTGAAATCAAATGTGTGTAGTCGCAACAACCTAATCAGCTACCTGGAACTGCATTTAAGCAACTAATTTCAGAGCACAATACATGTTTTTAAATCGCTAAGTTATTCAGCACAAAAAATTCAAATACTTTATGTTTGTTTCATTTTTTAAGAATCCCCATGTCACACTCTATTTTGCAGACAGGCATGTGAGTGGAAGGCCAATCCAATGTGTCCTTTCAGTGGTAATCACTGTAATTTGCATTCACTGATAGTCATGCAGTTTTATGAAGTGATCACTAATTTCCAAGCTAATGTGTAAAAATTTAACCTGTTATGTAGTATAATACATATAAATTGTCCCATGTTACAGGGCAGCACTATATGGTGTCACAAACCATAAGAGCAAAGCTTGAATAATTTATTAATATCATCTGAACTCCTCCATGTTCTGTTGCCTTGAAAAACACCTCCAAATGCAGTATTTATACATGATATAATCCATGCGCTTTTTGATTTAAAAATTAAAGTATGCAGTGGAATATTACATAGGATTACATAGGATATACGGCACAGAAACAGGCCATTCGGCCCAACCAGTCCATGCCGGCGCTTATGCTCCACTCGAGCCTCCTCCTGTCTTTCCTCATCTAACTCTATCTTTTGAATGTAGCACTGAGTTTCAAAGGAACCCACCACTAGCATAGGAATCATAATGAATTTTATTTCACCTATGTAAGAGGCAAACATTATATCTTACATAGATGATATATTGGATAATAGATGTTTCAGAGTGCATTACAAGGCTTTGAAATCAAGCCATGAATAGTATTTTTTTTTCTAGAAACCAGTTTATTGTATAAAATTAGTTCAAGATGTATATAATGTTAAAAGAAATTTTTGAGGTCATATGGCATGGAATTTAGTTGGTAAGCAGTTTAGCAACAACCTGGAAATAACTAGAAAGAATGAGGCATTTTAAGAGTGAGTTGACATGAATCATACACTATTGAGTAAAGTAAATCTATATCATTCAGAATATTCAACAGAATTTGATTTTGTAAAAAAAAACAAAATTGTTTATATGTAAATATAAAATTGTATAACAAAAATGTAGAAGTTCAGATCAGAACATCCACTAACCAGTTATTTACTTTATAATATGGAAAAAAACATGGATTTCACTGCACCATGTTCCAAATTCAAAATAATTTAAAGAAACCCAGCAAGGCATCTGTTTTTCAAAAAGAACAATTTAAATTCCTGATATCTGACAGCAGGGTGTTTTGTCCACAAATCTGCCAGTCCAAAAATCTTTCAGTTTTTGTCGATGGTACCATTGAGTTAGAAATCAATATACATCGCCCACTTTGCAGTGGTTTCTGGTGCAAACGTAATTTTTCGCCCATAGTATTAAAAGGACACAGTTCCACATTTGCAGCAGAATAATACATTGTGTAAAAGAAAGAAAGACTTGCATTTCTATAGCGCCTTTCACGACCACCAGACGTCCCAAAGCGCTTTACAGCCAATGAAGTACTTTTGAAGTGGAGTCACTGTTGTAATATGTATTACATAGTTTAACATTCTTGTACTTCTAGTACATCATCTGATGTAGCGTGAAGTGAGCAGCACAGCGGAAGAGCAGCTAACGGAATGACCAGTATATCCTGCTGCAGTAAAAATTCAAGTGTTACTGGATCTTGGAAAGGCTGTAGATGACGTGATCTCACAAATTCCTTGTTTATATTCACAGTAGGATTCTGATAGAAATGGGAGCATTCTATTTAGAAACTGACAACGCCTGTGAGCATTGTACTTCTTTCTAGGGCTTTGCTTATATAAAAAAAAACTGGAAATATAATGTAACATATATCTCAAATTTCAAAATACAAAACTAAAAAGGGCATGAGGATGATACTGAAGGAGCTAAAGGATAAGGTTTTTATTTAACTTAAGCAATTACTGCAAAGAAAGAAAATATATTCTTGGTGGCAACAGCACTTTCTATGTTTTGTTTGTGTCAAAATAGCTTGCAAAAGAAAATTGTGTGGCCCCTTTAGAGATTGTTGCTGTTAATATCATCTTACCAACAGAATCTTGAAAAATAGTTTGCAGAGCATGTAATTATTCACAAACAAACAATTTGTCCCTCCAGTGAAACCAGAATTCAGTAAATTGTTCCTACTGATACTGAACTGTGCTCATTATTTAATTATCCAAATCTTGCTTAAGCATTTGGCTCAGTTCTACAAATGTATAGTGGAGAAGCTGAAGGGTATCAGTGTTGTTTTCAACAGATAGTGACTCATCCAAGTAGCTACGAAGGTGCTATGCGAACAGTAAAAGCTTTGAGAGAAGTTAACACATGCATGTTAAAACAAGTGGTTATTCCATAACATTTTTAGAATTAAAAATGAGTAAAATATGTGATTAGGCTCAGATGTCATGCCAAAATTGAAGACTCTACAAGTGTTGAAACCTGCTACTATAGCTTTCAGTAGGGCACTAAATCACTTAATTTTCCAATCATGAGCCTGAGTGTGTCACAAATTGATTGATTTGTTCTGAAGCTAAATTGGCAACCAAACATTGGGTTGTTATGGAGATGTTGCAAAAGCTTCTCATTCAGTACAACTTCCATGAATTTTGATATGATTGTCATTACAAACATTGGTCTCTAAATACTAAGTATGACTTTGATCCATTTTAGACAAGCATGTGGTATGATTCCACTGAAAAGGATCATATCTAGTGGTACAGTTTTAGTGATGGTTAAAAGAAAATAAATTAGTAACAAGTGATAAGGTGAGGAGAAATTGTGTTTCCAGCAGGAACAGGTCTTTTTATTTTAAAAAGTTTTTTTCCCTCTTGGTACACTAAACCTATCTGCAATACCTTTAAAATTCATTCTTGGGATATGGGCATCACTGGCAAAGCTGGCATTTATTGACAATCCCTAGTTGCCTTTGATAAGTTGTTGGTGGGCCTTCTTGAACTGCTGCATCCTTGTGAAGATACTCATAAAATGCAGTTAGGTAGGGAGGTTGAGAACAGTCTGGTTCAGCTTGAGACAGCCTCTGGGGAGTGGGGTTTAAGTTGGTGGTGGGGTATGGACTTAGTGGCAGGTGCCAAAGACACTGTTTACTGGAGGAAATGATGGCTTGACCATGGATTTGAACAAGCAGTCTGACAGCACAGAGAAAGTGGAGAGTTTGAGAGAGGAGATGGAGTGGTGCAGCTCCGTGTCATCGGCATACATGTGGAAACTAACCTGCTAATGATGGGGCCAAGGACAAATTCTTGGGGGACTCTGGTGGTCAGACGGAGACCATTGCTAGATATGCTGTAGCTACAATCAGATAGATAAAAGCAGAACCAAGCGTGTAGTATGTTAGCGTGTCCTATGTAAGAGTGGACCCAAATGTAAAATATAGCATGGCATAATCTCTTCATTTCTCCATATAGTATTTTGTTCTGAGCTATCTTTTGAATGCTGTTATTTTCTCTCAATTACTTATTATTTTAGATTTATAGCCTGAGCAATTCTATGGTCAGTAATTAACTGCTGGATAAACCAGTAATGAAAATCCATTCATTCTCTTGTTCATATCTTCTGCTTCAAGTAGGCTTCATAAATAAAGCCGTTTACTTCCCTCCTCTCTTGAAGGTGCTGATTCATGCTGGCATACAATTGCATGGCCACTAGCAGCCTCCATATCTTGCCTAAGTAGCTAATCTTTGTTTGGAGAACTTGGCAATGTCAACAGGCTATTCGACTATAGGGGGCATCACAGTCAAGCCCAGTCCTCACCCAGATTTCACATGCACTTTGCAATAGGTGTCCCTTAATAGACATAAAGAGATGAACCCTGGATGATTTTTCTCCTCTCTAGCTAAGGGCACTGAGGCCAATGGTAGCACTCCACCTGTTGCTATTCTTGTGTTAGACTAGATGGTGAGTGACAGGAAGCTACTCAACTGTGCAATATCAATTTGTATAAATGAATTAATCTAGAGGGTAATTTACATGTTGGTTGTGAGGATTGCAGTATACTTGTGTCGAGGAATAGGGTGAAACCAAGTATTTCTTTAGCAGTAAACTCAGATAGCTTATGCTGGAAGATGGGGGTTTCCTTGTACTTAACTGTACAGTGGTGAATGGCTCTGAAATAATGGTTCTGGGGTAAGTAATTTACTGTCTGTGCTAAAATTAATTAAAATATGTAATTATCATCTGTTGGTAGTGACCTATTGACTCCTAATACAATTACTGTACTACACCATTTACTGGAAACTCCCTATCCAATCAGCTATGTAGGTTTTTAAAATATCACTTTTAGGTTGAATGATACTATGTTAATACAATTCACCCAAAATAGTACCTTAAATTGATCACAATTGTGTGTCTATACATCAAACTTAACAATACATTGTCTCATTAATGTGTTAACAATTGTATAATGTTACTAGACACTCAAATATGAATTAAAATTCTAGAAATACACAAGAGGTCAGTCAGCACCTGTAAAGAGAAAATATTTTTTTTGACATTCCGGGCACATACCCTAATGCGGGGTACACATCCAAAATGTCATGACCTGCCTTTTACAAAGTATTACAAAGTATTTACAGCACAAAAATATGCCATTCAGCCCAACAGGTCCATGCCAATGTTTATGCTCCACACGAGCCTCCTCCCACCCGTCTTCATCTAACCTGATCAACATATCCTTCTATTCCTTTCTCCCTCATGCACTTATCTGGCTTCCCCTTAAACGCATTTATGCTATTCGCTTCAACTACTCCTTTTGGCAGCGAGTTCCATATTCTAACCACTCTCTGGGTAAAGAAGTTTCTCCTGAATTCCCCATTGGACTTATAAGTGACTATCTTACATTTATGGCTCCTAGTTCTGGTCTCACCTGCAAGTGGAAACATCTTCTCTACGTCTACTCTATCAAACCCTTTCATAATCTTAAAGACCTCTATCCGTTCACCCCTCAGTCTTTTCTTTTCTAGAGTAAAGAGCTCCAGCCTGTTCAATCTTTCCTGATACCTCTCAATTCTGGTATCATTCTAGTAAATCTTTTTTGCACCTTCTCCAGTGACTCGATATTTTTTTTATAATATGGAGACCAGAACCGTTCACAGTACTACAAGTGTGGTCTAACCAAGGTTCTATGCAAGTTTAACTCTTAACAAAGTTTTTCTTTACAAGTGCTGACTGACTTGCTGTGTATTCCCAGCAGTTGCAATCTTCCCTTATTACAGTACTCAAATATGAATGTAACTAGTGTGTATGCAAATTAAGTTTAGAAGGACAGGTCAGATATCTGATAAAATGGCCAACTAGTAGCACAAGAATAGATTATGCTATATACAATTTGACACTAGGGAGGAGTAATAAAGTCAGATGAGAGCTGAACTGACAGTTAGCAGAAAACAGTGAAAATGGGGAAATGAAGGGATGTGAAGTTGTTGATTATCACCATTATTTCACAATCGAAGAAAACCTGCGTAACTCTCTTTTGAGTTGCTATCTGGTTTCCTTTTATGGAGTAATTATTGTATTAAGTTGTTTCATGTACAATATCCTGTGTACGGTGTGCCTGAACATCTTTATTTCAGACATGTACATGCATAAATGAAATAATTTGCATTGATATAGCTCCTTTCACATTCTCAGGATGTCCCA
Source organism: Somniosus microcephalus (assembly GCF_052327205.1). Classification (NCBI taxonomy): domain Eukaryota; kingdom Metazoa; phylum Chordata; class Chondrichthyes; order Squaliformes; family Somniosidae; genus Somniosus; species Somniosus microcephalus. The sequence continues at coordinate 56,345,799 of NC_141003.1, forward strand.
AAATGCTTCACAGTCAATGAAGTGCTTTTGAAGTGTAGTCACTTGCAATATTGAGAAGGAAAGATCACAAACAGTAATTTAGGAAATGTTGTCCAACTGCATAAATTTGTGCTTTTTAACTATATTACAGTATGAGGTGCAATAAAAGAGTAGGGTTTTTGTTTACCTTCTGACTTGGGCATATTTCACCATTCTTTCATCTTCACTGGGTCAATATCCTTGAATTCCTTATATAACACCTGTAAGGATATTGCCCTGTAAATTGCTTGACATGCTTAAAATGGAGTTCACGTTAGAAGATGCCCATACATAAGAGTTCAGCTGTTGAACTGAATGCTGGACAGTGGCTGGAAAGCAGGCTAATTGAAACCATAAGATCTAACTAACATAAGTTTTCAGCAATCAAACACAGGCCATAAAAGCTTTTAAGTTAATTAAGCTATAAAGCGTTTAAGTTAATTACTCTATGTGGGGGACCCTTTGTTAAAGATGAGGCTGGGAGGTATGGGGGATTGTAAAGTGAAACTGGCCTGTCTAAGAAAAATCCATACTTCAGTGGCTCAAGGTCCTCCCAGGATACTTACTGACTTGTTGAGGATTATTGACAAAGGAGGAAGTGTAACCCATCTGGCACATGCATCACTCCGAGTAGTCATTCTTTCTTTGTCTCTATTAGCAGTCAGTAGTAGCAACCTCTCTTGGTAGTTTAGACTGGTGTAGTCAGTAGTAGTAATCATTGCCGAGCAGATGTATCCTTACTAGTACAAGGTACTTGTAAGGATAAATGCTCAAGGGTTAGAAGTTAACTTGTGACTAACCTAGTCAGTTACAGGCAGAGATAAGTGTGTCAGTTAACTGTGCAAAGGTCTGAGATAACAAAATTGAGAGACAAGTCAGCTAGCTCAAACATCGTCCCTAGTGTGTAAGGTGGATTTAGCTGGAACCAAATATCGAAATGGAACAGATAATCCCGTCGCCAAAGGGATTCATCGACTCTGCGATCCAGAAGCTAACGCCTGTGTCTCGGAAAGAAGGGATCGACATCACCATGCCACTTATAAGGACGAGGTTGTATAAGCTCTGAAAAATTGCTAATCACCAGCATCTAGATGATAATCTATTCAATAGATTGGCTATCTAATGCTGTAAACTTGTCAGCTAGTTAGGGATTTAACCCTAAAATAACCTCAACAATTGCAATAACCTTTGACTCTGACAGCTGCATTTATACCACAGCTACTGGCCTCAGATGGACCCCTTGATGGACATGGCACTGGATTTACATTCCATGAGTTATTAAACAGCTACTGTGGGAATCTCCCCTCCAGGGAGATTCTCATCACTTTTCACCAGTTACGTTGGCCCTCACTCCAGATTTTTAATGCAAGAATGAAGCAGAAACCACTTTGCAATTGTAGTGTATGTGCTTTAAGTCAGAACTACTTTTTACAGCTCCTGTATACTGTAGTACCGGCAGTGACCACACCGGTATATAAGCTGTGCGCATGCCTCTGTACCCCAGTCTAGAGATTACCCTCCTCCAGTAAAGACCTGTTATTTGTTTATGTACAGCATCCGTGTAATTATTTATCCACTGAACCACGGATCTAACAGTGGCGACGAGTGTTGATGCGAATCTACCTGCAACATAAAACAAAAAAAAATAAAAAAAATAGTCGAGTCCAGGAACACGGGCGTCGACCGCGAGCAACCGCCCAGCAGTCAGGCAGAGATCCAACTTCGCTGGGAAGGCTGTGGAGAGCCGGGCTTGGTTCCCCAGCCACAACGAGCAGTAAGAGACCAACGACAGGTCCAGAGCAGACCCTTCCCGAGCAGCGGCGGCTGGAGCCGACCGACGGCAGAGAGAGAGAGCCGGGCAGCGTTGACGGGGTAAGAAAGAGGGTGAAAAGAGCAGGGCGCAGCCGGGGGTTGATCACCGAGCGGCGCCGAGGAAAAATACTGCAAACCGGAGAGAGGGTAAGAAACAGCCGGGTTCTAGACGGAGCGGCGTCGACAAATATCAAGAGAAGAACACGCAGAGCACAGCCAGGGATCACGGGCTGATCAGGGTCCGCGGGGCGAAACAAGGGGAGACGCCATTGACCGCGGAGAAGCAGGGAGAGTGCGGGAGACGCCATTGAGCCGCGGAGAAGCAGGGAGAGCGCGGGAGGCGCCATTGAGCCGCGGAGAAGAAGGAAGAGCGCGGGAGACGCCATTTTGCGAAGCCGCAGCGGAGAAGACGGGCGAGCGCAGGAAGGAAGGAAAGCGCGGGAGATGCCATTTTGTGCCAGCGGAGAAGAAGGGGAAGCGCGGGAGGCGCCATTGGGGATAGTTAACGCACAACCAAGGATGCCAAAGAGTGGCAGTATCTCTACGTTTGACAATGAAGTCGAAGATTGGGCGACATATGCGGAACGTATTGAGGTGTACTGCAGGGCGAATGAAGTGTCAGATGCTAATAAAGCACTGGTTCTGTTAAATTCCATGGGTGCAAAAACTTATGGGTTACTGCGAAATCTAATAACCCCAGAGAAGCCGGTAAACAAGAATTTTGAAAGCATAGTAGAAATCCTACAGGACCACTTAAACCCCACACCGCTGCTGATAGCAGAACGATTTAAGTTCCATAAAAGGAACCAACACAAAGATGAAAGCAATGCTGAGTACCTAACGGAACTGCGCAAGCTATCGAAATACTGCCAGTTTGGAGCGGAACTAGCAGACACGTTAAGGGACAAGTTTGTGTGTGGGCTACAAAGTGAAGGAACCCAGAAACGGCTTCTATCAGAAAAGGACCTTATGCTGGACAAAGCTTTCAGTATGGCAGTATCACACGAAGCAGCCGCAAGGGGCGCTGCAGAGATACAACGGAGACCGCAAGAATATGGCACCAACGAAATGACCTATGGAACAGGGAAGTGCTATCACTGCGGCAGAACAACGCATGACCAGAAAGATTGTTGGTTCAAGGACCAAGTGTGCAGACAGTGTGGGAAAGCAGGACACATAGCAAGAGTCTGCAGGTCTGGGAAGAAAACCAACAGTAAGAAATCGCCACAGGAGAAGTACAAAAAGGTACACCAGGTGATGGACAGTGGTTCAGACGAACAGAAAAGTGACACAGACTCCGGAAGCAAGGAGCTGGGTTGTCTGAAACTACATAATGTAACCGAAATAGAGGATCACCAGACTATCTGGGTTACACTCAAGATAGACGGAGTCCAAGTGGAAATGGAATTGGACACTGGGTCAGCTCTAACAGTCATAAATCAAAGAGACTACAAGCAGCTATTTTCACATATACCCTTGAAAGCTACAGAGATTGTCTTGAAGACGTATACGGGGCAAAAAGTCTACCCCAAAGGAAAAATAAGGGTGAAAGTGACATATAAAGGTCAGGAAATACCTAAAATGGATATATATGTATTGCCAAATGGAGGACCACCACTGCTAGGACGTGAATGGATCCGGAAGATACATTTAGATTGGCATTCCATACAGGCACTGAAGGGGGAGGCCAAAAAGGATGACGACGTCACACCTGGACGACTGTCAAAAATGCTAACTGACGCAAAAGAAGTGTTCCAGGAGGGACTAGGAACACTAAAAGGAATAACAGCAACAATTAAAATAGAGGAAAATGCAAGCCCAAAGTTTCTGAAGACCAGACCAGTGCCTTATGCGATCAGACCAGCTGTTGAAGCAGAGCTGGAAGTGTTGGAACGTTCAGGAGTACTGTCCAAAGTGGACTGGAGCGAGTGGGCTACACCCATCGTTCCTGTAATGAAGAGGTCGTTGAGTAATACGCCTGGGGAACCAAAGAAGGTCCGCATCTGTGGGGATTTTAAGGTGACAGTGAACCCAGTCCTTCACACGGTACAATATCTGCTTCCACGAATTGAGGATATTTTCGCCTCGCTATCTGGTGGTAAACGCTTCACCAAAATTGATCTAGCCCAGGCATACTTGCAAATGGAGGTAGAAGAAGCTTCAAAACATTACCTTACGATCAACACCCATAAAGGTCTCTATCAATACAACCGGCTGGTGTTTGGAGTAGCCTCGGCTCCGGCTATCTGGCAAAGGGCGATGGATCAGGTCCTGCAAGGGATTCCAGGGACCCAGTGTTATTTGGACGACATCTTGGTCACGGGCGAAAATGATGGTGATCACCTCGCTAACTTGGAGAAGGTGCTCGCCAGATTAAAGGAATATGGGCTACGAGCTAATCGCCACAAGTGCGAGTTTTTCCAGAAACAGATCTCGTATTGTGGCCACGTCATCGATGAAGAGGGGTTACATAAGTCCCCTGACAAGATTGAGGCAGTAGTCAAGGCTCCAGCACCGGAAAATGTGTCACAACTGAGGTCGTTCCTCGGGCTGGTAAACTATTACCACAAGTTCTTACCAAATTTGTCTACGGTATTACACCCGCTGAACACCGTACTGCAAACAGGGGTACCATGGAAGTGGGATGACAAACGTAGATGAGCTTTCCAGAAGTGTAAAGAATTGATCACATCAAAAGAGGTGTTGGCCCATTTCAACCCAGCACTACCGATTCGGTTGGCATGTGATGCATCACCCTACGGCATTGGAGCGGTGCTGTCGCACAAATTCCCAGACGGGTTGGAGAGGCCAGTAGCCTTTGCCTCTCGGTCACTAACCTCAGCCGAGCGCAACTACGCCCAGATTGACGGGGAGGCCCTCAGCCTAGTATGGGGAGTAAAAAAGTTCAACCACTATCTGCATGGACAGAAGTTCACTTTGCTGACTGACCACTAACCACTTGTCTCCATCTTTAATCCTAAGAAGGGCGTGCCAGTAATGACTGCACAGTGGTTACAAAGATGGTCCCTGTTTCTAGGGGCGAATCAATATGAAATAGAATATAAAGGCACGAGACAGCATGGGAACGCTGATGGGCTATCGCGCCTGCCACTGCCTACTGTGGAGGAAGCACCAGCAGTGGACCCTATCGAGATATTCTATTCATCAATAATTGAACGATTGCCAGTAACAAATGCGGATATAGAGAAGGAGACCCGCAATGATACGACGCTGTCACGGGTATATGAATTGACGGTGAGGGGATGGCCAACACATGGCGACTCACTGTTGCCAGCATTCTCATCCAGAAGAGAACAGCTGTCAGTATGCCAGGGGACAGTGATGTGTGGATCCAGAGTGGTGATTCCACCCAAGTTAAGGGAGAGAGTGCTAAATGAGCTACATGATGGTCATCTGGGGGGAGTGAAAATGAAAAGCCTAGCTAGGGCTTATGTGTGGTGGCCGGGAATCGATCAACAAATCGAAGACCTAACTAAGAGCTGCTTAGGATGCCAGAAGGTCCAAAATGCACCACCACATGCCCCTCTACACCCATGGGAGTGGCCCTCCTCTCCATGGCAATGGGTGCACATTGATTTCGCTGGTCCATTCATGGACTCAATGTTCTTAATAGCAGTGGATGCTCATTCAAAGTGGCCTGAGGTGATAAAGATGTCTTCAACCACTACAGAGAAAACGATTGCAGTCCTACGGACCATATTTGCCAGAAACGGGTTGCCAGAGCAGATCTGCTCTGATAATGGACCACAGTTTGTGTCCGACGAGTTCCAAAAATTCATGAAAAGGAATGGGGTAAGGCATTAAACATCCGCCCCGTATCATCCAGCCACCAATGGATTGGCTGAGAGGTTCGTACAAACCTTTAAGAAGGTGATAAAGGCCATGTGCGACGAGGAAACTCCACTACAGCATAAGATGGACAATTTCTTATTAGCCTACCGAAACGCGACACATGCAGTTACCAACCAGACCCCGGCCATGATGTTCTTTAACCGAAGGTTGAGATCTCGTCTGGACTTGCTCAGACCAAATGTGCGAAGAAATGTTGAGGACAAACAATTCCAGCACATCAACGAGAAGCCGACAAGGAGCTTCAATGTAGGGCAACCAGTCTTGGCCCGGGACTATCGAACAGAGAAGTGGCAACCTGGAACGATATGTACAAGGCAGGGGCCATTAATGTACACAGTGGATGTCGGGGAGAACATTGTGAGACGCCACGTCGATCAGATCTTAGCATCACAGGAATGCGTCAACCCCATGTCTCGAGTACCTGGGGATAAACCCGACATACTGGTAGCATCTATTTCAGACCCAGTAGCAGTGGAACCCAATGAACTACCCGATGAAAGGGGGTCAGAATCGCCTCTGCACCAAGAGCAAGAACCTCCGGAAAGGCGCTATCCCGAAAGGGTCAGGAAGCCACCCCAAAGACTGAATCTATAAATGGACTTTTGTTATTGAATGTACATGTAAAAATGTAATTGTTATTTGAATAGTAAGGGGGTATTATTAATCTAAAAAGGGAGGAATTGTAGTGTATGTGCTTTAAGTCAGAACTACTTTTTACAGCTCCTGTATACTGTAGTACCGGCAGTGACCACACCGGTATATAAGCTGTGCGCATGCCTCTGTACCCCAGTCTAGAGATTACCCTCCTCCAGTAAAGACCTGTTATTTGTTTATGTACAGCATCCGTGTAATTATTTATCCACTGAACCACGGATCTAACAGCACCAGCACTAAAGTTGCAGAATAAATGCACCTTTAGTGTGCCAGTTTTGTTGATAATTGCTGAGAAGTATTCAGAATATGTTTTAAAGGAGCTTTTTATCTTTCACATTTAAAATTGTATTCTAAACAGCTGCTATATGGGGAGAAGAAAACAGCATTCTGATGGTGCCAGAGGAATTGGAAGGGAATAATACTAGAAAAACAATCTTCTTTAAAATTCTGTTTTCATGGTATAGTGGAGTTTCAACTTTAACATTAAAAGAGCTAGTTATAGTAAGCAAGAGTCTTCCATGCTGCTTTCATTCTTAATCAGCATGTGAGGAATTGAAATGTTATTTTAGCTTCGTTCAAATCCCCTTTTTTGATTTTACATATCTTGATAACTCATTAACAACTACACAATGTTTTACAGTACAGAAAAGGTCTTAAAGGAAGAAAGAGAGGTAGCGAGGCGGAGAGGTTTAGGGAGGGAGTTCTAGAGCGTAGGGCCTAGGCAGCTGAAGGCACGGCCACCAATGGTTCAGCGATTGTAATCAGGGATGCTCGAGGGAAGAATTTGAGGAGCGCAGATCTCACTTGGGGGCGGGGGGGGAGGGGTTGGTGGGGCTGAAGGAGATTACAGAGATAGGGAGGGGCGAGGCCATGGAGGGATTTGAAAACAAGGATGATAATTTTGAATTCGAGGCATTGCTTAACTGGGAGTCAATGTAGGTCAGCGAGCACAGGGGTGATGGGTGAATGGGACTTGGTACGAGTTAGGACACGGGTAGCCGAATTTTGGATGACCTCGAGCGCGTTCTCTAGTTCTTTACTTGCTGTCTAAATCCAATAGCCTGCATACATCTATATCATCCGCGGCTCAGACTTTAAAGATGTGGATCAGGACTCCCTTCAATCTTCTTTTCAGTGAAAAAGTTAAGTCTATGAGGATGCAGTTACAGTATATTGCCACTGTTGTGCTTTGCAGTGGCAGTATAATTCTAGAGTCAGATCCTGAACTAAAAGCAGAGCAGAGTGATGTGACTGGGAACCTCCCAGGGAGGCTGTCTCGCATCCTTGGGGTTTGATGCTGTATGGAATACAACTGGTGTGTTAAACTGGGCTTAAAAATGCTCAGGTGGTCCCTATGATCTCCTGGACATGGCAAGAGTGAACAGGCTAGGATCTCTAATGTAGTTCAGAGAGAGTGCAAGGAACATGATCTCCCCTCATCCATACCTGATGCTGCTCCTCGGGAGGGCATCAAAGACCCCTGTTACATGCTGTGGGCAGAATTTTTGATCTCCTGCACAATATAGGCAGTCACCTAGCCCTAACTTTGGTTCTCCTGCATATTTGTCCATTTTAGGTCAGGGTTACTTTTGATCTAATGTGAATTATCTGTGAAATTCCAGGAAATAGAACTCGAAGCTTAAAACTATAAAGGACTGCTTCCATTAAACAATAAATCCCATGAAAAATGTGTGTTTTTTTGAGCACCAAATGTTAACTATGAAAATCTTTGCTTTGGGATAAAAGGCGTGAGCTGAACATTTTATAAGCCCACGCTAATGCTGTGAAAAATTCTTCTTGCAGTACGACAGTATATTAATAGCTGTTATGGAGTAATCCTATTTCAGTATTGTTTGCTGACTAATCTGCTTCATCATGTTCACTTTGTGTGTGAATAATGCAAATAATAAATGCAAATAATTTGACATGAAATCATTTTTGGTAGTGAATTTTTTTGGCATTTTGCATTCAACATCTGCAAAAAATCTTTTTTTTGAACAATGTAAAGGAAAATTCTAAGTGAAATATATTTTCAAAAAACACCCAGACTTCTCGGACAACATTCTTTGTCACTGTCACTGAGTGTATGGATTATCCCTCCTTGTCTTTCTTTGACACAGCTGACCACACCATCCTCTTCCAATGCCTTTCCTTACCTTTCAGGTCATAGCCAAAGCATCTCTAGCAATGTTTTTTCTTCTCATCCCTGCAGCATCACCTGGTGAGTCCTTCATCCCTTCCTCTTACTTACCGATATGCTTCTCTTAGGCAACATCATTTGCAGACATGGGCTTCCACATGTAGGCTCATGACATCCAGCTCTATCCACTCCAGTGACTCTGTCCTGTCGGATTGCTTGTCAGACATCCAGTCTTGGATGAGCCCCAATTTCCTCCAGCTAAACATTGGGAAGGCTGAAACTGTCATCCTTGATCCATGCCACAAACCATGTACCCCAACCATTGACTCATTCTCCGCCCCCTCGGCCACTGTCTCAGGCTGAACGAGACTGCTCCAAACCTCGGTGTCCTATTCAGCTTCTGACCCATAACTTCTCCATCACAAAGACCACTTACTTCCACCTCCATAACATTACTCACCTTAGCTCATCTGCCATTTGAATCATCATCTGTGCCTTTGTCACCTCCAGAATCTACCCTAATACTCTCCTGGCCTGCCTTTCATTCTTAACCCCACCCCGTAAACTTCATTTGATCGAAACCTCTGCTGCCTGTAACCACCATGCACCATCCTGCTTGCCCCTCACCTCTGATCTTGCTGACCTTCATGCAGTCCTGGTCTCCCAATGCCTAAAATTTTAGATTCTTATGCTTGTGTTTAAATCTACCATGGCCTCCCCCCTCCCTATTTCAGTAACCTCCTCCAATGCTACATTCCCCATCCCCAAAACTCTCCCTTCCTCTGATTCTAGCATCTTCTGCATGCCTCCTCCTTTCACCTTGCCAGCGGCAGCTCCAGAATTCCCTCCCTATACCACTGCCTCCTCAGCTCCCTCTCCTCCTTTAAGACCCTCCATAAAACCCACCACTTTGAACAAGCTTTTGATCACCTCATCTAATATCTCCTTCATAAGCTCAGCATCCATTTTCCTTATAACTTTGTAAAGTGCCTTGGGACATTTTACTACATTAAAGGCAATAATTAATTGTTTTTGTGGTTTTATATTTCAGTGGATCTAAATATGCAATATTATCCACAATATAATTTGAACCTAAATGGTTAGTTTGTACTGTATCTTGCTGTGAAATAATACATTGTTTTTAACCAATGAAAAATTGAGAAGTAAATGCAAAGCCTGTGGGATGTGCTGAATTGATAACTCACTGAAAACTGATTTGATGAATTAAAGAAACACTTAACTGAACAGTTCTCAGAGTGCCTGTTAGTGCAAGGATCATGTCCAGAAAAAAAAGTTAAAGTAGACACTGTAGTAATGGATAATGATGTGTTGTCCCCATGAAGCACACAAGGTCATAATTCAGATGCAAACTTCATCATGTTCGCATCTACTACTATGACCCATTATAATCGACCAAAAACTCTATATTGATGCAGGCACAGTTCACAGCATCTTTGCAGGTTTGAATAATACTGGCAACATTTCAGCCTAGTTGTAGCACTGATGCCAATTTACATGACAGCAGATCAAAGAATCATTTTTAGAACTGGTGCCAGACGTATTGTGTATAACCAACCCCAGTGACAGGACCATTAATCACATCGCATACTTGCTTTTACTGTACTTTGGGGACTTGTAAAGCTGTTTTCAGACCACTGATGCTCTGCATTTCATTCAGATGTTCAGAATTATATAGAACGCTAAGATTAAAAAAAGAACATTTTTAGTTGGGGTATATGCTACAGTAACCTATTATTAGGTGTTTACATAAATAGTTGTCACAAATGATGACATTTGTGCTGGTTTACTTTTAAAAGTATGGAAGAAACCCCAGCTATAACTAGTCGAGGATTAAATTAAGAAAAATGCCCTGTTCTGGGTTTCTGATTACTACAGTGATCATAAATTAACATTAGTTCTCTCTAAAAGTAAATGAGTTGTCATCCACAATGTAAAATTTTGTATCCTGCAATATATAAGAAACTTATGCATCTGGAGCTTTGTTTATAAGGAGACTGTATGGTTTGATGCCAGCAGAAATGTGACAAATGCAGGCATTTTGTCCAGTTAGGTTTGACTGCATGTTTAAAGTTGTGACAATCTAAATAGAAAATGGAATCTATTTGCATCCTGAAACTGGCTACTCTGACACACTTTGTTTGTGTTGCACCCCCTAGTTGTTTCATCCAGGTGTGATCTGAGGTATGGTGCCCAGAACTGAATGCAGTACTCCAGGTGGGGTCTGATTCAAGACTCTCTACAACTGAAGCATCAGTTCTTCACTTTTGTATTCAATCCCCTTGAGATAACGGCCAGCATTCCATTAGTTTAAAAAAAAAAATGCTTTTTGTACCTGTGCACTAGCTTTTAGTGATTTGTGTACATCTAAATCCCTTTGCTCCTCAACAGCTCCTAGTTTCTCGCCATTAAGTATATATTCTGATTTGTCTTTCTTGGATCCAAAGTGGATGACCTCGCACATCCCCACATTGAACTCCATCTATAATAGTTTTGCTGATTCACTTCACATAATCTGACTATGTCCCTTTGTAATTTCCTGCTCCCATCTACACAACGTCCTATATCTCCTAACTGTATTGGTATTGTAAATTTACTGTGCTGCGGCCTACTGTGCTTCCCTTCGCTCTACTTCACTATCAGTGGCAGAGCCATTGTGACTTTCTGAAATTCTCTTCCTAACACCCTCTACCTGGCTATTTCTGTCACCCTTCAAAAGTGTGCTCAAAATCCACCGGAGTACTTCTTCTGTCACCTCTTTAAAATCATTTGAAGTCTAGCTGAGTGTTTGTTCTTCTCCCTTTTCTGAAGCACTTTTGAATGTTTCACTATGTTAACAATGTTGCACAGGTACAAGTTGTTGTGTTTGCTTAATATCTCTTTGATGTCGTACATTTATTAAAGTGTAAATAATTTTTTTTAACCTGCGTGATGCTGAATTAGGTTGTGATATTTTCTATCTGATAGACGTAGTGGGAATCCTACATAAAGTAAGATTTCAGTTTATTGCAATCAAGGGTCATTGTTAGACCCAGGTGGTTATCTCAACAAGGAAGAAAGTGAAATATGTAAATTTTGAACCATAAGGAATAGGGTTGCTTATAGAAAATGTCAGGCATAGAAAATATTTGAAAAGTCCCTTGAGATTAAATTTGAAGACTGATAGAATTGATTCATATGAACCTTTTTAAAATGTAAGAACAGGACTGAAGTGTTCTGGGACACCAATCATATTCATCTACATATAGCATAAAAATTGGCACATCTGTTTCTTCTTTGCCAATGTAAACAGTTCCTATGGAGTTTCAATGTTAAACCTGCCCACACCAACCTGATTCATTTGCATGTAACCTTTTTGGCATTGGTATAAGATTTTTCCAGCTTGGTAGATGTGGGCAATGTTTTATTTGAGTCTGCATGCAGTTGCAGGCTTTAGACACTGGATGCCACTGCCGAGCAAATTTTTCAACTTTGTCTTCCAGCTCCAACGCCATCTTGATTTTTTTTTCCCAGGTAGGTTTTCCTCATAGGTAAGTTCAGTGTATACTTGGTTTTCAACTTTTCAATTTTAGACTTTTTGGATAATTATGTATTTTTAGGTTTCTCACTTCCCCCACATCCTTGTTTCTTTACTGCAATATTGTGCCTCCCGCCTTGACTATCTTGCTGTCTCAGCTGACTCGTGGCTGTATATTTTAAGTTTTAATTAATTTTAATAGGACACATTAATGTAACTAATAATGACATGGTTTGGCAGCCCTCAGCTCTCTCGCTTTCCCTCCCACAGCATCTATTCCACAACGCTTTCTTTTTGGCTTCCCCTCTGCTAGACCCTCGCCCTGATATGGCCCTCCCTGGTGTTTCCCCATTCTGTGTCCTTCCATGGCACAAGATTTTGTCCTGTTAGATTCCAATCTAATGTGGCTCTGTCATGGTCTTTTCCTACCTTCCCGCAGCGTTCTCACCACTGCTACCCCCATCAGCTGATCTGCAGTTCCCTTATGGTCTTGCTGCCTGCCCTGTGTTCTGGTGCTGCACATATGTCCCTACTGGTCCACACCCTGCTCTATTCTTTCCACTCCCTGTCTCTCATATAACCACAGCTAATCATGGCCTGTGACTCTATGCCAGTCTTTGCTGTTCCTGCTGCCGCCCTTGTCCCCTTTGTCAACCCCGGTGCTCTGTTCCTGATTCTCTGTGGCCTGTTGAAAATTTAAAAAGGTACTGCTCTCCAGATTTGGAAGTCCCTTGAAAAAAAAATATAGTTATGGTCACATTTTTTTGAAAAACACTTCCAAAGTGCACATTTTTAATAGCCAAAATGCTCTCCCTCTCCCAATTTTTCCCTGCTGTTACCTTCCACCTGTTCCGCCCAACTGACTTCCCTTCCTCTAGCACACACCCTTGCCCCCGTTCCCCTTCCTCCCTCCTTCCCTATCGTGTTTCCCCCTCCAGCTCCACCTTCTCCTCCCCCTCCAGCTTAGTATACTGGTGTCACCGGGTACAGTGGTGCAGCCACTTCCTCTAGATTTCAACCCAGCTCTGGCAGCCTTTGATTTCCCCTCCCCAAACAGGCCTCTAACTCTCCTGTGATCAGATGCTATCTTTCTAACCTTCCCCCTCAGTAGCCCACCCTTTCACACTGCTGTACTTTCCCTCTAGACCCCCAATCTCTAATTGTAATCTACTTTTTCCCCTTGCTGCCTCCCAGTCTCTAGCCCTTTTCTACCTTCTATCCAGTTCCTAATCTAGCTTTACCTTCCCTGTACTGGCCGCGCTAGACGTGCTCCTATCTAGTTATCCAGCAAGTTAAACACTTATTCAAAATAATTCTTCGTGAAGCCGTTTGCTGTTTGAAGCCTTTACTTGAACAATTTTTGTGAGAAGATATTGCGCTTGGCCTAACATAGAACATCAGATTACATTGGATTGTGAATCCCTTATGGAATCCTCCATTACTGCCAGGTTCTTCCTGGAATTCTACTTCCTGGGATTCTACTTCCTGGGTTACACGGGAAGAAAGGTACGAAGGTCAAATGACCTCTCTCAGGAAGAAAGGAACAAAGGTCAAATGACCTCTGTTTCATACAAACACACTGCTAACACAATAACCACCACCAGAGGGTGCTATCTGCACATAAAATAGTCCATCGGTCCAGAACACTCCCCTTGCCTTGTATTCCACTCCATCTCCCCCATTTGGCCTTCAGTGTCCCAATGTTGCCCCAACGCTGGTCCAATTATCCCTTGGTCCTCTAACCCCCTTGACACAAAGACTGCACTTGCTTTTGATTCCCCGTGTGCTACGTTGCATATTAAAAGTTTTGAGTCTAGCAGCAATTTTTTTTGTCATCCATACTTCCTGTGTTACAATTCTGTCAGGTCTGGGGTAACTTACCTTTCAGTCCTTCCAATGTTAGCTGGCAACACTTGCTGGCATTGCTATAGCTCCAAGCTCCATCTCCAGATCTAGTATTGTGCAATGAGAAAGGGTTAATTAGTAACCTTGTAGTAAAGGGGCCTTTAGGGAAGAGTGACCATAATATGATAGAATTTTATATTGAGTTTGAAAGTGATTTAGTTAAATCTGAAACTAAGGTCTTAAATCTAAACAAAGCAAACTACGTAGGTATGAGGGGCGAGTTGGCTACGGTAGATTGGGAAACTGCATTAAAAGGTATGATGGTAGACGAGCAGTGGCTAGCATTTAAAGAATTAATAGATAATTGACAAATATACATTCCTTTAAGGCATAAAAACCCCACAGGAAAAGTGGTCCAACCGTGGCTAACAAGAGAAGTTAAAGATAGTATTAGATCAAAGGAAGAGACTTATAATGTTGCCAAAAAGAGTAGTAAGCCTGAGGATTGGGAGGATTTTAGAATTCAGTAAGGAGGACCAAGAAATTGATCAAGAAAGGGAAAATGGAATATGAGAGTAAACTAGTGAGAGACATAAAAACAGACTGTAAAAGCTACTATAGGTATGTAAAAAGGAAAAGATTAGGGCAAGTAAATGTGGGTCCCTTACAGGCTGACGCAGGAGGAATTATAATGGGGAATAAGGAAATGGCAGGGAAATTAAACAAATACTTTGGGGGAAGAATTCAGTTGCTTTGCGCCTCCCATTAGCACCTTACATCAGTCAAGCGTGCAACACCCTGGTAATGCCCCGAACCGGATATTGAGTGGCGTCCCCTGCCTTACCGCCTGCCTCTAGCAACGACAGGTTGAGGGGAACGTTTTGCAGTCGGGAAGGGACTGGGGGAGCGTTATTTAAAGGTGACCGCTTCCTGACTTTTTTTGTTGGCGACATTTTTTCACCATGCATTCTGAGAGAGAGAGAGAGACACTACTGGAGAGATTCAACGCTGTGTGAAGGAGTTTTGGGTACTGAGCTGCACTTTACAGGTTCATTTTGATTTGTCCTTCCTTGCATCGATTTAGAAGCGACTATGGGGACTGCACTCTGAGCTCTTTCCCTGGGCCTCTCCATTGTTCTTTCCAGCAGAATTGATGTACAGGTCTCTCCAGGCCGAAATTCAAGGCTGCAATGAGCAGGGTGTGGCTGGAGAACAAGATCGACCCTCCCCTTTAAGAACTGGCTGGTGCCAGTGTGTTTGTGTTCAATTGCTGACTGACACCACATGAGCTTCGCCAGCGCTATGAGTTAGCGCCTCGCTCCTCGGCGTTGGCGCCTTAAGAGAGGTGTGTAGCACCTGATTTAGCGCTCCAATCACCTCCAGGGGCGATAGAAGCCAAGTTTGCAGTCGGAGGCGATAATTAGCGCCAGGTGTTAAACTTTGCGCCCGACCGATAATTGCGCCCCAAACGGGGCGATACCGAATTTTTCCCCCTTTGTGTCTGTCTGCACGGAAAAAGATGCAAAAATCTTCCCAGAAATAGTGGAGAACCAAGGCTCTAGTGAGAATGAGGAACTGAAAGAAATTAGTAATAGTAAAAAAAAAAAGTACTGGAGGAATTAATGGGACTGTATGTCAATAAATCTCTTGGACCTGATGGCCTGCATCCTAGGGTTTTGAAACAGGTGGCTATAGTGGATGCATTGGTTGTCATTTTCCAAAATTCCATAGATTCTAGAATGGTTCCCCTTGATTGGAAGGTGGCAAATGTAACACCACTATTTAAGAAAGGAGGGAGAGAGAAAACCAGTTAGCCTGACATCAGTAATAGGGAAAAGGCTAGAATCTATTATTAAGGACGTGGTAACAGGGCACTTAGAGAATAATAATAGGATTGGGCAGAGTCGACACTGATTTATGAAAGGGAAATCATGTTTGAGGAATCTGTTATGAGCTTTTTGAGGTTGTAACTAGCAGAATAGAAAAGGGGGACCCAGTGGATTTGGTGTATTTGGATTTTCAGAAGGCATTCGATAAGGTGCCACACAAGAGGTTATTAAACATAATTAGGGCTCATGGGATTGGGGGTAATATACTAGCATGGATTGAGGATTGGTTAATGTACAGAAAACAGAGAGTAGGAATAAACGGGTCATTTTCGGGTTGGCAGGCTGTAACTAGTGGGGTACTGCAAGGATCAGTGCTTGGGCCTCAGCTATTCACAATCTACAGCAATGATTTGGATGAGGGGACCAAATGCAATATATCTAAATTTGCTGATGATACAAAGCTGGGTGGGAATGTAAGTTGTCATAGAGTCATAGTCATAGAGTTATACAGCACAGAAAGAGGCCCTTCGGCCCATCGTGTCCGCGCCGGCAATCAAGCCCTATCTATTCTAAGCCAATTTCCCAGCATTTGGTCCGTAGCCTTGTATGCTATGGCGTTTCAAGTGCTCATCTAAATGCTTCTTGAATGTTATGAGGGTTCCTGCCTCTACCACCCTTTCAGGCAGTGAGTTCTAGATTCCAACCACTCTCTGGGTGAAAAAGCTTTTCCTCAAACCCCTCTAAACCTCCTGCCCCTTACCTTGAAACTATGCCCCCTGGTTATTGACCCCTCTACTAAGGGGAAAAGTTCCTTTCTATCTACCATATCTATGCCCCTCATAATTTTGTACACCTCAATCAGGTCCCCCCTCAGCCTTCTCTGCTCTGAGGAAAACAACCCCAGCCTGTCCATTTTGTCTCTTCATAGTGGAAATGCACCAGCCCAGGTAACATCCTGGTGAATCTCCTCTGCACCCTCTCCAATGCAATCACATCCTTCCTATAGTGTGGCGACCATACCTGCACACAGTATTCCAGCTGTGGCCTAACTAGCGTTTTGTACAGCTCCATCATAACCTCCCTGCTCTTGCCTTCATTAGCTGAGGCATAGAATATAAGTATCCCATATGTCTTTTTAACCACCTTATCTACCTGTCCTGCTGCCTTCCGGGATCTATGTACATGCACACCAAGGTCCCTCTGATCCTCTGTCCTTCCTAGAGTCCTACCATTCATTGTGTATTCCCATGCCTTGTTAGTTCTTCCAAAATGCATCAACTCACACTTTTCAGGGTTAAATTCCATTTGCCACTGTTCTGCCCATCTAACCAACCCGTCTATATCGTCCTGTAGCCTGAGGCTTCTCTCCTCACTATTTACCACTCCACCAATTTTAGTGTCATCTGCAAACTTACTGATCATACCTCCTACATTCATATCTAAATCATTAATGTACACTACAAACAGCAAAGGACCCAGCACCGATCCCTGCGGTACACCACTGAACACAGGCTTCCAGTCACAAAAACAACCTTCGACCATCACCCTCTGCCTCCTGCCACTAAGCCAATTTTGGATCCAATATGCCAAATTGCCCTGGATCCCATGGGCTCTTACCTTCTTGACCAGTCTCCCATGTGGGACTTTGTCAAAAGCCTTACTGAAATCCATGTAGACTACATCAACTGCACTATCCTCATCCACACACCTAGTCACCACCTCAAAAAATTCAATCAAATTGGTTAGACATGATCTCCCCCTGACAAAGCTATGCTGACTATCCTTGATTAATCCTTGCCTCTCCAAGTGGAGACTAATTCTGTCCTGATATGCTTATCAATTACTCCATAAAAGGCGATGAATTAGGAAAGTAATGAAGAGGTTTTTATTAACTAAAGAACAGAGCATGCCTCTCGTGGCCAACTGGTTCCAAGAAGGAAGTGGGTTGCCGAAACACCCACCTTTATACCTGGTCATGTGGGCGGAGCCAGCTGAGGCATGCATTGGTACACAGCGCCAACCAGAGGTAACAATATGCAATAACGATAACAGTAGGATACAATAACAGTGGTTTACCACATTCACCCCTTGTTTAAAATTTAGTCCGGCGGGGTGAAGTGTACTACAAGTTCGTGTAGGTAAGTCTATCAGGAGGCCTTGTATGACGTCCTGATCGTCGTGGTGGCGGCGGCGGTGGTGCAGTATCCAACGTCGAATCTGGTGTCTGGGTGGTCAACGAAGGGTCCTGGGGCTCCGGCATGCCGTCTACAGGAGTTGGGTTGGGAGAAGTGGTGGGGGATAACGGTGGTAATTCAGGGGCACCCGAGGGTGCGAGGTCTCGTATGGAGACCGTGTCCTCCCGCCCGTCTGGGTACGCCACGTAGGCATACTGGGGGTTGGCGTGTAGGAGGTTCACCCTCTCGACCAGGGGGTCCGTTTTATGGGTCCTCACGTGCCTCCGCAGTAGGACGGGCCCAGGAGAAGTCAGCCATGTCGGTAGCGAGGTTCCCGATGTGGACTTCCTGGGGGAAAACGAACATTTGCTCATGAGGGGTGGCATTAGTGGCAGTACAAAGCAGTGACCGGATGGAGTGGAGCGCCGCAGGGAGGACCTCCTGCCAGCGAGAGGTCGGAAGGCCCTTAGATTTTAAGGCTAAGAGGACGGCCTTCCAAACCGTCGTGTTCTCTCTTTCCACCTGGCCGTTCCCCCGGGGGTTGTAGCTGGTGGTCCTGCTCGTAGCAATACCTCTCGCGAGCAGGTACTGACGAAGTTCGTCGCTCATGAAAGATGAGCCCCTGTCGCTATGTATCTAGCTAGGGAACCCGAACAGGGCGAAGAGGTCATTCAGACATTTGATGACCGTGGTACTGGTCATGTCTGGGCAAGGGATGGCGAACGGGAAACGGGAGTACTCATCAATTATGTTGAGGAAGTACACGTTGCGGTCAGAGGAGGGGAGGGGCCCTTTAAAATCGACGCTCAGGCGCTCGAAGGGGCGAGTGGCCTTGATCAGGCTTGCTCTGGCCTATAAAAATGCGGTTTGCACTCGGCACAGATTTGGCAGTTCCTGGTCATGGTCCTGACCTCCTCGATGGAGTAGGGCAGGTTACGGGATTTGATGAAATGGAAGAACCTGGTGACCCCCGGGTGGCAGAGGTCATTGTGGAGGGACTGCAGTCTATTAACCTGCGCGTTGGCGCATGTACCACGTGATAGGGCATCTGGGGGCTCATTGAGTTTCCCGGGCCGGTACAAGATATCGTAATTGTAGGTGGAGAGTTCAATTCTCCACCTCAAGATCTTGTCGTTCTTGATTTTGCCCCTCTGCTTATTATTGAACATAAAAGCAACTGAACGCTGGTCAGTGAGGAGGGTAAACCGTTTTCCGGCCAGGTAATGCCTCCAGTGACGCACCGCTTCCACAATAGCCTGGGCCTCCTTTTCGACAGAGGAGTGTCGAATCTCGGGGCCCTGGAGGGTCCTTGAGAAAAAGGCCACGGGTCTCCCCGCCTGGTTAAGGGTCGCAGCTAGGGCGAAGTCGGATGCATCGCTCTCCACTTGGAAGGGGATGGACTCATCCACTGCGTGCATTGTGGCCTTCGCAATATCGCTCTTGATAAGAGTGAAGGCTGCACACGCCTCTGGTGTCAGGGGGAAGGAGGTGGATTTGATGAGGGGTCTGGCTTTGTCCGCATAGTGGGGCACCCACTGAGCATAATAAGAGAAAAACCCCAGGCATCTCTTCAGTGCTTTTTGGCAGTGGGGGAGGGGGAGCTCCATAAGGGGGCGCATTCTGTCGGGGTCGGGCCCGATGACTCCGTTCTCCACTACGCAGCCGAGAATGGCAAGGCGTTTGGTGCGAAACATACATTTCTCCTTATTGTACGTTAGGTTCAGCTGCTGGGCCGTACGGAGGAATTTTTCTAGATTAGCGTCATGGTCCTGCTGGTCATGGCCGCAGATGGTGACGTTATCCAGGCAGGGAAAGGTGGCCTGCAGCGCGTTCTGGTCAACCATCCGGTCCATCTCCCTTTGGAAGACCGAAACCCCGTTGGTGACGCCGAAGGGAACCCTAAGGAAGTGGTAGAGGCGGCCGTTCGCCTCGAAGGCAGTATACTGGCGGTCCTCATGGCGGATGGGGAGTTGGTGGTATGCTGACTTAAGGTCAATGGTGGAGAATACTCTGTATTGCGCAATCTGATTGACCATATCAGATATGCGAGGAAGGGGGTATGCGTCCAGCTGAGTGTACCGGTTTATGGTTTGGCTGTAGTCAATGACCAGGCGGCGTTTATCGGTGGTTTTAACGACTACAACCTGGGCTCGCCAGGGGCTGGTGCTCCCTTTGATAATGCCCTCCTTCAGGAGCCGCTCCACCTCAGAGCTAATAAAAGCTCTGTCCCCGGCGCTGTACCGCCTGCTCTTGGTAGCGATGGGTTTACAGTCGCGGGTGAGGTTAGCGAACAAGGGGGGGGGGGGGGACTTTGAGTGTGGAAAGGCTGCAAGTGGTGTGCGGCGGGCGATTTAAAAGGTGTTGGTTGCAGACTGTGAGTGGGGGGAGGGGTCCACCGTTTGCTAATGTGACACTTTTAAGGTGGCACTGAAAATCCAACCCTAGCAGCACGGCAGCGCAAAGACGGGGCAGGACAAGAAGTTTAAAATTTTTATATTCTGTGCCCCTAACCGAAAGGGTCACCACACAGTAGCCGCCGACGTCCATTGAATGGGACTTAGACGCCATAGAAATCCG
The DNA here is from genome assembly GCF_052327205.1 of Somniosus microcephalus. Lineage (NCBI taxonomy): Eukaryota > Metazoa > Chordata > Chondrichthyes > Squaliformes > Somniosidae > Somniosus > Somniosus microcephalus. The sequence goes on from NC_141003.1 coordinate 56,366,256, forward strand.
ATGGCGCGTTGGCAGGACCATGAGGGAGTGGCTACGTACCATGTCGGGGTGAATAAAACTCTCTGTGCTCCCGCTGTCAAATAGGCAAGTGGTGGCGCGGCCGTTTACCGTGATGTCCATCATGGACCTGGACAGATGATGAGGCAGGGCTTGATCCAGCGTAACGGAGGCCAGTGTATGGCTTAGTGAGTCGATATGGTCGTCCGACAAGACGGTGGTCGAGTCCGGAGACAAAATGGCGGTTGAGTGCGGCGGACAAAATGGCGGCGGCCATGATTCAGGTCCCCACGCGGCCGGAGGTACACAAAATGGCGGATAAGATGGCTGCCCCCACGGTTCGCATGCGGTGCTGCTGGCGTTCGTGGGTTTCCCCCTGCAGGCATTGGCGTAATGGCCTTTCTTCCCGCAGCCCGAGCAGGTAGCGGTCTTAGCCGGGCAGCGCGCTCTAGGGTGTTTTAACTGGCCACAGAAATAGCATTTTTGGGCCTGGTTACGGGGCATCGCTGCAGTTGGTACCGGGGGCGGCGGTCCCGGTTGATTTCGGGACATCGCTGCAGCAGTTGGTACCGGGGGCGGCGGTCCCATGTCCCAAGGTCGCGATGGCCATGGCGCGGCGCCGTTACGTGAGTATGCTTCGAGGTTTCGGTGGGCCACATCTAACGAGAGCGCAAGGGCTACGGCCGTCTTCAGGTCGAGCTCCTTGCTTTCGAGCAGTCTCTGCCGGGAGTAGTCGGACTGGAGGCCCCTAACGAAGGCATCACAGGTAAGTCCCTCCGCGTGCCCCGCAGCCGTTACCTCCTTACAGTCGCAGTCCCTGCAGAGTGTCTGTAACGCCCGTAAAAATGCCTCTACCGATTCCCCCGGTTGCTGCCTGCGGGATCCCAAGAGGTGTCTGGCGTAAATCGTGTTCACTGGGCGCGTGTATTGCCCTTTTAGTAGTTCGAGGGCCGCCGTGTACGTAGTAGCGTCCCGGATGAGTGTATATACTTGAGGGCTCACCTGGGCGGTCAAAACTTTTAGTTTGTTCTCCTCCGATGTCACGGCGGAGGCTTCTAGGAAGGATGCAAAGCAGCTCAGCCAGTGTTCGAAATTGGTTGATGAACCCGCTGCTTGAGGGTCGAGGTCCAGGCATGCTGGTCTGAGGGCTCGCAGCAACGCCTGCTGTTGTTGCTGTTCAGGTGTCGACATTTTACTTTTAGTTAATAAAATTGATACGCTTATCAATTACTCCTTAAAAGGCGATGAATTAGGAAAGTAATGAAGAGGTTTTTATTAACTAAAGAACAGAGCATACCTCTCGTGGCCAACTGGTTCCAAGAAGGAAGTGGGTTGCCGAAACACCCACCTTTATACCTGGTCATGTGGGCGGAGCCAGCTGAGGCATGCATTGGTACACAGCGCCAACCAGAGGTAACAATATGCAATAACGATAACAGTAGGATACAATAACAGTGGTTTACCACATGTCCCTCAGAATTTTTTCCAATAATTTCCCTACCACTGATGTTAGGCTCACTGGCCTATAATTCCCTGGTTTATCCCTACTACCCTTCTTGAATAATGGTACTACATTAGCTGTCCTCCAATCCTCTGGCACCTCCCCTGTGGCCAGGGAGGTTCTGAAAATTTGTGTCAGAGCCCTGCAATCTCCTCCCTTGCCTCACGCAGCAGCGTGGGATACATCTCGTTTGGGCCTGGGGATTTATCCACTTTTAAGCCTGCTAAAACCGCTAGTACCTCCTCCCTCTAAATACTAATTTGTTCAAGTATATCACAATCCCTCTGCCTGATTTCTATGCCTACATCATCCTTCTCCATAGTGAACACAGATGCAAAATATTCATTTAAAACCTCACCTACATCTTCCGGCTCTACACACAGATTGCCACTTTGGTCCCTAATGGGCCCTACTCTTTCCCTGGTTATCCTCTTGCCCTTAATATACTTATGAAACGCCTTAGGATTTTCCTTTATTTTGCCCGCCAGTGTTTTTTCATGCCCCCTCTTCACTCTTCTAATTTCTTTTTTAAGTACTCCCCTGCACTTTCTATACTCTTCTAGGGCTTCCACTGTTTTTAGTCCTTTGTATCTGCCAAAAGCCTCCCTTTTTTTCCTAATCCATTCTTGTATATCCCTTGACATCCAGGGTTCCCTGGGCTTGTTGGTCCCACCCTTGACCTTTATGGGAACATGTTGTCGTTGTACTCTCTCTATTTCCTTTCTGAAAGACTCCCACTGCTCTGATGTGGATTTTCCTACAAGTAGCTGATCCCAGTCCACTTTGGCCAGATCCTGCCTTATATTAAAATCGACCTTCCCCCAATTTAGAACCTTTATTTCCGGTCCATCTTTTTCCTTTTCCATGACTACCTTAAATCTCACCGAATTATGGTCACTGTCACCAAAATGTTCTCCTACTGACGCTTCTACCACTTGCCTGGCTACATTCCCTAGAATTAGGTCCAGTACTGCCCCCTCTCTTGTAGGACTTGCTACATGCTGGCTCAAAAAGCTATCCTGGATGCACTTTAAGAATTCTGCACCCTCTAAGCCTTTCACACTCTGACTATCCCAATTAATATTGGGGAAGTTGAAATCCCCTACTATTATTACCCTATTATTTCTACACTTCTCTGAGATTTACCTACATATCTGTTCCTCTATCTCCCCCTGACTGTTTGGGGGCCTATAGTACACTCCCAACAAAGTGCTTGCCCCCTTTTTGTTTTTAAGTTCTACCCATATGGCCTCATTAGAGGAACCTGCTAAGATACCATCCCTCCTTACAGCAGTAATTGACTCCTTGATTAATATTGCGACACCCCCTCCTCTTTTACACCCCCCTCTGTAGTGTCTGAAGATTCTATACCCCGGAATATAGAGCTGCCATGTGAGGAGGATGCAAGGAGGCTTCAAGGGGATATAGACAGGCTAAGTGAGTGGGCAAGAACATGGCAAAAGGAATATAATGTGGAGAAATGTGAAGTTATCCACTTTGGTAGGAAAAATAGAAAAGCAAGGTATTTTTTAAATGGGATAATGGTGTTCAGAGGGACCTGGGTGTCCTTGTACAAGAATCACTGAAAGTTAACATGCAGGTACAGCAAGCAATTAGGAAAGCAAATGGTATGTTGGCCTTTATTACAAGAGGATTTGAGTATAAGATGTCTTACTGCAATTATATAGGGCCCTGGTGAGACCACACCTGGATTATTGTGTACAGTTTTGGTCTCTTTACCTAAGGAAGGATAAACTTGCCATAGAAGGAGTGCAATGAAGGTTCACCAGACTGGTTTCTGGGATGGGGGTACTGTCCTATGAGGAGAGATTGAGTAGACTAGGCCTATAGCCCCGGTTCAATAAGTAGTGTAGAAGAGCATGGCAGGAGCAGCACCAGGCGTACCTAAAATTGAGTTGCCAACCTGGGGTAGCTGCAACACAGGACTACATGCATACTAAAAAGCGGAAGCAGCATGCTATAGACAGGGCTAAGCGATCCCACAATCAACGGATCAGATCAAAGCACTGCAGTCCTGTCACATCGAGTTGTGAATGGTGGTGGACCATTAAACAACTAATGGGAGGAGGAGGCTCCATGAATATCCCCGTCCTCAATGATGGTGGAGTCCAGCACGTGAGTGCAAAAGTCAAGGCTGAAGCGTTTGCATCCATCTTTAGCCAGAAGTGCCAAGTGGATGATCCATATCGGCCAACTCCTGAGGTTCCCACCATTACAGAAGCCAGTCTTCAGCCAATTCGATTCACTCCACGTGATATCAAGAAACGGCTGAGCGCACTGGATACAGCAAAGGCAATGGGCCCTGACAACATCCCGGCTATCGTGCTGAAGAATTGTGCTCTCGAACTAGCCGCGCCTCTAGCCAAACTGTTCCAGTACAGCCACAACACTGGCATGTATCCGACCATGTGGAAAATTGCCCAGGTATGTCCTGTCCACAAAAAGCAGGAAAAATCCAATCCGGCCAATTACCGCCCCATCAGTCTACTCTCAATCACCAGCAAAGTGATGGAAGGTGTCGTCGACGGTGCTATCAAGCGGCACTTACTTACCAATAACCTCACCGATGCTCAGTTTGGGTTATGCCAGGACCACTTGGCTCCAGTGCAATTCACAACTCCTCAGATAATGAAGCAGTCCATGCCCACATGCAACAAGATCTGGACGACGTTCAGGCTTGGGCTGATAAGTGGCAGGTAACATTCGTGCCACAGAAGTGTCAGGCAATGACTATCTCCAACAAGCGAGAGTATAACCACCGCCCCTTGACATTGAATGGCATTACCATTGCCAAATCCCCCAACATCAACATCCTGGAGATCACCACTGACCAGAAACTTAACTGGACTAGCCACATAAATACTGTGGCAACAAGAGCAGGTCAGAGGCTAGGTATTCTGCGGCGAATGTCTCACCTCCTGACTCCCTAAAGCCTTTCCACCATCTACAAGGCACAAGTAAGGAGTGTGATGCAATACTCTCCACTTGCCTGGATGAGTGCAGCTCCAACAATATTCAAGAAGCTCGACACCATCAAGGACAAAGCAGCCCGCTTGATTGGCACCCCATCCACCACCTTAAACATTCACTCCCTCCACCACTGGCGTACCGTGGCTGCAGTGTGTACCATCTACAAGATGCACTGCAGCAACTCGCCAAGGCTTCTTTGGCAGCACCTCCCAAACCCGTGACCTCTTCCACCTAGAAGGACAAGGGCAGCAGGTGCATGGGAACACCACCACCTCCAAGTTTCCCTCCAAGTCACACACCATCCTGACTTGGAAGTATATCGCCGATCCTTCATCGTCGCTGGGTCAAAGTCCTGGAACTCCCACCCTAACAGCACTGTGGAAGTACCTTCACCACACGGACTGCAGCGGTTCAAGAAGGCGGCTCACCACCACCTTCTCAAGGGCAATTAGGGATGGGCAATAAATGTTGGGCTTGCCAGCGACGCCCACATCCCTTAAGCGAATAAAAAAAAATATTCTCTAGAGTTTAGACGAATGAGAGGTGATCTCATTGAAACATACAAAATTCTTACAGGACTTGACAGGGTAGATGCAGGGAGGATGTTTCCCCTGGCTGGGGAGTGTAGAATCAGGGGTCACAGTCTCAGAATAAGGGGTCGGCCATTTAGGACTGAGATGAGAAATTTCTTCACTCAGAGATTATTTCACTAGGTGGCGCTGCAGATAACTATTATTTACTATGAGCCACGTGTTCCCTGTAGTTAAATCTTATTTTAAATTCATCATCTTTAAATTAAATTAATTGAAAGTGTTAAAATATTTTACTTATTCTGCTGCTTATGGGGACCTTACTCCTGCCTTTGTCCGGCTTCTCCTGTTAGCTGTCTATTGCAGGGCCTCTGGTTGCAGGCTTCTTGCCACCTGCGTGCCCTTCCATTACTGACTCTCTGATTCCCTATCATTGTCTTCCTTTGCCAGTTTCTCAGCACTGTTATTTGTTTAAGGTGCCGATAGTGCTATCGGGTAGTAGAGCAAGAGAGGACGATAAAGGGGTTAGGGGCTGGGATAGGGGCTGAAGGGATAGAGGAGGCAATGGAAGTGAGGGGTGGTGAAAAAGAGAGGAGGACATGGTGTAAAGGGAAGTGGAAGGAATTAGGGGGAAGGAGAAGTGACAGGTGAGCGACGGCCTTTTTTCCATCAGTGGATTGATTCTTTCAGTATTTTTTAAATTGTTTTCATTTTGGAAAACAATAATGCATTTGCTGAAGTAATTATACAATTTGGTCATTTAGTACCTGCAGGAGAAAACATTAGGCTCGTCGACGTGCATATGCTGTTGGGTGTGAATGTATTTCAGTAACGATCTCTGGAATTTCCCTGGATCAGAGGTATCGGGGTCCTATCTACAGGAATTATAAGCCATGTCTGGAGTGGAGTCGACAGCCTCTGATCTGACAGTCTGAGTGGACTAGAGGTGGGATAGAGAACTGGCGCAGGGTGCAGGCATCATGGCTGCTGCCAGGAACTTAGGCACAGACCTGTATTATGTGCTGACTGTGGTCGCAAGCAAGCTGGACATTGAGTGAGTGGTATCCCTCATTGTTGAGAAAGATGCCAGGTTGGTGATGGGGAGGAGGCAGGGCGATGTGAGTGCAGCCTATGACCCCTGGCACCCTGAGGAAGCCTGCAATGCATTCAAAGCCTTTGCTCTTTTGTCCTGCTTCACTTGGTCCATGGGGAAGGAGATGTAAGTGTTCCTCCTGGAGTAGAGAGCCTCGATCACCTCCCTGATGCAGAAGCGAACTGCATGATGTTATTGATGTCACTTGCTAGAAGCTCAAATGACCCCGGAGCATAAAAGTTAAGAGCCCTGGCGACAGCCACAGGCAATGCTGTCCAGGGGCCAAAGCTCCGTCACATCCTCCTTGGTAAAGTGCAGGTGCCTCACTGAATGCTGCTTGTAACATTTGCATACTGAATTATCATTGGCCCGCAGGCATCTGTAAGGAATACCTATTATATTCACATGTGATCACGTGCTGAGTTGTCATTGGCCTGCAGGCATCTGTAAGGGGTCCTAACTCCATCTTGTCCCCACTGTGCTGTATGATTGAGATCACAGACCTGATGCTTCATAAAAGAGTTTAAACTGTAATACTCCGTTGTCCTGCAATTTATTAGTTTTGTACAAAGTGTGCAAAACAAGACACTGCTATGTCAGATTTAGGTGTGAAAAGTGTTTTCTGAAGACCCACCATGGGTAGGGATCTCTGTGCAGTGCCCTCCTCCCACTTCTCCCAGCAGCTCACTGTTTTCATTTTTGGTGTTCTCCCTCCTCCAGCCTCAAAAGCAAATCTGCGAAACCACCCATGAGTGAAATAAAATGTGACAAGCAGTTCATAAGAACATAAGAAGTAGGAGCAGGAGTAGGCCATACGGCCCCTCGGGCCTGCTCCGCCATTCAATAGGATCATGGCTGATCCGAATCTAGACTCACGTCCACTTCCCTGCCCGCTCCCCGTAACCCCTAATTCCCTTATCTGCTAGGAAACTGTCTATCTCCATTTTAAATTTATTTAATGTTGCAGCTTCCACAGCTCTCTGGGGTAGCAAATTCCATAGATTTACTACCCTCTGAGTGAAGAAGTTTCTCCTCATCTCAGCTTTGAAAGGGCAGCCCCTTATTCTAAGATTATGCCCCCTAGTTCTAGTCTCACCCATCAGTGGAAACATCCTCACCGCATCCACCCGATCAAGCCCCCTCACAATCTTATATGTTTTGATAAGATCGCCTCTCATTCTTCTGAACTCCAATGAGTAGAGTCCCAACCTACTCAACCTTTCCTCATACGTCAACCCCCTCATCTCCGGAATCAACCGAGTGAACCTTCTCTGAACCGCCTCGAGAGCAAGTATATCTTTTCTTAAATATGGAAACCAAAACTGCACGCAGTATTCCAGGTGTGGCCTCACCAATACCCTGTATAACTGAAGCAAGACTTCCCTGTTTTTATACTCCATCCCCCTTGCAATAAAAGCCAAGATTCCATTGGCCTTCCTGATCACCTGCTGCACCTGCATACTAACTTTTTGTGTTTCATGCACCAGGACCCCCAGATCCCTTTGTACTGTAGCACTTTGCAGTTTCTCTCCATTTAGATAATAACTTGCTCTTTGATATGTTGCACTCGGTCCCTTCCTCCAAATCGTTAATACAGATTGTAAAGAGTTGGGGTCCCAGCACTGACCCCTGCGGAACACCACTGGTTACTGATTGTCAGCCCGAGAACGAACCATTTATCCCAACTCTTTGTTTTCTGTTAGATAGCCAATCTTCCACCCATGCCAGTATATTACCCCCAATCCCGTGATTTTTTATCTTGATCAGTAATCTTTTGTGTGGAACCTTGTCAAATGCCTTTGGAAGTCCAAATACACTATATCCACTGGTTCCCCTTTATCCACCCTGTATGTTACGTCCTCAAAGAATTCAAGCAAATTTGTCAAACATGACTTCCCCTTCATAAAACCATGCTGACTCTGTCCTATTAAATTGTTTATCCAAATGCTCTGTTACTGTTTCCTTAATAATGGACTCCAACATTTTGCCAACCACAGATGTTAGGCTAACTGGTCTATAGTTTCCGGCTTTTTGTCTATTTCCCTTCTTAAATAAGGGTGTTACATTAGCAGTTTTCCAATCTGCCGGGACCTTTCCTGAGTCCAGGGAGTTTTGGGAAATAATCACCAATGCATCCACAATCCCTACTGCCACTTCTCTCAAGACCCTAGGATGTAGGCCATCAGGTCCGGGGGATTTATCTGCCTTAAGTCCCATTATTTTACCGAGTACCATCTCCTTAGTGATTTTAATCGTGTTTAGCTCCTCCCCCCCCCCATTGCCCCCTGTTTGTCCAGTGTTGGGATATTTTTAGTGTCCTCTACTGTAAAGACTGATACAAAATATTTGTTCAGCGTCTTTGCCATCTCCATGTTCCCCACCACTAGTTTCCCAGTCCCATCTTCTAAGGGACCAACGTTCACTTTAGCACCCTTTTTCTTTTTATATAGCTGTAGAAACTCTTGCTATCTGTTTTTATATTTTTTGCTAGTTTACTTTCATAATCTATCTTCCCTTTCTTAATTAATCTTTTAGTTATTGTTTGCTGGCTTTTAAATGCTTCCCAATCTTCTATCCTCCCACTAGATTTGGCTACTTTATATGCGCTTGTTTTCAGTCGGATACTATCCTTTATTACTGTACTAAGCCACGGATGACTGTCTTTTCTTTTACTCCCCTTTTTCCTCAGTGGAATATATTTATCTTGAAAGATGTGAAATATCTCCTTGAATGTAGGCCACTGCTCTTGTACCGTCTTACACTTTAATTTGTTTTCCCAGTCCACTTTAGTCAATTCTACTCTCATACCTTCATAGTCTCCTTTATTTAAGCTCAGTACGCTGGTTTGAGATCCAACTCTCTCACCCTCAAACTGAATTTGGAATTCAACCATATTATGGTCACTCATTCCAAGGGGATCCTTTACTAGGACATTTTTATTAATCCTGTCTCATTACGCAGGACCAGATCTAAGATTGCCTGCCCCCTGGTCGGTTCAGTTACATACTGCTCTAGGAACCCATCCCTAATACACTCTATGAACTCTTCCTCAAGGCTGCGATGCCCAATTTGATTAGTCCAGTCAATATGAAAGTTAAAATCCCCCATGATTATAGCTGTTCCCTTATTACAAGCCCCAACTATTTCCTGATTTATACACCGACCAACAGAGTTGCAACTGTTAGGAGGCCTATAGACTACGCCCACTAGTGACTTTTTCCCCTTATTATTCCTTATCTCCACCCAAACTGTTTCACTATCCTGCTCCTTTGACCCAATATCATTTCTGACTATTGCAGTGATTCCATCCTTGATTAACATAGCAACCCTATGATAACATAGCAACCTCCCTTTCCTTCCTGTCTGTCCTTCCTAATTGTCAAATACCCTTGTATGTTTAGTTCCCAGTCATGATCATCTTGCAGCCATGTTTCCGTAATGGCCACCAGATCATACCCATGTGTAGTTATTTGTACCGTCAACTCGTCTATTTTGTTACGAATGCTGCGTGCATTCAGATAAAGAACTTTCAAATATATTTTCTGACAATTTATTCCTGCTTTTACCCCCTTTACTACTTTACCATTATACATTCTGTCCCTTCCTGACACGCTCTGGTTTTTAATTCCCCCACTGCTAACTTGCTCTATTGCCTTCTCCGCTGTCATTTTTATTTTTCGCTCTCTTAAAACCTCCCCCCCACTAATTAGTTTAAAGCCCTCTCTGCAGCCCTAGTTATTCGATTCGCCAGGACTCTAGTCCCAGCACTGGCCAAGTGAAGTCCGTCCCAACGGAACAGCTCTCTCCTGTCCCAGTACTGATGCCAGTGTCCCAAGAAGCAAAACCCATTTCTCCCACACCAGTCTTTGAGCCATGCATTTAACTCTCTAATTTTATTTACCCTAGCCAAATTTGCACGTGGCTCAGGTAGTAATCCAGAGATTATTACCCTTGTGGTTCTGCTTTTTAATTTGGCCCCTAGCTGCTCAAACTCCCTCAGCAGAACCTCTTTCCTTGTCCTATCTATGTCGTTGGTACCAGCATGGACCACGACAACTGGATCCTCCCCCTCCCACTCCAAGTTTCTCTCCAACACAAGCATAAAGTTATTCCCAGAACTCTCAAAGTCAGTAGTGGAACACCACATTCCTGATACTAGCTTTGGTTCTTGTCTGTTTTTTATACTTGTCTCTACTCTCTTGACAATTGAACCATTTATACATAGTGAAACATCTTTTTTAGGTTAATTTCTCTACAAACATCCCTATTCAGCCATTTTGGTTTCATTTTGACTTGAACTCCTTCCCCCCCCCAGGTATATACAAGGCTTCCTTGCCCTTCAGCACTGATTTAAAATAGTTTATGTTCTCCTATATCAGTAATTATCATTCAACAGCATACCTAAAATACCTTCACCAAATTTCCCCTTATGAGTGAAAATGCAACTAGGAGGTGAAGAGTGCCAGTAAGAGCTGGGAAGGGAGAACTAAGTGCCTCCATGTCACTGACAAGTGTATAAATTAGTTTTAGCAATAGAGAGTATCAATCCAGATCTATAACAGCCCACACTTTCTTTGAAATTAGGAAAAATCTGCAATTTCGGTGTAAGTAGTGTCAAGCCCTGTATTCGGGGCTCTGTTTGATTCGTCAACCTTTTAGAAGCTGTTGTTCAGCTTTTACTAATTTTCTGGGTTTTTTAATGTCAGTGAAACCCAGACTCCAGCCTCTGCCTCTTCAGTGATCTGTTCATTGAACGTTGGAGATGCATTTAAAGAATTTGTCCTTTCAACTGAATCACAAAGTTGTAAGATTTTGGCTTCTGCCGTATTTTATTAATTAATAAGGAGTTTGATGGGTAGATGTAGTGAAGATGTTTCCACTTGTGAGGGAGTCCAAAACTAAGGGCCATAAATATAAGATAGTTACTTATAAATCCAATAAAGAATTCAGGAGAAACTTCTTTACCAGACAGTGGTGAGAATGTGGAACTCACTACCACATGGAGTAGTTGAGGCACATAGTATAGATGCCTTTAAGGGGAAGGTAGATAAGTACATGAAAAAAGGAACAGAAGGATATGCAGATCGATGAAGTAGGGTGGGAGGAGGCTCATGTGGAACATAAACACCAGCACAGACCAGTTGGGCCGAATGGTCTGTTTCTGTGCTATAAATTCTATTTAATAGATTCAAGCGTCTAGTTTCAGCAACTTGAATACTTCATTAAGAAAGATGAGATTTAGCCTCTGTCTTGTACCTATACATCAATCATAATTAGCAAGCAAGTGATATATGCCTATATACTTACAAACAGACAAGCCCATTGGATTGACCTGTGTTTTTAGTCCAAGCTGCCCACAGCTCACCAGAATGCCCTAACTTTTATATTTACTAGTAAACAAACTACGTCACCTAACAGATCTCTAACATCCTGCTTGTTTTAGTGTGAAACTGCACCTGGAGCTGGGCCCCTTTCTTATCTGTGCTTCACAAGGCCATGTTCCTTATTGTTGAACTGAGTTAATCGCTTTTCTAATTGGTATTATTTGGAAATATGTCTCCTATCTATACTATTTCAGCAAAAGTTGGTTGGCCTACGTTACTGTCTGCGTGTACTAACTCTCATTAACTTCACCTACCCACAATGCCTGTGTTAGCCATATTCTGCTTACATCTCTCAAACCTTCAAAAAGCAATTTGGAGCTCAAGCAACTGATCAATGTGAGATCCCAGTGCTGATAATCCTAAGCATTGGACGTCGGGTTGTGGTGGGCAGATGTCAGATAATAACTGTGTTACATGTTTGGATCTTCTAGTCACCGTACTCTGGATTATTTCAGCTTTCCCATCTTTGATCACTTTCATGGGCAAGTCCCAACTCCCCATACCGTGGTGGTGTCTAGCCTTACCTTGCAATTTGTGTAAACTTTCAGTAATTTGCTTGGGAAATAACAGCAAATGCTATTTTGTATTTGCTTATAATGGAACTTATCCTTTGCCTCCATAAGATTTCAGTCCATCCTTCAAGAACAGTAGAGCATCATATATGACATTGTTTTAAGTTCAAAATAACAAGCAAATTAATTTTACAAAAGATGAATAAGAAAATAAGCAACACTGATAATATAATTATATATTAGCAGTAACAATTCTTCCACCTAACTCCCTGAGTGAACAAAAAATTGAATACAATTCTAAGAACTAAGCTAATCCTATGTAAAAAGTGTTCCCTTTGAGTTTCTTACCTCTTTGGGAATCTATATTAATAAAAACCATTGCTTGAAAATTTACACTGATTTCTTGCTTCCTTTCAGAAGTTTCAAAGAGAGTGGTTCCTTTTCTCGTAGATTTTAAACTGATTTACTTGATTCAGACAGTATCACTGTTTTATATCTCAGAAAAGAGTTATAGGAACTTACTAGATTTGGTCCTACCACTTCAATTTAAAAAGGAACTGGTACTCTTATACAAACTGAACCAATCACCCAGCACTAATTAAATTTGAATTATTCCTTCTTCAAGTCTGTAACTGACAAAACTTGCTCCATTCCATAAAATTCTGATTCTATGATTCCAATGAAATAAGCTTGACACAGGAATCTAAACTGCGTTTTTTTAAAACTGTCTAGTACAGGTAGACTATCCTTTATCCGAAAACCTCGGGACCAGCCGTGTTTCGGTTTTAGGAAAATTTCGGATTTCGGAAGGTGCGCGAAAACACTTCGGTTTTCAGAGGTAATTCGGTTTTCGGGAGTGCGGATAAAGGATACACTATCCCTTATCCGAAAATAACGACTATAAATACTGTAGTTACAGGGATAAATACTGTAGTACAGTTTATTTGTAAGGAAAACATTCAGTAAAACTTCAAACATGTACAGGTACAAACTAAGCTAAATACCTGTACATAAACATGCAATAAAGGTACATTACATCTGGCTTGAGGATCTTGGAGAAGAGGGTACATCAGTGTTGTCATCATTGTCATCAGGTTGGAGTTGGACATCTGAAGATGGGCCAGGAACAGGATTCTCAAGTGATGAAGCATGACTACGACAGACGGCCTTTTTAAAGACTTCTTCCAGTGTCATCTGTCTCATTAACATTGGTTTCTGTCTAAGCAGTCTCTCTTTAATTGAGTAAACTTGCATAATCTCTTGCTCACTGATAAATGCACGTTTTTCAAGGCCAGCAATTAACTGATCACACATTGTCACCATATCGTGCGTCGTGGTCGTGCGCATTTCGGTTTTCAGAAGTCATGCTTTGCTCCACTTTCGGCTTTCAGAGGTTTTCTGGTTTCGGATGTGCGGATAAAGATTTCGGTTTTCAGAAGTGCGGAAAAATGCTACACTATCCCTTATCCGGCTAGGCCTGTAAGTCGTGCGCCACTCTGGTCATGTCGTGCGCACGACTTACGCTGACCGAAAAAACCTTCGGTTTTTAGAGGGTTTCGGTTTTCGGAAGTCCGGATAAAGGGTAGTCTACCTGTACTGTAATTGAACTTAAAGGAACACCATTTCACCAAATCTAGACAACAGTTAAGCCTGTCCTGAAACCTATCAGAATTTGTGGTGAGTTACTTCGGGACCAGAACCCTGGTGAATCTAAGGTCTGCCCAAACAAAGGCACAAATCCTGATTTATAGCATCACCAGCTAAGGAATTTTAGGGCCTTGATTTTTTTGTTGTCACTTTAGAACTGAAGCATCTTACTGGAAATAACTGTGATGGCTTTTTATCTATTCTGAGCTTTACTTGGCCAAGTGCTTGTTGCAAAAACATGCACAGAAAATCATAGGTGTTGATGGCACAATCTGGAGTGAACCACCGTTTACAAGGCAAGGATGAGGAGGAAACATATTAAACAGAAAACAGAAAAAGAAATACAACTGAATTGTGTTAGTTTTGTTATACTTGACAGCTGAAAAACCAAAGGAAAGCCATTTTCCCCCAGAAAGAATTCTTGCATGTGAACTGGAAAGCTACAGTTGCCGAGCAACAATTCCAATGCTTTTTTGAATTTGTAATCTTTGTTCAAGCATGTGTACACTAGGCATCCACGGGCCCATTAAGGCTCCATTATTAAGTCAATTTATTCGCAATGCAGATTTTGATGAACTGCTTCTGTCTGTGAATGTATTTCATGGTATTTAGGAGCCTATTACAGTTTCTGTGTTTAAAGCACAAATTTGTTGAGATTTTTCTTGTATTGACCTTAGAATTGCCACGCAAGCTGACTCATCTACTTGCTCCTCTAGTGTATGACATTCTTTGTGTTTGTGACTATGTTCAATTTCCCTCTCTGCGGCCTTTTGGATGAGATGTTAAACCGAGGCCCCGTCTGCCCCCTCAGGTGGACCTAAAGGATCCCACGGCACTATTTTCGAGGACGAGCGGGGGAGTTCTCCCCGGTGTCCTGGCCAAGATTTAACTCTCAACCAACATAACAAAAACAGATTATCTGGTCATTCTCACATTGCTGTTTGTGGGAGCTTGCTGTGCGCCCATTGGCTGCCGCATTTCCTACATTACAACTCCACTTCAAAAGTACTTCATTGGCTGTAAAGCGCTTTGAGACATCCGGTGGTCGTGAACGGCGCTATATAAATGCAAGTCTTTTTCTTTTCTTTGACATTGTTGACCACACCATCTCCCTCAACCACCTCTCTATGGAACTGTTTTCTCATATTTCATTCTTATCTTTTCCAACATTGCCACTGCATCTCCTGTAATGGCTTCTCCTTCTGTACCTATATGGTCACCTCTGCTATGCCCCTCGGTGCCATCCTCGGTCCTCTTATTCCTCACCTATATGCCTTCCCTCAATTACATTATCCATAAGCATGAAGTCAGCTTTGTTTCCACTTCCACCCCAGATTCCATAATTGTTGCTACGCTGTCGGGTGCCTCTCCGACACCGAGTTGTGGTTGAACCAGAATTTTTTGGAACTCAACGCTAGCAAGACCAAAGCCATCCTAAATGGTTCCTACCAGTAACTCTGCACTCTAGCCTGAATCACATCCCTCTCCCTGGAGCTCAATATGATAGGACACAGTTTTGGCATCTGGCTCGACCCTGGACTGAGTTTGAAAAGCCACATCCAATCCAGTTCATCACCAGGACTGCCCACTGCTAACTCTGAAACATTGCTTGTATCAACCTCACCCTCACACCTTTGTTACCTCCAGACTCTACTTTTCCACTTTGCTACCAGTCAGTGTTCTGAGTCCCACCCTATGTAAACTCCACTGATCCAGAACGTTGCCACCTGCAACCTATCCCACACAAAGTCCCATTCACCTATTAACCTGATTCTTGCCAGCCTCTAGTCTTCCTGCCTCCCAGTCCATTGACTTCAAAATCCTCATTCCTATTCTTCAAAATATTCATTGACCTTGCCATTCCCTTTCCAACCTCTTCAAGTTCTATGTTCCTCCTCTTTGAACACTGGTCTATTGAATGTTCTCCAATCCTTCCATTCTACCATTGGTGCCAGAGCCTTCAACCATCTTGTCCTCCTTACTCTCCGAAATGCACTTGTTAAAACCCCTTCACCTTGTTAATTGCCATCCCATCTTCAAAAATTTACCTTTGGCCATTTCCTCTAGTGCTCCTCATTTTTGAGTGAGGTTACCCTTTACATTGTAATTTAGCAATACCCAAATTCAAGGTAATCATCTGTTCAGACTACCCAGAAATCTTGGCCAATAATGCAAACATTTTGGCAAGTGAAGGAAATTCCACAGACCAGGAAGAAAGAAATTGGGAGGAGGGCGTGAGGATGGCATGATGTTTTTAGATTTATACTCTAAAAATAAATTTCTCAAAGAATAGATTCTAAATGGTCACTCGTTTGAAGTCCTTAGAAGGTGGATAATTTTACTTTATTTCCTTACGGCTGTACAACCAGTGCCGGCACTCAGGGCGGATTCAGAGACGGGTCTGGTGTCAAAATCGAAAAGATTGACAGTGGGTCGGAATTTCGCTGTCAACCCGTCTCCATCTCAGTTTCCCAAGTGTTGGGCCTGTCTGCGCTTTACAGACCCGACACCAAGAGTGAGCCAATTCAGATACTAAAGAGCTTGTTAAAAGCTACTTAAACACCATTTTACCATGCACTTACCATTTTACCAGCTTTTTCACGAGGTTCCTGGCGCTCAGGGATCACGTCAGGTAAGTAGGTCGGGCTGTCAATGACTCTCCATTCCTTTGAATAGTTGACAGCTGCAAAAGTGGTATAAAAGCTACCATTTCACAGCTGATCACTTTCCAACCTGAGAAGCTGGAGCCTTCAAGAATTGGAATACACTTTTTAGCTTTATGCAGTTTGGAAATGTTTGGAGTAAACTCTCTATTCACTGTCACCTCCTTGGAGCAACTTCTCTCACCATTGACAGATCACTTCTGTCATCTCTACTTCAGCTGCCATCTATTCCAGCAGCATCGGTACCCTTGAAAAAATCTCACCTTGGCCCTCAGAATCCCACCACGATCAGCCATAACACCAACATCACTAGGCACACCAGCATCACCAACAACAACACCAACAACCTTCTCCGCAATCACCTGATGCTGCACAGGGCATCAGCACCCTACCACATTGCTGCCTGGCAGGCCACGGATGGCCTCACCATGGCCAGATTTACTTCACTTGATGCTGTGCACCCTGGCTGCCACATGATGCGCCAGGTTGGCACCACCTCACACCAGCACCATTAAGCATCCTTACAATGCCCAAGCCATTCCTTTCACACGCATCACTATTGTGGGGGGGGCGGGGGGGTGGTAACGTTATGTCTCACCATTCACTGCAACTCAGTAAGCCACTTCCAAAGGTGCACTTAAATCTATCCAAGAACAGAAAGTGTGGAAAATAAAGATTTCAATGTTTGGCAACACATCAACAGAAACTTTACATGAACATTGGCGAAAACATCCAAGTGCCTACCCTTGTGTGTTGTTAGTTGGTATGATTGGGCAAGGATGAGGGTGGGTGTGAGAGGTGGCTAGTGAGATTGGGAAGTGATGATGTAGATAGAGAGAGGGGGGATGTGTGGAGGTGCAAGGTAAGTTGGTGTGAGTAAGGATGTGCAGGAGTAGGGTAGGGAAGACAGAGTGATGGGGATGTGATGAGTGGCACGGCAGGATGAGGTTGAGTATGGCTTTGCAGTAATGTTTTGTGATCTACTGAGCTCATTGAAAGTTTTGCGTCACTGCAGCCAGGTCCTCCTGACGACATCCCTTCTTGTGCCCTCCTGTGCAATGTGCAACCAGGCTGCGTTGGTATCCTGGGGGGGTCTCTTCCGCCCATGGGAAGGGAAGAGGACCTCCCTGCATGCTGTGACTCCCTCCATAAGCCTATGGAGGCTGTCATGGGAGAGACTGAGTGCAGCCGTGCACCTCTGTACAGCGCTTGTCAGTGTTTGCAGCACCTCAATGCTGTAGGACACTGACAGCACAAATGTCAAAATCAATTGACGTCATCAGACCCGCTTCCTTCAATTGGCCGGGAAACGCGCTGGGTGGGCTTAACAAGCCCCATCAACGTAAGGTCACTCTACAGAGCGAGCTGGAGCCAGCAGCAAGGTTGGAACCCGCCACCGATCCTGGCTGCACCGGACCCGCCTCGGTAGGCAAAATCGCAGTCACGATGTATGAACAAACTATTTATTTGAAGAATGATGAATGCCTCTAGAAATATTCATTTGGGTAAAATAACAGCTTATTTTAACTTGCAGGTTTTTTGGTACGTCAGCTGCAGATGTAAAATGAAGAATTAATCTATGTGCCTTTTATATAGTGCAATACTATTAATAAAATATTTGTGTAAATCTTATGCGCATTGTTCAAAGCCCATGTTTTACTTTGGTCACAATTTATTATACTGTTACATTTTTGACTTCTCATGCTTTAGGAAAGCTACATTTCAGACCATGTTGGCTCTAGCAAATCAAATACATTTAGTATAAAATGTGTAGCTAATTGGGGGAAAAAAAGTAAGACATTTTGTTCAGATATATGAAATAAAAATCATGGATGCAGAAGAGTGGGTAATGTACATTGTAGTATTTCAGATCATCTTAATGTACACCAAGAAAGAACTTGGGCCACCATGGAGACAATTTCAGCGGTGCAGTCTCAGCTGTCACGATTAGTTCGATGTTTCAATGAGAAGATGGTAAGATTGGCATTCTGGAAGGATGAGCTCAAATGGGCTGAAGGGCCTTCTTCATCTGAGCCTATTGTCTCAGAATTTGGCTTTTTGCAAAATACTGTACACTTGTAGTTACATGTCAAACTTAGAATAGTGAGTGGATGTTGCATTAAAATCTTGTATCCAAGTTGAGCTACTTACTCACTGTAACTAAACTTGAACTTGATGTTTTTTTTACAATTCGTGAAACTGACAAACAGTAACCAGTACAGCCTGGACACCCAGCTCTACCTCACCACCACTTCTCTCGACCCCACCACGGTCTCTAAATTGTCAGGCTGCTTGTCCGACATCCAGTTCTGGATGAGCAGAAATTTTCTCCAATTAAATATTGGGAAGACCGAAGCCATTGATTTCGGTCCCCGCCACAAACTCCGTTTCCTAGCCACTGACTCAATCCCTCTCCCTAACATCTGTCTGAGGATGAACCACACTGTTCGCAACCTTGGTGTTATATTTGACCCTGAAATGAACTTCCGACCACATATCCACAGCATAACTAAAACCGCCTATTTCCACCTCTGTAACATCGCTCGTCTCCACCCTTGCCTCAGCTCATCCGCTGCTGAAGCCCTCATCCATGCCTTTGTTACCTCTAGACTTGACTATTCCAATACACACCTGGCTGGCCTCTCACATTCTACCCTACGTAAACTTGAGGTGATCCTGACTCGCACTAAGTCCCGTTCATCCATCACCCCTGTGCTCGCTGACCGACATTGGCTCCCGGTTAAGCAACGCCTCGATTTCAAATTCTCATCCTTGTTTTCAAATCCCTCCATGGCCACTCCATCCCTATCTCTGTAATCTCCTTCAGCCCCACAACCCCCCCGAGTTATCTGCGCTCCTCTAATTCTGGCCTCTTGAGCATCGCTAATTATAATCACTCAACCATTGATGGCCGTGCCTTCTGTTGCCTAGGCCCTAAGCCCTGGAATTCCCTGCCTAAACCTGTCCTCTCTACCTCTCTTTCCTCCTTTTAAGATGCTCCTTAAAACCTACCTCTTTGACCAAGCTTTTTGATTGATAACGCTCCTGTGAAGTGCCTTGGGATGTTTTACTACATTAAAGGTGCTATATAAATACAAGTTGTTGTTGATCACTTTGCTAATTATTATTTGTAGGTTCTATTTGTGTGGTATGGATAGTTTTTTCTTAATATAACAGCAACGGTACATTTATTTGGATATGTTTGAGTATATTTACTTTGCTCCCAATAGACAATTAAGAATATGGCATAATGTTAATTTGCAACCTCCAGACATTCTTTGCCTTTAATTCTTCTTATCTTCACTTACCCAACAATTAGAAAGCAAAAATCACTTTAACTATGGATACAAGTCAGGGTGGAAATTTTATTTTCTTAAACATTCCACGATTATAGATTTCGTATGATGCATTAATTCATTCACAGTACATTTAGATTAAAGTACCATAACCAGCATATGTATACCATGCCAGTTATGTGTCTTGCCATGTCAAAGTTTTCTGGTTTAATTTCTGAGAGATAATGTGTTTTGGTAAGCAGGCAAGTCTGTTTTCATCGCAGTCTGCTTGATGTATGGCCGTTTGTGTTCCCAGGCAATCCATTGGCTAGAACTATCTGTGAATTTGCAGAACCAAACTTTGAATTCTCCTTCATATTGTTATTGTAAGAAAAATAGTAAACATTATACATTAAAATCTCTTTTTAATGACTTTCCGTGGGTATAGCAGCTGACACATTCTTAGCCAGAAGAATGGGTGACTGAACAACTGATCCCTTCTTGATCTTTATTGCTTATAATGATGTAAAACGCAAATTTTTACAATTGTCAGTTGGCATTCTAGTCAGTGCCCTCCAGGCTAGAACATATTATTGAAATCCACTCCATTTTAAAACAACACGCTGTAGCAAGCCTTGGCCTGAATGATGTTTAAGGAACTTGCATTAAATGAGGATGTGAGTGCAAAACCCAAACTAATAATGTAAAACTAAGTATTTAAACCAATTAAAATCAACCATATGGGTATTACCTTCTTCTGTCTGTCACTTGTATCATATTAAAAGTCTTGTATATTGCAGCATTTCCTGTAATCGTCATACTTCCTGTAATGTTTATTTCTGTCACACCTGTCGTATTTCAAAACTTACCTACTTAACCTGATAAATTAAAAGTGATATCAAGAGGAAAAATTACATCTAACTGATGAAAGAAGGGGTTCGCTGGGATGAATATAAGAAAATGCAGAAACATACTAAGAGGGTAATCAGATGGGGTAAAGAGACCGAGACAAATGTATTGGAGCAGAGGCTAAGCATAACAGTAAAAAAAATTATTTCAGTACTACAACCGTAAGAGAGTGCTCGGGAGAATAGTTCAAAGGTAATTTGTTTAAGCCAAATAAGGGAATGGTAACGTAGTGATAATGTCACTGGGCTAGTAATCCAGAGGCCCGGACTAATGATCCAGAGACGTGAGTTCAAATCCCACCACAGCAGCTGGGGAATTTAAATTCAGTTAATTAAATAAATCTGGAATAAAAAGCTAGTATCAGTAATGGTGACCATGAAACTATCGTTTTGTCGTAAAAACCCATCTGGTTCACTAATGTCCTTTAGGGAAGGAAATCTGTCGTCCTTACCTGGTCTGGCCTATACGTGACTCCAGACCCACAGCAATGTGGTTGACTCTTAACTGCCCTCTGAAATGGCCTTGCAAGTCACTCCGTTGTAACTAACTGCTACGAAGCATAATGGGCTGTATATTCCGATGCCTGCGGGTGTGTACGCGCTGTGTACACACCCGTAAGGACATTGGAAATGCCGGTTTCAGGCATGCCAAGCGAATGTTCTGAAAACCGGCATTTCCGATCTGTCAAGAATGCTCTTGACAGATCGGATGCCTGCCCTCTGCGGGCGGATAGTTCCGCTTTCTGGAGAACCTCCACCTGCAGAAAACCCTTAGAAATCTTACGCCTGGTAAAAGCAGGCTCAATGATATTGAGTCACCATAATCCCCCCAGAAGTTACTCCTAAAACAAAGTTTAACAAAAATAGTTTAATCAACTTGCCCTGTTTAATCAATGCAGGTAATCCCTCCCCTCTCTCTGGGTTGTCCAGGACTGGGACAGATGCAATACTGATTCAGGTTTGTCCTGTGGATATAAAATGAACTTCTGGTTGGGATTACTGTAAATACATTTCAGTTCACAAATTAATGGCCCAGATTTTTCTGGGGACTTGCACCATTGTAATGGCGCATCTACAGCGTTGGGACCCATGAATGGTGCAAAAGAAAGAGGAAACGATGGAGATAGTGACTTGCACCATTATTTATGCTACTCTATATTTTCTTGGGACTTTGCCTTTGCTGGCATTACCTTTGCCGAAAACAGTTAGTAGATCATTATCATAGCTCCGCCACCCATTGCAATTAATGGTGACTGCCATTTCCCTGCATTTAAGCCAGTTTCATGCCACTGCCACTTAGATTCTTAAGCAGTGGCACTGGTGGCCTGGCAGCAGTGTGTTACTGACTTTATAATGCATTTAATGAATCAGACTTTTACTTTTAAATTGCACTTAAAATAATTTTGAGCTCCTAAAGAATTTGCTTCCTTTCAGAGTACAAATAACAACAATCTCTGAGCCAAAGAGATGTTTCAGCAAAATATCTGATGCTCAAGCAACAAGATTGTTCTGGGTAAAAATAAACTATCATAAAACACCAGTCAGTTTCACTAACTGGTGGACTTTTATCAAGCTTTTTGGAGTTAAACACTAAAACTAGCTTCAAAGGACATCATTTAACAGCTGTTTTATATAAGCTTGCTATTTAAAAAAAAATGAGGTTTCAATAGACTTTACAGATCAAATGAAACATGCAATTAATTACTCAATGAAAAATAGATGAAATGTAGCCTGAGCAAGCCTCAACATTCTGACTTTCTTAATTTTTTCTATAATTGTAAAAAATGAAATGGTTTAATGAAAATTACAATCCAAAATATTTTTTTTTTTAATGAACCTGGTGACCAATTCATTCAGCTTTCAATGTAAACCTGTAGATTATAGTTCTGCTTGAATATAATTCTGTATGCATGATTTTTTTTAAATATCAAGTCTATTTGAAGGAAAGATGGCCATTCTCTGTTGTCTTCCATAAAATTAAATCCCTTTGTTGGCCATTTGCTGCACCATTTCTGATTTGCCACCCACCTCGCTGTGGTATATTCAAATCAGTTTCCCAGTAAAATTTGGCATCAATTCATCACTGGAGGATTGAGGTGCACAATGGTCTAACTTGTGGTATTCATCACTAAAATCGCCGATGCGGGAAAATCTGGGCCATAATGTGGTCAGATTCCCAATGAAAGGAACTGAATCCCATAAAGTTCTATTGAAGCCCCTATAATTACTTCATTTTTCATATTTAAAATACTGTACCTATCATCCATCCAGCAGCAATTATTTTTGGCTTAAAAGGCAGAATTAGGTCCCAAAATGCAAATAAAATGCCAGCTGTCAGAAATCTTAAATTTTCTCAGGGTGGGGAATGGTGGAGAACAAACCAGCAGGCCACCTAGAAGGTAAATCTCGTGCCTTCACCCTCAATAATTTCTAAATCCATTAGTGCTGCAGACTATACTCTTGTGTCCTGCTACACGTTCATGTTTGTTTCCATGTGTAACGAAGCCTATAGTAAGGGCTGTTTTGAATGACTAACTTTTTTTGAGGGGAGGGTGGGGTTCAGTCAGTTTTTCTCAGCTCTTGGTAAACTTTTGCTGTTATGGAAAATGTAATGAAAATATTAGAATAAAATCCTGCTTTAATGATTGGGTGTTGCAACATATAGCAGAGAAGAAAAAAACTTTACAAAAAGAGTATTGCAAATGTTTTTTTTAAAGTAGTGGAAAATACAGTTCCAGTGTACCAGCATTATGTATGTGGAGCGCGTTTGGTACAGACAAAGCTATGAACTTTCTTGGAGACATATTTCTGGTAGCAGCTCAATACAGATAGCTTGGTGCTCTGTACATTGGTGTACCTTGAAATGGTAAAGAAAAAAGAAAAAAAGCAAACATGCCTTTATATAGAAGCTCTGACAACCTCCAAACACCCCAAAGCACATTACAGCCCATGAGTTGCTTTTGTAGTCACTTGTGATGTATGGTAACATGGCAGCCACTAACAGCAATGAGGTACATGACCAAATAATCTGTTTTAGTGTTGGTTGAAGGATAAATGTTGGGCACTCCTTTGCTCTTCTTGTGTCTACCTGAGAGGAGAGATGGAGCCTCAGTTTAATATCTCATCCAAAGACGTCACCACCGGTAGTGCAGCACACTGTCGGTACTGCACTGCAGTGTCAGCCTAGATTATGTTTTTTTTTTATTCGTTCCTGGGATGTGAGTGGCGCTGGCAAGGCCAGCATTCATTGCCCATCCCTAATTAATTCTGAGAAGGTGGTGGTGAGCCGCCGCCTTGAACTGCTGCAGTCTGTGTGGTGCTGTTAGGGAGAGAGTTCCAGGATTTTGACCCAGCAACAATGAAGGAACGACGATATATTTCCAAATCAGGATTGTGAGTAACTTGGACGGGAACTTGGTGTTCCCATGCACCTGCTGCCCTTGTCCTTCTAGGTGGTAGAGGTTGTGGGTTTGGGAGGTGCTGTTGAAGAAGCCTTGGCAGGTTGCTGCAGTGCATCTTGTAGATGGTACACACTGCAGCCACGGTGCGCCAGTGGTGGTGGGAGTGAATGTTTAAGGTGGTGGATGGGGTGCCAATCAAGCGTGTACTTAAATCTGGAATGCACCATGAACCTACAACTTTCTGACTCGGAGGCCAGAATGCTATTGCTGAGCCAAGGCTAACACGTTTCACAGGTTTGCTCCATCAGTTCTCTACACTTTGAAGTCCCAGGTGCCAGTCACTAGGAGGTGCATGAGGGTGACATGATGAAAATTTGCACTAGAATTTTATCATTTGTGCCACAATGTAACTGAGATAGTTTTTTAAAAATCGGAGTGTTATGGGACTGAGCTTGCAACCCTCCACTGTATAACATTATACTGCTTCAACACATTGCGTGTTGTAATATTTTAAATCAACCAATTGAGGCAAATATTTGTGTTTAAAGGTCCTCTTGGGAAAGCCAATAGTTCTTCGCAAGAAACATTCCAGCTTTTAGTGCTGATGGTAAAGGATGCACTTGTAGGAGATGTATGACAGAAACTATGCTGTCTCTGAGAACAATGTAATCGAATAATTTCCTTTTTTGTACGTTAAAAAAAATTGTGAGGCTTTGGAGGTAAAGGACAGAAAGCCAAGGTAAGGTAAGTGAAATTTTGGAGTAGACTCATAAAACTAAATGGGACTCTGGAGACAACAGCTGACTGACAGAAGGAGGCCAGTCACAGGCGGCAGCTGCAATCATATTTCTTCATCATTACATGTTCCAGTCATCAAAAACTATTATTTCATCTGTAACCTTGCTTGAAGAATCGTTAATTAGTGTTTTTGCCTTTGTACAACATTTTTCCTGCAGTTAGTCTGATTTTTTTTAATGATGACAAAATATTTTAAACACATCAGATTTTGCATTATTGGAAATATTTTGAGAGTAGTTGAAAAATAACTACAAAGTTTTGTTTCTGGGGTGACTTTCTCTTCCCCTTCCTCTGTAATTACTTAATTTATCCTTTAACTGCCCTTTGGGGAGCCATCAAAAATATTTATAGGGATGATAACCAAATATTAAAATATGAAAACATTAAAGAACACTTCAGAAACTTACTGTCAGATGGTCAGACCTTTGTGCTAAGTGGATAATGATTTTTGGATCTGCGAAAGAGTTACTGTAAATCCTTTGTTTTATATTCATATTGCATAGTATTGCTGATTATTTTGCTGTTGCAAATATTACAAAATTAATTTTCATTGCAGTGCTATAACTTGTAGGTGATTATTTTAAAACAAATACTATGGCCTGGAATTTGCGGTGGCTAATGATGGCGAACTACCAGCGTTCGCCGTCATTGCCCCTCTGAAACTGACCGCAACTTCAGGATTTAGCGCATGTGCATCTAAACGCGGATATCCTGAAGTTGCAGTCAGTCATTCACTGCTCCAACTCTGGCTGCGCTGTGGACCTGCCCCCCTTCATAGCCGGCAATCAGTATAATCAGAGAAATCAGTGAAACTGATGAATACTTAGGTTTTCCCTGGTAATATCGCTGTTAATTACCCTAATAAAAGTTAGACCTTGTTGGAATAGGTGTAACTGCGGTTTTAACAGCGTATTGATGGGTAAACAAATGTTCTGGCCCTGACAAACTAATTTTTATATTTGTGGAGTGTCAAATTTCTTCATTATGATAAAAATTACAATTTAAAAAAAAACTTTGTTCATGATATTTCAGCTTATACCTTTATCTCCATGTCTCAATCTTTATTTCGCTCTCTAACATTTTTTAAAAGTCCAGATAAAAGCAGCTTCTCGTTTCCTGTCTCTGAGAATTCTGCAATGTGATTGGCTACTTAGACAGCTTGTTAACGTCACAACGGGTCGCACTCAGAATTCCCATGACGGTGCACTGAAATCAATTGAACATCGAAAAAGGCAAACTGCTTGTCACAGAGATCGTGAGATCTCTGTCGGCAGCTTTCTTCGGGGCCAGCGGCGAGCGCCTTTGCTTCGCTGCAGACCGCAAATTACAGACCAATACGATTAACTCTATACCTAATATCTGGGCAGTTATATTTTCACACGTCTGAGCTTAAATTGTTAAAAATGTTATGATATTTTGTAGAACTGCAATATAGTTCAAAGAGAGCAGCACTAGGGCTATTTAGCCTTGAAGAATGAAAACTGATGCTTGCTGTGTGACCAGCACTGTTCTTTGGCAGTAGATTATCAGTCAACAATAGTTATTGGGCCGGATATTCTGATCCCTACGGGTGTGTACACGCTGTGTACCCATCCGTAGGGACATCGGAAATGCCGGTTTCAGGCACGCACAGTGCATGCGCCGGAAACTGGCATTTCCAATCTGTCAAGAAAGCTCTTGACAGATCCTCTGGCTGCCCGGGAGCAGGGCCTCTGCGGGCGGAGAGCTCCGCATTTTGAAGACCCTCCGCCCGCAGAAAACACTTACAATTCTTGCGCCTGGTAAAAGCAGGCATAAGGCCTGCTTTTACCAGGATAAGAGTTGAAAATAGTTTAAAAAAAAAAAAAAAAAAAAAAAAATTCCACTGATTTATCATTTAAAAATACTTTTAAAAAAGGTACGTTTATTTTTAGCCCTGTTAAAAACTTTAATTATTTATGTAATTTCAAGTCATTTTAAAAATGTGATTTAAAAAAAAAATTATTTGAAGTTTTACTATGTTTTGTGGGTGATCTCCCATTCATATATTTGACAGGTCTTCCTGTCAAATGTAAGAAGGGAGATTCCCTTCTCTGATTGGCTCCCCATGGCCCACGTGATCCCAGGGATGCTGCGAACTACCTGTGCCCTGGGATACGTGGGCCCTGCGCACCAGCAGTTTGGAGAGGCCCAGCAGCGGAACTGTGCGTCTCCCGGGAGCCCTCAGGTAAGGGCGCAGATTTTTCCAGATCGCAGGCCTCTGCCCGCAGGAGGCCTGCGATCGGAATATCTGGGCCATTCTTTGTATTGTACCGAACGTTACAGCATGTAGAAAATTTAGAGTGCACACTCGATGTACTCAGTAGCACTGGTGACAGTTTCTACAGGTAGAACTGAAGAATACAACAGAGCAGTAGAATCATAGAATGGTTACAGCACAGAAGGAGGCCATTCAGCCCGTCAAGTCCGTGCCGGCTCTATGCAAGAGCACTTCAACTAGTCCCACGCCCCTGCACTTTCCCTGTAGCCCTGCATTTTTTTTTCCTTCAGGTACTTATCCAATTCCCTTTTGAAAGCCACAATTGAATCTGCCTCCATTACCCTTTCAGGTAGTGCATTCCAGATCATAACCACTCGCTGCATAAAAAAGTTTTTCCTCATGTCACCTTTGGTTCTTCTGCCAATCTGTGTCCTCTGGTTCTCGACCCTTCCGCCATTGAGAACAGTTTCTCTCATCTACTCTGTCTAGACTTTACCCTCATGATTTTGAACACCTCTATCAAATCTCCTCTCAACCTTCTCTGCTCTAAGGAGAACAACCCCAGCTTCTCTAGTCATTCCACATAACTGAAGTCCCTCATCCCTGGAACTATTCTTGTAAATCTTTTCTGCACCCTCTCTAAAGCCTTCACATCCTTCCTAAAGTGCGATGCCCAGAATTGGACACAATACTCCAGTTGAGGCCGAACCAGTGTTTTATAAAGGTTCATCATAACTTCCTTGCTTTTGTACTCTGTGCCTCTATTTATAAAGCTCAGGATCCTGTATGCTTTTTTAACTGTTTACTCAACCTGGCCTGCCACCTTCAATGATTTGTGCACATATACCCCCAGGTCTCTCTGTTCATGCAACCTCTTTAGAATTATACCCTTTAGTTTATATTGCTGCTTGTTCTTCCTACCAAAATGTATTACTTCACACTTTTCTGAGTTAAATTTCATCTGCCATGTGTCCGCCCATTTCACCAGCTTGTCTATGTCTTCTTGAAGTCTATCACTATCCTCCTCACTGTTCACTATATTCCAAGTTTTGTGTGATCTGCAAATTTTGAAATTGTGTCCTGTACACCCAAGTCAAAGTCATTAATATATATCACGAAAAGCAGTGGTCCTAGTACCAACTGCTGGGGAACACTACTGTATACCTTCCTCCAGTCCGAAAAACAACCGTTCACCACTACTCTGTTTCCTGTCACTTAGCCAATTTCGTATCCATGCTGCCACTGTCCTTTTTATTCCATGGGCTTCAACTTTGCTGGCAAGCCTATTATGTGGCACTTTATCAAATGCCTTGAAATAACTTGAAACTATTCAGAAGGCATCATTTCTACATTGGTCCATTTCTGTTGTGTCTAAGCATGGTTTAAGGTCAGGAAACTAGGCCATGTTTAGACACAACTTTAAAAGATTTATTTGCAAAATTATGATTTTTCAGACAAAATAACTTCAGGATTGTTTTAGTCTTATGCAAAACATTTAGGACAGTAGAACCTCTGTGATAAATGGTAGCTCAAATACTATGGGGTGAAATTCTTCTGATCTATTTTAGCACAAAAGTTGGTGAGTACAGAACAGGATTTCACATTTTGTATTTCCAGTGACTTTGGTAAAATTTCTGTTGGGATGTTTCTACCACTATTTTAGGAAACAATGTGCAAAATGTTTGTAATACTAGTGATAAATATTAAGTGCAGACATTTAAAAGCTATTGAAATAGTAAAGCTTCTCCTGCCAATATTACCTGCTTGCCAGACCATGTGAGGCAGTTGACATATGGCTACCGTTGGCACCATATAGGGTTCTTAAAAGATTTTAATGTATTTGGACCTAAAATTACTTTTTTCCAGCTCCCCTGGTGAATTAGCAAGTACATGACACAGAATTATTATGTAGTATGAAGCCCAACAGACCATCCTAGATTGAGGCAAGGGGAAGAGCAAATTAGAGTAGCCCTCATTCCTGATTGCGATCCAGTGACACTAGTTGGATCAGGCTTTGCTATGTGTCCTCCACATCTGCCCAAACCATGATCAAATAGCTTACATACATTTGCTGCCTAGAGTTACATGAAGAATGGTAACTTGAGCAAAGTCGTAGAGGGCTGCCAGTGCTCATGGAACTATAGTCCAGTAAGAGTCACTGCCTCTGGCTGAAAGAGAAATTGTTGATCAAATTCTGCATTGAGTGATCACTATAGTAATTGCCTTTTTAATTTTTGTATTGGTCATAATTTACTATTGAACAAACACCATCATTCATTAGTAGCATGCCTTGAGTTCAAAATGGCCAGCTTACATTCAATCATGGAATGCCTTGGATGAAGGTGGAATGAAAATTGAGATTCACCATGGATGATATTGCCAAATGTCAATATTTAATGTATGGAAATAAACAGAGTAGGTTTATTTTGTACAAGATTTCTTTGGCTTAACATTTCTGACTGTGAGATAATTATCCCTTTGGGTTCTTGTGAGGGGTTCTAAATTTGGATTTGTTGATATTTGCATTCTTTGATTTCTTAAGGTTCACTTAATGATAATGGGGAACAATTAAACTTTTCTATAGAGGCCTGTAGAGTAAGACAGAAATCTAATTTGTTATGTGTGTATAGATATGTTTTACCTTTGCGTGTTGACTGATTTTTGAGAAATTAGTTTCCTTTTTAACATGGTGCATTCTAACAGTTACAGATCAAAGCTTTCAATAGATTTTGTATGACATATATATGTGTGTGTTCTTTCCTCATTCCAGTTGGACTACTTTCTAAATAATTTCACAACCATCTCTGTCAGCATGCCTGTGGGAAGATTTGTTTTATAAGAATTACTCTCTTTACTAATTTTGTTACATCAATGTGCTTCATTGTTGGTGAAAATTTTAAACGAGTAGAAGGTGGGTCACTAATAAAATTGAATGCTTTATTTAGGAAAAAAACTGGCATTTTATATAGTGCTTTCTCAGGACATCCTGAAGTGCTTCACAGCCAATAAAGTATTTTTTGAACTGCAGTCACTGTTGTAATATAGGGAAATGCAGCAGCCAATTTGAGCACAGCAGTAATGAGATAAATGACCAGCTAATCTGTTTTGGTGAGATTGGTTGAGGGAACTATGAGATGTTCTCTTAATTCTTTGATTTGTATCTTGATTAAAAATTAGCACAATAGTCCAGTAATCAAGTATTTTTTTTAGGATTGAGTCATAATATTTCCCAGCACTTCAGATTGTGCATTGTAAATAAAATGTATAAGTAAATGGAAAATATGGAATTGCATATCAATTTTGTAGTAATATCTATGCAAATCATAGGAACAGGAGTAGGCCATTCAGCCCCTCAAGCCTTTTCCTCCATTCAATGAGATCATGGCTGATCTGTATCCTAACTCCATCCACCACCATAGCTCCTCGGCTAGCAAAAATCTATCGATCTCAGATTTGCAATTATTAATTGAGATAGCATCTACTGCTTTTTGTAGGTGAGAGTTCCACACTTTTGCCACCCTTTTACCACCCTTTGTGTGAAGAATTGTTTCCTAACTTCTCTCCTGAATAGCCTGGCTCTGATTTGAAGGGTATGTCTCCTTGTCCTAGACTCCCCCACCAGCGGTAAAAGTTTCCCTCAATCTACCCTACCAATTCCTTTCAAAATCCTAAACCTTTCAATCAAATCACCCTTTAACCTTCTATACTCCAGGAAATACAAGCTTAGTTTATGTAATCCTAATAATTTAACCCTTGGAGCCCTGGTAACATTCTGGTGAATCTGCACTTCTAAGGTGCGGTGCCTAGAACTGCTCACAGTACTCCAGATGTGGTCTAACTGGGGTTTTGTATAGCTGTAGCAAAACTTTCTCCCCTTTATATTCTAGCCTTCTAGCTATAAAGGCTAACATTCCATTAGCCCTTTTGATTATTTTTTGTACATGACCACTACATTTTAGCCTAACCAATCTCCTATCCTGGTCAATAGATTGCCTTCAATTCCATGAGCTTTAACTTTAGTTTATATTTATATTTATATAACTTTAGATTTATGTGGAATCTTAGTGAATGCCTTCTGGAAGTCCATATAAACTACATCCATAGACATTCCTCTGTCTACTACTTTAGTTACTTCCTCAAAAAATTCAATTAGGTTCATTAGACATGACCTACCCTTCACAAATCCATGTTGGCTCGCTCTAATCAGCTCAAATTTCTCTAAATGCTCGGTCAATCTGTCCTTAATGATAGATGCCAATAACTTCCCAACAACAGATGTTAGACTAACAGGTCTATAATTTCCTGGTTTCTCTCGCTCTCACCTTTCTTATATAATGGAGTTACATTTGCAATTCTATAATCTAAAGGGACAATTCCTGAATCGAGAGAGCTTTGGAAGATTATGGCTAAACCATCTGCAATTTCTTCACCTACTTCCTTTAAAACTCTGGGTTGGAAACCATTAGGTCTTGGAGATTTGTCAGTCTTTAGTACCATTATTTATTCTAAAACTGTTTTCTTGCTTACCTTAATTTTAGTGAGTCCATGAATTAGTTTCATGGAAAATACATTGTACAGCATTTGCATTATTTCTAATCAATCAATATTATTCTGAACATCTGGCCTAAGATAACAGCCAGTTGTCATAGCAACAAGAAGTTATTTGACTACCAGATGTCCTTTCATTAGAGGCCTTAGCATGCTGCTGAGAGGCCTCTAGGCTAAGGTATTTAATTATAGTACAGTAGAATTTCCAGTGTGCATAGCAAATGCCACTATGGCATTATTAATAGGTGCTCTGAGGTAAAGTTATATATTTTGTTCAAAGGAGGCTGCCCTAGTGGGTCAGAAAATTTATCTGGCGAGAGGCTGAGTCATACCAAGATGTCCCCAGGTTGATTCTCGATCTTTGCTGAGTTAGCTGATTTCAGCTGAGATAGCAGTATCATAGAATCAAAGATTTTGCAGCACAAAAGGATGGCTTTCAGCCCATCACACTTGTGCCAGCTCTCTCAAAGAGCTATCCACTTGGTACCATTCACTTGCCCTTTCCCCATATCCTTTATTGTTTTTCTTTTTCAAATATTTATCTACTTCCTTTATAAAAGCCATTGAAGATTCTGTTTCTAGTAGGGCATTCTATGGCTTAACAAACCTTTCTATGTATAGAAAAATCTAAACTTTCCCTTTGTTCTTTTGATGATCTTAAATTTATGCCCTCTTGCTAACAACTCACCAACCAATGGATATAGTTTTTACCTATTTATCTTATGAAAACCCTCTCATAATTTTAAGCACCTCTATTGGATCTTAGTATGGGTTCCACAATTGGCCTTAGTGCCCCTGCGTTATGGAAACAAAAATTGGCCAGAGCTCCTAATGCTGATAACTATCTAATAACCCATTGTCAAACTGCGAACGGTTAGCTATTGGGCACGGGCAGGATTCGATTGGCTGTGATGCCCCTTTAAGTCAAATAACATGGATGTCCAAGGTAATCCCTTAAAATTTGCCACTCTTGTGAAAAAGCCAAAAATCTCAGTCTCTCTTTATAATTGTAACCCTTCATTCCCCTAGTAACATTCGGAATTTATGCTGCGTTGCTGATTTGTATGGAATGGAAGTGGTTTTTGATTGTTTTTCATTTAGTCAATAGATATTTCAGCCAATCATTACAATTAAATGAACAGCCAGCTATTTTAACCAATAATAATTTTTCTTATCTCTGGACACTTGAGGTGGGCTGGTTTATGACATCCTGCTGATACATGCTGTACAAAG
The DNA here is from genome assembly GCF_052327205.1 of Somniosus microcephalus. Taxonomy (NCBI): domain Eukaryota; kingdom Metazoa; phylum Chordata; class Chondrichthyes; order Squaliformes; family Somniosidae; genus Somniosus; species Somniosus microcephalus. The sequence goes on from NC_141003.1 coordinate 56,398,976, forward strand.
TTGCTGTTAAATTCAGCTTCTGAGAGCGATAAATAATCCTCATCTGAAAACTAATTTTCTCCTTAAATACTTGCAGTTCACATCAAGTTAAACATCGTGTCAGTGTGAGTGATATTTTTTACAACTCGCTAAAGATAATGGCAGGGTTGTCACCAGCAGGTTTTCTGTTCAGGTATTTTAAGTACAGTTATTAACTTTATTTTCCATTGGATATATATCATGATGTTTTGCTCACATCATAGCTCTTCCATTTTCAAGAGAAAGGGTGATTCCTGCTTCTCCCCACCCAGATCCATAAAATCTAATATTTATCCGAACTTCATTCAAAATGGCAATTTTATTGTTATAAGGAAAAATGTAAAAGTCAAACTATTTAAAACAAGAAAAAGTACACCTCAGTACACAACATGATTTCAAAGCTAGTAGATTTTACTTAGAGTTGAACTGATATTTGAATGATTTCCAAATTCTGTTATACTATATCACCTTTTGAGCATGGTTAATTTTTCAACCATTTTGTTTGAACACTGCATTATTTCACAAGGTGAGTAATCTGAATGCAATAAAACATATTGAAAGCAGTTTAGGAGCTTGCTTTTGTATATTTTTGTTCATTTCCGTTACACAATACTTCAAATTGAGTAAAGATAAATCTTTATAATGCTATTTCTCAGCTGTTCATCTAAGCTGCTAGTATATATAAATGTTTTGTGTGTTAATGAACCTTAATAGAAGTTTACTTTAGAGGTAACTTCCAGTTATTTAGAGCTAACAAGAATTCCTATTGCAAAAATAGTGCTCAATACTGAACTGTACCAGAGCATATTTCTATTTGTAACATACTATGATTATCTAGAAATGTTTTTGTACTTTATACAGCTATAATATGTTGCCTTCATTCATGTTGGTTCATAGTAGCTCATTTGCACTAGTCTTGGTTGCCCTTATCTCCCAGGAAGTTTGTTTAAGGTGTTAGTTATTTCCTTTTGGATAGAAATATTTATTGAAAGTTGAATATAGTTCAGTGGAAATCGTGATCAAATTGTACAGTTACGTATTTGCATAAAGACATTGTGCTTCCATCAAACTTAGAGCACACACTCCTCTGATTCCATAATAGGCAAGTACCATTTGGTATATTATTGAGCCATATAAATGAGGAAGATCCCAGGTGCTGTCCTCAAAATTCTGTTCTAAAATTGAACTAGGGTGGGGGGAAATCAACCAGGATTTCTACTCTTTACCATTATCTGGTGAACTCTGCTGTAAAATGGACATCAGAGAGCTTGGGATCTAATGCAGTTGTAATGACCCCTACGATCGATTAACTTGCTGATGATACTTATTGTCTAGATGGCCATATTTGGGTGTGGCACTGTAGTGCTGCTGGGACATTTGGAGTAATACACTAGCAAGAGTTAACACCTTCAAGAGGTGTGAGAACCTTAAGTAACACTTTAGAATGTCACCATAGCTCATCACCTGTTCCAGTATTAGCTCCTGACTACCATTGTATGATACAAATTTCTAAGGTACAATATGATTCAGTAGTATTATATTATAAACACAAATTATAATTTTTCTTTTTCAGGTAGTGCTCTGTTCTGAACTCTAAGTAGTGTTGGAGGAACCTCAATTGTGTGAAATAATGTCATTATGATAGTCTGAGGTTGTACTGTAGCTACACAGTGTATTGTGACTTATTAGCTTTTTTGCCTGTTCATTTTTATTAATCTTTATTATTGATTATGTTCCCATTCAACACATATTATTCTGTCTTTAAATTAATCAGAAGGGCAGAGCAAGTAAACCTCTGTTACAGAATCAATGTATACTATAAAATCAATATCTATCTTAGGTGTCATTTTTAACTTAATTTTAACAGCAGTTACAAAGCTGAACATTTAGTAGATACAACGCTCATACTCCCATTACATACTGTAGAGTTGTCATGCAAATATTGATCAGTGATCCTCATTTCAGAGAAGAGCAACAGGATTAATTCAGGACTTGAGTGTTCTAAGTTATAAGGCTAGTCCCACAGAGATGACATTTTTTATTGCACAACACAATATGACAGTGAGATTATAGCCTGGAATTTGCTGGAGTGGGGGTATCTCACAGTGAGCGCCCCGAGTTGGATGTTTTTTCTTCATCCTTCAGCTTCAATTAATTTTGTGCCACAAACTTCTGGAATACAAGTTGATAATGGCGAAGTCAACGGGGCATCAGGGACCCTGGTGAACGACGGGACCAATAGTCCTTAACCAATGACATTTAAGGATAGAAAAAGAAACCGAGTGAATGACGGAGAAGGAAATAGGGTAAATTAGAGTCAAATTAGATACAGAAAGAGAAATAAAGAGAACAAAAGAAAGATTGGTTTAAGAAGAGACAGTAAGGAAAAGTAAGAAAATAATTAAGAAATAAAAATTTTAAAAACCTTTCGGAACAATTTACTACTTGCAGGAATGAGATGCCACAGTTTCAGTTGATCCCTTACTGGGCTTTGAGTTTGAGTGACATCGTCGGAACATAAATCTCATCATTAAAAGGGTCGTTGCCTTATAAAATACCACCACTAACTTTCTGTGGTGAGTTTCATTCGTAATTACAACACAAATGCAGCAATTTCATGACACTCATGGGGAGATTGATGGCGAGATCCCGTTTTTGCGAGGGTAACAGCGGAGCAGCGCAAATCGTCTAGCAATTTGTGGTGATTTGCAATTCGTGCCATCTCTCGTCCTCACCACAAAGTGCTGGAATTTTTATACATTAATAAAGGTGTGCACCTTTAATCTGCCGTTGTTTTGCTAGCAAATTTGACCCAATATTTTCACTTGAATCAATGTTGTTTTTGAAAACCTGGTAAAGGGTCCTGTAAGTCACTGTATCAATCTCACTGGAATTCACAGACCATATACAATTTACCCCATCATGGACTTTACTTAGCACATTATGGCCTAGAAATTGGGTTTTGGCTTAGCCAGGGCTTTAGCGCCGGAAGTTAGTGCCGGCGCTAAGTCCCCCTGCGCGCGCCAAAAATTCAGCAGGGCCGCGCCCAAACGGCTGCCGGCGCTACTGAAGGGTCTTTGCGGCGGTAAATCGGCGCTAACTGCCGTTTCGCGCCGCAATTCCGGCGCTGCGGCACCCGATGCGGTGCGGCAGGCTCGGGAAGTGCAGGCCTCCTCCTTCCGTTAAGGAGGAGCTGCCTGCACCCGGCCGCGGCCCGCGCAAATCTGTCTAAAAATGAGCCCGGCACCTCGGACAAGTGCCGGGCTTGCATCTGTTCCGGGGGGTGGGGGGGAGAAGTCCGGGGAGGGAGCTGCGGGCAGGCGGCCGGCGGGAAAGCGGCCGGCCGCCGCGGGGCCTTTAATGCGCCGGCGCAAACACATGTTGGACTCTGTTGCCAGAGTCTTAGTTGCGGCTGCCACGGGCGAGGCGGCCGCAACTGAATTTCGGCGCTGGGGCCCGTCGGCATGGCAACCGGGACGCTGCGCACACCGATGACGTCATCGGTGCCGGCGCAGCGCTACCGGTGCAACGCCGCTTTAGGGCCCCAGGGAATTTTTGAACTGGCCATAACTCTGGCGCTAGTCCCTCTAGCGCCTCAAAAGCGGCGCTAAGGCTAGTGAATTTCTAGGCCTTAATCTTTTAAGGGAAGGAGTGATATGATCCAAAGAATTTGTAGATGCAATTAGACTATTTAACTTGAGTGTAAGCACAAAAGTAAAAGTAATTCACAAGCCTCAAGTTAGATTAGAAGAAACTTTTGCTTACAACATTATGGATGTATGGAACAGACTCCCAGCAAAAGGAGTTGAAGTTGACTCAAGTATCTCAAAAACAACTAGATAAATATCTGATAGGTTGGGAATAAGATTGCAGGTTATAAGAATTGGTATAGACTGGGATGATCAAATACTCCTTGGGTGCAGGCAAGGTTTGACTAGAGCAGTTCTCAGGTTGGATGAATATTCTGGAGTTTTGTTGATTACATTTGGCAATCAGAGTATATATATATAATTTTCTCTCAAGATTGTTGATGGTCTGTCAATTCAAGTGAGATTGTTACAGTGACTTGCATGTCACTTTATGAAGTTTGAAAATACAACACTGATTCAAAATATTATGTTGAATTTTAAGCAAATTTTATACAAAGTAAAACATTTTTAGCAGTGACCAGTGGTAATGATATGATAGAATTTTTCATTAAGATGGAGAGTGAAGTAGTTGACTCAGAGACTAGGGTCCTGAATTTAAATAAAGGAAACTACGATGGTATGAGGCGCGAGTTGGGTAGGATTGATTGGGGAATGTCACTCAAAGGGTTGACGGTGGATAGGCAATGGCAAACATTCAAAGACCGCATGGATGAACTATAGAATTTGTTCATCCCAGTTTGGCATAAAAATAAAACAAAAAAGGTGACTCAACTGTGGCTAACATGGGAAATTAGGGATAGCATAAGATCCAAGGAGAGGACATATAAATTGGCCAGAAAAAGCAGTAAACTTGAAGATTGGGACCAGTTTAGGATTCAACAAAGGAGAACAAAGGGATTAATTAAGAGGGGGGAAATAGAGTATGAGAGTAAGCTTGCAGGGAACATAAAAACTGACTCTAAAAGCTTCTATAGATATGTGAAGAGAAAAAGATTGGTGAAGTCAAGCGTAGGTCCCTTGCAGTCAGAATCAGGGGAATTTATAATGGGGAACAAAGAAATGGCAGACCAATTAAATACATACTTTGGTTCTGTCTTCACAAAGGAGGACACAAATAACCTCCCAGAGATGTCGGGGAACATAGGGTCTGATGAAAGGGAGGAACTGAAAGAAATCAGTATTTGTAGGGAAATGGTGTTAGGGAAATTGACGGGATTGAAGGCCGATAAATCCTCAGGGCCTGATAATCTACATCCTAGGGTATTTAAGGAAGTGGCCCTAGAAATAGTAGATGCATTGCTGGTCATCTTCCAACATTCGATAGACTCTGGAACAGTGCCCATGGATTGGAGGGTAGCTAATGTTACCCCACTATTCAAAAAAGGTGGTAGAGAGAAAACGGGGAATTACAGACCGGTAAGCCTGACATCGGTAGTGGGGAAAATGCTAGAGTCCATTATAAAAGATGTAATAGCAGAGCACTTGGAAAACAGTGACAGGGTCAGACAAAGTCAACATGGATTTACAAAAGGTAAATCGTGCTTGACTAATCTACTGGAATTTTTTGAGGATGTAACTGGTAAAATAGATAAGGGAGAACCAGTGGATGTGGTATATTTAGACTTTCAAAAAGCTTTCGATAAGGTCTCTCATAAGAGATTAACGTTTAAAATGAAGGCACATGGGATTGGGGGCAAGGTATTGACTTGGATAGAGAACTGGTTGGCAGACAGAAAGCAAAGAGTTGGAATAAACGGCTCTTTTTCCGAGTGGCAGGCAGTGACTAGTGGGGTACCGCAGGGATCGGTCCTTGGACCCCAGCTATTCACAATATATATTAATGATCTAGACGAGAGAACTAGATGTAATATCTCCAAGTTTGCAGATGACACAAAGCTGGGTGGGCGTGTGTGCTGTGAGGAGGATGCAGAGAAACTCCAGTATGATTTGGACAGGTTGGGTGATTGGGCAGAAGCGTGGCAGATGCAATATAATGTGGATAAATGTGAGGTTATCCATTTTGGTGTCAAAAACAGGAAGGCAGATTATTATCTGAATGGCAATAGATTGGGAGAAGGGGAAGTGCAACAAGACCTGGGTGTCCTTGTGCACCAGTCGCTGAAGGTAAGCATGCAGGTGCAGCAGGCGGTTAAGAAGGCAAATGGTATGTTGGCCTTCGTAGCGAGAGGGTTTGAATACAGGAACAAGGATGTCTTGCTGCAGTTGTACAGAGCCTTGGTGAGACCACATCTTGAGTAATGTGTGCAGTTTTGGTCGCCTTATCTGAGGAAGGATGTTCTTGCCATGGAGGGAGTGCAGCGAAGATTCACCAGGCTGATACCTGGGATGGCAGGAATGACGTAGGAGCAGAGATTGGGTTGAATGGGCTTATACTCGCTGGAGTTTAGAAGAATGAGAGGGGATCTCATTGAAACTTATAAAATTCTAACAGGACTAGACAGACTCGATGCAGGAAGGATGGTCCCGATGGTCGGGGAGTCCGGAACCAGGGGTCAAAGTCTAAGGATAAGGGGTAAGCCATTTAGGACAGAGATGAGGAGGAATTTCTTCACCCAGAGAGTGGTGAACCTGTGGAATTCTCTACCACAGAAGGCAGTAGAGGCCAATTCATTAAATATACTCAAGAAGGAGTTGGATATATTTCTTGAGGCTAAAGGGATCAAGGGATATGGAGAGAAGGCAGGAACGGGTACTGAATTTGGATGATCAGCCATGATCTCATTGACTGGCGGAGCAGGCTCGAGGGGCCGAATGGCCTACTCCTGCTCCTATCCTGTATGTTTCTATGATATTTTCATGTTCACTGCTAAAATAACTTACTTCATATAAAAATCTGTTTAAAATTCAACATAATATTTTGATTCTCCACACTGCAGGAAGGATAGCTTCTGCTGCAATGTGGACTATCCCAAATACCAACATGGTAGCATTTCCTGAGCTAGTCCAAATCACACTTCTTGTTCGTCATTATCTATAGCCTCAAATAAATAATGCCCTTTAAAATCCATTGTTTTCCTCTTTTTACAGCATATGGTGCCACATTAGTAAGTAGTGACATGGGAACAGGAGGCAGCATATACAGAACGCACCTAGATCAGTTTCCAACCAGTATCATAGGAACAGGAGTATGCCATTCAGCCCCTCGATCCTGTTCTGTCATTCTATTACATGATGGCTCTATTTATCCTCCTTTTCTGCATATCCCTCAATATCTTTACCTAACCAAAATCTTACTAATCTCAGGCTTGAACATTTTAAATTGACAGCATCCACAGCCTTTTGGGGCGAGTGTTCCAGATTTCCACTACCCTCTCTGTGAAAAAGTGCTTCCTGATTCTACTCCTAGATGGCCTAGCTCTAATTTAAGCTTGTGCTGCCTTGTTCTGGATTCTCTCACCGGAGGAAATAGATTTTCTGTATCTACCCTATCGAATCCCTTTATAATTTTAAACACCTCAATTTGATCATCCTCAACCTTATATTTTCAAGGGAATACAAACCAAGTTTCTCCAACCTGTCCTCAAAATTTAACCCTTTAATCCCCGATATCATTCTGGTGAGCCTGCGCTGTACACCCTCCAGTCACAATTGGCTGCTTTTTTAAAAAAAGACAAGACTCCTTAATGGGAATGAAATATTAACTTCAGTGGTTATTTCGTCCCATAATATTGCTACTTTCAAAATGAGTCATACAGTTAATGTCTATTTTGTTGTCCGAACACATCTAAAAATTGCCAAGTTTGTAGTTGAGATCTGTGTAGGTTGGTTAAAATCTACTAGAATATTAGGGACTAGCGGCTGTAATCAGCAAGAACAGCCTTAATGGTATTGCACTGAGTGATAAATATTGCCTCATCATTACAGTTTGTTTACCTCACTTTGCAATAATATGACTCAGTGTTTTATATACAATGATCCTGTTACTTTCCTCTGCCTTCATAAAAGATTTGCACCATTTTGCTTCACGGTGCTCAGGGTCTGAACAAGGCTGACTGTCCCCCAATTTTTCCAGTTTCGGCTTTTCCTGATTGTCCTGATTTGTGCTCTCCACAATTTTTCCATTTCTGCTTCCCCAATGTTCCTGATTTTTGCTCAAACACAGATTTATGAAATTTCTTGCCCATCTAACTTGTTTATGTTGAAAACTTTGTAGCCTGGTTTCGTCCCAGGAAGTACCACCTAAGCTGCACAGTCAGCACTTATGCATCATTGTAGACAGCATGGGAGGCAGTGATGCCAGTGAAAATAATGATTTTGGAATGGCTGAAATCACGCATGCGCAGAAGAGATAAATCGTGGAGGATTGTGGGACATTTTGAGCCACCCCTGAAATGTTATTGGCATCCACTGTGAACACTGGAATGAAACGGTGAATGCTCGTGCAAAAGATGGAGGGTTGTCAACAGAGATGGGATTTAAGATCTCTGTGACAAAAACGTGAGGTTTCTCGATGTGTAATTGATTGTAGTGCTGTGAATAGGGGATTCCTAGTGCAATTCAGCCGTGATGTCATCAAGCTGTCTAAGCAGCCAATCACATTGAAAAATTCTCTCAGACAGCAAACCAGGAAATAAAAAGCCGCTTTAATCCTCACTTTTTAAAAATGTTACAGAGAGCAAAATAAAGATTGGCACTTCACATGAGGATAAGGTAGAGGCTGAAATATCATGAACAAAATTTAAAAATGTTTTTTTTAATTGTAATTTTTATCATAATGGAGAAATTTGACATTTCACAAATATAACAATTATTTTTTCAGTGCCGTATTGTTTGTTTAGCAGTCAATAAGCTGTTACAACCCCGATTACACCTATTCCAACAAGACTGAACATTTAATGGGGTTTTCAACAGCGATATTAGCATGGAAAAGCTCAATGTTTTTGTCAGTTTCACTGATTGCCGGCTTGCGGGGTGGTGGGGGGAGGGGTGGTGAGGGCGGTGGGGTTCCACATTGCAGCCTGTGTCGAAGCAGTGAATGATTGACCGCAACTTCAGGATTTCCGCGTTTAGATGCGCATACATTAAATACTGAAGTTGCGGTCAGTTTCAGAGGGGTAATGACAGTGAACACTGACAGTTCGCCATCATTACCCACTGCAAAATCTGGACCTTTGTTTCTTGGGCAGGAAGGTTGATTTCTGTACGTGTTCCTGGGGTGTGCATTGTGATTACATCTCACAAAGCTTTGTCTGTGAACATTGTAGTGAATAGTCAGGAAGGCCACAACTGGAACGTTGATAATGGAGATTTCATTACAAGACTATTTTGTTCAAGAATACTAGCCATTGTTTGGCCTTGTGCAATCCTCTGATCCATCATTATTGTGAAGAACATCAGTTTTATAGATATTGCATGAATGAAAGGTACATTTTAGAAATTTTTCCGTACTAAATGGTTAACTGTACTTGCTCTGAATGGCAAATAATTCATTGTGAATGCCTCCGTTATTTTTCTGAACAATTAAAATAGCCGACGTTATATTATTCTTACGGGGAATCATTCCAATTCAATGTGTTAAAATGGAAAACGGTAATGATCTAATGCCTTTCATGTGGATTTTTGATGTCCATTTAGTTATGTCAACTATACCCTTCAAAGGGAAAGATATTGTCAAAAATTCTTTGAAATACTGTAACTTCGAAGTATTGAAGAGCTTATTAGTGAGGACAGTTTTAGTAAAATATCTGGAAAAAAATGAGGAATTAGTACAAAATTAATAGCTTTTGAAAAAGGTAAACTAGAAATTTATTGAAGAAGGAAGTTTTTGAAGCTTTAATATGAGGTTAACCTAGTATAAATGTCAGTGCTTTGTTGTGCTTCCTCTTATTATCCTGCCTCTGAGAATGTCTGTCAGAGTTCCAAAGTATCCTGCCCAGTGTTCACTTGGGCAGAAAGCTGAAAATAACAAAGACTGGCTTCAAGCAATTTGGCATTCTGCTGTTTGAATCTGTCCTCTTTATTCTCTTGAGACCACCACCCAGTGGTACAATAACAAAGGCCATTTTTCACCTCAGTAGGGAAATGCATTATGGTGCTGTTGCTACAATGGACGCTATAATTGGGGCAATATGACATTTCAAAAATATTCTTAAAACATTACTCACAGTAGGCTTAAATAATTTGATTTATAAACCATAGGCAGCCCTATTGTACACTTGTCTTTCTGTGCAATGCATTCATTAATAGTATAAAAATACATATTTTAATAACATAATTAACACAGCAGAACATTTTTCTGGAGCAGGGCATCCCACAGCATGCCCTATTAGTTAGACTTGTTCGTGCATGGTAACGTTTTTAAATGAGTTGATAACAGCATGGCAAGGGCAACAGGGCATCTTGAGACCTCAGTGAACATCGAGACAAACAGTGTATCTCCTTAGCCAATGAGATTTAAGGATTGAGAAATAAACAGGATGGTCTTGGAAGGAGGGTGAATTAGAGTGGGTGAGTTCAATGTCAAATCAGGTACAGGAAGAGAACTAAAGAGAGGAAGAGAAAGATTGGATTAAGAGAGAGAGAGGAAAAAAAGACAGAAAGGAAAAGTTAGAAAAAAATAAATGTTGGGGTAAAGGAGAAGTCTTCCCTCCTCTCAAGTGGACCCCCTGAGATAAGGGGTCGACACTTGCCCTATAGCAACCACAAATTCACCAGACGGACACCTTGGATAAGTTTCACGATCTTTATTTATGCATATGCATGGAGAAAACCTCAGTCTCATCCCAGAGAAAGAATTCTTCCACCGAGTATCAAATACGTACAGCAATTATACCCTAATTTGAGGCCTGCACCCCTCGTGCACCCTCCTTCTACGATCATTGATTGGTCTACAGAATAGGTGAAGGGCTGTGTCCATTCGATGCCCCTTATCAGGGAGGATGCTGAATGGTTCACAGAAACCCATCTTTACAGCATTCGCGGGCTAATTTATCTGTTCCTGCTCTGGACAGGAGTGCTTACCTCATCCCATCTGTATGTCCTGCCTTATCTTAAGCAAGGACAAAAGACCAGCTTATTAGTTTTACAGTTCCTGTCTTATCAGGGTTCTACATTCCTAAACAAGGATAGGAGACAAACTTATTTCCCACTAATTTTAATTCTAAGAAGTTATAGTTACTTCTAACTTTTAATTCTAAGAAGTCATTTTTGTCCCCTTACAATAAAGTTTAACATTTTTAAATTCACAACCTGAAGGAATGAGACTCCACACTTTTAATTGTTCACTTTCTGGGCAAGAGAAGTTGTTTAACAGTCATTAACAATTATTACTAGTTAAAAGGGTACTTGCATTGTTAATTACTAGATTTAACTTTCTGTGGTGAGTTTCATGGACAATTAATATGCAAATACAGCCACTTCATAAATGTTTTGAAACAAAATAACTAGTAGTTTGAAATAATTCCCAGCATGTTGATCTTTGTAAATATGAATATAACAAGTAAAGCCATCTGTTTCTGTTGAGCGCCGCGTAGAAAAAGACCAGTTTTGGCATTAGGGTACATAAGTACTTGTTGCAATGGACTAAGTTTGTGATACTTATTGACAGCAGCCATAGGCCTAGAAATTCAGTATAGCCACTTTTGGGGCGGTAAAGTCGGGCGGGCGCTAAAGTTAGCGCCCGCCGGAAAGTGGAGGCCACTTCGCCGAAATTCAGTAGCTTTGGCCAAGGAGTTTGGGCAAGCGCTGAAACTGGCGTTGCACTCCTATCTTTAGGCGCTAAGCCGGCGGTGCGGACTGATAACGCCGAGGCCGGGCGCAGCGCAGGTGCGGTCATGTTTTGATTGACAGCAGACACCCTGACGCCGGCCAGCTCTTAAAGGGGGAAGGGTCGACTTTGTCTGCAGCCACGCCCTGGATAGTGGAGCCCTGCAGCTAGGCCTGAACACTGCTGGTGGACCCAAATAGCGCCTGAAGCCATGCAGAAGGCCCGTGAACGAGCGCAGCGCTTCTCAGAGCATGCTTTGAGGGTGCTGCTTAGGGGGTTGGAAAAGAACAGAGAGATCTTGTGCCCAGACAGTGGCAAGAAGGCTCCCAGGAGGCAGTACAGGAGAGCCTGGAGGGAAATCGCCCTGAGGGTGTCAGCCAACAGCGATGTCCCCAGGACTGCTGACCAATGCCGCAAGAAGTTCAACGACCTCAGTCGGTTGGTCAGGGTGAGTACCCTTTCCAGTGCCCTCCTCATCCTTGCATGTGCACCTCACATTATGGGCAAAGGGACCTCAAAGGCCTAATGGCCAGCCCTTCTCCCGCAGCTATGGCACTGGCATGATCATCAATAGCACTCTCTGCACTTAACACACTGGCCAAGCTATTCGACCATGGGAGGCAGTGCACACAACAACAGGGCACCACACTGTACTTAGAGGCCGTCCTTTCTCTTGCAGGCCAAGCTGGCGCGGAATTTGAAGAGCCAGACTGTCACCGGGGGAGGCCGTCCCCAGTTCCAGCAGCTCAGTCAGCTGGAGGAGAGCGTGGCTCGACTCGTGCGTGGCCGGGTGACTGGCCCCGTTGCTATTGGAGATGCCGACCCTGTGCTGGGACCCAATGGTAAGGACATGACCGTTTGGACCTCTCTGGTTCCCCTTGCGCTTCAGATCTACATCCTTTGCCACTGTCCCACCAATGCGCATAATGGCACTACTCATGCCTCCCTCGCTGACGCCCTGTCCTCACTCTAAAGCTACTCTTGTGCCTTCCTGCTTTCAGCTGGTGAGGAGGAGGTCCCTGAAGCTGAGAGTGCCAGTCCCTCGGAAGAGGAGGACGATGAGGACCAAGAGGAAGGCGGCACATCGGGGGAACCCTCATCCGCGCCAGGGGATGGCAATGGAGGGGACACGTCTTGCCTGGAGGAGAGCCAGGGGGAAGTGTTGCAGGGGGGTGTAGCTCCTGGGCCCAGTGGCGTCCAGGCACGCGGGAAGGGTCGGGCAGCACGGCTGCCTTCTCCCCAGAGGGGGGAAGTGTTGCAGGGGAGGGCAGTTGCTGGGCCCAGTGGCGTCCAGGCACGCGGGAAGGGTCGGGCAGCTCGGCGGCCTTCTCCCCAGAGGGAGAGTCCGCCCTCCAGTCCGGAGACGGTCCTCGCCCAGGAGGTGCGCCTCCTTGATGAAATGTCTGCGGCCTCGGAGCGGCGCCACAACGAGTTCATGGGGGTTGTGGGACAGTTGCCTCAGGCCATTGAGTCCCTGGCTCATAGTGTGGCCAATTTCGGGGACTCACAGGCCAGGGGTGTCGAGCAACTCGCGGCAGCACAGGCCAGGGGTGTCGAGCAACTCGCGGCAGCACAGGCCAGGGGTGTCGACCAACTTGCGGCAGCACAGGACGCGAGTCGCGAGTTCATGAGTGGTGCCGTCCAGACACTGGCTGATCCGATGCGGGCACAGACCAGGGCAGTTCGCGCACTCACTTCTGCCACACTCGCTGTGTCACGGAAGCATCGCCAGGGCACCCGCCGCCCTGCTGCAGCACAGTGGTCTGGCCTTCACCAGATTGCTGCGCTTGCTGCAGTGCCAGGCCGGCCGAGTGCCAGTGTCTCTGGCGACCAGCGAGCGCCTGGCATCAGCCAGCTTGCCCCCATTGCTGCAGCTGCCACTGCCACTCCCCCAGCCAAGGTGCGACGAGCTGCTGGAGAGACTGATGCTGGCCAGCCACAGCTGCAGCAGTCAGCAGCCGGCCCCTCCAGGGCCGGTCCTCGTCTAGGCCGACCCCCAAGGGCATCTGCCGTCATGCATTGTGCCCCCTCAGGAGCCTTCCCCCAGCCTTGCAACACCCACAGGGCCCAGGTTGAGGCGGAGCAACAGGTCGGGCAGGGGCCGGAGAAGCCTGCACAAGGACTCGCCCTCTCGGCACACCAAGTAGAGTGTGTTGCCAACTGTTTTTTTTATATGGGGGTGTTTGTGTTCTGGAGGGGGGGGGGCTTATTTTGGTAAGGCCGAAGATGAAGGCAAATGTTTTTTTATATGGGGGTGTTTGTGTTCTGGAGGGGGGGGGCTTATTTTGGTAAGGCCGAGGATGAAGGCCAATTGGAAGGACAATTTTTGTTATTCCTCCCCAGGTTGTGGGAGTGAGATATGTTTTTGACTGTTTTTTGGGGGTCTTGTCTGTTTTTCTGTTTCATGTGGGAAGGGCCCTGAGTTTGTTAAATAAAGCTTTTTATTTATTCAGCTTGTCCAGGTGTCATGTTTCAAGTGGTTGTTGCGTTAACCGGCTGAGGGCTTGCGGAGCGGCTGCATTCAGGTGCGTTCATTGCCACAAGCCATTCCCTGACAGGGGGCCTAGAAGTGTCGTTCAATAAGCCGCCGGCGGACGGCCCTTGGACCTTGTGGCTCCCTCCTGGGCTGGTACTCCTCCTCCTCCTCCTCCTTCTCCTCATGGTCCTCCTGCTCGTCCTCCTGAGGTGGTGGTCCAACGCGAGGTGGCAGTGCCTGAGTCCTGCGGATAGCCAGGTTGTGCAGCATGCAGCAAACGACGACGAACTGGGGGACTCTATCCGGCGAATACTGTAGAGATCCGCCGGAACGATCCAGGCAGCGGAACCGTTGCTTGAGGACGCCAATCGTTTGCTCTATGATGTTCCTTGTGGCTTGATGGCTTTCGTTGTATGCCTCCTCCGCAGGGGTCCTGGGCGCGCGGAGCGGGGTCATGAGCCATGTACACAAAGGGTAGCCCTTGTCCCCAATAAGCCATCCCCTTGGTGGAGGCTGTGCCTGGAACATGTCAGCCACAGTAGTCTGGCGCAGGATAAATGCATCGTGGCTGCTTCCTGGAAAGCGGGCATTGACAGCTAGGATGCGCTGCCTGTGGTCACACACCAGCTGTACATTGAGGGAATGGTAGCCCTTCCGGTTGCGGTAATCCTCGGCATTGTCGATAGGTGCCCGCATAGCCACATGCGTGCAGTCAATGGCGCCCTGCACCATGGGGAAGTCGGCGATCCTGGCAAATCCGACTGCACGCTGCTCCTGCCTCTCTAGGGTCATGGGGAAGGAGATGAATTGGTGTCTCCTTGCGAAAAGGGCATCGGTGACCTGCCGGATGCAGCGATGCACGGCGAACTGGGAGATGTTCGCTATGTCCCCAGCAGCGGCTTGGAAGGAGCCGCCGTGACCTTCACTTCCACCGACAGAGACGTCCTGCACATCAGCTGTGGACGCAGATCTCTGTGAAGCAGCTGGCAGATCTCTGCAACCACCTCCCTTCTGAAGCGCAGCCTCTTAACACAATGCGCGGCAGTCATGGTGAGATAGGACACCTGCTGCCGGTATTCCCTGAGTGGGTAAGGCCTACGTTGCCGACGCCTGATGGCCCCTCTGCGTCTAGGCATGGCTGGCCCTCTCACACAGCGTCTGCGAGCCCTTCGCACATAATGCTGGAACTGAGGGTTGGAACCCCATGCAGCCCCCATAATAAACTTGCAAACAGTGAAATCACAATGAGTCTAATTTCCAAGCTCTGGCCAGAAGCCAAAAATACCTCTCCTATGTTGTCCCAAATCAGTAAGGTCTGTTCCTTGGTCTCTGTCCAGAAATCCAAAGCACTAAAGTCATGGCAGCAAAATGGCTGGCCTTTATAGTTCAGTCTAAGTGCCCTTTAATTAGCGCTCCCCGAGGCCCGCAGGGCCTCTGCTGCGTTCCAGTTCACAGTTCTTAACAGCGCCACGCCCACATTGGGCGGGCGCCACTGAATTTCCGGTTTGGGGCGCACAAACAGCGTTGCACGACGAAATGACGTCATAAGCCGCGCGCGCAGCTGAGCGGGCGCAAACACTTTGCGCCGGCGCTAAATGTCAACTGAAGTTGGGCGTAGGCGCAGTTCGGACTGCGCCCGGGCGCTAAGTGCCTAGCGCTGGAAATCTACCCCTCTTAAGGCGTTAACGGCTGGCGAACGCCACTGAATTTCTAGGCCATAGTATAGTTATGATGCATATTTTCCAATATATTGCAACATACTATCAATGAATGCAACGTGAACCTCTGGTACTTCAAAAGGGACTCCTTGTCTGATAGTTACGTTGTTACACTATTCCACTCGTCTCAATATACAGGGGAGAGCGACTACTGATGTTTATGACACCCTGAAATCTTCTCGTGGACTCCAGGTTGAGAACCTCTGATTTAGAATGTCACTTTGCCACAGAACCTGCTTTAATCCTATATAGTGTAGCAAAGCTAGTAGGTGATTTCACTGAGATTTGAGAGGATGGCACATATTTTGTTATATATAAATGACCCGAACTTGGGTATAGGAGTACAATTTTGAAGTTTGCGGATGATACAAAATTTGGCACGATAGTAAATAGTGAGCAGGATTGTAGCAGACTTCAGGAGGACATCGACAGACTGGTGAAATGGACAGACATCTGGCAGATGCAATTTAATGCGAATAAGTGTGAAGTGATGCACTTTGGGAGAAACAACACGGAGAGGCAGTATAATCTAAATGGGACTATTTTAAGACGGGTGCAAGAGCAGAGGGGGTACATATTCACACATTCTTGGAAGATGGAAGGGCAAGTTGATAGTTCAGAAAGCGTATGGGATACTTAGCTTTGTAAATAGGAGCATTAAATACAAAAACAAAAGTCCTGCTAAACTTTTACACATCACTGATTAGGCATCAGCTGGAGCATTGCCTACAATCCTGGGAACCACAATTTAGGAAGGATGTCAAGGTCTTGGAAAGGGTACAGAGGAGGTTTACCAGGATCATACCAAGGATGAGGAACTTAAGTTATGTGGAGAGATTGAAGAAGCTGGGATTGTTCTCCTTGGAGCAGAGCAGGTTAAGGGGAGAGCTAATAGAGGTATTCAAACTTATGAGGGGTTTTGATAGAGCAAGTAGGGAGAATCTACTCTGGCAAGTGGGTCGGTAACCAGAGGTCATAGATTCAAAATAATTGGCAAAAGAACTAGAAGGGAATTGAGAAATTATTTCACACAGTGGGATGTTATGATCTGGAACACACTACCTGAGTGGTTGGTGGAATCAGATTCCATAGGAACTTTCAAAAGGCAATTGGACATGTATTTGAAGAGAACTAATTTGCAGGGTTATGGGGAAAAAGCTGGGGGCTGTGGGATTACATTGGACAGCTCTTTCATAGAGCCGACACAGACATGATGGGCCAAATGGCCCCCTACTGTGCTGAAAGATTCTATGAATTACAAGATTTTCCTTACTCAAGTAACGCTATAATATAGTCTCACATGCACTTGCGTGTCATCTAGTGAATATCACACGAGAAACTTGATACAAGACTGTGTACTTTCCAGAATGATTCAGTTTAAAAACACTTAGGCCGCGATTTTATCAGCACTGAGGGCGGGTTTGGAGGCGGGTCAAGGGTTAAAATCATTTTGATTGACAGCGGGTTGTGATCCCGCCTCCACGCCACTTTGCCAAATGCCAGCTCTGGGAGTCCCGACCAGTCCCGCCACCAAGCGGCGGGAGAGGTCCTTAAGGCTGTTAACAGCTTGTTAACTGCCTGGATAAGCCTATTTTAACAGCGTTTTTCGATTTTTGCACATTTTCTGTGTGTCCCACGCCGATCCCAAACCACGCTAGCTGATTGTGCCGGGTTCATAAAGTGCCTGACTTCTTGACAGCTGCAGCTCCAACATAAAAAGGGACCTCTAACAAGGCTGACTTACAGATGACAGAACTTTGTTTTTTCAGGTCTTGGAAAACTTTTTGCAGGTCTACTGATCTTGTAAGTAGTGAAGCTGAGATCCATCTCCACTGTGACCTCCTGGGAAAACCCTCTCCCCACATTGACTGAGTGCGTATAACTTCTAGTCCTCAACTGACATATCTACCAGCAGCATGGGAACCATTTATACCCTGTCATCGTGGTCCTCCGATTCGTAGGAAGAGCAGCCACGGCAGCAGCAGAACCAGGCACAACAGCAGCAGCAACAACAGGCGCGCCAACCTCCTCCTCAGCCACCTGATTCTGCACAGGGCAGAGGGCATCAGCACAGGCCTGCACGTCACCAAGGAGATACCTCCAACACGGGGTTTACAGACCGAGGATGAGCTTCCTCAACATGACTGAGCAGCAGTGCCAAAGGAGGCTGAGACTTTTGCGAGAGGTAGTCGCTGACATCTGCGCAATGCTGCACCAACACCTGGAGCCCAGAGGAGTGGGTGGGCACCCCTTACCAGTGGCTGTCTAAGTCAGCACTGCCCTCAATTTTATTGCTTCAGGATCCTTCCAGGGCTCATCCGCAAACACCAGCTGCATCTCCCAGTCGTCCGCACACACTTGCATCACGCAGGTTTCCAATGCCCTCTTTGCAAAGGCGCACAATTACATCCACTTCTCCACGGATGAAGCAAGTGTAACCGCGCATGCAGTTGGCTTTGCAAAGCTGGCACACTTGCCAAGGGTGCAGGGCGTCGTAGACTGCGCACATGTGGCCATTAGGGCACCCCATTACAACCCAGCTGTATTTGTCAACCGCAAGGGCTTCCACTCCCTTAACGTCCAGCTGGTGCGTAACCACAGGAAGAACATTATGCATGTTTGCGCAAAGTACCCTGACAGTTGCCATGACTCGTTCATCCTGCGGCAGTCTACTGTGCCTTCGCTCTTCAATCCGCCAACCCAACTTTCCAGGTGGTTACTTGGAGACAAGGGCTATCCCCTGAAGACATGGCTAATGACGCCGTTGAGGAGGCCATCAAACGAAGCTGAGGAGCGCTACAATGCCAGCCACATTTCCACCAGAGCCATCATCGAGCAAACCATCGGCTTGCTCAAAATGCGATTCAGATGCCTCGACAGATCAGGTGGAGCACTGCAGTACTCAGCAGCCAGGGTCTCCAGAATCATCGTGGTCTGCTGTGTACTGCACAACATTGCGCAGCATCGTGGCTTGCAGCTGCCTAAAGAACAAGTGGCTCAGCGCATAGCCTCCTCAGATGAGGAGGAGGAGGATGACCTTGCGGAGGTGGATGAGCAAGCTCCAGCAGCATGCGAGCACATTGCTGCCCGTGATGCAAGTGATGCACTAATCTTTGCCAGATTCGCTTAGGTAGATGAATCAAACACATGTGGCTGGCACCTTCTTATCACACCATACACAATGAACAAGAATGGCAAACATTCAAAGACCGCACGGATGAACTACAGAATTTGTTCATCCCAGTTTGGCATAAAAATAAAACAAAAAAGGTGACTCAACCGTGGCTAACAAGGGAAATTAGAGATAGCATAAGATCCAAGGAGATGACATATAAATTGGCCAGAAAAAGCAGTAAACCTGAGGATTGGGAGCAGTTTAGGATTCAACAAAGGAGGACAAAGGGATTAATTAAGAAGGGGAAAATAGAATATGAGAGTAAGCTTGCAGGGAACATAAAAACTGACTGTAAAAGCTTTTATAGATATGTGAAGAGAAAAAGATTGGTGAAGTCAAGCCTAAGTCCCTTGCAGTCAGAATCAGGGGAATTTATAATGGGGAACAAAGAAATGGAAGACCAATTAAATACATATTTTGGTTCTGTCTTCACAAAGCAGGACACAAATAACCTCCCAGAGATGTCGGGGAACAGGGCCTGATGAAAGGGAGGAACTGAAAGAAATCAGTATTTGTAGGGAAATGGTGTTAGGGAAATTGACGGGATTGAAGGCCGGTAAATCCCCAGGGCCTGATAATCTACATCCTAGGGTACTTAAGGAAGTGGCCCTAGAAATAGATTGGAGGGTAGCTAATGCTACCCCACTATTCAAAAAAGGTGGTAGAGAGAAAACGGGGAATTACAGACCGGTAAGCCTGACATCGGTGGTGGGGTAAATGCTAGAGTCCATTATAAAAGATGTAATAGCAGAGCACTTGGAAAGCAGCGACAGGATCGGACAAAGTCAACATGGATTTACAAAAGGTAAATCGTGCTTGACTAATCTACTGGAATTTTTTGAGGATGTAACTGGTAAAATAGATAACGAAGAACCAGTGGATGTGGTGTATTTGGACTTTCAAAAGGCTTTCGATAAGGTCTCGCATAAGAGATTAGCGTGTAAAGTTAAGACACATGGGATTGGGGGCAAGGTATTGACTTGGATAGAGAACTGGTTGGCAGACAGAAAGCAAAGAGTTGGAACAAACGGCTCTTTTTCCGAGTGGCAGGCAGTGACTAGTGGGGTACCGCAGGGATCGGTCCTTGGACCCCAGCTATTCACAATATATATTAATGATCTAGACAAGGGAACTAGATGTAATATCTCCAAGTTTGCAGACGACATAAAGCTGGGTGGGCGTGTGTGCTGTGAGGAGGATGCCGAGAAACTCCAGTATGATTTGGACAGGTTGGGTGATTGGGCAGAAGCATGGCAGATGCAATATAACGTGGATAAATGTGAGGTTATCCACTTTGGTGTCAAAAACAGGAAGGCAGATTATTATCTGAATGGCAATAGATTGGGAGAAGAGGAAGTGCAACGAGACCTGGGTGTCCCTGTGCACCAGTCGCTGAAGGTAAGC
This sequence comes from Somniosus microcephalus, assembly GCF_052327205.1. NCBI lineage: Eukaryota > Metazoa > Chordata > Chondrichthyes > Squaliformes > Somniosidae > Somniosus > Somniosus microcephalus. The sequence continues at coordinate 56,419,143 of NC_141003.1, forward strand.
ATGCAGGTGCAGCAGGCGGTTAAGAAGGCAAATGGTATGTTGGCCTTCGTAGCGAGAGGGTTTGAGTACAGGAACAAGGATGTCTTGCTGCAGTTGTACAGGGCCTTGGTGAGACCACTTCTTGAGTATTGTGTGCAGTTATGGTCACCTTATCTGAGGAAGGATGTTCTTGCCATGGAAGGAGTTCAGTGAAGGTTCACCAGGCTGATACTTGGGATGGCAGGAATGACGTATGAGGAGAGATTGGGTCGATTGGGCTTATACTCGCTGGAGTTTAGAAGAATGAGAGGGGATCTCATTGAAACTTATAAAATTCTGACAGGCCTGTACAGACTAGATGCAGGAAGGATGTTCTCGATTGTCGGTGAGTCTAGAACCAGGGGTCACAGTCTAAGGATAAGGGGTAAGCCATTTAGGACAGAAATGAGGAGGAATTTCTTCACCCAGAGAGTGGTGAACCTGTGGAATTCTCTACCACAGAAGGGGGTAGAGGCCAATTCATTAAATATATTCAAGAAGGAGTTGGATATATTTCTTAAGGCTAACGGGATTAAGGGATATGGGGAGAAAGCAGGGACAGGGTACTGAATTTGGATTATCAGCCATGATCGCATTGAATGGCGGAGCAGGCTCGAGGGGCCGAATGGCCTACTCCTGCTCTTACCTTCTATGTTTCTATGAACCTGTGGGTTCCTATCACTCTCACCACCATCATTACAAATGCAAGTCGCCCTGAGCCCTCAATGTGCAACTTCCATTTCCCAGAACACATAGGCCAGAACTTCAACTGTTTGCCATCACTTTTGTTTAATACATACACAAAAGGATGACAATGGCAAATATTAAACAGGACAGCAGAACAGATCACCCAAGTGACTACCCTTGTGACTATAGGTGCTTTATCTTCCTCTTACGCGTGCTTCTACGTGGTGCTTCCCCTGTGGCTTCAGCAGATGTGGAGGCACCTTGCTCACTTTCATGCTGCTCCTGCTTCGACACCTTTGGCAGGCGTTCTCTGGGTTTGCGAGCCTGTGAGGACTCGGCAACAGTCTGCTCCTCCTGCGGCTGTGCAGAGGCTGAGACGCCCATCCCAGTTGGGTGTGGACTCTGGTCGGGCTCTGGCCGAGGGCTCCGCAGTGGCATGGGAGTGTGAGCGCTTGGAGAGGAGCCCACACTTCCTTGTTGCCTGCCACCAACATCCCTCTCATGGGTCAGCCACACTTCAGTGCTAGCAAGTGACTGGACAGCACCTTGCTGCACATCAGGGGGGCCATGAGAACCCGTATCTGCAATGGCAGTCATCCTCAAAAGGACTTCCATGAAACTCTGGTTTCTCTGCTCAATAGCTGCCCATTGCTCCTCCAGAGATGTCATTCTATTCTGAACACTCACCATGTTTTCCTGACTCTGGCAACATATTTCCTCCATGACCATAGCTATCCTTTCCTCTGACCTAGCCATCCTTTCCACGGAGGTTGCCATCCTATCCATGGTGGTGTGTTCATGCACCATTGCCTCCACAAAGGCACTGCTCATGGTAGACATTGACTCCACCATCCTCTCCACACTCGCAGTAACCCTGGATGCAAAACCTGCCAGAGACACCTGCACTTGTTCCTGAAGTTCCAGCACCGCTCTCTTTCTGGATGGCCCCAGAGGCACAGGGTCCACATGCAGCTGAGCAGAGCTGGGAGTGCTCTGTGGCCTCTGACGAGGACTCTGCACTGCTGTCCCTGTCTCCACCATTTCCTCCTGATGCTCACTTGTGAGCTGTGATACACCAGGTGACAACACTACTCTATCTCGCGAAGGTCCCGCCGAGGTGTGCATATCTGCGCTGGTGCTGGGTGCACTTAATTCTGCTGACGCTGTGCCCTTAGAGGTTGCAGCTTCCTCTGAGGAATCTTCAGGCTCTTTCTCCTGGACAGTGGAGGGGGGGGCGGGTGCGGGGGCTCTCGATGGTCCTGTGGGGAAGTAAAGGCATGAGTTAGACATGTGATATTAACATAGCATGCACATCGAATTGTGCAGATGATCATAACTCAATCTGTATGCCATGGTGTGGAGATGCCGGTGTTGGACTGGGGTGGACAAATGTAAGAAGTCACACAACACCAGGTTATAGTCCAACAGTTTTATGTAATGTTTTCCTGACTAACCTGTTTGGACACCATTCACACCTTTGATTGCTGTGATTATCTTCCTGCCGAGGTGTGATAAATGGCAGTTAGAAAGACTACCTGTAATCATCTGGCATTATTCTCTGACTATATAAGCTGTGTCTTTATGCATCTCTCCACTTCACCTGACGAAGGAGCAGCGCTCCGAAAGCTTGTGATTTCAAATAAAACTGTTGGACTATAACCTGGTGTTGTGTGACTTCTTACATCAATCTGTATGAGCCTCAGATGCCATATCAGTCACTCATGCAATGTAAATGAGAGGGCTGCAAATCTATTCTGTCACCAGCTTGCTCTGCTGCGCCCGTCTGACCGTCCCCCACTTTCAGATCCTCAACACCTCCGATGATTTTGAGTGCAGCCTCCTCAGCGTTGGTTACATGGGCAATGGAAGGTGGCCCTCCTCCTGTCCTGGCCCTCTCCCTCTTATTGTGGCCTTTCTTTTCCTGCAATGAGGGACACAAGTGGAGTTTGAGTGAGAATGATGAAGTGAGTGTAGAGAATCCATAGCATAGATGCTCAGAAGGGGACAAAGATGGAGCGAGATGCCAATACCATGGGCCCTCCCTGTGCGTTGTTAGTTGTTGGCATTGCATAACAGTGATAGCGATTGTGAGGGCTGCATAGTCGAATAGTGAAGTGATTCTGTACATAGAGAGAGAGGGATGGTTAAGGGTAAAGTGGGATGTGCAGGAGTAGGTTGACGATGCAGAATGCTTGTGATGAGAGGAGATGGGGAGCAGATTGAGGGTAAGTGTGATGTTATACTCACTTTTCCTGAGCGTACCAGGTCATTAAACCTTTTCCTGCACTGGACCCAGGAGCGCTCACGCAGCAATCTGGAGCTCACCTCCTCAGCAATTTGCAGCCAGGCTGCTTTGCTTTGCTGAGGAGGCTTCCTTCGTCCAGAAGATGGGAATAGTACCTCCTGGCGCCCTCTCACTCCATCCACAAGAGCATGGAGGGAGTCGTCATCAAAGTGGCCTTGGCTCTTGCAGCAGTCATGGGTATAGTTGCCAATATGAATACCAGCAGAAAAGAATGAGAATGAAACAAGGCTGCATGGGCCCCTTAAATGCAGCTGGCAGACGGACGTCAGCAGAGGCGCGCAGCAGACCAGAAACCACGAATTGGGCCGGGTAGCGTGCATGCAGGGATTCAATTAAGTTAAAATTTCAATTTCTGATCAGCTGAAAGCAGCGGCGGGACTGGAACCTGCTGACCACCTGACCCGCACCCAACCCGCCGCCAATGTTAAAATCACGGCCTTGATGTAGGAATACAAACAAACTTCTGGGGTATGGAAGTTTTTTTTAAAAAAACCGTCAGTAAATGCACTACACTTGCTGATGATTTTGTTAATGGCCCAGTATTTGCTGGAGCGGTGCATCTTGGGTCATACACTATGTGTGAGATGTTTCTCTTCACCCTTCGGTTCCAATTAATTTTATGCCGCAAATTGCTGGAAGTGTGAATTGATAACGGTGAGGTCAACGAAGCATCTGGGACCTTGGTGAATGACGGGACCAATAGTCTTATCACCTTCACGAATTCAATTTTAGGATAGAGAAAAACAGAGTGAACGACAGAGAAAGAAATTTAGAGTCAAATTATATACAGAAAGAGAAATAAACAGTGGGAAAGAAAGATTAGATTAAGAGTGCGAACAAAGAGATAGAAAGGAAAAGTAAGATTTAAAAAAAAGTTAAATCCAAAAACCTTTAGGAACAATTTGCTACCTGTAGGAATTAGACTCCATAGTTTCAGTTGTTTCCTTTTTGGGCCTCCATCATTGAGTGGCATGTCAGGATCATTAATCACCCCATTAACAGTGTCCTTACGCTGTGAAATAGCAGCCCTAACTTTCTGTTGTGAGTTTAATTCGTATTTATGGCGCAAATCCAGTAATTTCTTGACACTCATGGGGAGGTTGACAGCGATATCCCGTTTTCATGAGGTTAGCAGCGAAGAGGCACAAATTGTCCAGCAATTTATGGTGATTCCCAACTCACTGCGTATCTCTTCCTTGCCCCAAATTGCAGGGGTTTTTACACATTAATAATGATGTGCACCGTGAACTTGCTGTTACTTTCCCAGTAAATTCTGGGCCATTAATTTGAACTGTATTTGTGAGAGAGCAGTAGCTAATACTAGAATGGGTGGTGGTTTACTTGTGATGAATAGTTCACAGTTCTGGGAGGTTTCTTCTGCCTGAGGTGGGGGGGGGGGGGGGGAGGATCCAAGTGAACATGAATTTAAAAAGTCAATGAGAAATGAGAAAGCAATAGAGCAGAATATAGATGGGGGAAATAATAACCAGAGTGTGACAGGAAGGGACAGAATGTTTAAAAATAAGAGTGCAACAGAAAATGGGGCCAAAACAAGGAGAAATAGTAAAAAGACAAAGTTAAAAGCTCTATATCTGAATGCACACAGCATTCGTAACAAGATAGATGAGTTGACGGCACAAACAGATACAAATGGGTATGATCTGATCAGAGATGTGGTTGTAAGGTGACCAGGGCTGGGAACTGAATATTCCAGGGTATTTGACAATTCGGAAGGATAGACAGAAAGGAAAGGGAGGTGGGGTGGCTTTGTTGGTAAAGGATGGGATCAGTGCAGTGGTGAGAAGTGATATTGGCTCAGAAGATCAAGATGTAGAATCGGTTTGGGTGGAAATAAAAAATAAGGGGACAAAGTCTCTGGTGGGCGTGGTTGGACAGAGTATAAATCAACAAATAATGGAGGCCTGTAAAAAAGATACGGTAATAATCATGGGTGATTTTAATCTCCATATTGATTGGACAAATCAAATTGGCCATGGTAGCCTTGAGGAGAAGTTCATAGAGTGCATCTGGGATGGTTTCCTCGAACAATATGTAATGGAACCAACCAGGGAGCAGGCTATCTTGGATCTGGTACTGTGTAATGAGACAGAATTAATAAATGATCATATAGTAAAGGATCCTCTAGGAAAGAGTGATCATAGCATGATTTAATTTCAAATTCAGTTGGAGGGTGAGAAAGTTGTAGCGCAAACCAGTGTTCCGATCTTAAACAAAGGCAATTACAATGGCATGAGGGCAGAACTGGCTAAAGTGGACTGGAAAAATAAATTAAAGGGTAAGACAGTTGAAATGCAGTGGCGGACATTTAAGGAGATATTTCATAACTCAACAAAAATATATTCCAGTGAGAAAGAAAGATTTTAAGAGAAGGGAGCACCATCTGTGGCTAACTAAGGAAGTAAAGGATGGTATCAAATTGAAAACGAAGGCATACAATGTTGCCAAGATTGGTGGGAGACTAGAGGATTGGGAAATTTTTAAAAACCAGCAAAGGATGACTAAAAAAATAATAGAACGAGAAGATGAATTATGAGTAAACTGGCAAGAAATATTAAAACAGATACTAAGAGCTTCTACAGGTATGTAAAAAGGAAGAGAGTAGCTAAAGTAAACGTTGGTCCCTTAGAGGATGAGACTGGGGAATTAATAATGGGGAACGGAGAAATGGCAGAGACTCTGAACAAATATTTTGTATCTGTCTTCATGGTAAAAGACACTAACAATATACCAGTAATGGATAATCAAGGGGCCACACGGAGGGGGGAACTAAAGACAATCACTATCACTAAGGAAAAAGTACTTAGTAAAATAATGGGACTAAAAGACGACAAGTCCCCTGGACCAGATGGCCTGCATCCCAGGGTCTTAAAAGAAGTGGCTGCAGAGATAGTGGATGCATTGGTTGCAACATACCAAAATTCCCTGGACTCTGGAGAGGTCCCAGCGGATTGGAAAACCGCAAATGTAATACCCCTATTTAAGAAAGGAGGGAGACAGAAAGCAGGAAACTAGAGACCAGTTAGCCTAACATCTGTCGTTGGGAAAATGCTGGAGTCCTTCATTAAGGAAGCAGTAGCAGGGCATTTGGAAAATCATAATGCAGTCAAGCAGAGTCAGCATGGTTTTATGAAAGGGAAATAATGTTTAACAAACTTGCTGGAGTTCTTTGAGGATGTAACGAGCAGGGTGGACAAAGGTGAGCCAGTGGATGTGGTGTATTTGGATTTCAAGAAGGCATTCGATAAGGTGCCACATAAAAGGTTACTGCATAAGATAAGAGCTCACGGAATTGGGGGTAAAATATTAGCATGGATAGAGAATTGGCTAACTAACAGAAAGCAGAGAGTCGGGATAAATGGGTCATTTTCCAGTTGGCAAACGGTAACTAGTGGGGTGCCACAGGGATCGGTGCTGGGGCCTCAACTATTTACAATCTACATTAATGACTTGGATGAAGGGACTGAGTGTAATGTAGCCAAGTTTGCGGATGATACAAAGATGGGTGGGAAAGCAAGTTGTGCAGAGGACTCAAAGAATCTGCAAAGGGATATAGACAGGCTAAGTGAGTGGGCAAACATTTGGCAGATGGAGTAAAATGTGGGAAAGTGCGAGGTTATCCACTTTGGCAGGAAAAATAAAAAAGCAAACTATTATTTAAATGGAGAGAGATTACAAAATGCTACACTTCAGAGGGACCTGGGGGCCCGTGTGCATGAAATACAAAATGTTAGCATGCAGGTACAGCAAGTAATCAAAAAGGCAAATGGAATGTTGGCCTTTATTGCAAGGGGGTTGGAGTATAAAAGCAGGGAAGTCCTGCTACAACTCTACAGGGTATTGGTGAGACCACACCTTGAGTTCTGCGTACAGTTTTCCTTATTTAAGGAAGGATATACTTGCATTGGAGGCAGTTCAGAGACGATTCACTCGGTTAATTCCAGAGATGAGGGGGTTGACTTATGAGGAAAGGTTGAGCAGGCTGGGCCTATACTCATTGGAATTTAGAAGAATGAGAGGTGATCTTATTGAAACATATAAGATACTGAGGGGGCTCGACAAGGTAGATGCAGAGAGGATGTTTCTTCTCGTGGGGGAATCTAGAACTCGGGGGCACAGTCTCAGAATAAAGGGTTGCCCTTTTAGAACTGAGATGAGGAATTTCTTCTCTCAGAGGGTCGTAAATCTGTGGAATTCTCTGCCCTAGAGAGCTGTAGAGGCTGGGTCATTAAATACATTTAAGGTGGAGATAGACAAATTTTTGCAAGATAAGGGAGTGAAGGGTTATGGGGAGCGGGCTGGGACGTGGCTTTGAGCCCAAGATGAGCCATGGGCCTAGAAATTCAGTATAGCCACGTTTGGGGCGCTACAGCATGGCGCTCGCTAACTTTTGCACCCGGCGCAACTTAGCGCCACCTTCGGCGATATTCAGTTGCATCGCCCCAAGAGGTTGCTGCAGCGCTAAAGCAGGCGATGCACGAGTATCATTAGGCGCTAAACCGGCGATCCGGGGCGCAAACGCCGAAGGCGGGCACAGCGCAGGTGCGGCGAGTTATTGACTGAAGGCAGACAGTCAGGCCCCGGCAGCACTTAAAGGGGGAGGGTGGAATTGTTTGGCTGCCACGCCCTGCACACTGCAGCCCTGAGGGAAGGCCTGAACAGTGCTAATTCAACTGCTCCACAGCTAGGAGAATGGAGAAGCCAAGGGAGAGAGTGCAGCGCTTCGGAGAGGGTGACCTGAAGGTGCTGGTTGGCGCAGTTCAGCGCAGGTGCCATGTTCTGTTCCCTGAAGGTGGCAGGAGGCCGCTGCCCTCTGAATATCGGAAACCTGGAGGGAGGTGGCAAACAGGGTCACCTCCAACAGCGTGGTTGCCAGGACTCCCCTCCAATGCCGTAAAAAATTCAACGACCTCACTCGGGTTGTCAAGGTGAGTACCCTTTCCAGTATCCTCCTCATCCCTGCATGTGCTCCTCAGTTGATGGCCAAAGGGACATGAAAGCACTACTGCCCAGCCCTCATCCAGCAGCTATGGGACTGTCATGAAAAGCACTTGCATATTCAGGAGTTTATACACTGTCAGGGCTATTCCGCCATGGGAGGCTGTGCAGGCAACATCAGGGCTTCACACTGTCAGGGCTATTCCACCATGGGAGGCTGTGCAGGCAACATCAGGGCTCCACACTGTACTTAGAGGCTGTCCTCTCTCTTGCAGGGCAAGCTGGCGCACAACCGGAGACAGCAGCGCCAGACCGGGGGAGGCCGTCCTGACATTAAGCAGCTCAGCAACCTAGAGCTGCGAGTGGAGCAGATCATGGCAGGCCGGCTGATTGGCCCCGTCGCGACTGGAGATGCCGACCTTGTTCTGGGCACCAATGGTAAGGTCCTCACCTTTTGGACCTCTCTCTTTCCACCTGCGCCTCACGCCAGCATCCTTTGCCACTATCGAAGCAATGCAGTGCATAGCAGCACTCATGCCTCCCTCGCTGCCGTCATGTCCTCACTCTAAAGCAACTCTTGTGTCTCCCTGCTTTCAGATGGTGATTCGCCAGGTGAGGAGGCGGCCCCTCAAGCTGGCACTGTGTCGGACTCAGACCTAGAGGAGGAGGAAGAGGAAGCCGCCCCATCAGTGACACCCTCGGCCGAGGCAGCCCATGGCCATGCTGGGGACACGTCTTCCCTGGAGGGGAGCAGGGGGGAAGTTTCGGAGGAGAGTGATGCTCCGGGGACCAGCGGGCTGCAGCAACGCGGGAGGGGTGGGGAAGCTCGGCGGCCTTCTCCCCGGAGGAAGAGTGTGGCCTCCAGTCCTGCTACAGTGAGTGCAGAGGAGGTGCGGCTCCTAGCGGAAATGGGCACCCAGGCTGAGCACAGGCACACTGAGCTCATGGCTGAAGTGGCAATGATGCCTGACTCCATAGAGTCACTGGCAAGGAGTGTGCAGGAATTCGGAACAGCACAGGCCAGGAGTCTGCAGGACTTCGCGGCAGCACAGACAGCCTCCAGCAAAGTGGTCAGTCGTGCCGTGCATTCACTGGCTGGTGTCATCCAGACACAGACCAGGGCCACACGGGCACTAACTGCTGCCACACTCGCTGGCTCGGCCAGGCATTGCCGGGGCACTCGCCGCGCCGCAGCAGCCCAGCAGTCTGTGCTTCAGCAGATTGCTGCGCATGCTGCAGTGCTGGCCTGTGCCAGTGAATCAGCCGACCAGGGAGTGCCTGTGCTCTGTCAGGTTGGCAGCATTCCTGCAGCCAACACTGTCACTCCTCCACTGCAGCTGCCACCACCCGTAGGACAGACTGATGCCGCCCAAGCTGAGTTGGATCAGTCCGCAGCCGGGCCCTCCAGGCCCAGAGCTGGTCCAGGCCGACCCCCAAGGGCATCTGCTGTCTCACCAACTAACCCTCAGCAGCCTTCCCCCAGCCTTGCTACAGCCACTGGGGTCCCATTGAGGAGGAGCTGCAGGGCGGGTAGGGGCCATGCCCAGAAGCGAGACGGATCACCCTCGCAGGTGAAAAAGTAGAAGGGCTGGCCAATTGTGTTGCTTTTTATAAACAGGCCGAGGCTGTTGTATTTGCATTTTATAAACAGGCCGACACTGTTGTATTTGTTTTTTATATGAAGGCCGAGACTGGTGTGTTTTTGTTTGGGGGGTTTCTCTGAAGTAGTTTGTCATGCGGGAAGGGCACAGAGTAAGAGTAATACATTTTCTTTAATCGCACTGTCCATGTTTGCTTTTGGAATTATTGGTTGCCTTGATCAGCTGAGGGCTTGCGGAGCGGCTACATTCATCTTCCTTCATTGGCACAAGCCATTCCCTGAGAGGGGGCCTAGAACCGAGTTGCAATAAGCCGCCGACGGATGGCCCTTGCACTTTCTGCCTCCCTCCCATCCTGGTTCTCCTCCTCCTCCTCCTCCTCTGGTGGTCCTCCAATGCCTGCTGGCAGTGGCTGAGTCCTGCAGATAGCCAGGTTGTGCAGCATGCAGCACACAACAACGAAATGGGAGACTCGCTCAGGCGAGTATTGTAGGGCTCCCCCGGAACGATCCAGACAGCGGAACCGTTGCTTGAGCACGCCGATTGTGTGCTCAATGATGTTCCTGGTTGCTTGATGGCTGTCATTGTATCGCTCTTCAGCAGGGGTGCTGGGCGCACGGAGTGGGGTCATCAGCCAGGTGCACAAAGGATAGCCTTTGTCCCCGAGAAGCCATCCTCGTGGGTGAGGCTGGGCTTCGAAAATGTCTGCCACAGAAGTCTGGCGCAGGATGAAGGCATCGTGGCTGCTGCCTGGAAAGCGGGCATTGACAGCTAGTATGAGGTACCTGTGGTCACACACCAACTGCACATTAAGCGAATGGTAGCCCTTCCGGTTGCAGTAATCCTTGGCATTCTCCAGAGGTGCCCGCAAAGCCACATGCGTGCAGTCTATGGTGCCCTGCACCATTGGGAAGTCCGCTAATGCTGCAAAGCCCATTGCATGCTCTTGCTGCTTGTCGAGGGTCATGGGGAAGGAGATGAACTGGCGTCTCCTTCTGAAAAGGGCATTGGTCACCTGGCGGATGCAGCAATGTACCGCGAACTGGGAGATGTTGGAAATGTCCCCAGTAGCGGACTGGAAGGAGCCGGTGGCATAGAAGTTGAGAGCGACCGTCACCTTCACTGCCACCGACAGATGTCCTGCTCCTCAGCTGTGGCTGCAGATCTCTCTGAAGCAGGTGGCAGATCTCTGTGACCACCTCCCTTCTGAATCGCAGCCTCCGAACACACTGCTCCTCAGACATGTTCAGATAAGAGAACTGCTGGCGGTATACCTTGGGTGGGTAAGGCCTCCTGTGCCGACGCCTGTTGCCCTTCTCCATCTGGCCATGACGGGCACTCTCTCACGGCGTCTCTGAGCCCTTTGAATGCAATGAAGTAAGCCAACGTTTGCACCCATTGCAGCCCCCATTAGATGTATCGAATTAATGCTATGGCACTGAAAGTTAATTACAAGTGCAAAGCTCTGGCCTGAAGCCAGAAGTACCTGAGCAAGTGTTGAGTCAAACCAGAAAGCTCTCTCCCTTTGTCTCTCTCCTAATATCAGTGTCTCACAAAGAGGGAGTGGTGCAAAATGGCTGACATTTATACTGCAGGAGGAGTCCCCTTTAATTTGCGCCCCCCGCGTCCCGCAGCGACTGGGAACCGTTCCAGTTTACCAGTCGCTGGGGGGGCGCCAGACGCACAATAGGCCGGCGCCACTGAATTTCCGGTTCGGGGCGCACAAAGGGCGTTGCACCATGAAATGACGTCAGGACCTGCGCGCGCAGCTGAGCACGCGCAAAGGTTTTGCACCACTGCTAAATCACAACTAAATTTCGCGAGAGGCGCAGATCGCACCGCGCCCGGTCGCTAGCCGCTTAGCGCCCCACTTCTCGCCCTCTTAAGGTGCTAGCGGCTGACACAACCAACTAAATTTCTAGGCCATGATCTTTTTGAATGGCGGAGCAGGCTCGAGGAGCCAAGTGGCCTATTCCTGATCCTATTTCTTATGTTCTTATGTCCACTTTCCTGCACTATCCCCATATCCCTTGATTCCCTTAATATTCAAAAATCTATCGAACTCTGTCTTGCATATACTCAACGACTGAGCCTCCACAGCCCTCTGGGGTAGAAAATTTCAAAGTTTCACCACCCTCTGAGTGAGGAAATTTCCCCTCATCTCAGTCCTAAATAGCCGACCCCTTATTCTGAGACTGTGACCCCTGGTCCTAGACTCCTCAGCCAGGGGAAACATCCTCCTTGCATCTAACCTGTCAAGTCCTGTAAGAATTTTGTATGTTTCAATGAGATCACCTCTCATTCTTCTAAACTCTAGAGAATATAGGCCTAATCTACTCAATCTCTCCTCATAGGACAATCCCCCCCATCCCAGGAACCAGTCTGGTGAACCTTCGTTGCACTCTCTCTATGGCAAGTATATCCTTCCTTAGATAAGGAGACAAAAACTGTACACAATACTCCAGGGCCTATATAATTGCAGTAAGACGTCTTTACTCTTATACTCAAATCCTCTTGTAATAAAGGTCAACATACCATTTGCTTTCCTAATTGCTTGCTCTACCTGCATATTAAAATTCAGTGATTCTTGTACAAGGACACCCAGGTCCCTCTGAACACGAACATTTCCCAATCTCTCACCATTAAAAAAAAAACTCTGCTTTTCTATTTTTTCTACCAAAGTATATAACTTTACATTTCTCTGCATTATATTCGATTTGCCATGTTTTTGCCCACTCATTTAGCCTGTCAATATCCCCTTGAAGCCTCCTTGCATCCTCACAACTTACATTCCCACCCAGCTTTGTATCATCAGCAAATGTGGATATATTACATTTGGTCCCCTCATCCAAATCATTGATGTAGATTGTGAATAGCTGAGGCCCAAGCACTGATCCTTATGGTACCCCGCTAGTTACAGTCTGCCAACCTGAAAATGACCCTGTTTTCAGTCCGTTAACCAATCCTCAATCCATGCTAGTATATTACCCCCAATCCCACGAGCCACATTTACTTTCCCTAATCTTTTCCTTTTTACATACCTATAGAAGCTTTTACACTCTGTTTTTATGTCTCTTGCTAGTTTACTCATATTCTATTTTTCCTTTCTTGATCAATTTCTTGGTCCTCCTCTGCTGAATTCTAAAATCCTCCCAATCCTCAGGCTTACTATTTTTGGTAACATTATAAGCCTCTTCCTTTAATCTGATACTATCTTTAATGTCTCTTGTTAGCCACAGTTGGACCACTTTTCCTGTGGGGTTTTCGTCCCTTAAAGGAATGTATATTTGTTGTCAATTATGTATTAATTCTTTAAATGCTAGCCATTGCTTGTCTACCATCATACCTTTTAATGTAGTTTCCCAATCTACCTCAGCAAACTCGCCCCTCATACTGACATAGTTTGCTTTGTTTAGATTTAAGACCCTAGTTTCGGATTTAACTAAATCACTTTCAAACTCAATATAAAATTCTATCATATTATGGTCACTCTTCCCTAAAGGTCCCTTTACTACAAGGTTATTAATTAACCCTTTCTCATTGCACAACACTAGATCTAAACTAGCCTGTTCCCTAGTTGGTTCCTCAACATACTGATCCAGAAACCTATCTTGCATAGATCTTGCATGAATTCCTCCTCTACACTATCACTGAAAATTTGGTTTGCCCAGTCTATATGTAGATTAAAGTCCCCTATGATTACTGTATTACCCTTGTTACATGCGTCTCTAATTTCCTGATTTATACCCTGCCCTACATTACAACTACTGTTTGGGGGCCTATAAACAACTCCCACAAATGTTTTCTGCCCCTTGCTGTTTCTTAGCTCTACCCCTTGCTGTTTCTTAGCTCTACCCCAACTGATTTTACTTCTTGATTTTCGGAGCTAAGATCCTTTCTCTCTACTGACTTTATCCCATCCTTTATTATCAGGGCTACCCCGACTCCTTTTCCATTCTACCTACCTCTTCTAAAAGTTAAGTATCCTGGAATATTTAGTTCCCAACTTTGGCCACTTTGCAACCACGTCTCCGTTATGGCTATTAGATCAAACCTGTTTCTATCTGTGCTATTAATTCATCTATTTTGTTGCGAATGCTTCGTGCATTCAGCTATAGTGCCTTTAGCATTGACTTATTTCTATTTTTCCCTGATGTCAACTGAGTCACTGGTGCTTTATTACCTTTGTTACTCTCTCTGTCCCTTCCTGACCCACTCTGCTTATTTTTACCCAAAGCTCTGCTCTGCTCTAGAGCCTTGACATTTCTCTTGCTGCTTTTAAATTTACTCTTTCCTGAATCCTCCCACCCCCACTTCATTAGTTTACTGCCCTAGTTATTCGGTTCGCCAGGACACTGGTCCCAGCCCAGTTTAAGTGGAGCAGGTCCCAACGGAACATCTCCGTCTTTCCCCAGTACTGGTGCCAGTGCCCCATGAACTGAAATCCTTTCCTCCCACACCACTCTTTGAACCACGCATTTAAACCTCTAATCTGTTTGTCCCTATTTTTGCCCGGCTCAGGCAACAATCCAGAGATTATTATCTTTGAGGTTCTGCTTTTTAATTTGGATCCTAGCTCCTGAAACTCCCTCAGCAGTACCTCATACCTAGTTTTACATAGGTTGTTGGTTTCTATGTGGACCATGACAAATGGATCCTCCCCCTCCCACTCCAAGTTCTTCTCCAGCCGTGAGGAGATGTTTTTAACCCTGGCACCGGGCAGGCAATGCAACCTTCGGAACTCTAGGTCGCGGTTGCAGAGAACAGTATCTATCCACCTGATTATGTTGTCCCCTACCACAACTACATTCCCTTTCACTCCCCCCACTTGAATGGTCTCCTGCACCATGGTGCCATGGTCAGCCTGTTCATCCATCTTACAGGCTTTCCCCTCATCCACACAGGCAGCAAGAACCTCATATCTGTTGGACAAAGGCAAAGGCTGAGGCTCCTCCAGCATGGCACCTGGGGTCCCCTGACCTGCCTGAGTTGCAGTCACACCCTCCTGTCCCTGACCACTAACCAGGCCTGTACCACTACCTAACCTAAGGACTGCCTCTTGGATCAAAGTGTCCAGGTAACTCTCCCAATCCCCGATGCCCCGCAATGTCTACACCTCAGACTCCAGCTCAAAAACTCTGAGCTGAAGTTCCTCAAGATGCAGGCACTTACTGCAAATGTGGCTGTCCGGGATCACAATGCTCTCCACAAACTCCCACAGGCTGCAGTTGCGACACACCGCCTGCACTGCCATTCCTATATGACCTGGTTTTATTTAATTAAATTGAATTACATTTATAATTAGGTAACTTCGTTTACAGTGTAGTTTCTTGACTAATTATTTGATCTAGATTAAGTCAAGTGTACTGAAATTAAATATCTACCTGTAACACAAAGCACTACAAGTAGTGTAGGCAAAAACCAGCAACTCCTTCCCCCTCTGCTCCAATTTCCCACTCTTTCCAAATTCCCAACTAAAACACTCTGTTCAAGTCCACTCCGTTTAATCCCGCTCTCTGCAGACCGCCTATTTAGCTGTGCAATTTCATGCTGTATAACTGCAGGAGTGAGGGGGTCTGTTATTTTATGAACATGCAAGTGGTATATGACTAGTGCATCAAAGTGGTGCACACAATGTGCATTTCCTGGAGAGTATTAATAACTCCTATATTCTCAGAGTCATGCAAGCACCAACTCTCCAAAGAGGAATGAATATTGAGAGTTTGGCTTTTGCGAGACTTTGGTTATGCACAGCAACCATGGCTTATAACACCTTTATGAAATGTCTATTGACAATCCAGCAAAGCATTACCATAAAAGAGATGATCCAGGAGACTCATTGAACAGACACTGCTGCTGCTGAAGCAAAGTTTCAGATGTTAAGACTGCTCAAACGGAGAGCTGTTTAATATGGCCTGGAAAGGATTTCTAGGATTATTGTTTTATTGCGCTGTCTTCAAGGCTTTACCATGGAATTGCCTATGGAGCAGTAACATGCCATGGAAGATGAAGACAATGGTGCACAAAAGCCACCATGAGCAGAATGGCTAATATGGGAAGGGAGAATTGTGTCAGATTATCATTTATTTCTTCCAAGACACAGAGCCCTGCACCTGGTTTGTACAACACTCAATACTACAAACTTACTGTTATTTATTCACTGTTCTGTTGCTATTTAGCCTTATCATCTCCATAGGGTAAATTAACCAATCCCACTCGCATAGAGGGGAGCCACACTTGAAAGCAACACATTTCAGAGATAGGATTATAACACTGTAACCCTTATTCTTTGACCCATGCTCCCATTGAGCATGACTCCCCATATGTGCTCCAAGGGCAGTGCTGTTAATCAAGCAAGATCAATCCCTCCTCCTCTCTTTCTCTTTGTCTCTCTTCTCTCCCCTCTCTTTCTCCCTCTGTCTAAAGGTTTAAAAAATCAATACTACCAAGTTTTACCTGGGAAAAAGAAACATTTGAAATTCATCCTGCAGTTTTTCTTCAAGTCATTTGGAAAAATAGAAAAATAAAATTACAGTCTGCACTGACAGAATCCTATTGATACATCGTGCACATGCACATAGGAACAGGAGTGGGCCATTTAGCCCCTTGAGCCTGTTCCACCATTCAATGAGATCATGGCTAATCTGTGACCTAACTCCATATACCCGCCTTTGCCCCATATCCTTTAATACCTTTGGTTAACAAAAAACTATCAATCTCAGATTTAAAATTAACAATTGACCCAGCATCAACTGCCATTTGCGGAAGAGAGTTCTAAACTTCTACCACCCTCTGCGTGTAGAAGTGTTGCTAACTTCACTCCTGAAAAGCCTGGTTCTAACTTTTAGGCTATGTCCCCTAGTCCTAGACTCCCCAACCAGCAGAAATAGTTTCTCTCTATCTACCCCATCAGTTCCCCTTAATATCTTGAAAACTCTGATCAAATCACCCCTTAACCGTCCAAATTCCAGGGAATACAACCCTAGTTTGTGTAATCTCTCCTTGTAATTCAATCCTTGGAGTCCAGGTGTGATTCTGGTAAACCTACGCTGCATTCCCTCCAAGGCCAATATATCCTTTCTAAGGTGTGGTGCCCAGAACTGCTCACAGTACTCCAAGTGTGGTCTAACCAGGGCTTTGTATAGCTGCAGCATAACTTCTACCCCCTTGTATGCTAGTCATCTAGATGTAAAGGTCAGCATTCCATTAGCTTTTTTGATTATTTTCTGTACTTGTCTGTGACATTTGAACAATCTTTGTATATGGACCCCCCCGCCCAAGTTTCTTTGGATCGCCACTATTTATAGCTTTTCACCATTTAGAAAGTAGTCTGATCTATCCTTTCTGGGTCCAAAGTGGATGACCTCACACTTACCTATATTGAAATCCATTTGTCAGAATTTTGCTATTGCTCAGACTGCAATATCCTTGGAACTGCAGATTCAAGTATATCCTTTTCAACTGACAGTGATAAAGCAATATCAGGTTGAAGCCCAAACTTTTGTGAGATGTTGAGGCTTCTACAGAAAAACTTTAACAAGAGAATTTTCTTTAGGTAAGTATAATCAGGTTACTGTGACATTTTATGTTTCATTATGTGAAACATATTTTGAGTCCACAGCTGACGGACAGAGGGGTAACAAATGATTGAGCAAAACCATTTTCAAATGATTAAGATTAAGATATATCCTTGGCCCCCCTCCTAGTTCTCATCTACATGCTGCCCTGCAGCGACATCATCTGAAAACACAGCGTCAGTTTCCACATGTGCGCTGATGACACCCAGCTCTACCTCACCACCACTTCTCTCGACACCGCCACTGTCTCTAAATTGTCAGACTGCTTGTCTGACATCCAGTACTGGATGAGCAGAAATTTCCTCAACTAAATATTAGGAAGACCGAAGCCACCGACTCCATCCTTGTCCCTGGCAACTGCCTGAGACTGAACCAGACTATTTGCCACCTTGGTGTCATATTTTACCGTGAGTTGAGCTTCTGACCACATATCCGCATCATCACTAAGACCGCCTATTTCCACCTCTGGAACATCGCACGAGTCCACTCCTGCCTCAGCTCATCTGCTGCTGAAACCCTCATCCATGCCTTTGTTACCTCTAAACTTGACTATTCCAACGCACTCCTGGCTGGCCTTCCACATTCTACCCTCCATAAACTTGAGGTCATCCAAAACTCTGCTGCCCATGTGCTAACTCGCACTAAGTCCCGTTCACCCATCACCCTGTGACCCTGTGCTCGCTGACCTACATTGGCTTTCGGTTAAGCAACGCCTCAATTTTTAAATTCTCATCCTTGTTTTCAAATCCCTCCATGGCCTCGCCCCTCCCTATCGCTGTAATCTCCTCCAGCCCCAACCCTCTGAGATATCTGCACTCCTCTAATTTAGGCCTCTTGAGCATCCTTGATTTTAATTGTGGTGTGGAGATGCCGGAGTTGGACTGGGGTGGACAAATGTAAGAAGTCACACAACACCAGGTTATAGTCCAACAGCTTTATTTGAAATCACAAGCTTTCGGAGCGCTGCTCCTTCGTCAGGTGACGAAGGAGCAGCGCTCCGAAAGCTTGTGATTTCAAATAAAGCTGTTGGACTATAACCTGGTGTTGTGTGACTTCTTACATTTGATTTTAATTGCTCAACCATTGGTGGCCGTGCCTTCAGCTGCTAAGGCCCTAAGCGCTGGACTTCCCTCCTTAAACCTCTCTGCCTCGCTACCTCTCTTTCCTCCTTTAAGACACTCCTTAAAACCTACCTCTTTGACCAAGCTTTTGGTCATCTGCCCTAATTTCTCTTTATGTGGCTCGGTGTCAATTTTTTTTGTCTGGTAACACTCCTGTGAAGCGCCTAGGGACGTTTTACTACATTAAAGGCACTATATAAATACAAGTTGTTGTTTTTATTTCTCCTTTATTTTATTGGTTTTGTTCTGACTGGTCATTTCAGAAAGGTTGTTTTCATAGGTTTTCACTATTTTCTGGTTGGTAGTTTTCTAGCCACTTTCCTTGTATCTGATTCATATACTTATATCTCCTCAGTTCTGATTTGCTGTTTTACCTCGAGTCAATCAACAACATGTGGCTTTGGAGAGTGTCACCTGCAGTGTGACGGACAGAAGGTTTACACAGATGTACCGATTTTATACGAGCATTTTTTTCTGGAGCTGCCCCCAGTGGCGAAAATATGCTGTTTATGAGGACAGGGACATTATACTGTGTAAACCACAATGAATTATTCTTCAGCTGAACAGTGGTGTATGTCCCTTTAAGGGTACAAAGTGTAATTGACAAGTATACACTGGTTAATTGCTGTTCAGGCTGTAAATGAGAACCTTGGTTTTGTTTGTGATGGAATCAATTAAGAGCTTGCAGACATTTGGCCAGAATTATGTTGGCAAAATAACAGTGAGTTAAAGACACACGGCATTATTATAGTGTGTATAAAATAAAACAGCAATTTGTGGTGTATCTCTTCCTGGATGATTTGCACCGCTCTGGCGTTAGCCTTGCAAAAACGGGATCTCGCTGTCGATCTCCTCATGAGTTTGAAGAAGTTGCTGATTTGCACCGTAAATATGAATTAAACTCCTGCATAACGTTAGGGCTGGAGTTCACGACGTAAGGACCCTATTAAGGACAAAATGTATGTTCCTGCAATGCCACTCAACCTCGGAGGACCTGAAAGGGAACAATTGAAACATGGCGTCTCACTGCTGCAGGTAGTAAATTGTTCTTTGAGGTTTTTAAATTTTTACTAATTTTACTTTTTTTCTTCCTTTTCCTTTCAATCTGCTGTGTGCAAATTGGCTGCCAAGTTTCCCACATTACAACAGTGACTCCACTTCAAAAGTACTTCATTGGCTGTAAAGCACTTTGAGACATCCGGTGGTCGTGAAAGGTGCTATATAAATGCAAGACTTTCTTTTCATAGAATAGTACAACCCTGATGCTGTCTCTTTTTTTCTCTCACTTTTAACCCAATCTTTCTTCCCTCTCTTTATTTCTCTTTCTGTTTCTAATTTGACTTTAATTCACCCTATTTCCTTCTCCCGTTGTTCACTCTGTTTCTTTGTTGTTAACTTTCATTGGTTAAGGAGATAGACTATTGGTCCCATTGTTCACCAAGGTCCCAGATGCCTTGTTGTCAATTTGCACTTCCAGCAATTTGCCCTTCAGGGAGGTTTTTGTTATATCTAATATTTAAACCTCCATTAGATCAATAAGGATGTGACTTAGCAGAGTATTTGGCAATGAAGAAAAAGAGGGATTGCTAATCATAGCTAATCATATTTATTATAACATAGAAACATAGAAGATAGGAGCAGGAGTAGGCCATTCGGCCCCTCGAGCCCACTCCACCATTTAATGAGATCATGGCTGATCATCCAAATTCAGTACCCTGTCCCTGATTTCTCCCCATATCCCTTGATCCCTTTAGCCTTAAGAAATATATCTAACTCCTTCTTGAATATATTTAATGAATTGGCCTCAACTGCCTTCTGTGGTAGAGAATTCCACAGGTTCACCACTCTCTGGGTGAAGAAATTCCTCCTCATCTCAGTCCTAAATGGCTTACCCCTTATCCTTAGACTGTGACCCCTGGTTCTGGACTCCACCGCCATCGGGAACATCCTTCCTGCATCTAGTCTGTCTAGTCCTGTTTGAATTTTATAAGTTTCAATGAGATCCCCTCTCATTCTTCTAAACTCCAGCGAGTATAAGCCCAATCGACCCAATCTCTCCTCATACGTCATTCCTACCATCCTACATATCAGTCTGGTGAATCTTCGCTGCACTCCCTTCATGGCAAGAACATCCTTCCTCAGATAAGGCGACCAAAACTGCACACAATACTCAAGGTGTGGTCTCACCAAGGCCCTGTACAACTGCAGCAAGACATCCTTGCTCCTGTATGCGAATCCTCTCGCTATGAAGGCCAACATACCATTTGCCGCCTTAACCGCCTGCTGTGCCTGGATGCTTACCTTCAGCGACTGGTGCACAAAGACACCCAGGTCTCGTTGCACTTCCCCTTTTCCCAATCTATTGCTGTTCAGATAATCTGCCTTCCTGTTTTTGCCACCGAAGTGGATAACCTCACATTTATCCACATTGGGCAGATGCATGGCAAATGCAGTATAATCACCCAACCTGTCCAAATCATACTGGAGTTTCTCGGCATCCTCCTCACAGCACACAAGCCCACCCAGCTTTGTGTCACCTGCAAATTTGGAGATATTACATCTAGTTCCCTCGTCTAGATCATTTATATATATTGTGAATAGCTGGGGTCCTAGGACCGATCCTTGCGGTACCCCACTAGTCACTGCCTGCCACTCGGAAAAAGACCTGTTTATTCCAACTCTTTGCTTCCTGTCAGCCAACCAGTTCTCTATCCAAGACAGTACTTTACCCCCAATCCCATGTGCTTTAACTTTGTACGCTAATCTCTTATGCGGGACCTTATCAAAAGCCTTCTGAAAGTCCAAATACACCACATCCACTGGTTCTCCCTTATCTATTCTACCAGTTACATCCTCAAAAAATTCCAGTAGATTAGTCAAGCATGATTTACCTTTTGTAAATCCATGTTGACTTTGTCCGATCCTGTCACTGTTTTCCAAGTGCTCTGCTATTACATCTTTTATAATGGACTCTAGCATTTTCCCCACTACCGATGTCAGGCTTACCGGTCTATAATTCCCTGTTTTCTCTCTACCACCCTTTTTTAAATAGTGGGGTTACATTAGCTATCCTCCAATCCATGGGTACTGTTCCAGAGTCTATAGAATTTTGGAAGATGACCAGCAATGCATCTACTATTTCTAGGGCCACTTCCTTAAGTACCCTAGGATGTAGATTATCAGTCCCTGGGGATTTATCGGCCTTCAATCCCGTCAATTTCCCTAACACCATTTCCCTACAAATACTGATTTCATTCAATTCCTCTCTCTCATTGGACCCTCTGTTCCCCGACATCTCTGGGAGGTTATTTGTGTCCTCCTTTGTGAAGACAGAACCAAAAGTATGTATTGGTGTGCCATTTCTTTGTTCCCCATTATAAATTCCCCTGATTCTGACTGCAAGGGACCTACGCTTGACTTCACCAATCTTTTTTTCTCCTCTTCACATATCTATAGAAGCTTTTACAGTCAGTTTTTATGTTCCCTACAAGCTTACTCTCTCAATCTGTTTTCCCCCTCTTAATTAATCCCTTTGTCCTCCTTTGCTGAATCCTAAACTGCTCCCAATCCTCAGGTTTGCTGCTTTTTCTGGCCAAATTATATGTCCTCTCCTTGGATTTAATGCTATCCCTAATTTCCCTTGTTAGCCATGGTTGAGACACCTTTTTTGTTTTATTTTTATGCCAAACAGGGATGAACAAATTCTGTAGTTCATCCATGCGATCTTTAAATGTTTGCCATTTTCTATCCACCGTCAACCCTTTAAGTATCGTTCCCCAATCCATCCTAGCCAACTCGTGCCTCATATCGTCGTAGTTTCCTTTATTTAAATTCAGGACCCTAGTCTCTGAGTCAACTACTTCACTCTCCATTTTAATGAAGAATCCCCACATATTATGATCGCTCCTCCCCAAGGGGCCTCGCACAACAAGATTGCTAATTAATCCTTTCTCATTACATAATACCCAGTCTAAGATGGCCTGATCTCTAGTTGGTGCCTCGACATGTTGGTCCAGGAAACCATCCCGTATATACTCAAGGAATTCCTCCTCCACAGTATTGTTACTAATTTGGTTAGCCCAATCTATATGTAGATTAAAGTCACCCATGATAACTGCTGTGCCCTTATTGCACGCGTCTCTAATTTCCGGTTAAATGCCATCCCCAACCTCAGCACTACTGTTTGGGGGTCTGTATACAACTCCCACTATCGTTTTCAGCCCCATGGTATTTCTCAGCTCTGCCCATACAGATTCCACATCATCAGAGCTAATATCCTTCCTTACTATTGTGTTAATCTCCTCTTTAACCAGCAATGCTACCCCACCTGCTTTTCCTTTTTTCCTGTCCTTCCTGAATATTGAATACCCCTGGATGTTGAATTCCCAGTCTTGGTCACCCTGGAGCCATGTCTCCGTAATCCCAATTATATCATAACCATTTACATCTATTTGCGCAGCAATTCATCCACCTTATTACGAATGATCCTCGCATTAAGGCACAAAGCCTTCAGACTTGATTTTTTAACACTCTTAGTCCTTTTAGAATTATTATTTACTGTGGCCCTGTTTGATTTATACCCTTGATTTCTCTGCCTTCCACTTTTGCTTTTCTCCTTCCTGTCTTTTGCTTCTATTCTTACTTCCCTTTCCTCTGTCTCCCTGCACAGGTTCCCAACCCCCTGCCATTTTAGTTTAAACCCTCCCCAACAGCACTAGCAAACACTCCCCCTAGGACATCGGTTCCGGTCCCGCCCAGATGCAAACTGTCCAGTTTGTACTGGTCCCACCTCCCCCAGAACCAGTTCCAATGTCCCAGGAATTTGAATCCCTCCCCCTTGTATCATTCCTCTAGCCACATATTCATCTGAAATATCCTTCTATTTCTACTCTGACTAGCACGTGGCACTGGTAGCAATCCTGAGATTACTACCTTTGAGGTCCTATTTTTTAACTTACCTCCTAACTCCCTATATTCAGCTTTTAGGACCTCATCCCGTTTTTTACCTGTATCGTTGGTACCTATATGCACCACAACAACTGGCTGTTCACCCTCCCCCTCCAGAATGCCCTGCAGTCACTCCGAGACATCCTTGACCCTTGCAGCAGGGAGGCAACATACCATCCTGGAGTCTCGTTTGCGGCCGCAGAAACCCCTATCTATTCCCCTTACAATAGAATCCCCATCACTATAGCTCTCCCGCTACTTACACCTGTAGGTTAGTTTATGATTTTGTACTTCAGATTACATTGTTTTACATTTATCTGAACCATACATTTATCCAGAATTATGACCATAGTCCCTAATATAGAAACATTTCAGATATCAACAAAATTATGTTTAAAAAAACTCTGCCTCTGATAGAATATGGCATGGGTGTATTTTTTCATCACCCTTCAAGTTGTTTTAAATAATGGAAACATCACACTCCATACTGCCCTGAAGCTATAACAGTGAGAATATGTTCCCTTTAATAGTGTTGTGGGAGACGACAGTCTCCCGCGTAAAGAAATAGGCAACACAGCGAGCTACAAGAAATAGGTCTTTACTCCAACTCTCACAATACAGTACTGAATTCGTAAAGCCCGCGAGCCTGTGATGACTCACGGATTGGTCACCTGCTGGAACCTGATTGGTTTTCCTTCTCTCAGCAGCAGGCAAGTCTGAACATGCCTTATTCCTCTCAGCTTGCAACTGTCTTGCGGGGGGAGGGGAATACAGCAGTTAGAAGGGGATTATACAGGTTTATCTACATACACAGTGTTTCCCCAATGTGGCAACGCCACATACGCCCCCCCAGAATCCTCGTTAACTGTAAAAGTCAGTCTCTGCGGAGGTTTGACCAAACGGCCATAGCGGCTGTAATAGCCATCTGGCGTGTGAGGAGGGCTGTCTGGGAGGTCGGCCGGTTGGTTCGTCGGCTGGTCTGGCGGCTGGTCTGCCGGTGGGCTGGCTGGACGGGCTGCTGGCGAAGGTGGGGCGGCGGCCGGGAAGTAAGGTTCTGGCGTGTCTTGGCCCTCTTGTGGGGCTGCCGCCAACGCGGGAGGTCTGCCCCGCCGTGGGGGAAGAGCCGGACAAAACGGGAAGCTAAGGTCCAGGTGCGCCGGTTTGAGGCGGTCTACTGAAATAAGGTCCGGCTTCCCGCCGACGTCAATAAGAAAAGCTTTGTCCCCCGTCTCCAATACTGAGAAGGGGCTGGTGTATGGTGCCTGCAGCGGGCCTCTGTGCGTGTCCCGGCGCACGAAGATGAACTCCGCATGTCATAAGTCCCGAGGCACGTAGGATGGCTGCGGGCCGTGTTGCGAAGTGGGCACTGGACGGAATTGCTGGGCCGCGTCCTGGTGCAGGGAAAGTTGTCTGGCGGCCGACCACGGCTCCGTTGTCAGGGGGAGGAAGTCGCCTGGTACTCTGAGCGGTTGGCCGTAGACCATCTCGGCCGCGGAGGTCCTCTTTGGGCGCGGTGCGCAATCCCAGGAGGACCCAGGGTAGTTTGTCGATCCAGCTGGTGTCGGCCAGGCTGGCGCGGAGGGAGGCTTTCAAGGAACGATGAAAGTGCTCGCAGAGCCCGTTGGCCTGCGGGTGGTAGGCTGTTGTCCTGTGCAACTTGGGGCCGAGGCCGGCGGTGATGGCATTCCACAAGTGGGAGGTGAACTGGGGGCCTCTGTCCGAGGATATGTTGGTCGGCACGCCGAACCGGGCCACCCATGTTGAGACGAATGCTCGCGCGACGTCGGTGATGGTGGTGGAGGCGAGGGGAACCGCCTCGGGCCATCTGGTGGTGCGGTTGACGATCGGGAGCAGGTGTGTGAAACCGTGCGACGGCGGCAAGGGGCCTACCAGATCGACGTGGACGTGGTCGAAACGCCTCTCGGGCACCGGGAAACACTCCAATGGCGCCTTGGTGTGCTGCTGGACCTTAGCGCGCTGACACGCCACGCATGTGTTGATCCAGTCTCTCACATCCTTGTGGAGTCCAGGCCAGACGAACTTGGCGGACATGAGTTTCTGAGACGCACGCATCCCTGGATGTGAGAGGCCGTGGATGATGTTGAAAACTCGCTTGCGCCAGGCGGATGGGACGACCGGCCTAGGCGAGGGGACTAAGACGTCGCACAGGAGGGTTGTGCCGGCTGCGTGGAAGTGGATGTTGGCCAGAGTGAGGCTGGTGGTTGACGTCCTGAGGGCCTGGATCTCCGCGTCGGCGGCCTGGTCTCTCGCCATGCTGGCGTAGTTGACGCCCAGGTGCACTGCGTGGAGCGAGGGTCTTGAGAGGCAGTCGGCCACCAAATTGTCCTTGCCGGCGACGTGGCGGATGTCCGTGGTGAACTCTGAGATGAAGTTGAGTTGGCGCTGTTGGCGCGCGGACCAGGGTTCGGTTACTTTGGCCATGGCGAAAGTGAGCGGCTTGTGGTCCACGAATGCGGTGAACGGCCGGCCTTCCAGGAGGAAACGGAAGTGCCGGATTGCCAGGAACAGGGCCAGGAGCTCTCTGTCGAACGTGCTGTAGGCCTGCTCGTTCTTGCGCAGCTGTCGGCTGAAAAATGCCAGTGGCTGCCACGCGCCTTCGACCCACTGTTGCTGGACAGCGCCGACGGCGTAATCCGAGGCGTCCGTGGTGAGGGCGGTCTTGGCGCCCGGGATGGGGTGGGCCAGTAGCGTGGCGTTGGCCAAGGCGCTTTTGGTCTGGTGGAAGGCTGTCGCCATCTCGCTGGACCAGGTGAGTTGCTCTTTGCCCGTTTTGCCCCTGGTGGCTTCGTAGAGGGGGCGCATGAGTGAGGCAGCCTTGGGCACGAAACGGTGATAGAAATTGACCATCCCCAAAAATTCCTGCAGCGCCTTCACCGAGGTGGGCTGGGGAAAGTCCGCCACCGCCTGCACCTTGGAAGGTAGGGGAATGGCTCCCCTTGGCGAGATTCTGTGGCCGAGAAAGTCAATTTGGGCTGCTCCGAACTGGCATTTGGCCGGGTTGACGATTAGCCCGTGTTGGCTGAGGCGCTGGAAAAGAGAGCGCAAATGCGCGATGTGCTCGGCCTTGCTGGTGCTGGCCATGAGGATATTGTCCAGATAGACGAACAGGAAGCTCAGGTCCCGTAGGACGGAATCCATGAGCCGTTGGAAGGACTGTGCGGCGTTCTTGAGCCCGAAGGGCATGCGCAGGAACTCGAACAGTCCGAAGGGGGTGATGACCGCCGTCTTCTGGACGTCTGCGTGGTGGACGGGGACCTGATGGTAGCCGCGAATCAGGTCAACCTTGGAAAAGACGGACTTTCCTGCTAGGTGTGCCGAGAAGTCTTGGATGTGCGGAATGGGGTATCTATCGGGCGTGGTGGCGTCGTTGAGCCGTCTGTAGTCGCCGCAGGGGCGCCAGCCACCGCCCGGCTTGGGCACAATGTGGAGGGGGGAACGACCAGGGGCTGTTCGAGTGGCGGATGATGCCCAGTTTCTCCATCGTGGCGAATTCTTCCTTGGCCACTGCCATCTTGGCTGGGTCCAGGCGTCTGGCTCGGGCGAACACTGGTGGTCCCGTAGTGGCGATGTGGTGCTCGACACCATGCTTGGCTGCCGCGGCTGAGAAGGTCGGTTGTGTGAGCCTCGGGAAATCTGCGAGTAGGCGGGCGTAGTCGTCATCCGCCGGGGCAGAGCAGGACCCGATGAGGGCCGGGCTGTTGCTCTGCTGGCAGGCCAGTGAAGCGAAAGTTGCTGCGTCGATCAGGCGCCTGTCACGGACGTCGACCAGGAGTCCGTGGGCGCAAAGAAAATCGGCGCCCAGCAAGGGATGTGCCACCGAGGTCGTCACGAAATCCCACGTAAATCGCTGGCCGTTGAAACAAACCTCGGCCGTCGCTTTCCAAAAGTAGCAATGGCTGCGCCATTTGCCGCCACGAGGGGTGGGCCGCTGCAGCCTGCCTGGATGTCGAGCTGGGAGGCAGGAATTATGCTGCATTGGGTTCCGGTGTCGCAAAGGAATCTGCGCCCTGAAAGGGAGTCGGTTATGTACAGCAGTTTACCTGCGGTGCCGATGGCCATCGTGGCGGTGGGGGTGCGGTCGAGCGGGCCTAGACGGCGGCGCCGGGCTGGCGCATTGGGCCGGGCAGCCATCTTGGTTTGATCGAAAGAGCAGGGTGCTCTGCAGCGTTGGGCCTTGTGGCCGAAACGCGCGTGGTAGTAGCATAGTTCTGCGGCCTGGCGTGGCGGCGCGCGCTCGGTGGTGTCGGGGAGCCTCGCGGCTGCACAGCCGAGTTGGGCGACGGCGAAGACTTTGTCCGCGGCGGCTGCCAGTTGTACGCAGTCCGCGATCGGGGACCCCGCAAGGGTAGTCTCTACCTGCTGAGGAAGCAGGCTGAGGAAAAGGGCCCGAAACAAGAAGCACTGCGGTTCAGAGCCCAGGAGCGCAAGCAGCCGGCTCATGAACTGGGTCGGGGTAGAGTCGCCGCGGCCTGGTAGTGAAAGAAGCCTACGGGCCCTCTCCTCCCCGGACAGGCCGTAAGCCTGCAGCAAGCGGCCCTTAATGGTTGAGTACTTGCCGGTCTGTGGTGGGTTCCCCAGCAGGTCAAGAACTTCGGCGGCGGTGGAGCTTGCTGGTGCTGTGACTACGTGGAGGTAACTTTCTTCATCGTCTTGAACCCTGCGAAGGGTGAATTGGGCCTCCGTGTGCGCGAACTAAGCTGGTGCTTGGTGTTCCCAGAAGGTGGGGAGCTTCAAGGACGCGGCGCCGGCCGACATCGGGCTGCTGCTGGTTGCCGTCGGGTCGATGCTGGCCTCTGTAGGGCTACGTGAGTCGGGGGCTTCGGCCGCCGGCATTCGGGGTCACCAATATGGGAGACTACAGTCTCCCGCGTAAAGAAATAGGCAACACAGCGAGCTACAAGAAATAGGTCTTTACTCCAACTCTCACAATACAGTATTGAATTCGTAAAGCCCGCGAGCCTGTGATGACTCACGGATTGGTCACCTGCTGGAACCTGATTGGTTTTGTAAAGTCTGTGGGTTGTGCAGTTAATAAATACACAGACTTCAGAAGTAACAAACAAAACAGGTCTTTACTATTCGAAGGTCCGGGCGAATCTGCCCCAGCAATCCTGCTACAACACTTATATACTGGTGTGGTCACTATCGGTATTACAGTATACAGAAGCCAAACAAATAGTGCCACACCTAAAGTAGTTCCCTTAAAGGTGAACGGTTACATTCAATAGTTCCCTTAAAGGTAGACGGGTACATACACTACAGGTTTTCCTTCTCTCAGCAGCAGGCAAGCCTGAACATGCCTTATTCCTCTCAGCTTGCAACTGTCTTGCGGGGGGAGGGGAATACAGCAGTTAAAAGGGGATTATACAGGTTTATCTACATACACACAGTGTTTCCCCAATGTGGCAACGCCACAGTGTCAAAATTAAATCAATTGTGCCTGCAAGGCACGAGGTATATGTACATCATGCGATGCTGTGCTTAATAGCTCATAACTTGAATTGGAGATCAAAACGGTGGGCGCATGACATAGGTTTTATTTGTACTTGTGTTTAAAACTCAAACTTAAGTGCAAAACAGACTGCGCTAGAGAATGTGCTGCCGGAATCATACCTACCACAAAGGAAGTTGGCTGTGGTTGTTGGAGGTCATTCACCTCAATCACATGACATCACTGCAGGAGTTCCTCAGGGCAGTGTCCTAGGCCCAACCATCTACAGCTGTTTCATCAATGACCTTCCCTCCATCATAAGGTCAGAAGTGGGGATGTTCGCTGATGATTGCACACTGTTCAGCACCATTTGAGACTCGTCAGATACTGACGCAGTCCGTGTCCATATGCAGCAAGACCTAGACAACATTCAGACTTGGGCTGACAAGTGGCAAGTAACATTTGCACCACACAAGTGCCAGGCAATGACCATCTCCAACAAGCGAGACTCTAACCATCTCCCCTTGACATTCAATGGCATTACCATCGCTGAATCCCCCACTATCAACATCCTGGGGGTTACCATTGATCAGAAACTGAACTGGACCAGCCATATAAATACTGTGGCTACAAGAGCAGGCCAGAGGCTGGGAATTCTGCAGCGAGTGTCTCACCTCCTGACTCCCCAAAGCCTTTCCACCATCTACAAGACACAAGTCAGGAGTGTGATGGAATACTCTCCACTTGCCTGGATGAGTGCAGCACCAACAACACTCAAGAAGCTCGACACCATTCAGGATAAAGCAGCCCGCTTGATTGGCACTCCATCCACCACCTTCAACATTCACTCCCTCCACCACCGGCGCACTGTGGCTGCAGTGTGTACCATCTACAAGATGCACTGCAGCAACTCGCCAAAGCTCCTTCAACAGCACCTTCCAAACTCGCGACCTCTACCACTTAGAAGGACAAGGGCAGCAGACGCATGGGAACATCACCACCTACAAGTTCCCCTCCAAGCCACACACCACCCTGACTTGGACCTGTATCGCCGTTCCTTCACTGTCGCTGGGCCAAAATCCTGGAACTCCTTTCCTAACAGCATTGTGGGTGTACCTACACCATATGGACTGCAGCGGTTCAAGAAGGCAGCTCACCACCATCTTCTCAAGGGCAATTAGGGATGGGCACTAAATGCAGGCCTAGCCAGTGACGCCCACATCCCATCAATGAATTAAAAAAAAAGAACCATGTCAGGTCCATGATAGAGGAATCTACTGCAACATAAAATGAGATTTTCCTGCTATTCTCTCCAACAATAAATTGATCTTTTGTTTCCATTTGCGTTCCAGCTATTTATATTTGTTGGCCGTCCTGTTTATAAATAGTTACCAGAGGTTCACAGATCCCAGCAAAGCTGGAGGCCAATTCATGCAACTGACCTGATAATTGGTGTCTTACAGCAGTGGTTCTCAAACTTTTTTGGTTGAAGGACCCCTTTTCAAATCGATTAGTAATCACAGACCCCCATCTAAATTATAATACTCATAATATGAAAGTGCTGCATGTAAAGAGTGTTTCCTATATTATAACAGTGACTACACTTCAAAAAGTACTTAATTGGCTGTAAAGCGCTTTGGGACGTCCTGAGGTTGTGAAAGGCGCTATATAAGTGCAAGTCTGTCTTTCTGCTTCCTTCTTTTAATAATGCTTTTAAGAAAACAGGTATTTCCTTACAGTGCTTCTCACACCAATTCTGGGTACTCTGCAGCAACAGATGGCCACTATTAGCCACTTCGTGCTGGACAATTTTTAAAGCTGTCAGCAGGCTGGCCAAGGTGAGTGAGGGCACGAGCACCCATGCACATGCTGGGATGACTCGCCGCCATACCGTCCCATTGGCATGTTCTGTAACAGCTGCACTGTGGGATTGTATGTGTTTGAGTGAACACGTTCAGGCACGTGTTTGAAGGGCCCTGCTGACACATGTTGGGAGGATGTCAGAGGATCACGGCACCAGGGAGAGGATTCGGCTGGAGTGGCAGGGAGTGCTCATTGCAAAGTAAGTGAGAGCTGTGGGCCACTGTGAGGAGGCAGGCCCAGCCGTTGAGAATAATTCACAAGAATTGAATCAGTGTCGGTTTTATAAAGCGAAGCAGGCGTGAAATTACCTGAGTCTATGATCACTGAAACTACTGAACAGCTTCACAAATCAGGCTGACTTTTGGTACCATCAACATATTGAATAAGACATACCGACCACCACCGACAGGGGTTTGCTTCTTCACCCAGCATTATTCCTGATTAAGAAGGCAGCCACGCGACCTGCTCACAAACCTTTGCCACTGGAGCTGGGCGTAACCAGATATGCAAAGTGCAGCGTAGTTCATTCACCACCTGCTGCAGCCTCCACACTCAGGAGAAAGGATCTCAGTCAAATCAAGAACTCAGCATCTGCACAAAGTACAGACCCGGACCCACAGTCCATCAAAAGGGGACCGAGTGCGCGCGAAAAATTTCGGGTCACAAACCCCAGACAAACGCACCCCTCCCCAATAATGAAGCCCAGTGACCTCCTGCCCCCCCAATAATGGAACCCCCAGCATGCGCCTCCCCTCCCCCCTCTGAAATTTCACAACTCAGCAGCCCGGCCTCAAAATGAATAAAATCAACCGGATGTTAAACGAGTCCAGGATCGCTGCTGGCAAACCTCGGAGGAAGAGGCAACCCAGCACAGTATTAGTAACCTGGGGGAACCAGTGGAACTGCACTGTAACCGGAGTAGCAGCGACTCGAACCCTGATTCCCGGGTAGAGAGAAGGGGCAGGAGAAGAGCTGGCCCCGGGGGGACCCGGCCTACTGGTCATTCAGTGACCCCCCCCCCCCACAACGGCAACTCAGCATAGCTCGGCTCAGGCTCAAGTCACTGTCCCCTGGCCCCAGCTCACAGGCCCAAGCAGTGGCCGGGGCTCCTCTTCCACAATCTGACTAACAAAAAGGTGCGCGGCGTGGGACTTACCTGGTCCCGGAGCTTGAGGAAAACCATGGCCCCGGTGGCGCGGGTTGGTACAGGGCAGGGCGGCAGAGAGAGGATAGGCCGCGGACCCCCTGGAAAGTCTCTGCGGACCCTAGTTTGAGAAACACAGTCTTAGAGCAGTGGGACAGCAGACAGGTATCTACGAATCTGTAAATAAACTAATTTATTGCTGCATGAAACTGGGTGTTAATTTAAAGAAACACACCAGCTTTTATTAATATGTGAAGCACTCATCCAAAGCGTGACTCCAGGCCGATCTCTTCTCTATTTAGAACAATGTGACATTGTATCTCAATGTCGGCCTGCTTCCCATGTGACCATGTTGTGTGTGGAATTTGAGTATGGAGATTCCACGTAAACATGGTGCACACTCCTAGTAAAAATCTATATCAGTAATTAATATTGATAATATTTCTCTGAATGTATGACTTTTATGAGCAAGATTATCTGAATGTTTTCCTTTTGTTATTTGTAAAGCATATGCAAAAGGAATTGCATAAAACTGACAGCAATTTCTGGCGTCCGCATATGCACAGTTAAACGCGGAAATCTGGATGTTACTATCAGTGAAACCCTGCTCCTCCACAGGGTGCACTGTTGCTGTCTTCGCAGATGCAATCAACACAGAATCAGTAATTTGACATGAACTTCAACTTTTTACACATTATTCTCGCTGTAAAATTCTTTGGAAAAAGTTGAGCCTTATTGAATGAGGTGTAATCTTGCACTAAGTCATAATTACTGCTGAACAACCTCTCTGGCCCTGAAAAATTAATTTTATAAGTGTGGCGTGTCATTCCCTCCATTCCATGATAAAACAATTCCATAGATTTTTAAAATAATTTTTTTAAAGTTTGTTTATGATATTTCATCTTCTACCTTAATTCCATGTGTATGCCCCAATCTTTATTTCACACTCTCTAAAATTATTAAAAAGGGAATGATAATCAGTGCTTTTTACTTCCTGGTTTGCTGTCTGTGAGAATTCTTCAGTCTGATTGGCTGCTCAGCCTGCTTGATAACTTCACTGTTCTTGGATGCCAGAGATCCCCTATAGATGATGCCAGATTGAAACTGACGTCAGAATAGGGGAAATTGACGTCACAGAGCCTGTTAAATCTTTGTGGGCAGCTTTCTTCGAGGTCTGCGGTGAGCGCTGTCCCTTTACGGCTGACTGTAAAATCTGGGCCAATGTGACATTTTGTAGTAACATTCATCATTAGAGAATGTTAGAGTGCAAGTGGCCATAATTACATGCAATGGCATTTCCTATCTTAAAATGCTCTTTGGAGTTTCACTGGCATATTCATTACAATTACAAAGAGTTTAGTAAGCATATGCAAATAATGCAGTGCTATATAATCCCGGTAGAGATGTCATCAAAGCAAATACAATGCATACTGGTAATTAAAGTCAATGTATTTATAAATTTGTTTGCAGCACTGCAGCACTGTATATAATTTTTTTGAAGTAAATTGTGTGTTTGTATGCTGTATGCTCTTTGATGCTTAACTATGGAACATTGCCATATTGTGCCTTCTCTTAATGCTCTTTAAACATTCCAAATGTTGCAGTGATCAGCTGCACTCCTAACAGTGCACTCATTGTACCAGTGCAGGGTCTTTTGTTGTCTTGCTTTTTACTTACAGTAGTTTGGATCAGTTTTCCACTTGCACCAAAAATGTCATTCCATTTCCTGACTATCTGTAGTCATAGCTGTCAACAGTTTTATGTAAATATAAGAAAAATACTTTTCTTTTCGATTTTACGAATGAGACTATTGGTGGTTTATGCATCTACTTCCACCATGTCCCCCCTTTCAGTTTTCGCTTCTCTCCTAAAGCTATTAACTCAAAATATTTGCATAGCCCCTTTAATGTTGGAAAGACAAACCAGGGTTCTTTAGAGAGGCATATGGGGGTAAAATAAAACTCATGCTGGGGTGTGGTTCCACAGCCACTCTCCAGTACCTCACACAAGTGGCCATTTTGCAGAGACACTCAGTGGCCAGACTATGAAACTGTCTCATTAATGGGAAAATCCTATTAAAATGTGAGATTGTGTCCATTAAAAAAATTAATGGCATTTTCTATTTCACAGTTTACCAGCATGCTTTCTCTAATAAATTTTGAAGAGTTTCAGGAGTGGGGGTGAAGAAGAAAATCAGCAGGTTAGAGTTGTAATATGCTCCAAGCGAAAAGTAACTTCTCGCGAAGGATTACATTTACTCATAATTTTGAAAGCATTGAATACCTGCCAAAATAGATTTGAATGGTTTTTGATGGCAAACCTGATGAAAAATGCCAGATTGGTTTTCTATTGGAATTGATTCCTTTGTGCTTAGTTTACAGTAATGGCTGGTGTTCAATCCTGCATATTAACATTTCCTACAGAGTGGTGTCCTTCTGATGTTAACATGATACTGGCAGAAGAGTTTTGGTCGAGCTGAAGTTTACAGAGGGTGGAGGCTAGCCAGAGAGCATTGGACTAATTGAGTCTGGACAAAGATATGAATGAGGATTTTCAGTGGCAGATGGACTGAGGTCAGAGCAGAGGTAGGCAGTGTTACAGAGGTGGAATGAGGCAGTCTTTGTGATGGGGAGAATATAGGGTCGGAAACTCAGCTTGAAGTCAAGTAAACCGCTGAGGCTGCAAACCATCTGTAACCAGCAACTACTACAAAACAAACTCATAAAATCAAGCAAATTAATTCTTCACATTGCTTTTGGATGCCATTTTCCTTCATCACTCAGGTTATTGTATACAGCTGAAGATAAGCACATCTAAAATGGGCAGAGTTCTAAAAAAAATACTAAACTTCCCAATAGAATTGCTCATCCAATGTCAAGTGCCGGCAAGAAGTTCCTCTTACATCTATCTGCACTATTGTTTGAGGCCAAAAGAAGTTGGAAATTTCTTTGCGTACTGGGAACAGAAACATAGAAGATAGGAGCAGGAGTAGGCCATTCGGCCCCTCGAGCCTGCTCCGCCATTCAATGAGATCATGGCTGATCATCCAAATTCAGTACCCTGTCCCTGCCTTCTCTCCATATCCCTTGATCCCTTTAGCCTTAAGAAATATATCCAACTCCTTCTTGAATATATTTAATGAATTGGCCTCTACTGCCGCCTTTGGCAGAGAATTCCACAGGTTCACCACTCTCTGGGTGAAGAAATTCCTCCTCATCTCTGTCCTAAATGGTTTACCTCTTATCCTTAGGATGCACACAATACTCAAGGTGTGGTCTCACCAAGGCCCTGTACAACTGCAGCAAGACATCCTTGTTCCTGTACTCGAACCCTCTCGCTACAAAGGCCAACATACCATTTGCCTTCTTAACTGCCTGCTGCACCTGCATGCTTACCTTCAGCGACTGGTGCACAAGGACACCCAGGTCTCATTGCACTTCCCCTTCTCCCAATCTATTGCCGTTCAGATAATAATCTGCCTTCCTGTTTTTGACACCGAAGTGGATATCCTCGCATTTATCCACATTATATTGCATCTGCCATCCTTCTGCCCAATCACCCAACCTGTCCAAATTATACTGGAGTTTCTCAGCATCCTCCTCACAGCACACACGCCTACCCAGCTTTGTGTCGTCTGCAAACTTGGAGATATTACATCTAGTTCCCTCGTCTAGATCATTAATATATATTGTGAATAGCTGGGGTCCTAGGACCGATCCCTGCGGTACCCTACTAGTCACTGCCTGCCACTCGGAAAAAGACCCGTTTATTCCAACTCTTTGCTTCCTGTCTGCCAACCAGTTCTCTGTCCAAGTCAGTACCTTGCCCCCAATCCCATGTGCCTTAACTTTACACGCTAATCTCTTATGCGGGACCTTATCGGAAGCCTTCTGAAAGTCCAAATACACCACATCCACTGGTTTTCCCTTATCTATTCTACCAGTTACATTCTCAAAAAATTCCAGTAGATTAGTCAAGCACGATTTACAAATGTGTACAAACTGTGTGTTTGAGATGAATCAATTATAAATAAAGAGTTTTTTTCCAGCATATTATGCAGTTTGAGCCATTAAATAATAAAATTGCAACCACCACCAATCAGCCAGGCACAGTATATGGCAAATAACTGCTCTTCTTTAGTTATCTGGGTGTCTGGCACATATGCAGGAAACCCATCACCATGTTCAAGAACCTTTATTTAAACTGCTGAGAAATCTACACACGCTTTAGGGTTTCTGTTTGCCTAATAACGCAGTGCACATTCTGTGGCGTCACCCCACTTAACCTGCATCCTTATGTGCAGCTTGGCAGCAAGAATTATAGGCCACCCAGAGATAATGCTGGAAATTAACCTGCTAAAGCCACACAGCTTACTAGAGCAGATCACTGGTAAGCTTCCTGTTGCCTGTCTGGATAGAACCACCCACCTATTATGTTGTTAGACCGCAGGGTTAATTAGAGTCAGGTAGAAAGAATCCCAGCCTTTGGGCCTATTCCTCCATGTTCCAGCAGTACCTTGGAGTACCGTGCCATCTTGGAACTACCTTCGCTCCAAAGAGATCCCACTTATATTTGCCTTTAAAAGTGAATAGATACTAATAGGAACATTTGATGTTTGTTTAAAAAAAATGCAACTCCTCTCACTGGAGATTCTTTAGACCTGAATTACTGTTTAATTAATTCTAGGAACATAGGAATTTCAAATATGTTTCATTATTATTTGTCACTTGTAGTCTTTCCAAATAAGCCCCTTAAATAAGGTTATATTTATGCATGTATTTACAAATCTTCTTGGCACAGGCCACGCATATCTTATTCCCAGGGTTTTGACTTTGTTTGCTGTAGTCAATTGCCATGTTATCGTGAACATCCAAGGTCAATGCATTATCAAGTGTCAGGCTGAGAAAGAGAAAATAGAGATAATATCTGACACCATTGGGAAATAGTTCTTTCTCAGTGAATGTGAGAAGAAACTTAAACAGGGAACATTGTGTATGTGAAACATCACAGCAGTGATGAAAATCAGTTGAA
Source organism: Somniosus microcephalus (assembly GCF_052327205.1). Lineage (NCBI taxonomy): Eukaryota > Metazoa > Chordata > Chondrichthyes > Squaliformes > Somniosidae > Somniosus > Somniosus microcephalus. Next base: position 56,455,842 of record NC_141003.1, read on the forward strand.
ACCACAAAGCCATCAAAAGCGCAAGTATGAAAAACATAACATTTGATTTAGCTGCAAAATATTAGTCCAACATATGCTCATCCATTCATTAAGTGAATTACTAAGCTGGACCTCTGTTCAACTTAGTTATTGCAACAGTTTCAAATAATTACTCATAAAGTAAAGAACTGACTTGAAAACCTACATCTGCAATGCAAATTAACGTTTTGATGTTTTGATGGTTTTTTGTGTTTAGTTGGTATGTTTGCCCTTGACCGTTGTTTACTTCTCAATTTTAATTATAGATGTTCTCTATTTCTAAGTGCTTCCCCTGTTGATATAGTAGCACAGATTGATGACGACATAACCAACTGGTAATCTGCAGGGGATACAGAAGGCCTTTATTTTAGACGAACACTGATGGATCTGCATTAAAGGTCTTTGTTGCTGTAATCATTGTGGGCTTAAGACTTTAGGAGATGTCACTTACTGTCACCTATGCAGGACTATTGGCACAACTGCTGTTCACTTGAGAGAGACCTTAATTCACGAAACTCTGTCTCATTTATACATATATTTGGTCTGTTTGACTGCATTAAACTGGGCTGAACTGTTAATGGGTAAACTTACAGATAAACATTGGGGAGTGTTCAAAGAAGTATTTGGTACGATATAAAGTAGTACATAGTCCCTAAAAGGCAAAGGCTCCATTTGTGTAGTTAAGCAACCATGGTCAACAAATGAGGTAAGAGACAGTATAAAGCTAAAAGAAAAGGCTTACACAAATGCAAGGATAAGTGGAAATCCAGCAGACTGTCAGAGCTATAGAAAGCAAAAAAGGGATATAAAGAAATTAATCGAAGATGCAAAAAGGGAATATGACAAAAATTATATAAAGAAAAAGAGAGTGATGAAGAGAATCAGCATGTATTTGTGAAGGGTAGATTATGTCTGACTAATTTCATTGAATTTTTGAGGAAGCCACTGGCATAGTGGATAGAGGAGTATGTATGGATGTTGCCTGTGTGGACTTTAAGAAGGCATTTGATAAGGTTCCACACAAGGAATTGTAATCAAAAATGAGGGCGCACGGAATTAGAGGTAACCTTGTGACATTGGTTGGGAGGAGGAGACAAATAGTAGGGATATAAGGAATGTTCTTGGATTGCGGAGTGTGACAAAACACACTGAATTTCTGATTGGAGGCTTCCTGCGTGCAGATGCCTCTGATCGGAAAAAATTTACGCACTTACCTGCTGGCTCTGTAGGTCCCGACATTTCCGATCCTGGGCCTCTCCACTACGAAAAGCACAGAGGCCCAGGTATCCCAGGGGCGCAGGCGTTTGCAAGCGTTCCTGGGATCACATGGGCCATGGGGAACCAATCAAAGAAGGGAATCCCCATTCACACTTTTGACAGGTCTCTATGCACTGATCTGTCAAAAGTATGAATGGGGATCACTTAAAAAACAGTTGATCATTAAATACATTTTTTAAAATTATGTATTAAAAATTAGTAAAAATTACATTATTAAATTAAATACTTTAAACAAATGTAATTTTTTGAAAAATAATTAAAGTTTTTTACGGGGCTAAAAATAAACTTACCTTTTGTCGTGAATCTTATCATGACTCATGAAGTAACACTGGGCGGCCAGCTGGTGGCGCCGTCCAAGGAGTATAAATACTCGGGCGTGGGCCCAGCTTGCTCAGGATGTTTCTGTAACCAGGAACTAGTGATGTAACTAGAAATCTCATGGTTTTGAAACAGTTGATTAAAGCCTTGTTTTATACTCAAACCAAGTGCTCAGTAGTCTTTTTACATCACCTTTTTTTAAAGTAATTTTAATTTATAAATGAAAATTTTTTATTTAAATTTTTTTTTTTTAACTCTTAATCTGGTAAAAGCGGGCCTTACGCCTGCTTTTACCAGGCGTAAGATTTTTAAGGGATTTCAGCGGGCGGAGGTTGTGCAGAAAGCGAAACTCTCTGCCCGCGGAGGCCCTTTTCCCAGGCAGGCGGATGATCTGTCAAAAGGATTCTTGACAGATCGGAAGTGCTGGGTTTTCGCGCATGTGTTTTGCATGCCTGAAACCAGCACTTGCGAGGTCCTTACAGGGCGTACGCACCCGCGGGGGTCAGAAAATCCGGCCCAAGTAGTTTTCCTCAGGGATCTGTACTGGGGCTTTAGCTTTTCACCACATTTATTAATGATTTGGACGTTTGAATAGAGAGTTGTATATTCAGGTTTGCAGATGGCATTATGTAGGAGGCATAGTAAGTTGTGTAGAATGGAGCAGAAAGTTACAAAGGGGCATTGACAGATTAAGAGAGTGGTCAAAACTATGGCAGATGGAATTCAATGTGAGAAAGATAAATCTATATATATAAAAGGATACATCTGTGTCTGTCATTCCGTCTGTCTGTCTGTCTGTATTGAATTAACTCGAAAGTTATAGAGCGTACCTACACGTGTGTTACGTCGAAAGAAAGCTGACGATTCCAGAACCGTCCTAAGTGTATTTACGTTTCGGCCAGACAAAAATTGCGCCCGCGGTATCCAAAAAACGTTCAACATTCCGCTCATTATCCGCTCATTAGCATCGAGTGACGTCGAGGTCGACCAATCGTACGGCGGGATCCTGGCGCGTGCGGGCGGGCCCTCCTACGGTCGAATGACGGGACGATTGACCAATCCTATGCTTCGGTGATCTGACGGTCCACCAATCGGTGCGTGTGTGGGCGGGCCTTATCGTTCTGAACCGAGGTGAGTCGCCGCCATCTTGATTCCAAACTTTTCCTTTCTTTTTCCCGCTTTCTGCGTGTTTATTTTCAAATCTACATTTCCAGCAAAAAAAAAGTTGCTTTTAAAAGACAAATTGTTTTTTAAAAAAGTTAATTAATTTGTAAATCTTTTGTCTAACCTCTATAATTTTCCTACCTTTCACTGTTTTTCCAGGCCTCAAAGCCTGGGCGTCTGTTGACCAGCCACGCCCGAGCTAGGCGCCTCCCGTCGCGATCGACAAAAGGCCAGCGATCGCCGCCATCTTTGTGAAGGCTGGAGGGGGCGGGCCTGAGCCGAGCGTCGCCACCGCCGCCATCTTAGTAAAGGCGGGCGGGGCGGGAGTCAGCGTCCGCGTCATCTTCTGCCCGGAGCGCGACTTGAGTCCGGCCGGGCCTCGCGCAGTAGGTTGCACGGCGGCGTCTCTCTGGTCTTGAAGCCAGCTCGGGCGGGGACATCGGGAGATCGCGGGGGCGGGACATCGGGGGGCGGGACATCGGGGGAGGGGAGATCGGGGGGCGGGAGATCGGGGGACGGGAGATCGGGGGGCGGGGGATCGGGGGGTGGCACATCGGGAGATCGCGGGGCGGGAGATCGGGGGGTAGGGACATCGGGAGGGCGGGACATCGGGAGATCGGGGTGGGGGGACATCGGGGGGCGGGACATCGGGGGGCGGGGCTCGGGGACTCCCCCTCTCCCCCTCCTCTCCTCCCCCTCCTCCCACCCTCCCCCTCCCCTTCCTCCCCCCATCCCCTCCCCTTCCTCCCCCTCCCCTTCCTCCCCCATCCCCTCCCCTTCCTCCCCCATCCCCTCCCCTTCCTCCCCCCCTCCCCTTCCCCCTCCCCCTTCCCTTCCTCCCCCCTCCCCCTCCCCCTCCCTCCCCTCCCTTCCCCCCAGTCGCTCTCTCTCTTCCCCCCAGTCGCTCTCTCTCTTCCCCCCAGTCGCTCTCTCTCTTCCCCCCAGTCGCTCTCTCTCTTCCCCCCCAGTCGCTCTCTCTCTTCCCCCCAGTCGCGCTCTCTCTTCCCCCCAGTCGCGCTCTCTCTCTCTTCCCCCCAGTCGCGCTCTCTCTCTCTTCCCCCCAGTCGCGCTCTCTCTCTTCCCCCCCAGTCGCGCTCTCTCTCTTCCCCCCAGTCGCGCTCTCTCTCTTCCCCCAGTCACGCTCTCTCTCTTCCCCCCAGTCGCGCTCTCTCTCTTCCCCCCAGTCGCGCTCTCTCTCTTCCCCCCAGTCGCGCTCTCTCTCTTCCCCCCAGTCACGCGCGCTCTCTTCCCCCCCAGTCGCGCGCTCTCTTCCCCCCCAGTCGTGCGCTCTCTCTTCCCCCTCAGTCGCGTGCTCTCTCTCTCTCTCTTCCAACAACAACATGCCCTCGAAAAAGCCTCAGCACCGCCGGGCACTCCAGCTAGTAGGAATATATTCTTAGTGGTGAGAGATGAGGAGCTGTGTCGGAGAAAGGGATTTAAGTGCCCAAGTACACAAATCACTAAAAGCTAGTGCTCACTACAAAAAACAATCAAAAAGGCTAATGGAATGTTGGCCTTTATCTCAAGAAGGTTGAAATATAAAAGCGAGGAACTAATGCTTCAGTTGTACAGAGCCTTGGTCAGACCCCATCTGGAGTATTGCGTTCAGTTTTAGGTACTGCACCTCAGGGAAGATATATTGGTCTTGAATCACCAGAATAATACTGGGGCTTAAAAGGTTAAGTTATAAGGTCAGGTTGCATAAATTTGTATTCCCTTGAGTTTAGAAGGTTGTGGGACGATCTAAGTGAGATGGTTAAAATGATAAAGGGAGTTGATACAGGGAAACTATTTCCTCTGGTGGGGAATCCAAAACAAGGAAGCATAATCTTAAAATTAGAGCTTGACCAGTTACAAGTGAAATCAGGAAGCAATTTTGCACACACAGCAAAATATAGAATTTTTCCCTCCAAACTTTTTGTGGTTGCTAAGTCAATTGGAATTTTCAAGACTGTAATTGTTAGACTTTTGTTAGGTAAGGGTATCAAGGGATATGCAGAAGAGACCGGTAGTTGGAGTTGAGGTACATATCAGCCATGATCTAGTAGAATGGCGGAACAACCTCGAGGGGCTGAATGGCCTACTCCTCCCAGCCGCTCCCAGCCCGCCTCCGTACCATCTTCCCGGGAGGCGGGAAGGGGATTGCAGCCAATTAACTGCCTGTTAACAGGCAGTTTTGAAGCTTATCCCCATTTTACCTCTTCAAGTGCGGGCTTCCCGACATCAGGAAACCCCGCCAGGGTCAGCGAGGTGAGCAGCGGGGGTGAGAGGGATCGAAAAGTCCGCTGTGGAGGTGAGTGATGGGTGCAAGTGTGGAGAGGTAAGTATGAGAGGTGAGTGTAAAGTGTTAGAAAATGTTTACTTACCTTTGTTTCTTTCTGCAGGCTTCAACCCTTGGGGATCCGGAGGTGCCTCATCTCAACGGCAGAGATGTCAGAATGGCTGCTGCTTTCTCAGATGCAGCAGCCATCTGATTTCTGCGGAGGAAATAGGTTTTGGTGAGCCTTCAATAAGGGCTCACCATAAAACAGAGATTGTCTCTAAGCTGTCAAACGCTGACAATTCATCTGTCAAAAATTTGAAACGTCATACGCTGATGTCCTCTGTCACCGGCTTTCCCTTAATTGGCCGGCTAAGCCCGCAGGTCAATCAAGGGAAAATAGCGTGGGTTGGCTGGATGTTGTTGGGGGCGGGACTGAAACCCGACAGCCAGCAGTCCCGCCCCCAATGCGCCCCCATTGACAAAATTCAGCCCGTATATTCTCTCCCCATCATGTTATGAATGCTAACCGGCTACTCCATACTTCCCACTATTGGAGGGCATCTCATGATGCTCACTCCACTCATCTGTACATGCATTAAACTTTGGGGGAGATCTGAGATTTCAGAATCCCTCAGTCATGGTATGATACAAAAATAATGGTTTTCTTAACCTTAAAAGGATTTTATCAATCTTCATTTTTTTTTGTTTTACATACTATAATATTGCAAGTGATCATGGCTCATAAACCTAATCAATAAACATATGTCATCATGAATTACTCATAATAAAAAATGAATTCAATTAATTTGCTTAAGAATAATAATAAATAGAGAATCTGTTTCGCCTGCAAAAAGATGAGAAAACACTTGTATTGGATCAGTAAAATGAATGGGTCTTACACTTTGTTTATTGAATTGCAGAATAAAGTAACCAAACATTAATGACTAATTCAAAACTTTGAGAGTAGCTATTACGTCATTTTACTCAAATGTCTGCTTTAGTCACTAATGTAAGAACAATTCAGTATTGGAGACTTTTGCTTAGAGCAGTAATAATCTTTAATACAGTTAATAAAGAATATTTACACCTTTAGGGAAATATATACTCTTGAGATATGCTGCTTAACTATTCACAACCTTCACTTCATTGCTTTACATTGAGCTTAGTGTGAAGCTTCTTGATTGGACAGATAAGTTTATCACCCTAAATGGACAATGTCTTATACTTGAATAACATTTACAACTGTCACTCCTTGTTCTGCTCTGATTTTGCTTTCGGCTAGTTGAACTTTTGCATCAACAATTATATGAATCGAAAATGACAGGATTAGTTTGCTCATGCATAAGTGACCTCAGGGTTAATGACTGTTTTACAATTTTACAGAAATACACATACGATAGCAACACCACAAAACTGTAGGCAGGAAAACATTTAATTTTAATAATTCAAGCACTGTATTACTGAAGGAATGCAGACATGGTTGTTAAATGCTGCAAAATGGTTATTTTTTAACCAATAATTACAATAATGGATAATTCTAACCAATTACTGAATATTATAAATACTGATAGATATCATGGCTTTGCTTCCACATTAAAATTAAAAGTAAACAAATAGTGTGCTGAGATGAGAAATGAGCTGAACTCTTAATGGGTGAACCTGCAGAGAAACAGTGGGAAGTATTCAGAGGTTTTTGGTACAATGCAAAAGCAGTACATACCCCTAAAAGACAAGGGCTCCATTTGTGTAGTTAAGCAACCGTGGTCAACAAATGAGGTAAGAGACAGTATAAAGCTAATAGAAAAGGCTTACACAAATACAAGGAAAAGTGGGAATCCAGTGGAGTGGGAGAGCTACAGAAAGCAACAAAGGGATACAAAGAAAGTAATGAGGTACAAAAAGGGAATATGAAAAGAACTTGCAAAGGATATGAAAACTAACAGCCAAAGTTTTTTTTATAAATATATTAAGAGAAGGAGTGGCAAAGGGGAATGGGGACCCATTAAACGCAGCTGCAAGCAAGACTATAATGGGCAATGAGGAAATGCCAGACTTGTTAAATGAGTACTTTGTATCTATTTTCACAGTGGAGAAAGAGGACAAAAAAGGAGTAGTACAAAAGAACTTTAAAAAAAAGTCAGGGGAGGAAGTTAGATTGGAAAATTGAAAATGTAACTATTATTTAAGCATGGAGGGAGGGAGAAACAAGGTAACTACAGACATTTCAGCTTAACATCAGTTGTGGGGAAGTTACTAGAATCTATCATCAGGGACAGAGTGATTGCACTTGGACAAGTATGAACTGATCAAAGATCACTTCATATATCACTTCATATCCTTTGCAAGTTCTTTACATATTCCCTTTTTGCACCTCGTATTACTTTCTTTGTATCCATTTGTTGCTTTCTAAGCTCTCTCAGTCCACTGGATTTCCACTTTTCCTTGTATTTGTGTAAGCCTTTTCTTTTAGCTTGATACTGTCTCTTACTTCATTTGTTGACCATGGTTGCTTAAGTATGAACTGAGCAAAGAGAGCCAGCATGGATTTGTGAAGGGTAGGTCATATCTGATTAATTGAATTATTTGAGGTCACTGGCATGGTTGCTAGGGGAGAGTTTATAAGTGTTGTCTGTATGGTCTTTCAGAAGGCATTTGATTTGGTTCCGTTCAAGAGATTATCAAAAATGGTAGTGTATGGAATTGGCGGTAACCTTGTGACATGGGTTGCTATGTGGTTGGGAGGTAGGAGACAGAGTAGGAATGAAAGGAACTTCTCCGATTGGCGGGATGTGACACGTGGTTTTCCTAGGGGATCTGTACTGGCACCTCAGCTTTTCACCAAATATATCAATGACTTGTCAATACAAAATTGGCTAAGGACTGAAAGCAGAGAGTAGTGGCGATTGGTTGTTTTTCACACTGGAGGGAAGTATACAGTAGTGTTCCCCAGTGGTCGGTATTAGGACCATTGCTCTTTTTGATATATATTAATGACCTGGACTTGGATATACAGGGCATAATTTCAAAGTTTGTAGATAATAAGAAACTTGGAAATGTAGTAAACAATGAGGCAGAGAGCAGACACATGGCAGGTGAAATTTAACGCAGAGAAGCGTGAAGTAATACATTTTGGTAGGAAGAATGAGGAGAGGCAATAGGGATTAAATGGTACAATTATAAAGGGGTGCAGGAGCAGAGAGACCTGGGGGTGTATGTACACAAATCTGTGAAGGTGGCAGGACAAGTTGAGAAGGCTGTTAATAAAGCCAAGGATCCCATATTTTTTTTTAATAGAGGAATAGAGTACAAAAACAAGGAAGTTATACTAAACCTTTATAAAATACTGGTTAGGCTTTAGCTGGAGTATTGTGTCCTATTCTGGGCACCACACTTTAGGAAGGATATCAAGACCTTGGAGAGGGAGCAGAAGAGATTTAATAGAATGGTACCAGGAATGAGGAATTTCAGTTATGTGGAGACACTTGAGAAGCTGAGATTGTTCTCCTTAGAGCAGAGAAGGAGATTTGATAGAGGTGTTCAAAATCATGAACAGTTTTGATAGAGTAAATAACTTTTGCCAGTGGCAGAAGGATCGCTAACCAGAGGTCACAGATTTAAGGTGATTGGCAAAAGAACCAGAGGCGACATGAGGAAAAATATTTTGACACAGCAAGTTGTTGTGATCTTGAATGCACTGCCTGAAAAGGTGGTGGAAGCATATTCAATAGTAACATTCAAAAGAGAATTGGATAAATACATGAAGGGTAAAAATTTACAGGGGTTTGGGGAAAGAGCAGGGTAGTGGGATTAAATGGATAGCTCTACCAAAGTCCCGGCGCAGACACGATGGGCTGAATGGTCTCCTTTTGTGCTGTATGATTCTATGACTTGGATGAAGGAATAGAGAGTTGTATATCTAAGTTTTCAGATGACACCAAGGTAAGAGGCACAGTATATTGAAAGAGAGTGTGGCTCATTAAGATTAGATCTCATTAGTGGCAGTGACACACACCTCAGATAAATGTCTTCCTGCTGATGGGGTGACATGCAGATTGGTTCATTGCGCTTCCCTTACATATTAATTTAGTACAAGAGCCAAATGCTGGCCAAGGAAACTAATCTAATCGCCCAAAAATAATCCGAGTCCATTTTTTTCTCGAACTGAAACTTATAATGAGTACAATAAGAGTTTTAAACCAAAGAGATAAAAATTAATTTAAAAAATACATATTTCACAATACAATTAAACGGATTCATAACTGCCTTTTGTGTCTTTGATTACCTTCACTAATGTTTTTTATTTTAGATGAATGACTCAGTCTACTTAAAAAAAAAAAAAAAAGATTTTAGTTGGTATTTTAGCTAATAACTATCATGCTGTTAACTTCAAGGAGATGACTCAGTCTAAGCGTGTGCAGATTTGGCCAACATGCCTCAATAGGGTTTTGCCAGGACATATGCAAATTGGTCACAGCTATAAGGGTATAACTCGTATCATGTAAAATTATTTTTGAGTTCCTTTTTTGAGACTTTCCAAATTATTTGAAACAAGCTGCAAAATTATTTTCCAGGTAAAGTTTCATACTTTAGCAACTATTCATTTATTTTTAATCTCAAGGAGACGGCATAAGTTCAAACCAGACAGCTCAAGAAAAAGTGTGTGTGAATAAGTTAGCTTAATGGGGTCATCTGTTACGGTTGTACTGGTGCAGCATGGTTGCAGGGAGAGCAGGCCCGGGACATGTTTTGCATAATGTTCTTTCTGCCCAAGATTTTCCATCTGGCTGCATTTTGTATGCCAGAATGGTTGCATACATTTCATGTCATAGCCTTATTAGCACCTGAGAATTCTTGCAAAAGTATTTAAATGAACACTTCCTGCAATTTTCAGGCTTTTGCTCCAGGATTGCACTTTTTTGCCCAACAAAACCTGGTTTGATTGGCTGCAAGGAAAGCTTCAGATACAGCGGAGCTCTTAAAGGGAAGCTGGCACTGAATATGTTTTGAATGTGCTACTATGAATGAGGCTGACCCCAGAGTACTGGCCAAGCCAACTTTCAACCGCTTGGACAGGCACCATTCTCGCTGTGCCTACTTCCTAATGGTCCATGCACAAACCTGGAAATTCATGCCAGTATTAGCGTACACGTTCTAATTTGAGTCCTTTTAATTTTTCCAAATAATTGGATTAAATTTTGAAATCTTCCCAAGCAAACACAAAGATTTTGATTATATCAGCTGTGGTTTGTTGGTTTGAAAACGTAAACATTCAAATTAGTGACAGCTGTGCTAGACAGAGATAGTCAGAGAGGGATTTTTAGCACTATTCACATTTTAATACTGTACTTGCCGACTCTGAGTGCATACTGTAAAGAAATGTTGTTTTTGCGTGAAGTGCATTGTATTATGTTACGATCTGGCAGCACTGGGAAGAGGGTCTAGGAGCACTAAAATGGGTTCCAGGGACCTGGAAGCACTAGGAGGGCATCCTGATCAGGAGTGGGAGCACAGGGAGAGGGAAACTCCAGTCCCGATTTTAATTGGGCAGAAGGGGGTTAGGCAAGCACAAAAGAACGCTGCTCTCAGCAGCATGAGACATGGGAGAGTTGAACTCCCAGGCCTCATCTGTGTGCCACCGCTCGGCTGCCTGCGTAAAATGGAGGGGGTGGGGGGGGGGAAGCTGCAGCTGGCCGGCGAGTGGAAGCGGAAGGAATTCTGGGCGACAGCAGGTTCCCAACAGGTGCCAACAAAACAAATTTGTTATGCTGATGAGACATTTTGTGGAGCAATTCCTGCTGAATTGCAGGTAGCAATGTGGTGGTTCCTTTCAGCTACCTCTGATTGTGCCATTGCACATTTCTTTGGTGTTGTAACATCCGCCGATTGTATTGTTATTTGTGGCCTGTGTTCACAGATTTGTTGACTTGCTGCAATCTTAGTTTATCGAAATGCATGTCAGAGAAACTTATACGGTTGTAGGTAGTTTTTACACAAAACCTAGGTTTCCTCAAAATGTGACCACAATCAATAGCGGCAATATACCAACTCTCATGCTGTTCATCAACGCCAGAATTTACTGCAATCGGGGCTGGGGGGGGGGGGGGGGGGGGATTTGCATGATTGTGCGGGTGTTTATTGACTAGAAATGCGGTTCTTCATTTCAACAACGTATAATGTTATCTGAGGAGTAATATGAATGCATTACAGTACCACTTCATCTGTTCCATCGCCCCTGTGCTCACTGACCTACATTGACTCTCGGTCTCCCAAAGCCTCAGTTTAAAATTCTTATCCTTGTGTTCGGATCCCTTCATGGCCTCACCCCTCCCTAGCTCTGTACCCTCCTCTAGCCATATAACTGTCTAAGAACTCTGCATTCCTCCAACTCTGGCTGCATCGGGCTGTCCCCACCCCCTTCATCCCACCATTGCCGCCTGTGCCTTCAGCCGTCTATGAATTCCCTCCCTCAACCGCTCCATCTTTAAGATAATTTCTTCTCCTTTAAGATCCTCCTTAAAACCTACATCTATCACAAAGCTTTTTTAGTCACTCTTCCTAGTATCTCCCTCTTTGGCTTGGTGTCCATTTTTGTCTGATTACAGCTCTGTGAAACGCCATGGGACGTTTTCCTATGTGAAAGACACTCTATAAATTCTGCTTTTGACTTCTGAAACTGTTCTATCATAGTATATGAATCCAAAGCAATATTATTATAACTTACAATTGTCCACACATGGTTATTGAAAATCCATCTGATAGGCTGAAAGAGTGGCGGTGATATCTGGTGAGATAGAATGACGCTGCACTTACACATTGATTGTGGTGTGCTGTAGGGAGCACTGCATATGGGGGCAGTGCATAAGAAATGCACAATGCTGTGCTAATCTAAATAACAAACACATTGATATGTGATTATGCAGCAAAATATTGTTTTCTTATTTAGTTGTGTTGAATTGTGTTCATATCTTTTGCTTCCCTCTTTTTTTCTGTATATGAATATGTTGCTCAAAATTGTAATCATGTTTCCAAATTCAGTTTTTTTAATATAAAGGGAGAGTAAAGGAATTTTCAATTTTGTGGTTTGCTACATGCGTGTAACTATTTGAATCTTTTTAAAAATTCATTTATGGGATGTGGGTGTCACTGGCAAGGCCAGCATTTATTGCCCATCTCTAATTGCCCTTGAGAAGGTGGTGATGAGCTGCCTTCTTGAACCACTGCAGTCCGTGTGGTGAAGGTACTCCCACAGTGCTGTTAGGTAGGGAGTTCCAGGATTTTGACCCAGCGATGATGAAGGATCAGCAATATACTTGTAAGTCAGGATAGTGTGTGATTTGGAGGGTAACTTGGAGGCGGTGGTGTTCCCATGCGTCTGCTGCCCTTGTCCTTCTAGGTGGAAGAGGTTGCAGGTTTGGGAGGTGTTGCCGAAGAAGCCTTGGTGAGTTGCTGTAGTGCATCTTGTAGATGGTACACACTGCAGCCACGGTACGCCGGTGGTGGAGGGAGTGAATGTTTAAGGTGGTAGATGGGGTGCCAGTCAAGCGGGCTGCTTTGTCCTGTATGGTGTCGAGCTTCTTGAGTGTTGTTGGAGCTGCACTCATCCAGGCAAGTGGAGAGTATTCCATCACACTCCTTACTTGTGCCTTGTAGATGGTGGAAAGGCCTTGGGGAGTCAGGAGGTGAGACACTCGCCGCAGAATACCTGGCCTCTGACCTGCTCTTGTTGCCACAGTATTTATGTGGCTGGTCCAGTTAAGTTTCTGGTCAATGGTGACCCCCGAGGATGTTGATGGTGGGGGATTTGGCGATGGTAATGCCATTGAATGTCAAGGGGCGGTGATTAGACTCTCGCTTGTTGGAGATAGTCATTGCCTGGCACTTCTGTGGCGTGAATGTTACCTGCCACTTATTTATGTGATATGTTTTCCACTGGGCCCTACAACTACTTCCCACCAAAAATGTTTGTTTATGCATCAGCCTTTCAGTGGAGTCTGCAACTATTCCCACTGGGGACTTGTTTAAGAAATCTACTTAGTGCGCCCATGACGTGAGAGTTTTATTAACTATCATCATGAAATGGGAAGTGTTTATGCACAGCAGATTTTATGTAATTTTAAGCTGAAAAAAGAATAAACCTAGTTTTATGATGTACAGTTATACTGCGGTTTTGCTATATCAACAGTCATGATTGAATTTGGTTACCTTGAGTAGGGAATTGAATGGGAATATCTAGGAATACTGTCTTTCAATAAACAATTAAATCATTACTTGTAGGAAACCACAGCGCTGTGAGATTGTGGGTAATATATTAAACAGGCACATCTTTGTAAAACAAACAACTGAGGGGAAACAACTACAATTCCCTTTTTCCTAAAGCCTGATTGCAGTTATCTTTGGCTATGTGGAAGGAAACTCATCTGACACGGAATAAGCATACCCAGTAAAGGTTGCACTTGCTATTGTGTACACAGTCCTACCACTGCAGACAATGCAGTGTTTAGGGAACACAAACATACAGAAGTTTGGTCCAGGTAATCAGGTTATTGGACAGGTTGGTATCACTGAAGCATATCCCTGACCATTGGTTTGCACAGTAGTCTATGATCATTGAAAACTTTGCTCTATGCAGGAAATGTGCTGCTACATTATCTCCAGTGTGCCACTTTGTATTCCATGTGTCATTGCTCACCATCATCAAATCATATGAAAGGGCATTACATTTCTTGCATTAATGCTGTCAAACACTCTGCTGCATCATTTATTTTACTTTGCTTCACTGAGAGGAGTCCTGGTTGCTTTGTTTTAGTTGGTGCTGAATTGCAGATAGAAAAAATGGGAATCATTAAAATTTAAATGGAAACAATGACTCATACAGTTAAAATCAGCGCAAAAACTGAAGTTCTGGGAACCCAAAACCGTACTTACAACTTTGGCTTGACAATAGTTATCTCAGTAGAAGGTGATTCAAGGGATGTTCTGGTGGCACAGCTGGTGGTGGGGAGAATTTGGTCGTTAGATGACAAGTGAAGAGCTGGGGTCTGATGTTACTGCTGCACAGTATTGTGGCTCTTTCACATCTTCAACATCTTTAGACTCTGAGAGCTCAGATTCTGTAACAACACTTAGCCCCGATTTAAACTCGGAGCATCAGTGTGGTGTTCAGGGGCTGGAGCGAGCGACAATCTTGGATCGTGACACCACGTGAGGCCTGGAGGGATTTTAATTCCCGGGCCTCATTTCCACATTCCCAAATCTGGTAGAAATCATTTGGCGGCTGCTGCTGGGGACCCGAGGGAATGGTCCCCAGTACTAAGATAAATGGTTAAAGGGAGGTTGGGAGGAGATCGCAGTCAGGGGAGAGGCCCAAGGTTTCCTTGTGGGGCTCAGATCACTCTTAAAAACATCGGAATAGGAGTGGACCATTTAGCCCCTCAAGCCTGATCCGCCATTCAGTGAGATCATGGCTGATCTGTGACCTAACTCCATATACCTACCTTTGCCCCGTATCCCTTAAAACCTTTGGTTAACAAAAATCCATCAATCTCAGATTTAAAATTAACAATTCACCCTGCATCAGTTGCCATTTGCAGGAGAGAGTTCCAAACTTCTACCACCCTCTGCGTGTAGAAGTGTTGCTAACTTCACTCTTGAACAGCCTGGTTCTAACTTTTAGGCTATGTCCCCTAGTCCTAGACTCCCTAACCAGCAGAAATGGTTTCTTTCTATCTACCCCATCAGTTCCCCTTAATATCTTGAAAATTTCGATCAAATCACCCCTTAACCTTCTAAATTCCAGGGAATATAACCCAAGTTTGTGTAATCTCTTCTCATAATTTAAACTGTGGAGTCCAGGTATCATTCTGGTAAATTTACATTGCACTCCCTCTAAGACCAATATATTCTTTCTAAGGTGTGGTGCCCAGAACTGCTCACAGTACTCCAGATGTGGCCTAACCAGGACTTTGTATAGCTGTAGCATAACTTCTACTCCTTATATTCTAATCCTCTAGATATAAAAGCCAACAATCCATTAGCCCTTTTGATTATTTTCTGTATCTAGCCATGATATTTTAATGATCTATTTACATGGACCCCCAAGTCTCTTTGGACCTCCATTGTTTCTAGCTTTTCACCATTTAGAAAGTACTCTGATCTATCCTTTTTAGGTCCAAAATGGATGACTTCACATTTGCCTACATTGAAATCCATTTGCCACAGTTTTGTCCATTCGCTTAATCTTTTAATATCTCTTTGTAATTTTATGCTTTCATCTACATTGCCTACAATGCCACCTATCTTTGTGGGTATATGGCTTTCTATCACATCATCTAAGTCGTTAATAAATACGGTGAATAGTTGAAGGCCCAACACAGATCCTTGCGGGACACCACTAGTTACAGCCTGCCAATTAGAGCACCTGCTCATTTATCCCTACTCTGTCTCCTGCCACTCAGCCAATTTCCTAACCAGGTCAGTAATTTGCCTTCAATTCCATGAGCTTCAACTTTAGCTAACAGTCTCTTATGAGGGACTTCATCAAATGCCCTCTGGAATTCCATATAAATAACATCCATTGACATTCCCCTATCCACCACTTTAGTCACCTCTTCTAAAAATTAAATCGGGTTCGTCAGGCATGACCTACCCTTTACAAATCCATGCAGGCTGTCTCTGACCAGCTGAAATCTTTCAAGATGTTCATTCACTTTATCCTTAATATAAACTCAAGTAATTTCCCGACAACAAATGTTAGGCTATATGGTCTATAATTCCCTGGTTTCCCTCTCTCACCTTTCTTAAATAGCCGAGTGACATGCGCAATTGTCCAATCTAAAGGAATGATTCCCAAATCGAGATAACTTTGGAAAATTATAGTTAGGACCTCTGCAATGTTCTCACCTGCTTCCTTTAAAACCCTGGGATGGAAACCATCTGGTTCTGGGGATTTGTCACTCTTTAGTGCCATTATTTTCTTCATTACTGTTATTTTGCTTACGTTAATTTTGGTGATTCCCCTTCCTGATTCAATATTAGTTTCCTTGGGATGTCTGTATTGCTATCCTCTTCCTCTACTGTAAACACTGACACACAGGAATTTCTTTATTCGTTCATGGGATGTGGGCGTTGCTGGCAAGGCTAGCATTTATTGTCCATTTCTAATTGCCCTTAAGAAGGTGGTGATGAGCCGCCTTCTTGAACCATTACATTCCGTGAGGTGAAGGTACTCCCACAGTGCTGTTATGGAGGGAGTTCCAGGACTTTGAACTAGCAATGCTGAAGAAACAGCGATATATTTCCAAGTCAGGATGGTGTGTGACTTGGAGGGAAACTTGGAGGTGATGGTATTTCATCATTTTAATTATTTAACATGTCTGGCATTTCCCTATTTTCATTTATAATCTCACCGTTATTAGTTTTCAAGTGGCCCACATTGTTCTTGACCACCCTCTTTTTTCCTAATGTAATTGTAAAAAAAAATGTTGTCCTCCTGCCACACTAGGAAACTATAATAAAACATACCTTCCTTGGCTTCTTCTGGCCCCTCTCCTGCTTGTTGCCAGATTTCTCTTGCAGGTCCGTCACTCAGCGTGATACGTGCAACAACCCAGGTTAAAATTGCATTGGGGTCTTAATTGTGTCATAGGACCCCAACTTTTGCATATTTATGTAGTCCTTGCCTCCCTGCGGTGAGTACCTCCGATACGGTAGGCAGGAAGGCAGCGCAAATGGGGAGGTAAGTACTATTCCCCTGTTTTAGCTCCCCGTCCACCCTGTTTTTGTCGGGTGTGGGGGTTAAAATTGTGGATTTTATGTTGAATGTTGCTTCAAGATTAACTCTGTAATGATACTGCCAGTCGTTGTATGCCAGCACACAAACCAAGAATCTAATTTCATGTAACATTTGCACTATTTATGTTGTTGCAATGATAACTGTCTCTGCATTGCATGTACATTTTCCAGAATACTTTCTTTTGGACAGAATCCTGCAGGCATTTCACAGTAATATTTTAGGCAGGAGAAGACCATTTTTCCACCTAGACTACTTGTGATTGAAGAACCAGTAGCTCTATACTTCCTTGTAGAGAAGTGTGTGTCTTTGTGCAGCACTCCCCTATGACATCCTGACTCAGATTGGGTTCTCACTGTTATGGAAACAGAGTGCAGTCATCTTCCACTACTTGTATTTGACAGTGCATTCTTGATGCACTTGGGGGACATGTGCCTGCCCCTTTCCCATATTCCTTTATCCAACCTGTTCTTAATTGTCGACATGGTCCCTTCAATCACTCCAGCAATGCACTCCACAGTCTCACAACCCTCTATATAAAATGTTTCTCCTGCTCTCTGTCCTAAATCTCTTACATTAAATCTGACATCTATATCCTCTTGATCTCGACCCCTCAATCACTGGAAACGATCTGTTTTTATTTACTTTGTTCCATCCTTTTGTAATTTTAAACACCTCTATCAAGTCACCCTGTTACCTCCTGTTCTAATAAAAACATCCACAATTTGTCAAGTCTTTCTTGGTATTTGTATTTCCTAATACCACAGCATCCTAGTGAATCAGCGCTGTACCCTCTGTATTGTCTCAACATCCTTTCTATAGTTTAGAGCCCAGAACCGCACACAGTACTCTGGTTATTTTAAAGGTTTTATATAGATTTTCCATTACTTCTCGACTTTTATATTCTATACCTCTTGCCATAAAACCCAGAATTCCATTAGCTTTTTTATTGGCTTATCCATTTGAAATGTTGCTTTTAATGTCTTGTGAACTTGAACCCCACATCCCTTTACTCTTTCACATCACCCAGTTTTCTCCTGTTCAAAGTATAATTACTACTTATTTAACTAAAATGTATCATCTCAAGTTTATTGTCATTGAATTCCATCTGCCACTGCCACTTTTTTTTCTCCCATTCCACCATCTTATCAATATCGTCTTGCAGCTTTCTTTGGTCCTCAGAATTATTTACTGTGCCTTCCATTTTAGTATTGTCTGCACATTTGGACGCCATTTCTTCTAGCTGTGTGTTGAAATCATTGATGTATACAATGGACAGAAGCAGTACCATGAACAGAATCTTATGCACTGCCATCCACCCTGACAAACTGCCCTTAACTCCTCCTTTCTGTTTCTTCCCTTCTAACAAATTTTTAATCCAGTTTGCTGCCTTCCGTCTAATTCCATACTCTTTAATCTTCTCCAATAGTCTCCTGTGTGGTACCTTGTCAAAGGCTTACTTAAAGTCTATGTACACCATTTTCACTGCATTTCCCCCATCCATCATATCTGTCACCTTCTCAAATAACTCTATCAGGCTTATCAAGCACTATCTTCCTTTCTGAAATCTGTATTCCCTGCTTCTAATTATTTTCTCTCCATCTAGATATTTAGTAATTTCATCTTTAATTAAAGACGGGTACTATATTGGACATTTGATACACATCCCCTCTCAATAGAGCCTCGAAATAGAATTTCTACAGCCTGCACTGTTTCTTCTTGGATGTATCCTGTCAGACCTCAGCACTTTGGTACTTAAGCTAAAGGAGGACAATTTCCACTTATCCATAACTATCTTCTTCTTTCGTGTGGGGGGGCGGGGGTCTCACCTCACATTGAGTCAGAAGGTTACGGTTGCAAGTCTCACTCCAGAGACTTGAGCACAGATTCTAGGCTGACACCTCAGTGCAGTACTGAGGGAGTGCAGCACTGTTGGAAGTGCTGTTTTTCAGATGAGACGTTAAATCAAGGTTCTGTCTGTTCTCTCAGGTGGATGTAAATGATCCCACGGCACTATTCAAATTTGACATCCTGGCTAATATCCCTCAACCAACATCACTAAAAGCAGATTATTTGGTCGTTATCTCATTGCTGTTTGTGGGAGCTTGCTGTGCGCAAATTGACTGCCACGTTTCCTACATTACAACAGTGACTACACTTCAAAAGTACTTCATTGGCTGTAAAGCGCAATATAAATGCAAGCCTTTTTTAGTGCCAAAATACAAAAAGTAATAATGTATGATTGTCAAAAGCAGTTCTTTAATCATATGTTCTTTCAACTTAATACATGGTAGTTTTGTAGTATTTGAGAAATCAACCATTTTCTGAAGCAAGAGGAACATAGCTGTTATGGTACATGTGTTGGTAATAAATATCTCGGGTGTGTGACCCTACGGTACTCTTGTGACAGAATGGTCACACATAAAAGATCAATACAAGTCTCTTACAAGTACATTCTTTTTCTGCAGTGTTATGTAATGAAGGACTCACTGTAGGCATTTTCTTGAGTAAATTGGAACACTTCTTTAACTTTAAGGGTGCATTTATACTGCACTAAGCAAACTCCTAGCAAATCACTCGCGGACTTGCCTGGGGTTGGAGACCCAGTTTACACTGGCTCTTCCAATATCTGATTTTTGACTTGCAGTTTCAAAATGGCTTGAAACCTCTAGACGTTGAGGTCAGAGTACTTGAGCTCAGAAAGAGAAAATCTATAGTTTAAAACTTTGCTGTCAGTCATATAAGGAAGACTTGTATGCTGCTAGGTCCAATGGATGAAGAACTATCCGAGCTGATGGGAATCTACAGAGATCTGAACGACAAAGCAGCTTCCAGCATTCGGTGGAGGAACTCGTATAGATGATGTCATTATGCTATCACATTCCCTTCTCTCAACTGCGCAATCTGGAACCTGAACTACAGAAATCTGCTTTTATACTGCAGTCTGGAATCTGTCATTTGGCTGTAAAACCACCACCAATCTGTTCTCAGTACCATCAGTCTTTGTTTACACATCAGCTTTAGTGTCACAGCAAAGCATTTTCCACTTTGCTGCAACGCCAAAGCTGGTGTATAATTTCACCCTAAGTGTGCCATGATATACATGCCCACAGCACACTGTGAAAATACTTTTGCAATCAATTACAGAAAAGCAACACTTGAATAGTTTACATCTGACTAACACAATATTAACTCAATTACAAAAGCAAAATACTGCGGATACTGGAAATCTGAAATAAAAACCAAAAATGCTGGAAATACTCAGCAGGTCAGGCAGCATCTGTGGGGAGATAAACAGAGTTAACGTTTCAGGTCGATTTAACTCAAAC
Organism: Somniosus microcephalus; assembly: GCF_052327205.1. Lineage (NCBI taxonomy): Eukaryota > Metazoa > Chordata > Chondrichthyes > Squaliformes > Somniosidae > Somniosus > Somniosus microcephalus. The sequence goes on from NC_141003.1 coordinate 56,476,000, forward strand.
AGAATTTTGAAATTGCTGTATATTAGTAAGTACAAAATCGAACATCTTAGTAAAGATAACCTCACAGAGTGTGCCTTTCAGAACATTGTTCTTGTAATCACTTAGAACACTGTTTTGCTCAGTCAATTAATAAACTATTATTTTATCATATTATTAAAACATTCTATTTTAAGAAAAGTAAATTTGCCCTGTTAGAGAATGCTATGACTTACTGAAATCTCTTAGTTCGGTTAAATGGATCTCTTCAAGGTCATAGCAAATGAGGCTGACACTGTTACAATTTTTTTTAAAGTTTTCTTGGTTGAATAGGCACTTACTCTGCCTTCAGAATAAAAACACATATTTATTAATGTCTATTAAATAATTCCTCAGAGGCCATTTTCTCTGCTTGATCTCCTGGATGTGATTGTTGTTCATCACATCAGAACATGAATCAACTGAATCCTGAATGCTTTACAAGTTAGAGTGTGCTTAAGGGTAGTAAATTACTGTCATGGATTTAACTCGCACTTAGTGACATTACCCATAACCCTCTGCAACTGGGAAATGTGCAGCATGAATTTGGATACAAGTGCATCCTTCTGTTACTGGTTTCTTTTCCACCAAGCAAATTGCTGCCAGTCAAACAGATTCTTAGTTTCCAGTTGGGGAATAACAGTACCATGTCAGTTTCATTATGTGTATTCAATGTGTGACTTTCAGGTTTTGGCCTGTTGTTTGCACAAGTTTGAATTCAGAGATCTCGAGTTATTATCATTATCTCACCCAAGTGGTTTATCTTGCTGATGTTTTTGAAGAAGTTTAACAGCACAGTGTCCGAGAAATGTTCCTAATTTTAATGAAGTGAACTTTTCCACTTAACTACAATTGTGTTTTGTGGAATATTATATTGGGAAATCATAATATGCGGCCTACATTCCGGGTGGGGAACCTGTTGGGCCCAAAAGTCACATGCTATGGAGTTAAAACTCAGCAGCTTGCGGGGGAAACTCCGACTCTGGGTTTTCCGTCTGAAACTCCGCCCCCACCCCCTCATTCACAACCCGCCCCAGTAAATATCCAGCCCTTAGTCTCAGCATTAGCTGGATTTTGTTTCATAATGCTCGATCTTAGTTTAAGTTCAAAGTAAATAGTCATTGCATCACTGGTGGGTCTCCAGTATTAAGGCTATCTCTTAGTAAAGTGAGCTGAAAATGATAAAGCCTCTCCCTCTTTCGCAGCTGGCCATTGTATCGGACAGTGCTGCCTTCTTTGAGGATACTCTGGAGTCACTTGTCGGATGTGTCTGCAACAAGTCGTCATCTTCTTTAAGGGTCTTCTTCCTAGTTTAGCTAACTTGGTGCATATTGCAACTTTTAGTAGTGACCATTACACTGTATAATGCTCAGAAATTTATGCTATTAATATGTTGCATTCTTAAACTCTCAACCTTATAAGAAATTCAAAAGCCTTGAGGACCTTTGTCCTAATAACCTTTACAAACCCTCTTCTGAAAACCTTCAGCCAACCTTATTGGCTTTGGTGAATAGAATCTGACCTTCATATTTTAAATTATAGTATTATAAAGAGGTAACCAGGCCAATTTAGTTACATAAATCGGCCTGCTTACCTCTTTATAATACTAATGTCACTCAAGTAATCAGACATATTATACAGTTGTAAATGTCAGCCTGTATGAACCTCAGCATGGTGGTATCTTGTACTGTTAAGAGTCAAAATGCATTAACGCACAATGGCCTCAATCATAAGATTGCCTGGTTCCTTCTTGTTATTCTGCGAAATAATGCCACTAGAACCAAAGAAGAGAACACCAACAAAGTAGTAGTAAATTACTATGTGCAGTAGTAGTAAATTACTATGTGCAGTAGTAGTAAATTACTATGTAGTAAACCATCACTTAGTCTGAACACTAAAACCATGTAAGGAAATTAACCCCTTGGACTGGACTACAGGGTGGTGGTGGTGATAATAGCTTTTTATGTATCACTCGTGGGCTCCATGATGAACAACTGTGTGATCCACATAGAAAAAAAGTTTGCAGACCCCTCACCTAGCATATATTAGTGTGAGCTGGAGATAAAGGGAGAAAATTGGAGCTTCATAATACATATGAAAGGTTGCAATCTCGTCTTGGTGTAATGGTTTATATTATGGTGACAAACTGCTTGTGTTTTTGCCATTATGGCAATAATTTAACTCTTTAGTGAAGTTACCATGTTTTTATGAAACATTTTTATACATTGGTAGTTTCTACTCAGTATATGCTTCCACTGTACGGCTGGAATATTTTTGTTTTCTCATTTTCATACATCAAAGGGCATGGTCCCAAATGCATCACAAATAGTTATGTAAATGCCAATCACTCCATATATGCAGTGACACTAAGCTCTTTCACACCACAGCCATACCAACAGAAATACAAAATGTAACATTAGTGTAATTTCTAAATTACTGGAAAATGTAGCAATCAAATGCCAAAATCAAAATTTTCTCAGGTAATAGAACCCTCCCCCCCCCCCCCCCCCACCCCCTCAGAAAATAAGTCTTGTATCCTTTTCACTCTTTTGTGTACTTAAAATAAACGAATGTTGGGTATGCCCACAGCTTAACAACAACAAAAACTTACATTTATATAGCGCATTTAACATAGCAAAACGTCCCAAGGCACTTAACAAGAGCGATATCAATAAAAACATTTTGACACTGAGCCACAGAGGAGATATCAGGACAGATGACCAAAAGCTTGGTCAAAGATGTAGGTTTTGAGGAACATCTTAAAGGAGGAGAGAGAGGCAGAGAGGTTTAGGGAGGGAGTTCCAGAGCTTAGGGCCAAGGCAGCTGAAAGCACGGCTGCCAATAGTGGAGCGATTAAAATCGGGGATGCACAAGGGGCAAGAATTGGAGGAGGCAGAGATCTCAAAGGCTTGTAGGGCTGGAGGAGGTTACAGAGATGGGGAGGGGTGAGGCCATGATGGGATTTGAAAACTAGGGTGAGGATTTTCAAATTGAGGCGTTGTTGGACCGGGAGCCAGTGTAGGTCAGAAAGCACAGCGGTGATGGGTGAACGAGACTTGGAGCGAGTTAAAAACTTAAGTTAAAAACCTATGTTCCACTGCACTTTCAATCCAGTTACTTGCTTTCACGTGTCTTAGGTTTTTATTCAGGACCAATGTTGAGTTGTCAGCTTTTTTTGAAACTGTTGGCCAGCTAATACTTGTTTTCTAGGTTAGTAAGTATGGTGTTAGGTATAGCCACTGGATAAACTTGAGGTATACATGTACACAAGTCTTCTGAATCCAGAAGATCTGATGCTACTTTTACCCACCAGATTTATATCCCCCATGTATTTTAGAATTAGATTACTTTATTGGTGTGATTACTTAAAAATTCTAAATATATGGTTACAAAACAGTTCCCCTCATTATTTTCTAAAATGTAATTCCAGTTTGAGGAAATTTGCTTTGAAACTTCCTTTCCTACTATTTTTAGCACCGAGCCTCTGTTCTGAGGATATTTAAAACATTGTTTCCCAAATACCTTTTTTCTGAAGATCAAAAGTGCCAGTTTCTCTAAAACAAAACCCTGCCTGCTAATTAAAACAATTGCTACACCAAATGGGGAGCTGGAAATGATATTTTATGCTCTAAAATGGCTTTCCAGGTTCTTCCTGTGCTGTAGTACTGTACTGACCATTTAGTTTATTACATTCAAATCTTAAAGCATGGCAATATGACCATTTATTTGAAATGGGCTGCACCTTTAAACAGTCATTTCTAAGCTCACGTCACTTAAATTCACTTATCTAGTCTCAGAAAAAAAAATGTAACTCCTCACTTCTGCATAGTTTCCGATCAAGGGGAGAGGTTTTAACCTCATTGAGCTTTCACCACAATCTTTTCCCAAGATGAAAAAGCAGTAAAAATAGCAGTTGTGTACAAGTGTGGGTCTATCTGCCATAGCTGCAGGAAGATAATTGGTGTTGGGTGGCATATGGGGAATAGGAAATACAGTTTAGCATGCTGGTGGTGTGCTAGCATCACCAGTGTCCTTAAGGTATCTTTCAAGCAGATGGAGTCAATATCTGTTTGATGAAAACAATCTTGCCTTAAAGATTTGGTGTCTTATTACAATTATGTGAAACTTGTTGGTGTGGTAAAGTTCTTCTTAGGATGTTTATTGATGCCCTCTGGGGTGTATATTTTAAATTAATCTAATGTCGCAGAATTATACAAAGAAACGCAGATATTGTTACTGCTGCATCATTAGCTAGAAAATTGCTAAGTTTACACACAATTGCAAGTGTAAATATGTGTTACTTGAGGCCAAGACACAAATTAGCTACTCAATCACTATCATGATAATTAGGAAATTGGAAGGTTAATGTGACAGTAAAATGCCACTTCATTTATTTATTTTGATCTACTTGAAGAAAACATTAAGAAAACACTAACACAGCTGAAGAAATGCATATTTTGTATAATGCTCCAAATTGAAATCTTGGAAATTATTTAACATTTTGAATCAACCGTGATTATATTTAGCTGTTTACTTTTTCTTGCAAGATGCATAACTTATTTAGGGTTTTTGGTCAATACACTACTAGATAATAGGATGCAGGTTTGTGCCTGCAATTCTCTATCTGATGAGTTACTGACATCAGCCAAGTCATTGTGGGAAATTCGGGTGAAGGCCATACAGTCTCTTATAAGGAAGGAGAGTCATCTCAGGTTTGGTTTGCATACCACCTGGCAGCATGTCTTATAGCAACAGTTTTGGGGAGGTCACCCAGTTGCACTAAAGGTCAGAATGCAAGTGCAGGGAAACCCAAGAAAGACTTTGCTTTATTTTTGGTTCTTATTCTGCCAAAATTGCTCACTATTCCAGAATCATTCTGGAATGCAAAGATAAACCCCGGCTTCTATTCTCCACTGCTAACCGTCTTCTTAAACCCCTCTCCCTGTCTCCTCCACCCTCACCTCCAACAACAAGTGTGAGGAGCTCATTGACTTCTTTGTCTCTAGGATTGAGACCATCTGTTCAGCTGCCTCTGCCACTTCCCTTCCTTCCCCTAGTCCACCAGGTCAAACTTCCTCTAAGGTTCCCCCCTGCCCTAGCCCTGAACTTGCATCTTTCTCCAGTTTCTCTCCGATCTCCCCTCATGACCTCTCCAAGCTCATCTTGTCCATGTTACGGAGGTGGAAGTAGGCGGTCTTTGTTATGCTGCGGATACGTGGTCGGAAGCTCATTTCAGGGTCAAATATGACACCAAGGCTCCCTCGACCCTATTCCTACCAAACTGCTGACCACCCAACCTCCTTTTCTGGCTCCCATGTTAGCTGACATTGTTAACGGTTCTCTCTCCTCAGGCACTGTCCCACTCGCCCTCAAATCTGCCGTCATCACCCCTCTCCTCAAAAACCCAACCATTGACCCCTATGTCCTTGCAAACTATCGCCCCATCTCCAACCTCCCTTTCCTCTCTGAAGTCCTTGAACATGTTGTCGCCCCCCAAATCCGTGCCCATCTTTCCTGTAACTCCATGTTTGAATCCCTCCAATCAGGTTTCCGCCCCTGCCACAGTACCGAAACGGCTCTCATCAAAGTCACAAATGACATCCTTTGTGACTGTGACAAAGGTAAACTATCCCTCCTCGTCCTTCTTGACTTGTCTGCAACCTTTGACATGGTTGACCACTCCATTCTTCTAAAAACGCCTCTCCACCATCGTCCAGCTGGGTGGGACTGCACTCGTCTGGTTCCATTCTTATCTATCTAATCGTAGCCAGAGAATCACCTGCAACGGCTTCTCTTCCCGCTCCCGCATCGTTACCTCTGGTGCCCCCCAAGCATCTATCCTTGGCCCCTTCCTATTTCTCATCTACATGCTGCCCCTTGGCGACATCATCCAAAAACACAGCGTCAGTTTCCACAAGTACCTCACTACCACTTCTCTCGACCCTTCCAAGGTCTCTAAATTGTCAGACTGCTTGTCCGACGTCCAGTTCTGGATGAGCAGAAATTTTCTTCAATTAAACATTGGGAAGACCGAAGCCATTGTTTTCGGTCCCCGTCACAAACTCTGTTCCCTAGCCACTGACTCCATTCCTCTCCCCAACATCTGTCTGAGGCTGAACCATTTTCGCAACCTTGGTGTCATATTTGACCCTGAAATGAGCTTCCGACCACGTATCTGCAGCATAACCAAGATCGCCTACTTCCACCTCCGTAATATTGCCCGTCTCCGCCCTTGCCTCAGCTCATCCGCTGCTAATTTCTATTGAGGAACTCCTGATTCAAATATTATGGCCCGGATATTGCGGTAAAAATAACGGTGAGGTTATCAGCGCTCACCATTATTAAAGTGTAAATCAGACAGCAACTTCCGCCGACCGCATATGCGCAGTTAAAATCGGGAAGTTGCTCTCCAAGTTGCCCTACTCTTCCAGAAGCTATCTTCTTCTTCTTAGGCAGTCCCTCGGAACCGAGGATGACTTGCTTCCACATTAAAAATGAGCTTGCAGGTGACTGATTAGTCCAATGCGGGACCTACAGTCTCTGTCACAGGTGGGGCAGACGGTGGTTGAAGGGGTGGGTGGGTGGGGTGCTTGGGTTGACGTGTGCTCCTTGCGCTGCCTGCGCTTGGCTTCCGATTGCTCCCAGCGAAGAGACTCGAGGTGTTCAGCGCCTTCCCGGATGCTTCTCCTCCACTTTGTGCGGTCTTGGGCCAGGGATTCCCAGGTGTCGGTGGGGATGTTACACTTTTTCAAGGAGGCTTTGAGGGTGTCCTTGAAGCGTTTCCTCTGCCCACCTGGGCCTCTCTTGCCGTGCCGGAGCTCCGAATAGAGCGCTTGTTTTGGGAGTCTCATATCGGGCATGCGGACAATGTGACCCGTCCATCGGAGCTGATTGAGCGTGGTCAGAGCTTCGATGCTGGGGATGTTGGCCTGAGCAAGAACACTGACATTGGTGCGCCTATCCTGCCAATGGATTTGCAGGATCTTGCGGAGGCAGTGTTGGTGGTACCTCTCCAGTGCTTTGAGGTGCCTGCTGTACATGGTCCATGTCTCTGAGGCATACAGCAGGGCAGGTATCACTGCTGCCCTGTAGACCATGAGCTTAGTGCCGGGTTTGAGGTCCTGGTCTTCAAACACTCTCTTCCTCAGGCGACCGAAGGCTGCACTGGCACACTGAAGGCGGTGTTTGACTTTATCGTTGACGTCTGCCCTTGTTGACAGTAGGCTCCCGAGGTATGGAAAGTGGTCCACGTTGTCCAAGGCCTTGTCGTGGATTTTGATAATCGGGGGGCAGCACTGTGTGGCGGGGGCAGGTTGGTAGAGGACCTTTGTCTTACGGATGTTTAGTGTAAGGCCCATGCTCTCGTATGCTTCGGTGAAGGTGTTTACGATGGTTTGGAGTTCGACCTCCGAGTGAGCGCAGACGCAAGCATCGTCTGCATACTGTAATTCGATGACAGAGGATAGGATGACCTTGGATCTGGACTGGAGGTAACGGAGGTTGAACAGTTTCCCGTTTGTTCTGTAAATTAGCTCCACTCCAGTGGGGAGCTTACTGAGGGTGAGATGGAGCATTGCAGCAAGGAAGATTGAGAAGAGCGTTGGTGCGATGACACAGCCTTGCTTGACCCCGGTTCGTACGTGAATTGGGTCTGTGGTGGAACCGTTAGACAATCAATCGCCTTCCAGAAGCTATACTATAACAGTGTCACGTCGAGAGATTCAGCATTGAAACACATGGAACGGACTGAAGTTGATGTACTTGCGTGATAGATATCCACTAAACTTGCCAGATAAAGTTAGGGCTTGTCCATTCCAGTGTAAGTAAATCGTTATCGACGTGTTAAGGCTTCATTACTGCCAAACAACCTCTCTGGCACTAAAAATTAACTTTTACAAGCGTGGAGTCTCATTCCTTCAGATTTTAATTATTGTTGGAGATTTCAAAAATAGAAGTTTTTAAAAAAGTTTTTCTCTCAAAGCTCATCATCTTTACTGTCTTTTGGATGATTTCCAGTACAAAGCTACTGGGTAGGAGTGCAGGACCAAAGGTAAATGTTATGTTGAACAGATAAATAAGCGGACAGGAATAACTTAAAAGTGACCGTTTTAGGTAGGCTAAGTGAGTGGGCAAAAATCTGGCAGATGGAGTTTAATGTGGGAAAATGCGAGGTTATCCTCTTTGGTAGGAAAAATTAAAAAGCAAATTATTATTTAAATAGGGAGAGATTACAAAATGCTGAGGTACAGAGGGATCTGGGGGTCCTTGTATATGAATCACAAAAAGTTAGCATGCAGGTACAGCAAGTAATTAGGAAGGCAAATGGAAAGTTGGCCTTTATTGCAAAGGGAATGGAGTATAAAAGTAGGGAAGTCCTGTTATAACAGGGCATTGGTGAGTTTCTTTTCTTTCCAGTTTTGAAGAAGGGTTCAACCCGAAACGTCAACTCAAATTTCTCTCCACGGATGTTGCCTGACCTGCTGAGTTTTTCCAGCATTTTCTGTTGTTATTTCGGATTTCCAACATCGGCAGTATTTTGCTATCGCATTGGTGAGACCACACCTGGAGTACTGTGTACAGTTTTGGTCTCCTTATTTAAGGAAGGATATACTTGCATTGGAGGCAGTTCAGAGAAGGTTCACGAGGTTGATTCCGGAGATGAAGGGGTTGTCTTATGAAGAAAGGTTGAGCAGGTTGGGACTATACTCATTGGAGTTTAGAAGAATGAGAGGTGATATTATTGAAACATATAAGATTCTGAGGGGGCTTGACAGGGTAGATGTAGAGAGAATGTTTCCCTTTGTGGGGGAATCCAGAACTAGGGGGCATAATTTCAGAATAAGGGGAAACCCTTTTAAATCGGAAATGAGGAATTTCTTCTCAGAGGGTCGTGAATCTTTGAAATTCTCTTCCCCAGAGAGCTGTGGAGGCTGGGTCATTGAATATATTTAAGGTGGCGATAAACAGATTTTTGAACGATAAGCGAGTCTAGGGTTATGGGGAGTGGGCAGGGAAGTGGAGTTGAGGCCAAGATCAAATCAGCTATGATCTTATTGAATGGCGGAGCAGGCTCGAGGGGCCAAATGACCTACTCCTGCTCCTACGTCTTATGTTAACTAAAGTTAGCACTCACATCTGTGAATTCAGTTTCTGGGAGTTTGTACTGGTGCTCCAAAGAGCTTCAACTTGCGACATTCCCCTTTCCAGCTCTTAACACCCTCCCACCCCGTTATGGGTATAAAGAGTGTAGCTGACCTCACTGTTGCCGTTCAATTTCTCCACCCTGCCCTCAGCTAAGAAATGTATGAAGCATTGGCCCATAATTTGCTGCAAAAATAACAGAGTTCACGGTGCTCGCTGTTATTGAGGTTTAAAAAAAACCTGCAATTTGTAGCGAGGAAGAGAGACGCTGTGAGATGCAAATCGCCACAAATTGCTGGACGATTTGCACTACTCCACCATTAGCCTTGCAAAAATGAGATCTCAGCATCAATCTCCCCATGAATGTCAAGAAATTGCTGGATTTGCAAGGTAAATATGAATTAAACTCAATGATGAAAGGTAGGGTTGCTATTTCATGGCGTAAGGACCCATTTAATGATGTGATTTATGTTTCTCCAAAACCACTCAACCTCAGAGGTCCAGAAAGGGAAAAATTGAAACTGTGGAGTCTCACTCCTTCAGGTAGTAAATTGTTTTTAAAGATTTTTTTAATTTTAAATTTTTTTTTTCTTTACCTTTCTGTGTCCTCTCTCTTTCTCTCTCAATCCAATCTTTCTTTCCCTCTCTTTATTTCTTTTTCTGTATCTAATTTGACTCTAATTCACCCTATTTCCATCTCCGTCGTTCACTGTGTTTCTTTCTCTATCATAGAAATCTATGGCACAGAAGGAAGCTATTCGGCCCAGCGTGTCTGTGCTGGCCAAAAAAGAGCTATCCAGCCTAATCCCACTTTCCAGCCCTTGGTCCTTAGCCCTGTAGGTTACGGGACTTCAAGTGCATATCCAAGTACTTTTTAAATGCGATGAGGGTTCCTGCCTCTACCACCCTTTCAGGCAGTGAGTTCCAGACCCCCACCACCCTCTGAGTGAAAAAAGATCTCCAACTCCCCTCTAATCCTTCTACCAATTACTTTAAATCTATACCCCCTGGTTACTGACTTCTCTGCTAAAGGAAATAGGTCTTTCCTATCCACTCTATCTAGGCCCCTCATAATTTTATAAACCTCAATTAAGTCTCCCCTTAGCCTTACAACCCCAGCCTATCCAATCTTTCCTCACCCTTCAGCTCCAATTATTTTTGCGCCGCAAATTGCTAAATAACTAAAATTCTCCAATCCTGGCAACATCCTCGTAAATCTCCTCTGTACCCTCATTAAATTTAATTGGTTAAGTTGATAGACTATTGGTTGCGTCATTGACCAAAGTCCCAAATGCCCCATTAACCCTGTTATCAATTTGCAAGTCCAGCAATTTGCGGCGCAAAAATAATTGGAGCTGAAGGGTGAGTAAAAACATCCAACTTAGGGCATACAATGAGAGATGCTCCGCTCCAGCAAATTGTGGGCCATTGGTTTTCTGAAATTTCTTCACACCCCGACTGCGAACTCACAGTGAAGACTTTCCGAATGCTGCTAAAGTCTTTCCCCACACAAATCATTATTCCCGGCTCAGTGGACCCGCATACATTAATCCAGGCTGAACTAAACCTAAGGGCTGAAAAAAGTGAAACAGAACTTCCCTTCATTTCCCAAGATTGTATCTTTCATATTGAGAACTGGGATAGCTAAAAACCAGTACTCTTTATAAGGATCCTCCAACAGACCTGTGTACAGCCAATGTGCTGCTCGAGAGTAAAGTTCAGGCTGTGTTTAATTTTGGCCTACTCCATTCAAAGGCCTCCCCATCTAAAAAGAAAGCGACACTGCAGCATTCTCCTATCCCAGTACGATTTAAATTCACAGCTTTATCAGGGAATTGTAATGACTAAGTAAAGTTGGAATTAAAAGGACCCACTCTGCCCCACACCTTCTCAGGGCAACAAGGGATGGGCAATAGATGCCGACCTTGCCAGCAACTCTCGCATCCTAAGAATGAATAAAAAAAGGAGGTTCAGTAAAATCAGAGGCTACAGGAGGATGGCCATCAAGACTTGCTAATACCACAGACAGCATGTCTAATCCAAATTACCTAGCTACATCAGTGTCAACAAGGAGTACTGTGTGAGGAGGCTATGCCTCTTCAACACTGCCATAAATTAATTGCGGCATCTCCTTGAATCCGTCTTTTAACCAAGGAACATCAGCATTGCGCTACCAGTGGTGATAAAAGTGATGATGCCACTCAACTTTTAACTAACCCCCTTCCAAGTAATGACAAAAGACTAAGTGAGAATTGATAAGTTAATGGTTCACTGCTTTATAATTGAGGCCCCTATTCTAACATGCTGATGACTACATTAATTGCAGCACTGAGATGTAGAAGAGATGCACAGGATTTTATGAAAGCTATGGCATTCCTAGGATACAGCATCAATTGTACCCAGTGGCCTTTCATCCACCAGTACAATATCTTGTGGCATTTATCAATAGAAGAAGATATTGCTTTATGATGGTACGCAAACAATATCTTCCTTTGCAATTGTAAGAAATCACACAACACCAGGTTATAGTCCAACAGCTTTATTTGCTGTGATTATCTCTCTGCCGAGGTGTGATAAATAGCAGTTGGAAAGGTTACCTGTAAACATCTGACATGATTCTCTGACTATATAAGCTGTGTCTTTATGCATTTCTCCACTTCACCTGAAGAAGGAGCAGCGCTCCGAAAGCTTGTGATTTCAAATAAAGCTGTTGGACTATAACCTGGTGTTGTGTGATTTCTTACATTTGTCCACCCCAGTCCAACTCCGGCATCTCCACACCATTCCTTTGCAATGCAATGTTTCCATGCTATGTTCATAATGCTGGTACCTTAAGGGAATTATATTGGTGGGAAGTGACTCACCTTATGTTTCCTGTTCTGAATCACTAAAACCTTGAATGCTGTATACACCTGGGCTGGTGGCTGCTTGAAGTCATAATGTGGATGTGTTTTGCAGTGGGGTTTTTGCCTATAAGTGTTCAAAGAGTGCATCACACACGTCTTTCCAGTTTGTAAGTCGAGAAAAGTATAATTGTTAGTCCTGTGGTATGATAACACATTCATTCCATGCATGAGGTCAGAAAGTTTTGGATAACACAAGGTGTGCTCTGTTACTCTGAACATGAATAAAGTGTTGGGAGAAGCTCAAAACCTTTCTCAAAAGAATTTTTTTTTAATTTAGGGAAATGCATCACCACTTATCGCACACTGGCACACAGTCCCTAGCCAGTTCAGTTCAACGGTCTGTACTGCATTTGGGGGAAGGCAAGGAAATCTGTACGACAGTGCCTGGTTTTCTTTCCACAAGTTTACCAGACCTTATTCTGTGGACCTGCCAAGTCAGTTTTATTTTCTTCACATATCTCTTTATTTTGTTGTTGTTTCTCAAATTTGGAAATATAGCTATTTTCTGTCATCTCATCCTTTCTCTCCTATTAGCTTCTTCTTTCACAGCTAATCAACTTTCTGTGTGTACGTGCGTGGAGGATCTGATCGGAATGCTAAAGGGAAATTATTTATTAGAGTAATTCCTGTTATTCAAAGAGATGTTTTCCGTAAATAGAATCCAGCCTCTGATTCTCTCTTGCCAGGAAGCAGGCAGCTCAAAAAGAACTGCCATGTAGTTACTAAGCACAGTGCATATAGCTACTTGATACATATCCATCTGATTGCATTAACAAAAAGACACTTGAGATTTCAAAAATTAAATATTAATGATGTACACGACCTTTCAGATAACGAGAATTATTGTGATAAATGTCTATTTTCAATTTATTGCAGATAAAAAAATTTAAAGGATCAATTATTTCATCAAAATAAAAACAGAAGATGCTGGTAATAATCAGCAGGTCAGGCAGCATCTGTGCAGAGAGAAACAGAGTTAACATTTCAGGTTGATGACTTTTAAGGAAATACAGAGCTATGGAAAAGTGGGGGGACAGGAAAAGAACTAAAGGGTGAGGGGCATGAGAGATTAACTGGCAAAAGGGAGGATGGTGCAAGGCAAAAGGGGGTGATAATGGGACAAATATAGAAACAAAAGATGAGTCCAGAGGAAGTGAAAATGATTACAGCAGAATAACAGAGGAAGAGGGAAGCTTGGAAAATTTGGCAAAGTGGCGAGAGTTGCCATTGCCCGGGAATTGGCAAAGAAAAGCAGGTAGACCCTAGGTGTGTGGACCACTCTGTGCGGCTGTGTACCGATAGGTATTTCCCATCCCAAGCACCAGCCCACACCTCCTCCACTCCCAGTGGCTCTGGTGAAGCCATCCTCCATTACCAGCACCTGCTGTCCGAGAGAAAATGGGAGCAGAGGTGGTTAAAATCTAAAGTTGGTAAACTCAAGTTATGGCCGGAAGGTTGTAAATTGTATAGTAGAAAGATGCAGTGCTGTTCCTCAAGCTTGCGTTGAGCTTAATTGGAACAGTGTAGGAGGCCAAGGACACCAGAAGCTCAGGGTCACACTTACAGACAGACTGAACAAAGGTGTTCTGCAAAGCGATCACCCAGTCTGCATTTCACCTCCCTAATGTAGAGGGGACCGCATCGTGAGCAGCAAATACAGTATACGAAGTTGGAAGTATATATAAATTGCTGTTTCATCCAGAAGGAGTGTTTAGGGCCCTGGGCAGTGGGAATGGATTAAGTGAAAGGACAAGTGTTGCATCTCTTGCACTTACAGGGGAAGGTGCCAGAGGAAGGGAAACAGATGTTGGGTGTAATGGAAGGGTGGACCAGGGTGTTGCAGAGTACTGAAAGGATGGGGGGTGGGGGGGAAGATATGTTTGGTGGTGGCTTTTATTTTATTGAAGGATTGTGATGAGCTTCCCTCAATTCAAATCATTCCTACATTATAACAGTGACTACACTTCAAAAGTACTTCATTGGTTGTAAAGTGCTTTGGGACCTCCTCTGGTCTTGAAAGGTGCTATATAAATGCAAATTCTTTATTTTTTCTTATTTAAACTGGACTTTTATTAGTCATTCGAACTATCCATAATTATGTAAGAAATACATTTTATTTAAAAAATCTGCAGCGAGGTGAGAGTTGAATGTCGCCAGTTTTTGTGGCGGAAGAGTAGAAGGGAGGTTTAGTGAAAAAGCATGTTAGCGTACAAAGATATTCTAATGCCAGATATCATAAGACAGCAGCTGTACTGTAAAAAAAAAGTATATGGATTCATAAAAATACATTTATTTTGATTTTATTGTCCAAATACTCTATATATTTCTACAAGTGGCAATATAAGAAACAAAATAGCTAACCCCCATCACAGTATATGTTGGACGTTTTAACTTTTTCGTCTTTAAAACTGTCAGTAAAAGTGAGGAATTTCAAGCCTCGATTTTAACCTAATCTAAGTCGTACTCGAATCCATCCCATTTTCGCCGGACGAGTTAGGTTAAAATCCGGGTTTACCTACACCTTTGATGTACATTTTGATGCCACAACCTGGCTTGGTTCCTGACATTTCATGAGTTACCCTGAAGAATCGTCTCTGCACAAGTACACTCTAGGTTGCCCCGTATCCGCACGTCATTGCATCCTCGACATTATGTGAGTGATTCGAGCTTATGTCAGGAGTCAGAGTACATCTGTTGTTGTATGGACGGCATTTTCACAGGCTGCCACAAAGCATCTGCATCAGTCGGCGGGCTTCACGTCTTGGAGGAAGCTGCAGGACCTTTTCGTCTTCACAGCCAATAGGAATGGGCGTGTCGCCGTGAGCTGCTCCCGCGGGATCCGCCGCTGTGTGTCTCCGGTGCCCGCTCCGACACGTTGAGTGACACGAGCGACAGCCAGGGCAGGGCGAGGGCAGCGGGGCTGGCGCTCAGCCCGCCAGCAGGAGCAGGGCTTCGGCGACAAGATGCAGCAAGGATGAGTGCGAGAGGAGCGGCGGTGCCCTGCTGAGAGCAGCAGCAGCCGGGGCTGAGGAGCGGGGTCTTGCAGGCTTTCCTCTGTGTCCACCCAATCTGCAGCAAGGGGAGCCTCTGCTCGCTGGGCTGGAGTGTGCCCTGTGGGTGTGGAGCTGACCGACGGCTGACAGCTAAAGGCCCGTTCCAGCTGCAGAGTCCAGTGAGCATAAATAATACAGGAATTTCTAAGGAAAAGAAAAGCAGACTTTCCTTAAAGCACAGCGGCTCCGAGGGTGTGAATACAACAAAGAGTCAATCGTCTTGATTTCCATTTCAAACCATGTAGATGTGGTTCTGGCAGAGCTGGACACACGAGTGAGGTAGAGTATCGACTGCTGCCTCTGTCTGGTGCGTTCAAACCAGTAAATACATCGAGTTTTCGTTAGCTGTTGAACCTTGCATTGTTTGTGTGAATGACCTATTTTGCTGATGAGAGAGACGCGAGGGATGTACCGGTACAGACCTGGGTGACATTTGATCAAACCCGCCTCCCAGCTTCGAGCATTCAGCAAACGCTCGAGTCGAGACAGCAGAGGGTTCTCTTTCCCGCTTCCCGTCTCCCTCTCGGCTGTGCTGTGTTTCCAGGAGTACTAAATGTGACTTGTATTTCGTTTTTGCAGGGGGTACTGTTGACAAGGACCTTCGTCACTACCTCAATTTACGGTTCCAAAAAGGTTCGGTTGACCACGAGCTTCAGCAGATTATCCGCGATAACCTGTACCTGCGGACAGTGCCATGTAAGTAGCCGTGCTCTTCCTGGGGTTTAGACAAGAATTGATCAGCAGAAATGGTTAAACAGCCAGGGTAGCTCTCTTGTCATTGTCTTTGAAAATTAGTCCGTTTTTTTTAAATAATAGGTAAAAAATGTTGATTTGAACCTTTGAAAACAGTAGTAGTCTGTGTGCATCAGGTCTTTATGTTCATTGTACTCCATGCCCTTCCGTATATTCAGCATTTTATTGTTACTGTATAGCCTTGTTCTTGATGGAATATTACAATTAATGGTAAAGGTTGGGGGAAAATAAGTATTTTAAAAAATCGAAAAAGACCATCAGTCTTCTAGGAGTCATTTATTCTCCAAAATAGGCAATATTTGTGTGTCTGCTTTGCTTACCTAGAGTTGTTAATGGCAAATATGTTATGTTTTTTTAAATGAAGAATGTTTTAAAGCTTAAACAATAATAAAACTTTTTAATATGGCAAAACATTAGTAATCAGGTAAGTAATTATTTGAAAGATTCTTGCTATCAAAGAGTTAACATGAAATTTTAAACTAAAATCAGTTGTGTCTCAATCATAGTAATGGCTTTGAAATTAAATCAAGAATGGTGTAAGAATCCATGAATTCCAAACAAACGAGTATGAGATACAGAAAACGGTAACAAATCATAGAAAATAGGCATATTTTGTGAGTATGCATGCAGTTACTGTTATGCTGTTAAAACAAATTATATCAAAGTTGAGATCATAAGCTTCAGCTATCCTCCTTTTAATTTGGCAACTTGATGAAGCTGACCTAGGCTTTCATATTATCAAAGTAAAATTGAATTGTTAGTGATATAATGGAAAATGTTATAGTTGTACACAGTTTCACTTGTATCTTTAAGGAATCGACTCAGCAGCACACTCCAAGTAATATAAAACACTAATAAATCATTTTATTGAAGTTAATTGTGCACGTTTCTTGAGAAATGGTTTTATTTTCTGAATATTTGGACAAGTTTTTGGGTGAACAAAATGATATTGGGAAATGATTTACAAAAGAAGCATTGTTATAAAGGTGTTAATTGTTTAACCTTATTTTTATCTGAACTGAAAAGTGGATTCTTGCACAGAGTTCTGTACATTGTGAATTCCCATTCTTCGTTTATGGGGGCACTTGGGAAAAAGTGCAGAATGGATGGGAGGTATACCCTCAAGGAAGGCAGGGAGGGAAAATAGAGAGTGAGTCAATCCATGCCACTTTCATGCTTCTCCCAGCAGCTGGTTTTTGAACAGCACTGTCATAACACTTGGAGCCTGCCCTTGCATTAAAGAAAATATACATGTGTTGGGCTGATGTGGAAAATGGAATGAATATACATTTTATTTTCACATTGAACGCTGAGAAAAATATCAGATTTTAAGAATTAGCAATTTCTACAAGTGATATTAAGTACATTTGTGATTTTTTTTGGTATATAGTAAGTAATGGTGCTATGTATTTTTAACACACTGTGATGTGATTACCTCTTGTTGAAGTATTAAGGTACAGGAAGTAAAAATAAGTGATGAAAAATTCAAGTCATAAAAGCTTTCTGCTGCTATGCTTTTATTGAAATTTTCACTGAGATTTTTTCCTTGGAGAATTAACTCACAGTTGCACTTTGCAGAACACAATGTTTGCTATTGCATAGTATTTACAGAATTATATTTTATAGCTTGAAACTCATATAATAAATTATGTTAATCAGTGCACAACTGACAAGTATATTTTAATAAACTTAAACTCTTAAACCAGAACAGTGCATTAGTGATCGGATAATGCAGTGGATGAGTCATTTCTTTTCACCTCAGGACCAGAGTTTGAAACCAGGCCAGATTGTTAAAATGAAAGTTTTCTCTCTCTGTCAGTCTTGAGGGTATTACGTGACATGAGTTTGGGCCATCTCTACTGGGTTCCCTTTTAGTACAAGGGCCAGCACAGAAAACACAAAGCATGTCCATGCTTACAATTTTGTACAAGTTTGCACTAAATGGGCTTAAACACTAGATAAGGGTTTGCATCTGGCCACACTGTACTTCATCTGGAAGGGCTTGTTGATATGAGGAACAAAATGGAAAAGTGTTCAGTTCTCTGCACTGACGTTCCCACCTTGATTAGTGCACATCACCAAACATATTAATTCTACAAAAATGAAAATATTCTACCATATTCCTTGAAGGGAAAATAAATAAGAGTGAAAAATAAGATCATTGGTTTGAATAATCCTGCATTATGTAGCAGAATTTGTTGAGCACCAGCAAATCATGAACTTGAAGCTCAATAATGCCCATCAGTTATCTTGATTAGCAGAGATGGGTGAGTTCTTAAATATGCAGAAGTAAGGTATTTCATATTCTTGAGTGGAGGTGGGAGAAGTAATATTGTCTGACTCACCTGGTTTGAATTATTCTGTCAGTTACAGAGTAGTGCTATTGGAGGTCATTAAGAGATCTGGATTAAACGTTGCTTTTCCAGATGGAGGGAAGACACGTAGTGGCAAGCAGCCTGCAAGGAAGGAAATGGCTGGGTGAGAGGGGGTATAGAGAATCTTTTCTGTTTGTTAATCAGTAACTTCAAATATACCAAAATGACCTCTGACATCACCATATTTTTACTGTTTGAACAAAGCTGCTTCTAAATTGTATTAAAAATAGAGATGCATACAAAGAAATGTCTCTGTGATAACATCTTTCAAAATCACATTTGAATTATGCAATATTTAAATTATTTTCCCTGGAAGTTTAACTCTTTCATCCAAATTATAACTTTTAAAAAAAATACTTCCTTTTTAATCTTTATTGGCCAATATTGTGATTTACAGTGTTCAACACAGACATTAATTTCATCATGCATTTTGGATGTTACAATGTACCATTGGCTTAATTTTACTCATCTTTAATTCATAATTGCACCAGTTTAAAAAAGAATTAGGGAAATAAATAATTAAAGTATATTTTAGGAATGACCCTGCATTCTTTGTCATTCAGAGTAAGGTATGCTGATGCTGCAACATTATACATTTTTCTAATCTGAATAACACAATGTCACCATCAAGCAACCAGGTCAGATACAGGAGTGGCTTTCTACAGAGTAAATCTCACCCTGCTCTGTGCCAGCAGTTTGCCTTAACCCCAGCCTTGTAAGAGCTCTGCCTACTGCATCAGTGTGATATATCCATGTCTAACACCAGGCATCCTTGTAGCTTCTTTGAGTAAGACTGAATTGTGGGAAGTCATGTGCTGTGGCCTCATGCTTACTAAACTATGTTGAGACTGCTCCAAAGTAATTTTGTTTAGGACTCTCGCACCCAGCAAAGACAGGCAGTTTTCTACCTTACAAGGCTGAGCTTGATTCAAATCGCAGCTCCAGAGGGGAAAGGACACTGTTCCACCAGTCCTTATTATATAAAATATACAGCACAGAAACAGGCCATTCGGCCCAACTGATTTGTGCCGGTGTTTATGCTCCACATGAGCATAAACATCTCACCCTATCAGCATATCCTTCTATTCCTTTCTCCCTCATGTACTTTTCTGGCTTCCCCTTAAATGTATCTATGCTATTCACCTCAACTACTCCACGTGGCAGCGAGTTCCACATTCTAACCACTCTCTGGGTGAAGAGGTTTCTCCTGAGTTCTTTATTGGATTTATTCGTGACTATTTATAACCCCAAGTTTTGGATTCCCCCCCAGAAATGGAAACATCTTCTCTATGTCTAACCTGTCAAACACCTTCATAAATTTAAAGACCTCTATTAGGTCACCCCTCTACCTTCGCTTTTCTAGAGAAGCCCAACCTGTTCAGTCTTTCCTGATGGTTATAACCACTCAGTTCTGGTATCATCCTTGTAAATCTTTTTTGCACCTTCTCCAGTGCAAATTATTGTACTGCATTATTGGTAATTGGTTTTGTATGTTAAGAATATCATGGAATGGCAGCTTGAAGGTGCAGCACATTTTGTACCAGTGCATAGCATGTTGAAGTGATGGAACACGAGCTTTCACTCTCAATTTTCTCCCATGGTTTCCTGGTTCAGATCAGCCTTGGGGAGTGTTACCAAATAGATGCCAGGCACCTCCCAACAGATAGTAAAAAGTGGTAGGCAGAAGACCCTGGCTCCCACTTGCATACTTCCTACGAGATTTATAGACAAGTTGTCTGTACACCTTTCAACCGTGGCCCCATTATGTAACATGTAGAAATCTAGAGTGACCATGAGGCTGGTCATAGCTATTACAAAATCTCACCATCACTCTTTCCCCTCTGCCACATTCTACAGTTGTCTACCCTTGATGTTTTTCTGTTCAGATCTTTCCACATACAGTCCCACATCTCTGGTTTAACAATTTATAGGGGGTCATTTTAACCAAACCCGCTCAGCAGGAAACTGATGGGATTGTAACCTTCGGCTGTTTTACTCCCCGCCCGATTTAACTTTTCATTGACTTCGGGCGTGGTGTAAAACAGGCAGCCGGTCCGATCCTGTCAGTTTCCTGCAGGGTGGATTAGGTTAAAATTATCCCCATCATAGTTGTTTTCTGGAAGCCATTCCATCACTTTCCAAATGTGTCAGCCTTTAGCCATCTGGCAGGCATACCTGCCCTTCACAGTCATTTCACCGTAAAGGTTTTGGTAGCTGTGTGCAGGCAACTACTCCTTCCAGTCTTAGTACCATATCCTCCATGCTGATATCTAATATTTCTTTTGCATAGAGAAATATTCCACTTCTTCAGTGTCCAAGTCACTCTCCTTTTTAGCATTATGGGTTTCTCAGTTATTTTAAAATTGATGCTGTTGAACTATTGGCCTGAATATTCTGCAAAACTGTTAAAGGCATCTCACAATCTAGTTCATTATTCACTGCACAAGTGATTATTGATGATATTCTAATAACATAATTTCTTTGGAATTTTTTTTATTCTGTCATGTAATTACTGGGGAGTTTTTAATGTTTTAGTTAGCAATGCAGACTCTCCCTGAAAGGGTTCATTGTATGTCAAATCTACTTCGACACCTAAAGAGGGGACGAAAATAATGCCAAAAAAATCAGTACAGTTGATGCCTTTTACTCCAAAGCTAGAAAGAAACAGTGATACAGCATATTAAACAGAGGGAGGAGGGGGGAGGAGAGTGGTTTGGTGATTTGTTTATACTGGCCAGAATCTTCTGCAGAAGTCTGTGTGCTGAGATAAATTGTCCTTGGTGAGTGGTTAAAGCTCTGTATAATGTGCTGTAATTACTTAAGGATGTAATTTTGACACTGTTGAAGATGTATACTTGTCATCAATATTGACTTCCACTTTATTTTGATAATTTCATAAGGTGATTAATCTAAAATAAATTAATTGTTATCACTTGTTCTGGACCCGAAGAGGTCATGTAAGACCATTAGAAGGCAGTTACAACCCTGCTGCACCTCTTCAATGATAGTCAGAGTGCAGGGCAGGATAACTGAAAATTCCAGAGCAAGTCACTCATTTGTAAGTGTAAAAGTTGAAAAAATATTTATTAACCCTAATACTGTCAACTACTACAGGAATTGCAGCTCCCTGAACTGACCAATTTTTAAAGATTTCAGTTCATTTATATGATGCTGGAAAATCCTTATTTTAGTTATAATGCAACTGAGATGTCACGAGCAGCTTTATTATTGTGATCATGTTTTCTTACTAAGATATGCTACTCTTAGCGATGAATTTAGAAAGAAGTTCGGAAAACTTTACTTCTGCTCTTCCTGTGTTTGCTTTAGTTTTCCATCTCTTGTCCATCTCATTCTCACTTTTTCTATACATGAATAACTTTTGTTTACACTTTTATTACAACAACAACGTTATATTTATATAGCGCCTTTAACGTAATAAAACATTCCAAGGCACTTCACAGGAGCGTTAGCGAAAAAAAAAAATTTGACACTGAGTCAAAAAGGAGATTTTAGAGCAGACGACCAGGAACTTGGTCGAAGAGGTAGGCGCGAGGCCATGGAGGGATTTAAACGCAAGGATGGGAATTTTAAAATCGAGGCGTTGGTAACTGGGAGCCAGTGGAGGTCAGCAAGCACAGGGGAGATGGGTGAGTGGGACTTGGTGCAAGTTAGGACACAGGTGGCAGAGTTTTGGATGATCTCAAGTTTATGGAGGGTAGAACTAGGGAAGCCGGCCAGGGGTGCATTGGAATAGTCAAGTCTAGAGGTGGTAAAGGCATGGTTGAGGATTTCGGCAGCAGATAAGTTGAGGTAAGGGTGAAAATGGGTGATATTGCGAAGGTGGAAATGAGCGGCCTTGGTGATAAAACAGATATGAGGTAGGAAGCTCAATTCGTGATCAAATATGTCACCAAGGTTGCAAACAGACTTGGTCAGCCTTAGACAGTTGCTAGGGAGAGAGATCCAATCAGTGGAAAGGGAACGGAGTTTGTGGCGTGAACCGAAGACGATGGCTTCGGTCTTCCCGATATTTAATTGGAGGAAATTTCTACTCATCCAGTGCTGGTTGTCGGAAAAGCAGTCTGATAGTATAGAGATGGTGGAGGGTTTGAGAGAGGTGGAGGAGAGGTAGAGCTGGGTATCATCAACATACATGTGAAAACTCACATGGTGTCGCTGGGTGATGTCACCAAGGGGCAACATGTAAATGAGAAATAGGAAGGAGGCCAAGGATAGATCCTTATGGGAAACCAGAGGTGATGGTGTGGGATCGGGAAGAGAAGCCATTGCAGGTGATTCTATGGTTGGAGCTGGAAAGATAGGAATGAAACCAGATGAGTGCAGTCCCATCCAGCTGGATGAAGGTGCAGAGGCATTGGAGCAGAATTTTATGTTCAACCGTGTCAAAGGCTGCAGACAGGTCCAGAAGGACAATGAGTGCTAGTTTACCTTTGTTGCAGTCAATTAGGATGTTATTTGTGACCTTGGTAAGAGCTGTTTTGGTACTGTGGTGGGGACGGAAGCCTGATTGGAGGGATTCAAACGAGGAGTTTTGGGATAGATGGGCACAGATTGGGGAGGCGACAACACGTTCAAGAATTTTGGAGAGGAAAGGGAGGTTGGAGCCAGGGCGATAATTTGCAAGGACGGAGGGGTCAAGTGTTGGTTTATTGAGGAGAGGGGGACAATACCTGAGGAGAGAGAACCGCTAACATGGGAGCCAGGAAGGGAAGTTGGGTGGTTAGCAATTTAGTAGGAATAGAGTTGAGAGAGCAGGAGGCCTGTCTCATTGAAAAGATGAGCTTTGAAAGGGCAAGAGGGGGGAGATAGGAGAGAAATTAGAGAAATATGCAAATTTAGGGTTAGGGTGGGGGAGAAATTGGAGAGGAAGTTAGGGCTAGGGGAAGGGAGGGAAGTTGCAGAGGCAGTTGAATGGATGTTGTCGATCTTTTTAACAAAGAAGTCCCTGAGCTCCTCGCATTTATTGTTGGAGGTGAGGGAGGAGGAGGCAGGGAAGGGTGGTTTGAGAAGATGGTTAGTGGTGGAGAAAAGAAGCCTGGTGTTATTTTTGCCATCCTAGATGATCTTAGAATAGTGGGCAGTTTTAGTGATGAAGAGCTGGGAGAATTTATAATGGGGAATGAGGAAATGGCAGAGAAATTAAATAAATACTTTATTTCTGTCTTCACGGAGGAAGACACAAAAAACCTCCCAGAAATACGAGAAAACCAAGGGTGTGGTGAGAATGTGGAACTTAAAGAAATTATTATTAGTAAAAAAAAACAATACCAGCAAAATTAATAGGACTAAAAGTCGATAAATCCCAAGGACCGGATGACCTACATCCTAGGGTTTTGAAAGAGGTGGCCATTGGGATAGTGGACGCATTGGTTGTCATCTTCCAAAATTCTACAGATTCTGGAATGGTTCCTGCAGATTGGAGGATAGCAAATGTAACCCCGCTATTTAAGAAAGGAGGGAGAGAGAAAACGGGGAACTACAGACCTGTTAGCCTCACATCAGTAGTTGGGAAAATGTTGGAATCTATTATAAAGGATGCAATAACTGGGCACTTAGAAACTAATAGTAAGATTGGGCAGAGTCAACATGGATTTGTGAAAGGGAAATCCTGTTTGACAAACCTATTGGAGTTCTTTGAGGATGTAACTAGTGGAGTAGACAAAGGGGAAATGGTAGATGTGTATCTGGATTTTCCGAAGGCCTTCGATAAGGTCCCACACAAGAGGTTGGTGAACAAAATTAGGGCACATGGAATTGGGGGTAATATACTAGCATGGATTGAGAATTGGTTAACAGGCAGAAAACAAAGAGTAGGGATAAACGGGTCTTTTTCAGGATGGCAGGCTGTGACTAGTGGGATACTGCAAGGATCGGTGCTTGGGCCCCAGCTATTCACAATCTATATCAATGATTTGGATAAGGGGACTAAATGTAACATTAACAAATTTGCTGATGATACAAAGCTCGGTGACAGTGTCAGTTGCGAAGGGGATGTGAAGAGGCTTCAAGGGGATCTCGACAGGCTCAGTGAGTGGTCGAGAACATGGCAGATGGAATATAATGTGGATAACTGTGAAGTTATCCACTTTGGTAGAAAAAACAGAAAGGCAGAATATTTCCTAAATGGTGAAAGATTGGGGAATGTAGATGCTCAAAGGGACCTGGGTGTCCTTGTACATGAGTCACTGAAAGTGAATGTGCAGGTGCAGCAAGCCATTAGGAAGGCAAATGGTATGCTGGCCTTCATTACAAGAGGATTTGAGTACAGGAGTAAAGAAGTCTTACTCCAATTATATAGGGCCTTGGTGAGACCACACCTGGAGTACTGTGTACAATTTTGGTCTCCTTACCTCAGGAAGGATATACTTGCCATAGAAGGAGTGCAACGAAGGTTCACGAGATTGATTCCTGGGATGGCGGGACTGTCGTATGAGAAGAGATTGAGTAAACTAGGCCTGTATTCTCTTGAATTCAGAAGAATGAGAGGGGACCTCATTGAAGCATACAAAATTGTTACAGGGCTTGATAGGGTGGATGCTGGGAGAATGTTTCTCTTGGCTGAAGAGTCTAGAACCAGGGGCCACAGCCTCAGGATAAAGGGTAGGCCATTCAGGACTGAGATGAGAAGAAACTTCTTCACACAGAGGGTGGTGAATCTTTGGAATTCTCTACCCCAGAGAGCTGTGGAGGCTCAGTCATTGGGTATATTCAAAACAGAAGTCGATAGATTTCTGACTAGTAAGGGCATCAAGGGATATGGCGATAGAGTCGGTGAATGGAGTTGAGGCAGAAGATCAACCATGATCTCATTGAATGTCGGAGCAGGCTCGAGGGGCCGAATGGCCTACTCCTGCTCCTATTTCTTATGTTCTTAGGACCCCCAGTAGTGCTCTATATAATCTAGCTAAAGCTGGTGATGCATGATTTAGACCAGTTATCTGCCAAAGGCGTTCAAGTCTGCATCTCTTGGATTTAAGGGAGCGGAGATGAGGGGCATACCAGTGAGAGTGACTAGGGTGGGAGAGTGTAATGATGTTAGTGGGGACAAAGGCATCAAAGGTAGTGGAGAGGGTGTGATTTAGTAAGTCAATAGCTGCAGAAATGTCATGAAGAATTGTAGGCCAAAGGCTAGATAGTTGGGAGTTAGAAAGTGCAGTGGTAAGGGACTTTAGGGAGAGTTTTTTCCATATAGAAAGAAGTGGGGTTAGGAGGGGGAAGGCGAATTGGAATATGGGTAGAGAGTGATATAAGGAAATGGTCGGAGATTGCCTTGTCAGTGATGGTTATGGAGGGGATAGCGAGGCCACGTGAGATGATAAGATCGAGGAGGTGGCTGTGTATATGGGTGGAGGAGTTTATATGAAGGGAGCGATTAAGGGAGGAAAGGAGGGCAGTGAACTCAGAGGAGAGGGTGCAAGAAGAGTTGAGGTGGAGGTTGAAATCACTGAGGATGAGAAGTCGCTTGGTGCAAAGGCAGAGGGAGGAAAGCAGAGAAGATATCTCAGTGAAAAAATTGGTGGTGTATTTGGATGGGTGGTACAGAACAAGGATTTTAAAAGAGAGGCGTGAGGGCTGGAGCAAGGTGAGATGCTTGAAGGATGAGAAGTTGCTGGATAAGTGGGGAGACAGACCAAGGTGTGATTGAGATACAAGGGCTACACCACCACCGTGGCAGTTTGGGCATGGAATATGGTGGAAAGTATAGCAAGGTGGGGAAGCTTCATTAAGGGGAAAGGTGTCATCACCAGTGTTCTCCCTATGATGCGCCAGTCGGGAGGTCCCGCGCAGGCCGCTCACCAGCTGCTGCCATTGGAAAAGATACCACGCACGCGCAGTCACTCAGCAAATTTAAAGGGCCCACACACCAAAAACAAAAATTAGAGGGTACATTGGTCATCACCCCTCCACCATGTCTCCGTCAATGCCATGATGTCAATTTGATCATCCACAATAAGGTCATTGATGGCAAGTCCCTTATCTGCAAGTGAATGTACATTTTGAAGGGAAATGCGAAGAGGGGAGATGATACCTAATTTACTGGCGGAAGCAGAGCAGGGCGGAGGTTGGCAAGATTAGCCCACAGCAGGCGCTTACAGCAGGGAGAGAGTATGACGAGGCAATTTGGATTGCTGCTCACTAGGAGGCAGCGAGGAGTGCCTTGGTGGGTCTTTCAAAGGATGCCAAGAGAGGCACAGAGGGAAGCTGTGGTATTATTTAGGTGGGGGTCAAGCCTTGAGCGGTGGCAGGGGAGTAGGAAGGATAATGAGTAGTGGAGAATAGAGGTTAGTGAGAGTAGAGTACTTAAAGGCAGAGAAAGAAAAGGAGACATGAAGGCCAAGGGAGGATAATGAAAAAGAGAAAAACGGGAGAGATTGAAGTGATGGAGCTTGGATCCGCGGTGGCAGCCAAAACGCACGCGCGGATGGACACTAGGATTGTTGCAAAGGCATGATTAAATGTTAGATTATAAAGCGTGATTTGAATTAGTCTGAAAAAGTTGATGTAGTCAATGACCAATAGATGTCAGGAGCCGAGACAATGATTTAAAGTATTTCTTGAGGTCAAGTAGAAGCAGATTATTGTCAGTTGTCAGTGGTGGTTGGTCAAAAGATGCAGTGAGAAGTTCCAATCAACATTGTTCCCATAAGTTCTTAAATTCTATATATATGAAAATTCTATAAAGAGACGGTTTGAAAGAAAATCTTGAAGCAAGTTTCTCAGAAATAAACCAAAAATTCTGAACCATGGAGAAATCAGAAATCGACAGGAGCCAAGGGGCAGATCAATATTAGTATCAATAGCGATGTCAGTTTCAAAGCGATGCAGCAACAGCTGAGGTGAAACCAATCAATGACAGCGCCTCTGTTAAATAACTGATAGAAAAAGATGGTCTTTTTCTTTTAGATCCACTTGAACCTGGCGAACCCCCTCTCGGGGAATGCGTGGGGGGGGGGGCGGGGGTGCTGGAGCCCAGCCACGATTACCTACCGACACCGCTCAGCCGTTGAAATCCAAAGTAATGTTGGGTCCCCTCAACAACAGAGTTGATTTCTGCAACTAATGATCCCCGCGCTATCCCCACCGACCCAACCCCACACAAGGTGATCTCGACAAGAATCTGACAGATCCTCCACTCAGTCCTAATTAATCGTGAGTCAGGAATCAGTGACCCAGCACTTATTTCATCGGACCACTTACAAAACCGGACCACTCGCCACCGCAGCCATTTTAGAACCAATTAATTAAATTCTCAATTTTTATTTTTAACAGTAGATTTTATGAATCCGTGCGAGGAAATTTGTAAAATCAACCATTTAATTCTGATTTATTTATTTCAAGTTAAAATAACATTCCACCTGATTTAATGTGCATTGTCTTTCCATCAGTTTGAGAATGAGGTGGGAATTCACATAAGTTTAAGTCAATTCATGACTGGCTAAACTAAGCTCTAAAGACCAAGGCCCAAAATATGCGATCGGAGGCTTCCCGTGGGCGGATGCCTCCGACCTGTAAAAAATCTATGCATTTACCTGGTGGCCCTGGAGGTATGAAGACTTGCGATCCTGGGTCTTTCCGGGTACGTGCGGGCAGAGGCCCACGTATCCCAGGGGCGCATGCGGTTTGCAAGCGCCCCTGGGATCACGTGGGTCAGCCCAACCAATAAAAGAAGGGATACCCATTCACACTTATGGAATTTCTGTACATACGGAACTCCCATAAGTATGAATGGGGATCACTTTAAAAAATACATGAACACATTAAATAAATGTTTAAAAAATTACATATTTAAAATTAATTAAAATGTCATTTTGTGGCGGTACCACCGGTTGTCCCTTACATTGAGATACATAATTCCCTTTAACTTACCTTACTGTATGTATCTATTACTGCACTCAGGCTTCTCTCCTATACTCTGTGTGATGATGTCAGAGCTTGGAACCTTCCAACAGTAGAGCTCGGAACCTGCTAGCAGTTGAGCTCCGAACCTGCTGGCAGTTGAGCTCGGAACCTGCTAGCAGTTGAGCTCGGAAACTTCTAGTCAGTCCTCGTGGCGTCCCCGCTGGGGAAAGACCTACACCACGGTGCTCCTACAGTCAGCCATCTTACCTGCTACCTTACCTGTTGTATTTAACCTGTTCCTGTAAGTAAACAACTTATTTATAGTTCGTCGAAGTCGAACTCGATTATTTAGTGGCGATACACACGAATCACTACATTGGTGACCCAACGACGTGAGTACGGGAGCTCATCAATTCCTACACTACAATTGGTGACCCCGTATCCGTGAACGATTTTCACGGAAGCAACGCGCAGCCTGACCCTCGTCTTCACAGAAGATGACCGACGAACACCAATCGCTACATTGGTGACCCAACGACGTGAGTATGGTAGCTCATCAATTCCAACACTACAATTGGTGAACCCGTATCCGTGAACGATTTTCACGGTAGCAACGCGCGCCTGAACCTCGTCTTCCCACAAGACGACCGACGAACAACCACGGAACAGCAACCGCCTAACATCGATTCCTCCAAAGGCGACCCCGTCTTTGCGAACGTATTTGCAAGGTAAGCACAGTCTGGAGCAGATCCCGTTTGACATGGACAAAACTCAACCGGACCCCGTTTTTTTGTGAGCAATTTTCACAAAAGAAGCACGCCATGGAAGCGCCAGCCGTTTTGCTGTCGCTACCGCAATCCAGGGAGCCACAGTCTCCCTCGTGCTTTATAAAGGTAGAAGCCCCGTTCGACGAGAACATCGATGTGGCGCCGACCACGTACTTGCTTACGGTCCCCGTACTCGTCTTTCCTACTGCCACACGGATCGTCTGCCTCTACGTCCAAAGCAACAGCAAGTGTACATCTCTCCAAGCGCGGGGTACAGCATGTTCGGGCCCACAAAATCGGAGCGCGCCCTGCGGGGATACCACGAGGACTCACCCCCGCGAAACACGAGGACCCACTCCTCGCGCACGAGGACCCATCCCTCGTGAAAAACGACGACGACGACTCCGCCGACGACGCACCAGCCCTTCAGCCTGCTGGTTGTGTTACCTACTACACGATTCGGCGTGAACAAAAGGCGTGCCGCCCTCCCGGCTGTTTTCTCCTAAATCTACAACTGCTACAAGTGTTGCCGCCCTCCAGGCAGAGTTAACCCCTCCTGAAAGCAACAACAACCTGGACCGTTGCCGCCCTTTCTCCAGTTTTCCCTTTAACAAACGCAAACGTCTACTAAAGCTGCACACATCGAGGACGGGTCCAACGGGCATCCTGCGGCCGCGATCAGCCACGTGAAAGTTGCTAGCCTCACCGATCACAGGTTAACGCAGTAACTCTTCACCCTCTGTTGTGTTAACGTCGAAGCACTATGGCACGCACCATTCTGCGTGTTCCAGCCTCCTGAAGGTTTCGCTCACCTGTCGGTGAGTTCACTCACCTCGCCTGTCAAGTCCTTCTGGAACGTTCGTTTGGCATTCCTGCAGAGTTCGTCGTAACAAGGACTTGCTCCAACGTCAACAGAGTCATCGCCCGCGTTCGCCCAACCTGCCCGTCACTCTGACGAGGCCTGCTGTTTCGCACGTCTCCACGGTCCTTCGCCTGACGGATACACTTTATTCGCCACGACGCGCGTAAGGATCCCCTCACGAGCAGCATCTTCGGAACTCGCTCGCCAAGCCGAGAGAGCACGACCGCCGAGACCACCAGCGTCAGACCATCTCATCCTTGGACTTTTGTTAAAGCGAATTCTGGGGGGGCCTATGTGGCGGTACCACCGGTTGTCCCTTATATTGAGATACATAATTCCCTTTAACTTACCTTACTGTACTGTACGTATCTATTACTGCACTCAGGCTTCTCTCCTATACTCTGTGTGATGATGTCAGAGCTTGGAACCTTCCAACAGTAGAGCTCGGAACCTGCTAGCAGTTGAGCTCCGAACCTGCTGGCAGTTGAGCTCGGAACCTGCTAGCAGTTGAGCTCGGAAACTTCTAGTCAGTCCTCGTGGCGCCCCCGCTGGGGAAAGACCTACACCACGGTGCTCCTACAGTCAGCCATCTTACCTGCTACCTTATCTGTTGTATTTAACCTGTTCCTGTAAATAAACAACTTATTTATAGTTCGTCGAAGTCGAACTCGATTATTTAGTGGTGATACACACGAATCGCTACAATTTAATTAAATATTTTAAACAAAAATGTAATTTTTTTTCAAAAAAAACAATTTATGGGCCGGAGTTTCCGATGCCCACGGGTGTCCCGTAGGGGCTGCGCAAGTGCCAGGTTTAGGCATGTGAAGGGCAGCACGGTGGCATAGTGGTTAGCACTGTTGCCTCACAGCGCCAGGGACCCGGGTTCAAATCTGGCCTCGGGCGACTGTCTGTGTGGAGTTTGCACATTCTCCCCGTGTTTGCGTGGGTTTCCTCCGGGTGCTCCGGTTTCCTCCTACAGTCCAAAGATGTGCGGGTTAGGTTGATTGGCTATGATAAATTGACCCTTAGTGTTAGGGGGGATTAAATACGTGGGGTTATGGGGATCGGGTGGGATATGTGTCGGTGCAGGCTCGATGGGCCGAAATGGCCTCTATCTGCACTGTGGGGTTTCTGTGATTCTGTGATTCTGTGACTTGCGATCTGTCAAGAATCCTCAGATTGGACGCCTGCCCTGGAGATGGGCATCCACGGGCAGAGAGTTCCGCTTTCTGCACAACCTCCACCCGCTGAAAACCTTTACAAATCTTATGTTTGATAAAAGCAGGATAAGGCCTGCTTTTACCAGCATAAGAGTTTAAAAAAATAAAGATAAATTTTTTCACTCATTTATAATTTAAAAGTTTATTTATTTATCTTTTCAAAAATTAAATTATTGTTTAAAATATTGAATTTAATGTAATTTTAACTAATTTTAAATGTGATGTTTTTAAAAAATGTAATTAATGTTTTAGTGTGTTTTTGAATGTGATCCCCATTCATACTCTTGACAGATCTGTGCGTATAGAACTGCCAAAAGTGTGGATGAGGATTCCCTTCTTTGGTTCCCCATGGCCTACGTGATCCCAGGGACGCTTGAGCTCTGCATGCGCCCCTGGGATACCTGGGCCTCTGTGTTTTTCGTAGTGGAGAGGCGCAGGATCGGAAGTCTCGGGACCTACGGAGCCAGCAGGTAAGTGCATAGATTTTTTCCGATCGGAGGCATCCGCCCGCAGGAAGCCTCCGATTGGAAATTCAGGCCCTATATGTTTTAAAGGGGCTAACCTTTTGGATAGGGTTTTTAATGTATAAATGAGTGATAAAATTTTCTTTTTCTATTTTTTAAAACTCTTATGCTGGTAAAAGCAGTCCTTACTCCTGCTTTTACCGGGCGTAAGAATTTCACAGGCATTCAGCGGGCGGAAGTTGGGAAAATAGCGCAATTCTCCACCTGCAGATGCCCATCTCCCAGGGATGCGGAGGATCTGTCGAGAAGATTCTTGACAGATTGCAAGTTCCAGGTTTTAGCACATGCGCTTCGCATGCCTAAACCCAGAATTTCACAGCCCCTACGGGTGCGTACACACCTCGTACGCCCCCGTAGGGGTCGCAAAAAATGGATATTTTTGACTAGTCAGAAGTCCGAATATTGTAATGTGACTTGGTTAAGTCATTTGAATGAACGGGTCAAACTATGATGCAAAAGTCTGACTGACATTTGGCAGCCCAAATCCAATGAGGTAACTCAGCAGTGCAGAGAGCTGAATGCTGCTGAACTGAATTATCTCATTGGTGTCACTCGAAGGGTTGAACTGATGTCTCGAGGAGGATTCCACAATAACCATGCGGGAGTAAAACCCAGTACATTAATCTCTGAAGGTTCACGGTCAGTGCTGTGACGCTATTGCAAAGGCAAATAGAGTGCTAGGATGTATTGCCAGGACGATCAAATATATAACAAAAAAAACTATACTGTCTTTGTATAAGACCTTGGTTAGGCCTTATTTAAAATACTGTACTGTGTCCAATTTTGGTCCCCTCATGTGGTGGGTGATATAGAGGCATTAGAAAATGTTCACGAGGGCCACTAGATTGATATCTAGTTTAAAGACCGTTAGTTGTCACAACAGGCTGAGAGAGCTGGGGCTTTTAACTCTAGAAAAGCTTAGACTTCAAGGACATTTAATTGAGGCTTTTACAATTATGATCATAAGAACATAAGAAATAGGAGCAGGAATAGACCATTTGGCCCTTCGAGCCTGCTCCACCATTCAATAAGATCATGGCTGGTCTTCGACCTCAACTCCACTTTCCCGCACTATTCCCATATCCCTTCATTCCCTTAGAATCCAAAAATCTATTGGTCTCTGTCTTGAATATACTCATAGACTGAACATCCACGGCTTTCTGGGGTAGAGAATTCCAAAGGTTCACAACGCTTTGAATGAAGAGATTTCTCCTCACCTCAGTCCTAAATGGCCGACTCCTTATTCTGAGACTGTGACCTCCTAGTGCTAGACTCCCCAGCCAGGGGAAACATCCTCCCAGCGTTGACCCTGTTGAGCCCTTTTAAGAATTTTACATGTTTCAATGAGATCACCTCTCATTCTTCTAAACTCTAGGAAATGTAGGCTTAGTCTACTTAATCTCTCCTCATAGGACAATCCCCTCATCCCGGGAATCAGTCAAGTGAGCCTTTTTGCACTCTCTGCAAGCCATATATCCTTCCTTGGGTAAGGAGACCAAAACTGTACACATTACTCTAGGTGTGGTCTCGCCAAGGCCCTATATAATTGTAGTAAGACTTCTCTACTCTTATACTCCAATCCTTTTGTAATAAAGGCTAACATACCATTTGCTTTCCTAATGAAAGGATTAGATCTGGTCCATCTGTGTAGACTATTTGAATTAGATAAAGAAAAAAAGAAAGGAAGGAAGAACTTGGATTTATATAGCTCCTTTCACAACCTCAGGATGTCCCAAACTACTTTACAGCCAATTAAGTACTTTTGAAGTGTAGTCACTGTTCTAATGTAGGAATGATAATAGGTTAGGGAGGACAAGGGAACATGAGTATGAGGTACATAAGGAGAACTAGTTTGGATGTCTGGAGGTATTTCTTTCCAGAGTTATTGACTAATGGAACAAGTTGCCAGCTTATTTAGTGATTACGGATTTTCTGCAAGCATTCAAAATGGAATCTAGATGAGTTACTGATTGTGGCGGACATCACTAAGTATAAAAGGTAGATAGGGTATTGAGGTTGTGTTTCCCAGTCTCTGTTGGTTCCTCAGGGTCAGAGTGGAATTTCCCAGATTTTTTTTTTCCATAAATTGGCATAGGGTTTTTTCCTCTGATTTTTTGCCTCATGAGATTGCGTGGCTGACGTGTGGAAGAGCGGATGGGGAGGTCATGGTGCCCATAAGTTGTGTCATGTCAGTATGGGATGGGACAGGCTTGATGGATCAGCTGGTCTTTTCCTGTCTGTCATTTTTGTATGTTCTTAATGTGCATACTGGGGATTCACTCGGATTTTTCATTTAGAAATGTTTTAATAAATATTTTTTGCACAGTGTGCATTTATACATCACATACCCAGGACCTGCTTTCAATTTAATGGCTAAGGTGCTGATACATAAGGGTTTGTGGCATTGCTACACACCATTGACTAGATTTCTTCATCAGGCATTAGTCAGATGGTGCTTTATTTCTTCTGCCAGATCATTAGCATGCTGGCATGCCTGATTTTGTGGGATCCATTCATTTACATAATATGGGTGAGCTGCAGGCTCATATTGAGCCTGGCTTTGGGAGCTCACCAGAGGGGATGCAGAAATTAGAACATAAGAACATAAGAAATAGGAGCAAGAGTAGGCCAATCGGCCCCTCGAGCCTGCTCCACCATTCAATAAGATCATGGCTGATCTGATCCTAACCTCAAATCTTCTATCACTCTGCATCCACCCGAACCCATGTGATCTCCCGGGAGAGGCGAAAAACCAGATAAAGACCCAATGGCCAATTTGGGAGAAAAAAATCTGGGAAATTCCTCTCCGACCCATCTAGGCGATCGAAATTCTTCCAGGAGATCACTCTGTCCCTATATTTTCTACAGTACTTACCTTCTGTAAAGGCGATCTCCACCCCAGCCAGGAACAGGAATAAAACCATCTCCTGAAATCTAACAGAATTAGAACACAGTAGGAGCAGAACAAGGCTACACGGCCCCTGGGCCCGCTCCACTACCCACAGGGCCATGACCATTCCGAACCCAGACTCATGTCCAATTTCCTGAACGCTCCCCGTAACCCTTTATTCCCTTTACTTCTAGGAAACTATCTATTTCTGTTTTAAATTTATTTAATGATGTAGCTTCCACAGCTTTCTGGGGCAGCAAATTCCACAAACCTACCACCCTCTGAGTGAAGAAGTTTCTCCTCATCTCAGTTTTGAATGAGCAGCCCCTTATTTTAAGATTATGCCCCCTAGTTCTAGTTTCACCCATCATTGGGAACATCCTCACCGCATCCACCCGATCAAGCCCCTTCACAATCTTATATGTTTCAATAAGATCGCCTCTCATTCTTCTGAACTCCAATGAGTAGAGTCCCAATCTACTCAACCTCTCCTCATATGACCACCCCCTCATCCCCGGGATTAACCGAGTGAACCTTCTTTGTACTGACTCGAGAGCAAGTATGTCTTTTCTTAAGTATGGACACCAAAACTGTATGCAGTATTCCAGGTGCGGCCTCACCAATACCTTGTACAACTGCAGCAATACCTCCCTGTTTTTATATTCCAACCCCTTAGCAATAAAAGCCAACATTCCATTGGCCTTCTTAATCACTTGCTGCACCTGCATACTAACTTTTTGAGTTTCGTGCACCAGGACCCCCAGATCCCTTTGTACTACAGTACTTTCCAGTTTCTTGCCACTAAGATAATAACTTGCTCTATGATTTTTCCTGCCAAAGTGCATAACCTCACACTTTCCAGTATTGTATTCCATCTGCCAAATCTCTGCCCACTTACTTAGCCTGTCTATGTCCCTTTGCAGGTTTTTTATGTCCTCCTCACTCACTACTTTCCCTCCCATCTTTGTATCATCTGCAAACTTTGATATGTTACACTCGGTCCCCTCCTCCAAATCGTTAATATAGATTGTAAAGAGTTGGGGACCCAGCACTGACCCCTGCGGAACACCACTAGTTACTGGTTGCCAATCTGAGAACGAACCATTTATCCCAACTCTCTGCTTTCTGTTAGAGAGCCAATCCTCCACCCACGCCAGAATATTACCCCCAATCCCGTGATTTTTTATCTTGAGCAATAATCTTTTGTGTGGCACCTTGTCAAATGCCTTTTGGAAGTCTAAATACACTACGTCCACTGGTTCCCCTTTATCCACCCTATATGTTACTTCCTCAAAAAACTCAAGCAAATTTGTTAAACATGACTTCCCCTTCATGAAACCATGCTGAGTTTGCCCTATTAAATTATGTTTATCCAAATGTCCCGTTACTGTCTCCTTAATAATGGACTCTAACATTTTGCCAACCACAGATGTTAGGCTAACAGGTCTATAGTTTCCAGCCTTCTGCCTACTACCCTTTTTAAATAAGGGTGTTACATTAGCAGTTTTCCAATCTGCCGGGACCTTTGCTGAGTCCAGTGAGTTTTGGAAAATTATTACCAATGCATCCACAATCCCTACCGCTACTTCCCTCAAGACCCTGGGATGCAAGCCATCAGGTCCAGGGGATTTATCCGCCTTGAGTCCCATTATTTTACCAAGTACCACTTCCTTAGTGATTTTAATTGTATTTAGTTCCTCCCCCCCCTAGAGCCCCCTGTTTGTCCAGTGTTGGGATATTCTTAGTGTCCTCTACTGTAAAGACTGATACAAAATAATTGTTCAGTGTTTTTGCCATCTCCATGTTTCCCACCATTAATTTCCCGGTCTCATCCTCTAAGGGACCAACATTTACTTTAGCCACCCTTTTTCTTTTTATATAACTATAGAAACTTTTACTGTCTGTTTTTATATTTTTTGCTAATTTACTTTCATAATCTATCTTCCCTTTCTTAATCAATCTTTTTGTTATTTTTTGCTGTCTTTTAAAGACTTCCCAATCTTCCATCCTCCCACTAGATTTGGCTACCTTATATGCCCTTGTTTTTAGTCGGATACTATCCTTAATTACTTTACTTAGCCACGGATGGCTATCTTTTCTTTTACACCCTTTTTTCCTCAGTGGAATATATTTTTTTTGGAAGTTGTAAAATAACTCCTTAAATGTACACCACTGGTCATGTACCGTCTTACCCTTTAATCTATTTTCCCAGTCCACTCTAATTAATTCCGCTCTCATACCTTCATAGTCTCCTTTATTCAAGCTCAGCACGCTTGTTTGAGATCCAACCTTCTCACCCTCTAATTGAATATGGAACAGCCCTTAAAGGGTGATAGGTAAGTTTAAAGAGATGTGGCCACATAAAACTAAATGGCCACTTATAGGAACAATTTTGTTGGAAAAGTTGCTAATATTGTCTATATATATATTTCAACTTTTGCAAGAGCTGTTTGGTAAATAAAACAATTGACTGACAAAACAGAGAACTGAGTCTGTGGCAAAGTGATGGAGCAGCACTCAAAACTGCTGTTTGATGGTTGGGTGAAATGGCAGTGGTACTGAATCAGATGTTGGTGAGGAGGATGGCCCTGCTTTTCACCACACAGCACCCACTCCATAGGACAACGTTACAGCATGCCACAAAGGAGAAACAGGAAGAGCACATGTGAGTGTTACTGCCACTGACAATACCAGCCCAATGTAGCATGTTATCTGGAGGTGCCCTTGTAGCTCTTTATCTGGCTGCCTGCTGACCGAGAGCTTGTGCAGCCTTCTCCACACTGTCTTAACCAGGTATGTGTGCTTCTGTCTGTTAGCGTGGTGGAAAGGTACTGGCAGGTAAGCACAGTCTGCCTCTGGTGCAATCTGACCTACCTGGCAATTCTACATTGCTCTTTTACCCCCCCAAACAGAAATAAGTACAGTCAAAGGGAATTCCATTTGTCTTAATATCATATACATACCAAATAAAATGGCAGTGTCAGTGCATAACACCGAAGCTTCTAGACCAACTAAGTAGAAATGAGAAAAAAGGTCCTGAAATAGCCTCAAAATGCAGCTACCGATCTTGCTATATATAGCGCTCTGTAAATCCACTTCTATAGGTAGCACACCCTAGTAGCCCTGGCACCCATTTTATATGGGCATGTAGATGACTGAGCACTATACTGGCATAAGTGCCAAAAATTTGTGATTGCCGAAGTAGTGTAAATAGGGCTTAAGTTTAATTAGCTGCAAACTGGTAGGTACTTCTGAGAGCAGTAGACAACTTACCTGCAAAGTTAGAAAGGATGCTAAATGGGCTAAAGTCTGGTGTAATAGATTTCCACCCAGCTTTTCTTTTGTTCAGGCATGCCTGCTTGACAGCATTAATCGGGCGTAAC
The DNA here is from genome assembly GCF_052327205.1 of Somniosus microcephalus. Classification (NCBI taxonomy): domain Eukaryota; kingdom Metazoa; phylum Chordata; class Chondrichthyes; order Squaliformes; family Somniosidae; genus Somniosus; species Somniosus microcephalus. The sequence continues at coordinate 56,513,753 of NC_141003.1, forward strand.
CAATCAGAAAATCTACACTTGCGTGTGTCATCGGTCTGCCATTATTTATACATGACTTTCTCAATATTTTACAAGTTTTATGTTTATGTCAATGTTGATCAATTTTTTTTTCTCTAATGAGAAACATCTACACAACTCAGTCACAACTGTGACAAAAGTAAAGCATTTTTTTTCCTATGACATATGATGGTACTGGCTTCTTTCTTTCTGTCATGGTGCATATCCAGTATAGTAGTGTAGTGGTTATGGTACTGAACTAGCAACCCAGAGGTCACAAATTCAAGTCCTACCTTGGTATGAGTGAAACTGAATTCATTAAATCTGATAATTTGCGAGAAAGCGGCCAGATTGTTATAAAACACAATTGGTTTACTAATAGCCTTCAGGGAAGGAAACCTTGCCTACATGTGACACTAGTCCACATTTTTTAGCTATTAATGCCAGGGCAACTTGGGATGGGCAGTAAATGTGTCCTTACCAGTGTCATCCTGAGAGTGTTTTTTAACGAGGGAATTATAAGGCTCCCTGACAGAATGTAATGTTGCTTGTTTTGATGCACGAAATCCCAGAATTATGTCTCTCTCGGGTGTCTTGAGGAAGGGACCAAATCATTTAATTTAAATACAAGCACTTTTTGTATTTTGTTTGAACATATGTTTGATTGACAGCTCTATTATATTTGATTGGCAGCTCTATTTGCATTTGAGACATATATTTAAATTTCCTTTGTCGCAGTTAAATTTTTTAAAGTATTTCTCACCCTAATTCACTCATTCCAATTGTGTGACCTGTCTGAAACAAATAGAGTTGTCAATCAAACATATATTCAAACAAAATACAAAAAGTGCATGTATTTGAATTCAGTGATGTGGTCCCTTCTGCAGAGAAATAAGCCAGAGAGAGACTATGTGGACAGCTAACTACAAATGACTGTTATTTTTAATCTTTTGAGGAGGGATAGTTAAGTCTGTAACTACTTTAAAACTAAATTGTGTCAATGCTACTGTTCAGTTATTCATTTATTATTTTATAAATCTGTTTGGCAATATGTAGTTTAAGCCACAATCTAGTAGAATGTTTATTCTACCGCCTTCTGAAACTAAATGAGATTACATGAGGGTGGATAATGTAACCAGGATGCTGAAATACAGTATCTGTTCAATACCTGCGGTCGGTACAAATTACCTAAATGCTGAATAGGTAAAAGCACACGCTGGGCCATAGGAAGCGAGGGCTCGAAGAATGGTCTAAGCTGTTGAACCCAAGAAATGAGCTAGCGTAAAAACCCCAAAATGTAAAAGTGGCAGATATAGGTGGGACCTTCTTCTTAGGCAGTCCCTCGGAACCGAGGATGACTTGCTTCCACATTAAAAATGAGTTCAGGTGACTGATGAGTCCAATGTGGGACCTACAGTCTCTGTCACAGATGGGGCAGACCGTGGTTGAAGTGGTGGGTGGGTGGGGTGCTTGACGTGTGCTCCTTGCACTTGGCTTCTGCTTGCTCCCGGCGAAGAGACTCGAGGTATTCGGCGCCTTCTCGGATGCTTCTTCTCCACTTTGTGCGGTCTTAGGCCAGGGATTCCCAGATGTCAGTGGGGATGTTGCACTTTTTCAAGGAGGCTTTGAAGCGTTTCCTCTGCTCACTTGGGGCTCTCTTGCCGTGCCGGAGCTCTGAATAGAGCGCTTGTTTTGGGAGTCTCGCATCGGGCATGTGGACAATGTGACCCGTCCATCGGAGCTGATCGAGCGTGGTCAAAGCTTCGATGCTGGGGATGTTGGCCTGAGTGAGAACACTGACGTTGGTGTGCCTATCCTGCCAATGGATTTGCAGGATGAGGTGGGATAGAATATCATTCACAGACCAAGAGGCTATTCAAATGATTTTAATATAAAGTAAATTAAGCAGTATATAGTTAAAAATGTCCACAGGGCTCAGAAACACTTAAGGCAGAAAGAACTAGCCCTTTGGCTGCTGAGGAAAAAAAGCAAAGGAATGTTCGTACCCTGGGGGTGCAGGAGCAGAGAGACCTGGAGGTGTATGTACACAAATCTTTGAAGGTTGCAAGACAAGTTGAGAAGGCTGTTATAAAAGCATATGGTATCCTTGGTTTTATTAACAAGGGAATAGACTACAAAAGCAAGGAACTTATGCTAAACCTTTATAAAATACTGGTTAGGCCTCAGCTAGAGTATTGTGTCCCATTCTGGGCACTAGACTTTAGGAAGGATGTCAAGTCCTTGGAGAGGGTGCAGAAGGGATTTACTAGAATGGTACCAGGGATGAGGGACTTCAGTTATGTGAAGAGACTGGAGAAGCTGGGGTTGTTCTCCTTAGAGCAGAGAAGGTTAAGAGGAGATTTGATAGAGGTGTTTAAAATCATGAACTGTTTTGATAGAGTAAATAACTGTTTCCAATGGCTGAAGGGTCGGTAACCAGAGGACACAGATTTAAGGTGATTGGCAAAAGAACCAGAGGCGACATGAGGAAAAATATTTTTACACAGCGAGTTGTTGTGTTCTGGAATGTACTGCCTGAAAGGGTGGTGGAGGCAGACTCAATAGTAACATTCAAAAGAGAATTGGAGAAATACTTGAAGGGGAATTTTTTTACAGGGCTATGGAGAAATAGCAGGGGAATGGGATTAATTGGATAGCTCTACCAAAGAGAGCCGGCACATGCATGATGGGCTGAATGGCCTCCTTCTGTGCTGTATGATTCAATGATTTAGAAGTGCTGAAACTCAGGTGGAGAAGGAATTCTGCAAATTCAAAGCTGATGAGAAGGAATACCTGTGCATACTTAAGGTGGAGAAATAGTAGAAACAGCAACAGCACGTAAAGGTTTTACTCAAACATGAGGCAGAGGAAAATGAAGCATTTTTGTTTGTGCTGCATCATGGTTTAGTTTCTTTCTGTCACATCACATAAGGGATTAAAAACAAGTTCATTCCTAGAAAATAGACTTTTTTCTGTCTGTCTATTTATTTATTCAATTTTGAATGTATGGTATAACAAAAGTATTTGCTATAGCTGTATATTACTTGGTTCCCCTTGACTTTCAGGAGTTCTTTTATGAATTAAACATTGAAACTTATGTAAATGAAAATGAGAATTGTCTCCAGAGAATCAAAAGTAAATGACAATTGAAGTTTCCATGAGTAGACTAAGATACTTGATCATTTTCGACTCCCTAAAATTATTTTGCTTTTAATTGTAAACTAATTGTTCTGTAATAAACAAAATAAATGACCAGATGAGGATTTATAGTTCATATTGGGGCCTTATTAGACAAAAATCACCTGCTGCCTAATTCCAGTTCATTTAAACTGATCTAGATCTAATTTCTGTAACCATGAAATTCTGTGCTAACCGTTGCATAGTTTACAAAAAGAAAAACAATGTGGAAGTATCTCATGTTTTTATTGAGTCAGCCAGACTGGACTTTTGCTGTCTGCTGCTACTTATTATTGATTCCATAGAGAGTAGGGTCCAGTGTGGACCCCTGCAGTGCAGTTGGAACAAGACATTTTATGAATTGCTAAGATTAAGCATGTGCAAGATTGTTTTTGCTTTCCAGTAAGTTTAAATAATGTCACACATCCAAAAGCTCCATTCCCAAGATATGATGTACCTAAGCTACATACTGGGGAAAAGCTGACATCTAGTATTACAGTGGCCATGTATAAAACATATACACATATATACTGCAAGCTGGGTAAGTAGTAAGCCCACAGCAGCAGAGAAGCAAGCCTTTGAGAACTGGGGAAATTGTGTTGGGAATGGAGGAGTGGATATTCAATTTTTCTCTCACCTTCTCTGATAGACACAGCATCTGTATGAGTGACATTCAACTCCAGGGTTTAATGGCCATACATTTTTTCTTCACGTGGTGAATAAAAAAGGTTTTACTGGGTTGGTTTTGGGCAGTGCGTGATGCTGTCAAAAGTGGCTTCTGTCACCTTTGATTAAACGATCAGGAGTCTGCACCAATTGTTTTGTTGTATCAGTTCTGCCAAAGATTTTAAAAAAAGTGAAATTACAAAAAAAATGACTAATGTTTTATGTATAGCCCTGTGGGAGTCCACATACATTGCATAATTAAGCTCTGTTTGCTGAGTTTATATTTTCCCATCGTCTTTTGGGTCCTTGGATACAACATGGAAAAATAGAGTAGAAACAAGCAGCCTTGACAGCTACAAAGTTTTATCTGCTATAACATGAATAATTGAGATGTTCTTAATAGCTTTTGAAATCAATAGTAACTGGGTAATGGCTTTTTTACCACTAAGACTCAACCAGGGTACAATCTGCAATCACAGCTGTATCTATCCCACACACCCAGACATGATCAAACTACTAAAAAAAATTGTTGTCAAAGTAAATTCATGTTTTCAATTTTAACTTCGAGTTTTCTGTTTAGAAGTGAGACACAATTCAGTTATGCATTTCTTCATGATTAATTATATTTTGACCAATTTAAATGATTTTGAAGTTGGGTTGACCTGATCTCTTTTTTCATAAAAATTAAGGGCACATTTGCATTGAAGCATAAAAGGTTCATCTGAATTTTAAAAATATGTATAGTTCTTTTCAACCTAAGGTTATCCTGAAAAATCTCCGCCCAACATGTATCGCCCCTCCCTCTTGAGCACAGTTGCACACAAGGATCTGTGTGTTGAACTTCTCTGCTCTGGTACGCCCAGCTTGACTCCACCCTTGCCACCCCTCCCACAAAGCCAGGTGTGAGAAATTAAACATGAAGAGTGAATTTAAATTAGAGAAAATGGATTTTAATTAAAATGAAGAGTGAGGGGCAGTGGAGGAAAAAAAAGCAAGAAAAAATGATTCAAAATAATTTGAGTGTTTAAAAAAAAAAGTGCCCAGATGATGGAGAAGAGTGAAGAAAGTGTATGATGAACTTCTAGACTTCAAAAGAAAAATAGATATAGACAGGGACCGATAGAGAAGGAGAGAAACTGTGACAGATAGGTAGGCACACAGGGAAGGGTGAAGCAATGGGAAGGACATATAATAAGAAAAAAAGACTCCAAGACAGATAGTTACAGAGATGAAAAGAGAAAGTGTCTCAGAATCATAGAGGGAAAAAAGGGAAGACAAGGAATAGAAGACAGAGAGACACAAAGAATTGAAGAATAGTAAACAAGCAGTTATGTTTTCATGAGCCATGCCACAGGAGATTAGAAATAGCAAAGATCCCAATAATGACCCCTGTGTTAACTCAGTCAAAATCTCTTCCCAGTCGGAAAAGTCACCATTTATGGATATCCTTATGTTTTCTGTTTTTAAGTCAATGCACTGTGCATTACCCCTTTGTCTGTACCTTTTTACCTTTAATCATTGATGTGGAAACTTGTCAAAAGCTTTCTGAAAAAAGCTTTTGACAAGGTTCCACTTTAGCTTCATTTCCAATATAGTACTGGGAGCAGCTGCATTTGAAGAATCATTTCTAGAACTGTTAATTATAGTTGCTTAACACTTCCTTTAGGTCAAGTGCAGAAACTCATTTTGTCATCTGTTATCGAGCAGATGAGGTCCCAGATAAATTTTAGGTGTGAATGCACATTAGAAAAAATTATCCAAGTAAGACTGAACTGCAAGTATAAACTGATTGTCACTAGCATCATGAATATTTTGTTTCCAAATCAATTATATTTAGTTAATGCAATGTAATTTCCACTTGGTCACATTTGTATTATTCCATATATTAGCTCCTGCCGTCCAAAGAAGCTAAAACTGACTGTAAATTGCAATTGAAAGTTAGGGAAATTCAGAAGAGTCTAGTTTAGGAAAGGTTCAAACCACATTGAACTTTTTCAGGAGTGTATTATTAATGGTGCACTCTGGTAACTTATGACATTTCTACTGAAATAATTTTTTTAACATTTTATTTCCTCTTATTTATCAAGAATATTTATCCAGGGTGTAACTCATTGGACTTAAAGAATTTATTCTCAAGAAAATCTCACTGTACGAGATTAGCTTATCTCTGGTCCTTTCAAATAATCAGGGTCGACTGCAACCAATATGGTGGGTATGTTGTGTTTAATCGGAGTATAAGACGGATATAACACACTAGTTATACAGCAAAAGCAAGTCGGACATAACGGCTGGTGTGCACGAACAGGTCTTCTCTCTCTTTCTTTTTGAACTATCCAAGAGTGTTAGACCTGAATCAGCATAGATCCACCCTCAGGAGCTCTCCACTCCACCGTCTGCACTGGGGCCTTTTCAGGTGTTTTATACTCTTTTTAGGGGTGGACCTGCAGTAGAATATGGACAGGACCATTTAACCTATAAAGGTCCCCCTTAAAACAAGGTGTGTTTGTTCAGGCCATGGAAAAAAGGCCAATCCTCATGTTATCTCCCACCTGTCAGGGGTCCTCATAGCCATTACACATGGGTTATGTATGTAACCAATCATGGCCTTGCAGCAGGTTGAGGACTGTTTTCCCCTCCCTGCGGATGTTATAACATTCCACAGAGTGGCAGTCACATATGACCTTGCTTCCCAGGCTAGCTGTCTGCTGTTTGTGTGTCATAGAGTCATAGAGTTATACAGCACGGATAGAGGCCCTTTGGCCCATCGTGTCCGTGCCGGCCATCAAGCCCTGTCTAATCTAATCCCATATTCCAGCATTTGGTCCGTAGCCTTGTATGTTATGGCATTTCAAGTGCTCATCCAAATGCTTCTTCAAAGTTGTGAGGGTTCCTGCCTCCACAACCCTTTCAGGCAGTGAGTTCCAGACTCCAACCACCCTCTGGGTGAAAAAGTTCTTTCTCAAATCCCCTCTAAACCTCCCGCCCTTTACCTTGAACCTATGCCCCCTAGTTATTGACCCTTCTACTAAGGGAAAAAGCTCCTCAGTATCCATCCTATCTATGCCCCTCATAATTTTGTACACCTCAATCATGTCCCCCCTCAGCCTCCTCTGCTCCAAGGAAAACAAACCCAATCTGCCCAGTCTTTCTTCATAGCTGAAGCGCTCCAGCCCTGGTAACATCCTGGTGAATCTCCTCTGCACCCTCTCCAAAGCGATCACATCCTTCCTGTAGTGTGGCGACCAGAACTGCACACAGTATTCCAGCTGTGGCCTAACCAGTGTTTTATACAGCTCCATCATAACCTCCTTGCTCTTATATTCTATGCCTCGGCTAATGAAGGCAAGTATCCCATATGCCTTTTTTACCACCTTATCCACCTGTTCCGCCGCCTTCAGGGATCTGTGTACTTGCACACCCAGATCCCTCTGCACCTCCGTCTTGCCTAGGGTCTTACCATTCATTGTGTATTCCCTTGCCTTGTTAGTCCCCCCAAAGTGCATCACCTCGCACTTTTCCGGGTTAAATTCCATTTGCCACTGTTCCGCCCATCTGACCAACCCATCTATATCGTCCTGCAGACTGAGGCTACCCTCCTCGCTATTTACCACCCTACCAATTTTTGTATCATCCGCGTGTGGTAAACCACTTTTACCGTTCACTATCGTTACACTATAGTTATCACTGTTAGATCGTTTCCCTATAGTTATCACTGTTCACATTGTTGTATCACTGTACGAGATCGCCTCTTGTCACGCTGCTATACCTGGGCTGACCACTGCCGACTCCGCCCATGGCTCCACCTACCTGCCCAGGTATAAAGGTGGTCGACTGGCTGGTATTCCTCCTTCTTGGATCCGATCACCCACGAGGGTGGGCTCTGTTATTTAGTCAATAAAAACCTATAGTTACTTTCTTAACTCGTCGCTTTTCATTGGACGAATTGATAGGTATATCAATTTTATTGACTAAATTTTAAAATGTCGTCACTTGAGCAGCCAAACAACCAGTCAACGGAGCAGCCAAACGACCAGCCAGACGCCCAGCTACAACAGCCACAGCAGCCGGCTTGGCTGCGAGCCCTCAAACCACCGTACCTGGATCTAAACCCACAAGCAACAAACGCAGCCCTCGACTTCAAACACTGGCTGTGCTGCTTCGAATCCTACCTGGAAGAATCCGGCGTCCCTCAGAGATCCAAACTGAGAGTTCTGACCGCCCAAGCGAGCCCTAAAGTATACGCACTCATCCAGGACATTACTACTTACGAGGCCGCTATCAACCTACTGAAACAGCAGTACCGGAGCCCGGTAAATTCCATGTATGCCAGACACCTCCTAAGATCCCGCCCGCAACAGCCAGGAGAGTCTGTAGCTGAATTTTTACGGGCGCTACGAACACTCGGCAGGGACTGTGACTTTAAAGCAGTATCGGCTGCAGAAAACACTGAAGATAACATCCGTGATGCCTTCGTGAAAGGCCTTCGGTCCGACTACTCACGGCAGAGACTGCTGGAATCAAAGGACCTCGACCTGAACACAGCTGCAGCCTTGGCCTACTCCCTAGAAGTGACCCAGCGGGACCTCGAGGTGTATTCCAGGTACAGTTCGCGACTCTGGGACTCGGGCCCGACCCCGACCGCAATACCCCTCGTAGCGCCGCCCCCGGGACCTACCTCAGCGTCGGCGTCCCGGACCCGATCGGGACCGCCACCCCCGGTACCGGCTGCGACTTCGGACCCCCGCGACCGGGCCGCCGGCTGCTTCTTCTGTGGGCAGGCGAAACACCCGAGGTCGCGCTGCCCAGCCAAAAACGCGACGTGCTCCAGCTGCCTGAAGAAAGGCCACTTCGCGAAGGCCTGCAGAGGGAGAGCAGCAGAGGCCAGCAGTGCCTCATGCGAACTGTGGGGGCGGCCATCTTCTATCAAGGCCACAGATGAGCAATGGGGGCGGCCATCTTTGATGCAGGCAACCGACGCCAGCAGTGCCTCATGTGGGTTGTGGGGGCAGCCATCTTCTCCACCATTTTGCCCCACCTCGTGGGCGCCTCCATTTTACCCACCATGCTCGACCGCCACCTTACCTCCAGACCTGACGACCGCTTCACCTACAGACTACAGCGACCCGCTCAGCCACACACTAGCCTCCGTCACACTAGACCAAGCTCGCCCGCATCAGCTGTCCAAGTCAATGATGGACATCAAAGTAGATGGCCACGCCACGACCTGCCTGTTCGACAGCGGAAGCACGGAGAGCTTCATACATCCAGACACGGTGAGCCACTACTCCCTCACTGTCCAGCCAACGCGCAACCGGATCTCGATGGCATCGAGGTCCCACGCCACAGACATCAGCGGCTACTGTGTTGTGACCCTGTCGGTTAAGGGCACGGAGTATAAAAACTTTAAACTCCTCGTCCTGCCCCAGCTATGCGCTGCCGTCCTACTAGGGCTGGATTTTCAATCCCACCTCCAAAGCGTCACTCTAGCATACGGTGGACCCCTCCCCCCGCTCACAGTCGACAACCAGCAGCCTTTAAATCGCCCACCGCGTAACACCTGCGGCCTATCCACCCTCAAGGTCCCGCCACCTTCCCTGTTCGCTAACCTCACCCCCGACTGCAAACCCGTCGCTACCAAGAGCAGGCGGTACAGCTCCGGGGACAGAGCTTTCATTAGCTCTGAGGTGCAGCTTCTCCTGAAGGAGGGCATCATCGAGGGGAGCAGCAGCCCCTGGCGTGCCCAGGTTGTAGTCGTTAAGACCGGCAATAAAAACCGCCTGGTCATCGACTACAGCCAAACCATAAACCGGTACACCCAGCTGGACGCATACCCCCTTCCCCGCATATCCTGATATGGTCAATCAGATTGCTCAATACCGGGTATTCTCTACCATCGACCTTAAGTCGGCCTACCACCAACTCCCTATCCACCCCGAGGACCGCCAGTATACCGCCTTCGAGGCGAATGGCCGCCTCTACCACTTCCTTAGGGTCCCCTTCGGCGTCACCAACGGGGTTTCGGTCTTCCAAAGGGAGATGGACCGGATGGTTGACCAGAACGGGCTGCAAGCTACGTTCCCCTATCTAGATAACGTCACCATCTGCGGCCGCGACCGGCAAGACCATGACGCTAATCTGGAAAGATTCCTCCGTACGGCCCAACGGCTGAACCTCACCTACAATAAGGAGAAATGTGTGTTTAACACCTCGCGCCTTGCCATCCTCGGCTGCGTAGTAGAGAACGGAATCATCGGCCCCGATCCCGAAAGAATGCGTCCCCTCATGGAGCTACCCCTTCCCCACTGTCCAAAGGCGCTGAAGAGAACCCTGGGGCTCTTCGCCTACTATGCCCAATGGGTGCCGAATTATGCGGACAAAGCCAGACCCCTCATGAAGTCCACCTCCTTCCCCCTTACGGAAGAAGCGCGCGCGGCCTTCTCCCTCATCAGGGGAGACATTGCTAAGGCCACTATGCACGCAGTGGATGAGTCCATCCCCTTCCAAGTGGAGAGCGATGCATCCGACTTCGCCCTAGCCGCTACCCTCAACCAGGAGGGGAGACCGGTGGCCTTCTTCTCAAGGACCCTACAGGGCCCTGAGATCCGACACTCTTCGGTCGAGAAGGAGGCCCAGGCGATTGTGGAGGCGGTACGCCGCTGGAGGCATTACCTCGCAGGCAAGCGATTCACCCTCCTCACCGACCAGCGTTCGGTCGCTTTTATGTTTAATAACAAGCTGAGGGGTAAAATCAAGAACGACAAGATCTTGAGGTGGAGAATCGAGCTATCCACCTACGATTATGATATCTTGTACCGGCCTGGTAAGCTGAACGAACCCCCTGACGCTCTATCGCGAATTACATGCGCCAGCGCGCAAATTGATAGACTTCAGACCCTCCACAACGACCTCTGCCACCCCGGGGTCACCAGGCTTTACCACTTCATTAAGGCCCGCAACCTGACCTACTCCATCGAGGAGGTCAGGACCATGACCAGGAACTGCCAGACCTGTGCCGAGTGCAAACCGCACTTCTTTAGGCCGGACAGAGCAAGCCTGGTCAAGGCCACCCGCCCCTTCGAGCGCTTGAGCATCGATTTTAAGGGGCCCCTCCCGTCCTCTGACCGTAATGTGTACTTCCTCAACATTGTTGATGAGTACTCCCGTTTCCCCTTTGCCTTCCCCTGCCCAGACATGACCAGCACCATGGTCGTTAAATGCCTGAACGACCTCTTTGCCTTGTTCGGGTTCCCAAACTATATACATAGTGACCGGGGCGCCTCCTTCATGAGCGAGGAACTCCGTCAGTTCCTACTAGCGAGAGGCATCGCCACTAGCAGGACCACCAGCTACAACCCCCGAGGGAACGGCCAGGTGGAAAGAGAGAACGCGACGGTATGGAAGGCCGTCCTCTTAGCCTTAAAGTCTAAGGGCCTCCCAACCTCTCGCTGGCAGGAGGTCCTCCCGGCGGCGCTGCATTCCACCCGGTCACTACTTTGCACTGCCATTAATGCCACCCCCCATGAACGAATGTTTGTTTTCCCCAGGAAGTCGACTACGGGAACCACGCTACCAACCTGGCTGACCTCTCCGGGGCCTGTCTTGCTGCGAAAGCACGTGAGGGCCCATAAAACGGACCCCCTGGTCGAGAGGGTGAACCTCCTGCACGCCAACTCCCAGTACGCCTACGTGGCATACCCAGACGGGCGGGAGGACACAGTCTCCTTACGAGACCTCGCACCCTCGGGCACTCCGGAGACACCACCGCTACCCCACCACCCCCCCAATTCCAGCCCAGGTAGACGGTACGCCGGAACCCCAAGAGCCTTCGCCTACCTCGCAGACGCCAGCATTAACACCGGAGAACGCAACACCGCCGCTGCGACGATCAGACAGGCTTACGAGGCCTCCGGACAGACTGACATACCAGAACTGGTAGTACACTTCACCCCGCCGGACTCGAATCTAAACAAGGGGTGAATGTGGTAAACCACTTTTACCGTTCACTATCGTTACACTATAGTTATCACTGTTAGATCGTTTCCCTATAGTTATCACTGTTCACATTGTTGTATCACTGTACGAGGTCGCCTCTTGTCACGCTGCTATACCTGGGCTGACCACTGCCGACTCCGCCCATGGCTCCACCTACCTGCCCAGGTATAAAGGTGGTCGACTGGCTGGTATTCCTCCTTCTTGGATCCGATCACCCACGAGGGTGGGCTCTGTTATTTAGTCAATAAAAACCTATAGTTACTTTCTTAACTCGTCGCTTTTCATTGGACGAATTGATAGGTATATCACCGCGAACTTACTGATCATACCTTTTACATTCATATCCAAGTCATTAATGTAGACCACAAACAGCAAGGGACCCAGCACCGATCCCTGTGGCACCCCACTGGCCACAGGCTTCCAGTCACAAAAACAACCTTCGACCATCACCCTCTGCCACTAAGCCAGTTTTGTATCCAATGTGCCAAGGCACCCTGGATTCCATGGGCTCTTACCTTCTTGACCAGTCTCCTGTGCGGGACTTTATCGAAGGCCTTACTGAAATCCATGTATACCACATCCACTGCGTTACCCTCATCCACACACCTGGTCACCCCCTCAAAAAATTCAATCAAATTAGTCAGACATGATCTTCCCTTGAAAAAGCCATGCTGACTATCCCTGATTAATCCTTGTCTCTCCAAGTGGAGACTAATTTTGTCCCTCAGAATTTTTTCCAATAATTTTCCTACCACTGATGTTAGGCTCACTGGCCTGTAGTTCCCCGGTTTTTCCCTACTTCCCTTCTTGAATAATGGTACTACATTAGCGGTTCTCCAGTCCTCTGGCACATCCCCTGTGGCCAGAGAGGTCCTGAATATATGTGTTAGAGCCCCCGCAATCTCTTCCTTTGCCTCACACAGCAGCCTGGGATACATTTCATCCGGGCCTGGGGATTTATCCATTTTTAGGCCTGCTAAAACCGGCAATACCTCCTCCCTCTCGATGTTAATATGTTCGAGCATATCACAGTCCCCCCGCTCTATTTCTATGTCTACATCGTCCTCCTCCGTAGTGAAAACAGATGCAAAAAATTCATTTAGAACCCCTCCTACATCTTCCGGCTCCACACACAGATTGCCACTTTTGTCCCTAATGGGCCCTCTTTTTTCCCTAGTTATCCTCTTACCCTTAATATACTTATAAAACATCTTAGGATTTTCCTTTATTTTGCTCGCCAGTGTTATTTCATGGCCCCTCCTTGATCTCCTAATTTCTTTTTTTAAGTATCCCCTGCACTTTTTGTACTCCCCTAGGGCTTCCTCCGTCTTTAGCCTTTTGTATCTGCCAAAAGCTCTCCTTTTTTTCCTAATCCATTCTCGTATATCCCCTGACATCCAAGGTTCCCTGTGGTTTTTGGAACCACCCTTGACCTTTACGGGAACATGTTGCCATTGTATGATCTCAATCTCCCTTCTGAAAGCCTCCCATTGCTCCGATGCGGATTTTCCTACAAGTAGCTGATCCCAGTCCATTTTGGCCAGATCCTGCCTTATCCTATTAAAATCGGCCTTCCCCCAATTTAGAACCTTTATTTCCGGCCCATCCCTGTCCTTTTCCATGACCACCTTAAATCTCACCATATTATGGTCACTGTCACCAAAGTGCTCACCTACTAGCACTTTTTCCACTTGGCCGGCCACATTCCCTAGAATTAGGTCCAGTACTGCCCCTTCTCTTGTAGGACTTTCTACATGCTGGCTCAAAAAGCTCTCCTGGATGCACTTTAAGAATTCTACACCCTCTCAGCCTTTCACACTTTGAGTATCCCAGTTAATATTGGGGAAGTTGAAATCCCCCATTATTATTACCTTATTATTTGTACATTTCTCTGAGATTTGCCTACATATCTGTTCCTCTATCTCCCCCTGACTGTTTGGAGGCCTATAGTACACTCCCAGCAAAGTGCTTGCCCCCTTTTTGTTTTTAAGCTCCACCCATATGGCCTCATTAGAGGAATCTGCTAATATATCATCCCTCCTTACTGCAGTAATTGACTCCTTAATTAATATTGCGACACCCCCTCCTCTTTTACCTTCCCCTCTGTCTCGCCTGAAGATTCTGTACCCCGGAATATTGAGCTGCCAGTCTTGCCCCTCCCTCAACCATGTCTCCGTGATAGCAACAATATCATACTCCCATGTGTTTATCAACACCTTCAGTTCATCCACCTTATTTGCAAGACTCCTTGCATTAAAATAGATGCCATCCAGCCTTGCCCTTATATATTTGCCCTGTCTACCAAGCTGACTTTTTTTCTCTATAATTGGCAGCACATCACCCCCTATTTCAGCTCCCCTCTGTATCCCATCCCCCTGCCAAGTTAGTTTAAACCCCCCCCAACAGTGCTAGCAAACCTCCCCGCAAGGATATTTGTCCCGCTCTGGTTCAGGTGCAACCCGTCCGACTTGTACAAGTCCCACCTTTCCCAGAAGCCGGCCCAGTGATCCAGGAAACTAAAACCCTCCCTCCTACACCAACTCTTTAGCCACGCATTCATCTGCACTATCCTCCTATTCCTATACTCACTAGCACGTGGCACTGGGAGTAATCCAGAGATTACAACCTTTGAGGTCCTGCCCTTTAATCTGTTACCTAGCTCCCTAAATTCCTGATGCAGGACCTCATCCCCCTTCCTACCTATGTCGTTGGTCCCAATGTGGACCACAACCTCTGCCTGCTCACCCTCCCCCTTAAGAATGCCCTGTAGCCGCTCAGTGACATCCATGACCCTGGCCCCAGGGAGGCAACAAACCATCCTGGAGTCACGTTTGCGGCCACAGAAACGCCTATCTGTTCCCCTTACGATAGAATCCCCTACCACTATTGCTCTCCCACTCTTTTTCCTCCCTTCCTGAGCAGCAGAAGCATCCCTGGTGCCAGGAAGCTGGCTGCTGCTGCCTTCCCCTGGTGAGTCATCCCCCTCAACAAGGGTGCTAGGAAGGCAAGACTGCTAACTGTATCTTTAATTTGGCCAACTTAGGCCCAGTGCCTATGTTTCTTCCATTATTGCAAATTACCATATTATGATGCTATTTTAGAATTTTGACTGTTTAACAAAATTGCTTGCTACAATTGTAAGTTAACTAGTGTGTTGGAATAGAATAGAGGATATTTTGGGGAATTTAATGTTTCATTTCATGGTACAATAGTCTGATAATGAATTGAAATAGTTCGTTGCACAGCTGGCCACACAAATAGCTCTGAACAATGGGGCCTCTGACTGGAGAAGTCTGAAGGCCAGCCTGGTATGTGTGAGTTGCTGACTCCAGGCTGAGGAGAACAAGACAGGATGAGATAAGAGATTGTAGCTTTGGAAGGACAGGGCTGGATGAGATAAGTAGAAAACAGTCCTCAACCTGCTGTAAGGCCATGGTTGGTTAAGTATATAACCCATGTGTCATGGCTATGAGGACCCCTGACAGGTGGGAGATAACATAAGAATTGGCCTTTTTTCCATGGCTTAAACAAAGAACTTGACACACCCTTGGGCACCTTGTTTTAAAGGGAACCTTTTTCGGTTAAATGGTCCTGTCAATATTCTAACCCAGGTCCACCCCTAAAGAGAGTATAAAAGAAAGACTTGAAAAGGCCCCAGTGCAGACGGTGGAGTGGAGAGCTCCTGAGGGTGGATCTATGCTGACTCTGGTCTATCACTCTTGGGTCGTTCAAAAAGAAAAAGAGAAGAGCTGTTCGTGCACGCCAGCCATTCTGTCCGACTTGGACCAGTATCCACTACGTGTCATGGTCGTATGTTTTGCTGTATAACTAGTGTGTTATATCCGTCTTATACTCCGATTAAACACAACATACCCACCATATTGGTTGCAGTCGACCTAACTCATTGGGCTTAAAGAATTTATTCTCAAGAAAATCTCACTACAGGAAACTTTGTGCTATCCGGCACCGACGGGACCGAGCTGTTGCCGTTCCCTCAAAACTGCCGGACACACCAGCGTTAATGTTGAAGCATACGGAGCTTTTCATCTCCGTATCTGACAACAAACACTGTTGCTTAGCAACAGCTTCTAAACAGTCGGCCCGTACCTTGGAAGCGTCTCTCTGAAGCTGTTGCTAAGCTACAGAGACTTTGCAGAGCCTGACTGTTGAAAAAAAGCCACGAGAAGAAAAAAAAGCCACGAGAAGAAAAAAAACCTAACAAAACGGCTCCTGATTTTTTGCCGGTGGCTCGAGCTTGCCGGACATTTAGCCTCCGGATAACACAAAGTTTCCTGTACTTTAAACAATTATGATATAGCTCTGCTTTAATAAGCAATTGCTATACTAACATCAGTTTTTTTTTACAAAAAGTAAAATTGAAAGAGGAGCCATTGGTAAAATTGGAATTGGATTCCCAATTTGTGGATCTGAGTTTGAATCCTTGCCTCAAATTATCTTTGCACTTGTGCTTCACCCAGTGATCAAGGTTGACTGATTTTTGTGGTCACCATTTGAGAGAAAGGATAAACTAGTTTTCAGGTCCTTCCTGCAGTATACACCTACTTTCGCTACTTGATCATGAAGTAAAATTGACAGTGTCTTATGAGTATAAGTATGGACAAAACAACCCTATTTATTTATTACAAAAGCAAAATACTGCAGATGCTGAAAATCTGAAAAAGAAACAGAAAATGCTGGAAACACTCAGCAGGTCAGGCAGCATCTGTGGAGAGAGAAACAGAGTTAATGGCCCAGAAATTCTGTTCGCAGCCCTCCCGCGGGCAGAGGGCTGCTATCCTGAAAAATCTGCGCCTGGACCGGAGGGCTCCCGGGAGGCACAGAATTCCGTTGATGTGCCTCCTCAAACTGCCGGTGTGCAGGGCACGCGTATCCCAGGGGCGCAGCTAGTTCGCAGCGTCCCTGGGATCACGTGGGCCATGTCAAACCTATGAATAGAGATCAGCCCCAAAACATAAGTAAAACTTCAAATACATTTTTTAAAAAACAGCACATTTAAAAAATGACTATAAATTACATAAATTAACTAATTTAAACAAAAATTTAAATTTGAAAAAAATAATTAAAGTTTTTAATGGGGCTAAAAATAAACTTACCTTTCTTTAAAGTATTTTAAAATCATAAATCAGTGGAAAAAAAACATTTTCTTTTACTTTCTTCACCTCTTGTTAAAAGCAGGCCTTGCGCCGGCTTTTTGAGGCACAGCTGTTTCAGACTTACCTAGACTGCAGCATAGTATGAAAAAAACTGAAGTTCCAGACGTACGCGCTGCCTATCCGATGCAGGCGTTTGTCCTGTGAAGCCCTTTCTTTGAAGAACGGAAGTTCCAGTTTCCAGCGCATGCGCAGTGCATGCGTAAAACCAGCACTTTCGTTGGCCCTATGGGTGAGTACACACCCGTAGAGAATGGAATTTATGGACCAATGTTTCAGGTCGATGACCTTTCTTCAGAAATTCAAAAAGTTAGTGATGTAACAGATTTTAAGCAGGTGCAGAGGCAGGGAAAGGTTGGGGGGTGGGGGGAAGGAAAGAACAAAAGGGAAGGTCTGAGGTAGGGTGGAAGCCAGGAAAGATTAAATGGCAAAAGGGATGATAGTACAAAGCAAAAGAAGATGATAATGGGACAAGTAAAGAAACAAAATTTGAGTCTAGAGGTATAAACGGGACGTTGATGGCGGGGGATTCGGCAATGGTATTGCCGTTGAATGTCAAGGGGCTGGGATTAGACTCTCTTGTTGGAGATCGTCATTGCCTGGACTTGCGTGGCACTAATGTTACTTGGCACTTATCAGCCCAAGCCTGAATGTCGTCCAGACCTTGCTGCATGCGGGCATGGACTGCTTCGTTATCTGAAGAGTTGCAAAAGGAACACTGTGCAATCATCAGCGAACATCCTCACTTCTGACCTTATGATGGAGGGACGGTCATGGATGAAGCAGCTGAAGATGGTTGGGCCTAGGACCCTGCCCTGAGGAACTCTGGCAGCGATGTCCTGGAGCTGAGATGATTGGCCTCCAACAACCACAACCATCTTCCTTTGTGCTATGACTCCAGCCATTGGAGAGTTTTCCCCCTGATTCCCATCGACTTTAATTTTACTAGGGCTCCTTGATGCCACACTCAGTCAAATGCAGCCTTGATATCAAGGACAGTCACTCTCACCTCACCTCTGGAATTCAGCTCTTTTATCCATGTTTGGACCAAGGCTGTAATGAGATCTGGAGCCGAGTGGTCCTGGTGGAACCCAGACTAAGCATTGGTGCGCAGGTTATTGGTGAGTAAGTGCTGCTTGATAGCACTGTTGACGACATCTTCCATTATTTTGCTGATGATTGAGAGTAGACTGATGGGGCGGTAATTAGCCAGATTAGATTTTTCCTGCTTTTTGTGGACAGGTCACACCTGGGTTCCACATTGTCAGGTAGATGCCAGTGTTGTAGCTGTACTGGAACATCTTGGCTAGAGGCGTGACTAGTACTGGAACACAAGACAGCCGGGATGTTGTCAGCGCCCATAGCCTTTACCGTATCCAGTGTGCTCAGTCGTTTCTTGATAGCACGTGTATTATGTCCGTGTATAATTGAGACACGGACTGCAGGAGTTGATTATAACAAGTCTTTACTGAATGGAGACAACCTGGAAACTGAAACTACAGAAGCCTGCTAGGGCCTTTTATACAGGGGTGGTCACTGCCGGTACTGCAGTCTGAGACCAGTTATTCCCTTAAAGGTACATACACAACAATTCCTCCCCTTTTAGATAAACAGTACATAACATTCATTTAACAACTAAATAATAACTAATTACAATTACAATTACGGTTGCTAGATACATTGGTTGAAGTTAAGCAATTATAAGTTCAGTCTTTGAGGAGGCTTCCTGATTCTGTCTGGATAACGCCTCTTTGGGATATCAGGTTCTTCTGGCAAGGTTGAGTCGGGATCAACGTCGTTGTTTGGTTCGTCTGGTTCCAATATCACCGATTCTGCGGTAGATGCAATTGGTACTTCGGTTTCATCGCCAGGTGTGTCAGATCATGGTGTGGAGTTGACGTTTTCCAGTGACTCTAGAATCTGGTCAGCATGGCGTCTTACAATGCTCTCTCCAACGTCCACGGTATACATTAGAGGTCCTTGCCGTATACAGATCGTTCCTGGCTGCCATTTCTCTGTGCGGTAGTCCCGGGCCAAAACTGGTTGACCTATCTTAAAACTCCTGGTCGGCCTTTCATTCATATTCTGAAACTGCCTGTTCTCCACATCTCTTCTGACGTTTGGCTTAACCAAATCCAAGCAGCATCGTAGTCTTCGATTGAAGAACATCATGGCTGGAGTTTGGTTGGTAACCGCATGTGTCGCATTCCGGTAGGCAAACAAGAAGTTATCCACCTTGTGTTGTAGGGGTATATCTTCATTACACATTGCCTTGATAGCCTTCTTGAATGTTTGAACAAACCTCTCGGCCAATCCATTAGTGGCTGGATGATATGGGGCGGATGTGTAATGCTTAACACCATTGTTCTTTAAGAACCTCCGGAACTCTTCAGACACAAACTGTGGTCCATTGTCAGAGCAAATCTGTTCAGGCAGCCCATTCCTGGCGAATATGGTTCGTAAGACTGTGATAGTTTTTTCTGTGGTGGTTGAGGACATTTTTATTACCTCTGGCCACTTTGAATGTGTATCCACCGCAATTAAAAACATCGAGTCCATAAAGGGACCAGCAAAATCAATGTGCACCCTTTGCCATGGAGATGAGAGCCACTCCCATGGATGTAGAGGGGCTTGTGGTGGGGCATTTTGGACCTTCTGGCATCCTGTATAGCTCTTGGTCATCTCTTCGATTTCTCTATCGATTCCCGGCCACCACACAAACGCTCTGGCTAAGTTCTTCATTTTTACCCCTCCCAGATGACCCTCATGAAGCTCATTGAGCACTCTATCCTTCAATTTGGGTGGAATTACTACTCTGGATCCACACATCAAGGTTCCTCTGCACACTGACAGCTGTTCTCTTCTCGGCGAGAATGCTGGCAGCAGTGCTTCGGCACGTGCTGGCCATCCCTTCACCGTTAAATCATAGACCCAGGAGAGTGTCGGGTCATTTCGTGTTTCCTTTTCTATGTTTGCATTCGTCACAGGGAGACATTCGACTATAGTCGAGTGGAATAACTCCACTGGATCCACTGCCAGTTCTTCCACCGTCGGCAACGGTAGGCGCGACAATCCATCAGCATTCCCATGCTGTTTAGATCTTTTGTACTCGGTCATATTGGTGTGCCCCTAGGAAAAGGGACCACCTCTGCAGCCGTTGTGCCGTCATTATCGGTACGCCCTTCTGAGGGTTGAAAATGGAGATGAGAGGTTGATGATCAGTTAGTAGAGTAAATTTCTGACCGTGCAGGTAGTGATTGAACTTCTTCACCCCCCACACCAGGCTGAGGGCCTCTCTGTCAATCTGGGCGTAGCTACGCTCGGCTGAAGTTAACGAGCGTGACGCAAAAGCTATCGGCCTCTCTGAACCATCAAGGAATTTATGTGACAGTACCGCCCCAATGCCGTAGGGAGACGCATCACACGCCAGTCTTATCGGTAGTGATGGGTTGTAGTGAGCCAATACTTCTCTTGAAGTGATTAGGTCCTTACTCTTCTGAAAGGCCCGCTTACATTCATCGCTCCATTTCCATGCTACTCCCGTTCGTAGTAGGGCGTTCAGTGGATGCAGAATTGTGGACAAATTCGGCAAAAACTTATGGTAGTAATTCACTAATCCGAGGAATGACCTCAGTCGCGACACATTTTCTGGCGCTGGAGCCTTAACTACTGCTTCAATTTTGTCAGGGGACTTATGCAACCCCTCTTCATCGATCACGTGGCCACAATACGATATCTGTTTCTTAAAAAACTCGCACTTGGGGCGATTGGCTCGTAGCCCATGTTCACGTAGTCTAGTGAGCACCTGCTCTAGGTTGGCAAGGTGTTCACTGTCATCTTCACCTGTCACTAGGATGTCGTCCAAGTAACACTGAGTCCCTGGAATCCCTTGCAGGACTTGTTCCATCGCTCTTTGCCATATCGCCAGAGCTGATGCTACTCCGAATACCAGTCGATTATACTGGTAAAGACCTTTGTGAGTGTTTATCGTGAGATACTTCCTAGAGGATTCTTCAACCTCCATCTGCAAATATGCTTGTGCTAGGTCAATTTTTGTAAAACGCTTCCCTCCAGATAGCGAGGCGAAGATATCTTCTACCCTTGGAAGAGGATATTGTACTGTGTGAAGGACTGGGTTCACCGTCACCTTGAAGTCCCCACAGATGCGAACCTCCCTTGGCTCCTCAGACTTATTGTTTAACGTTTTCTTCATGACAGGAACGATGGGTGTCGCCCACTCACTCCAGTCGACCTTAGATAACACGCCTGCATTCTCCAGATTCTCCAGCTCTGCCTCGACGGCTGGGCGAATTGCATACGGTACCGGTCTTGCTTTGAAAAACTTGGGAATTGCATTCTCCTCTATTTTTATCGAGGCAGTTACGCCTTTAAGAGTGCCCAGTTCTTGTTGAAATACCTCTCTGGCGTCAGCTAAGATTGTTGACAATCGTCCAGGAGTGACGTCGTCATCCTTTTTAACAGCCACCGTCAATGCCTGAATGGAGTGCCAGTCTAAACTTATCTTTCTGATCCATTCACGTCCCAATAATGGTGGTCCACCATCTTGCAGAATGTAGAGATACAATTTTCGTATTTTCTTGCCGTTGTATTCGACAGGCACCCTTATTTTTCCTCTGGGGTATACTTTTTGCCCCATATACGCCCTCAAGACAATGGATGTCTCTCTCAAGGGTATTTGTGAGAATAGCCGCTCGTAGTCGTGTCGATTCATGACAGTTAGAGCTGATCCTGTATCCAATTCCATTTTGACTTGGGACCCTGCTATCGTGAGGGTGACCCAAATGGTTCGGTGATCCTCTTTTGCGATTACGTTGTGAAGTTTGAGACAGCTTAGTCTCTTGTTCCCGGATTCACTATCGCTCATCTGGTCTTCAGAACTACTGTCCGTCATCTTTTGTACTTTCCTGTACGGTTCCTTAGCAGCTTTTTTGTTGTCATTGGTCTTCTTCCCAAACTTGTGCAATGTGTCCCATCTTTCCGCATTGCCTGCATATTTTGTCCTTGGACCAGCAGTCCTTCTGGTCATGGTTTGTTCTGCCGCAGCGATAACATTTTGCAAATCCCCGTGTCATTTCGTGGGTGTCGTATTCCTGTGGCTTTTGTTGTATTTCCGCAGCTCCCCTTGCTGCTGCTTCGTACGATACTGCCACGCTGAAAGCCTTATCTAGCGTCAGCTCTTTCTCTGAGAGTAACCTCTTCTGGGTTCCTTCACGCAGGAGTCTACAGACAAATTTGTCCCGTAAGGTATCTGCCAGTCCTGCTCCGAACTGGCAGTGCTTTGATGGCTTGCGTAGTTCCGCAAGGTAATCAGCATTTCTTTCATTTTTATGCTGATTTCTCCTGTGGAATTTAAATCTTTCTGCTATCAGCAGCGGTGTAGGATTTAGGTGTTCCTGTAGGATAGCAACAATTTCGTTAAAACTCTTCGCCTTCGGTTTGACTGGAGTAATCAGGTCCCGCAATAGGCCGTACGTCCTTGCGCCCATTAAATTTAGCAATACCGATGCCTTTTTCTCATCGGCTATTTCGTTTGCCTCGCAATATACCTCGACTCTTTCCACATACGTGGTCCAGTCTTCTATTGCATTATCGAAGGCAGTGATATCGCCAGTCTTTGGCATCTTGAAAATCTAAGATGGCGCCTCCCGTGCTTTGCCTTCGTCCCCGATGGATCAAAATGGCGCCTCCCGCGCTTTTCCTTCTTCCCCGCCGAGTTAAGATGGCGCCTCCCGCCGCTGCCGCTGCTCTCCGCGGTATTTTTATTTTTCTATCGCGCTTCAATATTTGCTCCGTGTGGTAAACCACTGTTATAACCTGTCTGTCTGTATGTGTATTCCACTAGGTACAGGTCTGGACATGCCTCGGCTGACTCCTCCCACTATTCCAGGTATATAAGTGACTACCTCCCAGTCCTTTAGTATTCTGGACGGGTCGACCACTCGAGACAAGACCTTCATTCTTTAGTTAATAAAAGCCTGATTGTTACTCGCTCAACCTCAGTCTTTTGAGTAATTGATGGCGCATCACTCCGTTAATTGAAGAACCGTTCCCGTCGTGGAGCGGACCCTCTGGGACACTTCCCTCCCTCTTATGTCCGAACGCTGCCCGGCTTCGAAGCACCGGCCGTGCCCTGTGTGCTCCACCCTCTCTCTCTCTTTGCTTCCCGACTCGCTGCCCGGCCCCATTGCAGAGCCACCCGATCGAGCTCTAGCCCGCCGCAGCCCAGGAAGAATCAGTGCACTACCTGCCACCAGCCCGATTAGCTGGGAAACCACAGACTGGAGAACCAAGCCTGGCTCTCGACAGTCTCTCCTGCACTTTTCAATTCGATGATTTGGAGGGCGGTTGCCCACGGTCGACGCCTGTTTCTCGAGTTCCTTTGGATTATTTATTTATTTTTTCTTACTTCTGGCTTCGACCTTCAATAACACCGTCTGAGGTGCTGCCGAGTTGCAGGTAAGTTTGTTTCTTACTCGTCGCCAGTATTATGTCCGTGTACAATTGAGCCACGGACTGCAGGAGTTGATTATAACAAGTCTTTACTGAATGGAGTCAACCTGGAAACTGAAACTACAGAAGCCTGCTAGGGCCTTTTATACAGGGGTGGTCACTGCCGGTACTGCAGTCTGAGACCAGTCATTCCCTTAAAGGTACATACACAACAACGTGGAGTGAATCGAATTGGTTGAAGACTGGCTCCTGTGATGGTGGGGACCTCGGGAGGAGGCCGAGATGGGTCATCCACTCTGCACTTCTGGCTGAGAATGGATGCGAATGCTTCAGCCTAGCCTTTTACACTCGCGTGCTGGGCTCTGCCATCATTGAGGATGGGGATGCACATGGAGCCTCCTCCTCCTGTTAGTTGTTTAATTGTCCACCACCATTCACAACTGGATGTGGCAGGATTGCAGAGCTTTGATCTGATCCGTTGGTTGAGAGATTGTTTAGTTCTGTTTATAGCATGCTGTTTCCACTGTTTAGCATGTATGTAGTCCTGTGTTGTAGCTTCACCAGGTTGGTATCTCATTTTTAGATATGCCTGGTGCTGCTCCTGACATGCTCTTCTACACTCCTCATTGAACCAGGGTTGGTTACAGATTGTGGTGGAATACAGTTCTGCTGCTGCTGATGGCCCACAGTGCCTCATGGATGCCCAGTTTTGAACTGTTCTGAATCTATCCCATTTAGCATGGTGGTAGTGCCACACAACACGATGGAAGGTGTCCTCAGTGTGAAGACAGAATATCGTCTCCACAAGGGCTGTGCGGTGGTCACTCCTACCAGTACTGTCATGGACAGATGCATCTGCGACAGGTTGATTGATAAGGACGAGGTCAAGTCAGTTTTTCCCTCGTGTTGTTTCTCTCTCCATGTGCCGCAGGCCCAGTCTGGGAGCTATGTCCTTCAGGACTCGGCCAGTTCGGTCAGTAGTGGTGCTACCGAGCCACTCTTGGTGATTGACATTGAAATTCCCTACCCAGAGTACATTATGTGCCATTGCTCCCCAGTTGCCGTTGTGGGATTTGAACTCGTGTCGTCTGATCATTAATCCAGTAACAGAACCACTATGTTACTGTACCTGACAATTTAGAAAAAGAAAGGTTCATCACTGCCTGAAAGAGAAAGAAAGGTTGAGTTTTAGATGTGACCCTTTATCTGAACCCAGTCAACCTGTGTGTTTGCAACATATCTGTTTTCAGTTTAGATATCCACCATTTTTGCTTGCCTATTTTTCTCCAACTTTCCTTTTCCAAATATATTAACACCTTGATGGAATACAATTCAGTGGATGCTGATTATCCCTTGGCATCTTGGCCAAATATGTAAGCTTTGATAGTGAGTGCTGGTAGGATGTTTAATTGCCAGGTCATCAAAGCTGTGTCTAATCCTGTCCTCATCTGTCATCAAACACACATACTTCCAGCAGGGATTCCTGGATAGGGATTAGGAAAGAAAGACAGACTTAAATTTTATATCGCGCCTTTCATAACCTCAGGACATCCCAAAGCGCTTTACAACCAATGAAGTACTTGTTGAAGTGTAGTCACAGTTGTAATGGAAACGCGGCAGCCAATTTGCACACAGCAGGCTCCCACAAACAGCAATGTGATAAAGACCAGCTAATCTGTTTTTGTGATGTTGATTGAGGGTTAAATATTAGCCAGGACACCAGGGATAACTTCTGAAGGGATAATTACAGTCCTAGCCCTTTTGGGCTACCCCAGATCAGGCGTATTCCCCAGACGTTCACCTTCAACTTAAGTTAGAGATAGCCGAATTCCATAAGACGCTTAAATGGGTCTAAAGGTTCAGGCTATCTCTCCCTAAAGGAAAGGAACGACTGATGATGTTATCGTCCTCCAGATAGTACTTTTAATAAGTTGAACTAGACTGTAACCTTCCGGATATTATGAGGGTCTGGCATACCCCCTAGAATTCTGCAACTCCTTACAAAAGAGTGTACAGAATTTGTGGGTTCAGGAGTCTATACAGAATTACTCTTTGAGACAATTCTAAAAATATATTGTTTTATTTAAGAGCCGACATTCAGTTAACATCTGTTGAATCAGTCGCAACATTAACAATTCAAAATACAATTAGCCTACATTCTTTATTTCTCAGAGATCCTTATTTTCAAATCTTTACTTCGTTACATTTCTTATTTCTTATTTCTAAATCCAGAACATCCACCAAAATCAATACCTTGATTTACCTGAGACTCAAAGTTAAAAACTCACAGATGCTGCCTGTAAAGTTGTGAAACGCTTGGTCCGTTCAGCGAATTCCAACTTTCTGTTTGAAAAGCTCTTATTTTATACTCTTTTGGCAGTGGTTTCTTTTTTGATGTTCTCTGCTGGTGTCAGCTAATTGTCTTTATTGATACCTCTTCGCATGCTTTCTATTCTACTATCAATTCAACTATTGCATGCATAATTATTTCTCTACTTTTAGGTGTTCCAAAAACCATGATAAAAACAATGACAGCTATGGTTTTTTGTTTGATGCCATTCTTATCGAAGATTCTTCATTCAATTCTTAATATTGGCTTTACTGGTTTTTAGCAGACATTTTGACTCCGTGGTGATCCAAGTTTAATACAAACACAATGCAATTGCTTGGTGTCTCTATTGAAGTCATATTTTCAAAGTGTCCTTGTTGGTATGGTTTTTACTTATATGTCTATAAATTAAAGACACTTCAACTGAATGTTTCATGCATTTCTAGCTATCTCGATTGGTTGCATATTTATCGTGTGGTTCCTGTTTTCCAAGTTTAACATAAAATTATTTGACTAGTTTCTTTTCTTGATGTCATATTTCAAAGGCACGTGCCTCTTTTAATGTTTGTGTTTCTGTCCCAACGTGTTAGTTTGTAACACCTTAAACTGGGTCTCTCATTGTGTTCGTTGCAAACCATAGACTTTTCGGAAGCAAGTCTTTGCTTTTCAATAGGGTCTTAGTTTCTTGGCCAATATCCCTTTCCCATTTCAAAGCCTGTTTACAACTTTGTTATCAACTGATCTTTTCTCAGAAGCCTGTATTCTGTTCACAGCCTTGTCTGCTGAGACTTGTGTCTTTTAAACCCAGTATGTCTTTTATTAATAATATCAGAATTCTGTTCATAGTATTGTTTATTTCTCTGAATCATGGCTATTCCTTCACAAACTCCCCTGCTGTTCTTCAAAATAGTGACATGGGATCTTTTACGTCCACCTTGGAAAGCAGACGGGCCTTGGTTTAACGTCTCATCCGAAAGACTCCCTTAGCACAGCACTGGAGTGTCAGCCTAGATTTTTGTGCTCAAGTCTCTAGAGTGAGACTTGAAGCCACAACCTTGTGATTCAGAAGCAAAGTGCTACCACCTGAGCTGAGTGGGAAAGTGGGTAGCCTGGATAATTGTCCCCTCCCTAACTCAGGATGCTGAGGCCATTTGTAGTGCCCATACCACTGTCCCAGCTGACAACTAACTTGACACAGATCAGGAATTGATTCTGTGAGCAGCTTGGTCTGTATGGCTCAGTTACTCACTAGATGATAGACTTGCTGATCCATTAGAGAACCCCCTAGGTTAGTGTAGTGTATGTACCCGTCTACCTTTAAGGGAACTATTGAATGTAACCGTTCACCTTTAAGAGAACTACTTTAGGTGTGGCACTATTTGTTTGGCTTCTGTATACTGTAATACCGATAGTGACCACACCAGTATATAAGTGTTGTGGCAGGATTGCTGGGGCAGATTCGCCCTGACCTTCGAATAGTAAAGACCTGTTTGTTACTTCTGAAGTCTGTGTATTTATTAACTGCACAACCCACAGACTTTACAGTTAGGGTTGCAAAATTCCGGGAAATTTTAAAAGAGGAAACTTTTCATGGGAATTATGGGAATTTATGGGAATTTTGAGTTTTTTTGCACACTGATGGTTTTTGTCTTTGTCATCAAAATAGACATACTGTTCCATACAAATAAAAACAGGCTTTCAAAACTTTATTTAGGTTATAATTTTGAACTTTATTGAACCCCCACAAAAAAGACCCATCTAAAATAAAATAAAAAGAGCGTCAGCTTATTTAGCCTGTAATTTGTCCTTATTTTGTCCCTTTGAGTCTTCTGAGTCTTCTTCTCATCATTGCTCCTCCTGATTCTCTGACTCTGGCTCTGATGTGTCCATTTCCTCCTCTGTGTCACTGTCTAGCTGTGTGGTGGACACTTCTGTATCTGGCTCAATAAGTTGTAGGTTCGCCCGGATAGCCACCAGTTTCTCCACTCTCTTGTTAGTCAGCCTGTTGCGCACCTTTGTATGCGTATTCCCAAAAAGTGACCAGTTTCGTTCAGCGGCCGCTGATGAAGGTGGGATTTGGAGTATCACCGATGCAATGGGTGACAGAGCCTCAGATGCACAAAATCCCTTCCACCAGGTATGTGCACTGATATGTTTGCATGATTCCCATATCCCGTCCCCATGTGATGGAAGCGTGACCTGTGCACGCACGACGCTACATCACCAATAGAGGGAGCTAATCGCTCATCCACTCATCCAACCAATCAGGACACATTTGTGCACAGTCACACACAAAACTTGTAATTATTAAAACAAGCCAAGTAAGAAGATAAACATATATTGATTAAGAAATTCCTTAATAATTAAGATTCCATCTCTGTTAGTAATTTTAAGAGAGGACCTGTGGAAAAAAAAATGAGAGAAATACAAAAAAAAATATTATGCTAGCATGTGCTTTTTTGGGCAAAATTCCCAAGCTAAACTTCCCGTGGAAAATTTCCGGAAATTTCCCGGAAACTTTCCACCCCTTTGCAACCCTACCCTAGGTTTTGGATAAAGATGTGTGTGTGTGTGAGAGGAGGAAACATTAATAGTACAAATACTCATTTGTTATTTAATGTTAACATTAACCTTTGCAATTTAAATGTTGGTTTATGGCCTTTGCTTTATTCCTATTGGCCCGTAATTTCCGATGCGAGGTTTCCTGCATGCGGATACCTCCTATCGGAAAAAAATCTACAAACTTACCTGAGGCTTCCCGAGGTCCGGACACATCCGCTGCTGGGCCTCTCCACAGTCGAAATGCGCAGGGTCCACGTTTCCCAGAGGCGCATGCAGTTCGCAAGCATTCTTGGGATCACGTGGGCCAGGCCAGCCAATAGGAGAAGGAAATCTCCCGTCATACTTTTGATAGATAGACCTGTCAAATATATGAATGGAGATCATCCCAAAAAGACACTAAAACATTAAATACATTAAAAAAAAATCATCATGTTTTAAAAATGAGTTAAAATTACATTAAATTAAATATTTTAAACAAAAATTAAATTTTTTGAAAAAGATATTTTTTTTTACGGGGCTAAAAATAAACTTACCTTTTTTAAAAGTATTTTAAAATTATAAATGAGTGGAAAAAAAATATTTTTAAAAACTTTTTTCCACTCTTATGCTGGTAAAAGCAGGCCTTATGTCTGCTTTTACCAGGCATAAGATTTCTAAGGGTTTTCAGCGGGCGGAGGTTCTGCAAGAGCGGAACACTCCTCGCGCAGAGGCCCTTCTCTAGGACAGATAGGAAATGCTGGTTTTCAGCGCATGCGCTTCGCATTTCCGATGTCCCTATGGGTGCGTACACAGCTCGTACACACCCGTAGGCATCGGGAAATACAGGCCATTGTTTATGCAAGGTTTCACCAGATATCTATTGTTATATTTATTAATAATGGCCCAGAAATTCGGGTCGGAGGCTTCCCGCGGGTGCAAGCCTCCGACCTGCACTTACCGCGTGGGATTCCGATCCTGGGCCTCCGCCAACTGCCGGCGCGCAGTGCTTGCGTATCCCAGGGGCGCAGTTAGTTTGAAGCGTCCCCTGGGATCACGTGGGCCATGGAGAGCCAATGGTAGCAGGGAATCTGTATTCATAGATTTGACAGGAAGAGCTGTCAAATCTATGAATACAATTCAGCCCCAAAATATCACTAAAACTTCAAATAATTTTTTTTTTAAATCACATTTTTAAAATAATTATAAATTACATAAAATTTTAAGCAATAACTTAAATTTTTGAAAAAATTAATTACGGTTTCTAACGGGGCTAAAAATAAACTTACCTTTCTTTAAAGTATTTAAAAATAATAAACCTGTGGAAAAAATGTTTTAATTTGATTTAATTCACCACTTACCTTGTTAAAAGCAGGCCTTGCGACTGCTTTTTACAAGCGTTGCTCCTGTAGACTTACCCTCCTGGAGAAACCTGCAAAAAAAACGGAAGTTCCAGGCGTGCGCGCTGCCTCTCCGGCGCATGCGTTCGACCTGTGAACCCCTTCCTTTAAGGGAACGGAAGTTCCGGTTTCCCGCGCATGCACAAAACCGGCACTTTCGTTGGGCCTACGCGTGAGTACCCAGCGCGTATTCACCCGTGGGGACCCGAAGTTCTGGCCCATTATGTTACCAAAGTGGCATTTGTTATTGATGATACCAAAGTAACATTTGTTATTAATCATTTCATTATGTAGGAATTATTGTATTTTGCCATCTCGGACAAGTTTTTTTGCCCTTCAAAAGTCTCTCTTGCGAGTTCTTAAGCAGTCTTGTTCGATGGATACTACTGGTAAAATTTACAGGGTCAGAATGAAAAACCTTCATCCGCATTAATGCCTCTTGTATTGCATGACTGGAATGAGGTTTCATAAAATGATAAACAGCATGTTTCAGAAAATTCATCTGCTTGCATTGCCAGAATGCATTTTCCCTAAAGCTCAGTGTAGCTTGTATGAAAGGTTAATGGAATGGTTCAAGCATAACTACATTCTGCAGAGATAAATTTAATAATCAGGAAGACTGATGTTGTAAACATAAACAATTTCAAAAAGCAAATCAGAAATTCGTGCTTGTGTTCTAATGAGGAATATTTTGACAAACAAAGTCTACTAGACGATAAGTGTCTGGGATAAATATTTTTCTTGCAGCTTTTTTTTGTGTATATTTAACTGGGAATTAAGTTTCACCTCTACTTTGTGAAGCTTTGCAGATTTTTGTTATTCGTTCCTTGGATGTGGGCGTTGCTGGCAAGGCCAGCATTTATTGCCCATCACTGTTGAAACTGGTATATGATTATTACATATTACAGCTTTAGTTGAATTTATAACTGGTTTCACAAAGGTTTGTTATTCTTTGAGTGTTATCAGTCATTCTGACTACTCAGTGTTAATTGCCCTTGTGAACTGTAATTATCTGCGTTTTAACAGCTCCCCCCAACCTCCAAGGTGTACTGTGATTTTCAGGAGAGTGTACTGGTGACCAGATACAAAATATATGCTGATTGATTTAAAGTTACTTGGCATGGTAACAATAACAACTTGTATTTATATAGCGCCTTTAACGTAGTAAAACGTCCCAAGGCGCTTCACAGGAGTATTAAAAGCTTGGTCAAAGAGGTAGGTTTTAAGGAGCATCTTAAAGGAGGAAAGAGAGGTAGTGAGGCGGAGAGGTTTAGGCAGGGAATTCCAGAGCTTAAGACCTAGGCAACAGAAGGCACGGCCACCAAAGGTTGAGCGATTATAATCAGGGATGCTCAAGAGGGCAGAATTAGAGGAGCGCAGATATCTCGGTGGTGGGGGGGGGGGGCTGAAGGGGATTACAGAGATGGGGAGGGGCGAGGACATGGAGGGATTTGAAAACAAGGATGAGAATTTTGAAATCGAGGCATTGCTTAATCAGGAGCCAATGTAGGTCAGCGAGCACAGGGGTGATGGGTGAACGGGACTTGGTGCGAGTTAGGACACGGGCAGCTGAGTTTTGGATGACCTCAAGTTTACGTAGTGTAGAATGTGGGAGGCCAGCCAGGAGTGCATTGGAATAATCAAGTCTAGAGGTAACAAAGGCATGGATGAGGGTTTCAGCAGCGGATGAGCTGAGGCAAGGGTGGAGATTGGCAATGTTACGGGAGGTGGAAATAGGCGGTCTTAGTTATGCAGCGGATATGTGGTCGCAAGCTCATTTCAGGGTCAAATATGATACCAAAGTTGCAAACAGTGTGGTTCAGCCTCAGACAGATGTTAGGGAGAGGGATGGAGTCGGTGGCTAGGGAATGGAGTTTGCGGCGGGGACCGAAAACAATAGCTTCGGTCTTCCCAATATTTAATTGGAGAAAATTTTTGCTCATCCAGAGCTGGATGTCGGACAAGCAGTCTGACAATTTAGTGAGGTAGAGCTGGCTGTCATCTGCGTACATGTGGAAACTAACCCTAAAGCACAATACAAAAGTGAATTTCAATTTCAGCTAATATCTGCTCCTGGGCTTCACAGATGTTTAGTTTACAATCTCAAACAGGTAAAATGCCAGTCAGAGAGGAAGGAAGCAGAAAAAAAGGCTTGCATTTATATAGCACCTTTCACAACCTCAAGATGTCCCTTTGCTCTACAACCAATGAAGTTCTTTCTGAAGTGTAGCCACTGTTGTAATGTAGGACATACGGTAGCCAATTTGTGCACAGCAAGCTCCCACAAACGGCAATGTGATAATGACCAGATAATCTGTTTTAGTGACGTTGATTGAGGGATAAATTTGGCCAGGACACCGGGGATAACTCCGCTGCTCTTCTCCGATATAGTGCCTTGGGATCTTTTACTTCAGAGAGCAGATGGGGCATCGGTTTAACGTCTCATCTGAAAGACGGCACCTCTGCCAGTACAGCACTCTCTCAGTACTGCACTGGAGTGTCGGCCTAGATTTTTGTGCTCCAGTCTCTAGATTGGGACTTGAACCCACAACCTTCTGCTTCAGAGGCAGGAGTGCTACCCACTGAGCCACAGCTGACACTAATCTAATTGATTGTCCACTTCAGTCTCAAAGTACTCGGTCTGGTTAATAGACATGCTGGCAGAGGTTTCCGCAGGTTGTCTATCAATCCTGTGCATTATAGATCAGTGCATAAGTGCAGGAGAAAGTAGGAAAGAGTTGCATTGATATAGCACCTTTCACGATATCGGCATTGAAAGCGCTTTGCAGCCAATGAAGTACTTTTGAAGTGTAGTTACTGTTGCAAAGTAGGAAACACAGCAGCCAATTTGTGCACAGCAAGCTCCCACAAACAGCAATATGATAATGACCAGATGATCTGTTTTAGTGATGTTGATTGAGGGATAAGTATAGGCCAGGACACCAGGGATAACTCCCCTGCTCTTCTTCAAAATAGTGCCATGGGATCTTTTACATCCACCTTCGAAAGCAGACGGGGCCCGGTTCCGAAAGACTGCACTTATGACAGTGCAGTACTGCCTCAGTACTGCACTGGAGAGTTTCAGAGGAGAGAGATGAATTGATAAAAGGCCATATGGTTGATCAAGTCTCTTCCTGTATGTGGAGGTTGAATAAATAAGGAACAATCTTAGATTACCTGGCATATGTATTGTTTGATACATTTTTTTGAAAGAAGTTCAACCTCCAGTTGTGAGCCTCCTTGCCAGTCTAGTCTCATTTATCTTTCTGACCTAGCATGGCTTGGAGGTAGCTTTGATGTCTGGTTGCATTATATTCAGAACTCTTGCTGTTACTTGGAGTCTCACTGCTGCTGTCTCCAGCAAAGAACTGAAATCATTGCCCAAATGAGGCATGTTATACAGCAGAGTGAGGGGAAGGTCACTTGACCCTTTAGGGCACAATATTCTTAGAGTGCCCCATGATTTTCATCTGTAGTATGGCATTAAATCCTATTTCTAGTTGGAAATTGAACCCCTTCAAAGTATGTGGGCCATTCCGCTGGTACGTATTCTAATGTTAAGGTGTGGTTGAGACTTGTGTGTCTATGGAGGATAAGTGGGAGTAAATTGTGAAATGTATTGTTGAAAGAAATTACCTTCACCCAAAGAGTTCTGTGAGGAACATTGCTACCATCTTTAAACTAAGTGTAATGCTGTAAGCCTGTTGTTGAAGTTTTCAAATGTATTGAGTCTTTATTATTGCCATCAGCATTTCATAGTTGTGAAGTAATCAACAGATTTAAAACAATATAACTTCACATTCTCAAATGTTAATCTTTAATCACCCAGTTCACACATGCTTATGTACTGTGAAACCAGCTACATTCATGGGATGATGAATCTCTGTTGGCAAATCAAATAAAGTGTAAAAAAACATTTGCACAGAATCTCATTTAGTGTAGAATTAAACTGTAAAAGTTATGTTAGTTATTTCTGTTACATATCACAGAAAAGTGATATTAAACTGAATAATAAAAATATAGATATGATGAAAGGAAAAAAATGCTAACATCATTCCAGTTAGTTCTGTTCCACAGCATGGTATCACATTATTTCAGATACACAGTCAAGATCGTTTCCTTTTTTAAGTGCTGGCCATTCTTTGTCTCGTTTAAAATATACTTTCTTCCATGTAACATCTTCAGAATTGCTTCCTTTGAAGAATCATGGGCTTAAGCAGGCATACTCAGTTATACAAAAAGAAAATACTGCAGATGCTGGAAATCTGAAATAAAAACAAAATGCTGGAGAAACTCAGCAGGTCAGGCAGCATCTGTGAAGAGAGAAACAGAGTTAACGTTTCAGGTCGATGACCTTTCGTCAGAACTGGAAAAAAGCAGGAAATGGAACAGATTTTAAAGCAAGTGAAGAGGCTGGGAAAGGGGGGAGGAGATCAAAGAACAAAAGGGAAGGTCTGTTATAGGATAGAAGGCAGGAGAGGTTAAGAGACATTAAGAGATATTCAAGGCAAAAGGAGATAGTAATGAACAGGTTAAGAAACAAAGGATGGCTCTAGATGAAGTGTAAATTGTGCTGGCAGAATGAAAGACAGCTGCCGTGTGGGGAAGAAGAAAAAAAGACACAGACAAAAAGTGTGGATAAAAAAAATATATATATATATATGATAGGGGCCGAGGTTATATCTGAAATTGTCGAACTCTATGTTGAGTCCGGAAGGCTGCAAAGTGTCTAATCGAAAGATGAGGTGCTGTTCCTCGAGCTTACGCTGAGCTTCCGTGGAACAATGCAAGAGGCCGAGGACAGTGAGGTCTGAGTGGGAGTGGAGCGGTGAATTAAAATGGCAGGCGACCGGAAGCTCGGGGTCCCCCTTATGGACTGAACGGAGGTGTTCCGCAAAGCGGTCACCCAATCTGCGTTTGGTCTCCCCAATGTAGAGGAGACCACATTGTGAGCAGCGAATACAGTATACTAAATTGCGAGAAGTACAAGTAAATCGCTGTTTCACTTGGAAGGGGTGTTTGGGGCCCTGGACAGTGGGAAGGGGGCAGGCATAAGGGCAGGTGTTGCATCTCCTGCGCTTGCACGGGAAGGTGCTGGGGGTGATAGCGGAGTGGACAAGGGTGTCGCAGAGAGAGCGGTCCCGACAGAATGCTGAAAGGGGAGGTGAGGGGAAGATGCGTTTGGTGGTGGGATCACGCTGGAGGTGGCGGAAATGGCGGAGGATGATACGTTGAATGTGGAGGCTGGTGGGGTGAAAGGTGAGGACAAGGGGAACTCTGTCGTGGTTCCGGGAGGGGGGTGGTGGGCAGGGGTGAGGGCAGAAGTGCGGGAGATAGAACGGACACGGTCAAGGGCCGTGTCAACCACTGTAGAGGGGAATCCTCGGTTGAGGAAAAAGGAAGACATGTCGGAAGCACTGGTATGGAAGGTGGCATCGTCAGAGCAGATGCGGTGGAGACGGAGAAACTGGGAGAATGGAATAGAGTCCTTACAGGAGGCGGGGTGGGAGGAAGTGTAGTCCAGGTAGCTGTGGGAGTCAGTGGGCTTGTAGTGAATGTTTGTCAATAACCTATCCCCAGAGATGGAGACAAAGAAGTCGAGAAAGGAAGGGAAGAGTTGGAGATGGACCATGTGAAGGTGAGGGAAGGGTGGAAATTGGAAGCAAAGTGAATGAAATGATCTAGTTCAGGGCAAGAGCAGGAAACGGCACCGAAACAGTCATCAATGTACCGGAAAAAGAGGTGAGGGAGGGGACCCGAGTAGGACTGGAACAGAGTGTTCCACATATCCCACGAAAAGGCAGGCATAGCTAAGACCCATGTGGGTTCCCATAGCAACACCTTTGATTTGGAGGAAGTGAGTGGAGTCAAAGGAGACATTGTTCAATGTGAGAACAAGTTCAGCCAGGCGGAGGAGGGTGGTGGTGGATGGGGACTGGTTGGGCCTCTGTTCAAGGAAGAAGCGGAGTGCCCTGAGGCCATCCTGGTGGGGGATGGAGGTGTAGAGGGATTGTACGACCATAGTGAAAAGGAGGCGGTTGGGGCCGGGAAACTGGAAACTGTTAAAGTGGCGGAGGGCGTCGGTAGAGTCGCGGATGTAGGTGGGAAGAGACTTGACAAGGGGAGAAAAAATAGAGTTGAGATAGGAAGAGATAAGTTCCGTGGGGCAAGAACAGGCTGAAACGATGGGTCTACCAGGGCAATCCTGTTTGTGGATCTTGGGAAGGAGGTAGAAGCGGGCTGTGCAGGGTTGGGGAACTATAAGGTTGGTGGCCGTGGGGGGGATGATCTCCAGAGGAGATGAGGTCAGTGACAGTCTTGGAAAAGGTGGCTCGATGTTCGGTGGTGGGGTCATGGTCCAGGCGGAGGTAGGAGGAGGTGTCGTAGAGTTGGCGTTCAGCTTCCGCTAGGTAGAGGTCAGTTCACCAAACAACAACAGCACCACCCTTGTCAGCGGGTTTAATGACAATGTCGGGGTTGGATCTGAGAGAATGGAGTGCTGCAAGTTCAGAGGGAGGTAGGTTGGAGTGAGTGAGGGGAGCAGAAAAATGGAGACAGCCGATGTCACGCCGGCAGTTTGTAATGAAAAGATCTAGAGAGGGTAAGAGGCCAGAGGGAGGGGTCCAGGTGGAACGAGAATTCTCAAAGCAGGAGAAAGGGTCAGCCGTGCGGGGGGAAGACTCCAGTTATGTTTTTTTTGCATGAAGATGATTGGTGGATCATTGATTCTGAAAGTAATTGGTAGAAGGATTAGAGGGCAGTTGAGAACTTTTTTCACCCAGAGAGTGGTGGAGGTCTGGAACTCACTGCCTGAAAGGGTGATAGAGGCAGAAACGTTAATCAAATTTAAAAAGTACTTGGATATGCACGCGAAGTGCCGTAACCTACAAGGCTATGGACCAAGAGCAGGAAAGTGGGATTAGGCTGGATAGCTCTTTTTCGTCCGGCACAGACATAATGGGCTAGATTTTCATTGGGCCGTGGAGTCGGGATTGGAGGCGTGTGGGGGTTTAAAATCCTGAAATCGGGGGTCCCGACTCCATCCCGCCCACAACCCGCCTCCACGCCAGTTTCAAAGGCGGCGGGTACCCGCCCCGCACTGGGACCTGCCTCCCCGAGGCAGGACGGGGATTAGTGCCAATTAACTGCCTGTTAACAGGTAGTTAACAGGCAATTTTTAGCCTAATCCCTATTTTCATAACGTCAAGTTAGCGAGGCGGGCCATCGGGATGAAGGGCTTGGAGGGGTCGAGATGTCCGGTGTTCAGGTGAGTGATGGGTGCATGAGTGCAGAGGTAAGCGTGTTTGGTGTGTGTAAAGTGTTTAAAAAAGTTCTACTAACCTTTACTTACCTTTACAGCCTTCCTTCCTTCAGGTCTCGGGAGTCCCTCATCTCACCGGCACAGAAAGCAGAATGGCCGCCAGCTGTCAAAATCTGCAGCCTCTGCTTTCTGTTCCGGGGAGATCTCTCAATCATCCTGAAGGAAGGAATTAACCTGGGGTACAGATTGTCAGACAGGTCTTGACAGGTCTTGACAGATGAAATGTCAATCTTTGATGTCACCTGTTGC
This sequence comes from Somniosus microcephalus, assembly GCF_052327205.1. Taxonomy (NCBI): domain Eukaryota; kingdom Metazoa; phylum Chordata; class Chondrichthyes; order Squaliformes; family Somniosidae; genus Somniosus; species Somniosus microcephalus. The sequence continues at coordinate 56,551,064 of NC_141003.1, forward strand.
CGGGTGGCCCTTAATTGGCCTGCTGAGCCCGATGGGCGGGCTCAACAAGGTCAATCAAGTGAAAATCGCGTAGGTTGGCTAGAACTCGATGGAGGCGGGACTAGAACCCCAAAAGTTGTAATCCCGCCTCCTACCCGACGACTCAATGAAAATCCAGCCCAATGGGTCAAATGGCCTCCTTCTCTGCCGTACATTTCTATGATTCTATGAGGGAAAAGCCAGCTCAAAGAGTTGCTATGCACAAGCTTTGTGACATCTGTGTTTTGGTCAAGAGTCTAAACTCTGGCAAATAGATCGGGAGTTCATGATGTGCAATCATTTTTGCATATGCACACTTCTTTGAGTGAACTTTGGCCCTCACTTTCACTGTGGATGATTTGCCAATCATGTTAACGGAAATGTGAATTAGGATTAGATTAAGGTTAGTATTAGGTATGCATTAAGAGTTGAGGTTAGTTTTCTGTTAATTTTGGGATTAGTGTTAGATTTAGAATTACCGTTATGGTTAATGTGTCTTTATTTGGGGCTGAAACGTTATTTTATTGAAGGGGGCACTTATTTAGAGTTTGAGGAGGCTCCATACGGCATGGGTTTGCTGTAGGACATCCTATTGCATGACACTAGCCATCAACATATACAACCATCACAATGCAGATTTGTATACTTGGACCGTGTGAAGAAAAATGCACAACAAGAACACAGTGGCTTTGTAATAAATAGGAATATCATTTGCTAACTTGACATATATTAAATTACATGTGAGGCTGACTGCAACTAAGCACAAATATACAAATTGAACAGTAACATTGATGCGTTTTCAATAAAATATTGATGAAAGTGTTTGTTGAAAATTATGAAAATTGATTAAATTAAAAACTTATTTTTTAGTAAAAAGTGATGAATTCACATGGTAAAAATGGATGACTTTTCAAAGTAAAAGTGATGAACTCTTTGGGCTGGATTTTGTCAGTGTGGGTGGGCTGGGGCGTGTCAGGTGGAAATCGTATCAAGACCCCGACTCCTAAGTAATGTGTTGAGAAAGTGGGATTTTCCCCTAATTAGGCAATTGATTTCCTGCGTGTGGGAACCACTGGTCCATTGAGTATTTTCATACAGAAAGTCGCCTCCGATGACGTCATCAATACTGTTGGATTTAAGGCCTGCAAGCAGCCTTGATTCTTCTGGAGACTGCAAAGGCTCTGCAATTTATATGAAGGAGTTGAATTGTGGAAAGTGTCAACAATCAAGCAAAAGTGTGCTCCTCGGTTTGATGAGCCCTCCCTCCAAGCTCTGGTGTACAGAGCCAGCTGTAATAAGGAGGTGCTGTTCCCTTCCTCGGGGAGAAAAAAGCCACCCCAGCAGACAAAGGCTGTGTGGCTGCAAGTGGCCCAGGAGGCCAACTCCATTTCGATGAGCCGCAGAACCTGGCTTCAATGCAGGAAGCGGTTTCATGACCTTCTCCGCACAGGAAAAGTGAGTATGACACTCCCATTACCTCTCCTCACCAGCACTCTGCTTTGCCAACCTCTTCCTCTGCATGCCACTTGACACTTACATCCCTGCACCCTTACCCATTCCTTCTCTATGGTCACATTCACTTAACTATTCGACCATGCAGCCCTCTCACTCCCTATCACTGTGATGCCATGACGACAACAACTTACAACACACAGGGAGGCTCCTTTGCATCCTTCTAAGCATCTATGTTATGTATTGACTACACTCACTCCTTCATTCTCACTCAAACTCCACTTGTGTCCCTCATTGCAGGAAAAGAGAGCCCACAATAAGAGGGAAAGAGCCATGACAGGAGGAGGGCCACCCTCAGTAGCCCAGCTCACCCCCTGGGAGGAGGCAGCCCTGGAAATTGCTGGGATCGAGCAGGATACCCAAGTGGGGGACGGACAGACGGACGCATCACAGCAAGCTGGTGACAGAATAGTTTGGAATCTCTCTCATTGACATAGCATGAGTGACTGATAATGATTCTGATGCTCTAACAGATTGACTTATGATCATCTGCAATATTCAATGTGCATGTAATCTTGGTCTCACATCTCTAATTCTTTCCTTTACTCCCCCACAGGACCATCAAAAGCCCCCATCCCCACTAGCCAGGAGGAACAGCCTCATCAGAGGAAGCTGCAACCTCTGAGGGCGCAGCGTCAGCAGAATTCAGCGCACCCAGCACCAGTGCAGACACTCGCACCTCGGTGGGACCTTCGCGAGATAGAGTAGTGTTATCACCTGGTGTATCACAGCTCACAAGTGAGCATTAGCAGATGGTGGAGACAGGGACAGCAGTGGAGAGTCCTCGTCGGAGGGCGGAGGACTCTGCCAACTCGGCTCCGCTGCATGTCGACCCTGTGCCTCCGGGTCCATCCAGAAGGAGAGAGGTGCTGGAACTCCAGGAACAGATGCAAGAGTCTCTGGCAGGTTTTGTCTCCAGGGTCGCTGCGCGTGTGGAGCGAATGGAGGAGTCTATCGTGAACATGAGCGGAGCCTTTGTGGAGGCATTGGCGCATGAACGCATCACCGCGGAAAAGATGGCAACCTCCGTGGAAAGGATGGCTACCTCCATGGTAAGGCTGGCTACCGTAGAGGAGAGGATGGCTACGTCCATGGCAGAGCTTAGTCGCCAGGGTATTGAAAACATGGTCATTGTTCAGAATAGAATGACATCTCTTGAGGAGCGATGGTCAGCTATTGAGCAAACAAACCAGACTTTCATGCAAGTCCTCTGGAGTAGGACTTCCAGTGCAGAAACGGGTCCTCATGGCCCCCCTGAAGTGCAGCAAGGTGCTGTAAAGCCACTTGCTAGCTCTGAAGTGGGGCTGACCCATGAGTGGGATGTTGGTGGCAGACAACAAGGAAGTGGGGGCTCTTCTCCAAGCGCTCACATGACCATGCCACAGCAAAGCCCTTGGTCAGAGCCCCACCAGAGTCCTCACCCAACTGAGATAGGCATCTCAGCCCTTGCACAGCCACAGGAGCAGCAGACTGTTGGCGAGTCCGCACAGGTTCGCCACCCCAGAGGATGCCCGCCAAAGGCGTCGAGACAGGAGTAGCAAGAGAGTGAGCAAGGGGTCTCCACATCTGCTGAAGCCACAGGGGAAGCACCACGTAGGAGCACGCGTAAGAGGAAGATAAAGCACACATAGTCACAAGGGTAGTCACTTGGGTGCTGTGTTTTGTTTTTGGACCAGCCATCATTGTATTAAAAAGTGTTTTGATGGTAAACTGTTGAAGTTATGGCCTGTGTCATTTTGCAAATGGGATTTTCACATTGAGGGCTTAGGGTGCCTTGTGATTGTCAGAATGGTGGTCAGAGTGATAGGATTCTTGTCCATTGTCGATGCTCTGGTAAGAAGGAGTAAGACTAAAGTGTTTGATTATGCAGGCTAAGCAAATCTGGCCAGGATGAGTGAGTCCCTTGCATTCCGGGCAGCAATGTTGTCGCGTGCTGGCGCCTTCTGGCCTGTGCATCTTTAGGTGGGTGACTAGCAGCTTGCTGCTCCTGTTGTTGCTCCTGCTGTTGTTCCCGGTTCTGCTGCTGCCACGGCTGGTCTTCGTCCGAATCTGATGTCCAGGAGGAAAGGAATTAAATGGTCGCCACGCTTCTGGTATATGCCTCAGTTGAGGAAGCGCTTAGTCAAGTTGGGGAGAGGGGTTTCCCAGGAGGTCACACTGGAGATGGGTGTCAGGCTCCAAACTTCCACAACACTGAGTATGCCTGCTAAAAGTTCCCCCAGACCTGAAACAACAAAGTTCTGCCACCTGCAAATGATCATTGGTGAAAACTCCTTTGTAATGGTGGAGCTGCAGCTGTTAGTAAGCAATCCACTTGTGAGGCAGCATTACCTGACGTGTTCCAGAGGAGGCGTGTAGGATGGGGGGAATGTCTAAAAATCGTAAGGCCTCTCAAAATGGGATTATAGAGGCAATTAAGTGGTTGTTAAGGGCCTATCCCGCCTCTTGGAGGCGGGATGGAAAGGGGATCAGAAAACACGCATTTGGGAAAATTGCTCAGAGGCGGGTTGGAGGTGGGATTGGGCTCGCCCGCCATTTTTGGCGATTTTAACAATTTGCACGCCTCCAAACCCGCCTCCTCAGGGCTGGTAAAATCCAGCCCTTTCAGTAACAATATCCTGAATGTCTGATTTAAGATCCTGTATTGATTAACTTCATATATATATTGGGCTGGATATTCCGATCCCTACGGGTGTGTACGCACTGTGTACACACCCGTAGGGACATTGGAAATGCCGGTTTCAGGCATGCGAAGTGCATGCGCTGAAAACCAGCATTTCTGATCTGTCAATAATGCTCTTGACAGATCGGATGCCTGCCCTAGATAAGGGCCTCTGCGGGCGGAGAGTTCCGCTTTCTGGAGACCCTCCGCCTGCAGAAAACCCTTAGAAATCTTACGCCTGGTAAAAAGTATTTAAAAATACTTTAAAAAAGGTAAGTTTATTTTTAGCCCCGTAAAAAAACTTCAATTTTTTTTCCAAAAAGTAAATTTTTGTTTAAAATATTTAATTTATTGTAATGTCAACTAATTTAAAAATGTAATTTAAAAAAAAAACTTATTTAATGTTTTACAGTGTTTTTGGGGTGATCTCCATTCATATATTTGACAGGTCTGTGAAGTGTATGAAGGGAGATTCCCTTCTTTGATTGGCTCCCCATGGCCCACTTGATCCCAGGGATGCTTGCGAACCGCATGTGCTTCTGGGATACGTGGGCCCTGCACATTTCGAGTTGGAGAGGCCCAGGAGTGGAAGTGTCCGGACCTCAGGAGCCCTCGGGTAAGTCTGTACGCGGGAAACCTCCGATCGGAAAATACGGCCCATTAGGAAAAAATTTCATCCACAATAAAAATGTATCTACTTTGATGTAAAAAAAAATTAGCCTAAATACAGCATTTTCAATATAAAATTCAAAATGACTTCCAGGAGAGTATGCTTCATGAGCACTTCATGCAAACATGCTGGAGTGAATGGCACTATTTGGAAGGAGTGTGTACAAATGTGCTGCCTACACTCTTGTGCACAATATTAATAAGATTTGAAGAATATACAAAACCATACAGCATGTTTTACAGAGTATGTTTGAAAAAGAAAATGAGCTTGTTTTTATGCTGAGGTATAAATTATATTCTAATCTGCTGAAGGTAATAAACTGAAAAAAGATCCATTCTGGGTTAAATGTGCATAATGTGAAAATGTTTATGCAAAATATTAATGAAGTTTCTGTAAATTTGACTGTTACACTTTAACATGTAATATTTGTAGTCACTTTTTTTACTGAATTTATGCATTTTGTGACACAGAAAATTTGTCTTTTTTAAACGTACCTCTACTTTGGAAATCAAAGCTAATTAGATTTTAATCAAAAAATTTGCATTCCTTATTATTTAAAACAAAAAATGAGATTATTACTTCATCCAAAGCTGTGATATTAAGTTATTTTCTCTTAATGGGTCCAAATTCATCTTGGTTATTATACTCCATTTTGATATTTTTGAATCATACAAATGTTATCACAGAAGGAGGCTATCCTGCTCATCATACCTGTACTGTGCTAGCTTCACATTGGAGCTATCCACTGTAATCCCATTTCACTGCTCTTTCCCCATGCACGTTTAATATTTTTTTCACGTTTATCTAATTCTCTCTTGAGGATTATGTTTGACTCAGGTTCAGCAGCCACCGACAGTTTTGCCTTGCACAATTTAATAACCGTCTGTGTAAAAATAATCTTCCAACCTTTCTATTGCTAATCCCAAATTTATGCACTTATTACAGATTCATCAACCAGTAGAAATAATCATTTATTTTTATCCTCTCAAACCCTTGAATCTCAACGTAACCTTCTCTGCTCCAGTAAATACAGCACAAATTTCATCATAACTATATCCTCTCGGCTTTGATATTATCCCAGTGAATCTGCTATATACCTTTTCAGTGGCTCCAATATCCACTCTATAATGAAATACCCAAAACCGCACGCATTGCTCCAACTGCGGCCTAACCGATATCTTATTGCAGATTCACCATCACCACCTTGATTTTATATTCAATACCACAGAATTCTTTTTGTCCATGTGGCTTTTTCCACATCCAATTCTACCTTTAAAGATCTGTATATCTGTACCACTAGATTTCTTTCATCATCCTCTTTATTGAGAATTTTACATTTTAGGTATATTTCTATTCTCTTTTCCCCCAAATGTATTATTTTGCATTTAAGATGCCAGCCTTGGCTCACGGTAGCACGCTCACATCTGATTTAGAAGATCATGGATTAAAACCCCACTCTAGGACTTGCACATGTAATCTATGCTGACTCACCAGTGCAGTACTGAGGGAGTGCAGTACTGTCTGAGGTAACATCTTTCGGCTAAGGTATTAAATTGTGGCCCCTTCTGCCCTCTCAGGTGGACTTAAAAGATCCCAGTGTCCTGGCCAAAATTTATACCTCAACCAACTTCACTAACACATTATCTGGTCATTTATCGCGTTGCTATTTATGTGACTTTGCTGTGTGCAAATTAGCTGTTGTGTTTCCCTACGTTACAACAGTGACTACACTTCAAAAAAGAGCTTCATTGGTTCTAAAGTGCTTTGGGACGTCTTGAGATTGTAATAGGCGCTATATAAATGTAAGTTCTGTCTTACTTACGTTGAACTGAATATCTTCCCACTCACCTAACCTGTCTGCAGTCCTGCATCTCATGCATACTTCCTGACTGCTTGCCATAGCCCCTAATTTGGTATTACAGTATCAACAGACTTTGATATTTTCCTTCTATGCTCATGTCCAAATCAGTTATGTATATGGAAAATGGGGAGGTCCCAACTCCGATCTTGCCAATCCAAAACAAAATAAATGTACTACTTTCTACTTTGTGTGTTATCTCATCCCTCTACCGATGCTGCTACTTCGCCATGGTCATTAATTGAGTCTCTAATGTGTCCGAGTGTTCCAAAAGCGAAAGTAGCATAATGTTCAGTTTAGAAAGCCAAGATCCCATAGCCTTAAAAACTAAATCATGTTATAAAATAATCATCATAACAGCACATATAATAGTCTATGTTCAATTAGAACCCAGAAGCAGATAGATCTATACAGAAAGCATTATAAGCAGTTATTTAATATCTTTTGTGTGAAACTCTGGAAGATAACATTTCCGTAAAATTGTCTTTTATGCCTCGGGCAAAACATGTAAAGTGAGCAGAAGAGCAAACTAATCACATTATAACAGTTTCTGGGACATAATATTTCTAGAAGGGTTGATGCTTGCCATGTGAGCTGGGTCACAAGAGATTTGTGAGAGCGTTAATAAATGGAATTCACGTCTACTAACCCAGCTGTGGACAAGTCTGTTTTGGAAGACAAAGGATTCCTTTTAGAAATATTTGAGCCTAGAAATTGAGTGGGGTTAGCGCCCAATTGGAGGCGCTAGAGGGCCTTGCGCCGGAATTATAGCCGCTTCGGAAATTGATTTGGGCCCTACCATCGGTGTTAGCCGGTAGCGCTGCGCCGGCACCGATGACGTCATCAGTGTGCGCAGCGTCCCGGTTGCCGTGGTAACGCGGCCGGACGCCGAAATTCAGTTGCGGCCGCCTCGCCCGTGGCAGCCGCAACCAACGATTTTTCAAAAGTTTCTTGCTGGACTTAGCGCCGGCGCATTAAGGTGGCCCGGCGGCCGCCTGCCCGCACCTCCCTCCCCGGACTCCTCCACCACCCCCCCGCGGCACAGATGTGTGTGGGCCTCGAGCCCGGCACTTCTCCGAGGTGCCGGGCTCATTTTTCGTGCGACTCCACCGGCCAGCGGTCGGCTGCAGGCAGCTCCTCCTTAACAGAAGGAGGAGGCCTGCAGTACCCCAGCCTGCCGCACCGCATCGGGTGCCGCAGCGGGGGATTAGCGCCGCAATCCTGCATTCAGCGCCCATTGCGAGGCGCTGACACCCTCCATTAGCGCCCGCAGCCGTCTGGGCGCGGCGCAGCTGAATTTTTGGCGGGCGCAGCGGCAATTAACGCTGGCGCTAAATTTCGGGCGCTACAGCCCTGGCGGGGTCAAACTCAATTTCTAGGCCCTGTTCTTTACATCATGCTCACTAGAATTTCAGCAACATTTTCCCTCACCTTTCTCCCCTTCTTGCCTGAAGGTGCTGACGTGTGGTCTACTGATATTAGCAGCTCTCTGGTACCTTCCCCAAGTAGTACTTCAGGCCAAGACACTACTTACTTAGGTAATAGACAAATTAAGTGACCAAATGGGATTTCTTCTTCTGAACTTACCTGTGATTATGTAAGTGATTATGAAAAGTCTATTTCAATTCTTATCCAGCACCACAATTTTCTTTTTTAAAGAATAGATGATTTAGGTAAAGAAAACACTTTGCACTTGTGAATAAACTCCCAATTTCTCTGTTGCTTTAGAATATAGTTCTCATGCTACAGTTTGTCCTTTACTAAACAATCTTTTGTCTGAACACTAGCATAATTTTTTGTCTACAGGTGTAAAGTCAGTTCTAAATGGTTAAGAATTGATGCAGATCCTGCTAGAAAGTTTAAGTGCAAATAGTACTCATTCTCTGGGCTGAGCTCATTTGAATAACTATTCACAGCACCAGATGTAAGTTTGCACATGTCTAGAGAGCGCACTAAAAGTGGAAGAGATAAAGTAAAATTTAAAATGATTGAGCCAGTTAAAAGGGAGTGTTACAATTGGGGGACGAAAATTCTACAAGCCTTTGGAGAGCCTCAAAAGATCTCAACCTATCAGCAACCTTTAACGAGGTTGAAGGAGCAGGAGATTAAGAAGTGGTAAACAAAAATAGAAGAAAAGGGAGCCCCAAGCACTGGCATGCATCTGCATACAATAACAGAACAGCACTGCAACCAATGCCATTTGATAGCAACTGCAGTCGATATGGTGCTGCATGAGATGCTTGTGAGGAAATAGTACTTGGTAAAATAATGAGACTAAAAGATGACAAGTCCCCTGGACCAGATGGCCTGCATCCCAGTGTCTTAAAAGAAGTGGCTGCAGAGATAGTGGATGCATTGGTTGCAATATACCAAAATTCCCTGGACTCTGGAGAGGTCCCAGCGGATTGGAAAACCGCAAATGTAACACCCCTATTCTAGAAAGGAGGGAGACAGAAAGCAGGAAACTATAGGCCAGTTGCCTAACATCTGTCATTGGGAAAATGCTGGAATCCATTATTAAGGGAGTAGTAGCAGGAGGACATTTAGAAAATCATAATACAATCAAGCAGAGTCAACATGGTTTGATGAAAGGGAAATTGTGTTTGACAAATTTATTAGCATTCTTTGAGGATGAAACGAGCAGGGTGGATCAAGGGGAGCCAGTAGATGTAGTGTATTTTGTTTTCCAAAAGGCATTCGATCAGGTGCCACATAAAAGGTTACTGCACAAGATAAGAGCTCATGGTGTTGGGGGCATGGATAGAGAAATGGCTAACTAACAGAAAACAGAGAGTCGGGATAAATGGATTATTTTCAGGTTGACAAACTGTAACTAGTGGGCTGCTACAGGGATCAACTATTTACAATCTATATTAATGACTTGGGAGAAGGGACTGAGTGTACTGGAGCCAAATTTGCTGATGATACAAAGATAGGTGGGAAAGCAGGTTGTGAGGAGGACACAAAGAATCTGCAAAGAGATATAGATAGGTTAAGTGAGTGGGCAAACATTTGGCAGATGCAGTATAATGTGGGAAAAGGTGAGGTTATCCACTTTGGTAGGAAGTATAGAAAAGCAAAATATTATTTAAATGGAGAGAGACTACGGAATGCTGCGGTACAGAATGATCTGGTTGTCCTCATACATGAAACACAAAAGGTTAGCACGCACGTACAGCAAGTAATTAGGAAGGCAAATGGAATGTTGCCCTTTATTGCTAGGGGGATGGAGTATAGAAACATAGAAGATAGGAGCAGGAGTAGGCCATTTGGCCCTTCGAGCCTGCTCCGCCATTCAATGAGATCATGGCTGATCATCCAAATTCAGTACCCTGTCCCTGCCTTCTCTCCATATCCCTTGATCCCTTTAGCCTTAAGCAATATATCCAACTCTTTCTTGAATATATTTAATGAACTGGCCTCCACTGCCCTCTGTGGCAGAGAATTCCACAGGTTCACCACTCTCTGGGTGAAGAAATTCCTCCTCATTTCAGTCCTAAATGGCTTACCCCTTATCCTTAGAATATGACCCCTGGTTCTGGACTCCCCGGCCATCAGAAACATCCTTCCTGCATCTAGTCTATCCAGGCCCGACAGAATTTTATAGGTTTCGATGAGATCCCCTCTCAATCTTCTAAACTCCAGTGAGTATAAGCCCAATCGACACAATCCCTCCTCATACGTCATCCCTGCCATCCCAGGTATCAGCCTGGTGAATCTTCGCTGCACTCCTTCCATGGCAAGAACGTCCTTCCTCAGGTAAGGCGACCAAAACTGCACACAATACTCAAGGTGCGGTCTCACCAAGGCCCTGTACAACTGTAGCAAGACATCCTTGTTCCTGTACTCGAACCCTCTTGCTACGAAGGCCAACATACCATTTGCCGCCTTAACCGCCTGCTGCACCTGCATGCTTACCTTCAGTGACTGGTGCACAAGAACACCCAGGTCTCTTTGCACTTCCCCTTCTCCCAATCTATTGCCATTCAAATAATAATATGCCTTCCTGTTTTTGCCACCAAAGTGGATAACCTCACATTTATCCACATTATAGTGCATTTGCCATGTTTCTGCCCAATCACCCAACCTGTCCAAATCGTACTGGAGTTCCACGACATCCTCCTCACAGCATACCCTCCCACCCAGCTTTGTGTCGTCTGCAAATTTGGAGATATTACATCCAATTCCCTCGTCCAAATCATTAATATATATTGTGAACAGCTGGGGTCCTAGGACCGATCCTTGCGGTACCCCACTAGTCACTGCCTGCCACTCGGAAAACGACCCGTTTATTCCAACTCTTTGCTTTCTGTCCGCCAACCAGTTCTCTATCCAAGTCAATACCTTGCCCCCAATCCCATGTGCCTTAATTTTGCACGCTAATCTCTTGTGTGGGACCTTATCGAAAGCCTTCTGAAAGTCCAAATACATCACATTCACTCGTTCTCCCTTATCTATTTTACCAGTTACATCCTCAAAAAATTCCAGTAGATTAGTCAAGCATGATTTACCTTTTGTAAATCCATGTTGACTTTGTCCGATCCTGTCACTGCTTTCCAAGTGCTCTGCTATTACATCTTTTACAATGGACTCTAGCATGTTCCACACTACCGATGTCAGGCTTACCGGTCTATAATTCCCCGCTTTTTCTCTACCACCTTTTTTGAATAGTGGGGTAACATTAGCTACCCTCCAATCCATGGGTACTGTTCCAGAGTCTATCGAGTTCTGAAAGATGACCAGCAATGCATCTACTATTTCTAGGGCCACTTCCTTAAGTACCCTGGGATGTAGATTATCAGGCCCTGGGGATTTATCGGCCTTCAGTCCCATCAATTTTCCTAACACCATTTCCCTACAAATACTGATTTCTTTCAGTTCCACCCTTTCATCAGACCCTATGTTCCCCGGCATCTCTGGGAGGTTATTTGTGTCCTCCTTTGTGAAGACAGAACCAAAGTATGAATTTAGTTGGTCGGCCATTTCTTTGTTCCCCATTATAAATTCCCCTGATTCTGACTGCAAGGGACCTACGCTTGACTTCGCCAATCTTTTTCTCTTCACATATCTATAAAAGCTTTTACAGTCAGTTTTTATGTTCCCTGCAAGCTTACTCTCATATTCTATTTTCCCTTTCTTAATTAATCCCTTTGTCCTCCTTTGTTGAATCCTAAACTGCTCCCAATCCTCAGGATTATTGCTTTTTCTGGCCAATTTATATGTCCTCTCCTTGGATCTTATGCTATCCCTAATTTCCCTGGTTAGCCACGGTTGAGTCACCTTTTTTGTTTTATTTTTATGCCAAACTGGGATGAACAAATTCTGTAGCTCATGCATTCGATCTTTGAATGTTTGCCATTGCCTATCCACCGTCAACCCTTTGAGTGCCATTCCCCAATCAATCCTACCCAACTTGCTCCTCAGACCATCGTAGTTTCCTTTATTTAAATTGAGCACCCTAGTCTCTGAGTCAACTACTTCATTCTCCATCTTAATGAAGAATTCGATCATATTATGATCGCTCCGACCGAAGGGGCCTCGTACAACAAGATTGCTAATTAATCCTTTCTCGTTACATAATACTCAGTCTAAGATGGCCTGATCTCTGGTTGGTTCCTCGACATATTGGTCCAGGAAACCATCCCGTAAACACTCCAGGAATTCCTCCTCCACAGTATTGTTACTAATTTGGTTGGCCCAATCTATATGTAGATTAAAGTCACCCACGATGATTGCTGTGCCCTTATTGCACGCTTCTTTAATTTCCCTTTTAATGCCATCCCCAACCTCTGCCTTACTGTTTGGAGGTCTATATACCACTCCCACTAACGTTTTTTTCCCCTTAGTATTTCTCAATTCTACCCATACAGATTCCACATCATCAGAGCTAATATCCTTCATTACAATTGTGTTAATCCCTTCTTTAACCAGTAATGCTACCCCACCTCCCTTTCCTTTTTGCCTATCTTTCCTGAATATCGAATACCCCTGGATGTTGAGTTCCCAGTCTTGGCCATTCTTGAGCCACGTTTCCGTAATCCCAACCAAATCGTATAAAAGTAGGGAGGTCTTGCTACAATAGTACAGGGCGTTGGTGAGACCACACCTGGAGTACTGCGTACAGTTTTGGTCTCCTTATTTAAGAAGGAATATACTTGCATTGGAGGCTGTTCAGAGAAGGTTCACTAGGCTGATTCCTGAGATGAAAGGGTTGTCTTATGAGGAAAGGTTGAGCAGATTGGGCCTATACTCATTGGAGTTTAGAAGATTGAGAGGTGATCTTATTGAAACATATAAGATTCTGAGGGGGTTTGACAGGGTAGATGCTGAGAGGATGTTTCCCTTCGTAGGGGAATCTAGAACTAGGGGACATAGTTTCAGGATAAGGGGTCACCCATTTAAGAGTGAGATGAGGAGAAATTTTGTCTGAGGGTCGTGAATCTTTGGAATTCTCTACCCCAGAGAGCTGTGGAGGCTGGGTCAGTGAATATATTCAAGGTGGAGATGGACAGATATTTGAGCTACAGAGGAGTCGGGGGTTATGGGGAAAAGGCAGGAAAGTGGAGTTGAGGCCAAGATCAGATCAGCCAAACTTCTACCACCCTTTGTGTGTAGAAGTGTTTCCTAATTTCCCTCATGAAAGGTCTGGCTCTCATTTTTAGACTATGCCCCCTAGTCCTAGAATCCCCAACCAGTGGAAATTGTTTCTCTCTATCTACCCTATCTGTTCCCCTTAATATCTTGAAACCTTCGATCAGATCACCCCTTAAACTTCTAAATTCTAGGGAATACAACCCTAATTTGTGTAATCTCTCCTTGTAACTTAAACCTTGAAGTCCGGGTATCATTCTAGTAAACCTACGCTGCACTCCCTCCAAGGCCAATATATCCTTCCGAAGGTGTGGTGCCCAGAACGGCTCACAGTACTCCAGGTGTGGTCTAACCAGGGTTTTGTATAGCTGCAGCATAACTTGCACTCCCTTGTATTCCAGTCATCTATATATATAAAAAGCGGCTCTTCTGTCTGTCCCGATGTCTGTCTGTCCCTCCGTGTTCTATACGTTTGAAAGTTACAGAGCGTACCGACGCGCGCGTCGCCTCAAAAGAAAGCTTGCGATTCCGGACCGGTCATAGGCGTATTTACGTTTCGGCCGGACAAAAATCCCGCCTGCGGTATCCCAAAAACGTTCAGCATTCCGCTCATTAGCATCTCATTAGCGACCGTGTGACGTCGAGGTCCACCAATCGGACGGCGGGTTCCTTCCTACAGTTGAGTGTCGAGTGACTCGACGATTGACCAATCCTACGCTTCGGTGACATGACCGGTCGACCAATCGGTGCGTGTGTGGGCGGGCCTTATCCTTCTGAACTGAGGTGAGTGGACGCCATCTTGATTTTTCACAATTTTTTCCCCCACACTTTGTGTGTGTTAGGGAACTAAGGTAAATATTTTAATGATGTGTTAGGGAATTAAATAACAATTTAATAGGGGGGGGGGGAGAGCCTCGGGAAATCCGGGGGGTCGGGGGGAGCCTTGGGAAATCGCGGGGGGGGGGGGGAGCCTCGGGAAATCGCGGGGGGGGGGGGGGGGAAGAGAGCCTCGGGAAATCGCGGGGGGGGGGGGGGAGCCTCGGGAAATCGCGGGGGGCTTGCGCTGACCGCGCATGCGCCGACCGCGAGAGCCCGCTCCCGGCGCCGGCCGCCGCTCAGCATTCCCGCTATCGGAACGGCACCGGACCTCAGGCGCTAGGCAGGGGGAGGGGCCGGAGAGAGGGACAGCGGGGAGTGGGGGAGGGAGACGGGGGAGGGAGGGAGTGAGAGGAGGGGAGGGGAGGGGAGGGAGGGATAGGACAGGGAGAGGACATGACAGGGAGAGGGGGGACACACAGGGGCAGGGAGACCAAGCGCCCCAAAATAGCCCTCGCAACGCGGGGCTCCCCAGCTAGTCTAAATATAAAGGCCAGCCTTTTTGATTATTTTCTGTATCTGTTCATGACATTTTAATGACTATGTACCTGGACCCCCAAGTCTCTTTGGACCTCCACAGTTTTTAGCCTTTCACCATTTAGAAAGTACCCCGTTCTATCCTTTTTAGGTCCAAAGTGGATCACCTCACATTTGCCTACATTGTTCTTTTTGTATGTTTGCTTGAAATTTTAGTGGTGCGAAAGAATGAGAATTGTATTGAAAGTGATTGGGGTAAGGATAACCAGATTGTGTCAGGAAGGGACAGAGCGTACAAACAAAAGAGTGCACTAACAAATAGGGTCCGAGTAAGAAAAAATGGTAATAAGACAAATGTGGCCATAGTACAAAAACTGTTAAGATGTCTAAAAATGTTAAAAAGACAAACCTTAAAGGCACTGTATCTGAATGCATGAAGCAGTCATAGAAACATAGAAGATAGGAGCAGGAGTAGGCCATTCGGCCCTTCGAGCCTGCTCCGCCATTCAATGAGATCATGGCTGATCATCCAAATTCAGTACCCTGTCCCTGCCTTCTCCCCATATCCCTTGATCCCTTTAGCCTTAAGAAATATATCCAACTCCTTTTTGAATATATTTAATGAACTGGCCTCCACCTGTGGCAGGGAATTCCACAGGTTCACCACTCGCTGGGTGAAGAAATTCCTCCTCATTTCAGTCCTAAATGGCTTACCCCTTATCCTTAGACTATGACCCCTGGTTCTGGACTCCCCGGCCATCAGAAACATCCTTCCTGCATCTAGTCTGTCCAGACCTGACAGAATTTTATAGGTTTCGATGAGATCCACTCTCAGTCGACACAATCTCTCCTCATACGTCATTCCTGCCATCCCAGGTATCAGCCTGGTGAATCTTTGCTGCACTCCCTCCATGGCAAGAACGTCCTTCCTCAGGTAAGGTGACTAAAACTGCACACAATACTCAAGGTGCGGTCTCACCAAGGCCCTGTACAACTGTAGCAAGACATCCTTGTTCCTGTACTCGAACCCTCTTGCTACGAAGGCCAACATACCGTTTGCCTTCTTAACCGCCTGCTGCACCTGCATGCTTACCTTCAGCGATTGGTGCACAAGAACACCCAGGTCTCTTTGCACTTCCCCTTCTCCCAATCTATTGCCATTCAAATAATAATCTGCCTTCCTGTTTTTGCCACCAAAGTGGATAACCTCACATTTATCCACATTATAGTGCATTTGCCATGTTTCTGCCCAATCACCCAACCTGTCCAAATCGTACTGGAGTTTCACGACATCCTCCTCACAGCTTACCCTCCCACCCAGCTTTGTGTCGTCTGCAAATTTGGAGATATTACATCCAATTCCCTCGTCCAGATCATTCATATATATTGTGAACAACTGGGGTCCTTGGACCGATCCTTGCGGTACCCCACTAGTCACTGCCTGCCACTCAGAAAACGACCCGTTTATTCCAACTCTTTGCTTTCTGTCCGCCAACCAGTTCTCTATCCAAGTCAATACCTTGCCCCCAATCCCATCTGCCTTAATTTTGCATGCTAATCTCTTATGTGGGACCTTATCGAAAGCCTTCTGAAAGTCCAAATACACCACATCCACTGGTTCTCCTTTATCTATTTTACCAGTTACATCCTCAAAAAATTCCAGTAGATTAGTCAAGCATGATTTACCTTTTGTAAATCCATGTTGACTTTGTCCGATCCTGTCACTGCTTTCCAAGTGCTCTGCTATTACATCTTTTATAATGGACTCTAGCATTTTCCCCCACTACCGATGTCAGGCTTACCGGTCTGTAATTCCCCACTTTTTCTCTACCACCTTTTTTGAATAGTGGGGTAACATTAGCTACCCTCCAATCCATGGGTACTGTTCCAGAGTCTATCGAGTTCTGGAAGATGACCATCAATGCATCTACTATCTCTAGGGCCACCTCCTTAAGTACCCTGGGATGTAGACCATCAGGCCCTGGGGATTTATCGGCCTTCAGTCGTAATAAGGTAGATGAACTAACAGCGCAAATAGATGTAAATGGATACGATATAATTGCGATTATGGAGACATGGCTGCAGGGTGACCAAGGCTGGGAGCTGAATATCCAAGGATATTCGATATTTAAGAAGGACGGGCAAAAAGGAAAAGGAGGTGGGGTGGGGTTTTTAGTAAAGGATGAAATCGGAGCAATACTGAGAAAGGATATTGGCTCAGAAAATCAAGATGTAGAATCAGTCTGGGTGGAGCTAAGAAGCACCAAGGGGCAGAAAACATTGGTGGAAGTTGTCTATAGGCCTCCAAACAGTAGTGGTAATGCAGGGGACGGCATAAAACAGGAAATTAGAGATGCATGTAACAAGGGTACTACAGCAATTATGGGTGACTTTAATCTACATACAGACTGGTCAAACCAAATTAGCAATAATAATGTGGAGGATGAATTCTTGGAGTATGTACGAGATGGTTTTTTAGACCAGTATGTTGAGGAGCCAACTGAGGAACAGGCTATCCTAGATTGGGTATTGTGCAATGAGAAGAGGTTAATTAATCATGTTGTGCGGGGCCCTTTAGGGAAGAGTGATCATAACATGATAGTATTCTTCATTCAGATGGAAAGTGAAGTAGTCCAATCTGAAACTAGGGTCCTAAATCTAAACAAGGAAACTACAAAGGTATGAGGAGTGAGTTGGCTATGATAAATTGGAGCACTTCATTAAAAGGCATGACGGTGGATAGTCAATGGCTAACATTTAAAGAACGAATGCATGAATTGCAACAGTTGTACATTCCTTTCTGTTGCAGAAACACAAAAGGTAAAGCGGCCCAACCATGGCAAACAAAATAAATTAAGGATAGTATTAGATCCAAAGAGGAGTCATATCAAGTTGCCAGAAAAAGTAGAAAGCCTGAGGATTGGGAGCAGTTTAGAGTTCAGCAAAAAAGGAGCAAGAAATTAATTAAGAGGGGAAAAATAGAGTATGAGAGTAAACTTGCAAGGAACATAAAAGCGGACTGTAAAAGCTTCTACAAGTATGTAAAAAGAAAGAAGATTAGTGAAGATAAATGTAGGTCCCTTCCAGTTAGAAACAGGAGAATTTATAATGGGGAACAAGGAAAAGAAAACCATTAAACAAATACTTTGGTTCTGTCTTCACGGAAGAGGACACAAATAACTTCCCAGAAATGCTAGGGAACCAAGGGTCTAGTGAGAAGGAGGAATTAAAGGAAATTATTTTTAAATAAATAGTGCTGGAGAAATTAATGGGACTGAAAGCCGAAAAATTCCCGAGGGCCTGATAATCTGCATCCCAGAGTACTAAAAGAGGTAGCCATGGAAATAGTGGATGCATTGGTTGTCATCTTCCAAAATTCTATAGATTATGAAACAGTTCCTGCAGATTGGAGGGTGGCAAATGTAACCCCACTATTTAAAAAAGGAGGAGACGGAAAACCGGGAACTACAGACTGGTTAGCCGAACATCAGTAGTAGGGAAAACGCTGGAGCCTATTATAAAGGATGTGTAACAGGACACTTAGAAAATATCAACGGGATTAGACAAAGTCAGCATGGATTTATGAAAGGGAAATCGTGTTTGACAAACCTACTGGAGTTTTTTGAAGATGTAACTGGTAGAATAGATAAGGGAGAACCAGTGGATGTGGTGTATTTGGATTTTCAGAAGGCCTTTGATAAAGTCCCACATAAGAGGTTAGTGTGCAAAATTAAAGCACATGGGATTGGGGGTAATATACTGGCATGGATTGAAAATTGGTTAACAGACAGGAAACAAAAAATATGAATAAATGGGTCTTTTTCAGGGTGGCAGGCGGTGACTAGTGGGGTACCGCAGGAATCCGTGCTTGGGCCCTAGCTATTCACAATATATATCAATGATTTGGATGAGAGAACCAAATGTAATATTTCCAAGTTTGCTGATGACACAAAACTAGGTGGGATTGTGAGTTGTGAGAAGGATGCAAAGAGGCTTCAAGGTGATTTAGACAAGTCGAGTGAGAGGGCAAATACATGGCAGATGGATTATAACGTGGATAAATGTGTAGTTATTCACTTCGGTAGAAAAAACAGAAAGGCAGAGTATTATTTAAATTGTGATGGATTGGGAAATGTTGATGTACAAAGTGACCTGTGTGTCTGATGTGCCTCAATTATTCCGAGACTCGAAGTTAGCAGAACAAAAGTAAGGCTTTTATTAACTTAGAACATAACACGTAAACTAGAGAGATATCTTCCTTCAGGAGGCTGATGCCCGACTGACTTAGATTACAAAGGAGCCAGGTATGGGCGGAGCCCTGCACACAACCAATTCCAGCACATTCCAATACATAATACATGAGGACTGGGGGAAGGGAAAAGACACAGAAAACAGGCAGTGATGAATGGAATATATTTCATCACAGTGTCCTTGTGCACCAGTCACTGAAAGCAAACATGCAGGTGCAGCAAGTAGTTAGGAAGGCAAAATGGTATGTTGGCCTTCATTGCAAGAGGATTTGAGTACAGGAGCAAGGATGTCTTACTACAGTTATACAGGGCCTTGGTGAGACCTCACCTGGAGTACTTTGTGCAGTTTTGGTCTCCTTACCTAAGAAAAGATATACTTGCCATAGAGGGAGTGCAGCCAAGGTTCACCAGACTGATTCCTGGGATGGCAGGACTGTCGTATGAGGAGAGATTGGGTCGACTAGGCCTGTATTCAGTAGAGTTTAGAAGAATGAGAGGGGATCTTGTGGAAATGTAGAAAATTCTGACAGGGCTAGACAGACTGGATGCAGGGAGGATGTTTCCCATGGCTGGGGGGTCTAGAACGAGGGGTCACAGTCTAAGGATACAGGGTAGGATATTTAGGACTGAGATGAGGAGAAAGTTCTTCACTCAGAGGGTGGCGAACCTGTGGAATTCTCTACCACAGAAGGCTGTGGAGGCCAAGTCACTGAATATATTTAAGAAGGAGATAGATTTCTAGACATAACAGGCATCAAGGGGTATGGGGAGAGAGCGGGAATATGGTATTGAGATAGAGGATCAGTCATGATCATATTGAATGGT
This sequence comes from Somniosus microcephalus, assembly GCF_052327205.1. Taxonomy (NCBI): domain Eukaryota; kingdom Metazoa; phylum Chordata; class Chondrichthyes; order Squaliformes; family Somniosidae; genus Somniosus; species Somniosus microcephalus. The sequence goes on from NC_141003.1 coordinate 56,570,803, forward strand.
GGAGCAGGCTCGAACGGCTGAATGGCCTACTCCTGCTCCTATTTTTCTGTTTCTATCTTGTATAAAATCAGTTTGTCCTACTTAGCGATACCAATATATAATGGCCTAGAAATTGAGTGGGGTTAGCGCCCAATTAGAGGTGCTAGAGGGCCTTGCGCCGGAATTATAGCCGCTTCGGAAATTGATTTGGGCCCTACCATCGGCGTTAGCCGGTAGCGCTGCGCCGGCACCGATGACGTCATCGGTGTGCGCAGCATCCCGGTTGCCGTGGTAACGCGGCTGGACGCCGAAATTCAGTTGCGGCCGCCTCGCCCGTGGCAGCCGCAACCAACGATTTTTCAAAAGTTTCTTGCTGGACTTAGCGCTGGCGCATTAAGGTGGCGCGGCGGCCGGCCGCTTTCCCGGCGGCCGCCTGCCCGCACCTCCCTCCCCGGACTCCTCCACCACCCCCCCGCGGCACAGATGTGTGTGGGCCTCGAGCCCGGCACTTCTCCGAGGTGCCGGGCTCATTTTTCGTGCGATTCCACCGGCCAGCGGTCGGCTGCAGGCAGCTCCTCCTTAACCGAAGGAGGAGGCCTGCAGTACCCCAGCCTGCCGCACCGCATCGGGTGCCGCAGTGGGGGATTAGCGCCGCAATCCTGCATTCAGCGCCCATTGCGAGGCGCTGACACCCTCCATTAGCGCCCGCAGCCGTCTGGGCGCGGCGCAGCTGAATTTTTGGCGGGCGCAGCGGCAATTAACGCTGGCGCTAAATTTCGGGCGCTACAGCCCTGGCGGAGGCAAACTCAATTTCTAGGCCAATATATTTTAAAAATAGAAAGCTGTTCATTTTAACTCGATGAATAATAGTTTCCATGGATTAATGAAATGTTTCAGCTTATCTATGATATATTGTAACTGATTAAAATGAATAAGAAAGAGTTGCTGTTAGCAACTTATTTAAACCTGTTAGTTTTTCTGAGAAGCTGTGATAGCGAAAGATAAGTTTCGCATTGATTTAAGACTAGCTAAAGCAGGAGCCTAAAATCTATGCAAGTTTGAGCTAACATCACAATTGCCAAAAATTAATAATTAAATATTGACAAAATGTACATGTTATATAGCAAATCTAAATACTGCAAGAATTTCTTGTTGGAAGAATATTTGAAAATTTATTATAAAAGGGTTGAATAATTGGAACAGAATCTTATTCTCTACACACGCACTTCCTTTGAATTTAAATTGTAAGGTTTAACATCTAGCAGAGCATGTTCATCACTTTTGGCATTTACAAATGCCTTAGATATCAGATATTTGTAGCTTTTTTATTCGTTCCTGGGATATGGGCGTTGCTGGAAGTGCCAGCATTTATTGCCCATCCTAATTGCCCTTGAGAAGGTGGTGGTGAGCTGCCTTCTTGAACCGCTGCAGTCCGTGTGGTGAAGGTACTCAATTTACAATTTTACAATTTAAATCGCTTTATTGGCATGATAAGTTACATCTTATGTTGCCAAAGCATCAAAATACATCTATGGTTTAGCACATAAACGCAGTTCTATTCATAGTGTATAAACAGGTATATCCCTGAGTGTATAAATATACATTCGCATTGTTTATATATATTTTTTTCTTAGTTTACTGGTTGTCCCTCTGTTCATGGCAAGCTGTAACATAGTGCGCCGCCAGTGTTATACAGCTTCTCTCCTCTCCCAGTAGGAATGGGAGTTTTTGGTTGTCCTCCACAGTGCTGCTAGGGAGGGAGTTCCAGGATTTTGACCCAGCGACGATGAAGGAACGACGATATATTTCCAAGTCAGGGTGGTGTGTGACTTGGAGGGGATCTTGGAGGTGGTGGTGTTCCCAAGCGCCTGCTGCTCTTGTCCTTTTAGGTGGTAGAGGTCGCAGGTTTAGGAGGTGCTGTTGAAGAAGCCTTGGCGAGCTGCTGCAGTGCATCTTGTAGATGGTACACACTGCAGCCATGGTGCGCCGGTGGTAGAGGGAGTGAATGTTTAAGGTGATGGATGCGGTGCCAAACGAGAGGGCTGTTTTGTCCTGGATGGTGTCAAGCTTCTTGAGTGTTGCTGGAGCTGCACTCATCCAGGCAAGTGGAGAGTATTCCATCACACTCCTGACTTGTGCCTTGTAGATGGCGGAAAGGCTTTGGGGAGTCTGGAGGTGAGACACTCGCTACAGAATACCCAGCCTCTGACTTGCTCTTGTAGCCACAGTATTTGTGGCTGGTCCAGTTATGTTTCTGGTCAGTGCTGACCCCCCAGGATGTTGCTAGTGGGGGATTCAGCGATGGTAATGCTGTTGAATGTCATGGGGCGATGGTTAGACTCTCTTGTTGGAGATAGTTATTGCCTGGCATTTGTATGGCACAAATGTTATTTGCCACTTATCAGCCCCAGCCTGAAAGTCATCCAGGTCTTGTTGCATGTGGGCATTGACTGTCTCATTATCTGAGGAGTTGCGAAAGGAACTGAACACAGTGCATCATCAGCAAACATCCCCACTTCTGATCTTATGATTGAGGGATGGTCATTGATGAAGCAGCTGAAGGTAGTTGGGCCTAGGACACTGCCCAGAGGAACACATGTAGCAATGTCCTGGGGCTGAGATGATTGACCTCCAACAACCATAACCATCTTCCTTTGTGCAAGGTATGACTCCAGCCAGTGGAGACTTTTCTCCCTGATTCCCATTGACTTCAATTTTACTGGGGCTCCTTGAGGCCACACTCAGTCAAATGCTGCCTTGATGTCAAGGGCAGTCACTCTCGCCTCACCCCTGGAATTGAGCTCTCTTGTCCATGTTTGGACCAAGGCTGTAATGAGGTCTGGAGCCGAGTGGTCTTGGCAGAACTCAAACTGAGCATCGGTGAGCAGGTTATTGGTGAGTAAGTGCCGCTTGATAGCACTGTTGACGACACCTTCCATCACTTTGCTGATGATTGAGAGTAGACTGCTGGGGTGGCAATTGGCTGGATTGGATTTATCCTGCTTTTTTCCAGGACATACTTGGGCAGTTTGCCACATTGTCGGGTAGATGCCAATGTTGTAGCTATACTGGAACAGCTTGGCTAGAGGTGCAGCTAATTCTGGAGCACAAATTTTCTGCACATGTGGTGTTGTCAGGGCCCATAGCCTTTGCTGTATCCAGTGCACTCAGCCGTTTCTTGATATCAGGTGGAGTGAATCGAATTGGTTGAAGACTGGCTTGTGTGACGGTGGGGACCTCAATATGAGGCCGGGATATATCATCCACTCGGTATTTCTGGCTGAAGATGGTTGCAAATGCTTCAGCCTTGACTTTTGCATTCGTGTGTTGGGCTCTGCCATCATTGAGGATGGGGCTATTCATGAAGCCTCCTCCTCCTGTTAGTTGTTTAATTGTCCACCACCATTTGTAAGGCTAGTGTAAAGTGTTCCAGTTACAGTGGAGCCTCCAATCTTCATTGTAATGTCTGTAGTGGATAATGGAAATAGCAATGATTTTGTATCAGTGAGCCTGACCGAGAAGAAGTTAGATATATTTCTTGAGGCTAAAGGGATCAAGGAATATGGGGAGAAGGCAGGGACCGGGGTACTGAATTTGGATGATCAGCCATGATCTCATTGAATGACGGAGCAGGCTCGAGGGGCCGAATGGCCTACTCCTGCTCCTATCTTCTGTTTCTGTTTCTATTCACGACTTGATATGATACGATTGCAGAGCTTTGATCTGATCCGTTGTATGTGGGATCGCTTAGCTTTGTATACAGCATGTTGCTTCCGCTGTTTAGCATGCATGTAGTCCTGTGTTGTAGCTTCCCCAAGTTTACACCTCATTTTTAGGTACACTTGGTGCTGCCCCTGGCACGCTCTTCTACACTCCTCATTGAGCCAGAGTTGGTCCCCTGGCTTGATGGTAATGCTAAAGTGAGGGATATGCTAGGCTGTGAGGTTATAGATTATGGTGGAATACAATTCTGTTCCTGCTGATGGCCCACAGCGCCTCATTGATGCCCAGTTTTGAGCTGCTAGATCTGTTCTGAATCTATCCCATTTAGCACAGTGGTAGTGCCACACAACACGCTGGAGGGTGTCCTCAGTGTGGAGATGGCACTTTGTCTCCACTAGGATTGTGAGGTGGTCACTGCTACCAAATACTGTCATGGACAGAAACATCTGCAACAGGTAGATTGGTGAGGACGAGGTCAAGTAGGTTTTTCCTTCGTGTTGGTTCTCTCACCACCTGCCACAGGCCCAGTCTGACAGCTTGGTCAGTAGTGGTGCTACTGAGTGACTCTTGGTGATGGACGTTGAAGTCCCCCACCCAGAGTACGTTCTGTGCCCTTGCTACCCTCAGTGCTTCTTCCAAGTGGTGCTCAACATGGAGGAGTACTGATTCATCAACTGAGGGAGGGTAGTAGGTGGTATGAGACTTCATAGGATCCAGAGTCAATGTCGAGGACTCCCAAGGCCACTCCCTTCCGACTGTATACCACTACCACCACCTCTGGTGAGTCTGTCCTGCTGATGAGACAGCACATACCCAGGGATGGTGATGGAGGAGTCTGGGACATTGGCTGAAAGGTATGATTCTGTGAATATGCCTATATCAGGCTGTTGCTTGACTAGTACGATAGCAAAATACTGCGGATGCTGGAAATCCAAAATAACAACAGAAAATGCTGGAAAAACTCAGCAGGCCAGGCAACATCTGTGGAGAGAGAAATAGAGTCAACATTTCAGGTCGAAACCTGACGAAGGGTCCTGATGACTCTCCACGGATGTTGCCTGGCCTGCTGAGTTTTTCCAGCATTTTCTGTTGTTGCTTGACTAGTCTGTGTGACAGCTCTTCCAATTTTGACACAAGTCCCCAGATGTAAGTGAGGAGGACTTTGCAGGGTCGACTGGGCTGGGTGTGCCATTGTCATGTCCGAAGTTGGTGCCGAGGCTGATACGGTTTTATTCTTATTATTTGTTACAACTGAGTGGCTTGCTCAGACATTTCAGAGGGCAGTTAAGAGTCATTGCTGTGGATCTGGAGCCACATATAGGCCAGACCAGGTAAGGGCGGCAGATTTCCTTCCCTAAAGGACATTAGTGAACCAGATGGGTTTTTATGACAATCTGATAGTTTCATGGTCACCATTACTGATACTAGCTTTTTAATCTAGATTTATTTAATTGATTTTAAATTCCGCAGCTGCCACTCACGTCTCTGGATCATTAGTCCAGGCCTCTGGATTACTAGTCCAGTAACATAAGCACTATGCTACCGTTCCCTTGTGACAAACAGATTAGGAAAGTTGACCCGTGGGTAAAGGAGTGGTGTAGGAAAGAGGGGGGTTCTATTTCATGGGACACTGGCACCAGTAGTGGAACAGGAAAGAGGTGTACCATTGGGATGGGTTGCACTTGAACCGGACTGGGACCAAGTTCCTGGCAGAAAGGATAATTCGGACTGTGAATAAGACTTTAAACTACTAACATGGGGGAAGGGAACTGCTAGAAATTACAGAAATCTAACAATAAATGAATCCGGAAAAAGGAGTAAAGGAGTAAAGGACAAAGGAAGGAATAAGGATAACATGAATGGCCGTGGATCGGATGAAGTCATAGGGGGAGAAATTCAGTTGTTAGCGCCAGCTGTTAGCGCCTTAAGAGGGCGATGAGTGGGGCGCGAATGGGCTTGCGCCCAGGCGCGGCGAGACCTGCGCCTCTCGCGAAATTGAGCGGACATTTAGCGGCAGCGCAAAACCGCAGCGCCCGCTCAGCTGCGCGCGCAGATCCTTACGTCATTTCATGGTGCAACGCCCTTGGTGCGCCCCGAACCAGAACTTCAGTGGCGCCGCCCTTCTTTCCGCCTGGCGCTCCCAGCGACTGGTTGACTGGAACGGTTCCCAGTCGCTGTGGGGTTGGGGGGGCGCTATTTAAAGGGGGCTCTTCCTGGCTTCTTAGTGGTAGCCATTTTTGGACCACTCCTGTGTGAGAGACAGAGAGATTTGCAGAGAGACAAAGGGAGAGAGCTTTCTGCATTGAGTCAGTGCTCGCACAGGTACTTCTGGCTTCAGCCCAGAACTTTGCAGTTGGATTGATTTTTCAGTGGCATAGCCTTGAGTGGCCACATATTATGGGGGCTGCAATGGGTGGAAACGTTGGGTTTCTCCATTGCATTGAGGGGGCTCAGAGACGCCGAGAGAGAGTGCCAATCATGGCCAGACGGAGGAGGGCCAACAGGCGTCGGCACAGGAGGCCTTACCCTCCCAGGGTATACCGCCAGCAGTTCTCCTACCTCAACATGTCTGAGGAGCAGTATATTCGGAGGCTTCGATTCAGAAGGGAGGTGGTCACTGATCTCTGCCACCTGCTTCAGAGAAATCTGCAGCCTCAGCTGAGGAGCAGGACGTCTCTGTCGGTGGCAGTGAAGGTGACAGTGGCTCTCAACTTCTATGCCACCGGCTCCTTCCAATCCGCTACTGGGGACATTGCTAATGTCTCCCAGTTTGCGGTGCATTGCTGCATCCGCCAAGTCACAAATGCCCTCTTCAAAAGGAGACGTCAGTACATTTCCTTCCCCATGACCCTGGACAAGCAGCAAGAGCGTGCAATGGGATTTGCAAGAATAGCGGGCTTCCCCATGGTCCAGGGCGCCATTGACTGCACGCATGTGGCTTTGAGGGCGCCTCAGGAGAATGCCGAGGATTACCGCAACCGGAAGGGGTTCCATTTGTTGAACGTGCAGTTGGTGTGTGACCACAGACAGCTGATACTAGCTGTCAATGCCCGCTTTCCAAGCAGCAGCCACGACGTCTTCATCCTGCGCCAGACTTCTGTGGCAGACCTGTTCGAAGCCCCGGCTCACCCAGGAGGCAGGCTTCTCGGGGACAAGGGCTATCCTTTGTGCACCTGGCTGATGACCCCGCTCCGTGCGCCCAACACCCCTGCTGAAGAACGATACAATGACAGCCATCAAGCGACCAGGAACATCATTGAGCACACAATCGGCGTGCTAAAGCAAAGGTTCCGCTCTCTGGACCATTCTGGGAGAGCCCTTCAGTACTTGCCTGAGCGAGTCTCCCATTTCGTTGTAGTGTGCTGCATGCTGCATAACCTGGCTATCCTCAGGACTCAGCCACTGCCAGCAGACATTGGAGCACCACCAGAGGAGGAGCACCAAGACGGGAGGGAGGCACAAAGTGCAAGGGCCGTCCGTCAGCGGCTTATTGCAAGTCGGTTCTAGGCCCCCTCTGAGGGAAAGGCTTGTGCCATTGAAAGAACATGAATGGAATGGTTCCGCAAACCCTGAGCCGGTCAATGCAACAAATAGTTCAAAGAGCAAACATGCACAATCTGAATAAAGACAATTATTTATTTAACAAACTCTGTGCCCTTCCCGCATGACAAAGAAATACAGAAAACCCCCCCCCAAAAAATAGTCAGACACATAACTGGCTCTCACAACCTGGAGACAATGAACAAAAGAGTTAACCAAAAATGACCATGATCCTTGGCCTTAACTAAAAAAATTCACACCATTTTGCCACACCTCCTACTTTTTGGCCTGCGAGGGTGATCTGCTTCGCTTGCGAGATTGGCCCCTTCCCACCCTGCAGCTCCTCCGCAATGGGACCCCAGTGGCTGGGGGAAGGCTGCTGAGTGTCAGAAAGTGAGTCGGCAGATGCCCTTGGGGGATGGCCTGGACCAGCTCTGGGCCTGGAGGGCCCGGCTGCTGACTGCTCCAACTCTGCATGGGCGGCAGCAGTCTGTCCTACGGGTGGTGGCAGCTGCAGTGGAGGAGTGACAGTGTTGGCAGCAGGAATGCTGCCATCCTGACAGAGCACAGGCACTCCCTGGTCGGACGACACACTGACACTCCCACAGGGCAGCACTGCAGCATGCGGAGCAATCTGCTGAAGCACAGACTGCTGGCCTGCTGCGGCGCGGCGAGGGCCCCGGCGAATCCTGCCCGATCCAGCGAGGGTGGCAGCAGTCAGTGCTCGCGTGGCCCTAATCTGTGTCTGCATCAGACCAGCCACAGACTGCATGGCACGACTAAGCACTTGCGTGGAAGCCGCCTGTGCTGCACCGAAGTCCTGCAGACTCCTTGCCTGTGCTGCACCGAAGTCCTGCAGACTCCTTGCCTGTGCTGCCCCGAAGTCCTGGACACTCCTTGCCAGTGAATCTATGGAGTCAGGCATCCTTGCCACTGCAGCCATGAGCTCAGTGTGCCTCTGCTCCGCCTGGGCACCCATTTCAGCGAGGAGCCGCACCTCTCCTGCGCTCAATGTAGCAGGACTGGAGGCCAGACTCTCCCTCCGGGGAGAAGGCCGCTGAGCTTCCCTACCCCCACCCCCCGCGTTGCTGCAGCCCGCCGGGCCTCGGAGCTTCACCCTCCTCAGACCCTTCCCCCCCTGCTCCCCTCCAGGGAAGACGTGTCCCCATTATGGCCATGGGCTGCCTCGGCTGAGGGTGGCATTGATGGTCCAGCTTCCTCTTCCTGCTCGCCTTCAGATTCACTCACAGTGGCAGCTTGAGGGCCCGCCTCCTCACCTGGCGAATCAGCATCTGAAAGCAGGGAGGTACAAGAGTTGCTTTAGCGTGAGGACAGGGCGGCAGCGAGGGAGGCATGAGTGCTGCAATGCACTGTATTGGTTCGATAGTGGCAAAGGATGCTGGTGTGAGGCACAAGTGGAAGGAGAGAGGTCAAAAATCATATCAAATCAAATCAACTTTTATTGTCATTGTAGTGCACAAGTGCAGTACAACGAAATGTAGGCTTGCGGCTCCCGAGAGTGTACATTTGGATTAAGACATTTAAACATTCAACATACATTTGGCTTGTAGTATATTAACCTAAGTATAACCATAATAAAGTGCATTGGCAGGTGTGCAGGCTTTAGGGTTTATTTGTGGAGTTCAGTAGGATGACAGCCCTGGGAAAGAAGCTGTTCCTAAATCTGGTCGTATGGGTGCGAATGCATCTGTAGCGTCTCCCAGATGGCAGGAGGGCGAACAGACTGTGGCTGGGGTGGGTAGGGTCTTTGATGATGGACTGTGACCTCCGTAGACAGCGTTTCTGGTATATGTGCTCTATGGTCGGTAGCCGGGTGCCGGTAATGCGTTGGGCAGTTTTGACTACCCGCTGCAGGGCTTTCCGTCATAGCTACAGCTGCCATACCATACTGTGATACAGTTTGTCAGGATGCTCTCTACAGTGCAGCGGTAAAAGTTAGAGAGGATCAGGGGTGACAGATTACATCCCTTCAGCCTCCTTTGGAAATATAGGCGCTGCTGGGCCTTCTTCACCAGAGAGGAGGTGTTGAGGGACCAGGAGAGGTCTTCCGTGATGTGGACTCCGAGGAACTTAAAGTTGTCCACCCTTTCCACCACAGCCCCATTGATGTGGATGGGGGTGTGACTTCCGCCTTTGGATGACCTTACCATTGCTGTCCAGAACAGGGTCAGCATCTCCAGTGGCGACGAGGCCAATCATCCGGCCTGCCATAATCCGTTCCACTCGCTGCTCCAGATCGCTGAGGTCTTTCAGGTCAGGACGACCTCCCCCGGTCCGTTGCTGCTGCTTCCTATTGTACGTCAGCTTGCCCTGCAAGAGAGTGGACGGGCTCTGAGTACAGTGTGAAGCCCTGATCTTGGCTGCACTGCCTCTCATGGTGGAATAGCCCTTACAGTGTGTAAAGTGGTGAATGTGCATGTGAGTTTCATGAAAGGCCCATAGGTGTTGGATGAGGGCTGGGCATTGGGGCTTTCAGGACCCTTTGGCCATAAAGTGAGGTGCACATGCAGGGATGAAGAGGATACTGGAAAGGGTACTCACCCTGACAACCCGAGTGAGGTCGTTGAACTTCTTCCTGCATTGCACAGGAGTCCTAGGTACCATGCTGCTGGAGGTCACTCTGTGTGCCACCTCCCTCCAAGCTTTTCGATATTCGTTGGGCAGCGGCCTCCTGCCACTGTCCGGAAACAGGATAGATCGCCTGTGCTCCACTGCACCAACCAGAACCTTCAGGGCCCCCTCACTGAACCGCTGCGCTCGCTCCCTGGCCCTCTCCATGGTCCTAGGCGTTAGAATGTGGCAGCAGGTCTGTCCAGGCCGAGAATCAGGGCTCCAATGTGCAGGGCGTGGCTGCAAGCTAAATCGACCCTCCCCCTTTAAGAGGTGACCGGCGCCAGCGTGTCTGCCTGCAATCGCTAACTGGCCGCACCTGCGCTGCGCCCGCCCTCGGTGGTAGCGCCTCGCCTCTCTGGCTTAGCGCCTTAGGACAGTCATGCAGCGCCTGCTTTAGCGCACCAAGCACCTCTTGGGGCGAAGCAAGTCAATTTCGCTGAAGGTGGCGATAATTTGCGCCGGGCGCTAAATTTAGCGCACGCTCGACTATAACGCCCCAAACGTGGCGATACTGAATTTCTAGGCCATAGAGCATAAAGTTAAAATAACTGCTAAAAACAAAGAGAAAGGAATAATAAAGAAAAACAATTTAAACTGTTGGTACAGCAATGTACGTAGTATTCCAAACAAAATGGATGAATTGGAGGCAATAATTTGTAAAGAGGATCAGATATAGTAGGGATGACTGAAACATGGTAACATAGAGAATAGGATTGGCAAATAAATATTGTTGGATACAACACATTTAGCAAGGAAAGGGAAGGAAGGAGGGGAGGTGGAGTAGCTATACTAGTTAAAGATAAGATAATGGCAGTAGAAAAAAGGATGTAACTAGCAGTAAGATAGATACAGAATCCATATGGATTGAGTTAAAAGATAAGAAGGCATCCATCACCCTAATAGAGGTATACTATAGACCACTATATAGTGGAAAAGAATTGGAAGAGGAAATAGGTAGGTAAATCTACGAGGTGAGGAGCAGGCATAGAATAATCATCATGGGAGATTTCAACTATCCACAAATAAACTGGTAGGAAGAGGTAGCAAAAGGTGGACAAGGATTCAAGTTTTTACAGTGTGTACAGGACTACATTCTCACTCCGTATGTAAGAAGTCCAACAAGAAAAGAATCACTGCTGGATGCTGTAATGGGTAATGGACCAGAACAGATAGGAGAAGTAAGAGTAGGAGAGCATCTTCGTAGTAGTGCTCACAACATCGTAAGGTTCAAGATTAGTATTGAGAGCGACATAAGTAGGACAAAGACTAAGGTAACAGATTGGAAAAGACCAAATTATGAGGAAGTGAAGGTGGAAGTAAAGAAGGTAAACTGGGAGAAAATCTTGAAAAACAAAGACAAAAAAAGTGGGAAATCTTTAAAAGGGTAATCAATAGAGTTCAAGAGAAATGTGCTCCAGTAAAAGCCAAAAACAAGCAAGCTATAATGATGGGGCACCATGGATGAATAAAGAACTAAAGAGAAAATTGAATTTCAAGAAAACGACATGCAAGAAATATTTAGATACTAAAGGAGAGGAGGACACAAGGGAATATGAAGAACTTAGTTTATTTTTTTAACTTCTTTCTTATCAGGAAGGCAAAGTAAAATTACTAAATCAGATTATCAAGGAATATAAAAAGAAATAATAAAGTGTTCTATAGACACATAAGTAACAAAAGAAAAATTAAAGTAGGGATCGGGCCACTAAGGATGAGCAAGATAAACTCACAGGTAATGACAGGGAAATGGCAGAAGTATTGAATAACTACTTCACCACAGTTTTTACTTAAGAAGGTAGTGAAATAGACACTTTGCTAGAGGATGAGCTTAAAAAGAGTATTTATACAGTTGGGATAGAAAGGGAGCAAATCATTGACAAACTAGCAAAACTAAAAGAGGATAAACCCAAGGTGCGGATGATATGCACCCATGCATAATCAAGGAAACTAGGGAAGAGATAGCAGAGGCACTAGTTTATATATACAAAGGTTCCATAGAAGAGATTTTAGTGCCAGAGGACTGGCGTACAGCTAATGTTGTTGCTATGTACAAAAAGGGAGATAGAACAGAACCTGGGAATTATAGACCAGTCAGCTTAACGCCGTGATAGTAAAGATACTGAATCTTCTCTACATGAAGTGATGGAACAGATCTAGAATCGTAGAATCATAGAATGGTTACAGCACAGAAGGAGGCCATTTGGCCCGTCGAGCCCATGCCGGCTCTCTGCAAGAGCACTTCCGCTAGACCCACTTCCCCGCCCTTTCCTCATAGCCCTGCAATTTTATTTCCTTCAGGTACTTATCCAATTCCCTTTTGAAAGCCACGATTGAGTCTGCCTCCACCATGCTTTCAGGCAGTGCATTCCAGATCCTAACCACTCGCTGCGTAAATTTTTTTTTCCTCATGTCGCCTTTGGTTCTTTTGCCTTTTGACACCTTAAATCTGTGTCTTCTGGTTCTCGACCCTTCCGCCAATGGCAACGGTTTCTCTTTACCTACTCTGTCTAAACTCATCATGATTTTGATCACCTCGATCAAAGCTCCTCTCAACCTTCCCTGCTCCAAGGAGAACAGCCCCAGCTTCTCTAGTCTATCCACATAACTGAAGCCCCACATCCCTGGAAACATTCTCGTAAATCTTTTCTGCACCCTCTCTAAGGCCTTCACATCCTTCCTGAAATACGGTGCCCAGAATTGGACACAATACTCCAGTTGAGGCCGAACCAGTGTTTTATAAAGGTTCATCATAACTTCCTTGCTTTTGTACTCTATGCCTCTATTTATGAAGCCCAGGTTCCCATATGCTTTTTTAACCGCTTCTCAACCTGTCCTGCCACCTTCAATGATTTGTGCACGTATACCCCCAGGTCTCTCTGTTCATGCACCCCCTTTAGAATTGTACCCTTTAGTTTATATTGCCTCTCCTCATTCTTCCTACCAAATCTAGAGACAGAAAATATAATTTAAAATAGTCAACATGGATTTTGAGAGGCTATGTCATGCCTAACTTACCTTATAGAATTCTTTGAAGAGGTAATGGAAAAAGTAGACAAGGGTAATGTGGTAGATGTCATATACTTGGATTTTCAAAAGGCCTTCGATAAGGTACCACATGGTACGCTCATGACAAAGGTTAGATCATGTGGAGTCGGGACAAATTGCTGAATAGATAGCTAAAAATAGAAAACAGAGAGTAGGGGTAAAGGGTAGTTATTCAGATTGGAAGAAGGTAGAAAGCGATGTTCCACAAGGATCAGTGCTGGTTCCACTGCTATTCATAATTTACATGAATTATTTGGAAATAAGAGTAAGTAACTCTATCAAAATTTGCAGATGATACCAAACTAAGGGGTATAGCTAACACTGAGGAACATTATACAATAATACATAATACAAGAAGACATTAGAAAACTTTCAGACTGGGCAGTTAAGTGGCAAATGAACTTTAACATAGATAAATGTGAGGTGATGCACTTTGGTAGTAAGAACAGAAACATTACCTACACCTTGGGAAATAAGAAACTAAAAGAGGAGAGTTAGGAAGGGTAAAGGCAGCATGGGGCAGTGTTAGTGAATGTTGCCATCACAGTACTAGAACATAACAATATCCTGAGGGGTTGTGATAAGACAGAATCCATAAATATAAAGAGTCAAAGATGAGAATGCCACAATGAAAAAAGATAAATCAAATCAAATCAAATCAAAATCAAATCAAATCAACTTTTATTGTCATTGTTAGTGCACAAGTGCAGTACAACGAAATGTAGGCTTGCGGCTCCCGAGAGTGTACATTTGGATTAAGACATTTAAACATTCAACATACATTTGGCTTGTAGTATATTAACATAAACATAACCATAATAAAGTGCATTGGCAGATGTGCAGGCTTTAGAGTTTATTTGTGGAGTTCAGTAGGATGACAGCCCTGGGAAAGAAGCTGTTCCTAAATCTGGTCGTACGGGTGCGAATGCATCTGTAGCGTCTCCCAGATGGCAGGAGGGCGAACAGACTGTGGCTGGGGTGGGTAGGGTCTTTGATGATGGACCGTGACCTCCGTAGACAGCGTTTCTGGTATATGGGATCTGGTCCAAATCCCATATTAACTGCGAACTAAAGTTAGCAAACAGACCAACAGTGGGAAATCTTCAAATATGAGCTGGATAAAGTACAAAATAATATATATTCCTATTAGGTGAAAAGTGGGTGCACCAAAATATAGCGTTCTGTGGATAAATAGAGACATTGCAAGAAAACTGATATTTGAAAGGAAGCCATGTGATAAAGTTATGACTAACATTACTGTTATAAATCTCATCATTCATCAAGAAACTACTCGTGAAATAACGCTGGACGGCCAGCTGGTGGCACCGTCCAAGGAGTATAAATACTCGGGCATCGGCCCCAGCGCTCCAGGGACATTTTGTAAGACAAGGAACTAGTGAAGTACAACTTGACCTCCATGTTCTGAAACAAGTTGATTAAAGCCTTGCTTTATACTCAAACCAAGTGCGTAGTGAGTTTTATTACATCAATTACTAAAGATAATCATGAGGAATATAGGGCAAAACTCTCGCTATCGGATTGGCCGCCTATTATACACCCCACCCAATTTTCCTTTCCATTGACGTTGAATAGATAAAGGGAATGCAATAGATGTATTGTGTATGGATTTTCAGCAGGCATTTAATAAGGTGTCTCACACGAGGCTCATTAGGAAAGTTCAGCTTTATGGTACAAAAGGAAATGTAGCAGCATGGATAGAAAATTGGTTGATGGATGGGGAAACAAAAAGTTATGGTAAATGGTGATGCTTAGGTTAGAAAGGGTTAGAAGTAGTTTAACCCAGGGGTCAGTGCAGGGTTCATATATTTGGACTTGGGTATAGGGAACATAATCTGAAAATTGGTGACAATGAAAAAATGGTAAGTGTGGCAAAAATTGGGGAGAACCATAAAAGACTTCAGAAATGGGAAAATAGGTGTTAGATGCAATTTAATGTGGGTAAGTGTATTTTTGGAGAAAACAAGGAATGGGAGTAAATACTTACTGAAAAGACACTGAAGGGTTCAATACATAATCCCCTGAAAGTGAGAATGCAAGTAGATAAAGCCATAAAAAGGCCAATATAATTTTGGATTTATAAGTTGGGACATTGTGTATAACAGTAAAGATACAATAAATTTATACTAAACACTCTACCACAGTTAGAATACTGTGTGCATTTTTGGGTGCCCCGTTATAGAAAGGATAGTAAAGCCATAGAGAGCTCATAGTGTAGTTTCACCTGGATGATGCCAGGGAATAGGAAACTTTAGTTATAAAGGAGAGACCGGAGATAATGGGAACATTTCCACTGGAGCAGAGAAGGCTGAGGAGATATAATAGAGGTTTTAAAATTACGAAGGGTTTTGAGAGTGAGTAGAGCAAGACTATATCCTCCAGCTGGGGAGTCAGTGTTGAGGGGATTATCAATTTAAAATTATCACTGAGACAGTGAGGAGAGAGGTTAGGGTTATTTTTTAACCGTGTTTTGTTGGAAGAGTATGGAATGCATTTCCACAGAGCGTGATTAAGGTAGAAACCATTGCATATTTTAAGTGAAAATTAGCTAAATATAAAGGAAGATACAGGGCTATGAGGAGAGAGCAGGGCAGTGGAGTTAGTTTTGGCTTGCTTTACCGAAGAGCTGGAATAGGCACAATGGGCTAAATGGCCTCCTTCAGTTCTGTAAACTTCTTTCGTTTTAAAGAACTGAGGTTTAGAATATATTTCCAGTTATTTATCTCTATACAACCGATTGAATTTAAAAAAAATCTATTCCTTAGTCATCCCAGTAGCTCTGGGGTAAAATCGTGGTTTCTGAGCCATATAGATCAGGAAATTCCCAGATTCAATCTGGTGTGTGCTCAGTTGATCTTAGCCAGAGTAGTAGTAGTAGAGGTGCTCCAATTTGCCACAGCTCCTGAGTTAGGGAACTGTAAGTTAGTTCCAGATAACTATGCAATGATCTGCACTGGAAGTATGCATGTGTGGATGGCAGCTGAGGACAGAATCATTTGTAGTCTTACTGTAAATGCTCACAGGTGAAAAATGACTGGGTGGTGGCTGCCACCTGTAGATCTGAGCTCCAGTGAGGAAAGACCCTTCTAGGAGGAGAGGAGAGGAAGAAAATTAATGAGTTAAAATATTTAATAAAATTATGTTTGTTTGTAGTGCTTCTAGTGAATGTTTAACTCAGTTTAATAAAGTTTTATTTTTTCAAATAAATCAAATCATTTTTATTAGTACACATATACTCAGTAGAAACATTTAGAACATGTGGAGAGCTTTCACATGACTGTGCAGTGCCTGCCAATACAGTAACCACCCACACGTTACATTTCCACATCCCACTTCTCTCATGCATGCAGTTTATTTCTGTCTCTGGAAATTTATTGTTTGCTAACTCAAACTGCTTTTCTCTTTAGGTTTAACAATTGGTTCATTTTCTTTTATAGTTTGAGGGTTTTTCTTTGCAAAGTTAATTTTCATAGGTTGGTATATTTTTAGTCAAAAAAAAAAGAAAGCTTAACATTTAAAAAAAAAAAGCAAATGGTAGAAAACTTAGCAAAGTTGATTCTTGCAATGCCCAACTGATGCAAATCTCTTCAGTGACAGTACATTAGGATTGACTACTTTTATTACGATGATAGGTGGAGGGAGGGCAGGGAGGACGCAGGATGCCGGATGAGACAGATTGTAGGGTGGGAGGGGCAGGATGGAAACAGGATCTCAGAGGAGGTAGATAGAAGGCAAGCAGTCAACAAGTAGGTACAGATGCTGATACTCAGAATGATGCACATAAACCGTAGACTAGGAATAGGTAGACACTGGGGGATGTGAGAGGAAATAAATCTATAGTAAGATGTATATCCATGAATGCGATAAACATTAAAATTAAGATGCCAGAACTGGATGCAGTATGGAACTATTATGGAGGGAATGTCAGAAACGTGGTTAAATCTAGAGGATGGAAATGAATATAATAAGGGGTATAGAGTGTTTGGAAAAGACAGAGTGGACAAAAAAGGAGGTGGTGTCACCCTATATATGTCTTAAAAACAAAGTTGACCATGTGGGAGGTAGAAAGCCACAAAATGAATTACTCTAGACATCTTGAATGCAAAACAAAGTTGCACTAACGCTAGGGGTATGCTATAGACCACCAAGTTGGTATAAGAAGAAGGACAATTTTCTCTAAGAAGAGATAGGAAGGGTATGCAAGAGTATTGTGTGCAGTTTTGGTCGCCTTATCTGAGGAAGGATGTTCTTGCCATGGAAGGAGTTCAGCGAAGATTCACCAGGCTGATATCTGGGATGCCAGAAACATAGAAACATAGAAGATAGGAGCAGGAGTAGGCCATTCGGCCCCTCGAGCCTGCTCCGCCATTCAATGTGATCATGGCTGATCATCCAAATCCAGTACCCCGTCCCTGCTTTCTCCCCATACCCCTTGATCCCTTTAGCCTTAAGAAATATATCCAACTCCTTTTTGAATATATTTAATGAATTGGCCTCTACTGCGTTCTGTGGTAGAGAATTCCACAGGTTCACCACTCTCTGGGTGAAGAAATTCCTCCTCATTTCTGTCCTAAATGGCATACCCTTTATCCTTAGACTGTGACCCCTGGTTCTGGACTCCCAGGAATGACGTATGAGGAGAGATTGGGACGATTGGGTTTGTACTCGCTGGAGTTTAGAAGAATGAGAGGGGATCTTATTGAAACTTATAAAATTCTGACAGGACTGGACAGACTAGATGCAGGAAGGATGTTCCCGATGATCGGGGAGTCCAGAACCAGGGGTCACAGTCTAAAGATAAGGGGTAGGCCATTTAGGACAGAAATGAGGAGGAATTTCTTCACCCAGAGAGTGGTGAACCTGTGGAATTCTCTACCACAGAAGGCAGTAGAGGCCAATTCATTAAATATATTCAAGAAGGAGTTGGATATATTTCTTAAGGCTAAAGGGATCAAGAGGTATGGGGAGAAAGCAGGGACCGGGTACTGAAATTGGATGATCAGCCATGATCGCATTGAATGGCGGATCAGGCTCGAGGGGCCGAATGGCCTACTCCTGCTCCTATCTTCTTTGTATCTATGTAACAGGGCAATTATTTTAATGGGAGACTTGAATCAACTTAATGTAAACTGGGGAAACCCAAGTGGATTAGAATCACAGTTGGTAAATGTAATGCATTACTGCTTCTTGACCCAGTGCATCAAGGAAGCCAGAAGAGGCAATGCTCATTTTAAATAAAAAAAGAAAATGCTGGAAATACTCAGCAGGTCAGGCAGCATCTGTGGGGAGAGAAACAGAGTTAACGTTTCAGGTCGCTGACCCTTCGTCAGAACCATGCTCATCTTAATCTGGTATTGTAAAAGACCTAGAAAATGTACAGGAAATGGAAGTCATAGCACCACAGAATGATAAAGTTTAATATGACGTTCATTTGAATTTGATGGCAAGTCTAGATCTGTACTATTTCTAAAATGCAAATTGCTCTATGTACAGAAGGGCCCACTGCAACCAAGTGATCGAACTATCAACACGATCATGTAAGTGTTTAAATTTTTTGTTTGATACTATATTTATACTTTGGTGATTATATTCAACATCTCCATTTTTATTTTGCCCCAGCCTAGAATGAGACTGTGTCACTGATAATTGTTGCACGTTAATAATTCCCAAGCTGTTAGCTGGTGGGCTGCTTTAATAGTACCCATTTACTGCTAATGGACCTATGTGGGGTAGTTCGAAACTCAGCGCTATTATGCAGTGTAATAACAGCTGTTATTGAAACAATGTTAGTAGTGTTTGTCTGATGTATAATGAAAACAGAACAAGAAAAAAAGGTATACAAATGATGCATTTAAGTAGAATGGGTATAAAGAATTTCCTTTGTCAGTTCCATTCTATTTTAAACTGAATTTTCAGTACATGATATTTTAGATATAATGCACATTACCTAAAGGTTGTCAAATGTACACACATCATATGTATATGACATGCATATCATGCAGGATACAATTTATGTTGGAGATATGCAGCATTTGCATGGCAGCTGGTTGTTACCACATCTATATGGCTACTGTAACTATCAGTGTTGCAAGAGAAATTAATACTGGCTTGTTCATCAACACAATAACCTGCCTGCCTATCAAATAATGACTCTTTTGCTACAGCAGGCAAACAAAATACCCAGTTTACAACATTCATGTACAGATGTCAGCATCGTGTGCATGTCACACAGTAGTGGATATGAGCAAACAGTCTGCTTCTGACTGGTGTGTACTGTATCTATCATTAATGAAATTGGAGAATTTGATTGTAGTCGCTAACAACCAAGTTTGTTGCCGGTTTTTCTTAAACCTTATATTATGTATACTCCCTTGAAGCCACCTACCTTTTTCCCCATAATTTAGTTTCGATGATAGTGACACAGACCTTCTGGAGGGCAGTGTTGGATGCCTTCAGCCAAGATTCAGGAGGCCCATGAAAGCAGCTTGATGTAGACAGTACAAACAAGATTTATATAACATTTGTGCATTGTGCCTCAGGTTGTGGCAATGTCTCTAAACCTCAAGGTTTTATTAATCTGTTCTGCAATCTAATGTTGCAGCAAAAATATGTGTACCCCCCCGCTTTTGCACTCCCTGCCCATTAGTAATGGTCAGTAGTGATAAAAATACTTGAAGGCATTTTAAGAAACATGATCAGTGCTCACTCATCTAAAGAGCTCAGAGGCCATAAGGAACAATTAAATTGGATGCTATCTATTTGGATTTTCAGAAGCATTTCATGGAATTAATGACAAATTAGTTAATTGGATTGAAATCTGGTTTAGCAATAAGATACAAAAATCAGTAAGTGGGAGAAGATGAGAGCAATGACTAATCTAGCTTTGCATGGATCTGTTCCATTTCTGTGCTCTTCGCACTATTGGTAAATGATATGCAAGTGGGTACTACTTGCAATATAAAAAATTAATCGGAGATGAGAATAACGTGTGGGTCTTTTAAAAGAAAGAAAGATTTGCATTTAAATAGCACCTGTCACTACCTCAGGACATGCCAAAGTGCAAGTACTTATGAATTGTAGTCACTGTTGTAATGTAGACTCTGTCGTAGTGAGGATCTAAGTGATGGCAGTGACTTGGAAAGATTAAATGGCCTTCCCTAGTTACTTCTTGTGTTGAGCCCAATATTGATCTTTGCATAAAATTTAATCCCATATTAACTGGTGTATTTTGGCATTCAATGGTACATGGTCCAAGTCTCGTAGTGGGCTATTATTTAAATCCACCTACTTCAGTCAAATAGGTATAATCTCATTTCAGCTGCATCTGTGAAGAATGCACCAACTATGAGTGAAATATTCTAATCAAAGAGAGAAGAAAGGGAGAAAAATTGACGTCTTGCATGTCTTAATTAAACTGTACCCTCCGTCAGACAGTTACAGATTGGCATCGATGACTTCTTTAATAATCTATGGCTCAAATTGTTCTCCCTACCTTCCCAACTCGAAGAAACCGCATGGCCGTTTGTGATTTACATGGGAAGCCAAGGAAAAATAAGAAATATTGTGCATGATTAGGAGTGCGATGTCAAATTAATCTCAATTGTGAACAAGATCTTCAGATCACTTGTGACTTAATTAGGTATTTGCTCAGTCATGGAATAAACGTGGAATCCCACTGCATAACATTTGGTACTCTTATAAGTTTTGCAGGTTTTTTTCTAAATAAATCTCATCATCTGCACCTAATAACTACAAGGTGATAGTAATAGCAAAGTCATTTCAGATAAACATAGAGTACTTTGTCATTACTGCCAGCTTTCTGCTACTGAGATATGGTGTTGAAAATACTATACAAGGCTCAGTATTTTTTCCATTAACAGCCAATCTATCTGCTTCCACTGAACCTACAAAGCTGTTAATAATTTGAAGATAAGAAGGGTGGTAAGGGCGATAATTAATAAAGAATGATAATGATTATAAATGGTAAACAGCACTGATTGTTGAACTTCAAAACGATGATCTCTAACCACTTCACTTTCTTTCATGTTGTGTCGCAAGTATTTCCTTTAATAGTGATTTCTCAGATGCTGGTTGTTTCATTAGTGAATGTTTTGAAATTCAAGACTTTTGTTGAAATTGTTCTAGAGTAGTGCGCACATAATTTGAGATGAGCATTATTTGTACTGGGCTTCAAAAGTCCAAATGTGTCCTGATTATCACTTTTTTTCCCTCCCATTTTCTTTTGACTAGAAAATGTATGTTGCATTGAGTTCCACTTGACAATTAAGACTGTCTCTATATAATGCTTTTGAATAAATCTGGATTATGTTTGGCCTGTCTTCATGATCACTGTAGCTGGCCTCATAATTTAAGACTGTTGTACAAAAAAATAATGTTTTAGAAATTATATGATAGCCTAAGGGAAAAGCACTGACCTATGATGAGTTTCTACTCTGTGTAGCTGTGTAGGAGAGCTGTTTTCCAATAGGGGAAGAAGAAAAACTAGTGATTGAGTAAATCTGCACTGCTCTTGTTTACATCACAGTGAACACGCGAGATCTCTCAAGAACACTAATGGCAGAGGTCTAGAGATATTCTGTCTTCCTTTCCTCTCATTTGTGAATGGTTTGTGAATTTTAAAAACCATACTGAGGTAATTTCCAAAAGGAAGAAGTGTGTTAATATTTTCAGAGCATACAAGTCAGGGACTTGTGTTTAGAAAACAAAAAAAAATGAGTGGTGTAGACTGTATAACTCACAAGCACCTTGGAGACACCAGTAACGATAGAAATCCATTGTAACATTTAATACTATTTGGCAATTCAGGAACATATCCTTTTCCTTTAAAAAGCAAGAAAATTAGACTTTTTGGGCTGGATTTTCATTCAGGAGTCGGGTAGGAAGCGGGACTACAACTTTCAGGGTTGTAGTCCTGCCTCCATCAAGTTCTAGCCAACCCACGCGATTTTAACTTGATTGACCTTGTTGAGCCAGCCCAGCGGGCTCAGCAGGCCAATTAAGGGCCATCCGGCAACAGGTGACGTAACAGACTGAAATTTCATCTGTTAGGTTTTGACAGATGAAATATCAGTGTTTCACAGCTGTTTGAAGCTGTCAAACACTGACAGTCTTACTTCTAACCCGAGTCCTTCTCCACAGACACAGTTAGAAATCTCTCCTGCACAGAAAGCTGAAGGCTGTCACTTTTGACAGTTCGTAGCCATTCTGCTTTCTGTGCCGGAGAGATGAGGGACTCCCGAGACCGAAAGGAAGGAAGGCTGAAAAGGTAATTTAAACTTCTTTAATCACTTTAGACACACCAAACACACTTACCTTTGCACTCGTGCACACATCACTCACCTTAACACCGACATCTCGACCCCTCCAAGTCCTTCAACCCGACCGCCCGCCTCCTCTAACTTGGCGTGGTTTGGAGCCGTTGGGAATCCCACACTTCAACCTTAAAAATAGGGATTAGGCTAAAAACTGCCTGTTAACTACCTGTTAACAGGCAGTTAATTGGCACTAATCCTTTCCCGCCTCGGGTAGGCGGGTCCCAGTGCGGGGCGGGTACCTGCCTCCTTTGAAACTGGCATGGAGGCGGGTTTGGGTGTGGGATGGGGTCGGGACCCCTGATTTCGGGATTTTAACCCCCCCGCACGCCTCCAATCCTGACTCCACGGCCCAATGAAAATTCTGCCCTTTATGCTCTAAAAATTGAGACTAGAGTTCTAGATTAAGAATGAATGTAGAATGAAATTTATTGCACTAAATTTTGGCAGTAAGAATCTGTCCGGTCCTTTCATGTGTGCTGTAGGAAAATCTAGACTTAATGGTATAGATTTCAGTATGGGAAAATGCACTTTAACATGTACAATGATGTGAAATGTCTTCCGATAGTCCAAGTATATTACATCCATTGGATAGTCTTCAACTGCTAGTTTACCTAACTCTTCAAGGAACTTGGGTAGTTTAGTGAGATTTGGCCTACTAGTTCTAAATCCGTGAAACATTCAGACCTTAAAATCGTACATATTTTGAGTTTCATTGTCTGCAGTGGAGGTTTTCCTTTCCTTGTGCCAAATTGTTCTCTTGGATTAGATTGAATATAGGTAGCACAGAAAATAAAAATATATACCACTGTGGCCTCTGTTGTTTCTTGTAAGTAGTGGGACTGATGCCAGAACTGATGCTGTGCAAGATGTTAGAAATAACTCCTCAGTGATGCTTCCTAAAAGCAACAAAACCCCAACTAGCTGCTAGCAGTTCAAGCTTCAACCTTGGAGGCTTAATGTGAAAGTATTCAAACAGCAACCCCAAAGACATATACTATTACTGCTAACCTGTGTTGCACATCGAATCCGAGAAACTTTAGCACAGAAGGAGGCCACTCCGCCTATGCCAGAGCCAGCTTTACATTTCCCTGCTCTTTTTCCATATCCTTTAATATCTTTGTTCAGTTGTGTATCTCAGTCCCTCATAAATTCACCATTATAAATGAAGAAAGCTCACAGGACGTACAGGTGTGAAATCACCTCATTAATTTTCATACTATTAATATGACAATTTATCGAGTACAGCAAAGGGTCACAAAATATTTGTATTTTCATTCAAATGAACTGAAAATGTATAATGAAAGATGATGGGGTTATTTTCTTCAATTATATTTTACATCTATGAGGTTGAATCATTTAATTTAAATCTAGGGTATAAGATAAATTCTTCATTGGTATTCCATTGTAAAAAGCAAGCATTAAATATTAGTAGCTAACAATGTACTTTTATGTGCTGAATGTGGTAATGTATGTTTTCCCATTAATGGCCTGGATTTTGCGATAGTAATGACGCTGAAACTGACTGTGTTCGCCATCATTACCCCTCTGAAACTGACAGCAACTTCAAGATTTAGCGCATGCGCAGATAAACACGGAAACCCTGAAGTTGTGTCAGTCATTCCCTGCTCCTCCATAGGTTGCACTGTGGAACTCCCCAGAGATGGCAATCAATTGAAATCACATATAAGGACGAAAACCTCCCCTATTACGCTGAAATATCGCTATTAACACCCCCACCCCTGGAAAAGTTAAACCTTGTTGAAAGAAGTGTTAACTAGGTTTTTAATGGCATATTGATAGCTGAACAACTGTTCTGGCCCTGAAAAACTAATTTTATATTTGTGGAATGTTAAATTTTTCCATCAATATGATTAAGAATGATGTGATTTAAAAAAAAAAAAAAAAAAAAAAAATTTTTTTAATTTGTTTATATTTCAGCTTCTACCGTAATCCTATATGTATGTCCCAAACTTTATTTCGCTCTCTGTAAAATTTATAAAAAGTAAATTAGAATCTGTGTATTTTACTTCCTGGTTTGCTGCCTTTGAGAATTCTTCAGTGTGATTGGCTGCTTAACCAGCTTGACGACATAACTGTTGCTGGACGCTGGAGATTCGCTTGATTTGGCGCCAGATTCAAACAAAAGTCGGGAGAGCTGAAATTGGCACCACAGAGATCACTAGATCTTTGTGGGCAGCTTTCTTCGAGGTCAGCGGCAAGCTCTGTCGCTTCACCGCTGACCGCAAATTCGGGGCCAATATTTCTGTTACTTGTAAATAAGTGTTAAAAGTAAAGCAATTTGAAGAAATATTAATGACGTGTGCAGACTTCTCCAAGGAGCCATATCTACAGCAGTACAGTTAATTGATCATTTTCAGGCACCAATGTTGCAAGAAAATAAATTTTAAATATCTTCTGAATCCAGACGAGTACAGAAAGAAACAGTTGAAATGTTTAGCTCACCAGTCACATGCATCTTCATCCACATGGTGAAGTGACAGACTGAGATTGCTCTAAGGAATCTGTTATACATGTTGCCATCAGCTGTTTCACTGAGAAAGCATTGATTGTGCAGAAAAGCTTCCATTAAAAAAAATGCGCAATAACTTGCCGATGTATGTGAAAATAGTTTCAGCTTTTTTTACATAATCAGAAGTTCACTTGTTTCATTGGTTGTTCTGACCCAGATTCCAGAAAGAGACGCTATTGTAATTTGCTAGGAGAATGTATTTTTTCTAGTGCTGCAAACTGAATAGTTCTGCCAGTTTATTTTGAGACCATTGTGGTTAAGTTTTTATTCTCTCTCTGCTAAGTCATGCTACTACAAATTAATGGGTCAGAATATGTTGGAGTGGGACATCTCGTGATGTGCCCCATGAGTTGGATTATTTTCTTCACCTTTCAGCTGAAAAAATTTTTGGCCACAAATTGCTGGAAGTGCGAGCTGTTAATGGGCAATGGGGCATCTGGGACCTTGGTGAACGACAGGACCCATAGTCTGTCTCCTTAACCAGTGAGATTTAAGGCTAGAGAAAGATACAAAGGAACGACAGAGAAGGAAGTAGGGTGAATTAAAGTCAAATTAGGTGCAGAAAGAGAAATAAAGAGAGGGAAAGAAAAATTGAATTAAGAGAAAGACAGAAAGGAAAAATAAAAAAATTCAAATTTAAAGAACCTCTAGGAACAATTTACTACCTGCAGGAATGAGACTCCATGGTTTCAATTGGTCTTTTTCTGCGTCTGAGGTTGAGTGGCATTAAGCAGCATAAATCTCGTCATTAAAAGGGTCCTTATAACAACAACAACTTGCATTTATATAGAGCCTTTAACATAGTAAAACATCCCAAGGCGCATTATGAAACAAAGTTTGACACTGAGCCACATAAGGAAATATTGGATAGAAAGCTTGGTCAAAGAGGTTGGTTTTGAGGAGCCTCTTAAAGGAGTAGAGAGGTTTAAATACCAACCCTAACTTTCTGTGGCGAGTTAAATTAGTTTTAACAGCGCAAATGCAACAATTTCTTGAAACTCATTGGGAGGTTGACGGCATGCTCCGTTTTTTGCGAGGCTAACGGCGGAGTGGCGAAAATCGTCCAGCAATTTGTGGCGATTCACAACTCACAGCATATCTGTTCTTCGCCACAAATTTGGGCTTTTGCTTGGCCCCTCTCGAGAGACTTGAACACATAATCTAGGTTGACGCTTCAGTGCAGTACTGAAGGAATGCTGTACTGGCAGAGAAGCCATCTTTCAGATGAGACATTAAACCGAGACCCTGTCTTGTCATCCCAGATGGATGTAAAAGATCCCATAACCCTATTTAAAGAAGAGCAGAAGAGCTCTCCTGGTGTTCTGGCCAATATTTATCCCTCATCAACATCACTAAAACAGATTATCTGGTCATTTAGAGACAGAAAGGAAAAGTTTTAAAAACTTTTAGCGGAACAGGCTCAAGAGGCTAAATGGCCTACTCCTGTTCCTATGTTCCTGTTCCCATCTCGTTGCTGTTTGTGGTACCTTAGTGTGTGCAAATTGGCTGCCATATTTCCCTACATTGCAATAAGTGACTACACTTCAAAAAGCAATTAATTGACTGTGAAGCACATTGGGACATCCTGAGGTTATGAAAGGCGCAATATAAATGCAAGTCCTTTCTATATATAATATATGAAACCTTATAAACTTGCCTGTTCTCTCCACAGAAGCAGACTGACCTGCTATGTGTTTCCAGCATTTTTTGTTTGTTTTTCAATTAAATAAGTGTTAGTGTTTTCTGATTAGTTTTGGGGAACTATGAGCCTATCATGATTTTTTTACGTGACATTTTAACCATATATGAGTTTTATTTTATGTGATACATTGTGGCAGAGCCACCAAGGGACTCTTATATTGATGTACATAATTATCTGTAACAGAATGAATCTGTACCTGTATTCGCTTTACTACATGTAAATAGCGCGGTCCCTAGAGGGTTAAGACCAAACGCAATGACGTCACCACGTGGGTCACGTGACGTTCCCAACGGCGGGAAACGTGATGACTGTGATGAAATATTCCATTCACCACTGCCTGCGACTGAGATCGGTTTCAGTGTCATTTCCCTTCCCCCAGACCTCATTGTATTGTGTACTGGAATGTGCTGTAATGTGCTGTGTGTAGGGCTCCGCCCATACCTGGCCCCGTTTGTAAGCTAGCTTCAGTCTGGCCTCAGTCTCCAGAAGGAAGACATCTCTCTCTCTTACGTGTTACTTTCTAAGTTAATAAAAGCCTTGTTTTTGTTCTGCTAACTTCGAGTCTCGGAATTATTGAGGCACATCAATGACATCATGACGTCAGAGGGAGGAGCTCTCTCTCTCAGTCCTCGTGGAGCCAGCACCTCATCTTTCGATTGGGCACTTTGCAGCCTGCCGGACTCAACATTGAGTTCAACAATTTCAGATAATTATCCCTGCCCCCATTTTTCATGCAGTATGATTTTTGCCATTCCCATTTGCAACATTTTATCTTTCCTGCCTCTTACAAAAGTACAGGATGTTCTTTCTATTTCTTCCTCCCCTCCTAACCCCACCCCCCCACCCCCCTGTCTCTGCACCTGCTTAATATCTGTTACATCGCCAGCTTTTTCCAGTTCTGATGAAGGGTCCCAGACCTGAAACGTTAACTCTGTTTCTCTCTCCACGGATGCTGCCTGGCCTGCTGAGTATTTCCAGCATTTTCTGTTGTTATTTGAGCATAGACCTCTTTGTTAGTTCTCCTGCGTTTGATTGTTACTTCTGCAAAACAGTATTAAACTTCGTTTGGTTAACAGACTGACTCAATCTCAGTCTTTTGATTAGGAATCTGACAATTCCTACAACATAATGTTAATATAAGATGGACACTGATGCGCTATCAATTACTCATAAAAGACTGAGAGTTAAGAGAGTAACTAAAGGCTTTTATTAACAAAAGAATGAAGGTCTGCCTCGAGTGGTCGACCGGTCCAGAAAAATACAAAGGGCTGGGGAGCAGTCACCTTTATACTAGGACTTGTGGGAGGAGTCAGCCGAGGCATGTACACAGTGGAATACAAACAGTGGTTTACCACAGACACTAGATACAAAACTTTTATATACACACACATAAACACACTTCCCATGGCATTGCTCGGATGCAGTTTTGGGATCTGGAACGCTGTCCCTGTAACCCCACTTTCTGTAGCAATGTAGTCTAAATGGGTGCATTCTGAGGCCATACAGAGGGAATTTTTATTCAGGAATAGGCCAGGTTATCAAGGTCAGAAAATAACTGGCTTTGTTTTTTTTAAATACTTTTGACATTTTGAAGTGCAGTGCTTGAATTGTGTCAGAGACACACTGGACGCAAGACTTTACATATAGGTAGTTATTTCAGTACTAGGAGATCACATGCTTTCTGAGCCAAAGGTTTATGACTCAAGGTTTCCTTGGCATCTAACTGAATAAGGATAGACAATTTTGTCCTCCGCTTCTTCACAATATAATTGGAGCTTTAAAAACTAGCAACTGTTTTCGTAAGTGATTTGTTAAAAATTAAGCTTACTTCCCAATTTAAACTATGAACTAATTAACTGATCACTCACTCAGAAAATGAGCCAAACTAATTCTGCATCAATTCAGTATCAGATTTAACATTCTATAAAGCTGACAAAGCCATAATTGTTGAAGCTGCTGTTAGCAATACACGATGGGCTGATCTTTTTTCTTTTTTTATATTGCTGCAATAATTTTACATGCCAGGCACTAAACCTGCACCTTGGGATATCTTGCCGTGCATAGTAGTTTACAGAAAATGGGGGGAAAAATGAAGATAATTTATGCAATTGCTTCATTAAATGTGTTCAATACAAGAGAAAATCAGAACTGCTGATTTATTTTTGTGTGCGCATTTGTGTTAACATAACCAGTTGCTGGCTCTGCAGGCATTGTAACTGCAGTGCAGCCATGTGGGGCTTCACTGAACCTCGTCAAACAGTTGGCAATCCAATTCTGGGAAGTTTGCTAAAATCACATTTACACTACCAGCATGGATTCAATTCTGATTACGTTGATCAAAATGATTCAGTCTGTTACAAATTATTCACTGCTTGCAGCCAGCAGTAGGGTTGGTAAAAATTGGATTTTGTTCAGAGGTGTCTGGTACGCCAGACCTTCTAGTACTTGGATACTTCCACAGGCAATCTGTGCCATCCTGCATTTTGTATATAATGTTTGTTGTGACCTGTACCCGCCAGTGTGAGTAGGTATTTCAGCAAATGCTTTTGCGAAGGGACTATGAGCTGAGCTGAAAGTTTGATTTGTAGTTTTTGTGTGTGTGTCTCCTCATAAGCCTGGTATTTCTCAATTGCTCACACAGCAATTTGTTAATAACAATAAGTTCTCCATAATATTGCAAGATCTAATACTGAGTGTTAGCAATGTGAATTGCATGGCAGGGATATGAACAGAGTCATAACAAATAATTGAACCAATTTGAATTTTGCAGGTTTAATTGGATTGAGCCAAAGCTAAACTTTGCTTGGAAGCGCAAAAGTAAACCAAAATGGGCAAATCTTATGTTTCTCTGGTGAAAACTTGGTGAAATACAGGAAACTTTTTTTAATCCGGCACCGATGGGACCGACGTGGTGCCGGTTAATCAAAAATTCCGGATAACCGAAAGCTATAGTAAAAGATACGGAGAGCTGAGAGCTCCGTATAAAGCAACAAACCCTGTTGCTTAGCAACAAACCCTGTTGCTTAGCAACAGGTGCAGAACAATGGCCACAAGTTCCAAGCGGCTCTGTAGCTTAGCAACAACTGCAGCCACACCCTTGCACAGCAACAGATTGAGGAAAGCAAGTACAATATGAAGTAAAACTTACCTGAACCTACTCCTGAATTTTGCTGGTTAACCGAGATTTCCGGTTATTTAGGTGCCGGTAAATTGAAAGTTTCCTGTATATTAATTTCTTAAGATGCAATACTTCAGTAGGTGTGGACAGTTTGTGATGGATCAAATCGCTGCTACACTATTTTTGAATATATATGAGGGATCGACACGGAGTTCAAACCATCCATGAGAAATTATGAATTTTACCAACAATGATTTCTGTGCATGCGAATGACTAAGGAAAGAGAAAGGGAGAAAGTTTTATCACCTCAAGTCTCAATTTCTCTGATCCTCTCTAACATCTCCTTGCTTTCACCATCCACAAACTAAAACTCATTCACATCACCAAGACCTGCATCCTTACCCAAACAAAAACCCACACCCCTATCATCTCCATTGTTGCTAAGCACCATGGCCCGAATTTTGCAGTCAGTGGTGAAGGACCGGCTCTTGCCGGTCATCACGCTGAGAGTTGCCCACAGACAGTTCGCAGGCTTTTGAGCGGCAACTTGCAATATTTAGAGACCCTTTCCAGTGCGGTGCCCTCTACAGGGGGATCTATGGCACGTGTGAGCAGGTTTAGCAACAGCGTGGCTCTTCAACCGATCAGATTGAAGAATCCTCACTGAGACACATGGGGCTCGATTTTAATAGCCCTGAGGTGGGTGGGCAGCGAAAATTGGGGAAAAAATGGCTTCAAACTGCCAAGCCGCCCCCACACGATTTCCATGAGTGTCGGGTCAGCCGCTCCCAAACTGACCCGACTGGAACCGGTGGGACAGGTAGTGAAGGCAGTTAACAGCCTGTTATTTTTATAGTGGTTTCCCATTTTCGTGCTTCTGGCTCCTGTTTCCCATCTTGTCAGAAACAGGCCAGCTGCAAGGAGATGAGTTGCTGCAGGGCGTGATTTGTAGTCATTGGTGCAGCACTTTAAAAGCGCTCCTGCAACATGGCTGACATTCAAATGCAACAACTTTGTTGTTGGAGGTTTGGGATAAGATTTTGCAAATCTACTGACCTTGTGACTGTTCAAGCTGACAGCCATCTGCAGTGTGACCTGATTGGAATAATTTCAGGCCACTTTGTGCGCTTGCAAGATTCTTGCCTCAAATGCCATCTATAGCAACGGGATGGGAAACCATTTATATCCTCTCATCCTGGTCGTCAGATTTGGAAAAAGAGCAGCCATGGCAGCACCAGCACCAGGAGCGCCAACCTCCTCCTCACCCACCTGATGCTGCACAGGGCGGAAGGCCTCAGCACAGGGCTGCACCTCGCCGCAGGAGAGACCCCCAACACGGTTTACAGGCAGAGGATCAGCTTTCTCAGCATGACTGAGTAGCAGTGTCAAAGCAGGCTGAGACTTTCGAGAGCCGTAGTCGCTGACATCTGCGCAATGCTGCACCAACACTTGGAGCCCAGAGGAGCATGTGGACACTCCTTACCAGTGGCTGTCAAAGTCACCACCGCATTCAACTTCTTTGCTTCGGGCTCCTTCCAGGGATCAGCTGCAGACATGAGCGGCATCTCCCAGTCGGCCGCACACACCTGCATCACGCAGGTCACCGATGCCCTCTTTGCAAAGGCGCACAATTACATCCACTTCTAAGGATGTGGTACTCGGTAAAATAATGGGACTCAAGGCGGATAAATCACCTGGACCTGATGGCTTACATCCTAGGGTCTTGAGGGAAGTGGCGGTAGGGATTGTGGATGCATTGGTAATAATTTTCCAAAACTCCCTGGACTCGGCAATGGTCCCGGCAGACTGGAAAACTGCTAATGTAACACCCTTATTTAAAAAGGGCAGTAGACAGAAGGCTGGAAACTATAGACCGGTTAGCCTAACATCTGTGGTAGGTAAAATTTTGGAGTCCATTATTAAGGAGACAGTAACAGGACATTTGGATAATCATAATTTAATAGGACAAAGTCAGCATGGTTTTATGAAGGGGAAGTCATGTTTGACAAATTTGCTGGAGTTCTTTGAGGAAGTAACATATAGGGTGGATAAAGGGGAACCAGTGGACGTAGTGTATTTAGACTTCCAAAAGGCATTTGACAAGGTGCCACACAAATGATTATTGCTTAAGATAAAAAATCACGGGATTGGGGGTAATATTCTGGCATGGATAGAGGATTGGCTATCTAACAGAAGGCAGAGAGTTGGGATAAATGGTTCATTCTCAGACTGGCAATCAGTAACTAGTGGTGTTCCGCAGGGGTCAGTGCTGGGTCCCCAACTCTTTACAATCTATATTAACGATTTGGAGGAGGGGACCGAGTGTAACATATCAAAGTTTGCAGATGATACTAAGATGGGAGGGAAAGTAGTGAGTGAGGAGGACATAAAAAACCTGCAAGGGGACATAGACAGGCTAAGTAAGTGGGCAGAGATTTGGCAGATGGAATACAATACTGGAAAGTGTGAGGTTATGCACTTTGGCAGGAAAAATCGTAGAGCAAGTTATTATCTTAATGGCAAGAAACTGGAAAGTACTGAAGTACAAAGGGATCTGGGGGTCCTGGTGCACGAAACTCAAAAGGTTAGTATGCAGGGTGCAGCAAGTGATTAAGAAGGCCAATGGAATGTTGGCTTTCATTGCTAGGGGGATAGAATATAAAACTAGGGAGGTATTGCTTCAGTTGTACAAGGTATTGGTGAGACCGCACCTGGAATACTGCGTACAGTTTTGGTGTCCATACTTAAGAAAGGACATACTTGCTCTCGAGTCAGTACAAAGAAGGTTCACTCGGTTAATCCCGGGGATGAGGGGATGGACATATGAGGAGAGGTTGAGTAGATTGGGACTCTACTCATTGGAGTTCAGAAGAATGAGAGGCGATCTTACTGAAACATATAAGATTGTGAAGGGGTTGGATCGGGTGGATGCGGGGAAGATGTTCCCGATGATGGGTGAAACTAGAACTAGGGGGCATAGTCTTAGAATAAGGGGCTGCTCTTTCAAAACTGAGATGAGGAGGAACTACTTCACTCAGAGGGTGGTAGGTCCATGGAATATGCTGCCCCAAAAAGCTGTAGAAGCTACATCATTACATAAATTTAAAACAGAAATAGACAGTTTCCTAGAAGTAAAGGGAATTAAGGGTTACGGGGAGCGGGCAGGAATTTGGACAGGAGTCTAGGTTCGGATCGGTCATGGCCCTGTGGGTAGCGGAGCGGGCCCAGGGGCCGTGTAGCCTGATCCTGCTCCTATTTCGTGTGTCTAATTCTGTTAGATGCAGGAGATGGTTCTGTGATAGTGGATTGGCAGTTAGGATCAGATCAGCCATGATCTTATTGAATGGCGGAGCAGGCTTGAGGGGCCGATTGGCCTACTCCTGCTCCTATTTCTTATGTTCTCCACGGATGGTCCAAGTGTGACGGCGCGTGCGGTTGGCTTTGACAATATGGCAGGTTTATATAGATACATAGAAGATAGGAGTAGGCCATTTGGCCGCTCAAGCCTGCTCCGCCATTCAATGAGATCATGGCTGATCATCCAAATTCAGTACCCTGTTCCTGCCTTCTCTCCATATCCCTTGATCCCTTTAGCCTTAAGAAATATATCTAACTCCTTCTTGAATATATTTAATGAATTGGCCTCTACTGCCTTCTGTGGTAGAGAATTCCACAGGTTCACCACTCTCTGGCTGAAGAAATTCCTCCTCATCTCAGTCCTAAATGGCTTACCCCTTATCCTTAGACTGTGACCCCTGGTTCTGGACTCCCCGACCATCGGGAACATCCTTCCTGCATCTAGTTTGTCTAGTCCTGTTAGAATTTTATAAGTTTCAATGAGATCCCCTCTCATTCTTCTAAACTCCAGCGAGTATAAGCCCAATCGACCCAATCTCTCCTCATACGTCATTCCTGCCATCCCAGGTATCAGCCTGGTGAATCTTCGCTGCACTCCTTCCATGGCAAGAACATCCTTCCTCAGATAAGGCGACCAAAACTGCACACAATACTCAAGGTGCGGTCTCACCAAGGTTTTGTACAACTGCAGCAAGACATCCTTGTTCCTGTACTCAAACCCTCTCGCTACGAAGGCCAACATACCATTTGCCTTCTTAACCGCCTGCTGTACCTGCATGCTTACCTTCAGCAACTGGTGCACAAGGACACCTAGGTCTCTTTGCACTTCCCCTTCTCCCAATCTATTGCCATTCAGATAATAATCTGCCTTCTGATTTTTGACACAAGTGGATAACCTCGCATTTATCCACATTATATTGCATCTGCCATGCTTCTGCCCAGTCACCCAACCTGTCCAAATCATACTGGAGTTTCTCGGCATCCTCCTCACAGCACACACGCCCACCCAGCTTTGTGTCATCTGCAAACTTGGAGATATTACATCTAGTTCCCTTGTCTAGATCATTAATATATATTGTGAATAGCTGGGGTCCAAGGACCGATCCCTGCGGTACCCCACTAGTCACTGCCTGCCACTCGGAAAAAGACCCGTTTATTCCAACTCTTTGCTTTCTGTCTGCCAACCAGTTCTCTATCCAAGTCAATACCTTGCCCCCAATCCCATGTGCCTTAACTTTACACGCTAATCTCTTATGCGGGACCTTATCGAAAGCCTTTTGAAAGTCTAAATACACCACATCCACTGGTTCTCCCTTATCTATTTGCCAATGATGCAGGGCGTCATAGACTGTACACATGCAGCCATTAGGGCACCCCATCACAACCCAGCTGTATTTGTTAACCGCAAGGGATTCCACTCCCTGAACGTCCAGCTGGTGTGTAACCACAGGAAGATAATCATGCATGTTTGCGCAAAGTACCCTGGCAGTTGCCATGATTCCTTCATCCTGCGCCAGTCTACTGTGCCTCAGCTCTTCCATCCACCAAACCAACTTTGCGGATGGCTTCTTGACGACAAGGGCTATCCCCTGAAAAAGTAGCTAATGGCACCGATAGGAGGCCATCAAACGATGCTGAGGAGTGGTACAATGCGAGTCACATTTCCACCAGAAGCATCATCGAGCAAGCCATTGGTTTGCTCAAAATGCGCCTCCGATGCCTGGAGAGATCTGGAGGAGCCTTGCAGTATGCACCAGCCAGGGTGTCCAGAATTGTCATGGTCTAGTGTGCCCTGCGCAACATCGCACAGCAGCAAGACTTAGTGCTGCCTGATGACCATGTGGCTCAGCACACAGCCTCCTCGGAGGATGAGGAATAGGATGAGGAGGAGGACGAGGAGCGACGTCTTGTGGGGCCGGATGTGGCCAATCCAGCAGCACGCGACCACATTGCTGGCCGTCGGGCAAGGGATGCACTCATCCATGCCAGATTCGCGTAAGCTTATGCTTCAACCACAGGTGGCTGGCACATGGAGAAGAATGTAAGTCCGACATTCTCAAAACCCTAGGCATCATCTGTCCAATAAACGGTGGTTTGCACTCCGTGTCACCACCAGCATTCTACATGGAATTCGCCTCGAGTCTTCACTCTTGACTTCCATTTCCCAGAACTCAGAGGCCACACTTTAGATGATCTCAGCAGATCATTAAACCTTTTTCGACACTGAACCCATGTGCGCCTGCACGCGGACCTCGAACTCACCTCCTCAGCAATTTGCAGCCAAGCTGCCTTGGTTTGCTGAGGAGGCCTCCTCCTTCCGTTTGCAGGGAAGAGGACTTCCTGACGTCCTCTAACTCCCTCCACAAGAGCATGGAGGGAGCTCTCATTGAACCTGGGTGCAGCCTTAGTTTTTGGGGCTGCCATTCCTGCAGCAGCCAGCACCTTTAAGAGAAAAAACCTAATGCTTTTGCAACGTGGACATGCCCCCTTTAAATTTTTACTCAAACAACGCGTCATCAGAGGCGAGAATCTGACATGCTCCAAGCAATTACCTGGAGGGACCCGCACGTCGGCCGTGACGAGGCCAATCAAGGTCTGCTGGGTGGCGGCATCTGGGAGCGAGTCCGAAAGCTGCCGCGCAGCGAGCCCCCCCTCAACTTGCCTCCATTAATAAAATCGCAGCCACAGTGTCTAAAACGGGAAGTATGAATTAGTTTTAATTCATTGTAAAATCATGTATGGAAACCAAACGAAAAAGAGGGAAAGGAAGCTGGGATTAAGAGAGAGATAAGAGACAAAGTTTAAGAAAAAAAGTAATTAAAAAAAAAATCTCCAACACTCAATAAATTCTGAAGGAATGAGACTCCGCACTTGTAAAATTAAATTTTCAGTGCCAGAGAGGTTGTTTGGCAGTAATTATGACATATTACGCGGTTTAAAAATTCAATTACACCTGAATGCACCAGCCCTAGCTTTTTCTGCCGTGTTTAGCGGGTAACGAGTGGGTAAGTACCGTTACTTCACGCCCTTACATTGATTTCAATCCCGAGTCTATCGGTGAGGTGCCTGTATAGCACAGTCTGTGCAGGAGCTGGATAACTCAACAACTTCCAGATTTCCACATTTAACTGCGCATGTGCGGACTCCGGAAGTTGCTGTCTGATTTACTCCATAATAACGGTGAGTGCTGATAGCCTCACCGTTATTCTCAATGCAAAATCCGGGCTCATATGTTCCTTCCATGCCCCAGTGAATTGATTTTAAGGTCCTGGTCTTTGCCATCAAATCCCTCCATGACCTCAGTCCATCCTAGCTCAGCGATCTGCTTGACCCATACATGTCCATACACACCCTCTGTTATCAGCTTACTTCATGCTTCCAGCTCCACCATTGGCAGCCACTTTTTCAGCTGCTATGGAGCTCCTTCCTTTAACATCTCTGTGTTGTCATCTCCCTCCCTGCCTAAAGCATTAGTTTGGCTCATTGGTAGCACGCTCAGCTCTGAGAGAAAATGTCATAGGTTCAAGCCCCACTTCAGGACTTGAGAACAAAATCGAGGCTGACATTTCAGTACACTATTAAGGGAATGCTGCACTATTGGACATTCCGTCTTAGGACCTGTCTGCCTATTTGGTTGGACATAAAAGATCCTATGATACAGCTCAAAGAAGGGCAGGAGAGTTTTTCTGATGTCCTGACCAACATTTATCCCTTAAATCAATGCCACCAGAATAGATTAACTGGTATTTTTCCTCATTCACTGTTCGTGGGACCTTGCTGTCCTCAAATTGGCTGCCACATTTGCCTACATAATCAGTGATTACAGTTCAAAATTAATTAATTAGCAGTGATGCACTTTGGGATATCCTGAGATTGTTACAGGGTCTTGTATAAATTCAAGTTCTTTCTTTCTAAATACCCTTCTCTCTTGAACATGCTTTCCTCACCTCTCTTTGTTTTCTGCCTCCTGGATGGTGTCCACTATTTTTTCTCCTGGAAAGCACTCACAATTATCTTTCAGTACATAAAGAACAGAGCAGTAATGTAAGTTGTTGGGTGATTTACTCCATTTAATGTGGGTTTTAAATAGTGCAGCAACATTTTTTCGGAAGACAGCTGTTGCTGTTGATTCTGATATTCTCACACCTCCTTTAGACCCATCTTTTGTCTCTTTACTCGTCCCATTACCATCTCCTTTCGCCTTGCACCATCATCCCTTTTGTCATTTAATCTCTCCTGCCTTTCATCCTATCACAGACCTTGCCTTTTGTTCTTTCCTCCCCTCCCCCTTCCCCTGCCCCTGCATTTGCTTAAAACCTGTTACATCTCCAGCCTTTTCCAGTTCTGACGACCTGAAACATTAACTCTGTTTCTCTCTCCACAGATTCTGCCTGACCTGCTGAGTATTTCCAGCGTTTTCTGTTTTTATTTCAGATTTCCAGCAACTGCAGTATTTTGCTTTTGTAACAGAAGAAATGGGGGCGAAGAATAGCATTGTTGCTAAAGAAAGTTCCAAATTTCATCAGAAGAGGAAATTTTATTTTGGATGATGGGAGATACGGATTGATTTAGATGGAGCTCAATGATACTGAAGGAAATTAATAATTGGGAGCAGTTATGGAATTATTTGAAATTAAAGTGCATAAAGGATAAGTGATAACTTTGCAAAATTTCTGTTCAAATGTAGTGGAGGAAGGATTCTTCCAAAACTCCTGTTAGTCCAAGGGAATGGTACTGATGTACTCTCCAGTACTAGTGCAGCAGTGGTCAGCACGTGATTTA
The DNA here is from genome assembly GCF_052327205.1 of Somniosus microcephalus. Taxonomy (NCBI): domain Eukaryota; kingdom Metazoa; phylum Chordata; class Chondrichthyes; order Squaliformes; family Somniosidae; genus Somniosus; species Somniosus microcephalus. Next base: position 56,608,566 of record NC_141003.1, read on the forward strand.
TGAGCAACAGGCTGTTCTTCTTTTGCTTTGTGTGGCTCTTTGACCTTTTTAATGAGACTGATGGCATTGCAGCTCTCTGGGCAGCCACAGCACTCGTGCATGCTGCAGTCAGGAAGCGGCATGTACATTTTTGTCAAAGCAGCATTTTTAAAGAAATGGATTCAGTGCTCAGTGGGGAGCAGCGCTGGAATTTTATGACAAGAACTAGAGTGAGAACAGGACTTTAAAAGTCAGGCCAGAACTTGAAAAGCTGAACTTGTATTGTCTGAAGCACAGGGATCACAGGCTGAGTGCTAGCGGGCAGAGACACCCAGAGAGCAGAAGGAAACACATTAGTGAATAAAACCTGGGGATGTTATTGTGCTTCAAGGGCAAGATGATTTTATATTCAAAAGTAGATAATGCATTGGGCATTTTCCAAGCTGTAATGTAAAAGGGGCTGGCGCTCTTTGTCAGATACAATTTTCTTTTTCCAGCTCTTGAGCTTCAAAAGCTTGGTCACCCTGCACTAGTGAAACCATAAAAGTGTCATTGTGCCCAGTTGTGGTAACTGCACTACAAAAAAGATCCAGAACTACTGAAATGGGTTCAGAGAAGGGCAACAAAAATGATTCTGAATTTTAGATCATTAACTTGTGAAGAGAGAATAAGAAAGCTGAAGCATCTTTCATTGGAAGCAAGACCAAGTTTTCAAAATAATGGAGAAAATTAACGTAGATACACAGAGATATTATGTAAATCTAGAGGATGTGATAAAATAAAGAAACCACAAGCTAAATTGGAGGAAAAATGTCTTTGTGCCTGGAGTTGTTTACTGTTGGGCTATCACCACATGCAATGAATACTGACTCTTTATTCAGAAAGGAGTTAGATCAATTTGTGATTCAACAAAGAATGAAGCGATAGTGATTTGGACCATGAAAAAAGATGAAAAAAAATAGGTGAAGTAAGCTTAATGTTGGAGTAAGCAGGGACAAGTAAATGGCCTTTTCTCCTTGCATTCTTGTATATTTACTAGATGTCACGTAGCATGACAATTTGAAATCTTCGGATGATTTGACTTATAAATACATTGCTGTTTTTGTTATTTAAATGACCCGGACTTGAGTACAATTTTGAATTTTGCGGATGATACAAAACTTGGCAACGTAGTAAATAGTGAGCAGTATAATAGCAGACTTCAGGAGGACATAGACATACTGGTGAAATGGCCAGACACATGGCAGATGTAATTTATTGTGGATAAGCGTGAAGTGATGCACATTGGGAGGAACAATGTGGAGGGGCAGTATATAATCTAAAGGGGACTATTTTGAGGGGGTGCAAGAGCAGAAGGACCTGGGGGTACATAATGGGCCAGTAATTCCGGTCCCAACGCGTGAGTACGGACGGGGTACTCACGCGTGGGCCTGTTGGAAGTGCCGGATTTCAGCATGCACAGTGCATGCGCGGGAAACTGGCATTTCCTCCAAGGGGTTCAGAGGTCCAACGCGTGCGCGCAGGACTCGGCGCGCACGCGTTGAACTTCCTTCTTTTTGACAGGTTTGCCCGTGTGCAAGGGCCTGAACTTTTTACACATATAAAAAGGAGGCGTAAGGAGTGGATTCTTGAAGGTAACTGGTCTATTATTTAAAATTATTACATTTTTTCTACAGCTTCATTGTTTTTAAGGACTTTACAGGAAGGTAAGTTTATTTTTAGACCCGATTTCTTAAAAAATTATTTTTTTCAAAAATTTTATTAATTGTTTAAAATAGTTTTTTAAAGTTATTTACAGTTTATTTAATTATTGGGATTTTTAAATTTTTTTATTTAAAGTTAAACTAGTCTTTTGGACGCCCGTACTTTTCATGAGTTTGACAGTCTTTACTATCAAACTCATGAATGAAGTTTCCCCTCCCCTGATTGGCTGCAGAGTGCTCACCTGATCCCAGCCGGCACGTCGCACTAACTACGCCGCTGGATCAGGCAAGCACATCGCGCCGACATCTGAACCGGGCCAGTGACAGGAATTCCAAGCAGGCCCAGGCTTCAGATGTCGGCGCGCCGGGTGAGTGCACATCGGGGGCTTGCATGCGCGGCAAGCACCCGATCCTAATTTCTGGCCCATTCACAAATCTTTGAAGATGACAGGGAAGTTGATAAGACAGTTAAGAAAGTGTATGGGATACTTGGCTTTGTAAATAGGGGCATTGAATACAAAAACAAGGAAGTCAAGCTAAACCTTTACAAATCACTGGTTAGGCCTCAGCTGGATTATTGTGTATAATTCTGGGCACCACACTTTAGTACAGAGGAGTTTACCATGATGATATCATGGATGAGAAAGTTCAGTTATGGGGAGAGATTGGAGAAGCTGGGATTGTTCTCCTTACAGCAGAGAAGTTTAAAGGGAGAGCTATTGGAGATATTCAAAATTATGAGGGGCTTTGATAGAGCAAGTAGGGATAAACTGTTTCCTCTGGCAAGTGAGTCGGTAACCAGAAGTCATAGATTTAAAATAATTGGCAAAAGAACTAGAGGGTAAATGAGGAAAAAAACATTTCACATAGAGGGTTGTTAAGATCTGGAACACACTACCTGAAAGGGTGGTGGAATCAGATGTCATAGGAACTTTCAAAAGGCATTTGGACATGTACTTGAAGAGGACTAATTTGCAAGGTTGTGGGGCCGGCACAAGCCGATGGGCCGAATGGCTTCCTTCTGTGCTGCAAGATTCTATTCTGTAAATACACTGGGATATCAAATTGTCTTAGATGTCCTTTCTAACGCAGAAGTTGTTGCTCTTTCTAATTCCCTTCTTGAGGCATTGGATTTTGCTCCTTGCTCCAGCCTCATTTTGAGGCATTACTTATCATTGCAGCTGCTCTTTTCAGTCCTTCTCTCGCGGTCAGATGAATTCTCTCCCCTTTGTTCCTCTAATTTAGCTTGTGGTTTCTTTATCTTATCAATGCCCTCTTTGAGGTGGCAGCATCTGCTCTTGCTTCACTTGAGGCAGAAATGCTCACTGCTACTTCACTGGGTGTTCTTACTGAGATGTTGTTGGCTGCTGGCTTCAGCTCCTTCAGGTGTTCCTCAAAGCTGCTGGTACTTCCCCGAGATGGTGTTTGCTGCTGTTTTAGTTTGGTTCCTGAGCATGCTCAGTGAAAATCTGCAAAGGAGATTCAGATATACTGATAAAATCTCAAGGGTAATTTTCCAATATAAGTGAGTTTTCCTATCAATAAAATTGATGTTCCATGTCTTGTCAATAATAAAGTTAATGGAAGCATTAAATCAAATATACGACTAATTCATTAACCAAGCAACACGTTTATGAGCCATAACATTTATATACATACACTCTTTAGGTGTAGTTAATTATTTTGAAAACACAGCAGATCTTTTATTGATCTTGTAGCACACTTCTAATACAATGATGCGGCAATGTTTTTTTTCTCTCTCTTTCTGCCGGTTTTCTCCTTTTACCTTCTCATCTCCTAAGTGAATTGTCCTTGCTGGGTTATGTTCCAATGGCACAAATGGTCCTCAGAGAGTGATGAGTGTATGGAGCTCGCTGCCACCTGAAGCAGATTGCATTGATGCATTTAAGAGGAGGCTTGATGCATACACGAAGGAGAAGGGAACAGAGGGATGGGGGAAGGGTGGGAAGAGGCAGTTAGAGTGGGAGGAGGCGCAGTTGGAGTATAAACGCTGCTATGGACCAGTTGGGCTGAATGGCCTGTTTCTGTGTTGTAGATTCCATGAAATCCTATGTGCTCTCTGATTCTTCATATTTGAGCTTAGATAGGGATGTGAGCTAAGGATGATTTCCCTCCTTACCTAAATGGTATTGAGGCCAATTGTGGCATGCCAATTATTGACTGGATGAGATCAACGAATTTAGCTCAGGCCAACGATCAAACCTGGGGTATTCCTGTTCTTTATGGTTTGCTTGAAGCCGGTGAGTCACTGGGGGTGATATGGCAACGTTTTATTGAGCTAGATGCTTTGATTGCCAATTGGTGAATTGCAATAAATATTTGTACACTGCTAATACAGATGGCATGAACAGCAAGTATGTTGGTGCTCCAAAGCACTATGTCAATCAGTAATAGTACACAGGTTCATTGCTCCAATTTTCGCTCCCCCCCCCCCCCCCCCCTCGCCTCTCCTACAGGAGAGTTTCTGATTCTGTCCTTGTTCACAGGTGAGGCACCAAAAGGAAGCCTAGTGTTTCTCCATAAGGAAAGTTAAAAATTTAAGACACCTTCCTAGTGACCAGCTAGAGGGCAATTTTCAGGTGGCTGTCTAAAAAGAAATGGGGTAGAGTTTCTGCTTTGGGCGCAGTCGGGAAACTGGGCGCAAATTGCACTTGAAATTGAGCTGGTTCACTGAAGTGAAGTTAATCTGCCCAAACTCATTTCAATCATCACAAACGTAAAATCTTCAATGAACCAGTGTAATAGAATGTACCTTTTAAAAAATATATCTATTGATGTATTTAAGAGTGGTATCCTGGTGCAATTTTATTAATGTAGCTGAAACTGGGTTTATCATAAAAATAAGCATTTTAATAAGTGTCTCTCCTCCACCTGTGAGTAACCTGATTTTAAATCGCTGGAAATTACTTTAAAAAAACTATATTGAACCATTACTAGTTTCATTGATGTACACTAGTCAGTTTCTTAGTAAATTAAATATTTATAATATGTAAAAACATTTAAAATGTGCCGTCTAGTGCCTGTGGGGATAAAAAAAAAAAAAAAAAATCCCCAATTTGAAGAGCCTCCTCGAATGGCCGCAAACGGCGCAATCAGCAGAAACTCGCCATCCTCATTATTTTGATCTGGGGGGTGTGACCAGTTTTGTGGGCTTCCAGCGTAATGTTTTTTAATCCAGCGTTAAAGATCACGGAAACTCGATTTACGCTTGACGTAACTTTTGTTTAAAATTCTGCGATCTGCTGCGCTGGTTTGGCCGATTTCAGCTGGATTGCGCTGATAAAACCAGCGCAAACTAGGCGAAACTCTAGGCCCTGGTGTGTAACCTAGAGAAACCAAAAGGGAGCAGAGAAAAACCCAGCCTCTTTGATTATTATATCAGCAACTGTTCAACAGAAATAACCATTTTTGTGAGGTTAATAAAGTGGTATTTTACTAATCAGCCTGCAGTCATTAGGTGGCTTTTCAAATTTGTGGATATGATACAAAGGCACATTGTTAGAGCAGAGTTAAAGGGAACTTAATTCCAAAATTGGCCATGCTATTTCTGACATTGAGTGGTTAATGCTGTAAAAGTCCAACATTACAATAATTTGGGATCTAGATTCTTCTCAGAGTCATAATATTTACCCGCAAGCCAGGAAATATAAGGAGAGGACATATAAATTGGCCAGAAAAAGCAATAATCCTGAGGATTGGGAGCAGTTTAGGATTCAACAAAGGAGGACAAAGGGATTAATTAAGAAAGGGAAAATAGAATATGAGAGTAAGCTTGCAGGGAACATAAAAACTGACTGTAAAAGCTTTTATAGATATGTGAAGAGAAAAAGATTGTGAAGAGAAAAAGATTGGTGAAGTCAAGCGTAGGTCCCTTGCAGTCAGAATGAGGGGAATTTATAATGGGAAACAAAGAAATGGCAGACCAACTAAATTCATACTTTGGTTCTGTCTTCACAAAGGAGGACACAAATAACCTCCCAGAGATGCCGGGGAACATAGGGCCTGATGAAAGGGTGGAACTGAAAGAAATCAGTATTTGTAGGGAAATGGTGTTAGGAAAATTGATGGGACTGAAGGCCGATAAATCCCCAGGGCCTGATAATCTACATCCCAGGGTACTTAAGGAAGTGGCCCTAGAAATAGTAGATGCATTGCTGGTCATCTTCCAGAACTCGATAGACTCTGGAACAGTACCCATGGATTGGAGGATAGCTAATGTTACCCCACTATTCAAAAAAGGTGGTAGAGAAAAAGTGGGGAATTATAGACCGGTAAGCCTGACATCGGTAGTGGGGAAAATACTAGAATCTATTCTAAGAGATGTAATAGCAGAGCACTTGGTAAGCAGTGACAGGATCGGACAAAGTCAACATGGATTTACAAAAGGTAAATCGTGCTTGACTAATCTACTGGAATTTTTTGAGGATGTAACTGGTAAAATAGATAAGGGAGAACCAGTGGATGTGGTGTATTTGGACTTTCAGAAGGCTTTCGATAAGGTCCCACATAAGAGATTAGCGTGCAAAATTAAGGCACATGGGATTGGGGGCAAGGTATTGACTTGGATAGAGAACTGGTTGGCGGACAGAAGGCAGAGAGTTGGAATAAACGGGTCGTTTTCAAAGTCGCAGGCAGTGACTAGTGGGGTACCGCAAGGATCGGTCCTAGGACCCCAGCTGTTCACAATATATATTAATGATCTGGACGAGGGAATTGGATGTAATATCTCCAAATTTGCAGATGACACAAAGCTGGGTGGGAGGGTAAGCTGTGAGGAGGATGTCGAGAAACTCCACTACGATTTGGACAGATTGGGTGATTGGGCAGAAACATGGCAAATGCACTATAATGTGGATAAATGTGAGGTTATCCACTTTGGTGGCAAAAACAGGAAGGCAGATTATTATTTGAATGGCAATAGATTGGGAGAAGGGGAAGTGCAAAGAGACCTGGGTGTTCTTGTGCACCAGTCGCTGAAGGTAAGCATGCAGGTGGTTAAGAAGGCAAATGGTATGTTGGCCTTCGTAGCAAGAGGGTTCGAGTACAGGAACAAGGATGTCTTGCTACAGCTGTACAGGTCCTTGGTGAGGCCGCACCTTGAGTATTGTGTGCAGTTTTGGTCGCCTTACCTGAGGAAGGACGTTCTTGCCATGGAAGGAGTACAGCGAAGATTCACCAGGCTGATACCTGGGATGGCAGGAATGACGTATGAGGAGAGATTGTGTCGATTGGGCTTATACTCACTGGAGTTTAGAAGATTGAGAGGGGATCTCATCGAAACCTATAAAATTCTGTCAGGCCTGGACAGACTAGATGCAGGAAGGATGTTTATGATGGCTGGGGAGTCCAGAACCAGGGGTCATATTCTAAGGATAAGGGGTAAGCCATTTAGGACTGAAATGAGGAGGAATTTCTTCACCCAGAGAGTGGTGAACCTGTGGAATTCTCTGCCACAGAGGGCGGTGGAGGCCAGTTCATTAAATATATTCAAAAAGGAGTTGGATATATTTCTTAAGGCTAAAGGGATCAAGGGATATGGGGAGAAGGCAGGGACAGGGTACTGAATTTGGATGATCAGCCATGATCTCATTGAATGGTGGAGCAGGCTCGAAGGGCTGAATGGCCTACTCCTGCTCCTATCTTCTATGTTTCTATTTCTGTAATTACTCTTATGCAGTGAGGTACTGCGATTTGGCACTCTTAAGAGTAAGAAAACAGAAAATAAAAAAAATATGTTTTGCTTTAGTCCAAGTAACACAGTTAAAGGCAGCGGTTAGAATCTGATGTAATTAGGATGGATATATAGAAAGATAGGACAACAGCAGTGAATCGAGCACTATTTCACTAAAAACAGAGCATTGTGCTATATTATTTTATTTAATATGACCTATCCTATCTTTCCTAACCTTTGTTCCACTTAAAAGTTAATTTTTATACTTTCATCTTCCTCACACTTGAAATAGGAATATTTTTTAAAGATTGTTATTGCCTGAAATCCTGTTTTAGAGGTAGTGAAGAAGCAAACTCATCTGTTGTGGTTAGAGGGTTAATATTGGGACATTTAATTCTCATGTTCTGTATTTAAGTGGCTTTTATTTTCTATTTGTGTCATGTATATGATGATATTCTGTTTGACATAAAAAGAAAACCATCTTATGAACATGTGTTTTATAGTCTCTTTTGAAATCAATTTTTATTGAAGATTTTCCAATTGAAGTGCAAGGTTATCAAATTACAGAGTGTAGCATAACATCATAGACGTGGAATTCATCCACACACTACAGATTACTATACAAATTCAGCCATTAGTCTAAAAAATGCAATATAGTCTTGATCTCAAAGCTTTCTACAGTGCATTAGCTGTTCAATATTGCGCTTGATAGTACAGTATCCAGCTCTTTTTGGCTAAGTGAACAATGACAAAATATTATTTTAATAACAGCCCAAGAGCTTACTCAGCCTTTTTATATTTTCATGGTCAGGTCTGAAGCAATCTATATTCTAGCATTTGCCAGTAAAATATTACTTTGAGATCTGAATTACGGTGTAAAACTACTTTTGAATCCTAATGAATAGAATATTCAGTATGTCAAATGTTTCTCCTTGAATTAGGGTTGTTGTACACAAGTTATTTTTTACAAAATCACTTTGCGGTATTTGTGCCTCTAGCAATTATATTACAACTGGATATAAATGTAAAAATGAAATATGGTGTTAAGCTAGTGTGCAGAAGATGACTTGTATTCTGGACTGATGCTTTTCAGTGAACTGAATATAGAGTTGCCACTTTTTGTCCAGTTTAAAAATGGACAAGATGGGTTGTTAGTGGTGTGGGTTTTGACAGGGAGGAGGGATTGGACATGCACCCATGCACCAGTGGGGTCACGCTTGCCGTATTTTTACAAATGCAGCAATAGGAAATAAAGTTCCTAGATTTCCGTAATGAAAATTAACGGTGGTCACCCATTAAACCTGATTATCCAGGTCAAGACCAATTGGGTTGTCACCCCAACTTAATAATGAAAATAATATCGAGAAAAATGTTGTGCTTGGATCACGGTAACAGCAGTTATGCCTGGATCAGGAATTTTGTATAATGGGAAGTGATTTTATACAATGGAATTCTATGGATGATTGCACTCTCATTGTGGCACTTGCCAAATGCTTATTTATCAAATGCACCAAGATCTGGGGCTTCATTTAATGTTATAGCATTCAAACACTTAACCTGTACTACTTAAATTTCATTTGTAGTGGTTAAGAGCTAGAGCCAGTAATATATGAATTAAAAAAAATTGAAATAAAATAAACAGGATGAAATGTGGAAATTGAAGTTTTCTGCTTATTTTTTTCCTGTCAATGTTCTCCCCTCCTTTCTATCTCATGTGAAGGCATTGATTGGCATCTGTGGAACTTCACCCCAAAAACCAATCACCTGGCTGTTCTTCATCATCAGATAATCCAGACCGAGAATGTCAGCAGACTATTCAATGTGGGGACATCGCACGTGAGTCATCCCCTGTCATCACTGGACAGCTATGCAAACACGCTTCCAACAGTGGCCATTGGATAACGATCAGAAGTGCAAACCCAGGCTGATTTTCCCCTTCTCTTACTCAGCTCACTCAGTAGCAATCAAAGCTGTGAATTTTCTGGTCTATGTGGCTCTGCTACTTCTCAACGAGCCGTGGGAGGAGCATAATACTTGGAGTTGGAATTGGAAGTTTACTTTTAATGATCCAAAATATCTGTCATTGTACTGATATTTTAGGAGACTACATCAGAAAATTATTCATAAATTCAGTCTTCTAAAATGTAATATTGTGTGGAAATATATGGAAATATCCAGATCTGGGCTGACATGAGAATAGAATTTGTAAACATGCCTTTCTGCTCTGATTATATAGTTGTATTTATTAATATAATCATTGTGTTATAATCATGCTATTCAACCATAACAAATGCATTTATTAACACAATTTCAAGCATTAAGGGATACACCTAATGATATGCCGAGACTGATAATTTCACCATTACACTGAAGTACATCATGTGTTGGCTCCCTATATTTATCAAGCACGGAGACCTAGAGCCTACGATGAACTAAATATTCTCAGTGTTCTCCAATGCAGCTCGCCAGCATGTAGCATGCTGGGAGTCTGTGCACATTATGTGCCCAAAACTCATAGACTGCACAATTTAGTTAAATTAGAGATATACCCTATATTATGACTGGAGTGACTAAGGAACACTCCAGTTCCTAAGCACTCATTTAGAACGAGCACCTTGGGGGAGGTTTAGAGGGGTGAGAAGAACGTTCATTGCTGGGTGCCCCTCTACCTAGTACAAAGAGGTTGTGAAATTTGTGGCTGGGACTGTACCGATGGAGTCTTTGAGGACTAAAGTGGCACTTGCCTCAGCAAAACTGGAGTTCTTGAAAGATCTGCTTCAGGGGTCATTTTGCTTGCATATCCAATGCCTAGCAGGGCCGCACCAGAAGCTTCCTCCTGTACTGGTATTGGAGGGGGCTGCATTGATGTTGGCACACTTAATTTTCAGCCACAAAGCTAAGAAACTTGGAATGACAGTCCTGTGTGGTAATATGAAAGTAGGCATCTTTTGAATTTATGACAGCCAGCTAATCTTATGAGCAATAATCTGAGGCAGTGTGACCATCTTGAACCTTTCATTTGGAACTTGTTCAAAACTGTGAGGTCTAACATTGGGCAGAGACCCTCTGGCTTCTTGGGGCCTACAAAATATGTGGAATAAAGAAAGAAAATAAAGACATAGTGCCAAATGTCATTGAAATGTCTTAAAATGGTTTGTAAAATGAATTACTTTTTTTAGGCTATGGTGGAGAACCATTGAGAAATCAGCGTGGCAGTGAATCACAGACAAATTAGAATATGGTTGAAAATTACTATGAGAAATCAGAATATGAATGTCAATCATTGTGAGAAATAGGACTGTTGTGGTCATAGCGGCTGATAATTGTAGAAAGTTCTATGGTGGACAATCATCAATGTGAGAAATTACATTGTATGGTGAATCGCTGCGAGGAAATCTACCATAGCAAAATGAGAACCTTGCAGGTAATGTTTACTGCAAAACAAGACCATCACTGCAGTTCAGTGTGAAAAGCAATATCCTTAAATATTGCAATTAAGTTCTGTCGGAACTGAATATGCCATAGCAAATTTTAACAAGAAATGAAAGAGCAGCAGAAAATCACGCCACTTGTCACACCACTGTAAAAGAAAACAAGGAAAATGAGCACATCACAGCGAGTCCTTGCAGGAAATGAGTTTGCAGAGACCTGGTGAGAAGTGATTGCATCAAGAAGCTGAGTGTCAAATGGCGTTGATGCAAAAAATTACAGGATCTTGCTGCCATGGCAAATTACTGCAGGTACCTAGCAAGCCAGTAGTGTCACAGTAAATTGGTGTGAGGAATGACTGTGCACAAAATGGGACTATCTTCACAAACTGCTACAAAAAATGACGGCATTATACTAAGAATATACAGCATCATAAGCAAGGCGTCAAATCCCAGTGAGAAAGAAGAGCACCTGTCACGGCGGGGGGGGGAGGCTCCATGGCAACTCATTGCAAGAAATCAGCAAATCATTGTAGAATACATAAGTGAGAAATTGTGTTTCGTGAACAAGCTAAGAAATCCCTACTAGATAGAAATGAAATACTGGTCAAATCCCAGCAAGAAACAAAAGCACTGCAGTGAATCCCTGCAGGAAAAAGAGCACTGTGATACAGAAGCAATATAGCACATCATTCTAAAAAAGCAAGAGAATTATAGAAAGATGTGTAATATAATAAATAAAAGGAAAGAACAAGACAAATTAGTTGAGTCGGGACCTAACTTTTTACTAATTCAGGATTTACTTCCTCCCCCAACATCCTTCTTTTGGAAACACTAAAACAAAGTATCTGTTAAGTAGCCCTAAAAATTTCCACGTGTGCTCTACTGATAATGGTTTATGTTTATAACTCTTCTCTCACAGAGAGGATATTAGAGGTATTACAGATTAGCTGAATGGTTGTGTGAAAACAAGGCAAAGGATCTTGAAGAGCTTCATTGTGTCATGCAGGTGGAGAGCACACATTTTAGTGAAGAAGTTGGCAATGCATAGAAATACATAGAAGTTGCAGGCTTAATGCAGTGTTGCAGTATAGAAGCAGTGCTTTGCAGTAGCAGAAAGTGGCCATAAGCGCAGGGAAACCTTGGGGTGAGCACTTGGCCATGTTTCTCCCTGCTTTGTTTAAATGCAGTAGGCCATACCTCCGGTGGGCAGATCAGCGTTACAGTGGGGCCACTGAAGGGAAATTGTTTTCAGAGGTGCATTTTTGGCAGAATTTACTTTCCAAACCACCTGAAGACTGCCTGAAAATGGGTAGATTTCCTTCCTTTAATTGGTTTAATCTTTCCTTATTTACACTTGTTCTTTAAATGTCTTTTAAGTGTCAGCTTGGCTCATTGGTAGCATTGTTGCCTCTGAGTCAGACAATTTTGAATTCAAGTCCCACTCCAGTACTTCAGTACATAATCTGTGCTGACACTTCAGTGCAGTACTGCATTGTCAGAGGTGCCATCTTTCAGACTGATCATTGAACTGATGCCCTGGCGACTTGTCCAGATGGACATAAAAGATCCCATGGCAGTGTTTAAAGAAGAACAGGGGGTTTTCCCAATGGGCAGCCAGAATTCCACCCTCAACCAACACCACCAAAACAGACTAGCTAATCATTAATCTGAATTATTGCCTACTACGTTTGTCTACAAAATCAGTGCCGACTATGTTGGCTGTGAAGCACTTTGGGATGTCCTGGGAATATGAAAGATGCTATTTAAATGCCAGATGCTATTTCTTTACCAGATATCCCTGCTATTGTATTTAAGTAGAACCAGTTGGTAAATCATTTTAAATTTAGGACTTTTATTCAAAATTCCCTCCAAACTTGAATAATAGTACAAGTACTTTCGTAAGTTATCTGTATTTATATCAAGATAGAGATTATGTACAACATTTTGCTTGTTCACTATGGCTCTAAACACTCAGTAATTTCCTTTCCCACAATGTGCCATCATAAAGTGACTAACTGCCAGATTAGCAATAAACATTATTGACTTCAGGATAATAATTTATCGCAGTTGGAGCAGTGCAGGATTGAATACACAATGATGCACTGAAGCCAAAGAAAAATGGTGTTTTGTTCTTTCTGCTTGTCCTTACACATAGCAATGTGTTAAAAACATGACAGATAAGGAACAGCAATCATAGTTTATTTTGAATTGAAGCTAATGTTATTCTGAATGACAACCAAACTGAGGAACTATATTGTACTGTAACATGATTTCATTTTTAATTTATGAAGTTATGTGCTCCTGAGTGGCCAACTGTATGCCCACTTTTGAAGCCAAGTAAAAACTCTGGCTGTATTGCCTCTGGAGGTTCTGAGACTCGGGGAATGAGGTAATTGTCATCAATTCCTCTGAAAACGAGCAGAGATTTCAGTATTATATACATTTTTGTATGACTTCAGAGAGGATAAATACAACTTAAAGATAGTTTCAAGGAGCTGTATCTTTAAAGAGTAATTTTGTCTCTGTGACAAAGGGGTGGCTAATACACATAATTGACTAAATCCACCAATACTTGGATGAATCAGTAGGCCTGGATGGTTTTGCTGATTCATGTTTTTGTATGTATTCAAAAATTATTTCTACAAAAGATTATCCAGTCTGTTTTGAGATGTCGGCATGTGCAAGATTACAGACTGGGGGAATCATTGGGGCTGATTTGTGCAGCTACCAGCCAGTGACAATGGGGTCGTAAATGGCAGTACACTACTTTCTGCCTTGTTCCAATTCCCATCTGGCTGTCGCCATTTTAATTGGAGCCTTCACATGGACAGCCTGGGCGCTGTATCAGACAGGAACCTACTTTCAATGTAGTAATCGGGCTCGTACATTGGACCCCAATGCAATGTTGCGGTACGTATGAGTGGAACATGCGCCGCGCACACTCCGCCCATTGATTCCAGAGCGGCCTATCCAGTAGTCCTAAAGTCTCTGCACCAATTTTTTGGGGGCTTTCACCCAGCATTACAATGAGGTGGGAAGAGGGTTCCTGGGCACCCATTTCGTTTTCCTTTAGTTTTGACCTTTGTTGAATAAATGGAGTTGAGGGACAGATCAGCCATGAACTAATAGAATGGTGGAACAGTCTCGAGGGGCTGAACGGCCTACTCATGTTCCTATGTAACTTTAGTTCAATTCTGAATTTGCATCTGGTTTCTATACAATTGGCAGTGAATCACGTCATTATCATACACCGTTGTATAACGAAGATCTGTGACTGTTTCATCCAAAAGCCTTTTCACGTAACAATCTATGTAAGAAGTACAATTTGAAAAGGGTATTTTAGCTGGTTATTGACTGATTCTATCTTTATTGTTTTAAATATACTTTTAGTTTATTGTTATGTCTTACAGTTTCTGTGTAGTATATTACTTAATAAATAAATGTTTAAATTAATATTGGCCTATGCGCAATGGTCCGATGGTGTGGTATTTATTGGCTTTCGGAGAAGACAGGAGAATGTCATGGCCAACCTATATGATGTTCTGTGAGCAATATCACTGTAAAAGTAATTGTTAATTTTTGGCATCCTATTTGTGATGGGATATAATGACACAGGTCTTAGTTCTTAGGAGACTTGGTTTGCTTTTTGTTGTGAACATAAGAATATAAGAAATAGGAGCAGGAGTAGGCCATTTGGCCCCTCGAGCCTGCTCCGCCATTCAATAAGATCATGACTGATCCGATCTTGGCCTCAACTCCACTTCCCTGTCCGCTCCCCATAACCCTTGACTCCCTTACCTTTCAAAAATCTGTCCTTCCCCACCTTAAATATATTCAATGACCCAGCCTCCACAGCTCTCTGGGGAAGAGAATTCCAAAATGAAGCCAAAATTAAAATCTTAGAATAAAGCCCAAACTATTAACACCCTCACGCTTTCTGGCCTCTTGACAGTCTAGCCCATACGGTTCAGTGGTGCAGTTTTGTGCTTGCTGGCAGGTGCACACCTTCCCTACCTACTGGGGAAAGTATGGTAGCCAGAAATAACATGATAGTGATATTAACACTGCTCTCTGCTCGGAATTATTGATACCTGCTGCTATGTTTTTCCAGGGCTGTGGAATCTGCCCAGCTATATAAATGGGGAGTTTCCACAGCACCAGCTTTCTCAGACAATGTAGTGGTATTAACTTCTTGAAGCAGTTCTACAATATAAATTTTGAAACTTCTGCTTTTATTCAGAACTTTGCAGTATTTGATGCTTTATAGCTGTTTACACCATTGCACCACAACAGAATAGCTTGATTCCAGATCAAGGTGATCTGAATTCAATCTGCTTACCAGAATTTAATCACCCCTGTCCTTATTCAGTTTACATGTCATTAAATCAATGGCACATGCATGGTTTCCGTTTCTTTTTTACCTTGCAGCAACCTGTAACAGTTTCACATTAGGCATTTACCCCAGCCTCATTTGAATTTCAGCCTGCACATTTAGTATTCAGAGGTTTTACTTTGAAATAAGGTCTTTATCATAACATGAGAGAGTGCTGATAGATACTGCATGTCTTGCTGTGTCCTTCATTTCGCTTCCTGACCAAGCTGTGCCACAAACATGCCCAACTAGTTATAAATTGTCAGTGCAGTTATACCAGGATTTTTACATGGTGATGGAGGCAGTTTCCCAAAAGGCTATGTAATAAGAACTGAGGATTTAAAAAAAACTCTTTACTCCATGCACCAGGAATTGTATTGTGACCCCATTGTAAAGACAAAAGTGCTGGCTGCAGTGCTTGTACAAATAGTGCTTTTGATGGAATATTTTATTATCTAATTTCACGCAGATAGCATAATATGAATTAAGAACAAAAGTTCTACTTGAGATAGTTAGAGATCTTTTTTGTCTAGATATTTATATATATATTTACATGTTTTATATATTATGTTACGTGTGTGTATTTATGAAAATGATGAGACTTTCATTTCGAGCACAATTATTTGATGCTGTATTCTCAATCTAAAGTGTACCTAACAAATGGGGAAAAACATGGGTGTTAAGAAATGATGCAAGGCCATATTTGCAGATTTAAAAAAAAACTTTCAATAAAACCATTTTTATCTGTATTTACACTTCAATTTTGAAGCTTAATACATTGTGCTTTTTAATCTACTGTTTGATCATTATAATCTTGTCAGATGTGTAGGCGTTGTGCAATTTTCTGTGAATAATGCAGAATGCAGATTGTTTCGTCCCAACTGCACCCCGCTGGCTACCCATCAGCACCTGGTTTATCGAGCATTAATTCTCTAGCAGCTTTCATGCAAAGGCATAGCTATTGCAAATTACTATATTGAGCAATTTCTTCACTATTTTGTCGGTGTCTTCATAGTGGAAAGACAAAAAATGATCACAGTTCTTTCATTGCTGTTAAGCAGGAAGGAGTAACTCAAGAGCTCACCTTAGCTATTGACTGGTTGACTTCCAACCAGAAGGTTATGTGTAAACGGTCCCAAGCTACCTGTCACTTATACTAGGTTGCCTCGGTTGAGTGAAACTTGTCAGTTCTATGTGGAGCCATTATATTGAGTACCATGCAGAAACAAAGTATTCTTCTGATTTGGGAAGGAAGCGAAGTTTAACTTTAAAGCTTTGGTCACTTCAATAACCTCAGCAACCCAAGAGGAACTATGCATAGCAGTTGTAGCGAAATCCAGGGCCCAGCCCATAATCTGTTCTCTTGGGAAGCAATACATGATAGCAAGTAGCCTGTGAAGGCAGAAAATATGGAGGAGGAATACTACTTTAAACCAAAAAAACCTTTTAATATACATTTGACATAATTACATTAATTTCACCTTTCAACTACATACTTGTTTAATTGTCTTAATATGTCCACTACTGTAGCTTAAACCCGCATTTATTTTTTTTAAAGGCAAGACACATTCATGTACACTACTAAATATAAGATTCTGAGACAGAAAATTGTGGGACACTCAACAGGTTGGGCAGCATCCATCGAGAAAACACAACTCAGTTGATGTTTTGGGTATAAATGCTTCCTCAGAACTAAGGAAGGCTTCAGACCTGAAACGTCAGCTGGCTCGTGCTTTTTTGATGGATGATGCCTGACCTGCCAAGTGTCTCCAATGTTTTCTGTTTTTGTTTCACATTTCCAGCATCTGCAGTATTTTGCTTTTTGTTCATAACGTTCTGAGATTTCATTTAACCTGTATAAATAAAGAAATCATTTTGTTCCATTTCACATCATAGACAGAAAAGCAATTTTTCATCTTTACAGCACAACCATATTATTTATTGGCTCCTAATAGTTTTACTGTGCCCCCAGTTAGGCCCCTAGGCATCAGAATACAATACATGATTTTATAAAGGTGTCTGCTCCATTCACTGCACCTTAAAAAGATGACATTGTGATAGATAATACGTCTTTTATAATGCATCAATGTGTAAGATACTGGAGAAAAATCTTCAGTGGAACTGGAAGTAACACTGAAAATGAAATGATTAGTATTTTCTGCACTGCTGACCTTACACATGAACTTTGATGTTAACAAAATATTATAATGTGTAATTGTTTCCAGTTGATTACAAATTAATTACAAGTTTAAGCTAACAAAGATTTAGATAGGTAAACACTACATATAATCAGCTTGTTGAGCTTTAAACCCCGCATTCAGTCCATCACCAAGACCAATCATTTCCACCTCTGCAACATCATGTGCCCTGTGCCCTCATTTTTATGTCATTCCCACTGCCCTAAAACCTTCAATGATGCATTTGTCACCAGCAACTTGACTTCACCAACACTCTCCTCCTTGGCCTCCCAGGCTCCACCATACATAAGCTTCAGCTGATCCAAAACTCCACCTTCTGCATACTAATCCATACTAGCTCCATTCGCTTATTGCTCACCACTCACCCTGTCAACCTCCACTGATTTCCCATCCCTTAGTGCATTGATTTACATAATCTTCAAGCTTGTTTACTTTCTGTTCCATGACTTGGCTCCATCCTACCTTTCTCAAACTCCTGCAGCCCTACATTCCAAATCACACCCTCCACTCTTGGCACTCTGGTCTACTGTTCCCTCTCTCCGCTCCACCACTGACGGCAGAATCTTTGTCCATCATGCTCCTGAATCCCTCCAACTTGCTACATCAATCCTCACCTTCAAATGCCTCCTCTACCCCTTCTTTTTCTACCTATTTTTGTTCACTTTCTGTAACTCGTCTCCCGTCCTCTTGGTGACACTCCTTAGGATATTTTTCTACGTTAAACATGATCTATATTTGTAAGTTGTTTATGTAACCACCATGGACAGACAATTCATTTTAAGTGATGGCACTTTGCTAGAATAGAGAAATGCTGTAAGGCTAGAATAAATGTTTGTGCTATTTGTTTAATAGCTATTGAATTTTTTTTTGACTGCAATACTTTTATAGTCAATTTTTATTAGATAATGAGCACCATTATATTAAATATTAGACTATTAGTGTGAAAATACACTTGAACCTCAATATCGAGGGAAAATACTGTGATTAAAAAGTTCTATATTTAAAGCACTTTTTTGATATTGCGATACTAGGAAATCAATTACCAATAGTTAATCTCCTATGACATTGCTTACAGGCAACTTTTTAAAACGTCTACCTGCTAAGTAATATGTATTGTACAGCGTTTCTTGCTGACAGCTAAATTATGCAGTTGCATAACTTGTGTGCATGCGTGCAGCCCAATCAGCTCACAATGAAATAGCATCCAGTGGCATGCAAGTACTTCAAGCCCTCATGAGATGTACTTCAGAGATTTATCATGTAAACTGTGCTTGAGAGACAAAACAATGTAAAATGTATCAAGGAGAGACATACAGCAGATTGATGTAAATATACTATAGACCGTGTTGTAAAATGTACAATAAGGGAAGTGGCGCATACATGCCAACTGGCAGCATTTATTGCTGCTCTAGACAAGGGGGGAAATGGTAATGATCTTGGAGAATGGTGGTAGGATTCGCTGGCTCGCTTGGAGTCATCTCGCTTCTCAGGTTGGTGAGTAGAATTTTCTGATTGAGGTACGCATAGCCTATTGTTCCAAAGCGTATGTTCCTGCCCAGAAAAGGGGGAATCCTAGGGAACCCAACAACTGCCATAGAACTCTCTGATATCAAGTGATTTTTAAAATGGTTCTTTGGCTAGTCATGACCTGCATATTAGATACTTTGGAGGTCCACAGAGTAAGCACAAAGGAACATAGAAGATAGGAGCAGGAGTAGGCCATTCGGCCCCTCGAGCCCGCTCCGCCATTCGATGTGATCATGGCTGATCATCCAAACTCAGTACCCCGTACCTGCCTTCTCCCCAGATCCCTTGATACCTTTAGCTCTAAGAAATATATCTAACTCCTTCTTGAATATATTTAAAGACTTGGCCTCAACCGCCTTCTGTGGTAGAGAATTCCACAGGTTCACCACTCTCTGGGTGAAGAAATTCTTCCTCATCTCTGTCCTAAATGGCTTACCCCTTATCCTTAAGACTATGACCCCTGGTACTGGACTCTCCGACCATCGGGAACATTCTATCTGCATCTAGTTTGTCCAGACCTGTCAGAATTTTATAAGTTTCGATGAGATCCCCTCTCATTCTTCTAAACTCCAGCGAGTATAAGACCAATCGACCTAATCTCTCCTCATACGTCATTCCTGCCATCCCAGGGATCAGCCTGGTGAATCTTCGCTGAACTCCTTCCATGGCAAGAACATCCTTCCACAGATAAGGCGACCAAAACTGCACACAGTACTCTAGGTGTGGTCTCACCAAGGCCCTGTACAACTGCAGCAGGACATCCTTGCTCCTGTACTCAAACCCTTTCGCTATGAAGGCCAACATACCATTTGCCTTCTTCACCGCCTGCTGCACCTGCATGCTTACCTTCAGCGACTGGTGCACAAGGACACCCAGGTCTCGTTGCACTTCCCCTTCTCCCAATCTATTGCCATTCAGATAATAGTCTGCCTTTCTGTTTTTGACACCAAAGTGGATAACCTCGCATTTATCCACGTTATATTGCATCTGCCACGCTTCTGCCCAATCACCCAACCTGTCCAAATCATCCTGGAGTTCCTCGGTATCCTCCTCGCAGCACACACGCCCACCCAGCTTTGTGTCGTCTGCAAACTTGGAGATATTACATCTAGTTCCCTTATCTAGATCATTAATGCATATTGTGAATAGCTGGGGTCCAAGGACCGATCCCTGCGGTACCCCACTAGTCACTGCCTGCCACTCGGAAAAAGACCCGTTAATTCCTACTCTCTGCTTTCTGTCCGCCAACCAGTTCTCTATCCAAGTCAATACCTTGCCCCCAATCCCATGTGCCTTAACTTTACACGCTAATCTCTTATGCGGGACCTTATCGAAAGCCTTTTGAAAGTGCAAATACACCACATCTACTGGTTCTCCCTTATCTATTTTCCCAGTTACATCCTCAAAAAATTCCAGTAGATTAGTCAAGCACGGTTTACCTTTTGTAAATCCATGTTGACTTTGTCCGATCCTGTCACTGTTTTCCAAGTGCTCAGCTATTACATCCTTTATAATGGACTCTAGCATTTTCCCCACTACCGATGTCAGGCTTACCAGAAAGTAATTCCCCGCTTTCTCTCTACCACCCTTTTTGAATAGTGGGGTAACATTAGCTACCCTCCAATCCATGGGTACAGTTCCAGATTCCAGCAAATTTTGGAAGATGATCAGCAATGCATCTACTATTTCTAGGGCCACCTCCTTAAGTACCCTAGGATGTAGATTATCAGGCCCTGAGGATTTATTGGCCTTCAATCCCGTCAATTTCCCTACAAATACTGATTTCTTTCAGCCCCTCCCTCTCATCAGACCCTATGTTCTCCAACATCTCTGGGAGGTTATTTGTGTCCTTTGTGAAGACAGAACCAAAATATGCATTTAATTGGTCTGCCATTTCTTTGTTCCCCATTATAACTTCCCCTGCTTCTGACTGCAAGGGACCTACACTTGATTTCACTAATCTTTTTTTCTTCACATATCTATAAAAGCTCTTAGAGTCAGTTTTTATGTTCCCTGCAAGCTTACTTTCATATTCTATTTTCCCCTTCTTAATTAATCCCTTTGTCCTCCTTTGTTGAATCCTAAACTGCTCCCAATCCTCAGGGTTACAGCTTTTTCTGGCCAATTTATATGCCCTCGCCTTGGCTCTTATGCTGTCCCTAATTTCCCTTGTTAGCCACGGTTGAGTCACCCTTTTTGTTTTATTCTTATTATCCCAAACTGGGATGAGCAACTTCTGTAGTTCATCCATGCGGTCTTTGAATGTTTGCCATTGCCTATCCACCGTCAACCCTTTGAGTGACATTCTCCAATCAATCGTACCCAATTCATGCCTCATACCATCGTAGTTTCCTTTATTTAAATTCAGGACCCTAGTCTCCGAGTCAACTACTTCACTCTCCATCCTAATGAAGAATTCTATCATATTATGATCGCTCTGACCCAAGGGGCCTCAAACAACAAGATTGCTAATTAATCCTCTCTCATTACATAATACCCAGTCTAAGATGGCCTGATCTCTGGTTGGTTCCTCGACATATTGTTCCAGAAAACCATCCCGTAAACATTCTAGGAATTCCTCCTCCACAGTATTTTTACTAATTTGGTTAGCCCAATCTATATGTAAATTAAAGTCACCCATGATGACTGCTGTGCCCTTACTGCATGCTTCTCTAATTTCCCTTTTAATGCCATCCCCAACCTCCGTATTACTGTTTGGAGGTCTATATACCACTCCCACTAACGTTTTCTGCCCCTTGATATTTCTCAGTTCTACCCATACAGATTCCGCATCATCAGAGTTAATATCCTTCCTTTCAATTGTGTTAATCCCCTCTTTAACCAGCAATGCTACCCCACCTCCCTTTCTTTTTTGCCTATCCTTCCTAAATATTGAATACCCCTGGATGTTGAATTCCCAGCCTTGGCCACCCTGGAGCCATGTTTCTGTAATCCGAATCAAATCATTTTCGTTTACCTCTATTTGCACTGCTAATTCATCCACCTTGTTCCCAATGCTCCTTGCATTAAGACACAAAGCCTTCAGGCTTGTTTTTTTAACGCTCTCAGACCTATGAATTATTATTTACTGTGACCATGTTTGATTTAAACCGTTGAGTTCTTTGCCTTCTAATTTTGTTTTTCTCCTTCCTGTCTTTTGCTTTTTTCCTTGTTTCTATTTCCTCTGTCTCCTTGCTCAGGTTCCCAACCCCCTGCCACTTTAGTTTAAACCCTCCCCAACAGCACTAGCAAACACTCCCCCTAGGACACCGGTCCCGGCCCTGCCCAGGTGCAAACCGTCCCATTTGTACTGGTCCCACCTCTCCCAGAACCGGTTCCAATGTCCAAGGAATTTGAATCCCTCCCCCTTGCACCATTCCTCTAGCCACGTATTCATTTGAAATATCCTCCTATTTCTACTCTGACTAGCACGTGGCACTGGTAGCAATCCTGAGATTACTACCTTTGAGGTCCTATTTTTTAATTTACCTCCTAACTCCCTATATTCTGATTTTAGGACCTCATCCTGTTTTTTACCTATATCGTTGGTGCCTATGTGCACCACGACAACTGGCTGTTCGCCCTCCCCCTCCAAAATGTTCTGCAGCCGCTCCGAGACGTCCTTCACCCTTGCACCAGGAAGGCAACACACCATCCTGGAGTCTCGATTGCAGCTGCAAAAACGCCTATCTATTCCCCTTACAATTGAGTCCCCTATCACTATAGCTCTTCCACTCTTTTTCCTCCCAGCCTGTGTAGCAGAGCCACCCATGGTGCCAGGAAGTTGGCTGCTGCCTTCCCCTGATGAGTCATCCCCCCCCCCCAACAGTATTCAAAGTGGTATATCTGTTTGAGAGGGGGATGGCCACAGGGGATTCCTGCACTACCTGCCTGCGCCTCTTACTCTGCCTGCTGGTCACCCATTCCCTTCCTGCCTGTACACCCTTTACCTGCGGTATGACCAACTCGCTAAATGTGATATTCACGACGTCCTCAGCATCGCGAATGCTCCAAAATGAATCCATCTGCAGCTGCAGTGCCGCAATGTGGTCTGTCAGTAGCTGCAGCTGGACACACTTCCCGCACACATGGTCGTCAGGGACGCAGGAAGCGCCCCTGATTTCCCACATAGAGCAGGAGGAGCACACTACGGGGCTGGGCTGTCCTGCCATGACTTACCCTTTAATTAATTAATTAAAATTAAATGAATCCCACCAATTTCACTTCAATTAAATGATATACTCAAAGGCCCTTGTTTAATAGTAGTCCCCGCTACACAACAGAGACCTTAGAAACCACAAAATTTAAGTTTAGAAAAATTTAGAAAGAAAATACTCACCAACCAATCACTTACCTGCTTCTTGGTGACGTCACACTTCGATTACTTTTTGCTTCCCTCTCCCGGAACCTGGATTGGTAAGCCGCCTCTGGTGCTCCCTCGCAAGTCTGCCGCCTCTCCGCTCTCTCGGGGCTCTGGGCCTCGCTGCCTCGGGCTGCTCCTTAAGTACCTCCGCCTCTGGTGCTCCCTCGCTTGTCCGCCGCCTCTCCGCTCTCTCGGGGCTCTGGGCCTCGCTGCCTTGGGCTGCTCCTTAAGTACCTCCGCCTCTGGTGCTCCCTCGCAGGTCCGCCGCCTCTCCGCTCTCTCGGGGTTGCCGTTTTCCTTCATGAAGAATGTGTCAAGAAAGAACTTATATTTATATAGCAACATTCACATCGTCAGGATGTCTCAAAGCCCTTCAGATGATGAATTACTTTGAAGCATAGTCACTTGTTATCATAGAGCACAGAAAGAGACCATTCGGCCCATTGTGCCTGCACCAGCTCTTTGGTAGAGCTATCCAATTAGTCCAATTCCCCTGCTCGTTCCCCAAAGACCTGCAATTTTTTCCTTTTCAAATATTTATCCAATTCCCTTTAGAAAGTTATTATTGAATCTGCTTCCACCACCCTTTCAGGCAGTGCATTCCAGATCATAACAACTCACTGCGTAATTTTTTTCCCCCATGTCGATTCTGCTTCTTTCGCCGACTACTTCAAATCTGTGTCTTCTGGTTACTGACTCTTTTGCCACTGGAAATAGTTTCTCCTTATTTACTCTTATCAAAACCCTTCAAGATTTTGAACACCGCAATCAAATCTCTCCTTCACGATCTCTGCTCTAAGGAGAACAACCCCAGTTTCTCTAGCCTCTCCACGTAACTGAAGTTTTTCATCCCTGGTACCATTCTAGTAAATCTCCTCTACACCCTCTCTAAGGTCTTGACATCCTTCCTAAAGTGTGGTGCCCAAAATTGACCACAATACTTCAGCTGGGGCCGAACCAATGTTTTACAAAGATTTAGCATAACTTCCTTGCTTTTGTACTCTGACTATTTATAAAACCAAGGATCCCATATGCATTTTTAACAGCCTTCTCAACTTGTCCTACCACCTTTAAAGACTTGTGTAAGTACTCCCCCAGGTCTCTCTCTGCCTGCACCCCCTTTAAATAAATTGTACCATTTAGTTTATATTGCCTCTCCTCATTCTTCCTACCAAATTGAATCACTTCACACTTCTCTGCGTTAAATTTGATCTGTCATGTGTCTGCCCATTTTACCAGTATGTTTATGCCCTCCTGAAGTCTATTACTGTCCTCCTCACTGTTTACAGGTACTACATTTCCAAGTTTTGTGTCATCTGCAAACTTTGAAATTATGCCCAAGTCCAGGTCATTATATATATCAAAAAGAGCACTAACACATCATTAATATATATCAAAACGGCTATAATTGTGCAAACCGTTAACCAGTTTCCACACAAGGTCCCACAAACAGCAATGAGATAAATGCCTGACTAGTTATTCTGTTATGGTGGTGGTGGTGGTGGTTGATGGAGGACACCAGGAGAGCTCCCTGCTCCTCTTCCAAAAAGTGTTGTGAGACCTTTTATATTTACCTAGATGGGTAGATGAGGTCTTGGTATAATGGCTCATCCAAAAGATAATACTGTACATCAATCCCTCAGTATTGCAATAAAGTGTCAGCCTAGATTCGTAGTGCAGGTTGTAGTTTTTATGAGGTTCTGCAGAGCCATGTAGAATCCATAATGCTGACAAATGTACCAGAAAAATGTTAAAAATTATACATTTTCTGGGGGTGGTGGGTAGAAATGCCCCCAAATCCCCTAAGAAATAAATACTGTACCTTCAGTACTCATTTCTCATTTCCCAATCTGGTACTCCAAAAATATGTTTATTATTTTCCATTTAATATAACTGATGGATTATTGCGTATGTCTGCAAGCTTAAGTGATGACTAACTTTTGTCCCAGTGGGCTCTCATTATAATTACAACAGCAAAATACTG
Organism: Somniosus microcephalus; assembly: GCF_052327205.1. Lineage (NCBI taxonomy): Eukaryota > Metazoa > Chordata > Chondrichthyes > Squaliformes > Somniosidae > Somniosus > Somniosus microcephalus. Next base: position 56,633,815 of record NC_141003.1, read on the forward strand.
TGGATGCTGGAAATCTGAAATAACAACAGAAAATGCTGGCAATACTCAGCAGGCCAGGCAGCATCCGTGGAGAGAGAAACATAACGTTTCCGGTCTGGGACCCTTCATCAGAACTGGAAAAAGCTGGAAATATAACATATTAAGCAGGTGCAGAGACAGGGGGGAGGGTTTAGGAGGGGAGGAAGGAATTGAAAGAACATATTGTGAAAATGTTGCAAATGGGAATGGCAAAATCATACAGCGTGAAAAATGGGGGATGGGATTATTATCTGAAATTGTTGAACTCGATATTGAGTCCGGAAGGCTGTAAAGTGCCTAATCGAAAGATGAGGTGCTGTTCCTCGAGCTTACGTTGAGCTTCATTGGAACAATGTAATAGGCCGAGGACAGAGAGATCAGAGTGGGAGTGAAGCGGAGAATTAAAGAGACAGGCGACCGGAAGCTCAGGGTCACCCTTACGGACTGAACGGAGGTATTCCGCAAAGCGGTCGCCCAATCTGCGTTTGGTCTCCCCAATGTAGAGGAGACCGCATCGTGAGCAGCGAATACAGTATATTAAATTGCAAGAAGTACAAGTAAATCGGTGTTTCACCTGGAAGGGGTGTTTGGGGCCCTGGACAGTGGGAAGGGAGGAGGTAAAAGGGCATGTGTTGCATCTCCTCCGCTTGCACGGGAAGGTGCCAGGTGAAGGAGAAGGGCTGTTAGGGGTGATTGAGGAGTGGACCAGGGTGTCGCAGAGGGAGCGGTCCCTTCGGAATGCTGAAAGGGGAGGCGAGGGGAAGATGTGTTTGGTGGTTGGATCACGTTGGAGGTGGTGGAAATGGCGGAGGATGATCTGTTTAATGTGGAGGCTGGTGGGATGAAAGGTGAGGACAAGGGAAACCCTATCGTGGTTCTGGGAGGGAGGGGAAGGGGTGAGAGCAGAAGTGCGGGAAATGGAACGGACATGGTCAAGGGCCGTGTCAACTACAGTAGAGGGGAATCCTCGGTTGAGGAAAAAGGAAGACATGTCGGAAGCACTGGTATGGAAGGTGGCATCGTCCGAACAGACGCGGCGGAGACGGAGAAACTGGGAGAATGGAATAAAGTCCTTCCAGGAAGCGGGGTGGGAGGAAATGTAGTCCAAGTAGCTGTGGGAGTCGGTGGGCTTGTAGTGGATGTTTGTTGAAAGCCAATCGCCAGAATGGAGACAGAGAAGTCAAGGAAGGGAAGGGAAGAGTCGGAGATGGACCATGTGAAGGTGAGGGAAGGGTGGAAATTGGAAGTAAAGTGAATGAACTTATCTAGTTCAGGGCGAGAGCAGGAAACGGCACCGATACAGTCATCGATGTACTGGAAAAAGAGGTGAGCGAGGGAACCTGAGTAGGACTGGAGCAGGCAGACATAGCTAGAGCCCATGTGGGTTCCCATAGCCACACCTTTAATTTGGAGGAAGTGAATGGAATCAGAGGATAAGTTGTTCAATGTGAGAACAAGTTCAGCCAGGCGGAGGAGGGCGGTGGTGGATGGGGACTGGTTGGGCCTCTGTTCAAGGAAGAAACGGAGTGCCCTGAGGCCATCCTGGTGGTGGATGGAGGTGTAGAGGGATTGGACGTCCATAGTGAAAAGGAGACGGGGCCAAGAAACTGTAAAAGTGACGGAGGGTGTCGGAAGAGCCGCGAATGTAGGTGGGAAGAGACTGGACAAGGGGAGAAAAAATAGAGTTAAGATAGGAAGAAATAAGTTCCGTGGGGCAAGAACAGGCTGAAACGATGGGTCTACCAGGGTAGTCCTGTTTGTGGATCTTGGTAAGGAGGTAGAAGCGGGCTGTGCGGGGTTGAGGGACTATGAGGTTGGCGGCCATGGAGGGAAGATCTCCAGAGGAGATGAGGTCAGTGACAGTCTTGGAAACAATGGCTTGATGTTTGCTAGTGGGGTCATGGTCGAGGCGGAGATAGGAGGAGGTGTTGGAGAGTTGGCGTTCAGCTTCCGCACGGTAGAGGTCGGATCGCCAAACAACAACAGCACCACCCTTATCAGCAGGTTTAATAATGTTAGGGTTGGATCGGAGAGAACGGAGTGCTGCAAGTTCAGAGGGAGGTAAGCTGGAGTGAGAGAGGGGAGCAGAGAAATGGAGATGGCCGATGTCACGTCGGCAGTTAGCAATGAAAAGATCTAGAGAGGGTAAGAGGCCAGAGGGAGGGGTCCAAGTAGAACGAGAATTTAGAAAGCGGGAGAAAGGGTCAGCCATGCGGGGGGAAGACTCCTGGCCAAAGAAGTAGGCATGGAGACGAAGGCGACGGAAAAAGAGCTCAACATCATGCCAAGCTCGAAATTCATTCAGATGGGGGCGTAAGGGGATGAAGCTCAGGCCTTTGCTGAGGACTGATCGTTCAAATCAAATCAACTTTTATTGTAATTGTTAGTGCACAAGTGCAGTACAACGAAATGTAGGCTTGCGGCTCCCGAGAGTGTACATTTGGATTAAGACATTTAAACATTCAACATACATTTGGCTTGTAGTATATTAACATAAACATAACCATAATAAAGTGCATTGGCAGATGTGCAGGCTTTAGAGTTTATTTGTGGAGTTCAGTAGGATGACAGCCCTGGGAAAGAAGCTGTTCCTAAATCTGGTCGTACGGGTGCGAATGCATCTGTAGCGTCTCCCAGATGGCAGGAGGGCGAACAGACTGTGGCTGGGGTGGGTAGGGTCTTTGATGATGGACCGTGACCTCCGTAGACAGCGTTTCTGGTATATGTGCTCTGTGGTCAGTAGCCGGGTGCCGGTAATGCGTTGGGCAGTTTTGACTACCCGCTGCAGGGCTTTCCGGTCATAGTAGCTACAGCTGCCATACCATACTGTGATACAGTTTGTCAGGATGCTCTCTATAGTGCAGCGGTAAAAGTTAGAGGGGATCAGGGGTGACAGGTTACATCCCTTCAGCCTCCTTAGGAAATATAGGCGCTGCTGGGCCTTCTTCACCAGAGAGGAGGTATTGAGGGACCAGGAGAGGTCTTCCATGATGTGGACTCCGAGGAACTTAAAGCTGTCCACCCTTTCCACCACAGCCCCATTGATGTGGATGGGGGTGTGACTTCCGCCTTTGGACTTCCTGAAGTCCACAATGATTTCTTTGGTTTTCTTGCTGTTAAGGGCCAGGTTGTTATCGGCGCACCACTTCACGAGATGCTGGACCTCCTCCCTGTAGGCTGACTCATCGTTGTTGGTGATCTGGCCTACTACCGTGGTGTCATCTGCAAACTTGATGATGGTGTTGGAACCATTAACAGCCACACAGTCGTGGGTGAAGAGGGAGTAGAGGAGGGGGCTCAGCACACATCCTTGCGGGGCCCCCATGTTCAGGGCCAGAGGGTGGGGGAGGTGTGGTTACCTAATTTGACAGCTTGGGGTCTGTTTGTTAGGAAGTCCAGGGTCCAGTTGCAGAGGGAAGTGTTCAGGCCAAGAGTTTGGAGTTTGGTGGCCAGCTTGTTGGGGACGATAGTGTTGAATGCTGAGCTGTAGTCTATGAACAGCATTCTGATGTAGGTCTCCTTACCATCTAGGTGATTCAGTGCCGAGTGTAGAGCAGTTGTGATTGCATCCTCCGTTGATCTGTTTGCATGATAGGCAAACTGGTGTTGGTCAAGAGAGGCAGGAACACTGGCTTTGATGTGGGCTAAGACCAGTCTCTCGAAACACTTCATTATGATGGGTGTGAGTGCGACAGGTCGATAGTCGTTCAAGCACGTCACAGCCGTTTGCTTTGGGGTCAGATCTGAAATTGTTGAACTCGATATTGAGCCTGGAAGGCTATAAAGTGCCTAATCGAAAGATGAGGTTTCCTGCTCTCGCCCTGAACTAGATAAGTTCATTCACTTTACTTCCAATTTCCACCCTTCCCTCACCTTCACATGGTCCATCTCCGACTCTTCCCTTCCCTTCCTTGACTTCTCCGTCTCCATTTCTGGCGATCGGCTTTCGACAAACATCCACTACAAGCCCACCGACTCCCAAGCTACTTGGACTACACTTCCTCCCACCCTGCTTCCTGTAAGGACTCTATTCCGTTCTCCCAGTTTCTCCGTCTCCGCCGCATCTGTTCTGACGATGCCACCTTCCATACCAGTGCTTCCGACATGTCTTCCTTTTTCCTCAACCGAGAATTCCTCTCTACTGTGGTTGATACGGCCCTTGACCATGTCCGTTCCATTTCCTGCACTTCTGCTCTCACCCCACCAGCCTCCACATTCAACGGATCATCCTCCGCCATTTCCGCCACCTCCAATGTGATCCCACCACCAAACACATCTTCCCCTCACCTCCCCTTTTAGCATTCCGAAGGGACCGCTCGCTCCGCGACACCCTGGTCCACTCCACAATCACCCCTAACTCTGACCTCTCTGTCCTCGACCTATTACATTGTTCCAATGAAGCTCAACGTAAGCTCGAGGAACAGCACCTCATCTTTCGATTAGGCACTTTACAGCCTTCCGGACTCGATATCAAGTTCAACAATTTCAGATATTAATCCCTGCCCCCATTTTTCATGCTGTATGATTTTGCCATTCCCATTTGCAACATTTTCACAATATGTTTTTTCAATTCCCTCCTCCCCACTAAACCCCGCCCCCCTCTGTCTGCACCTGCTTAATATCTGTTACATCTCCAGCTTTTTCCAGTCCTGATGAAGGGTCCCAGACCTGAAACGTTAACTCTGTTTCTCCCTCCACGGATGCTGCCCTGGCCTGCTGAGTATTTCCAGCATTTTCTGTTGTTATTTTTCATTATAATTACTGTTTTCACGTCCCGAGGCATTATGTTTTCAGAGAAAAGCAAAATGAATTGTGGAATGTGATTCCCAAAACATTGGTAAAAATCCTGACAACCCATGTAATAAAATAAATTAACCTTTTCAGTCACCTTGAAGCTGTGGCATTTGCTATAGGCCTTTATTTGGGACTGTTTTTCAGTTGTATGATTTTTAAAATGTTTTTAGTGTTTTTGAAGTAGTTCGTCAGCTTTTGAGAGTTTTCTAGATTATCATGTATGACTGTGCTATAGTTGTATATTTCCTACCATTCCTTTGCCAACCTGCCTCTACTACATATATCTCTAAATAAGAAAATGTTGTCTCCACCCCCATTTATTTGTGACACTGTTTTTCTCTTGTTCCCCCACCCCGCCAAAATGAAAATTGAATGAAACAGCTCTGATGTAACTGTAGCGTTATGCTGTCATCCATGGCTTCTAATGGAAAGTGATTGCCATAGACCACCAATAGATGAGATTTTCCAGTTGCTTTGTTCTCATGAATGTAGTTGGTCTTCATTTCAGGGCTCTAATGGCTGTTTTCTCATTGTGAAGATTGAATGTTTGTGGTTTTATATGGGTTAACTGTTTCTGTCAGTACATATCACTGCTTGAACGGTAGATTTCCACAAAATAGTCCTAGTAGAATCACTTCACTGATTCTGCTAATCAGACTGCTTGCATTAATCAAGAATAATCAGTGAAGCATTACCAGTAAGAAAAAAAAATCTCTCGTCGGTGATGCTTCAGGAAAAACGTACACTAAGGTGATCTTTGTAAAATGCTGCTAAAATCAGTGGATCTTAGGGCTACATTAAGACTTCCAAAGATGAGTAGTATGATAAAAATACTGAAAAGGTGAAAAGGCATGAGCAGCCCCTACGATAAATGCAAATATGCAAGTGGATAATTTAGCCTTACACGTGGAATGTGGCTTTTTACCTACAGCTCTTCAAGCAATGTCCTTTTTATTTTTATGCTGCAAGTAGGAAATTAATCCTATCCCACTGCCATGGGAAGCACATTAGCTGGTCCAGCCCTTTGTCGTTGTTTGCTGAATCGTTGATCAGGCTTTGCCAAGACGCATGGTCAAGTTGTTTTCTTTCTTTTATATTCTAGGAGTGGAGAGAGGCAGAAATGCATGTTTACTTCTGGTTCTGCAGCAGCGATTCCATAAATTAACCCGGAGGCATATATATCTTTATAATAATTCGCTTGACAGTTAGTTTGCAATGCAGGCAGTTTAGATAAAAAATAAATTCAGCAGCTTCAAAGAGCAGTGTTGTCAGCAAGTTTAGCACTACCCTCTCACTTAGATCTTCCCTTTATGGAAGAGTTAATATTCTTCAATCAACCCCGCACTCTCTTCTTTGGGTATTTTATATCCAGAAAGTCTACTAAAGTTGTGTATAAAAATTACAAAAGCTTTGTGTTTGAATTCAAGATTTTACCTCTCTGGTAGAGATTAATATTACTGGGCTTTATTCATTTTCTGTCCACTTACAGCAACCAAAAATAGATGTTAGATTCATGAAATATTATTTAGAAACCCTTTTTTAGTTGTGAAGGAAGAAGAGCTAAAGGTATGTCATTTTAGTTATACTGTCATGTGTTGGTGACCTATTGATGTTATAATGGGAGTGGTGTCAGTACTTACAAACAAATGGAAAAAGGCTTGCCAAGCCTGTTTTCATGAAGGTAGTGTTTTTAACATACCACAAGTCTGTACCAATTATTGAGTTGACTGTTAATATTGTGATTCTCCACATAGTGAGTTCCTGATCTCAGCTGTACTATTAGTGGCAAATACTGCACAGAACTGCGATCCTTCCCTAGCTGAAGGGAAGAAACAATCAAGGCATGACATCAAGGGCTGCTGTCGCTCACCTTGTGCAATATTATAAAGTTAAAAAAAGGTCTCGGAATTGTCTGCCCACCAGTTCTTCATTTGGTGATTCATGCATTGCAATGTAATGGAAGGGACAGAAAATGAATTTAAAAGGAAAGATTACATGATAAAACTGAGGTAAAATAAGGCTCAATTTACAAAAACTCTATGAGGGCGATTTTCTGACGTCCGAGGAGGCGGGAAAATCGGAAACAATGAGGGCACGATTTTGCCGGTGCTGGTTTTGCAAGGCGGGAAACGGTCCCGCCTCCAGCTGCCCAGAGAGTTTGTTCAGAGGATTAAATGCTTGTTAAGGGCCTCTCTAAGCCTATTTTGAGAGGCCCTCGTGATTTTTTGACCATTTTGGTTCCACAACCTTCCTAAACCACGCCAGCTAAACCTGGCGGATTGACAAGTGGGTGGTCACCTCACAGCTGCAGGTCCAACATTAAATCGTTTATTTCATCAGGGATTTAGTTACAGGTGGCAGATCTTTGCTTTAAAAGGTCTTTGAGCACTTTTAGAAGGCCTTCCAAAGTCAGAGATGCTGCAGCTTGAATCTATCAACTGTGGGACCTCCTTGGAAGACCCTCTCCCCGCTTGCAATGAGCGCTTCCCCAACGGAGGCATCTGCAAGCAGCATGGGAACCATTCATTTTCTTTCACCATGGACCTCAGATTCGGATGAGGAGCATCCATGGCAGCAGCAGAACCAGGCAGTTCAGCAGCAGGTGCCCCAACCTCCTGCTCAGCCACCTGATGCACAGGGCAGAAGGTGCCAGCGCATCGAGGCACCTCGCCGCAGGAGATACCCCCCCCGACAGAGGGTTTACAGACAGAGGATGAGCTACCTTAACATGAGTGAGCAGCAGTGCCAAAGGAGGCTGAGACTTTCGCGAGAGGTTGTCCGAGAGATCTGCGGACTGCTGCAGAATGACCTGGTGCCCAGAGGAACGGGTGGACACCCCATACCAGTGGCTGTCAAAATCACCACCGCACTCAACTTCTTTGCCTCAGGCTCCTTCCAGGGATCATCAGCGGCATCTCCCAGTCGGCCGCCCACAGTTGCATCACGCAGGTTACCGATGCCCTTTTTGCCAAGGCCCACAATTACATCCAGTTCTCAAGGGATCAAGCAGGTATAACCACCCGTTCGGTTGGCTTTGCAAATATGGCAGGCATGCCAATGGTGCGGGGCGTCATAGACTGCACACATGTGGCCCTTAGGGCACCCCATCGCAACCCAGCTATCTTTGTCAACCGAAAGGGCTTCCACTCCCTCAAGGTACAGCTGGTGTGTAACCGCAACAAGGAGTTTTTGCATGTTTGCACCAAGTTCTGTGGAAGATGCCATGACTTTCATCCTGCGGCACTCTAGTGTTCCTCCGCTTTTCAATCCGCCAAACCAACTTAACGGATGGCTCCTTGGTGGCAAAGGCTACCCCCCTGAAGAAGTGGCTAATGACGCCGATCAGGAGGCCAGCTAGCGAGGCTGAAGAGTGCTACAACGCCGGCCACACTTTGACCAGGTTTATCATCAAGCAAACCATTGGCTTGTTGAAGATGCACTTCCGTTGCCTTGACCGATCAGATGGAGCCTGTAATGATCAGTAACCTGTCATTCTGGAATGGTACACTAGGTGTTGCTGTATGTATACAAGAGTGGGCTACCCAGGATGCACTAGGCTACCCACAAGGCAGCAGTCAAGATGGAGGCCTCTACAGATACTGTACCTAGCCCACATGTGCTCAATAAAGTGTCTAGCAAAAGCTAGCTGTTCTTAATAAAAACGACTAGTTATTAATGAACATAACAGAGCCCTGCAGTATACACCATACAGGGTCTCCAGAATGGTCGTGGTCTGCTGTGCACTGCACAACATCACACAGCGTCGTGGCTTGCAGCACATGGCTCAGTTCCAGCCCTCCTCAGATGAGGAGGAGGAGGTTGAGGAGCAGGAGGAGGTCAGAGCGCCAGTGTATTGACCAGCAGTGGCAGCAGCACGTGAGCACATGGCTGCCCGGGATGCAAGGGATGAACTTACCCTGGCCAGATTTGCATAGGTTGCCCAAGTTGGCACATGTCCTTGGCTCCATCCAAAGACATCATTGACAATGGACATGACTCTCTGGCTTCCTTTCACTCAGGCCACCAACCTGGCTTCCTTTCACTCAGGCCACCGACCTGACAACGCAAGTGTGACGGAGCCCGCAATGTGGAGCTGCCTAAGGCGAAAGAACAGATGCCATACCGCCAAAATTTTGGCATCAAATCATTTTAATGCTTTCCAACAGGGATGGCATTTCATCAGTACACAGAAACAGTCTCCCAATCTGCACACACATCTGGAGGCTATACCCCTTGCCAGTTGGACCCACACAGCCTTGGTTTCTTTGGGAGGTCACTTCCTCCCAGATGAGGGGAAGAGCACCTCCCTGCTGGCTGTCAACCCCTCGAAGAACATTTGCAGCGCCTCATCCGAGACCCTCGGGGAGGCCCTTGCCTTGGAATTAGACATAGTGGTTTCTCAGAATATGTTGCAGGTGGTGCAGTATAGGCAGAAATCCTGTGGAATGATCCAAGGCAGCAAGAAGCCATAAAATCAGGCTGGAAAAGTGATGTCAGCAGAAGCGAGTTTCAGTCCCCAAACACTAATTGACCAAGGGCATCCCACACCTCTGAAATCAAGTGGCCAATCGGGGAAATCGTAATTTTTTGAAAACTATCAGTGGAGGCGGGTTTCAAACCCACCCAAACCGAAACCTGCCTCCAGTGGGAAAATCGCCCCCTATTTCTTTTGGCCACAAATTCCTTAAATGCAAAATTTCTACACAAGACAACTTGTATCCAGCTGGTACTCCATCTGCAAATAATACATTTTAGATTCTAAGCAAAGTTTCCAGAGATTTAGGCACACTTCCCCAGTCTTTATCTTCACAGCTCTCCAGGTTACTGTAGTTACTGAACTACTTTGGCGCAACAACTAATGTGGATGCATCCCCTAATCTCATGACTGGAAAATATTGATGTAGTACCACAATATCAGTGAATAAATACTTGACCAGTTGGATTTCCGGTCTGGATATCTTTTAATTCTCAATACCATTAATTATTCATAGTATTCCTGTAATAATTTTATGAATACATTTTTTTGTTTCCCTCTGATAAAAAGATTAGCAGTTATCCTATTTTGCATTAAAATGGTGGAAGTAAACTGATTTACCAGTGGCTTAATGTTCTTAAACATTTATACGGACAAGCTCCCAAGTGAATTCGCTTCTTTTAAAAATTGAGATTAGTGTGATTTAAATTCAAGATGACAGCAACTCCATCTTGAATTTCAACAAAACAGATGGTTCAGATTTACAGATCTTTAGCTATTTTTTTTCAGGTGAACTCAATAAAGGATAGACTACTTTTTATTTGAAATTGTTTTGTCTTCTAAAATCAAGATGTAAGTTAAAATACCACCACATGTACTTATGCTCTGACTGTAACACTTTTTCTACAGATTGTCATTTCAGTGCCGACATGCATTTTTATATTAGTAGTCAGGAGAGCTTTTGCGACTATGTGGGTGTGATGGATGACTTGTTTTATTTGTAAAAGGTTTTAAAAAGCTAGTAAATTAATGACTTCCTGAAAACAGTGGGGAAAGGATAGGAAACAACAGCACGGAGTGTAAAACAAAATATCACGATAGACTGTGGTTAGTTAACAACTTCACAGCAGTATTTCGTGCCATCCTCTGGGTTGTGCAGCTTTCCAAAAGCATTAGTACAGGAGACAAGTATGTATTTCAGGTCCACAAGCTCTAGAATGGAAGACATTTTAAATTTGTTCCTTTTGATTTTCTTTCACTCCTCAAGCTTGTTTAACAGTACAAGAATTATTCTTTCTTCTTTCAAGAGTGGACAGATGCTACGTAAATTGACAACATGTTTAAATAATGCATTAAAAAATTGCTAAAGATCTGTAAATCTGAATCAACTTTTGTATATATCAATGATTGTGCTGAGCTTGCTTGTATTAACTTTTAAACTGTATGTATTTTTGACGGTACACACTTATCTGATGTTCGTGAAACAACCACTAATTGGTAGCACCTCTGAGTTTACTCTACCAGTAAGGGAGCTACTGGGCTGTGCGCAGACACTTCCGCAACAGAATTGGCTAAGACCAAGAATTGGCTGTGTGGATATTGCAGGTGCAAACTGCATTTTACTTCAATGTGGAAAAGCATTTAATTAACGCATAATTATACGAATGTGATTAATGGAATTACATTTTCATGCCTGTTCTATGAACTTGTACAGTCTTTCCCTAAAGCCTATTTTAACAAGCTGCGCTTATCTTGAAGATGTTGGCCCTTACTTAACCTTTAGTATCCCTTGGTCTACTAAAACATGTACAGTGGTACGTTAACAGATGTCTATTTTCTAGAACTCATTTAGATTCTTCAAGTTCTGACAATAATTGCCAGTGAAAAGTTCCATTCAATATCTTTACCTTACTGTTGTGTCTCCTTAAACCCTTTCCCCCTGCCTCCTGCGCCCTCACCTCCAACAAATGCGAGGAGCTCATGGACTTCTTTGTTACTACAATTGAGATCACCCATTCAGCTGCATCTGCTGCTCCCCCCATTTCATTTGTTCGCCAAGCCAAACCTCCCTGCTGCCCTATCCCAATCCCACATCTTTCTCTAGTTTCTCTCCTATGTACCCTCATGCCCTCTCTGAGCGCATCTTGTGCATGAGAATTGTAATGTATGTAATGTATATATACCTTAAGGGAGAGAACTACTTTTTACAGCTCCTGTATACTGTAGTACCGGCAGTGACCACACCTGTATATAAACCCTGAGTAGTGATCTGTACAATTAGTTCTAGAGTAACCCTCATTCAGTAAACACTTGTTGAATCGTTCCCTGCAGTCTGATTATTGAAGGACACAACATTAAGATACACGGATCTAACATTGGCGACGACGCAGATTCGAACCTACCTGCAACTCTGCATCACCTCCCAGGGATTCACTCCTGGAGAACAGTGGAAGGAGGTCGAGTCCAGAAGCACGGGCGTCGACCACGGGCAACCACCCAGTCATCCAGCGGAGATTTGAGCATCGCAGGGGAGGCTGTCGAGAGCCAAGCTTGGCTTTCCAGCCACGGTGGTCCAGCGAAATGGGCTGGCAACAGGTACTGCGCAAACCCTTCCCGGACAGCGGCAGCTAGAGCCCGACCAAGCGGCACAGAAAAAGGCCGAGCAGTGTCGATGGGGGGGAGAGAGAGGGCAGAGCGCACAGGGCGCAGCCAGTGTTCAGGACCGAGCGGCGTCAATGGGGAGAGAGACGAGAGAGAGCAGAGCGCAGCCGGTATTCAAGGGCCGAGCAGCGTCAACGGGGGAGAGAGGCGCGCAGGAAAACGCGAGGCGCTGCCATTGCCACGAGGACCGCAGTGAGCGGCGGCAGCAGCGCAGGAGCAGTGCACGAAACCCACAAGGCGTCGCCATTTGCCACGAGGACCGCCGAGAGCGGCGTTGGCAGCAGCGCGGGAGACGCCATTTTAAGCCGCAGCGGGGAAGAAAGGAAAGCGCGGGAGACGCCATTTTAAGCCGCAGCGGGGAAGAAAGGAAAGCGCGGGAGACGCCATTTTAAGCCAGTCTAACCACACCCAAAAATGCCGAAGAGTGGCAGTATCACAACGTTCTACAATGAAGTCGAAGATTGGACGACATATGTCGAACGCATAGAAGTATACTGCAAGGCGAATGAAATGCCAGATGACAAAGCGCTGGTATTGTTGAATTCAATGGGTGCAAAAACGTATGGCTTACTACGAAACCTAGTAACCCCAGAGAAGCCACTAGAAAAGGATTTTGAAAACATAGTGTCAATCCTGCAGGACCGCTTAAACCCCACACCGCTGCTGATAGCAGAAAGATTTAAGTTTCACAAAAGGAACCAGCATAAAGATGAAAGTAATGCTGAGTATTTAACGGAACTGCGCAAGCTATCGAAACACTGCCAGTTTGGAACGGGACTAGCAGATACTTTAAGGGACAAGTTTGTGTGTGGGCTTCAAAGTGAAGGAACCCAGAAACGGCTTCTATCAGAAAAGGATCTTACGCTGGACGAGGCTTTCAGCATTGCAGTATCACACGAAGCAGCCGCACGGGGCGCTGCAGAGATACAACGGAGACCGCAAGAATATGGCACAAATGAAATGTCATATGGAACAGTGAAGTGCTATCGCTGCGGCAGAACAACACACGACCATAATGATTGCTGGTTCAAGGACAAAGTGTGCAGACAGTGTGGAAAAGTAGGACACATAGCAAGAGTGTGCAGGTCGGGAAAGAAAACCAGCAGCAAGAAATCTCCACAGGAGAAGTACAAGAAGGTACATAAGGTGACGGAGAGTAGTTCAGACGAACAGAAAAGTGATACAGACTCCGGAAGCAAGGAGCTGGGTTGTCTGAAACTACATAATGTGATCAAAACGGAGGATCACCAAACTATCTGGGTCACGCTCAAGATAGCAGGAGTCCAAGTGAAAATGGAATTGGACACAGGATCAGCCCTAACAGTCATAAACCGAAGGGACTACAAGCGGCTATTCTCACATATACCCTTGAGAGATACAAAGATTGTCTTGAAGACGTACACGGGGCAAAAAGTCTACCCCAAAGGAAAAATAAGGGTGAACGTTATATATAACGGCAAGGAAACACCACAAATGGACCTATATGTATTGCCAGATGGAGGACCACCACTACTAGGACGTGAATGGATCCAGAAGATACAGGTAGATTGGCATTCCATACAAGCACTGACTGTAGATGCCAAAAAGGATGACGACGTCACACCTGGACGACTGTCAAAAATGCTAACTGACGCACAAGAAGTGTTCCAGCAGGGACTCGGAACACTAAAAGCCATAACAGCGACGATCAAAATAGAGGAAAATGCAAGCCCAAAGTTTTTTAAGGCCAAACCGGTACCTTATACGATCCGCCCAGTCATCGAAGCAGAGCTGGAAGGTTTGGAACGTTCAGGAGTACTGTCCAAAGTGGACTGGAGCGAGTGGGCTACACCCATCGTTCCTGTAATGAAGAGGTCGCTGAGTAATATGCCTGGGGAACCAAAGAAGGTTCGCATCTGTGGGGACTTTAAGGTGACAGTGAACCCAGTCCTTCACACTGTACAATATCCGCTTCCGCGGATTGAAGATATTTTCGCCTCGCTATCTGGAGGGAAACGCTTCACTAAGATTGATCTGGCCCAGGCGTACCTGCAAATGGAGGTAGAAGAAGCCTCGAAACAGTACCTCACGATCAACACTCATAAAGGTCTCTACCAATACAACTGGCTGGTGTTCGGCTATTTGTCAAAGGGCAATGGAACAAGTCCTGCAAGGGATTCCAGGGACCCAGTGTTATTTGGACGACATCCTGGTCACGGGCGAAAATGACAGTGATCACCTCGCCAACCTGGAGCAGGTGCTCACTAGATTGAAGGAATATGGGTTCCGAGCTAATCGCCACAAATGCGAGTTTTTCCAGAAGCAGATCTCGTATTGTGGCCACGTTATTGATAAAGAGGGGTTACATAAGTCCCCTGAAAAGATTGAGGCAGTAGTCAAGGCTCCAGCACCGGAAAATGTGTCACAACTGAGGTCGTTCCTCGGGCTGGTGAACTACTACCATAAGTTCTTGCCGAATTTGTCTACCGTACTACACCCACTGAACACCCTACTGCAAACGGGGGTACCATGGAAGTGGAGTGACGAATGTAAACGAGCTTTCCAGAAGAGCAAAGCATTGATCACATCAAAAGAGGTGTTGGCTCATTTCAACCCAGCACTACCAATTCGGTTGGCGTGTGATGCATCACCCTGTGGCATTGGAGCGGTGCTGTCGCACAAATTCCCGGATGGCTCGGAGAGGCCAGTAGCCTTTGCGTCTCGGTCACTAACCTCAGCCGAGCATAACTACGCCCAGATTGACAGGGAGGCCCTCAGCCTAGTGTGGGGAGTGAATAAGTTCAATCACTATCTGCACGGGCAGAAGTTCACCTTGATGACTGACCACCAACCACTTGTCTCCATCTTTAATCCAAAGAAGGGCGTTCCGGTGATGACTGCGCAACGGCTACAAAGATGGTCCCTTTTTCTAGGGGCGCACCAATATGAAATCGAGTATAAGGGCACGAAATAGCATGGAAACGCTGATGGGCTATCACGCCTGCCACTGCCTACTGCGGAGGAAGCACCAGCAGTGGATCCTGTCGAAATATTTCATTCGACTGTAAAAGAGAACAGCTGTCAGTATGCCAGGGGACATTGATGTGTGGATCCCGAGTGGTAATTCCACCCAAGTTAAGGGAGAGAGTGCTCAATGAGCTTCACGAAGGTCATCTGGGAGGGGTGAAAATGAAAAGCCTTGCTAGGGCTTATGTCTGGTGGCCGGGGATCGATCAGCAAATCGAGGACCTGACAAAGAGCTGCTCAGGATGCCAGAAGGTCCAAAATGCACCAGCACATGCCCCTCTACACCCATGGGAGTGGCCCTCATCTCCATGGCAACGGGTGCATATTGATTTTGCTGGTCGATTCATGGACTCAATGTTTTTAATAGCCGTGGATGCGCACTCGAAATGGCCTGAGGTGATCAAAATGTCCTCCACCACCACGGAGAAAACTATTGCAGTCCTACGGACCATTTTTGCCAGGAACGGCTTGCCAGAGCAGATTTGCTCTGATAACGGACCACAGTTTGTGTCTGAAGAGTTTCGAAGATTTATGAAAAGGAATGGGGTAAGGCATTACACATCCGCCCCGTATCATCCAGCCACAAATGGATTGGCTGAGAGGTTCGTACAAACCTTTAAAAAAGCAGTAAAGGCCATGTGCGATGACGACATTCCACTGCAGCATAAGGTGGACAATTTCCTGTTAGCCTACAGAAATGCGACACATGCAGTCACCAACCAGGTCCCGGCCATGATGTTCTTTAACCGAAGGTTGAGATCTCGTCTGGATTTGCTCAGACCAAATGTACGAAGAGATGTTGAGAGTAAGCAATTCCAGCACATCAATGAGAAGCCGACAAGGAGCTTCAATGTAGGGCAACCAGTCTTGGCCCGCGACTACTGAACAGAGAAATGGCAACCAGGAACGATATGCACACGGCAGGGGCCACTAATGTACACAGTGGATGTTGGGGAGAACATTGTGAGACGCCATGCTGACCAGATCCTAGAGTCACAGGAACGAGTCAACCCCATGTCTCGGCCATACGTACCTGGTGAGGAACCCGACGTACAGGTCGCATCTACCTCAGAAACAATAGCATTGGAAGCTGATGAATCAACTGACGACAGGGTGCTAGAATCGCCTCCGCACCAAGAGCAAGACACTCGGGAAAGGCGTTATCCAGAAAGAATCAGGAAGCCTCCCCAGAGACTGAATATATGAATGGACTATTTTCATATAACGTATATTAAAAATGTTAATTGTTAAATGAGTGTTATGGTACTGTTAATCTAAAAGGGGAGGAATTGTAATGTATATATACCTTAAGGGAGAGAACTACTTTTTACAGCTCCTGTATACTGTAGTACCGGCAGTGACCACACCTGTATATAAACCCTGAGTAGTGATCTGTACAGTTAGTTCTAGAGTAACCCTCATTCAGTAAACACCTGTTGAATCGTTCCCTGCAGTCTGATTATTGAAGGACACAACATTAAGATACACGGATCTAACGAGACCCACTTCTCCCTTGACCCCATTCCCACTAAGCTGCTGACCACCCAACTGACTCCTATGCTAACCGGCATTGTAAATGGTTTCCTCGGGTATTGTTCCCCTACCTTTCAAAATCGCCAACTTCAACCTCTCCTCAAAAAACCTATCCTTGCCCCTCTGTGTTTGCAAACCACTGCCTCATCTCCAACCTCCCTTTCCTCTTTAAGGTCCTCGAACGTGTTGTTGCCTCTGAAATGTGTGCCTATCTTTGATGTAACTCCATTTTATGCCTCGCCACAGCACTGAAACAGTTCTAATCAAAGTCACAAATGACATGCTCTGCGACTGTGACCAAAGTGCATTTGACCTCCTTGTCCTCTTCTAGCTTTGACTTGGTTGACTACACCATCCTTCTCCAATGTATCTTCTCTATTGTCCAGCTCAGTGGGACTGCTCTTGCTTAGTTTCACACTTGCCTATCCAATCACAGCGAGACTATCCCAGCAATGACTTATCTTCCCACCACATACCAGTACCTCTGGAGTCCCCCAAGTATCTATCCTTGGCTCCCTTCCTTTGTCATCTCCATACTGCCCCTTGGCGATATCATCCGAAGTCATGTGGTCAGCCTCAACATGCACACTGCTGACATCCAGCTCTCTCGACCCCTCCACTGCCTCTATGCAGTCAGCCTGTTTGCCAACATACAGTCTTGGATGATCTGCAATTTCCTCCAATTAAACAATGGGAAGACCAAAGCCATCATCTTCGCCCTCACCACAACCTTTATACCCTTGCCACTGAATCCACCCCCTGCCCAGGCACTGTCACAGGTTGTATTAGACTGTTTGCAATCTAGGCATGTTATTCGGCCCTGATCTGAGTTTCCAACCCACATCCTCTTCATCACAAAGACTGCCTACTTTAACCTTGGTAACATCGCCCTCTTCTGCCCCATGCCTCAGCTGCTGAAACTCGCATTCATACCTTTGTAACCTCCTGACTCAACTATTCCAATGCTGTCGTTGCTGGCCTCCCATCCTCCACCTTTCATAAACATCAGCTAATCCAAAATTCTGCTGCCTATATCCTATCCCAGCACTAAAACTGCTGACAGATCATTGCTATCCTTGCTGACCTATATTGGCTTCCCAAATGCCTCTGATTTAAAATTCTCATCCTTGAGTTTAAATCCTTTCATGGCCTCACCCCAACCTATCTCTAACCTCCTCAGTCCTACAACCCCCCACTCAGAACTTCAGAACTCTCTGTTCCTCCGACTTTATTCTTGTTCATCCCTCCTTTGCGCTATCATAGGCGGTCATGCCTTCAGCCGTCTCGGCCCCACACTTTCGAATTCCCCTTAAACCTCTCCACCTCCCTCTCCTCCTTTAGGATGCTCCTTAAAACTCACATCCTTGACCAAGCTTTTGATTACCCCTCCTAATAGCTCCTCCTTTGCTCAGCATCGATTTCTGTCTGATTACACCTCTGTGAAGCATCTTGGGATGTTTTTGTGTTAAAAGCGCTACATAACTGCAAGCTGTTGTTATTGTTCCTATTCCCCAGACACAAGGATGATAAATTAGTATGGATTTAATTTTTTTTATGTTTCATTTTACACTAAATAAATATGAAAGAAAGATTAAAATGAAAAGTAGAATATGACGTTCATGACTAATGTAATAGAACAGTACATGTAATCAAGTAATGGAAGACGTCTACATTTTTCATTCAGAGATACGTACTGAGACATTTGACTGCTGTACTACGAAAAGCTAAAGTATGAAAAATTAGGAATAGACTACATATAGATTAATGCTGCCAACAAAATGATTTCTTCTATGATGCTTCCTGGGGACAAATCCATCAAAATCGTCAAGTAATTCAAGGAAGTAGTTTTGTCTCTCTGTGCTGCAGTGACTATTTCAACCCTAAATAATTTTGTTATTGTGACGCCCTATACTGCTCAGTCTCCAGTGATGTACTGCAGCAGTCAGTTCACATCCAGCAATATCTCCAGCAAGCCAAATAATCCAATGACCTATCTTAGCTAATGTGTTATTGGTTCATTTCTCCCCACAATTCATTGATCTTTTTCCGTTAGCATTACGAAAAACAATTTATGACTTCATTATCATGCTGCAACAGGTCCTGTAAGTCTTAAACTTTTACTTACTTGCAAAAACTACTATTCAAAACATGCAAATATATAAATAATAAATCAAATTTGTTCAAAAACTAAAGTACATCTTAACTTTGTCATCATTATGTTTGCAGTTCAAACAAAGATTGTAAAGGTTCATGGAATTTTCATGAAACATAAGCTCATTAAGCACATTCAGATAATTACCTTAATTAAAATCAAATCTTGCATCAATGAAATTGGTCAAAAAGTATATTCATTGTGGAAATTGCAAGAGACTCTGCTGTGTGCAAATTGGTTGCCGCGTTTCCTACATTATAACAGTGACTTCAAAAAAGTCCTTCATTGGCTGTCCTGCATTTTGGGATGTTCTGAGGTGGTGAAAGCTGCTATATAAGTGCAAGCCTTTCTGTTTTGTTGGTTTGCATGCCAAGAAGTACTGGCTAAAATAATACTAATTGAGGGATGTTGATTGCCTTTAGCTTTTTAGTTGGCACAGGCCTCCAAGCAACCATTAGTGGACATGCTTTATCAGTTGTGTGTGGAAGACCTAAACAGCACAAGAACACTATTTTACATTAATTCTGATGAGAGACAATTTTCCTACCGGGGCCAATGCTATAAATATTCTGTATCTTCATATCATCCAGCTCCTTTCGCGGTTGATGAGATAATTGTTCCAATTTTTGTACCTACTTTTTTTTAGTCTCGTCAACAGCAAATATATTTAAATTTATTTACTTATTCTAATTTCAGATGAGATGATTACATTATTATTGCTTTTGCAATATTGTTGAAATGTATTACAATAGCAAAATACTGCGGATGCTGGAAATCTGAAATAACAACAGAAAATGCTGGAAACACTCAGCAGGTCAGGCAGCATCTGTGGAGAGAGAAACAGAGTTAACGTTTCAGGTCTGTGACCCTTTGTCAGAACTGGAAAAAGTTAGAGATGTAACAGTTTTTAAGCAGGTGCAGAGGCGGTGAAAGGGGGTGGAGGGGAGGAGAGGAAAGAACAGAAGGGACGGTCTGTGATAGGGTGGAAGGCAGGAGTGATTAAATGTTGCAAATAGGGATGGCAGAATCGTCAACAGCTGCCGTCTGGAAAAAAATAGGGGCAGGGGTTATAGTCTGAAATTGTTGAACTCAATGTTGAGTCCAGAAGGCTGTAAAGTGCCTAATAGAAAGATAAGGTGCTGTTGCTCGAGCTTCATTGGAACAGTGTAAGAGGCCGAGGCCAGAGAGGTCAAAGTGGGAGTGGAGCGGCGAATTAAAGTGACAAGCGACCGGAAGCTCGGGGTTAGCCTTACGGACTAAACGGAGCTGTTCCGCAAAGCCGTCACCCAATCTGCTTTTGGTCTCCCCACTGTAGAGGAGACCGCATCATGAGCTGCGAATGCAGTATACTAAATTGCAAGAAGTACAAGTAAATCGCTGTTTCACCTGGAAGGAGTGTTTGGGGCCCTGGACAGTGGGAAGGGAGAAGGTTAAAAGGGCAGGTGTTGCTTCTCCTGTGCTTGCATGGGAAGGTACCGTGGGGAGGGGAGGGGCTGCTGGGGGTGATTGAGGAGTGGACCAGGGTGTTGCGGAGGGAGCGGCCCCTGAAAGGGGAGATGAAGGGAAGATGTGTTTGGTGGTGGGATCACGCTGGAGGTGGCGGAAATGGCGGAGGATGATCCGTTGAATGTGAAGGCTGGTGGGGTGAAAGGTGAGGACATGGGGAACCCTATCATGGGGTGAGAGCAGAAGTGCAGCAAATGGAACGGACACGGTCGAGAGCCGTGTCAACCACGGTAGAGGGGAATCCTCGGTTGAGGAAAAAGGAAGACATATCGGAAGCACTAGTATGGAAGGTGGCATCGTCAGAACAGATGCGATGGAGACAGAGAAACTGGGAGAATGGAATAGAGTCCTTACAGGAAGCGGGGTGGGAGGAAGAGTAGTCCAGGTAGCTGTGGGAGTCAGTGGGCTGTCGGTGGATGTTTGTCGATAGTGTTGGGGAGACCAAACGCTGATTGGGTGACAGCTTTGCGGAACACCTCCGTTCAGTCCATAAGGGTGACCCCGAGCTTCCGGTCGCTTGTCACTTTAATTCTCCGCTCCACTCCCACTTTGACCTCTGTCCTTGGCCTCTTACTCTGTTCCAATGAAGCTCAACATAAGCTCGAGGAACAGCACCTCATCTTTCGATTAGGCACTTTACAGCCTTCTGGACTCAACATCGAGTTCAAGACTATAACCTCTGCCCCTATTTTTTCACATGGCAGCTGTTGACGATTCTGCCATCCCCATCTGCAACATTTAATCACTCCTGCCTTCCACCCTATCACAGACCGTCCCTTTTGTTCTTTCCTCCCCTCCCCCCTTTTCCTGCCTCTGCACCTGCTTAAAATCTGTTACATCTCTAACTTTTTACAGTTCTGACAAAGGATCACAGACCTGAAACGTTAACTCTGTTTCTCTCCACGGATGCTGCCTGACCTGCTGAGTGTTTTCAGCATTTTCTGTTGTTGAAATACATTTAAGGTTACAGTAAGACACGTGTAATATCCCACAAAGCAGGTTCCCAAGTTAAGCTAATACAATTAGGGGAGGGCAGAGAAGACAAAACTACCCCAAATTGGAATCTGTCTGAGGTGTGATAAATGGCAGTTGGAAAGGTTACCTGTAAACATCTGACATGATTCTCTGACTATATAAGCTGTGTCTTTATGCATTTCTCCACTTCACCTGAAGAAGGAGCAGCGCTCCGAAAGCTTGTGATTTCAAATAAAGCTGTTGGACTATAACCTGGTGTTGTGTGACTTCTTACACTTGTCCACCCCAGTCCAACTCCGGCATCTCCACACCATATATGTACTTGTGGAACCTCTGTAACCCAAACATTACTGCTAACCCCTCTTTGTCTAACTGGGAATAGTTTTTTTCCGCTGGTGTTAGAGTTCGGGACATAAACCCCATTGGTCTTTCAGATCCATCTTCCATGCAGTGTGAAAGAACTGCCCCCACCCCGTAAGGTGAAGCGTCGCAAGAGAGAATGATGTCTTTCTCTGCATTGTAGTGAACCAGCACATCCGACGACAGCATCAGTTTCTTGGACTGTTCAAATGAAACCCCCTGCTCCTCTCCCCACTGCCACTGTGTCTCCTTGCGCAGTAGTTTGTGAAGAGGTGCTAACACAGTTGACAAGTTTGGTAAAAACCTGTTATAATAGTTCAGCAGTCCCAGGTAAGCTTTTAACTCAGCCACATTTGTAGGAGCAGGGGCATTCTGCAGTGCTTGTACCTTCTCCTTGAGTGGATGGAGCCCGGTGGCGTCCACTCTGTGTCCCAGGAACACTGCCTCATTCCCCAGGAAAGTGCACTTACTCCTCTTGAGCCGGAACCCAGCCCTCTCCAATCTCTGTAGTACCTCTCTCGGAGTGCTCAGATGCTCCTGGTCGGCTCTTCCCGTCACCAGAATGTCATCCAGATAGATGGAAACATGTGGCATCCCTTGCAGTACACCTTCGATTGTCCTCTGGAAGATAGCTGGACTAGATGAGACACCAAACGGTAAGCGGTTATATGTAAACAAGCCCTTGTGTGTATTTATGGTGATATACTTCTTTGATTCGTCATCCAGTGTAATCTGCAAGTAGGCATGACTCATATCCAACTTTGTGAATTTCTTTCCTCCAGCCAGGTTTGCAAAGAGATCCTCTGTTTTGGGAATAGGATACTGCTCTAGTTTGGACACCCGATTGACTCTCAATTTATAGTCTCCACAGAGTCTTACCGAATTGTCCGGTTTTAAAACAGGTACTATGGGAGCTGCCCATTCCGAACATTTCACTGGCTCCAGTATGATCTCTCTCAATAGACGGTCAAGCTCAGCCTCTACCTTTGGTTTCATGGCATAAGGCACAGGTCGTTGTTTAAAAAACCTTGGCAGTGCCTCCTTGTCTACATAAATCTTAGCTGGGGGGGCCATTAAATGTGCCAAGTTCCTCCTTGAACACATTCTCATGTTCACTCAACACTTCTTGCAAAGTCAACTGTTTGCCCTCATCTATTTGATTTACTGCTCCCCAGTCTAATTTAAGTTCTTTTATCCAGCCCCGACCTAACAGGTTTGGTCCGGTACCCGCTACTATAACTACAGGTAGCTGTTCCACTGTGTCCCTGTATTGCACAGTTACATTAGCTGTACCTAATGTCGCTACTCATTCACCTGTATATGTTTTAAGATGCAGGGAGCAAGGCTTTAACTCTGGAACTTTTGCACGATTCCACAATTTTGAGTAATCTGCCTTGTTCATTATGGTCACACCGCACCCTGTATCCACTTCAAAGTTCACCTTAGAGTCATTTACTGTCAGTTGCAATGTGATAGGAGCCACTTTTGGAATGTTCTCTAACATGCTATACATTATGAACATGTCCTTTTCTTCCTCAGCTTCCCCGCTGATGTGGTGTGCTCCATGTTTTTTCACTTCTCTTCCTTGGTTTTGCTTTCCTCCCCCTTTTGGTTTGGATTCCTCCACCGGTGATTTTGCCCTGCATGCCCGTTTTATGTGTCCTTGTTTCCCACACTTGTGGCACTTTTCCTCCAGAAACCGGCATTCACTCGCCAGGTGATCGCCCTTGCATCTATAACATGCCTTCACATGCTCACGCTGTGGTTTCTGACGCATGTTTAACGTGTGCACAACAACCTGACCTGCAACTTGCTTAGCATTAGCCCTGTCTGAACCCTGCATTTCATTTACATCTCGGTTCGCTGTCTCTATGGCTTGAGCAAGTTCCAATGCTTTTTCATAAGTAAGCCCAGTCTCGGATAATAATCTACGCTGCATTCGGTCGTCCATTATTCCGCAAACTAGCCTATCTCGCAGCATTTCCTTCAGGTTGTTCCCATAATTGCAATCTTGTGCTAATTTACGCAACACCGCTACATAGTCCATTACGCTCTCTTCCTCTTTTCTGTTCCTTGAATTAAACTTGAACCGCTGTACAATCTCACTAGGCTTAGGGTTGAAATGTTCTTTGAGCAAGGCCACTAATTCAACAAATGATTTGTCTCCAGGCTTTTCAGGACTGAGCAGATTCCTCATCAAACTGTAGGTTTGGCTACCCACTGAACTAAGCAGAATGGCTTTCCTTTTTCCGGCATCATTTATTTCATTTGCTTCGAAGAAATAACCCAACACTTCACAGTATTCCTCCCAGGTTTGTGCTTGAATATCAAAAGCGGAAACCATTCCTACCGTGGCAGCCATGCTCTCTTCCAACTGGTAGCTAACTTTAGCTTGTGATTTTGTTGTTTAAACGTCCTGGCAGACTTCTCTTCTTTATTCAGGGTCCTTTTGTTACCTCGTCGCCAAATGTGATAAATCCATGTAGTGAGACAAGGCACTCGAAGAGGCGAGGTATTAGAATTAATACAAGTACTTTATTAAACGACTGCGAAACAACCAGGCAGGCCTGCATCCAGGCATTGCACCTTTGCTGACATTGGCAGGAAGCCAACCCCTGACCTTAACAGGAAGTGAACCCCTGACCTTAGCAGCAGCATTGGCTACAGCACCACCTGGTCTGGACCAGGAGAGCACCGGGGCCGAGGATAAAAGGAGGAGCGAGGCGAGGCCCGACCAGATTGGACCAGGAGAGCACCGAGGCTGGGTATAAAAGGAGGAGCGAGGCCCGACCAGATCGGTCCAGGAGAGCACCGAGGCCAGGTATAAAAGGAGGAGCAAGGCGAGGCCTGACCAGATCGGACCAGGAGAGCACCGAGGCCGGGTATAAAAGGAGGAGCGAGGCGAGGCCTGATCAGATCGGACCAGGAGAGCACCGGGGCGGAGGATAAAAAGAGGAGCGAGGCGAGGCCCGACCAGGTCGGACCAGGAGAGCACCGAGGCCGGGTATAAAAGGAGGAGCGAGGCGAGGTCCGACCAGATCGGACCAGGAGAGCACCGGGGCCGAGGATAAAAGGAGGAGCGAGGCTTACCAACTCCGCAGTGGGGAGAGAGGTAAAAAGTTATCAGAGTGTGACGTCACCAGGGAGCAGGTAAGTGATTGGTTGGTGAGTATTTCTCTTTTTTAAACTTTAACTCTGTGGTTTATAGTTGGTAAGGTCTTTCTGGTGTAGCAGGGACTGTTGGTAAACCATACAAGCGCCCTAGAGTATATCTTTAACTGGTGGTATTGAATTCATTTAAATTAATTAAAGGGTAAGTCATGCCAGGAGAGCCCAGCCCCGTGTTATGCTCCTCTTGCTCTATGTGGGAATTCAGGGACGCTGCCAGTGGCCCTGACGACCACGTGTGCCAGAAATGCATCCAGCTGCAGCTACTAGCAGACCGCATGGAGGTGCTGTAGCTGCGGATGGATGGGCTTTGGAGCATTCACAATGCTGAGAGGGTCGTGGATTACACGTTTGATGAGTTGGTCACGCCGCAGGGTAGGGCTGCACAGGCAGAAAGGAAATGGGTGACCATCAGGCAGAGCAGTAGAGGCAGGCAGGTAGTGCAGCGGACCCCTGTGGCCATCCCCCTTTCAAACAGGTATACCAATTTGGATACTGTTGAGGGGGATGACTTATCAGAGGAAGGCAGCAGCAGCCAACTTCCTGGCACCAGGGGTGCTTCTGCTGCTCAGGAAGGGAGGAAAAAGAGTGGGAGAGCAATAGTGATAGGGGATTCTATCGTAAGGGGAACAGATAGGCGTTTCTGTGACCGTAGATGTGACTCCAGGATGGTTTGTTGCCTCCCTGGTGCCAGGGTCAAGGATGTCACTGAACGGCTGCAGGGCATTCTGAAGGGGGAGGGTGAACAGGCAGAGGTCGTGGTTCACATTGGGACCAACGACATAGGTAGGAAGAGGGATGAGGTCCTGCAGCAAGAATTTAGGGAGCTAGGTAGCAGATTAAAGAGCAGGACCTCAAAGGTTGTAATCTCTGGATTACTCCCGGTGCCACGTGCTAGTGAGTATAGGAATAGGAGGATAGAGCAGATGAATGCGTGGCTAAAGAGTTGGTGCAGGAGGGAGGGCTTTAGTTTCCTGGATCACTGGGCCTGCTTCTGGGGAAGGTGGGACTTGTACAAGTCGGACAGGTTGCACCTGAACCAGAGCGGGACAAATATCCTTGCGGGGAGGTTTGCTAGCACTGTTCGGGGGGGTTTCAACTAAAATGGCAGGGGGTTGGGAACCTGAGCAAGGAGACAGAGGAAAGGAAAACAGGGATAAAAGCAAAAGATAGGAAGCAGAAAAACAAAAGTGGCAGTCAGAGAAATCAACGCTTTAAATCAAACGTGGCCACAGTAAATAATAATTCTAATAGGTCTAAGAGCGTTAAAAAAACAAGCCTGAAGGCTTTGTGTCTTAATGCGAGGAGCATTTGTAATAAGGTGGATGAATTGGCTGCGCAAATAGAGGTAAACGAATATGATTTGGTTGGGATTACGGAAACATGGCTCAAGGATGGCCAAGACTGGGAACTCAACATCCAGGGGTATTCGATATTCAGGAAAGAGGCAAAAAGGAAAGGGAGGTGGGGTAGCATTACTGGTTAAAGAAGGGATTAATACAATTGTAATGAAGGATATTAGCTCTGATGATGTGGAATCTGTATGGGTAGAATTGAGAAATACTAAGGGGAAAAAAACATTAGTGGGAGTGGTATATAGACCTCCAAACAGTAAGGCGGAGGTTGGGGATGGCATTAAAAGGGAAATTAAAGAAGCGTGCAATAAGGGCACAGCAGTCATCATGGGTGACTTTAATCTACATATAGATTGGGCCAACCAAATTAGTAACAATACTGTGGAGGAGGAATTCCTGGAGTGTTTACGGGATGGTTTCCTGGACCAATATGTCGAGGAACCAACCAGAGATCAGGCCATCTTAGACTGGGTATTATGTAACGAGAAAGGATTAATTAGCAATCTTGTTGTACGAGGCCCCTTGGGTCGGAGCGATCATAATATGATCGAATTCTTCATTAAGATGGAGAATGAAGTAGTTGACTCAGAGACAAGGGTCCTCAATTTAAATAAAGGAAACTACGATGGTCTGAGGAGCGAGTTGGGTAGGATTGATTGGGAATGGCACTCAAAGGGTTGACGGTGGATAGGCAATGGCAAACATTCAAAGACCGAATGGATGAGCTACAGAATTTGTTCATCCCAGTTTGGCATAAAAATAAAACAAAAAAGGTGACTCAACCGTGGCTAACAAGGGAAATTAGGGATAGCATAAGATCCAAGGAGAGGACATATAAATTGGCTAGAAAAAGCAATAATCCTAAGGATTGGGAGCAGTTTAGGAGTCAACAAAGGAGGACAAAGGGATTAATTAAGAAAGGGAAAATAGAATATGAGAGTAAGCTAGCAGGGAACATAAAAACTGACTGTAAAAGCTTTTATAGATATGTGAAGAGAAAAAGATTGGTGAAGTCAAGCGTAGGTCCCTTACAGTCAGAATCAGGGGAATTTATAATGGGAAACAAGGAAATGGCAGACCAACTAAATACATACTTTGGTTCTGTCTTCACAAAGGAGGACACAAATAACCTCGCAGAGATGCCGGGGAACATAGGGTCTGATGAAAGGGAGGAACTGAAAGAAATCAGTATTTGTAGGGAAATGGTGTTAGGAAAATTGATGGGACTGAAGGCCGATAAATCCCCAGGGCCTGATGGCCTACATCCCAGGGTACTTAAGGAAGTGGCCCTAGAGATAGTAGATGCATTGCTGGTCATCTTCCAGAACTCGATAGACTCTGGAACGGTACCCATGGATTGGAGGGTAGCTAATGTTACCCCACTATTCAAAAAAGGTGGGAGAGAAAAAGCGGGGAATTATAGACCGGTAAGCCTGACATCGGTAGTGGGGATAATGCTGGAGTCTATTATAAAAGATGTAATAGCAGAGCACTTGGAAAGCAGTGACAGGATCGGACAAAGTCAACATGGATTTACAAAAGGTAAATCATGCTTGACTAATCTACTGGAATTTTTTGAGGATGTAACTGGTAAAATAGATAAGGGAGAACCAGTGGATGTGGTGTATTTGGACTTTCAGAAGGCTTTCGATAAGGTCCCACATAAGAGATTAGCGTGCAAAATTAAGGCACATGGGATTGGGGGCAAGGTATTGACTTGGATAGAGAACTGGTTGGCGGACAGAAGGCAAAGAGTTGGAATAAACGGGTCGTTTTCCGAGTGGCAGGCAGTGACTAGTCGGGTACCGCAAGGATCGGTCCTAGGACCCCAGCTGTTCACAATATATATTAATGATCTGGACGAGGGAATTGGATGTAATATCTCCAAATTTGCAGACAACACAAAGCTGGGTGGGAGGGTAAGCTGTGAGAAGGATGTCGTGAAACTCCAGTACGATTTGGACAGGTTGGGTGATTGGGCAGAAACATGGCAAATGCTCTATAATGTGGATAAATGTGAGGTTATCCACTTTGGTGACAAAAACAGGAAGGCAGATTATTATTTGAATGGCAATAGATTGAGAGAAGGGGAAGTGCAAAGAGACCTGGGTGTTCTTGTGCACCAGTCGCTGAAGGTAAGCATGCAGGTGCAGCAGGCGGTTAAGAAGGCAAATGGTATGTTGGCCTTCGTAGCAAGAGTGTTCGAGTACAGGAACAAGGATGTCTTGCTGCAGTTGTACAGGGCCTTGGTGAGACCGCACCTTGAGTATTGTGTGCAGTTTTGGTCACCTTACCTGAGGAAGGACGTTCTTGCCATGGAGGGAGTGCAGCGAAGATTCACCAGGCTGATACCTGGGATGGCAGGAATGACATATGAGGAGAGATTGTGTCGATTGGGCTTATACTCACTGGAGTTTAGAAGATTGAGAGGGGATCTCATCGAAACCTATAAAATTCTGTCAGGTCTGAACAGACTAGATGCAGGAAGGATGTTTCTGATGGCCGGGGAGTCCAGAACCAGGGGTCATAGTCTAAGGATAAGGGGTAAGCCATTTAGAACTGAAATGAGGAGGAATTTCTTCACCCTGAGAGTGGTGAACCTGTGGAATTCTCTGCCACAGAGGGCGGTGGAGGCCAGTTCATTAAATATATTCAAGAAAGAGTTGGATATATTTCTTGAGGCTAAAGGGATCAAGGGATATGGGGAGAAGGCAGGGACAGGGTACTGAAATTGGATGATCAGCCATGATCTCATTGAATGGCGGAGCAGGCTCGAAGGGCCGAATGGCCTACTCCTGCTCCTATCTTCTATGTTTCTATAACCTTAATCATAACATCCCAGATTACTATAATTAGGTATCAAAGGAATAAACAGCATAGGTATCAAGTATTGCTATCAAAGATATGGTAAAAGAAACCCAAACAGCAGAAAAAAATATATATATTCAGAAAGGAAAAAAAGTGGAGAAACTGAAGACTGCGAGACAAACAAATGATAGCGAACAGCAATTTATAATAAATATATTATAAGATTTGCACAAGTATTTGAAGAGTTGTATTGTTTTATGCTTTTATTTCCTCGTGTGCATGCCTGTTATTGGGTCTGAATGTGAATGTAATTTTTAACCTTGGAACCCTTCAATTTTAATACATGAAAGAAAAAAATGCACTTTTTTTGGAGATGTAGTTGGTAACAGACCTTCTGTAATCTCTGTAGTGATGCATTAAGAATTTGTTAATCCTAGGATTTGTTTCAATTGCTGCATGTGTGTGTCTGGGGTGCAGACAGCTTCACAGTTTACAGGTCTCCTTGCCAATTTTTTGTTTGAATGAAACATGAAGCTGGAGCTGTTGAAATGACAATTGCTAGAGCTGGTAGGACATGTTCTGTAGCGAAGTCTCATACTGTCAATAGCACAGTGGAGCAAATGTGTTGATTAGGATGTTTTGTTATGGTTACAGTGAATGATGCACAAACCACCAATGTTCAGATCCCTATTAGAATTGGACTAGTCTTCCAGTACAATTTAATCCTTCAAATTTATGTAACTATTGTAGGTATTTGATGCATGAATACATCACGGCTGGACTGTAGCCCACTCTGCTGCACATAATATGTTAATTTAAATTTCTCCCTTTTAAAAATATGCAGTTATAACTGTGAAAATAGGGGGGCTAAGGTAACCTAATTCATGTTATTGGGTCTGAATATTGAGTTTCAAATATGCCTTGAAACTTGAAACAATTTAATGTTTTTTTTAATATCCTGTCGGATGTAAATGTGTAATTGTAGCAGTAGAGTAAGGGTGTTAATAGGACAACTAAGAAAATAAGCTCGACAGGACTTCCTTGGCCTCTGCAGACAAACATCTATTGTGCCTTACACATAACATCTAAACGGATCTTGTGTTTCACAATTTAATAATAATTTACTGCAATTTCACAGTTGGTTCCCACTAGGGAAACATGCTTTATCCCTTTTAATTGACAAATAAAGGTAGCGATATATGGACATGAGGCATAGCTTATAGCATTATTGGCTCCTTTCAGGCAGACACAGAAGTCAGACATTTTCAACACTTAGCTGGATGGATGGTTTCAACAGGGTCATATTTTCAGCAGATGAGAAATAAATACAAGCAGACACACTCATAGAATCAAATGTCAACACATTTATTTTCCAAGAGAAGATTAATCTTCCTCTGTCAAATCAAAAGAACCACTGCAATCGTGGTCTGCTTTGTTTCCATAACTAACTAGGTTGTCTAGGTGGCTTTGGGAAGCATTTTAATTCAGAGTTCATGATAAATAATTACCAAAAATATCAGCTTGTCTGAAGTGCTGAAAAATAAAATGTGCTTTAAGTACTACTGATTCAGTGAAAGGTTGAGAATCTTCTATCATTATAAATACGATCCGGTACCTCTAATGACAAAGGTAGTCTCCATTTTTAAAATGTGTATATTGCAACCTGTATTTTTGTCAGTTTCATTTCATAATTTGTTACATTACAGCCAGGTGACATTGACTGTGTGCACTACAGTTCCAGAACACCATTAATAAAAGTACTATTAGAATAAAATAGTGGTGTCAAGAAACCTAAAGGATTACTAGAACTCTCTTAACAGCAATTATAAAATGGTATATTCGTCAATAAAATAATACTAGAAAAAGATTCCAAATACCCAGAGAAAAATCGAAGCAAACAACTTCTTGCTGGAAAGAATACCTAAGGCTCGGTGATGGAAACTTCAGCAATATTTATTGCTCATGTTCTACAATAACAAAATCTACTTGTTCATTTTTTTAAAATTATTGGGCAGTTTTGCTCTATCGATGACTATTGGACTAAGTTTAAAAGTATACAACTGTGAAACTGATTCTTGTTTAATGTTTGAATCCCTGTATTTTTGTAAGGAAAGCTGGAGGTGGAGGAAAGTTTGACTAAAGCGGTTTGGTTGTCGCAGACATTTCCGATTCCAAATTAGTTTTGTCTTGAAAGGCAGAATTACAATTAATTTCAAAATGCTGGAAAATGCACTAAATAAAGTGTCAAAAATGACAATTTCCTGGCAGAGGAGAGCAGGTCCTCAGACCGCCCGAGAAAAACTTGTGTATAAAGCACTCACCTATAATAATTTCTAAATCCACAACTGCTGCAAGCTGTGCTTTTGTGTATTTCAGCTTTTCTCATGCAATAAAAGTGATCTACCTACAGCTTAAGTTATAACTTAACAAGCCCATGTCTCAGTGCACTTTCAGTCTAACTTCTTATCTTCATACGTCTTGACTAAATTCAGGACTTTTTTAGGCTATGTCACCTTTTTTGGTCAGCTTTTGCTAGTTTTCTAGGTTGACATTTACTCATTGTCCTACCCCTGTAGCTAGGATCCAGTCTGAGAAGGCTGCAAAGAAAAAATATTGGATAAATATTTTTAATATAAATCTGATTTTAATTCGGTAACAAATCTAACATATTGCAGTCAGTTACATTTGACTGGATGTGAGAAAAATACAGCTTTAGAAGTTTGATGATCAGTGACCTAAAATCATTGAGGATAGAAATAGAAGCCATAATCCTGGATGAGTAGAGAACAGGAACTGGCCAGTCACTGCTGGTTGCACAAATAGGTTACATTGAGTGAAATATTAGCTTCATTCAAGGCATTAGATTGGATGGATACATGGAAAGCACTCAGATCTATGTATTTTCAAACTGAGCCCAAAATAGTAGTTAAAACTTCCAGTTTATTTTGAGATATAGAGTCATAGAGTTATACAGCACAGAAAGAGGCCCTTCGGCCCATCACGTCCGCGCCGGCCATCAAGCCCTGTCTAATCTAATCCCATTTTCCAGCATTTGGTCCGTAGCCTTGTATGCTATGGCATTTCAAGTGCTTTAAAAATATACAACTGTGAAACTGATTCTTGTTTAAGCGGGTTTTTCAAAGGACATTGTTGTAGTTCTCAAAGTATTTTTGTTAAGCTCTGATTTTAGTAGCAATTAACAACCAGCTTAAGGTTAATTGAATCTTGTAATTTGGCCCACCACAAAGTTGAAATGCCAAGTAGAACTGGGCCTGGGTTAAATTACAAATTCAATGTTATTTGGTTAAAAAATCTTTTAAAGTATATACAATATATATAGTTTCAAATTGCCATCCGTTTATCCAGTGAGTAGTTGAGCCATAAAGATCAGAAAGGTTCAATTTCTGTTTTTTGCTGAGTTTGTTGATCTCAGCTAGGTCAGCGGTAGGGGACCTAAATTGGCCAGGGTGCCCAGGATATGGAGAGTGAAATCAGCCATGGTTCCTGCATCTGATCCTTATCCTGTGACCCTTACTCCAAAGAGCATGTCTATGGATATTGGGTGAGAACAGGATCAGGATCAGCTGCCTTATGGTTGACTGGCCTGTGGACATCACGAGGACAACATTGGGTTCAAGCTCCTTGTGGAGAACAGCCTCTGGAGGTTGGACAAGGACAGGATAGGGATCAAGCTCTTCGTGGTGAACAGCCTCTGGAGGTTGGACAATGACAGGATCGGGATCAAGCTCCTCGTGGTGAACAGCCTCTGGAGGTTCGACGAGGATAGGATTGGGATCAAGCTCTTCGTGGTGAACAGCCTCTGGAGGTTGGACAATGACAGGATCGGGATCAAGCTCTTCGTGGTGAACAGCCTCTGGAGGTTGGACAATGACAGGATCGGGATCAAGCTCTTCGTGGTGAACAGCCTCTGGAGGTTGGACAAGGACAGGATCGGGATCAAGCTCTCCGTGGTGAACAGCCTCTGGAGGTTGGACGAGGACAGGGTCGGGATCAAGCTCTTCGTGGTGAACAGCCTCTGGAGGTTGGACGAGGACAGGATCGGGATCAAGCTCTTCGTGGTGAACAGTCTCTGGAGGTTGGACAAGGACAGGATTGGGATCAAGCTCCTTGTGGTGAATAGCCGGTTTAGAATGTGAAAGCTGAAATGTTTGAAATTTGTTTTTATTTTCAGTTAAAAGTTTTGGTATTACTATCCTTCATTTATCATGACGTTAGTGTCCTCCCAAACATTAAAGTGCCAGAGATCCAAGCCTATTACATTTACATTTACATGACTATTATTATTTTGTTGCCTTTGGGATGAGTAATTCAGTCTATTTCTTTGGACGTCCATCATATTGTGCAAAAAATGTTTCCCCTAACAGTACAGTCTACTCTTAATTCAAATTATCTGTTAATTTGAATTGAAATTGTACAAAAACTGGCTCCCATTGAAATTAGTCAACCTTTGTTGCTTAATTCAAATCTCTTAGTTAAAATTATTAGTTAATTCGAATTCCCACCCCAAATAGGTCCTGACTAGTGAAATCTGCTTCTTTATTTGAATTAAGCTTGGTTCAAGCAGGCTAAAGCAGCTAATCTTCCTGAGCTATCTACTTCTGTCTTGCTGAAAAAGGCAAATGAATTTGCCAAAGAATTTTGATCTAAGGACAGCTTTAAGATGGTTTTTGAAGACAGGGAGGGAGATGGCAAAGCTGCGATTTTTAAGTAAGGCAGTTCCAAGCCATGGGGGCAAGATGGCTCCAGCAGTATCTGCCGATGGCAGAGCTGAGGCAGAGGGAAAAGAGAAGTCAACCAGTGTTGGAGGCCCAGAATGTGTGCTCAGGGACATATAGCTGGTGCAGATCACAGAGGTCTTAAGGCTGTGGAGCAACTTTAAGGTGAGGATAAGATTACTCTGGGGCATGGGAAACTAGTGGAGCTTTATGAGGACACCGCCTTCAGTGTGCCAGTGCAGCCTTCGGTCGCCTGAGGAAGAGAAAGTTTGAAGACCAGGACCTCAAACCCAGCACTAAGTTCATGGTCTACAGAGCAGCAGTGATACCCGCCCTGCTGTATGCCTCAGAGACATGGACCATGTACAGCAGGCACCTCAAAGCACTGGAGAGGTACCACCAACGCTGCCTCCGCAAGATCCTGCAAATGCATTGACAGGATAGGCGCACCAACGTCAGTGTTCTTGCTCAGGCCAACATCCCCAGCATCGAAGCTTTGACCACGCTCAATCAGCTCCGATGGACGGGTCACATTGTCCGCATGCCTGATACGAGACTCCCAAAACGAGCGCTCTACTCGGAGCTCCGGCACGGCAAGAGAGCCCCAGGTGGGCAGAGGAAACGCTTCAAGGACACCCTCAAAGCCTCCTTGGAAAAGTGTAACATCCCCATCGACACCTGGAAATCCCTGGCCCAAGACCGCACAAAGTGGAGGAGAAGCATCCGGGAAGGCGCTGAACACCTCAAGTCTCTTCGCCGGGAGCAAGCGGAAGCCAAGCACAGGCAGCGCAAGGAGCGCACGTCAACCCAAGCACCCCACCCACCTGCCCCTTCAACCACCGTCTGCCCCACCTGTGACAGAGGCTGTAGGTCCCGCATTAGACTCATCAGTCACCTGCGAACTCATTTTTAATGTGGAAGCAAGTCATCCTCGTTTCCGAGGGACTGCCTAAGAAGGATGAGGACAGGGGTGACATAGATACAGGCCCATATATGGTTGAGGATATGGCACACAGCATTCTGGATGACTTGTCCTTTATGAATGGTAGAACCAGGAAAGCTGGCAAGGAGAGCATTGAAGAAGTCCAGCTGCAAGGTGATAAAAGCATGAATTAGGGTTTTGGTGGGGAAGGAGGAAAGGTAGTGGCAGAGGCAGGAAATGTTACATATGTGAAAGATGCGTCTTTATTGACCGATTGGATGTGTGGGAGGAAGTTGAGCTCAAGGTCTGGTAGTCTACTCAAGATTTTGTACCCCTAGGCTAAACCTGTGGTGGTAGCAAGAGCAAGACATTGAACAGAGGTCGGAGCTGTGCGTGTTTATGGAGGAGCTGAAGATGGTTTTACACACTTCAAGCTGGAGAAAGTTTTGGATCATCCAGGTCTTAATGTTGTATAGGTAGGTAGAGACGGTGGCAACAGCTGTGGGGTTGATGGATGGGGCTAAAATTGAAGTGTTTGATGCTGATGTAAGATGAAAAAAGTTGGGGGTAGTGGTCCTTTTCCAAGTGCTGATATCCCTCATCTAGTGAGTAATATATAATATATCTATTTATTATAAATGGGGAAAATACCATTGAATCTTTCAAATTTGCAAATGAGTTTTATTTTCTTTGCACATTATCTCCATTTTCCACCTCTGATTCTAGTATTTATTTACGCAGTTTGAGATTATGAGCACTCCACAGTCATGAAGCTAAATGAACTCCTTGGTTACCAATTTATTCCTGGCCTTTTTGAACCTATTGATTCTTTTGAAGCAAACTGGTTTCTTTGAAAGACTTTCTTCTCAATGGGCACTGCTGTGGATTCTAGCTTTAGTCATTCATTATTCCTTTGCATTAATATCCAGGGATAGAATTGTTCTGAAACCTAATCAGAAATGTAATAAAATTCCCCTTGATCAGTCATTTTAAAGTGAGTATTGCCCTGCATTTAGCAAGTTGAGGTGGCCATTTCTACTGATACATAATTTCCATTCGTCACAGATATTTTGTTATGTATACTTGTTTGGATTTCATTGTCAGTTTTTATGTTAAGCCTCCTCCTGGTATGTACACCTTTGATAGTCAACCAACTATATGTGTAAAGGACCTAATTTGAAGGAGAAAGGGCAATTACTTATCACAGTAATTTCTGTTGTGCAGAAGAGTGTACTTCATACTCTACTCATTAGGAAACAGACAGTTCCGAGAAAAGGTAGCCTAACAGTTTCTGGGGTACTACATTTATAGGAGAGTTGATACTTACCATGTAACCATGTTCACAAGAGGGATTTGTAAGTGCTTAAAAAATACATGTGTGGACATGGTCACTAGAATTTCAGAAACATTTTTCTCCACTTTACCCTTCAAGGGGCTGACTCGTGCTGAGGTACAGTTCTACAAACACTAGCAACTTGCTATACATTACGCTAGTAACGGTTGAGACTAGCACAATGAGCTTATTTGAGTAACAGCTAAATTATGTCATTTAATGATGAATGGGTTGGTATTCTAGAAGGATGAGCCCATTTCCTAAATTTTCCAATTTGCATTATTTTTAATAAATGGGCCGTTGCTGGGTTAAAACAATGTGAATTAAAAAATCTAGGTTCAGTTATGCTTAATACAAGTTTGGTCTCTGCCTTAGGTATTCTTTTGGGTACAGCAACGCTAGTCATTCCTATAAGTGGTCTAAGCAGCTGACATTTCAGGGTATGCGTGTACTGCCCAATATCTAACTACTGTATATGATAGAGTAACTTAGGGGTGTACCAGAGGGGCCCTTGTAGTCTGAACTGGAAATTTGTGTCTTTCAGATGTGTGCTGCTTCACTCTCTGAAGGCAGACCAAGCAAGCACTTGGTGAGATCAGGCCAGATACGATATGAATCATTAAGCTGCTCATACCAATCAGCACAACTTGTCTTTGCATAAATAATGAACGTGCTATGCTTCCCCGTATCAGTGGGTCGTCTTGCTTGACTTGCTTTCACTACTTCCTGCATTCTAACCTCACAGCTTTCTGTCTCACAAACATTCAGTAACAGATCAGAGATTTTCCAACACAAAGGGTGTGAGGTTGCTGAAACAGGTTAATAAATTGTTAATTATTTATAGCCTATGGGGCAATAACATCAAAGACAGTTCATTACCATCTTGACTATGATAGTCTCAGAGCCTTTTATTAACTTGCATGAATACACTGTGCTTTAAAGTACATTTAAAGGTAACTTTTTTTCA
Source organism: Somniosus microcephalus (assembly GCF_052327205.1). NCBI lineage: Eukaryota > Metazoa > Chordata > Chondrichthyes > Squaliformes > Somniosidae > Somniosus > Somniosus microcephalus. The sequence continues at coordinate 56,670,583 of NC_141003.1, forward strand.
AAACCTTTCTGTGGAAGAATGGCCAAAAGATCCTGAAATGTGACAATGGTGAAGGGATTTCTTCATCAAAACCAATCTTGTGAACCATTCTTTCACAGTGAATGTTGACAGCTATTCAACTTGGGGGGAGAGTAAAACAACATCACAAAACACCCTAAAACTGTTTTTACCCAATGTCTCTACATACACACCTTCCAGCAGGAGTCACTGGACACTTACTGACAGAGTTATATTTCTATCCCCTTCACTTGTCCAGGGTTACTGTTCATTAATTACAGCTTCCCTAGCAACAGCACAGCTGATATTAGCTGTATCAGCATAAAGAAGGGATTAAACCAGAGATCATTCCTGGTCTATTTGGCTCTGAGCCATTATGGAGCTCAGAATTTCAAAAACATTGGTAGGAACCTGCCACTACAACTGTAGTGAAATGTACTACAGTACTACCATAATGTAGATTAACCCTGTATTAGTGTACCAAAACAGTAAGCTTCATATTATAATTACTGAATTAAAATTAGTGGATCAGATGACATTTGCATGCCTATATACTGTACTTTCTTCCTTATTAAAGAAACAAACTAATCTTTTTGGCCTATGTTCTGCAAACTGACATTACCTTGCAATGACCTCTCTATCATTTACCTGCATAGTACCATAAAGCTGCCTAGTGTAATGCTGGGACACTTCATAGCAATGATTGAACATTGAAACCCAGTTCCATATTCCTTTCTTCAGTGACGATGAAATACATTTGATTGTGCTTGAAAATGCTTTCACAGTAGCATTCATGAATTTCTGAGTGAGTCTACACAAGTACTTCTGTGGGTAGAGTCAATGCATAAATTTCAGGAGTATACCCACAGGGAGATGAATTGACAACCATAATGAAGCTTACTTTGTGTATCAAGATTGTCATTAGCAATAAGGAATTGGAGCGTTTTATTTTTTTTTAACATTTTACATTGGCGCTGTAAGAATAAAAGGTTATTTCCTTTAAAGGGTAATGCTGATACTACAAACTCCAGAAATATGAAATACAAACAGAAAATATTGGAAATATGCAGCAGCTGTCTTAACATTTGCTTAAAAAAAGGGGGAGATTAAAGTTTTGGGTGCAGACCCTTTGTCAGAACTAGAACCTGGCAGGTAAGCGTGTCTCTTTATAGGACTGAACAAAATAAAGAAGGGATGGGGAAAACAAAAGGTAAAAGCCAAGAATTAGGTGTTCTAAATACTATCACAAAGAAACAGTTGATGGCATTAATAGCCATTGAATATGTTTTTTTAAACTGGAAGTGAAAAAGTGCGGGTTAATATCCAAAGAACATCTCTGTTGGGCACTGGAAACATAATAGAAAGGCAGAACTCAGTGGAAAAAAAAATACAGAATGGAAGGGAATGAATGGGACGGAGAATGGGAAACGTTGTTAGGGCCTCAAATTGCTGAAATAAAAGTTTACACTCCAGGGCTGCAAAGTGTCAAAGAGAAAGGTGAGCTATTGGGCAGAGCTTTCAGCTACGGCAGGGACCGATATCAGATTGGCTGCAAGCTGTACACCTGCATGATTTTCCCTTCCATTTACCATTTCTAATACCCATTTACCGTAGCTCTTTGTTCCCCGTTCCCTGTCCATCTATCAGTTTTCTATCCATGCGGCTACATTTCCTTTTATATACCATATATATCTGAACTTTCCTATTAAGCCTCTTGTGAGACACCTTATTAAAACCCATATACACTACATCTAGTATTTAGGAAGGATCGACAAAAAAGAAAGGGAGGAGGGGTAGCATTGCTAGTAAAAGAGGGGATAAATGCAATTGAAAGGAAGGATATTAACTCAGTTAATACAGAATCTATATGGGTGGAGCTAAGAAATAGCGAGGGGCGAAAAACATTAATAGGAGTGGTATATAGGCCTCCAAATAGTAAAATAGAGGTTAGGGAGGGCATCACGAGGGAAATTAGAGAAGCGTGCAATAAGAGCACAGCTGTCATCATAGGTGACTTTAACTTACATATAGATTGGACTAGCCTAATCAGTAAAAATAATGAGGAGGAGGAATTCCTTGAGTGTTTGAGGGATGGTTATCTGGATCAATATGTCGAGGAACCAACTCGGGAACAGGCTATATTGGACTGGGTACTGTGCAATGAGAAGGGACTAATCAGTAATCTTGTTGTACGGGGACCCTTGGGTCAGAGCGATCATAACATGATCGATTTCTCACTCGAAATGGAGAGCGAAGAAATTGACTCAGAGACTAAGGTCCTGAATTTAAACAAGGGGAATTATGATGCCATGAGACGGGAACTGAGTAGGTCTGAGTGGACAACGTTCCTGGGAGGACTGGAGGTAGATAAACAATGGCAAACATTTAAAGATAGAATGACAAAATTGCAAAAATTGTTTATACCAATCTGGCATAAAAGGAAATCTAAAAAGGTGACTCAACCGTGGATAACAGGGGAAATTAGAGACAGCATAAAATCCAAAGATAGGGCGTATAAAATAGCCAAAAAAAGCGCCAGAGCGGAAGATTGGGAACAGTTTAAGATAGAGCAAAGGAGGGCAAAGGGCATAATCAAGAGGGGCAAAATAGCTTACGAAAACAAGCTGGCGGAAAATATAAAAACTAACTCCAAAAGCTTTTATAAGTATATCAAAAGGAAAAGACTGGTGAAAACCAAAGTTGGTCCATTGCAGTCAGATACGGGGGAATATATAATGGGAAATAAGGAAATGGCAGATCAACTAAATGCATACTTTGGGTCAGTCTTTACGAAGGAAGACACAAAAAACCTCCCTGGGATATCGGGAAAAATAGGGACATTGGCAAAGGAGGAACTGACGCAAATCAATATCTCTAAGGATATGGTGTTAAGGAAGCTAAAGGGATTGAAGGTGGACAAATCCCCAGGGCCTGATAACATGCATCCTAGGGTACTGAAGGAGGTGGCCCTAGAGATAGCGGATGCACTAAGGATGATTTTTCAGAATTCATTAGACTCGGGAACAGTACCGATGGATTGGAGGGTAGCTAACGTTACCCCACTATTCAAAAAGGGGGGTAGGGAAAAAGCAGGTAATTACAGACCTGTAAGCCTTACATCAGTTGTGGGCAAAATGCTGGAGTCCATCATTAAGGATGAAATAGCGGAGCACTTAGCAAATGGGGACAGGATAGGACAGAGTCAACATGGATTTACAAAGGGTAAATCGTGCTTGACTAATCTATTGGAATTTTTTGAGGGAGTAACTGGTAGAATAGATGGGGGAGAGCCAGTAGATGTGGTGTACCTGGACTTCCAAAAGGCCTTCGATAAGGTCCCACATAAAAGATTAGCATGGAAAATTGAGGCTCATGGGATAAAGGGGAAAGTTTTGGCGTGGATAGGGAACTGGCTGTCAGATAGAAAACAGAGAGTTGGAATAAACGGCTCATTTTCTGAATGGCAGGCAGTAACAAGTGGGGTACCACAGGGATCTGTCCTGGGCCCCCAGCTGTTCACAATTTACATTAATGACCTGGATCAGGGAGTCGGATGCAGCATTTCCAAATTTGCAGACGACACTAAACTAGGAGGGGGGGTGGGCTCAGAGGAAGAGACCAGGAAGCTCCAGAGCGATTTGGACAGACTGGGCGATTGGGCAGATAAATGGCAGATGCACTATAATGTGGACAAGTGCGAAGTTATCCACCTTGGGTGCAGGAACGGGAGGGCAAATTATTATTTAAATGGCAATAGATTGGGAGAGGGGGAAGTACAGAGAGACCTGGGTGTTCTTGTACACCAGTCACTGAAGGCGAGCATGCAGGTGCAACAGGCGGTCAAGAAGGCAAACGGTATGCTGGCCTTCATAGCAAAAGGGTTAGAATACAGGAACAGGGATACCTTGCTGCAGCTGTACAGGGCACTGGTGAGACCACACCTCGAGTACTGTGTACAGTTTTGGTCGCCTCATCTGAGGAAGGATGTTCTTGCCATGGAGGGGGTGCAGCGGCGATTCACCAGGCTGATACCAGGAATGGCGGGAATGACCTATGAGGAGAGACTATGTAGTTTAGGGATGTACACACTGGAGTTTAGAAGATTGAGAGGGGACCTCATAGAAGTGTATAAAATTCTGACAGGTCTAGACAGACTGGATGCAGAAGGAATGTTTCCCTTGGCGGGTGAGAACAGAACTAGAGGACATAATTTAAGGATAAGGGCTAAACCATTTAGGACAGAGATGAGGGGGAATTTCTTCACTCAGAGAGTGGTGAACCTGTGGAACTCATTGCCACAGAGGGCAGTGTACGCCAGCTCATTAAATATATTTAAGAGGGAATTAGATATATTTCTACGGGCAAAAGGGGTTAAGGGTTACGGAGAGAAGGCGGGGACGGGATACTGAATTAAAGGATCAGCCATGATCTCATCGAATGGCGGAGCAGGCACGAAGGGCCGAATGGCCTACTCCTGCTCCTATCTTCTATGTATCTATGTACCGCATTCACTTCATCTAGCCAATGTCAATGGCAAGGAAAATCAGTTGCATTTGGGGATAGGATTTGGATAGAAATGGATTGAAAAATGGGATCAGTATTTAGGAAAGACAAGATTAGGAACACACCCTATGAGGGCCTCAGTTGCTGGCTGCATAGTACTTAAATTCTACATTGCTTATCTTTAACTTGAATAAGTATAATTCATGTGACCACTAGGGGAGCTGAATTATTGATCACAAACAAGTTATGTTTAGCCCATGGTAGCTTCATCTCAACAAGTTGTAGTATGTGTGCTTGTTTTTATTTTTCTAGCGGGGGTGCACAGCTCAAAGTAGGTAGTCAGTGTTATGGACAAATTTCTGTCGTTTGGTTTAGTTGTAGATACCAGGAAACATCACGGTACAGTATGGGATTTCAGTAGATATGCTTTGAGCGTATAATCATTATATTTTATATGATTAATTTTGGACATCTTCGGTGTTATTAGTGTAGCTACAGTTTAGTGCAAGTCAATGAACTTAACTGCACTCTGACAGATCATTTGTATAATAGCTTTATTTATAGTTTCTCCTTAATGACTGGACATGCTAAATATTTGAGTCTATGAATTCTAGATCTCTTTCAGCCGGTTCCCACAGCTAGCTCAACATTATTCATTGAGTAAATACGTAACTTATTCTTTCTTCCAATGTGTAATACCTTTCACTGTTTTGTATTGAATTCCATCTGCTACAGATTAATTTGCCCACTTGCACATTTTGTCGGCGCAGACACGATGGGCCGAAGGGCCTCTTTCTGTGCTGTATGACTCTATGACCCTGCTGTAGTCCATTGGCTGCTTCGCCAGTCCAAACTGACCCTCTAACTTTGTATCATCTGTAAATTTGACAAAATTACATTGCATTTCTGAATCCAGCTGCTTTAATTAGATTCGGACAAGTAATAACATGTTAGAAGTGAGGATTTATAAGTAGCTGCCAGTCTACAGGGAAATAATTAGCCTCTGGATCTGCTTATTTATGGCAAATAGACTCTGTGGCCTTGCATATAGCTTCACTTTAACAGCAGAACAATACATTTATGTGTTGCATGGTATAATGGTCCTGAATAAAGTAACTAGAGCTCCAGATTTTAATCTCTATTTTATATTTAATATAATTATATTTTACACCTAAAAGAGTATGTATATATTGGAATGGGTATAAGCTTCTTCATAACTATACATTAGCACATCAAATAATTTTCATTCACCTGTGACTTAACAAAATAATCCACACATTCTGACAACTCAAGGGTCTAGATCTTTACTATCGTGTGACTGATCAAGAGTGCCGATGGGAGGACCGGGACTCATTACCAAACTCCCCGCGGGCTGTGGGTGGAAAATGCGTACCACAGGGCAACCTGCTATCTCCGGCCAATGCAATATCAGGCAGCCCAGAGGCCGGCCCCCATGCTACCCCCATAAAACTGCCTAAGGATTTGAGATATTTAAGATCAATGATAAACTGTGAAGGTTTTGGTAGGGTTGGTCCAGCAGTTAGGGTGATTTGTAAAATTCCTGTTTAATTAAGACCATTTGCTTCAAGCACTGCCAGAACAGTTGAAACTTGAAGATCAAAAACAATCTACAGCTTTTGCAAAAATAAATGGATGTACTGCACCACAATTACAGTACCTGTTAGCAATGATAGCAACAGTTGGAAGAAATAAATCTGACTTTGCTCTGGAAAGAACACCTGTGCAGTTTCAGAAATGTCATCGAACCAATCTCCATGCAATGAAATCAAGACCTTGTTGCTCTACCTCTCAACCTATCTCTCCTCCTTTAAGACCCTTCTTAAAACCCACTTCCTTGGCCAAGTTTTTGGTCATCTCCCTGATATCATCTTTGACTGCCCACTTTTTCCTGATTTGTGTCTCTGAAGTGTCTTGGGACGTTTTACTGCATTAAAGGTGCTATGGAAGTTGTTATTGTTGCTGGAGTCTGGTCAAGGTGCTTTACTGATAATTCATAAATGATATGGAGGTGGAGATGTCCATTAATATAAGATTGCCTGGTGAGACTAAATTGTGTGATCAAGATTATCTAATATTCCATGCAACACAATGATTCTTGTGCTGGGACCATGGAAACGCCATCCTTGGAATGCAGCTGGTTCGTGATGAAAAATATAGCTTAGAATGTTAGGTTTCAATAGAGTTTAGAGGTGAGAAATATTTCACGATATTCAACCAAAGGTTATTCATCTGCCTCAAGATGAGATTTAATGGAGTTAATTACAGTGGAAATTATACAGGGTGTTAAAAAGAATAAGCTTCAATAACTAATATAATTTCTAAAATTACATATATATTTATAAAAACTATGGTTTCTAGAGTTCTTCATATCTATATGAATATCAGGGTAGGGTAGAAAAATATGATTACATTTTTGTTAATATTTTCCATGCTCTGGCCTGGAGTTCTGCCATGATTTAACTGCCAATTTATTTTCCTGACATTTTATCTATATATAAATCACAAGGTGCCTCAGTGTATTGTAAATCCTGCTGTGTTATTAACAAAATGGATACACTGCATGCAATGATCACAATATATTGTTCATAGCACATACTAAACAATGAAGCTTTAACATCAATAATTGCATATTTGTCAGTTTTTTTAAATGTTATAATTTCTTGTGGTGATGTGCTACTTTAAACATACATTTTACAATGCACAGTGCATTCATAAATAGTTTAGATGTATTTTACTGCTAAAGTAGCTCGACAACAACAACTTACATTTATATAGTATCTTTAACGTAGTAAAATGTCCCAAGGTGCTTCACAGGAGAGTTATGAAACAAAATTTGACACCGAATCACCTAAGGAGATATTAGGACAGGTGACCTAAAGCTTGGTCAAAGAGGTAGGTTTTAAGGAATGTCTTAAAGGAGGAGATAAAGATAGAGGTGGAGAGGTTTAGGGAGGGAATTCCAGGACTTGGGGCTCAAGCAGCTGAAGGCACGGCTGACGATGGTGGAGCGATGAAAATCGAGGCTGTGCAAAAGGCCAGAATTGGAGAGCACAAAGATCTCAGAGGGTTGTTGTGCTGGAGGAGGTTACAGAGATGGGGAGGGGCGAGGCCAAGGAGGAATTTGAAAACAAGGATGAGAATTTAAAAATTGAGGCATTGCCAGAATGATTGACACTATTTTGTAATCATGGAACCTTATATTACATTACTTTTGGAAATGCCATTGAGGCCCATAAAGGTCATGTCTGTGATCCGTAAATAATATACCGTGTTAGCAATGTTCCCCCTTTTTGCTTTTGTTCGCGGTCCCTTTAACTGGCTGCGTGATTTTTTTCCTGTAAAAGCCGGTGAGCAGCCTGCGTGGCACCTCCAGACTGCTGCGTGGCCATGCAGCTTAGCAGGAACGTTGCTGGTTAGTCTCTTGGGTGCTTTGTTGATGTTTAGTGATAATTCAAAATAAAAATAGAATTTTACTGATTTTCCCCAAATTTACCTCGGTTTTTTGGACTCTAATTTTTTCTCTTGATTATCTTCCAGCTTTTGACACCAAAAGTTAACCCTGAAAAACACCCAATAAAAACCCATGTTTTTAAATCACCAATAAAAATCAACTTTAGACATCCTTAATATACACTGCAACTATACAAAATGCTATCCACAGGCCATAGTTATAGTACAAGGATTTTCGAGATCAACTAAAGACTATTTATAGTGAGTGCTGAGCACAGCTGAGATCTAACTGTTCTTTGATGTTTGTTATTTGTTTTATGGCGGTGCAATGTAACTTGACCCGGTGCATGAGAATTCAACTGCCTCTCCGCTGAGCTTCGCGTGCTCTCGCAATGACTGGAAGATTGTGGTGCAAAGCTGTTTCTACTGGCTATAAGTGAGGCATTCGAAAACAAAGAGAGCAGACTGCTTTCCTGAAGATTGAGGGTGTTTATTCCCGTGATGAAACAGATTTTTACCTGGACAAGAGCTGTGCCTTCATCTACAAAACAAAGAACAACACAGTCACTCGTGGAGTAGACTGGATTTCTGAAAGAAAGGTCATGTATGACTAACCATAGAACTTTTTTGAGAAATTAATGGAAAGTATAGACAGGGGAATGCAGTAGCTGTAGTTTGTATGGACTTTCAAAAAGCATTAGATGCAATACCACATGCAAAATTGGTTGAGAAAATTAGGGCTCATGACATAAAAGAGGAAGTGGAGATATGGATAGAGATGCAGAAAGGCAGACAGAAAAAGTTGCAGTAAATGTATGTTTCTCAGACCAGGAGGCAGGGGCTAGTGGTGTGCTCCAACTATCAGTGTTGGGACCACATTTGTTAACCAGTTATATAAATGATCTGGACGTTTTCACCTGAGGAGTTACTGCAATGTGAAAAGCTTTGTACAAGTCAGTGCTAAATAAATTACAGCATTTAAAAAGGCATTTCATAACTATGTAAAGAAGAATATAAAAGGGTATGGGGAGAAACTGGAAAAATGGGATTTGATTGAGGAGGAAGCCAGAAAGTAGAACTGCATAGAAGCAGGAAAATAGAATTGTATGAAATCAGCTCCCAAGTGGAGCCTAAATTGAGCACAGGCAAGAAGGGCTAAAAGGCATTCGCCTGTACTATCATTTTTATGTTCTTATGTCATTATCATCCACCAGCTTGTGAGTCATTTCAGAACAGGATCAGCAGAGGCCCGAGAGCCAGTCAGCTTCCCCTTCAGCTGGAGTGGTTTGTGATTCAAAAGTGAGGAAGGAGATGAGATAAAGGTGTAACAATCTCAAAAAGAATTAAACAACCAGTTGTGCTCTTTCAACAAGAGAATTTAGCAAGTGTCCAGGTATGGAATTGCATGAATCCCTTGGACAGGTTATTGTAAATAGCACGGGACTGTAAGTATATCACGTTCAATAATATACACTGTAGCTTAATTTAGATATTGTAAACCAGCTGTTTACTGACATTATTAGTAGCTCCTTTTGCTCAGGCACTGTCCCTCTCCCTTTCAAACCCACTATTGTCATACCCCTCCTCAAAAAGCCCACCCTTGACCTGTCTATCTTTACAATTACGTTCACATTCCTAACCTCACTCCAAAAATCCTTGAATATGTCATCACCACCCAGCTCCATGCCCAACTCTCCAAAAACTCCCTTCAGTTTCTATCTTGCTTAAAACACCAACACCACCCTGGGCAAAGCAACAAAGGACACCCTTTGTGTCTATGACCACAGTATACTATCCATCCTTGTCCTCCTTGACATCTCTGTAACATTCAAAGTGATCAATCATGCCATCCTCCTCCATTGCTGCTACTCTGTTGTCCACCTTCATGGGATTGCCCTTGGGTGATTCCACTCCTACCTTTCACAGAATCATAGGACCAGGAGTATGTCATTCAGCCCCTCGAACCTGTACCTCCATTCAATTAGATCATGGCTGAACTGCACCTCAACTCCATTTACCTGTCTTTTCTCCATATTTCTTGATACCTTTACTTAACAAAAATATATTGGTCTTTGTCATGAAAATTTCAATTGACCCAGTATCTACAACCTTTTTGGGGAGCAAAACTAGCCCTTGGTGTGACGAAATGCTTCTTGATTTCACTCCTAAATGACTGAGCTCTAATTTTAAGATTATGCCGCCTTGTTTGGGATTCCTTCACCAGAGGAAATAGTTTCTCTGTATCTATCCTATTGAATCCCTTAATTATTTTAAATACCTTGATTAGATCCCCCTCTCAACCTTCTAAACTCAAGGGAATACAAGCCATGTTTATGCAACCTGTCCTCATAATTCAACCCTTTAATCCCTAGTATCATTCTGGTGACTCTGCGCTGTACCCCTTCCAAGACCAATATATCCTTCCTGAGGTTTGTTGCCCAAAACTGAATGCAATACTCCAGATGGGACCTTTTTGATTATTTTTTGTCCAATATAGCCAGAGCATCTTCAGCAGCGATCGCTCTTCCAGCCCCCTGTACAGTCACCTCCGTAGTTCCCCAAGGATCTAGCAAAATGAGAATTTGACAAGAGGACACTTTTAAGAACTGGAGTGTTCTCGCTATTTTTTATTTTAATGGCACAATAGAAATTCAGTTTTCCACTGGGTGACTTTGCTCCTTTTTTCATTTTTCGCTCCATAAAGCACTTACCACGGTTTTCTTCATTAAAGGCACTGTATAAATGGATGCTGTCATTGCTGGCTCCCATGTCTTCCTCATCTATTTGCTGCCTCTTGTTAGATCCGTGATTCTGAGAGTATGATGTTTTTCAATAACCACACGGATGCTGTAACTTAACAATCAACACGTATTTACTGGAGTAGGGTAGTCTCAAGACTGGGGTACAGAGGCATGCTCAAGGCTTATATACAGGTGTGGTCACTGCCGGTACTACAGTATACAGGAGCTGTAAAAGTAGTTCTCTCTTAAAGGCACATACACTACACCTCTCAGTTGCATCATCCTCAGGCACAGGACAGCTTCCATTTCTGTGCTGGCAATATCCAGTTGTACCTCTCCACCACTTCCCTCGATCCGATAAGTTTGTGGATGAGTTAAATTTTCTTTCACTGAACAGCATCTCTTTTGCCCTGACAAACTCTGCTCCTTTGCTGTTGACTTCATCCCTCTCCCCGACCACTTGATCAGGCTGAATCAGGCCATGCGAGCCCTTGGTAGCCTACTTGATCCAGAATTGAGTTTCAAATCCCACATCCTATCTATCACCAAGAGTGCTTATTTTCACCTCCACAACATTGCTCATTTAAGTTCCTCTACTGCCTCTGAAACCCACATCTACACTTTTGTCACCACTAGACTTAATAGCCTCGATATTAACCACCCCACGACTGATGGGAGAGGGTCAGGGTGGAGTAAAAATGAAAAAAAGAATGAACACGACCCCCAATCTGCCGCGTACGCGCCTGGTGCCATTTTTGTGGTAGTGGTTTTTGTGGCGTGCAAGTGTCCTGCCTGTTGCGTTTGCAAAGATAATCCAGAGACAGTCAGTGAATTCAGTTCATGCTGCTTTTAATATGGCTGCCACACACACACACTTCCAGGCACAAGCAATCGAGTACCTATACACAATACAATGATCACAGCACTATCAAACTCCATGTGCTCAGGCCAAGGCAATCGAGTACCTATCACCAAATGTCAGACATAACATTTCCTCTCCCCTCACAGAATTTCAAACATGAAATGTAGTGACAAAGTCTTGTAGGTGGCCAGGGCGAGAACGTGTACGAACAGGCCGAGGTGTGGACTGGTGAGGAGCAGGCTGAGGCACAACATCTGCTTGAGGGTTGGCTGGCTGAGCCACATGTGCATCCCGCCACTCTGGGGGTAAGGCTTGGGGGTTAGGTCCATATAATCCCGCATCAGGGGGTGCTGGCACCTTCCAAAGGCGGCTGGCATGCCACCGAGAGCGTCAGTGAGGCAGAAAGTGGCTGGTCCAAGTTGGCGGCTGATTTGGAGAGGGGAGGACCAGAATGACGCCATTTTATTATTGCGGTGAAGCCTGCGGACTCTGACCCAATCGGAGACTGAGATGTTGGGCGCCTTGGCCCTCTTCGACTGGTCGAAGCGGAGTTTCATCTTCTCCTGCTGTCTAGCGACTGTGGCTTGAGCCGGTGGAGCAGGGCTCTGAGCTAGCGAGGGGCGGAGCCTGCCAAGGGGCAGCATGAGCTCACGGCCTAGCATGAGGGATGTGGGTGAGACCCCTGTAGTGGAATGCTGGGAGGCTCTGTAGTGCAGCAGTGTGTGGAGGAGGGCCTTGTCAAACGCACACCCCTGGGATAGGTGTGCTCTGAGGCCATTTTTCAGAGTCTGGTTAAAACGCTCCACCCCCCATTTGACTCGGGGTGGTAGTACGCTGTGCGAATGTGACGGATGCCCTTGCTCTCAAGGTAAGAGGAGAGTTCCGAAGAGACCATTTGGGGGCCATTGTCTGTGGTGATGGCCTTTGGATGCCCCCAGCGGGAGAAGAGGGACTCGAGGATATCAATGATGACCCGAGAGGTGACGGAGCCCACGGCAGTGACCTGGCCATTTTGAGTGCAGGCCATAGGTCACCACTAGGAACCGTTGATGGTGGGGGACACCATGGATCTCCCCGCAGACGTCCAGCTGCAGGTGCTCCCAGGGCTGAGAGGGCTAGGCAAGGGGTTGCAGGGGTGGGGGAGCTTGGTGGCCAGTCTTGCCACTTACAAGGCAGGCTGCACAGTCTTTGACCAGGGCCTCGATTTCCCTGTCGATACCCGGCCACCACACTAGGTCTCAGCATCGTTGTTTGAGCTTCCCTATGCCCAAGTGGCCCTCATGCGCCATGGATAAAACACGCGCACGAAGGGCACTTGGGACCACAGTGCAGAGCCCACGTGCAACACAGGAGTCATTCCAGCAGGAGAGCTCCTCTTTAACTCTGGAGTAGGCAGACAGTTCCTCAGGCACCTTGCGAGGCCAGCCATCTCTGATGAAGGTGCACAGCTGGGAGAGGGCCGGATCCTGTTCAGAGGCCTCTTTGAGCTCCTGGAGAGAGACTGTGGTTTGGAGAGGTGTGTGCAGCATCTGGACGATATCCTGTTCCACTTGTTCAGACCCGACGAGTGGGGCTGGGGCAGAGACAGTGCGGGAGAGCAGATCTGCAACAACATTGTCACGTCCTGGTGTGAACTGGAGACTGAAATTGTATTGGCGGAGGTGGTCAGACCAGCGGTGTAGACGCAGTGGTCTGTGGCCCGTGCCGGATGTCGACAGCAGGGCAGTGAGAGCCTGGTGATCGGTTCGCAGGGTGAAGGCACGGCCATACGTGTACAGGTGCCACCGCTCATATGCCCAGACGCACGCCAGCGCCTCACGCTCGCCTACTGAGTAGGTCTGTTCGGTGAGGCTAAGGGCTCGGGAGGCAAAGGCGATTGGTTTCTCCACTCCATTCTGTATCTGCGATAACACCGCCCCCACAGCTGCAGCAGACGTGTCGCAGGTGACGAGGGTGGGGCTGGCGATGTCAAAGTGAGCCAACACTGGAGGCGACGTGAGCTGCGATTTGAGGAGGCGAACAGCTTCCGTACAGGCTTGTGACCACACCCAGGGCTCATCCTTTCGCAGGAGCTGGCGCAGTGGGGATGTGGTGGCTGAGTACTGGGGCAAAAACTTCAGGTAGTACCCAGTCATGCCAAGGAAGGAGGCAACCTGTGCTGCAGAGCTGGGTTCTGGGATGCTGTGAATGGCATCCACGTTTGACTGGAGTGGGGATATACCGTCAGCTGACAACCGAAACCCCACAAATTCGATCTCTGAAACAGCAAAGACACACTTTTCGCCATTCAGTGTGAGCTTGTGTTTTGCTCGAGCTGTGAAAACTCTGTGAAGGCGTTCGTCATGAGTGGAGGTCGAGGGCCCATGCACGACGATATCATCCAGGTAGATGGCCACCCCAGGAATGCCCGTGAGCACAGAGGCCATCACCTTTTGGAAGCAGCTGGGTGCAGAGCTAAGTCCAAATGGCATCCTGGTGTACCGAAAGACGCCAGCATGTGTCACAAAAGCAGTGAGGTCCCTGCAGCTGGGGTGGAGGGGAACCTGTAGATAGCCCTGTCGAAGGTCCAGTTTCGAGAACAGGATGGAACCATAGAACTGCGCTGTGAGTTCCTCTGACGTGGGCAGTGGATACTTGTCAGGGATTACGGCCTTATTCACTGCTCGAAGATCGACACAGACGCGTAGACCACCTGACTTTTTCGTTGCGACCACCAGGTTGGAGACCCATGGGGAGGCATCAACTGGTTCGATGATGCCGGCTTCCAGTAGCTGCTTTAGTTCAGCTGTGACCCCGTCACGGAGAGCAAGCGGGATGCGGCGCAGTGGCTGAATGACAGAGGTAACGGTGGAGTCAACCATGGGCTGGTGGGTGAAGGCAGTCAGGCAGCCCAGATCCTCGAAGAGTGCTGGCCATGTTTGGCGCCACGGTGAGGCGACGTGCAGAATCGCAGACCCGCCGATGTCCAAGAGAGAAAAACCCAGGTCAGTGAAAAGATGCAGTCCCATCAAGTTAGCTCCTTGGTGTGCCACATGAAAACAAAAATCTGGCAAAACTTTTCTTCCATAGCGTACTGTGAGGTTGACTGAGCCCACTAGTCCAATTTTCGAATTACCATACCCGCAAAGGGTAGTGGAGGGCGCAGAGAGTGGCAGGGAGCTGAAAAAGCATTTGAATGTGTCTACATTCAGTAGTGAGACGCTGGCACCGGTATCCAACAACAGCGGGATGCACACATCATTCAGGTTAATTGTGCATGATTTGAAAGCCACTACTGGCCCAGAGCTCACGTCGTGAATTGTAGGCCAACTGCTTGAGGACTGAGAGTGCTCATCTGTAGCAACGGGCAGAGCGGCAGACCTTGGCAAAGTGATTTTGTTTTCCACAATTGCGACAGGCTTGACCACGCGCGGGGCAATTCTGCAGTCTGGTAGCATGTGAACGAGATCCGCAGTTTCCACACTGTTGCCGCGGTAGCGCGCGTTGCTGCCGTCGCGCGAGCATTACCGTGTCGGGGCTGAGGGCGCTGTCACTGGGTGTGTGTGCTAGTTTCGCTGCACATTCGGCTGCAGACTCCACTTAAAAGGCAATGTTGACTGCCTGTGACAACGACAGATCGTCGGACTCGAGTAACAGTCTTTCACGCACTCTCACGTTGTTTGTGTGCTCTATTAGTTGATCACGCACCATCTCATCTTGTAATGCACCGAACTTGCACGAGCTAGCTAACCCCCTCAAATTAGCCACATATTGATGCACTGACTCGCCGAGGAGTTGGTGACGCTGTCTAAAAATGAATCGCCGCAGGAGGGCACTTTGTGGGGCAGAGAAGTGTGTGCACTTCCAGGCACAAGCAATCGAATACCAATACACAATAGAATGATCACAGCTCTATCAAACTCCATGTGCTCAGGCCAAGGCAATCGAGTACCTATCACCAAATGTCAGACATAACACTGCCGCGGAGAGATGGGACACCTTATTAACATATTTAAATCGGGCTCCCACAGTGCAATTGGCAGCCTGATTTAAATTTAACAGCTGCCACGTGGGTTTTCCAGGGGTCGGGAAACCCGGCAGTGAAACCGCGGTAGGAGCTGCCGGCTCCACATGTTAAGTGCCTTTTACAGCACTCCTTGTGAGCGAGGAAGAGCAGGAGTGCTCCCCACCCCCCACCCTGTCCCCTCAAGGCAGCCTTCGGCCTCCCCCCCCCCCCCCCCCCCCCAGCCACCATCGCCGATCTTTCCCACAAACTGCAATGTCTTCTCCATGCTGCGATCGCAGCCAACTTCCTTCCCCCCTTTGCAGGCACCGATATCCAGCCTTCCGCCCCCACCCCATCCCATGCCCCATTCTCCTGTTTTTTTCCCCTCCCAATTGCGGGGGACCGTCCCAAAGGGTCCCCAGCTGTGGCCTCCTGGAGCTGATTTTCCTGCCCAGCAGCCGGCCAGCCTGTCAATTTGGCCGGATGCAGGGCTGAAAATAGAAGAAAAGAATTATAATGTGATCCTGCCTTTAACTTCGGCAGGACCTCCGCGTCCCCGGCCTCAAGGCGTTCCCAGCTGTTTTCGCCCTCCCTGTAAATATCGGGGCCAATTTCTCTAACATTCTCCTTGCTGACCTTCCGATCTCAGCTCTCTGTTAACTCCATTCAAAACTCAGCTGCTGATATCTTGTCCTGCACCAAGTCCCACTCACTCATCTCTCTCATTCTCGCTGAATCATTATACGCCAATGAAGTGAATTTAATTTAACTTCTCATCTGAAAATCCCTCCCCAGGTTTGTCCCACTTTACCATTGCAACCCACTCCAGCTTTGCATCCCCACCCACATCCTTCGCTCCTTTGATTCTAGACTTCTGTGCATCCTCCCCTTTTCCCCTTCACCCCATCACTGGTCGCAGAGTCTTTAGTTGATCTCTTGAACTCCCTCCTTCGAGTCCTCTGCCCCTCTACCTTTAAAGCCTTTCTTGAAGCTAGCGCCGTCAATTAATTGCAGTTAACGTCTGCGATTAACGCGTTAATTTTTTTGCTGATAAATTTTTTAATGCGCATTAATTGCGGAAGGTACATGGAGAAATAATACTGGGTTTCAAAAATAATGCCAAGGAGCTCAAGTATTTATTACCTGGCCATTAGTGGTACCAAGTCCAGCAGTGCTTGAGTTTACTCTGAGACACATGTTAGTCCTACAGGATGAGAAGGAAAGAGGGTTTCCTTTCACCCAGTCTCCTATAACTGCACGCACTGCAGTTTTCAAGGTTTTTGGTACACTTGTATCAATGTATTACGGCTTGTGATACACTTTTCTCAGTGTATTATTTGACTCTATTGGCCGTCGCCTGGACCAGAGAGGATAAGGATTCGGCAATGATGATGGGCTTTATCTAGAGTGTCAGGAAGCCCACCTATTACATATTCCGGTGATGCAGACAGTATACTGTCAAGCTGTGAGGCAGCTGATAGAACTACTGCCAAAGCATATACTCATCAGTTGAGGAGAAACATTGTAAAGTCAAAGATTGACCTGGTTATGTTGATGATATAAAGTTGTCAGTCTTCAAAATCTAGACTTTTGGAAGGCTGGAAGCTGTTTCTAAAGCCAATGAAAATGTTCTTGTAAAAAAAATTGTTCCCTTCCCATCTCCAAAATAGTCAGTAGGAGAAGAGCGATTATAGAATAAAGTGCAGTAAAAGCTATTTAACTGCAAAAATTGAGGGGGGGGGAGATGGTGGGAAATGGTTAAAATGGAACAATATTAGAGAAAAGAGGAATCTTCAATTTAAAATTTAAATAGAAAGGGAATAGGAATAGGACAATGGGATGAACGCAGGTTAAGTGATCATATTTATTTTCCTAAAAATTGTTGTACAGGTAGACTACCCTTTATCCGGACTTCCGAAAACCGAAACCCTCTAAAAAACCGAAGGTTTTTTCGTTCTCGGTTTTTAGAGGGTTCCGGTTGCGGAAGTTAGGATAAAGGGTAAGTCGTGCGCACGACCCCCCGCCAGCCCCGACAACCGCCGACCCCCCCGCCGGCCCCGACAACCGCCGACCCCGCCGACCGACCCGCCGGCCCCGACAACCGCCGACCCCGCCAGCCCCGACAACCGCCGACCCCCCCGCGGACCCCGCCAGCCGCCGACCCCCCCGCGGACCCCGCCAGCCCCGACAACCGCCGACCCCCCCCCCGCGGACCCCGCCAGCCGCCGACCCCCCCGCCGGCCCCGACAACCGCCGACCCCGCCAGCCCCGACAACCGCTGACCCCCCCGCGGACCCCGCCAGCCCCGACAACCGCCGACCCCCCACCCCGCCGGCCCCGACCGACTTACGCTGAGCGTCAGCGTAAGTCGTGCGCACGACCCCCCGCGGACCCCCGCCGACCCACCTTCCAAAATCCGAAATTCTCCTTTATCCGAAACTCGGCTGGTCCCGAGGTTTTCGGATAAAGGATAGTCTACCTGTACTTTAGTAGCTTGGGGCTTATGTTCTAGTAATACATTTATTTCTGATGTGCAAATGGACTTTTTTACTGACTTGTTTGTGTCACAGCGTGAGCTAAAATAGACAAAACCATCGTGGTTCTTTGCTGGGTTTTTTGGAGATAATAATGGCATTACGAATAAAACAAACTTAAATGAATGCAGTAATTGTATCAATTAAATATGTGATTAAAATCCGGATTATCTGAGATTAAAACTTTTAATCGTGATTATTATTTTTTAATCACTTGACAGTCCTACTTAAAGCCCTTTTCATCCAAGCTTTCGGTTACCTTTCCTACCATGGCTCAGTGTTAGTTCCATTTTATTTTATTTTTCCTTCTGTGAAGTGTCTTGAGACATTTTTCTGTGTTAAATAACTAAGTTGTTGGTTAATTGTACTGTACTGACTTGAATGTATTTGCAAATATACAGAATTGTAACTCTCTGATGAAGACAATACATACTTTAGATTCAGATATCTGCACTTCATGAATTGCAGGTAAAATTTTCAGATAATTAGCAAGATATTCCTATGTCTTGCTCTACGTAAGTCTATTTTGCAATTCCTGTATTAAGTAAATTGAGTTAGAGCAGTCTGAAACTCAGTCCCTTGGTTGGCACAGGCCCACAGCAAATTTGGCATTCTCGTTCAGAGAGGTCATAAGGATGGCTGATGTGGGAATTGGAAATATTCACACTGGTGCATAAGGTAATCACCTGGCAGACTAAGAGCAGTGTAGAGAGAGAGAGAGCTTGGTGCCAGAAATGAGGATGCAGCAGGATGTTTTCCACTTTTGGAAGCCAGAGTGTTAATCTTGCAATTTTTATTGTTTTAACAACACAAAAGAAATGCTAATTACTTCAGTTTTCCACTGGGTGAGTTTATTCGATAGAATTTTGTTAGGTCAAGTTTCTGCTGGTAAAGCTATCAGGACTTGCCTGCAGTAATACTCGTTTTGTGTCTCAAGTGGCTTAACAGCCACTTAACATGTTAAATAACAGAAAAGGACATTAATCCAGTTCCAGATCGTGGAAAACTATAGGAATTAAGCAGAGCATCAGATTTATACGCCTCTTCACTGACCTAACCATTGCCGTATTTTGAAAAACGAATTTATAGATCTACAGCATTGGAATCAAAATGTATGCTTATTATGTGTGTGATCAACCTGAGTTTTGAAATTATAAACAAAGATTAAAGACCAATTTCCAAGTTTTAAAAGCTGTGTAAATCATCTACTTATGTAATTTGTAGCGATGATTATATCTATTGGTTTGTTCTTTATACTTAAAGATTTGGATGTTTAAATAAATTCTGAGATTTTTGATTTACAGTGAGAAGGAAGTTGCTCATTTAATTCAAGTGAGCCCAGGCTTTTTAGAAGCCTCGATGGTGGAGTGAGTATTTAGTCTCTCGTGCACTTTACGGTATTAGACAGCCCCCTCTCACCAATGGCAACATGAAACTATTTATGTAACAACTACAGCAAAATCCATGGTGAACAGATACTCTGCTTAAAAGTTTGACTGCTCCATCATTGAATTAAACTGCAACTCAGTGGGTGGGCTAATTCCCAACTAGTTATTTTAATTTCCACTCGGCAGATAACTGCTGCGTTTTATTTCTGAACGATCATTACCAAGGTTTTATTGGGTATAAAACAGACAGCAGCAGATTTTTCAAACAAATTTTGTTATAAATATTCCTTCCTTTTTTATGGTCAGCAACAGGAAAACTTGTCGAAAATGAAAAATTTGGCAATTCCATCTTATATACCAGTTTTCCATCCACTTTAAAGTCTCTGGGGGAGAAATTGGGGTAATAACTTTTGAAAGTTGGGAAACTTAGCAGCGCTAATGATTCCCAGCTTTCAGGAAATTGGGTTTAGCGCTCCAGGAAGGAAATGCAGTGCTAAATCAAGCGCTCCACTTCCTTCCTGGAGCACTAAAGGACGCAGGCTGTTGACTAAAGGACGTTGGTTGTGCAGCGCTGCCGTGTTCCGAGCCTCATTCCCTCCCTTAAAGGGCCATTGCTGCAGGCTCTGCATTGGGACCAATTAGCTGGTCCCTGACGGCAGCCGCGATTCGGCTCGATCGGCCTCATGCACTCCAGCAGAGTGCCGGGCTGATCGATCGCGGCCCAGGAGAAGCAACAAAAAATGACCGAAACCATTTGAAAAATTTAGACGCTTAACCTCAGCAACCTCCCCTTTGACTTTCGCCCCAAAGCGCCTGGCCTCCCAATCAGCGCCTCCTGCAGCTGCCGGTGTTGTCGCCTGGTGATGCTGCAAGAGGCAAAACCGAAGTTCAGGTCCGGGCGATGCGCACGGCGATGACGTCACGATCTCTGGGCAAAGGAGATCGGGGCGTAACGCTATACCACCGCCGCAAACCTCCCGCCGAATTTAGCGGGAGGCGATATTCTCGCCGCACACGGGTGGTAAGTGCTTAGCACCCCGTTATCGCCCCTGGAGGTGATAACAGGAGGTGCAAAGGTACCCAATTTCTCCCCCTCTGTTGTAACCATTACCGTTAAACAGCACGTAATGCACCAATAATGAGAAATAGATGTTAAAACCGGTAGAAAACTTGTGAGGTAAACTGGAATGACATTTTTTTCTTTTGCTACACTACTCCCCAATTAAACCTCAATTAAAATGTTCAATTCCCCAGTATTAGCATTCTTCACCCTGGTTAGAAAAATATTTGCTAACAAGATCCTTGTTTGGAAGTATGTCTTTATGATTTTGTAATGTGTTCATACAGAGTACATTCACCATGTTCGTCCTCTATGTAAACAAGTAACAGTTCTGGTGAATTTGGTGACTGGGCTGATGTGCTGTCATTTATTGCTTCACCATCATATCATTCTAGCAACTGGAAAAACACACAGCCCATAATTCTGTTGCTTGAGGACTTTTAGCAGTTTGCTTATAATTTACTTTATTCCCCTGTAAAATAGAAGTAAATCTGAGGACCTGGGAGCTTTGATGTCATTTGATCTTGTATTTCCTGGTGACTTACCAACAGGGCATTGGTGGAGGCCTTTGATGCAGGCTGTCTGATTGCCTTCTTGTCAGCAGAGGCACAAAGGAATTTATTTGAAGGGCATCATCCTGTTCACTTGGGCATTATCCAGTTTGTATCTCAAACTTTGCCCTCCTCAGCTAGTCTCATTGCTGACTCTATAAAAATGTCAGTATTGTCACTATACGTACTTTTCATAGTGGTATAAGAACATAAGAAATAGGAGCAGGAGTAGGGACGCAGTATGGGAATATTTACACTACCTGAGATTTGAGAAGATGTCAGTTTTATGTACATCAAAATGAAAACCTTGATCTTGAGCATTTCTTTGAAATGCATTGGAATTAACCTTTTTTAAGTAAAAAAAAAAAATTGCTATTTATTAGTTTGAAATAAGTAGCCACCATGTGACGAATTGTGAAAAAGAAAAGTTTCACTGAAAAATATTTTTTAAAATAAATGATAGAGGTATGAGTTTTAAACATTCCGGCAGGACAGGACCATTGTCAGCATTTCTAGTATGGCAGTCGACTCAGAAGGCATCCATACTGAAGTCTGAGGATTTCGGTATCATACTTAAGGAGTGAGAAAAAGGGATGCTGCTCCAATTCCCTGCTACTTGCATGTTTTTACAGTGTATTCTTTTAATATGTCCTAGGGAGGAAGACATTTTGTGTGTTAAGTACTGCAACTACTAGTTTTACACTACTGAAATTTTGACAATTAAGACCACTACATACAAGTTATACTAGCCCACTTGCAGTACGTGCAAATTGGGGAAAGCAGAGCTCTCTGCGTGCACACTTAAAGCAGAGACACAGAACTGTGCTCACCATTTGCTGATAGTTTAATAACAAGAACAACAACAACTTGAATTTATATAGCGCTTTTAACGTAGTAAAACATCCCACGGTGTAATAGTAGAAAAGAGATCACTTTCCCTTTCAACGTTTTCTAGCATGAAGAGCCAGGTGGCATGTTGGACTAGCTTAACTTTCTCAATTTAAATTTAAGTTTATAATGTCTTTTTTTTAAGTGATATTTGCATTGCTACCAAAGCTTAATTGCTTAGACAGTACAAGCAGATGTGTATATATATATATAGTACAATGTGTGTGTATTAACTTCCATTCATAATTTTACATGTAATAGCTGTGTAATGAATATCCTCTTTATGGTCTGGCACTGTTAGTTTATTCATGTTAATTTTATTAACAGGTTGTCTGATGTAGGAATATCTGACTGTCTTTCATACAGTGCTTATTGTAATTATCCTTTGGCCAGCTGGACATATGGCTACTATTTTCTGAATTCTAATCTAAAGCATTATTTGAGATTAAGAATTAAAGCTTTGTTATTCAAAGGATACCCTCTTTTGTGATGTAAATAATTCTTTTGCAGATTATTTTCAATGCAAACACTCTGAAACCTTGAATCGCTTAGTGTCTTTGCTTGTATGTATGTGGAGTGGTCACGTGACTAGCATCTTGTAATTCTGCCCTTTTATAAGGAAATCCTGAGGTAATAGATGGGGTGGATACAGGGGTCATTGTGCTGGCAGATGTAAATGACCCTGATTAAATAGTAGCTGACTGGAAATAGCTTGCTTCATCACTTGAGAGGGGGGAAAAACAAAGAGCTCAGCTGCAGTTTTTCCATGTTGGGTCTGGTTTGAGTGGAAATTTCTGGATGCGTGTGCTGCAAATCCACAGCACAGCTGAGGCTAATGCTATCAGAATGATTTTTTATTCACCCAAAATGGACTTTAACATTGCAGATGGTCTACATCTAACAGAAAGGCATGCAAATTGACCATCGTAAACAGGTAGGCAAGCCTCTTTTTACAGTGAAGACTGCAACCTTTACCTGAAATTGTACACGCCAATAAATCACGATTTTAATTGTAACTGTAAAATGTGGCTGGGAGGGTGACTAGATAGGGTCTTGTACAGTGGCAAAATGCTGTCAGCAGAATGCTGATAATTTTTGCAGAAAACAGATGAAAAATGGCTCCAAACAGAGACTACAGTTGAACATGGTGTTGATAGTGACAGCCTCATGGTTCATTTCCCCCTGTGATGTGACTTATAGCTTCTATTTGTACGGTGTGAAATATTTATTCCATAGTGTCAGGGGATGAAAACCCTTCCTATTGATGTGGGTTGTCCTGGTATCCTTTTGGTGCCTGAAGACTAAGCACAGTGTCATAAAACGCAACTTCTACAAGAAGTAACTCAGGAAGTACTACTGAACGGCCAGCTGAGGGCGCCGTCCAAGGAGTATAAATACTCGGACGTGGGCCCAACTTGACCAGAGACAATCTGAAAACAGGAAGCTAGTGACTACTAACTAGACCGCCATGTTGTGTTACAAGTCGATTTAAAGCTTTGCTTTATGTACAATCAAGTGCGTAGTGAGTCTTTATTACGTCAATTTAATCGACTTGTTATCATCTCCACGCCTTGGGTGATTCGGAACAACCAGCTGCAACTCGAACCGCAGAAAGGGACTTGGGCAAGAAACTGATCCATCATGGAAAACTCCTTAGTCCCGCTCGTCTCGACCTGGACCCGAATGCACCTGCGACAGCGAAGGTATGGAAGCATTGGTTTCGTACCTTTAGCAACTTTCTTGAAGAATGTGGGGCGGATGCCCCTAATAAGTTACGAATGCTTATTAACTACGTATCCCCTCATGTGTATGATTATATTGAGGACTGTATAGACTACGACGCTGCTATTCAAATTTTACAGCAGCTATATGTCAAGTCCCCGAATGAAATCTTTGCTCGACACCTACTGGCCACAACTCGGCGGCAGCCTGGGGAATCACTCGATGAATTCCTCCAGAAACTTTGCAGGCTCAGCAAAGATTGTAATCTTAAAGCGGTTACAGCTGAACAGCATCAAGAGGAACTAATCCGCGATTCCTTTATCAATGGGATTGCATCCCCTTTTATACGTCAGCGCCTGCTGGAAAATAAAACCCTCAATTTACGGGCTGCTTATGACCAGGCGTGTTCCCTGGACTTGGCCAAGAATGCAGACACTTATCTCCCACCACGTGCACGGGCAGCAGCTATCACCTTTAATAAGTCTTTCGATAGATCTCGGGTGGATGCCCCGCTGATAATGACTCTACTCTAATGGACGACGACCCTACCCTAGAAGCCTTTGCCAGGATGCTGCTAGGGCGGGGTTGTCATCAGCAATCAGGAAGAAAGTGTTTCTTTTGTGGAGGTATGTTCCTTTACAGAAAATTTTGCCCGGCTCGTAATGCGACCTGCAATCATTGCAGCAAGAAAGGACACTTTTCTAAGGTATGCCAGTCATGGGCCTCTGCTAACAAGAAAGGCCACTCCTCTAAAGTATACCGGTCGAGAGCTCCTGTTAGCTTCACAGCTGCTATCTATGGAGCTGCTCCTCCACCAAGAACCACTGCTAAGGCTATAATTCACAATTCACAATTCAAATCGCTTTATTGGCATGATAAGGTACATCTTATGTTGCCAAAGCATCAAAATACATTTATGGTTGAACACATAAACGCGGTTCTATTCATACAGTTTATAAATATACATTCGCCTTGTTTGTATATATTCTTGTCTTAGTTTACTGGTTGTCCCTCTGTTCATGGCAAGCTGTAACATAGTGTGCCGCCAGTGTTACACAGCTTCTCTCCTCCCCCAGTAGGAAAGGGAGTTTTTGGTTGTCATTCAGATTTCTGAATTCAGGGCATATTTGGGAGAATTTTTGGTAGAAATTCTCCCTGATGTCCTGATATTTTCCACAGGCTGTGAGGAAGTGCATCTCTGTCTCAACTACTCCCAGACTGCAGTGAGAGCATATCCTGTCTTCTCTTGGCAGCCTGCCGAAGGGAAAATTACCCCATCTCCCATCATAGCTGTTTTTCCCCAAAGTTTGTCCCATGCAGCCACGAAGGTTTCAGTAAATGGGCACACTCTAAGCGCGCTAATCGACTCCTGCAGCTCTGACAGCTTCATTAGTAAGCGGGCTATCAGCAGGTTAAAACTGCGCATTTATCCCTCGGACAGGGAGATTGCAATGGCTCTGACGACTCTGACCACCAATTCTTCTGGCTTCTGTCTTGTCAACCTCATCCTCAATGGTCGCACGTATCCCTCCACCTGGCTCGGACTACTTGAAAACTTATGTAGCGATGTGCTTCTGGGACAGGACTTCCAGAAGCAGCACAAAAGACTCACTTTTGAGTTTGGAAGGTCGAAGCCGGAGCTTACCATTTCTAAGGTGCCGTTTTGTGCGCTCTCGGCGGCCTTACTCGGTGAGCCCTCCCTGTTTGCCAATCTCTCCCCCCGCTGTAAACCCATAGCCACCAAATCGCGGCGCTTTAGCCAAGACAACCGAGCATTTATCGAGGCAGAAATCTCTCGCCTTTTAGCTGACGGTATTATCAAGCCGTGTTCATCTCCCTGGCGGGCTCAAGTCGTCATTGTGAAAAACCCTTTAAAACAACATAAGAAACGTCTGTGTATTGATTATTCGCAGACTATTAATCAGTATACCGATCTGGATGCCTACCCGCTACCACGCATAGATGACATGGTCAACAACCTTGCCAAATACAAGGTATTTTCAACCTTCGATTTAAAGAGCGCGTACCATCAGGTACCGCTGAAAGACTGACAAAAAGTATACGGCCTTTGAGGCCAATGGTCGGCTTTATCAGTTTCGTCGCCTTTCATTTGGGGTCACCAATGGGGTGGCCGTCTTCCAACAGGCAATGGATGGCCTAGTCCGGCAAGAGAACTTGACGGATACCTTTCCGTATTTAGACAATATCACTATTGCCAGCCATGATCAAAAGGAGCATGACGCCAATCTTCAGAGATTTTTTTGACGTTCTCCGTCGTCGCCACTTAACGTTAAACGAATCCAAATCGGTGAAATCGGTGCCATCAGTGAACATTCTCGGCTACTGGGTGGGCAACGGTGTTATTAAACCGGACCCAGAGCAACTTTGTCCACTTCAGGAGCTCCCTCCCCCTACAAATCTCGGCTCTCTTCGTCGGGCACTTGGCATGTTTGCTTATTACGCAAAGTGGATACCTCACTTCTCCGATAAAATACAGCCCCTGCTTCATGCAAAGTCTTTTCCATTGGAAGCAACGGCTATTTCTGCCTTCAGCCTCCTCAAACGACAGCTGGAGAAAGCCACGCTTCGCCCCATTGACGAAAACCTTCCTTTTGTGGTCGAATGCGATGCGTCGGAGGTGGCGATCTTGGCTACCTTGAATCAAGGTGGTCGGCCCGTGGCATTCCTATCCAGAATCTTACAGGGTAGCGAGCTCCATTACCCCCCCTGTCGAGAAGGAGGCTACAGCCATCATCGAGGCTGTACGCCAATGGAGTCATTTTCTTGCTCGGCGTCATTTCACGCTCATAACTGACCAGCGCTCCGTGGCCTTCATGTTGGACAACCGGAAGCGCACGAAAATTAAAAATAATAAAATTCAACTCTGGAGGATGGAGCTGGCCGCCTTTGGATATACTATCCGTTACCGACCCGGCAAACAGAATGTGGCCCCAGATACCTTCACACGGGCATTTTGCTCTTCAATGTCAACGTCGACTCTGGCAGATCTGCATATGGACTTATGCCATCCTGGCGTTACCCGTATGTTGCACTTTGTGCGCTCCAAAAATCTACCATTCTCAACGGAGGACGTAAAGAAAACATGCTCCTCCTGTAGGATTTGTGCAGAATTGAAACCACAATTCTTCCGCCCATCAGATGACTTACTCATACATGCAATGCAGCCTATGCAGAGGCTCAGCATAGACTTTAAAGGGCCATTGCCTTTGTCGACACGGAACACCTACCTACTTATGATGGTAGACGACTATTCACGCTTTCCCTTTGCCTTCCCCTGTCCTAATATGCTTACCTCTACGGTGATTAAATGCCTCGATCAGGTCTTTTCCCTTTGCGGGACGGCCAATTTTATCCACACGGATCGGGGTCCTTCCTTTATGTCGAGTGAACTTAAAAATTATCTCTCCCAACGGGGAATCGCCTCGAGTAAGACGACACCATATCACCCAATCGGCAATGGACAGGTTGAAGGATACAATGCCATCATCTGGAACGCTGTCCGTCTGGCACTGAGGTCACGCAACCTACCAGACCAGCAGTGGGAAACTGTGCTCCCCAACGTGTTACACTCTATTAGGTCTCTTCTCTCCACATCCACTAATGCCACACCTCATGAGCGATTCTTCAAGTTCCGGCGTCGCTCTACACACAGGACATCTCTACCGTCATGGTTGGTGGCTCCAAGCCCTGTGCTACTCCGAAGGTTCGTCCGGTCTGCCAAGAACGACCCTCTCGTTGACTAGGTGGAGTTAACCCCACGTATGCGCACGTGCGGTACCCCGATGGCCGGGAGTCCACCGTCTCGCTCAGGGACCTGGCTCCCTGCCCAACCGGTCACATGGGCCCGAATGATGAAGGATCCCACGACGATGACAACACTCCGCACCCCTATGAAGATGACGCCCTACCTGGGACATCGAGAGATCTGCCGGCAGTGCTACCGGATCAACTCGGAGCCGAACGCTCCCTGTAGGATGGCCATCCGAAATCAGAACGCTGGACAATCTCCGGCTACGACCCAGGGTGAGGCCAGCTCTGCGCCTGTGGGGACCCGCACCCAGAGTCATGATATTCCCAGGCCTCCACAGGACGATCAAGACAACGCGGACTCTACCGACTTACTGGTACGGGCCAAGCGACCCAGGGACCAGGACACGGTCCGGGGGAGACATGCCTTCCAGTCACAAGCAGAAAACTAAATGACTACGGCTATTTTTGGTCCGCCTAGTCCGTTCAGGGAAGACTGGACTTCCAAACCTTTTAGGGAGGAAGAATGTCATAAATCGCAACTTCTACAAGAAGTAACTCAGGAAGTACTACTGAACGGCCAGCTGAGGGCGCCGTCCGAGGAGTATAAATACTCGGGCGTGGGCCCAACTTGACCAGAGACAATCTGGAAACAGGAAGCTAGTGACTACTAACTAGACCTCCATGTTTTGTTACAAGTCCATTAAAGCCTTGCTTTATGTACAACCAAGTGCGTAGTGAGTCTTTATTACGTCACACAGGTTTTATATGTTTATAATACCAGTAGAGACCAGCTTTAAAGCACTTTAAAAAAATATTAGGCTATTCTAACAAAGGTCTTGCTGTATTATATTCTCATGTAGAAAATTCTGACAAAACAACTGGTGTATGTGATGAGCACATTAGATGTGTAGTGATATCAAACTATACATATATATTGGAACATTAAAACATTTGTTCTGTTAAATTAATTCCATGAAATGCTGCTAAGGAAAAGATAGAGATATAAGAAAATGAACTACTGCAACATGATCATTTCCACAGTGGATAATGGTGGTTTTGTGAGGCAGACTGTTCCGGGAACTAAATCAACTCACAATGACAACACAAATTCTATTAAAAACAAATTTAAAGTGTTAATGTTTTCCTGATGTCTGATGAATGCCAAACAACCCACAAAATAGTGCAAGTATTTGTGGTTAATAATATGTCTTCAGGATAGCACAAATGGTGGAAGTACTTTTACAAATGATTTTGCCAGAGGATGAGGAACCATTATGAAAGTACATGGGTGTTAATATTAATGACTCATTGCTGTCAATGTTTTTTTTGAAAAAGCTAATTTAAAAGACTGCTATTTGGAAAGCAAACCTTAGAATTCAAGGGTGTGTTCTTTTATGGAAAATTTGCAGTAGCCTCAGCATTGAAGTTAGTCCAATAATTACGACTCATTCATAAGGTGATAACAGCATGCCCCATTTGAAATGCTAGTACAATTCCAGAAAATCAAAACAGTGCATATTCTAACAACCACATTAAAACAAGAACAAATGAAAATAAAATAAACGCTACAAATCTTGAAAATCTGAAACAAAAAACAGCAAAAGCTGGAAATACACAGCAAGTCAGCCAGCATCGGAAAAGAAAGCTTAACATTTTGGGTATATCCTGTAATTAGTTCTCCAATTCTCCCACCCTTCCGTCCCCCTTCTGCCAAGCATAAACCCCACTCACTTAGTCCATTCAGAATTTCACATATCTCTGGATTCATTCCTTAAATTGTTAGCCCAAAATTATGATTGACATTACACAACTAAACCAGAATTCCAAGCTTTTGTGTACAGACATCCCAGCTCAACTACGATAAACCTTTCAGAGTTGGTCAAGGCTACCTCCGGCTAGTGAAAATTTAACCGATGGCATGATCCACTGGGCAGTAGACTAAAAGATCTGGAAAAGGCAGACAGAAATTCAGTGTTCAGTAAATAAAATTAGAAAAGCCTGACTCATCGTGAGCCCATAGAGTTGGAGAGTGAGAGGACTGGAAGAGAATCATGGTGTGGAGATGCCGGAGTTGGACTGGGGTGGACAAATGTAAGAAGTCACACAACACCAGGTTATAGTCCAACAGCTTTATTTGAAATCACAAGCTTTCGGAGCGCTGCTCCTTCTTCAGGTGAAGTGGAGAAATGCATAAAGACACAGCTTATATAGTCAGAGAATCATGTCAGATGTAAACATTTCTCCACTTACATTGGAAGAGAATCAAACAGAGGAAGAAAATTAAAAAAACCTCCAAAAGAAGCCCTAAAGCTGAGATTGAAACAAAGAAATAGAGTGACAGAAGTGAGGGGAAAAAGCACAAACAGAAAATTAGAACAGAGAGCCCTTCAGAATGATGAGAACAAACTGAGCTACAGTAGAGCCTGAGGAATGTTTTCAGTACAGAAAGGGTCACAAAGTACTGTATTACATACTGCCAAAGCTTTGACCTGTTTTATTAAGTTGGCATTTTTCCATTTTCCATTTCTTGTTTTTTTTTACATTTGGTTGATTTTAAAAGATTGTATTCAAGTTTTATTTGCTGCTTTCCTTTCACTATATTGCCATTTGATATACATTTCTTGATACATAATGATATTTTCAATTTTGGAACCGTGATTGTTCTTGCTATATTTAAATCTATTTATCAGCAACTCGGGGGGGGAAAAAACCCTTGGGGCTAAATTTCCCTCTTTTTGCAAATAAAGGAAATACACAGGTAAATAAATGAATGCAATGCATTGTGCAAAGCAGACTCTTAATTCACAATGCTATTACGTTTAATGGCCAAAATCAGGTAGAGAGTTATTTCCACTCCTGAGTTGCCTCAATAGCATACAACCACAAATAATGCAAGGGAATAAGCTCTTCAAGGTTCTGGTTCTCAAGAGGCTGTAGGGGTGGATGGACCATAGTGATCATATATTCTTTGAATACATGATTAATATGGTCCATGCACAATGTAACAATCCTGAGGGACTGGGCTGCAAGAAGGTGAGGATAAAGATTCACTCACCCTGGGGAAGGGGAGGGAGAAGTTATATAAAGTAAGTCCCAAAAGGTTATGTGAAGAGAGGGAAACAAAAGGCTCTATGCTCTTCTGCTGCTGACCTGTACCACAGTTACTATTATGATACACATACTGTTATGAATGACAGTGTCTGGAGTTTGTTTGAAAGAAGTTGTAGATCTATTATCTGTTGCTGTATGTATGCCTTTACAATACACACTGTGTACAAGTGCTTCTTAGTTCATGTAATAAAAATACAGCTGTATTTGATTACTAATCCTCCCATCTACTCTCGTCATAAAGTATAGAGAATCAAGTACTCTTCAGGGCACAGTTGAAGAGTAACATTCACCACAGTACCAACCAGATTTGCATCAAGCAACAGCACAGATACAGACACTTTACATCCATTATTTAGTAATGTAGATAAAGCAGTAAAGGGTGAAGCAGAGGTGTTGAAGGGTTAGCGGAGATGTAGTTGCTATGGGGTTAGCAGGTACAGGGAGATGGTATGGCCTGTTTAATGGGTCTCCTAAGTTGCCTTGCAATACGTACCTTAGTAAGACTACTTTCCAACAGATAGTGTTCCAATTCCTGAACCACTTTGAGCAAACACATGACAGTGATGCACCAACAGTGGTGACTGCAGTAATATAAGACATAGACAAAGCAATTACAGCTTCCCTCTTAAATGCTGCCGCTGCCACTTTGTATAGTTTGAGGTCCCGAATCCAAAAGCAGCCTGGGTCAGCTTCAACTTGATTGTTGTCTGTAAGTATTATCCAAGCAAGTAGCCATGTAGGCTTTGTGAGAAAATGGCCTCCAGCAGTGGCATGCATTGATAAGCACAGGGGCAATCAAGTAACAGTAATGTCAATGGTAGTTCTAGGCCACCACATAGCAGTGGTTGCAGGCTCAGTCTTGGAAAGCTTATTCTTTTTCAGTTTGATCATTTTATCCAAATAGGTGTTGATCCAAACTAGGGTTGCTAATATTTGCATGAGGTCATTAAAAAAAATATTTGTACATTAATTTTTCCCAAAAAGGAGTAGGGCACATTCCTGGCAATAAACAGAGGTACACAAATCATAAGCAGTAAATATGACAAGAAAACATGTTGAAGATATACAGCACATGCTCTCAAAGACCATATACATTTGATCATTAAGTAAAGTTAGGTCATTTTTAATATACCCTGCAGTTTGTCATTCTTTTATTGATAGAAAATGAAGCACCATTTTTTCCAAAAGTAAACCAAACTGAATGTATACAGTTCTTTGCCAAAATCAAACAGGGAAAGCAGTTTGCAGTTTCCTGATTGTAAATATGTCCAAAAGAAAATGCAGGCCAATTGCAGAACACGTTAGAAGCACTGTGCATTGAAATCTTCTACGTCTTACAGCAACAATTTGTATTTATATAGCACCTTTAACGCAGCAAAACATCCCAAAGTGCTTCACAGGAGCGTTATCAAACAAAATTTGACACTGAGCCACATAAGGAGATACAGGAAACTCTTTGGTATCCGGCACTGATGGGACCGGGATGGTGCCGGTTGATTAAAAATTCCGGATGACGGAGAGGGTTATCTACCGAGGCTATTTTTAACAAACAAAAATAAAAAAATCAAGAAATGTGCAGTATACAGTAATTGGGTACTCACCTACACCGCGGGAGTGTCAGACTCCTGTTATTGAGGTGTTCGGACTTCCGACAGCGCCAAGAAGCCGAGTAGTGGCAGTTTGGAGAACTACCCCACTAACTCGGCCACTGCGGGAGACTTGGACTCTGACTCGGCAACATTTCCGGTTATTGAGGTGTTTTCGGAGTATGAATATTGCCGGTTAATAGAGAATTCCGGATATTTAGGTGCCATTTAAACGAGAGTTTCCTGTATTAGGGCAGATGACCAAAAGCTTCGTCAAAGAGGTAGGTTTTAAGGAGCATCTTAAAGGAGGAAAGAGAGGCAGAGAAGTTTAGGGAGGGAATTCCAGAGCTTAGAGCCTTGGCAACTGAAGGCACGGCTACCAATGGTTGAGTGATTAAAATCAGGCTGCAGTGGTTTAGTTGGTACTAGTGGCTTCAGTGGATCATCCACCCCTGGTCTTCTATGACTTGTTGCTGTATCTCATTCATGTCCATGATAATACTGCACAGGAAGCTGTTAGGCGGCTCACCACCACCTTCTCAAGGGCAATTAGGGATGGGCAATAAATGCTGACCTTGCCAGCGACGCCCACATCCCATAAAAACAAATTTTAAAAAACTTACCCACGAGATCCTCACTAAACATGGCAGAAAAAGTTGGGGCTTGTCCATTCAAGTGTAAGTGAATTTTTAACGGTGTGATAAGTCTTTATTACTGCCAGACAACCTCTCTGGCACTTAAAATTTACTTTGTGTGGAGTCTCATTCTTTCAGATTTTAATTAATTTTGGAGATTTAAAAAAATTTAAATGTAACATTTATTTTTACTTTTTCTCTTTGTCTCTTTTATCTCTCTCTTAAACCCATTTTTTCCCCCTCTTTATTTCGCTTTCTGTACATGATTTTACATTGAATTAAATATTCTAACTTCCACTTCCTGGTTCAGACTCTGCGGCCGCGATTTTGGTGGTCGGTGTCGTGGTCCCAGCCCGCTGCCTACTGCAGCTTGCGCTCTCCAAGTGATTTTCCGTTGATTGGCCTTGTGAGGTTCCCGGCCAATTAATAGGAAGTGGGTCTGATGACGTCATTTGATGACGCGTCATCAGCCGGTTTCCTTAAAGGGGCCATGTCCAAATTGATTTTGACAGTTCTGTCAGTGCTCTACAGCATTGAGGTGCTGCAAACACTGCACAAAGGCACACGGCTGCACCCAGGATCTCCCATGACTCCCTCCATATGCTTATGGATGGAGGGAGTCACAGCACGCAGGGAGGTTCTCTTCCCTTCCCATGGGTGGAAGAGACCTCCCCAGGAGATCAACGCAGCCTGGTTGCACATTGCACAGGAGGGCACAAGCAGGGATGTCGTCAGGAGGACCAGGCTGCAGTGGCACAAACCTTTCAATGATCTCAGTAGATCACAAAACGTTACTGCCAAGCCACACTCAACCTCATCCTGCTGTGCCGCTCATCACATCCACATCACTCTGCCTTCCCTACCCTACTCCTGCACATCCTTACACCAACTTACCTTGCACCTCCACCCATCCCTCTCTATCTACATTATCACTTCCCCATCTCACTAGCCACTCCATACACTCACCCTCATCCTAGTGCAATCATACCAACTAACAACACACAAGGATAGGCACTTGGGCGTTTTATGCAATGTTCATGTAAATTTTCTGTTAATGTGTTGTCAAACATTAAAATCTTTATTTTCAACACTTTACCTTTATTGTACAGATCTGTGCTCACCTTTGGAAGTGTCTTAGTGAGTTGCAGTGAACGTTGAGACATAACGTCCCTCCCGCCTACACCCCCCCCGCCCCCATTGTGATGAGTGTGAAAGGAATGGTTTTGGACATTGTAGGGATGCTTTATGGTGCTGGTGTGGGGTGGTGTCAACTTGGCGCATTATGTGGCAGTCAGGGTGTACAGCATCAAGTGAAATAAATCTGGACATGGTGATGCCATCTCTGGCCTCCCGGGCAGCAATGTTGTCGGGTGCTGATGCCCTGTGTCCTGTGCAGCATCAGGTGATTGCGGAGAAGGCTGGTATTGTTGTTGGTGTTGGGGCTGATCATGGAGGGATTCAGAGGACCAAGGTGAGATTTTTTCAAGGGCATCGATGTTGCTGGAATAGATGGCAGTTGAAGTTGAGATGACAGAAGCGACCTGTCAGTGGTGAGAGAGCTTGTTCCAAGGAGGTGACAGTGGTTAGAGAATTTACTCCAATCACTTCCAAACTGCATGCAGCTCAAAAGTGTCTTCCAGGTCCAGAAGGCTCAAGCTTCTGACATTGGAAAGTGACCAGCTGTGAAATGGTAGCTTTCATACACTTTTGCAGCTGTCACCTATTCACAGCAATGGGGAGACATAGAGAACCCGACCTACTTACCTGACGTGATCTCCTAACAACGGGAACCCTGTTAAAATATGGGAAAATTGAAAATGACTGGCAAAATAACAGTTAACAAGCACTTAACAAGAAGTTAACTATCTTAATTGCCTCACCCGCCACTTGGTGTCGAGTCTGTTCTGAAATCGCAGACCTGACACTTTGGAAACTTACATGGAAGCAGGTTCGCGATGGGTTCCCAACCCGCCGTCAATCATTTTGAATTTAACAGCTGACCCGTACTCTGAGCATCGGCAAAATCACGGCCTTCGAGTGGGACCCTTCATCAGGTAGTTTCATCTGTTGTTCCCCAAATATTTGATCAAAATTTGGACCAAAGAAGGAAGATAATTTGGAGCGCCTATAAAAGTCCATACAATTCAAACACACCACAATAATTCCTAACAAATATTATCTTAGGTGAGAGGATGAGTGTTGGAAAAAAGTGGCTCCTAGGAAGGAGAAAAACAGCAGTGCCTCAAAATAATATTCCGGAATCACAAAGTAGACTTCTTAGGCAGTCCCTCGGAACCGAGGATGACTTGCTTCCACACTAATAATGAGTTCTCAGGTGACTGATGAGTCCAATGTGGGACCTACAGTCTCTGTCACAGGTGGAGCAGACGATGGTTGAAGGGGCGGGTGTGTGGGGTGCTTGGGTTGACGTGCGCTCCTTGCGCTGTTTGCGCTTGGCTTCTGCTTGCTCCCGGTTAAGAGACTCGAGGTGTTCGGCACCTTCCTGGATCCTTCTCCACTTTGTGTGGTCTTGGCCCAGGGATTCCCAGGTGTCGGTGGGGATTTTGCACTTTTTCAAGGAGGCTTTGAGGGTGTCCTTGAAGCGTTTCCTCTGCCCAGTTGGGGCTCTCTTGCCATGTCGGAGCTCCGAGTAGAGCACTTGTTTTGGGAGTCTCGTATCGGGCATGCGGACGATGTGACCCATCCATCGAAGCAATTTGAGCGTGGTCAAAGCTTCGATGCTGGGGCTGTTGGCCTGAGCGAGAACACTGACATTGGTGCGCCTATCCTGCCAATGGATTTGCAAGATCTTGCGGGTGCAGCGTTGGTGGTACCTCTCCAGTGCTTTACATGGTCCATGTTTCTGAAGCATACAGGAGGGTGGGTATCACTACTGCTCTGTAGACCATGAGCTTGGTGCTGGGTTTGAGGTCCTGGTCTTCAAACACACTCTTCCTCAGGCGACCGAAGGCTGCACTGGCACACTGACAGTGGTGTTGGACTTCGTCATCGACGTCTACCCTTGTTGACATTAGGCTCCCGAGGTATGGAAAGTGGTCCACGTTGTCCAAGGCCTCGTCATGGATTTTGATAATCGGGGAGCAGTACTGTGTGGTGGGGGCAGGTTGGTAGAGGACCTTTGTTGGATGTTACGGATGTTTAGTGTAAGGCCCATGCTCTCGTACGTTTCGGTGAAGGTGCCGACGATGGTTTGGAGTTCGGCTTCAGAGTGTGCGCAGACGCAAGCGTCGTCTGCATACTGTAATTCAATGACAGAGGACGGGATGACCTTGGATCTGGACTGGAGGCGACGGAGGTTGAACAGTTTCCCGTTTGTTTTATAGATTAGCTCCACTCCAGCGGGGAGCTTACTGAGGGTGAGATGGAGTATTGCAGCCAGGAAGATCGAGAAGAGCGTCGGTGTGATGACACAGCCGTCCGTACGTGAATTGGGTCTGTGGTGGATCCGTTGGTCAGGATCACGGCTTGCATGTCGTCGTGAAGCAGGCGGAGGATGGTGACAAACTTTTGAGGGCAGCCAAATTTGAGGAGGACACTCCATAATCCTCATGGTTGACGGTGTCGAAGGCCTTTGTGAGGTCAAAGAAGGCCATGTACAGCGGTTGGTGCTGTTGCCTGCATTTCTCTTGTAGTTGACACGCGGTGAAGATCATGTCCATTGTGCCCCTTAGTGGGCAGAATCCGCAATGCGACTCTGGGAGAAGCTCTGCAGCCACTGGGAGAAGGCGATTGAGGAGGATTCTTGCGATGACTTTCTCTGTGGCAGACAGCAGTAATTACTGCAATCGGACTTGTCCCCTTTCTTGAAGATGGTCATGATTACAGCGTTTCTGAGATCCCCTGACATGCTCTTCTCCTTCCAAATAAGAGAAATGAGTTCATGTATTCACGCCAATAGTGCTTCTCCGCCATGTTTTAGCGCCTCGGCAGGGATTCCATCTGCTCCTGAGGCCTTGTTGTTCTTCAATTGTCTGATGGCCTTTTCAACCTCATGCCGGGCTGGGGTTGTGCTGAGGTGGTGGCGGGTAGCATGCTGTGGGATGGAATTGAGGACGCTCGTGTCAAAGACAGCGTCTCGGTTAAGGAGATCATCGAAGTGCTCCTTCCAGCGGGCACTGACTGCCTCTCTGTCCTTGATGAGTACCTCTCCGTTCTTGGCCCGCAGTGGGGTAGGACCTTGGGTGCTTGGGCCGTAGGTGGTCTTGGCTGTGCTAAAGAATCCACGCATGTTGTGGTTGTCGGCCAGCTGCTGGATCTCCTGCGCTTTCTGCACCTGCCATCTGTTCTTTAGGTTGCGAGTTTTTTGTTGGACCTCGGCCTTCAGGCGTCTGTAGAGCTACTTTCTTGCTCTCGAGCGCTGTTGCTGTTTTCAGATCAGGAATGCCTTGCGCTTGCGGCTTATTAGCTCCTGGATCTCCTGGTTGTTCTCGTTGAACCAGTCTTGGTATTTCCTGGTTGAGTGACCGAGCGTCTCTTCACATCTGCTGATTTTCGAGGCCTTGAGTGCAGACCAGGCGCTGTGAACACTGTGTCTCTGAATCATTGGGAGTCATCAGGTTGGTTGTGAGGCGCAGGCTGAATAGAGCTTTCTTAGCGGGGTCTTTGAGTGCTCCAGCGTTGATTTTCCTGAGGCATTGCTTCTGTTGCTGCCATTGTTTTGGGGCTACGATGATGGACATGACGGAGCGGATTAGGTGGTGGTCTATCCAGCAGTCATCAGCTTCTGTCATGGCGCGGGTGATGTGGACGTCTTTGCGGTCCCTCGCTCAGACGATGACGTAGTCCAACAGATGCCAGTGCTTGGAGCGAGGGTGTTGCCATGAAGCCTTGTACTTGTCTCTCTGACGGAACAAGGTGTTGGTTATGACAAGACCATGTTCTAAGCATTTCATCAGGAGGAGGGTACCGTTGGAGTTGGCTTTCTCTACCCCCTCTCTGCCGATCACACCTCCCCAGAGGTCTGTGCCCTTTCCAACTCTGGCATTGAAGTCGCCAAGGAGGATCAGCTCGTCGCCCATTGGGACTCGGGACAAGGATTGTTCGAGTCTGGAGTAGAATTCCTCTTTGGTCTCATCTGTGGCTTCCTGTGTTGCGGCGTACGCACTGATGACCGTAGCGCACTGGTTCCGGGCTAGGGTGAGCCGTAGAGTCATGAGGCGTTTGTTTATTCCACAAGGGGAGTCTCTGAGATGTTCAAGTAGCTCATTTTTTAATGGCGAAACCTACCCCATGGAGGCGGCATTCTTCTTCAGGTTTGCCTTTCCAGAAGAAGGTGTAAACACCACCTTGCTCCTTGAGCTGGCCTTCCCCTGCCTGCCGGGTCTCGCTTAGGGCGGCGATGTCTATGTCGAAACATCTGAGCTCCCGGGCAACGATAGCAGTATGGCATTCTGGTCTGTCGCTGTTGGGGTTGTCCATGAGGGCCCTGACGTTCCAGGTCCCGAACCTCATTTTAAAGGGTGGAAGATGCCTGTGCGTGAATTCTTTTAACGTGGGATGGCTGTTGCACACCAGCTACCACACGGGCATGACAGAGCAAGGTCTTGGTCCAATGGCAAGGGGATCCAAAACTATTGGAGACCAGGCTCTGCTACATCGGTCTAGCACACACGCACACAAACATACTGCTACTGTCTTCCTCCCTCCTTCCCGCAGGTTCTCTCTGCCTGGGTTTCATAGGCTGCAGTGTGGTCCTCCCGACCCTGCTGCTGGTCCACGCTGCGCCACTCCTGGGCCTCGACCTTGTTGCTGGCCTCGTCCTCGCTCGTGGGCCTTGACCTCGCTCCTGCGTCCTGACTTTCTTATAGTGTGTCTCCTTCTAGTGAGTGTGTCCCGCGGTGTCTCCTTCTAGTGAGTGTAGACAGTCTTTTTATGATAACCATCCTGTAGTAATGATGGTATCATGTGAGAATTTATTAAAATTCAGGACAATTTATTATTACACACGAAACAAAAAAGTTGTGACTAGTTTAATATTTATTAAATTAATACAGCAAGAGATTGGTTTAATTGGACTACTCATTAGGCTGCTGAAAATGTAGGGATGTAAAATTGCAGTAATGTACATCATACTTCATAGCTTGACTGTGCTAGGTATCACTCCACCTTCACAGAAATGAGTCCTTCCACCAAAATATAATGATGG
Source organism: Somniosus microcephalus (assembly GCF_052327205.1). Taxonomy (NCBI): domain Eukaryota; kingdom Metazoa; phylum Chordata; class Chondrichthyes; order Squaliformes; family Somniosidae; genus Somniosus; species Somniosus microcephalus. Next base: position 56,709,554 of record NC_141003.1, read on the forward strand.
TAAAGAAATTCTAATGAAACAAGAAAAGTATTGCATTTCCCTATATTTTCAGTGTATAAATAGCATAGTGATCCTGTGTTAGCAAGAAATAATGTCCTACCTGATGTTGCACACTTACTATATATTGCTCGTGTTGAATTGGGTAACTGGTTGTAAATGAATTATATCTCATCAATATCTACTTGTCCCAATGTACCAAACCATCTTCCATTCACTCCCATTCTGTAAAATACATTAAGTATCTCAATTATAGCCATTATTAAGAAAGGAAGACTTGTGTTTATATAGTGCCTTTCATTACCTCAGGATATCTCAAAGCACTTTACAGCCAATGAAATACTTTAGAAATGTAGCCACTGTTGTAATGTAGGAAATGCAGCAGCCAATTTGTGCACAATGAGTTCCCACAAACAGCAACATGATAATGGCCATATAATCTGTTATAGTGATAATGGTTGTAGGATAAATAGTGGCCAAGACACTGTGGAGATATTTTACGTCCACCAGAGAGAGCAGACGGGGCCTCAGTTTAATGTCTCATCTGAAAGACAATGGCCTGGAATTAGTGGTCAGCGGCGAAGCAACAGCGATTGCCGCTGACCTCGAAGACAGCTGCCCACAAAGATCTTGCGATCTTATTAACCAAAACTTTAGCTTTCTCAACCTTAATTTGATTGTAACACTGTCAAAAGGGTGTGTACAGCAGCAGTGATGGCATCACTGATGGCTAAGCAGCCAATCATATTGAAGCATTCTCACAGACAGCAAACCAAGAAATAAGCAGCTTTTATCAATCACTTTTTCAAAATTTTTAGAGAGCGAAATAAAGATTGGGACATACACTTAAGGTAGAAGCTGAAATATCATAAACAAACTTAAAAATATATATTTCTTACTGCTTTAAAAATCTAGTAATTCTATCATAATGGAAAAATGTAACATTCTAAAAATATTAAGTTAGTTTTTCAGGGTCAGAACGGTTGTTCAGCAGTCAGTTACTCCATTAAAACATCAGTTGCACCTCTTTCAACAAGGCTTGACTTTTTCTGGGGTGTTTAACAGTGACATGAGTGTGGAAAAGGGGAAGTTTTTATTAGTTCAAGTGAGTTCACTGATTGCCAGTTATGGGGAGTTCCACAGTGCAGCCTGTGGCAGAGCAGGGAATGACTGACCACAACTTAAGGATTTCTGCATTTATTTGCACATGCGCTAAATCCTGAAGTTACGGTCAGTTTCAGTGGGGTAATGACTGCGAATGCTGACAGTTTCGACATCATTACCACTGCAAAATCCGGGCTATAGCCTCCGACAGTGCAGCCCTCCCTCAGTACTGCATTGGAGTGTCAGCCTAGATTTTGTGCTTAAGTCTTTGGAGTAAGGCTTGAACCCACAATGCTCTGACTCAGAGGCGAGAGTGATATCACTGAGCCAGCCTGTTTAAAATACGTTCCAAATCCAAACGTAAAATGTTCCCCAATTATCTGAATTCTAAAGCTAAGCAGAGTCTAACAGTATACACTAGTAGACAGCAGTGACTACATTGAGATCAGTAGATAACAGGCAGGCGATCTACTCCAACAGTTTACCATCCAAGTGGTGAAGGTACAAATCGCCCCAGTGTGTCCAACTCGGTGCACTACTGAGCTCAGACATGGTCTTGTATGCTAATATTACTACAGAAAAAGTTGAACTAAATTATAGTGTAGAAGTTTGCTTCCATCAGCATCCTGAGTAACATCAACATATTGTACCTCAAACACTTGGGTTGGATGCAAAGGAATAGGCAGAAGGGACTGAGCAGGGTGGTGGGCTAGGATTGGGACTGGGGTTTGGGAGGAAGCAGGCAACATTATAGCATTACAAGTGGGCCTGAAGTCGGGGAGTATTTGGGGGCCGGCTTGAGGCCTGGGTACAAGTGGCTGAGTTAGGTTGGAGGAACTTAGACTGAGGTACGAGAGCAGTGGGGTTAGGTTGGGTTGTGGAAACAGTATGCAGTTATGGGGTGCTTAGCTTGCAAATGGCAAGACTGGTGGGATTAATCTGCATTATCAAAGTTTTTGCTGTCATTTGATCAAGATCTAATTGATGGCAGTTGTGGAGAACCTCTCGACTGTCCCACTCCCCTAACTGTAGGACAATAGCATGTTGATAGATTGAGGAAAGCTTTGAAATATGTGAAAAAGAAAATGATTGAATTCTTTTCTCTTTTTTTTCATTCTCCTCCTACCGCCCTTAAAGCGTTGACTTCCATTTGGGGTACGGTTCCACAGGTGCAAGTTGCCCTCTGGCACCACACCCAAGTGCTCATTTTTCCTATTGTCTACCCATGAGTACTATTTAGTAGGAGTTTGTGGATAGCAATCAGAAACAGCAATGGTGGCTGCTTTTCTCATCCCTAACTTAGGTTGCCTGGGCCAGTTAAAGCATGTCATCTGCTGCCCCAACTGAGATCAGCTAGCTCAGCACAGAACCTGGAAACTTCTGATTTTGTATGGCTCAGTTACATACTGCCTTGACCAGCTGTGGGACAGAATTCTTTTTTTTTTTAAATCAGCATTTTCCAAGTAAGATCAGGGCCAATGATAAATTTATACAAGACATTGATTAGACCACATTTAGATTACTTTCCGCAGTTCTGAGTACCCCATTATAGAATGGACATTAAAGCCATAGATAGCATACCGTGTAGATTAACCTAGGATGGGAAACTATAGTTATGAGGAGATACTTGAGCTACTAGGACTATTCCTCCTGGAGCAGAGAAGGGCAAAACACGTAATAGAAGTTCTTAAAATTACAAAGGCTATTTATATGATGAATAGGGAAAGACTAGGTGACAAGCAGTCTTCAGTTTAAAATGGTCGCAGAGAGTAAGGAGAGTGGTCAGAAGAAAGATCTTTGTATAAAGAGTTGTTAGACCTTGAAATGATTTGCAACAGGGAGTTGTTGAGGTAGAGACTATTGCATCTTCTAACAGAAAATTAGCTAAATATTTGAAGCTGAAGATGATCTAGGGCTATAGGAGGAGAGCAGAATGATGGGATTAATGTTAGATTGCTCCAGGAAAGAGCTGACACGGAGAAGATTCACTAAATTACCACCTTCCGTACTATAAACTTCTGTGGCTCTATGGAATCCCAACAAAGAGACATATACAGAAAGAACATCCGGATCTGTTTCATTTTGATTTTACAATTAACAGTTTGTTACCTGCATAAATCACTCCTGGTCAGACCATAGTTGCAATAACAGTACAACATAGTTGGAATGTTGAGATATTCATAATTAGTTTTTGAATGAACCGTTTATTAAAATATATATTTACAGTATATCTTGGATATGAAGTACTTAGCATACAGTACTAAACTGTGTAGAAATTGGGATAGAAAATACGTAGAATTATAGTATACTGTTTAATTTGAAATGTTGGAATTCAAAGTTTATAATTAAAATTTCTGAGTGCCACCATGTCCATCTGTTTAAATTTATCACATTGCTGATTAAAAAAAAATGTTTGGATGTCATTGGAAATGAGTTTTATAGGAGTGCACTGAGATGCCACAAATCTCAGTGTTGTCATTCTTAGTTTGATGAGTGTGAACATTTAGAAGAGGTTGAAAGCTTGCTGTCAAATCGTGTGGGACCAAACCACTTAAACATCATTTCATTATAGTTATACAGTTAAATGAAATGAGATGTTCACTGCATTACTCAGTGGAATCCAAATAGTTTTTTTGCATAACTCATGTATGCTTCATTTTAAAAGCAATCAGTCCAGTCTTCCAAATTATAACTGCTTAACTTTTCCAGAACTGTTTTGTTTTCAATGGCATCTAGAAGATTAAACCACTGGAATGAACCAATAATTGTAAGATCCATTTTGTTTTAATCAGTGAATTGTGGCAAAACCACTAAGAGACTCTTACAGTGACTTACATAATTGTCTGTAACCAATGTTATTACCTTTCAAGTTGGCTCTGGTTAAACAGAGCTAGATCGACAACATCGCGATCTGACGCGATGACATCATCACGTGGGTCACGTGACGTCCCCTTTGGCGGGAAACGTGATGACGTCAGAGGTAGAGGGCGGGGCCAGCCAGTCCTCGTGTGGATTGAAAGAGAAAAGACCTGTTTTGAGCTTCTCCTGTAGTTTCTTGTTTTGTAAAGTTCTTGGACAATAAATTCAGTTTGTTAACTTCCAGTAAGTTATAGATTCTTTGTTAGGAGTGCAGAGACTCCTACATTGGTGACCCAGATTCCTCGCGATCGTTTTTCGCGGTGAACGCCGAACACAGGCCAGTGATGGAGGCCAATGCAGTGGCCTTGAAGCTCCCCCAATTCTGGGAACAACAGGCAGCCTCTTGGTTTGTGCAAGCCGAGGCGCAATTTGAGCTCCGCAACATCGTTCAGGATCAGACCAGATATCTCCACGTGGTCTCCGCCCTCGAGAGCCCGACGGCGTCGAGAATCATCAGCCTGCTGGAGAGTCCTCCGACTGCTGACAAGTATGTCGCCATCAAGACACGATTGCTTGAGGTATTTGGTCTCGCCAAAGCGGAGCGCGCTCGCCGTTTACTGGCTCTACCAGGGTTAGGAGACTCCAAACCCTCGGAAATGATGAGTCAAATGCTGACTCTCCTGGGGTCCGAGCCCCAGTGCTTTCTGTTTCGCGAACTGTTCCTTACTCAACTTCCTGAGCAAGTACAGGCGTCCCTCGCCCGAGCAGAAACCGCAGACTGCGTCGCGCTCGCCGAAGAGGTGGATAAGATTTACGCGGTCCGGCAACAATACTGCACCCTCGCGCAACGCCCCGCCACGAAGAGCCCGGATCCGGCTCCGACAAAGGCGCCTCCGACGACCAGTTTCTGCTACTACCACGCCCGTTTCAGCCCGAAGGCCCGCTGCTGCCGCTCGCCGTGCAGTTTCGTTACCAGACCGTCGAACAGACCGCCGCGAGTCAAGCACGCCGGTCCCGGTACTTCCTCCGCGGCCGCGATGGCGATCGGTGCTTCCAGGAATCTCACCTACGTAACCGACTCCATCTCCGGCCGTCGTTTTCTATGCGACACGGCGCAATGCAGCATACTGCCCGCCTCGGTCATAGACCTTCGCTCCGGCAGCCGTGGTCCCCCTATGCAAGCGGCCAACGGGGGTTCGATCCGCACTTGCGGGAAGCGCCTCGTCCGAGTATGTCGGTGGACAGTTTTTCAGCTGGAATTTCATCACCGCTCAAATCTCACAGGCCCTGTTGGGTGCTGACTTTTTAGGCGCCAACAGCCTGTTGGTGGACGTGAAAAATCGACGCCTCGTTCGCGCCGCCACGCTCGACGATATTTCGGGGGCGCGCAGCACGGCTGCGTCACACACTATTTCATGTGCGCGGCTGCAGCCCAACGATTTCGCCCGTCTCCTCGAGGATTTCCCCGAGCTGACGAAGCCCAACTTTTCGGCTCCGACCGTCAAGCATAGGGTGGAGCACCATATTTCGACTACCGGCTCACCCGTTTATGCCAGGGCGCGACGTTTAGAGCCCAGCAAGCTAGCGGCAGCAAAGGCGGAGTTCGCCGTGATGGAAAAAATGGGGATCATCCGTCGGTCCAGTAGCCCCTGGTCCTCCCCTCTCCACATCGTCCCCAAGCCCGGCGGGGGATGGCGGCCCTGTGGGGATTATCGCCGCCTCAATGACATAACGACGCCTGACCGCTACCCCATTCCCCATATACAGGACTTCTCAGCACATTTGGCGGGGACGTCCATCTTCTCCAAAATCGACCTCGTCCGTGGTTATCATCAGGTGCCGGTGCACCCTCAGGATGTCGAAAAGACAGCGGTAATTACCCCCTTTGGACTCTTTGAATTCCTGCGAATGCCCTTTGGGCTTAAGAACGCGGCACAGGCGTTTCAGTGCCTCATGGATTCAGTCCTGCGGGACCTTGACTTTCTGTTTGTTTATTTGGATGATATTCTGGTTGCCAGCACCTCCAAGGAGGAACACCTCGAGCACCTTCGGGTCCTTTTCAGACGGCTTCAGCAGCACGGCCTGATCGTTAACTCGGACAAATGCCGTTTTGGCCTATTGCAACTGGATTTCCTGGGCCACCGCATAACTCCCATGGGGGCAACGCCACTTCAGGTCAAGGTGGAAGCAATTGCGGCATTCCCGAAACCGAAATCCGTGAAAGCTTTACAGGAGTTCCTGGGGATGGTTAACTTCTATCATCGTTTCATCCCCAGGGCTGCACAGCTCATGCGTCCTCTATATGAGGCCCTCAGAGGCTCGACGGGAAAGGACCCTGCGGTATGGTCACAGGACATGGATCGTGCTTTCGAGGAGACGAAAGCCGCACTCGCCAATGCGACCATGTTAGCACACCCCCTGCCGGGAGCCACCATCGCTCTCACGACGGACGCGTCTGACTACGCGGTGGGGGCCATCCAGGAGCAGTGGGTCGATGGCGCGTGGCAACCCCTGGCCTTTTTTAGCCGCCAGCTACAATGGCATGAACGCCGGCATGAACGCCGGTACAGTACTTTCGATCGAGAGCTGTTGGCTTTGTTTTCGGTCATCCGCCATTTCCGTTTCCTCCTCGAAGGACGACGCTTCATCGCGTTTGTCGACCACAAGCCATTGCTGTTCGCAATGGCCAAGTCTGCAGAACCATGGTCGGCTTGGCAGCAACGGCAGCTGACGTACATATCGGAGTTCACCACCGACATCCGACATGTGGCCGGTAAGGACAACGTCGTCGCCGATTGCCTATCCCGCGCCGCTGCCCAATTGGGCATTGACTACGCACAGATGGCAGTTGACCAAGCGGATGACCCGGAGACCCAGGGTTTTCGTTCGGTTCCAAACAGCCTCCAGCCGAGGGATGTGCCTTTCCATTCCGCAGGTACCACTCTGCTCTGTGACGTTTCGCTGGGTGCACCCCGTCCGATCGTCCCGTCTAAATGGCGTCATACAATTTTCGATGCCTTACACGGCCTATCGCACCCTGGAGTGCGGGCATCGCAAAAACTGCTGGTCTCCAAATTCGTATGGAGGGGAATACGCAAAGACGTCAGGGACTGGGCGAACACTTGTGTTGTTTGCCAACGGTCCAAGGTGCAGCGCCATGTCAGAGCCCCGCTCGCCACCTTCGAGGTCCCGGAACGGCGATTTGGTCATATTCACATCGACTTAGTGGGACCACTCCCACCTTCCCGGGGCTTTACGTACCTTTTGACGATGGTGGATCGCACCACGAAGTGGCCGGAGGCAGTTCCCCTGACGTCCACCACATCTGCAGACGTTGCTCGAGCTTTCGTTTCATCCTGGGTAGCCCGTTTTGGTGTCCCTGCGGATATTTCGTCGGATCGGGGGCCGCAATTTTCGTCCGAACTGTGGAACGAGGTGATTTCAGTGTTGGGCGTTAAACTCCACCGCACTACGGCCTATCACCCACAAGCGAACGGCTTGTGCGAGCGGTTCCACCGCTCCTTGAAGGCGTCGCTCAGGGCCAGCCTGCTGGATGCATCCTGGGTCGACAAACTACCGTGGGTGATGTTAGGACTCCGCATGGTGCCGAAGGAAGATCTCCAGTCGTCGGCGGCGGAGATGGTTTACGGGCAACCGCTTTGAGTCCCAGGTGAATTCCTGCCGTTACCTACGCGACCATGGTCCGCGGCCACACAAAAAGAGACCCTCCGGGATGCGGCCCGCTGTTTCCGCCCAGTTCCGACCTCACGGCACGGTTTGCTTTCGTCCAACGTCCCGGGGGCGTTGTCGAAAGCCAAGTTCGTGTTTGTGCGCCAGGACGGCCATCGTACCCCGCTCGCACCGCCGTATGCCGGACCCTTCAAGGTTTTGCAGGCAGGGGACAAGAGTTTTGTGATTGACGTCGGGGGCAAACCGGATCACATCTCTGTCGATCGCCTCAAGCCTGCGCACCTGGACCTCGAACGAGCGATCGAGCTGGCGCAGCCTCCGCGGCCGGCCGCCACCACACCTGACAACGCCGTGCTGCCGACCAGTTCGCCGCCTGCTCAGCGTTTTCCCCTCCGGGAATTTCGGAGTGGGTCCAACAGACTTGTCCGACCTCCTCAGCGATTGACTCTTTTCGTTAAAGACAATTCTGGGGGGGGCGTATGTGGCAAAACCACTAAGAGACTCTTACAGTGACTTACATAATTGTCTGTAACCAATGTTATTACCTTTCAAGTTGGCTCTGGTTAAACAGAGCTAGATCGGGGGGAAATGTGATGACGTCATGACGTCAGAGGTAGAGGGCGGGGCCAGCCAGTCCTCGTGTGGATTGAAAGAGAAAAGACCTGTTTTGAGCTTCTCCTGTAGTTTCTTGTTTTTTAAAGTTCTTAGACAAATTCAGTTTGTTAACTTCCAGTAAGTTATAGATTCTTTGTTAGGAGTGCAGAGACTCCTACAGAATAACTAATGTATTTTAAAACGTCAATGGTTCATTACTTCTAAAGCCTTTGGCCCCGATTTTCCCGAAGGTTCGGGGATTTGTCGGGTTCCCCGAATGTCGGCTTCCGACCCGAATCTAAATGGGTCAGCCAGCTGCACGCAATTTTCCCTCAATTGGCCAATTAATTTCCAGCGTGTGGGCACCCTTGCTAAGTGTCCACTTCCAATCAGAAAGCCCCACAGTATGATGTCATCATTCGTGGTGCTTTTAAAGTCTCCAGCAAGCTTCTCAACCTCTGCAGGCTTCCCAACCAGCCGTACAGAATGGCAGAGGAGCCTGCACCAGCTGCTGCCAGCGGCAGAGCCCGAGCTGCCGCTAAATTTGATGAGACCTCATTGCAGACAATGGTGGATGGGGTTAGGGCCCACAGGGAGGTCCTCTTCCCTAGCTCAGGGAGAAAGAGGCCTCCCAAAGAGACCAGGGCTGCATGGATGGAGGTGGCTGCAGAGGTCAACTCTCAGGGAGTCACCCGTCGGACCTGGATGCAGTGCAGGAAGCGCTTCCATGACCTTCACCGTACAGGAAAACTAAGTATGAAGTTTCCATCACCCTCAACCTGATCCCCATTGCCTTTCCCCAACAGCACTCAGCTTCAGCAATCACTTCCTCCACATCCCACTTCACAGTCACATCCATGCACCCTTACCCATTCCCTCTCTCTCTATGCTCACATTCACAGAACTATTCCACCATGCAGCCCTCACACTGCCTCTCACTCTGATGCTTGGAACACAACTGACAACACACAGGGAGGGCCCTTGGTCTTGCAGCCTCACACCATCTTTGTCTCCTTCTAAGTATCTATGCTATGCAATCTCTACACTCACTCCTGCACTCTCACTCAAACACCACTTGCCTCCCTCATTGCAGGAAAAGAGAGCTCACAATAGGAGAGAGCATGCGAGGACTGGAGGAGGACCACCCTCAATCGCCCACCTGAGCCCCTGGGAGAAAGCTGTGATGGAGATTGCTGGGGCTGACGTGGCTGCGGAAGCTGGGGCAGGAGAGACAGGAGCAAGCCCGCAAGCTGGTGACAGAATAGTTTCCCATTTCTCTCATTGACATAGCATGAGTCGCTGATATGATTCTGAAGCTATATCATTTGGACTTATGAGCATCTGCCAAATCCAATGTGCAAGTAGCCTTGGCATCACATCTCTAACTCTTTCTTTTACTCCCCCACAGGACCATCCGGAGCCCCCGTCGCCACTGCCGAGGAGGAAGAGGCTTTGCAGCCAGACTCCTCAGAGGAAGCTCCAGCCTCTGAGGGCGCAGCGTCAGCAGAAGTAAGCGCACCCAACACCAGCGCAGACACTCACACCTCGGGGGGGCCTTCGGGACATAGAGTAGTGTTGTCATCTGGTGTTTCACAGCTCACAAGTGAGCATCAGCAGATTGTTGAGACAGGGACAGCAGTGGAGAGTCCTCGTTGGAGGGCGCAGGCCTCTGCCAGCTCAGCTCAGCTGCATGTCGACCCTATGCCTCTGGGTCCATCCGCAAAAGAGGAGGTGATGGATCTCCATGATCAGATGCAGGAGTCTCTGGCAGGTTTTGTCTCCAGGGTCGCTGCGAGTGTGGAGCGAATGGAGGAGTCCATGGCGAGCATGAGCACAGCCTTATTGGAGTCATTGGCGCATGAAAGCATCACCACGGAAAGGATGGCTACCTCCGTGGTAAGGCTGGCTGCCGCCGAGGAGAGGAGAGCTACGGCCATGGAGGAGCTTAGTCGCCAGGGTATCGAAAACATGGTGAGTGCTCAGAATAGAATGACATCTCTTGAGCGATGGGCATCTATTGAGCACCGAAACCAGACCTTCATGGAAGTCCCTCTGAGCAGGACTTCCAGTGCAGAGGCGGGTCCCCATGGCCCCCCTGATGTGCAGCAAGGTGCTCTCCAGCCACTTGCAGGCGCTGAGGGGGAGCTGACCCATGAGAGGGAGGTTGTTGGCACACCTCAAGGAAGTGGGGGCTCCTCTCCACGCGCTCACACTTCCATGCCACTTCAGAGCCCTTGGTCAGTGCCCCACCAGAGTCCACACCCAAGTGAGATAGGAGTCTCAACCCCTGCACAGCCGCAGGAGCAGCAGACTGCTGGCGAGCTCTCACAGGCTCGCCACCCCAGAGGACGCCCGCCAAAGGTGTCGAGACAGGAGCAGCAGGAAAGTGAGCAAGGGGCCTCCACATCTGCTGAAGCCACAGGGGTACCACTACGTAGGAGCACGCGTAAGAGAAAAATAAAGCACCACTAATCACAAGGGTAGTCACTTGGGTGAAATGTCTTGTATATAGTTTTAATGCCATCAGTTTCCTGTACATAAAAAATCTGGTGGCAACTGCTGCAGCTATGGCGTCTGTCATTTGGCGAATGGGGATATCACATTGAGGCCTTAGGATTACTTGCAGATGTCAGCAAGCTGGTCAAATAGGTAGAAATGCGCAGGCATGGACCACTGTCTATGGTCAGTTAAGGAGCAGCGAGGCTACAGTGTTTGATGTACCAGGCTACGCAAATCTGGCCAGGATGAGTGCGTTCCTTGCATTCCGCCCAGCAATGTTCTCGCGCACTGGTGCCGTTGGTTGACGGGCCTCTGCAGGATGCTCGTTTCCGTCCTCCTCCTCCTCCTCCTCAGCATCATCCTAATCCGAGGCGGCTCTGTGAGGAGCCTCTTGGTCCTGGGGAATCGGCAAGCCACGATGCTGTGCCATGTTGTGAAGCACACACCATACCACGACGATTTTGGAGACCCTGGCTGATGAGTACTGTAGGGCTCCAGTTGATCTGTCGAGGCATCTGAAGCGCATCTTTAGCAATCCGATGGCTTGCTCGATAATGCCTCTGTTGGAAATGTGGCTGGAGTTGTAGCGCTCCTCAGCTTCGTTGGCTGGTCTCCTCAACGGCCTCATTAGCCAAGACCGCAGGCGATATCCCTTGTCTCCAAGTAGCCATCCCTGAAGTTCATTTGGCGGACTGAATAGCGGAAGCACCGTAGACTGGCGCAGTATGAAGGAGTCATGGCAGCTGCCAGGGTACTTGGCACAAACATGCAAAATCACCTCCTTGTGGTCACACACCAGCTGAACGTTAAGGGAGTGGAAGCCCTTGTGGTTGACAAAAACTCCTGGATTGCGGTGGGGTGCCCTAAGGGCCACATGTGTGCAGTCAATGACTCCCTGCACCCTTGGAAAGTCTGCCAGCTGAGCTAATCCAAGCGCTCGCGCCCTCACACTTGCGCGATCCCGGGTGAAATGGATGTGATTGTGCGCGAGGGCAAAGAGGGCATCGGTGACCTGTTTGATGTAAGTGTGTGCAGTTTTGGTCGCCTTATCTGAGGAAGGATATTCTTGCCATGGAAGGAGTTCAGCGAAGATTCACCAGGCTGATACCTGGGATGGCAGGAATGACGTATGAGGAGAGATTGGGTCGATTGGGCTTGTACTCGCTGGAGTTTAGAAGAATGAGAGGGGATCTCATTGAAACTTATAAAATTCTGGCAGGACTCGACAGACTAGATGCAGGGAGGATGTTCCCGATGGTTGGGGAATCCAGAACCAGGGGTCACAGTCTAAGGATAAGGGGTAGGCCTTTTAGGACAGAAATGAGGAATTTCTTCACCCAGAGAGTGGTGAACCTGTGGAATTCTCTACCACAGAAGGCAGTAGAGGCCAATTCATTAAATATATTCAAGAAGGAGTTGGATATATTTCTTAAGGCTAAAGGGATCAAGGGATATGGTGAGAAGGCAGGGACCGGGTACTGAATTTGGATGATCAGCCATGATCGCATTGAATGGCGGAGCAGGCTTGAGGGGCCGAATGGCCTACTCCTGCTCCTATCTTCCATGTCTATGTTTATCTATGTGTGCAGCCGCCTGGGAGATGCCGCTGATGTCTGCTGCTGATCCCTGGAAGGAGCCTGAGGCATAAAAGTTGAGTGCGGTGGTGACTTTGATGGCCACTGGTAAGGAGGGCCGACCTGGTGCTCTGGGCTCCAGGTCTTGCTGCAGCATTGCGCAGATGTCAGTCACTGCCTCTCATGAAAGTCGGAGCCGCCTTTGGCACTGCTGCTCAGTCATGTTGAGGTAGCTCACCCTGTGTCTGTAGACCCTGTTTGGGGGGTATCTCCTGCGCCGACGGCCTTCTATGCGCTGGCCCCTTCTGGTCTGTGCTGCCTCAGGTGGCTGAGCCGCAGCCTGTCGCTGCTGCTGTAGCTGGAGCTGCTGTTGTTGCTGGATCTGCTCCAGCCTCCTCTGCTGTTGGAGATCCTCTAATGCCAAGAAGGGAAGGAACAAAAGGCCTCCCATGCTTCTGGCAGATGCCTCCGTTGAGGAAGCGCTGAGTGAGGGCGGTGAGAGGGGCTTCCCAGGAGCTCACTCTGGAGAAGTGTGTGAGGCTCCAACCTTCCACAGCTGTGCCTAAGCCTTCAACAAGTTGCCCCAAGCCTGGAGCAACAAGGTCCTGCAGCCTACCAATGCTGTCTGATTAAATCTCTTCATTCCTGATTGACCTGCAGCTGAAAGTAAGCAAGCCAACATTGTTCACGCCAGGTTTCATCAGCGGTGTTCCCACCAGGTGTGGTTTACGTGGGGAAAGGCTGAAAATTCCAAGGGCCCCTGAAAATAGGATTACAGCTGCCAATTATTGCTCATTAGGCTCCCGACGACCAGTCCCGCCGGCTGCGGGCGGGACTGATTCGGGTCGCGCGGAAACACGGGGGCGAAAGTTGGGTGGGGTGGGGAATCGGGCGGGGGGTTCACGACCCTCTATTTCTGCGATTTTTTTCAACCCCCGCCCACCTGAAACCCCGCCCGACGGCTCCAGGAAAATCGGGGCCTTTATCTTTACTTTGCTGCCAAGTTTTTACCATACAGTACAAACAGCGAATAATTGAATCATCAGCCAAAAGATCACTTGCAATGTTGAGAGCGTTTGTGACATAGCATTAATAAAAATGACAAAAGGTAGAGGACCTAGCCATGAACCCCAGGGATAGGAGTAGGGATGGCAGCTGGAGATGGAACTGTCAGTGTAAATTTGCTCAACATGGAATTGTTGTGCGAGATAGGACTTTAGGTATCCCAGGGATTTGAATCAATACCAATATATCTAAGCTTTTCAAGCTGTATTGATTGATTAATAGTATGAAAAGCACAATACAAACCTTGGGATTGTGATTTGCCCTGAGTCAGTTGCACAGGACCATGTAATGGCCTTTACGACAGAGCTGTAGTTAAAAGCATTGTAACCTGGTCTAAGACCAAGTTACTACCATTAAAAACAGATGCCCAATAGAAATTACAATAACTGCTCATATTTCTCAATGACCTTGAATGCTATTGGAAATATAGAAAGTTAACACGATTACTTCAATGACACAAGACAGAAATTGTAGTAATTTAAAATGGCAAACTAAAAGCTCCTTGAAAGCAAGCAAAGCCAGTAGATGAATCTTAACTTAGATTTCTATGAAGTTATCTGCAGTTTTTGAAGAAATTAAAAATAACCAAAAAGTCACACTTTAGTGCACAAAGAAAACAATATTAAAACCTTAAGGCTTAGGAAGGACAGGAAGACTTGAATAGATAGTCCGAGTGAAAATAAATAAGTAGTAAAGTAGGTGCTTAACCCCCTAACCATTGCCAATGAGAAGATAATTCAGTAACTGATCTGAACAGACACTAAAACAATTTATTGGATAAATGTATTTTTATTTTGTGTGTAACCTCATGTATCGCATTAGGAATTTCAATAAGTGAGAAAAAATTGGCAGCTGACAATTTTTCAGAAGCATTTTAAGTGAGTTATGGGAAAAAAATAATGCATCAACACGTGGTGGTGTTACAGGGAGCCATGACGGGTAGGTTATAAGATTAGCAATCGAAATCACCTACTGGCATTACAAGTAAATGTATGAGCTAATTGTAACAGGCAAGTGTGCACTTTTAACTTGGGAATTTCCATAGGAAATGTTTACATAGCAGTTTTCAGTAGGTCACAGAACTCAAAATATAAAGGTTAATATATTGTAGATGTAAAATATATGTTGTGATAAAGGTCCTCTTGTCATCTCAGTAGTATTACTGCTGTAATGGATGATTCTGACTTCCACCTAACAGTGTGTGAGCTAAAGTTTCAAATATGTGCTCCAAGGATGCAGAATTCCCAGAGAATCAATTGATTATTTTTGAACTGCAGTCCCTAGCTACACAGGAAAACACAGCCAATTTTTGCTTTGTTTTTACCAGCTAGAATGTCTAGCTAGTGTTTGCCTGGATACTCCTCGGTACAATGAAATGACGATGTAAAGACCAGTGTGGGCAGCTGGACAAGAATGACTCTGAAGACAGGTGGGTGGTTTCTGTGCTCATTTTTATTTAGGGTAGTTCACTGGGTATTTATGTGTTATTATATAGTGATGACTACTTTAATGAATAATGAGTATGTTTAGTAAATCTTTAAAGGAGTCTTTCTTCCTGATCATAGTTTAGCCTGTAGTAGTTTAACAGTAAGTTTGACCAAGACCAGCAGTGTCTCCTTTATTGGGCAGCTATTTCTAATTATAACTTGTTTTTATTATATTGTAACTGAAATCCCAGAGGTACTTTCACTTCCTGGCTAAAGACACCATTTCACTGAAGGGCAACCCATATAGGATTTGCATGGTATTACTGTATCACATGTGCTAAAGTTAGCCAACAAATAATGAGACCACATTCTAGGTAGTTGCTTGCACTAAGAAAATACTAATATTTACTTGGTGCATCCATTCCTTGCCTAACTTAATAACATTTAACACACTCTGATGGGATGAGTCATCCAGTCTCATGTTTAGTAAATTTTGGCTCTGCTGGAATGGAGTCCTCCATACTTTTTTTTCCAATTTCCTTAGCTGTCCTGTTCTGAAGGCAGTAACTCATGCTAAGCTATCAGAGGGTACTATGTCCCTCCAATTGCTTCCAAGTAGCAATGCATTTGTGAATGTTGATGAGCTATTTCGCTATCGTAAAATCACAACTTACCTGATCTGGTTTTGACCAGATGTCTACATATGAATTTAAAGCAAGAGTCAATACATAATGATTAGGAATATGAACCCTGGCTGTACTTATTCACCTTAGATAAGAGCCACTGAGATGGATTGCATCTTCCTTGCTATTGTTTTGGCTGAATTGGCTCAGCACAGATCAGCAATTAAACCACAGATTTTGCTAGCCTAGTTCAGTTCTGTATCATATGGTACATTTCATAGGGTGGAGTTGGTATTTTGAAAGGGTAAGATCGAATCTAGTGTTTACACTGAAGAAAAGAAACTATGGAGAAACCTTACTGATAGAGTTATACAGCACAGAAAGAGGCCCTTCGGCCCATCGTGTCCGCGCCGGCCATCAAGCCCTGTCTATTCTAATCCCATTTTCCAGCACTTGGCCCATAGCCTAATATGCTATGGTGTTTCAAGTGCTCATCTAAATGCTTCTTGAATGTTGAGGGTTCTACCACCCTTTCAGGCAGTGAGTTCCAGATTCCAACCACCCTCTGGGTGAAAAAGTTTTTCCTCAAATCTCCTTTAAACCTCCTGCCCCTTACCTTGAAACTATGCCCCCTGGTTATTAACCCCTCTACTAAGGGGAAAAGTTCCTTTCTATCTATGCCCCTCATAATTTTGTACACCTCAAATCAGGTCCCCCCTCAGCCTTCTCTGCTCTAAGGAAAACAACCCCAGCCTGTCCAGTCTCTCTTCATAGCTGAAGCGCTCCAGCCCAGGTAACATCCTGGTGAATCTCCTCTGCACCCTCTCCAATGCAATCACATCCCTCCTATAGTGTGGCGACCAGAAGTGCACACAGTATTTCAGCTGTTTCAAGATTCTAAGTTTTACAGATAAACAGAACCCCAATAAATTATTTGACATAGTGACAAACTCTGTAATTAGGGGCAAAGACTGAAACTCAGAACAGGAGAGATGAATGGACAGTTAAAATTTAACTACTTCACAAAGAAAGTGTTGAATGTATGGGACAGACTGCCCAGGGAGACAGTGAAGGCAAATAGTGTTAGTTAATTCAAGAAAGAGTTTGTCAAAATAATTCATTGAGGGGAATGGCAGATAAGACACAGCGTGATTTCTTTTTAACTTCGGGCCAGCCTAGATGGATTACATTGGTCTTTTCTAATCCTGTTCCATGTTGCTAAATGTGTTATCTGAATCTAGCTCGCGATTTACTCAATGATGCACCCAATGCGCTGATTGCCTTTTTTTCCTTCAGAAAGGAAATCACATTAAATTTTTATTTAACCAGCTTGGTGCTAATGTGCTGTAAGGTGTATAAAATGAGAGATTCAGAGATGATATTGATGTAATTTATAGTTTATTTCTAACAATACATTTGAAAGCATAATATATTTTATTAGATGACAAAAATTAGAAGTTAAATATTACTAGGTTCCGATATTCACATTAGTCTATATTTTTTTTTAATTTGTTCACGGGATGTGGACATCACTGACGGGGCCAGCATTTATTGCCCATCCCTAACCATAAAGTTCTCTAAGAGACAAAATACAGGAAGACTTTTTGAAAAACAAACTGCAGCCTAAGTCTATTTTAAATGTTATTTAATTAAGCACTGTTCATTTATTTTTCTTTAGGTTTAAAAGAGCAGCTTGTTTTTTAAAAAAACTTCCTCAATGCTGGGGAATGGTATCTATGGGGGAGGAAGAAGTGTTTATGCTTTAGAGCTTTGGTTCCTGCATATTTATTGGTTTCATAGAAGTTTAATCATAGAATCATAGAAGTTTATGGCACAGAAAGAGGCCATTTGGCCCATCATGACTGTGACAGCTGAAAAAGAGCTATCCATCCTAATCCCACTTTCCAGCTCTTGGTCCGTAGCCTTGTAGGTTACGGCACTTGAAGTGCATATCCAAGTACTTTTTGAATGTGATGAGAGGTTTCTACCTCTACCACCCTTTTAGGCAGTGAGTTCCAGACCCCCACCATTCTCTGGGTGAAAAGAATTCTCAATTCCCCTCTAATCCTTCTACCAATTACTTTAAATCTATGCCCCCTGGTTATTGACCTCTCTGCTAAGGGAAATAGGTCCTTCCTAGCCACTCTATCTAGGCCCCTCATAATTTTATACACCTCATTTAAATCTTCCCTCAACCTCCGCTGTTCCAAAGAAAGCAGCCCCAGCCTACCTAATCTTACCTCATAGCTAGCAACATCCTCGTAAATCTCCTCTGTACCCTCTCTAGTGCAATCACATCTTTCCTGTAATGTAGTGACCAGAACTGAACGCAGTACTCCAGCTGTGACCGAACTAGCATTTTATACAGTTCTAGCATAACCTCCCTGCTCATGTATTCTATGCCTTGGCTAATAAAGGAAAGTATCCAGTATGCCTTCTTAACCACCTTACCTACTTGTCCTACCTTCAGGGATCTGTGGACATGCACTCCAAGGTCCCTCTGTTCCTCTACACTTCTCAGTATGCTACCATTTATTGTGTATTCCCTTGCCTTGTTAGCCCTCCCCAAATGCATTACCTCACACTTCTCCGGATTGAATTCCATTTGCCACTTTTCTGCCCCTCTGACCAGTCCATTGATATCTTCCTGCAATCTACATCTTTTTTCCTCACTATCAACCACACAGCCAATTTTTGTATCAGTTACAAACTTCAAAATCATGCCTCCTACATTGAAGTCTAAATCATTGATATATACCGCAAAAAACAAGGGACCTAGTACTGAGCCCTGTGGAGCCCCACTGGAACAGCCTTCCAGTCACAAAAACACCCATCAACCATTACCCTTTGCTTTCTGCCACTGAGCCAATTTTGGATCCAACTTGCCACTTTCCGTTGGATCCCATGGGCTTTTACTTTTCTGACCAGTCTGCCATGAGGGACCTTGTCAAAAGCCTTGCTAAAATCCATGTAGACTATATCAAACATGCTACCCTCATTGACTCACCTTGTTACCTCCTCAAAAAATTCAATCAAGTTAGTCAGACACGACCTTCCCTTAACAAATCCATGCTGACTGCCCTTGATTAATCCATGCCTTTCTAAATGACGATTAATACTGTCCCTCAGAATTTTTTCCAAGAATTTGCCCACAACCAAGGTTAGGCTGACTGGCCTGTAATTATTCGGTCTATCCCTTTCTAAACAACGGTACAATGTTAGCAGTCCTCCGGCACCACGCCTGTAGCCAGAAAAGATTGGAAAATGATGGTCAGAGCCTCCACTATTTCCTCCCTTGCTTCTCTTAACAGCCTGGGATACATTTAATCTGGGCCTGGTGATTTATCTACTTTCAAAGATGCTAAATCCCTTAATATTTCCTCTCTCACTATGTTTATCTCATCTAATATTTCACACTCCTCCTCCTTAACTACAATGTCTGCATCGTCCCTCTCTCCTGTGAAGACAGACACAAATTATTCATTAAGAACCATACCCACATCTTCCGCCTCCACACACAGATTACCCTTTTGGTCTCTAATAGGCCCTACTCTTTCCTTAGTTATCCTCTTTCTCTTTATATATTTATAAAACATCTTTGGGTTTTCCTTGCTTTTACTTGTCAATATTTTTTCATGCCCTCTCTTTGCTTTCCTAATTTCCTTTTTAATTTCACCTCTGCACTTTCTATACTCCTCTAGGCTTTCTGCAGCATTGAGCTCTCAGTATTTTGCAAAAGCTTCCCTTTTTTTCCTTATCCTACCTTGTATTTTCCTCGACATCCAGGGGCCTTTAGATTTGGGAGTCCCACCCTTTTTCCTGGTGGGAACATATTTGCTCTGGACCCTCACTGTCGCCTCCTTGAATGTCTCCTACTGCTTTGACACTGATTTACCTTAAAGTAGCTGTTTCCAGTCCACTTTTGCTAAATCAGATCTCAGCTTAGTAAAATTGGCCTTTCCCCAATTGAAAACTTTTACTCCTGGTCTATCTTTCCTTTCATTCAGATTGCATTATCGGTCACAGAGCTCATACTGAAAAAGGATGTGCTGGGTATCATCATTCTGGACCATTTAGTACCTCATTAAAAGGTGTATAAATCAAAACACTACTGGATTTTCACAAAATAATGAATTGATCCTGAAGTCAGGGATATGTTGGCCAGTGGGGGGGGAATTTTAACCTAACTTGCCTGTCGGGAAACCCATGGGATTGGGTGGAACGTTAGTTTTGCACCCCGCCCAATATTACTCTCCATTCATTTCAATGGACTAAATTTGGGCGAGGTGTAAAACCAGCATTGTACCCGATCCCGTCAATATCCTGAAGGGCAGGTTAAGTTAAAATTGCCCCCATTATCTTTGCACAAAACCGTTTTTTTCTTGCACAGTAATCTGTGGCTTTTTTGTTAAAGGGTATGTTACACTTTTTCTCTTTTTTTCCTTCTCTAGTCTCATCAGCTGTCATACTTCCTGTAACTGAGAGGGCAGGCAGGAAATTTGTGCCCAGGCTTTTGCCAGTGCCACTCTTGAGGCTTTTATGTCCGTGTGTAATTGAGACACGGACTGCAGGAGCTGGTTACAACAGGTGTTTACTGAGTGGAGACAAAACTGGAACTACTATGCAAAGTTACTACACAGGCTTATATACAGGGGTGGTCACTACTGGTACTGCAGTATACAGGGGCTGCAGAATATAGTTCCTTCTGCAAAGTACATACACTACAATTCCTCCCCTTTTAGCTAAACAGTACATAACATTCGATTAATAAGTAAATAACATATTTACAATTACAGTTGCTAGATACATTAGCTGAAGTTAAGCAATTATAAGTTCAGTCTTTGAGGAGGCTTCCTGATTCTGTCTGGATAACGCCTCTTTGGGGTATCCGGTTCTTCTGGCAAAGTTGATTCGGGATCAACGTCGTTGTTTGGTTCGTCTGCTTCCAATATCACCGATTCTGAAGTAGATGCAATTGGTACTTTGGTTTCATCACCAGGTATATTGGATCGTGGTGTGGAATTGGCGTTTTCCAGTGACTCTAGAATCTGGTCAGCATGGCGTCTTACAATGCTCTCCAACGTCCACGGTATACATTAAAGGTCCTTGCCATGTGCAGATTGTTCCTGGCTGCCATTTCTCTGTGCGGTAGTCCTGGGCCAAAACTGGTTGACCTATCTTGAAACTCCTGGTTGGCCTTTCATTCATATTCTGAAACTGCCTGTTCTCCACATCTCTTCTGATGTTTGGCGTAACCAAATCCAAGCGGCATCTTAGTCTTCGATTGAAGAACATCATGGCTGGAGTTTGGTTGGTAACCGCATGTGTCGCATTCCGGTAGGCAAACAAGAAGTTATCCACCTTGTGTTGTAGGGGTATGTCTTCATTACACATTGCCTTGATAGCCTTCTTGAATGTTTGAACGAACCTCTCAGCCAATCCATTGGTGGCTGGATGATATGGGGCGGATGTGTAATGCTTAACACCATTGTTCTTTAAGAACCTCCGGAACTCTTCAGACACAAACTGTGGTCCATTGTCGGAGCAAATCTGTTCAGGCAGCCCATTTCTGGTGAATATGGTTCGTAAGACTGTGATAGTTTTTTCTGTGGTGGTTGAGGACATTTTTATTACCTCTGGCCACTTTGAATGTGCATCCACCGCAATTAAAAACATCGAGTCCATAAAGGGACCAGCAAAATCAATGTGCACCCTTTGTCATGGAGATGAGGGCCACTCCCATGGATGTAGAGGGGCTTGTGGTGGGGCGTTTTGGACCTTCTGGCATCCTGTACAGCTCTTGGTCATCTCATTGATTTCTCTATCGATTCCCGGCCACCACACAAACGCTCTGGCTAAGTTCTTCATTTTTACCTCTCCCAGATGACCCTCATGAAGCTCATTGAGCACTCTATCCTTCAATTTGGTTGGAATTACTACTCTGGATCCACACATCAAGGTTCCTCTGCACACTGACAGCTGTTCTCTTCTCGGCGAGAATGCTGGCAACAGTGGTTCGCCATGTGCTGGCCATCCCTTCACCGTTAAATCATAGACCCTGGAGAGTGTCGGGTCATTTCGTGTTTCCTTTTCTATGTTTGCATTCGTCACAGGTAGACATTCGACTATGGTCGAGTGGAATATCTCCACAGGATCCACTGCAGGTGCTTCTTCCACCGTCGGCAACGGTAGGCGCGACAATCCATCAGCATTCCCATGCTGTTTAGTTCCTTTGTACTCGGTCATATTAGTGTGCCCCTAGGAAAAGGGACCACCGCTGTAGCCGTTCTGCTGTCATTATCGGGACGCCCTTCTGAGGGTTGAAAATGGAGACAAGAGGTTGATGATCAGTTAGTAGAGTAAATTTCTGACCGTGCAGGTAGTGATTGAACTCCTTCACCCCCCACACCAGGCTGAGGGCCTCTCTGTCAATCTGGGCGTAGTTACGCTCGGCTGAAGTTAACGAGCGTGACGCAAAAGCTATCGGCCTCTCTGAACCATCAAGGAGTTTATGTGACAGTACCACTCCAATGCCGTAGGGAGACGCATCACACGCCAGTCTTATCGGTAGTGATGGGTTGTAGTGAGCCAATACTTCTCTTGAAGTGATTAGGTCTTTACTCTTAAAGGCCCGCTTACATTCATCGCTCCATTTCCAAGCTACTCCAGTTTGTAGTAGGGCGTTCAGTGGGTGCAGAATTGTGGACAAATTCGGCAAAAACTTATGGTAGTAATTCACCAATCCTAGGAATGACCTCGGTTGCGACACATTTTCAGGCGCTGGAGCCTTAACTACCGCTTCAATTTTGTCAGGGGACTTATGTAACCCCTCTTCGTCAATCACGTGGCCACAATACGATATCTGTTTCTTAAAAAACTCGCACTTGGGGCGATTGGCTCATAGCCCGTGTTCTCTTAGTCTAGTGAGCACCTGCTCTAGGTTGGCAAGGTGTTCACTGTCATTTTCACCTGTCACTAGGATGTCGTCCAAGTAACACTGGGTCCCCGGAATCCCTTGCAGGACTTGTTCCATCGCTCTTTGCCATATCGCCGGAGCTGATGCTACTCCGAATACCAGTCGATTATACTGGTAAAGACCTTTGTGAGTGTTTATCGTGAGATACTTCCTAGAGGATTCTTCAACCTCCATCTGCAAATATGCTTGTGCTAGGTCAATTTTTGTAAAATGCTTCCCTCCAGATAGTGAGACGAAAATATCTTCTATCCTCGGAAGAGGATACTGTACTGTGTGAAGGACTGGGTTCACCGTCACCTTGAAGTCCCCACAGATGCGAACCTTCCTTGGCTCCTCAGACTTATTGTTTAACGTTTTTTTCATGACAGGAACGATGGGTGTCGCCCACTCGCTCCAGTCTACCTTAGATAACACGCCTGCATTCTCCAGCTCTGCCTCGACAGCTGGGCGAATTGCATACGGTACCGGTCTTGCTTTGAAAAACTTGGGGATTGTATTCTCTTCTATTTTTATCGAGGCGGTTACGCCTTTAAGAGTTCCCAGTTCTTGATGAAATACCTCTTTAGCGTTAGCTAAGATTTTTGACAATCGTCCAGGTGTGACGTCGTCATCCTTTTTACCAGCCACAGTCAGTGCCTGAATGGAGTGCCAGTCTAGACTTATCTTTCTGATTCATTCACGTCCCAATAACGGTGGTCCACCATCTTGCAGTATGTACAGATACAATTTCTGTATTTCTTTGCCATTGTATTCGACAGGCACCCTTATTTTCCCTCTGGGCTATACTTTCTGCCCCGTATACGTCTTCAAGACAATGGATGTCTCTTTCAGGGGTATGTGTGAGAATAGCTGCTCGTAGTCTCGTCGATTCATGAAGGTCAGGGCTGATCCTGTATCCAATTCCATTTTGACTTGGGACCCTGCTATCGTGCGGGTGACCCAAATGGTTCGGTGATCCTCTTTTGCGATTACGTTGTGAAGTTTGAGACAGCTTAGTCTCTTGTTCCTGGATTCACTATCGCTCTTCTGGTCTTCGGAACTACTGTCCGTCATCTTTTGTACTTTCCTGTACTGTTCCTTAGTAGCCTTTTTGCTGTCGTTCGTCTTCTTTCCAGACCTGCAAACTCGTGCAATGTGTCCCATCTTTCCGCATTGCCTGCATATTTTGTCCTTGGACCAGCAGGCCTTCTGGTCATGGGTTGTTCTGCCGCAGCGATAACATTTTTCAAATCCCCGTGTCATTTCATGGGTGCCGTATTCCTGTGGCTTCTGCTGTATTTCCGCAGCTCCCCTTGCTGCTGCTTCGTACGATACTGCCAAGCTGAAAGCCTTATCCAGCGTCAGCTCTTGCTCTGAGAGTAACCTCTTCTGGGTTCCTTCACTCAGGAGTCCACAGACAAATTTGTCCCGTAGGGTATCTGCCAGTCCTGCTCCGAACTGGCAGTGCTTTGATAGCTTGCGTAGTTCCGTAAGGTAATCAGCATTGCTCTCATCTTTATGCTGATTTCTCCTGTGGAATTTAAATCTTTCTGCTATCAGCAGCGGTGTAGGATTTAGGTGTTCCTGTAGGATATCAACAATTTCGTTAAAACTCTTCGCCATCGGTTTGGCTGGAGTGATCAGGTTCCGCAATAGGCCGTACGTTCTTGCGCCCATTAAGTTTAGTAGTACCGATGCCTTTTTCTCATCGGCTACTTCGTTTGCCTTGCAATATACTTCGACTCTTTCCACATACGTGGTCCAGTCTTCTATTGCATTATCGAAGGCAGTGATATTGCCAGTCTTCGGCATCTTGGAAATCTAAGATG
Organism: Somniosus microcephalus; assembly: GCF_052327205.1. Lineage (NCBI taxonomy): Eukaryota > Metazoa > Chordata > Chondrichthyes > Squaliformes > Somniosidae > Somniosus > Somniosus microcephalus. The sequence continues at coordinate 56,733,770 of NC_141003.1, forward strand.
GCGCCTCCCGCGCTTTGCCGCCTTCCCCGATTTAACAAAATGGCGCCTCCCGCGCTTTGCCTTCTTCCCCGCTGGATTAAGATGGCGCCTCCCGCGCTTTCCGTCTTCTCCGCTGCTGCTAGCGCTGTTGCTGGCGTTTTATGCCTTGATGGCGATGCCCTATGGTCTTAACGCACTTCCCCCCCGCGCTGCTGCTACCGCCGCTCTCCGCGGTCCCCGTGGCAAACTGCAGCTCCTCGCGGCTTTCTGCGCTTCTAATTTCTTTTATTTTCCCGTCGTCAGAGCAAACCCTACGGGACACTTTCCTCCCTCTTCTCGGGTCTGTACACTGCCCGGCTTCGTAGCACCGGCCGCGCCCTGTGTGCTCCACCCTCTCTCCTCTTCCCGACAACGCTGCTCGGCCCCGTTGAAAAGCCACCCGATCGAGCTCTAGCCCGCCGCAGCCCAGGAAGGATCAGTGTACTACCTGCCACCAGCCCGATTAGCTGGAACACCATAGACAGGATAACCAAGCCCCGCTCTTGACAGCCTCTCCTGCAATCTTCAAATCCGATGAATCAGAGGCGGTTGCCCACGGTCGACGCTCGTTTCTTCTGTCCGTTTTTTTTTTCTTTTTCCTTCTGGCCTCGACCTCTGACAACTTCGCTTCAGGGATGGATCCCCATGAGGTGGTGCAGACTAGGTAAGTTCGGATCTGCTCGTCGCCAGTATTATGTCCGTGTGTAATTGAGACACGGACTGCAGGAGCTGGTTACAACAGGTGTTTACTGAGTGGAGACAAAACTGGAACTACTATGCAAAGTTACTACACAGGCTTATATACAGGGGTGGTCACTACTGGTACTGCAGTATACAGGGGCTGCAGAATATAGTTCCTTCTGCAAAGTACATACACTACAGAGGCCGTTGGTAGGAAGTGCCTAAGAGCAGCCTAGTGACAACTCCCTCTCCAGTTTTCCCTCCCTCTCAGTGGGGAAGACCTGTGGTCTGTGACTGACCACAGTAGCATAGTTGAGATTAGGAATGTAGCTGAGTGGGCAATAAAATTGTTTTCTGCTGCTCAGTAGAATAAGAGATACCACAATTGTATTTTTTTTATTTGTTGAATTTCTTCAGTGAAGTTGGTGCTCAAGGTGCATTCGTCCTGGCAAATTGGAATTCTTGTCAGCATCATGCGGTCCCAAGCACTTTCTACACAAGTATGGGGAGTGGGCGGAGGGTGGCTCATTTGGAGAAAAACACTGAGACAGACTTGATAGGCAGTGGGTAGGAAGTGCATAAGAGCAGCCTGTTTCTGTGCTGTAACATTTTATGATGCTTTGAAGTTAGATACAGAATCAAGATCCTTCTAGACTATAGGGGAGATTTTTCTGGGTCTGTGCCCAGGTGCACTTGATCACCTGTGTGCAGCAAAACCCAGAAAATCAGAGCTCTCAGTCACAGTAAGTATGATGACTGAATGAGACCAGAGAGAGGAAAAAAACAAGAGCAAAAGTGTAACATACCTTGAATTTAAATGGAAGGGAAAATCGGGCCAGTTCCTTTACAGGCGTGCACTCCAGCCTGGCCGATTTTTCAGTATCAGATGCATCCAGGCGACCCAGTGCACCCGAGCACAGACTCGGAAAAATCTCCCCTTGTGTTTCTTAACCTCCGCCTTAGTAAAAGATCTTCTACTGTGCCAGTGCAACATTATATTTCTCATACTAGCTATCTTCATTATCTTTTGGAGTGAGACTGCCAAATTTTATGCAGGCAGTGCAAAATGATGAACAGGTTTCCTGTTGTGGCATTGAACTGAGTAGGAATGGTTGAAACCATACAAATATATTTCATTCGAACCCTGATACCTGTTAGGGACATCTTTCATTCTATAAGTTTGAGCTGGATTTGCACCTCAGGCCCAGAGATACAAGGCTCACTGAACCACCTATTTCCCATGTAATTTGCAACTTCAGTATATCACAATTTCTTAGCTTTTTGCTAACTTTGATCATATCTTCCTTGCATCAGATTTGTTCCGTTAACAAATAAGCTCTCTGAAAGATATGTGCATGGTTATATTTACACCTAAATACTGACTTGTCATCTCACTAATTTAAAATAGCTTTGTGGTGCTATATTTTTATCAAACTTGTCATAAAAAACTGGAATACTGGCAGGTACAGATGCGCTGCTGGTTCCAAAAACACTATAATATCATGTGCAACTGTAGTTTTTTAAAGCTAATTCCTGCACTTAAGCTTTGCTGAAAATCAGACGCTTAACTGTGAGAAAAGTATTGCACTTCCCAATGTGACCCAATTATCTCCGTACTTCCATTGAAATTGTTATGACAGAATTTTTTTAGTTCAAAATTTTGTTAAAATAATTTCTAATAGCATACATTTAATCTATTGATGTTAAGCTGGATTGTCTGTAGTGTCCGGGATCTTTGCCCTGGCTTTGAAAATTGGTGGTGTAGCGGGAGGGCAGCACTGATCGTCACTGGCCTGTAATTTGCGGTCAGTGGCGAAGCAAAGGTGCGCGCCGCTGGCCCCGAATAAAGCTGCCCACAGAGATCTCACAACCTCTGTGGCGAGAAGTTTGCCTTTTTCGACGTTCAATTGATTTCAGCGCTCTGTAATGGTAATTCCTAGTGCGATGCTACTATTTACTTTTAAGCGCTGATAGCCTCACCGTTATTATTACCGTAAAATCTGGGCCATTATATTAGGATTTACACTACCAACATCCCATCGGATCTGCACAAGCTACCAAGTGAGCCTGGTCCAGCAGTGGCCCGTGGTATTTTTTGTGGAGCCACGGGGAGCAATCCTGCTTGTTGTGGCTCCAGAAAAATATAACTTTGAAAAAATCTGTGGTCGTTTTTGGACTGGCCTACAGTGGCCACTTTAACTCCTCCTTGTTAGGCCACTCAAGACTTAGTTAAATTAGACAGAGCTTGCGTGGTGCAAGTGCGACCCATTTGTACCTGAATTTTGCATTGGGGTCCTACAACCACCATAGGACCCTGATTTTGCATAATAATGCAGCTGTATGCCTTCTTCAGGTGGGCTCTCTGCTTGCCCATCTGCATTCCTACACTGGAATATGGCATCATATGGCCTTGGTATCAATGGTGCGGCTGAGGTACTCACCCAATTTTCAATCCCTGGTCGCCCATTTTTCCGATGCAACTCAGAGAGCCGTGTGTTGAATTCTTCCCCCAAAATGTTGGTAGTTAGCACTGTTTCCAGAACTTATACAAACTTGACCTAAGGAGCTGGCATGGGTGAACTGGTTGTGTCGTCTTCATCTGGGAAGAAGGTACTAGCCTTCTGAGACATCAGAGTGATGTCTGTGGGGAACTATCAATTCCTTCTGGATCCTCTGCTACTGGGTAAATTCACCTTTGGTGCACTTAGCTATATCTAGAGAAGCTGTCTTAAATCTCACCGCCCTTGATCTCAGAGAAAATTGCACAAAGAGCGGGGGCAGAGCAGAGTGGCTGTTTACAAAGAGCGGGAGCAGAGAGTGGAGCGGCTGTTTATAAAGAGCGGGAGCGGAGCGGCTGTTTACAAAGAGTGGGAGCAGAGAGTGGAGCGGCTGTTTACAAAGAGTGGGAGCAGAGCAGAGCGGTTGTTTACAAAGAGCGGGAGCAGAGAGTGGAGCGGCTGTTTACAAAGAGTGGGAGCAGAGCAGAGCGGTTGTTTACAAAGAGCGGGAGCGGAGAGCGGAGCGGCTGTTTACAAAGAGTGGGAGCAGAGAGTGGAGCGGTTTACAAAGAGCGGGAGCGAAGAGCGGGAGCGAAGAGCGGAGCAGCTGTTTACAAAGAGCGGGAGCGGAGAGCGGAGCGGCTGTTTACAAAGAGCGGGAGCAGAGAGCGGAGCGGCTGTTTACAAAGCGGGAGCAGAGAGCGGAGCGGCTGTTTACAAAGAGCGGGAGCGGAGAGCGGAGCAGCTGTTTACAAAGCGGGAGCAGAGAGCGGAGCGGCTGTTTACAAAGAGCGGGAGCAGAGAGCGGAGCGGCTGTTTACAAAGAGCGGGAGCAGAGCAGAGCGGTTGTTTACAAAGAGCGGGAGTGGAGAGCGGAGCGGCTGTTTACAAAGAGCGGGAGCGGAGCGGCTGTTTACAAAGAGCGGGAGCGGAGAGCGGAGCGGCTGTTTACAAAGAGCGGGAGCGGAGAGCGGAGCGGCTGTTTACAAAGAGCGGGAGCGGAGAGCGGAGCGGCTGTTTACAAAGAGCGGGAGCAGAGAGCGGAGCGGCTGTTTACAAAGCGGGAGCAGAGAGCGGAGCGGCTGTTTACAAAGAGCGGGAGCGGAGAGCGGAGCGGCTGTTTACAAAGCGGGAGCAGAGAGCGGAGCGGCTGTTTACAAAGAGTGGGAGCAGAGAGCGGAGCGGCTGTTTACAAAGAGCGGGAGCAGAGCAGAGCGGTTGTTTACAAAGAGCGGGAGTGGAGAGCGGAGCGGCTGTTTACAAAGAGCGGGAGCGGAGAGCAGAGCGGCTGTTTACAAAGAGCGGGAGCGGAGAGCGGAGCGGCTGTTTACAAAGAGCGGGAGCGGAGAGCGGAGCGGCTGTTTACAAAGCGGGAGCAGAGAGCGGAGCGACTGTTTACAAAGCGGGAGCAGAGAGCGGAGCGACTGTTTACAAAGCGGGAGCAGAGAGCGGAGCGACTGTTTACATAGAGCGGGAGCAGAGAGCGGAGCGGCTGTTTACAAAGCGGGAGCATAGAGCGGAGCGACTGTTTACAAAGAGCGGGAGCGGAGCGGCTGTTTACAAAGAGCGGGAGCAGAGAGCGGAACGGCTGTTTACATAGAGCGGGAGCAGAGAGCGGAGCGACTGTTTACATAGAGCGGGAGCAGAGAGCAGAGCGGCTGTTTACAAAGAGCGGGAGCAGAGAGCGGAGCGGCTGTTTACAAAGAGCGGGAGCAGAGAGCGGAGCGGCTGTTTACAAAGAGCGGGAGCAGAGAGCGGAGCGGCTGTTTACAAAGAGCGGGAGCAGAGAGCGGAGCGGCTGTTTACAAAGAGCGGGAGCAGAGAGCGGAGCGGCTGTTTACAAAGAGCGGGAGCAGAGAGCGGAGCGGCTGTTTACAAAGAGCGGGAGCAGTGAGCGGAGCGGCTGTTTACATAGAGCGGGAGCAGAGAGCGGAGCGACTGTTTACAAAGAGCGGGAGCAGAGAGCGGAGCGGCTGTTTACATAGAGCGGGAGCAGAGAGCGGAGCGGCTGTTTACAAAGAGCGGGAGCAGAGAGCGGAGCGACTGTTTACAAAGAGCGGGAGCAGAGAGCAGAGCGACTGTTTACAAAGAGCGGGAGCGGAGCGGCTGTTTACATAGAGCGGGAGCAGAGAGCGGAGCGGCTGTTTACAAAGAGCGGGAGCAGAGAGCGGAGCGACTGTTTACATAGAGCGGGAGCAGAGAGCGAAGCGGCTGTTTACAAAGAGCGGGAGCAGAGAGCGGAGCGACTGTTTACATAGAGCGGGAGCAGAGAGCGGAGCGGCTGTTTACAAAGAGCGGGAGCAGAGAGCGGAGCGACTGTTTACATAGAGCGGGAGCAGAGAGCGGAGCGACTGTTTACATAGAGCGGGAGCAGAGAGCGGAGCGGCTGTTTACAAAGAGCGGGAGCAGAGAGCGGAGCGGCTGTTTACAAAGAGCGGGAGCAGAGAGCGGAGCGACTGTTTACAAAGAGCGGGAGCAGAGAGCGGAGCGACTGTTTACATAGAGCGGGAGCAGAGAGCGGAGCGGCTGTTTACAAAGAGCGGGAGCAGAGAGCGGAGCGACTGTTTACAAAGAGCGGGAGCAGAGAGCGGAGCGACTGTTTACAAAGAGCGGGAGCAGAGAGCGGAGCGACTGTTTACAAAGAGCGGGAGCAGAGAGCGGAGCGACTGTTTACAAAGAGCGGGAGCAGAGAGCGGAGCGACTGTTTACAAAGAGCGGGAGCAGAGAGCGGAGCGACTGTTTACAAAGAGCGGGAGCAGAGAGCGGAGCGACTGTTTACAAAGAGCGGGAGCAGAGAGCGGAGCGGCTGTTTACATAGAGCGGGAGCAGAGAGCGGAGCGGCTGTTTACAAAGAGCGGGAGCAGAGAGCGGAGCGGCTGTTTACATAGAGCGGGAGCAGAGAGCGGAGCGGCTGTTTACAAAGAGCGGGAGCAGAGAGCGGAGCGGCTGTTTACATAGAGCGGGAGCAGAGAGCGGAGCGGCTGTTTACATAGAGCGGGAGCGGAGAGCGGAGCGACTGTTTACATAGAGCGGGAGCAGAGAGCGGAGCGGCTGTTTACAAAGAACGGGAGCAGAGAGCGGAGCGACTGTTTACAAAGAGCGGGAGCAGAGAGCGGAGCGACTGTTTACATAGAGCGGGAGCAGAGAGCGGAGCGACTGTTTACAAAGAGCGGGAGCAGAGCGGAGCGACTGTTTACATAGAGCGGGAGCAAAGAGCGGGAGCAGAGAGCGGGGCGACTGTTTACATAGAGCGGGAGCAGAGAGCGGAGCGACTGTTTACAAAGAGCGGGAGCAGAGAGCGGAGCGACTGTTTACAAAGAGCGGGAGCAGAGCGGAGCGGCTGAGCAACAAACCGAGAGAAAAATATAATGCAGCTGTGCGCCTTCTTCAGGCGGGCTCTCTGCTTGCCTATCTGCATTCCTACACTGGAATATGGCATCATATTACAAAGGTATGAAGACGGAGTTGGCTAAAGTAGACTGGAAATAGATTAAAGGTTAAAACAGTAGATAAGCAGTGGCAGACATTTAAGGAGATATTTCAAACTCTCAGCAAATGTTTATTCCAGTGAGAAAGAAAGACTCTACGAGAAGGATGAACCATCCGTGGCTAACTAAGGAAGTTAAGGATGGTATCAAATTGAAAGAAAAGGCATACAATGTTGCAAAGATTAGTGGTAGGCCAGAGGATTGGGAAATTTTTAGAAACCAGCAAAGGATGACTAAAAAAATAATAGAGGGAGAAGATAGATAATGAAAGTAAACTAGCAAAAAATATAAAAACAGACAGTAAGAGCTTCTACAGGTATATAAAAGGGAAGAGAGTAACTAAAGTAAACGTTGGTCCCTTAGAGGATGGGAATGGGGAATTAATAATGGGAAACGGAAATGGCAGAGACTTTGAACAAATATTTTGTATCGGTCTTCACGGTAGAAGACACTAAAAGCATCCCAATAATAATTGATAATTAAGGGGCTATAGGGAGGGAGGAACTTAAACAATGACTATCAGTGGAGAAAAAGTACTAGGCAAACTAATGGGACTAAAGGCTGACAAGTCCCCTGGACCTGATGGCCTACATCCTAGGGTCTTAAGAGAAGTGGCTGCAGAGATAGTGGATGCGTTGGTTGTAATCTACCAAAATTCCCTGGATTCTGGAGAGGTCCCAGCGGATTGGAAAACCGCAAATGTAACGCCCCTATTCAAGAAAGGAGGGAGGCAAAAAGCAGGAAACTATAGGCCAGCTAGCCTAACATCTGTCATTGGGAAACTGCTGGAATTCATTATTAAGAAAGTAATAGCAGGACATTTAGAAAATCATAATACAATCAAGCAGAGTCAACATGGTTTTATGAAAGGGAAATCGTGTTTGACAAATTTACTAGAGTTCTTTGAGGATGTAACGAGCAGGGTGGATAAAGGGGAACCAGTAGATGTAGTGTATTCGGATTTCCAGAAGGCATTCGATAAGGTGCCACATAAAAGGTTACTGTACAAGATAAGAGCTCATGGGGCTGGGGGTAATATATTAGCATGGATAGAGGATTGGCTAACTAACAGAAAACAGAGAGTCGGGATAAATAGGTCATTTTCCGGTTGGCAAACTGTAACTAGTGGGGTGCCACAGGGTGTTGGGGCCTCAAATATTTACAATATAAATGACTTGGATGAAGGGACCATGTGTACTGTAGCCAAATTTGCTGATGATACAAAGATAGGTGGGAAAGCAAGTTGTGAGGAGGACACAAAGGGGTAGATTTTGCCGAACCTGTCGGGAAGAAGGCGGGACTTCCCCTTTCGGGTTTTTGACCCGCCTACTTCGCCGTCCGGCCAACCCGTGCGATTTTCCCTTGATTGGCCTTGTTGAGCCCACCTAGCGGGCTCAGCAGGCCAATTAAGGGCCACCCGGCAACAGGTGACGTCACAGACTGAAATTTCATCTGTCAAGAGTTCTTGACAGATGAAATATCAGTGTCTCACAGCTGTTTGAAGCTGTGAAACACTGACAGTCCGAGTTCTAAGCTGAGTCATTCTGCACAGACTCAGTTAGAACTCTTACCGGCACTCAAAGCTGAAGGCTGTCACTTTTGACAGATCGCAGCCGTTCAGCTTTCAGTTCCGGCTGAGTGATGCGCTCCCGACGTCTACAGGAAGAAAGGCTGTTAAGGTAAGTACAGGTAAGTAAAAGTTCTTTACACACTTTAGACACACCAGACACACTTACCTTTGCACTCATGCACCCATCACTCACCTGAGCGCCGACATCGCGACCCCTCCAACTCCTTCAACCCGACGGCCCGCCTGCTCTACCTGGCGTGGTTTGGAGCCGTCGGGAAACCCACACGAAACCCCTCAAAATAGGGATTAGGCTAAAAACAGCCTGTTAACTACCTGTTAACAGGCAGTTAAGTGGCACTAATCCCTTCCCGCCTGGTTTCGGCGGGTCCCAGTGCGGGGCGGGTACCCGCCGCCTCTGAAACTTACGTGGGGCGGGGTTTTGGGCGGGATGGTGTCGGGACCCCCAAATTCGGGATTTCCCCGCCCATACGCCTGAAACCCCGCCTGACGGCTCCCCGAAAATCTAGCCCAAAGAGTCTGCAAAGGGATATAGATAGGTTAAGTGAGTGGGCAAAAATTTGACCAGATGGAGTATGATGTGGGAAAATGTGAGGTTATCCACTTTGGTAGGAAAAATAAAAAAGCAAATTATTATTTAAATGGAGGGAGACGACATAATGCTGTGGTACAGAGGGATCTGGTGATCCTTGTACATGAAACACAAAAAGTTAGCATGCAGGTACAGCAAGTAATTAAGAAGGCAAATGGAATGTTGGCCTTTATTTCAAGGGGGATGGAGTATAAAAGTAGGGAAGTCTTGCTACAACTGTACAGGGCATTGGTGAGACCACACCTGGAGTACTGCATACAGTTTTGGTCTCATTTAAGGAGGGATATACTTGCATTGGAGGCAGTTCAGAGAAGGTTCACCAGGTTAATTCCTGAGATGAAGGGGTTGTCTTATGAAGAAAGGTTGAGCAGGTTGGGCCTATACTCATTGGAGTTTAGAAGAATGAGAGGTGATCTTATTGAAACACAAGATTCTGAGGGGGCTTGACAGGGTTGATGCAGGGAGGATGTTTCCCCTCGTCAGGGAATCTAGAACTAGGGGGCACAGTTTCAGAATAAGGGGTTGCCCATTTAAAATGGAGATGAGGAGGAATTTCTTCTCTGAGGGTCGTGAATCTTTGGAATTCTCTACCCCAGAGAGCTGTGGAGGCTGGGTCATTAAATATATTCAAGGCGGAGATAGACATATATTTGAGCTACAGGGGAGTCAAGGGTTATGGGAAGCGGGCGGGAAAGTGGAGTTGAGGCCAAGATCAGATCAGCCATGATCTTATTGAATGGCGGAGCAGGCTCGAGGGGCCGAATGGCCTACTCCTCCTATTTCTTATGTTCTTATGTAAAAAAAACAAATCACGGAGGTGTGGCTGGCACAAGGGAGCTGAGAAGTGAGTATAGGGTGAGCATTTGTGGTAAGTTTTTTTTTGTTCTGCTTTGTGTATATTTCTGCTAAGTAGTTCATAGCCTATCTAATAGAGGGAAGTGCTGATTGGTGGGTAGCTGTTGAGTGTTTCTTGTTAAGTTTTAAGTTTATCTCTGCTAAATTACCTCCATAGTCTGGTAACTAGCAGTATGGCAGGGCAGCTCAGTCCTGTGATTTGCACATCCTGTGTCATGTGGGAAGCCCTGGACGCTGCTTGCGACCTGGACAACCACGTGTGCAGGAAGTGTCGCCAACTGCAGTAACTCGAGCTCCGGGTTTCGGAGCTTGAGCGGCAGCTGGAGACACTACAGTGCATCCGCGAGGCTGAGAAATTGGAAAGCATGTTTCTAGATTATATAATCTAATAATTCCAGCCTATGACATTTTAAACTCTGGATGAAAATCGTGTAATTAGTCACAGTACTGTGGGCAATGTAGTTTTAACTTTTAAAACTCATTTACATTGATACCTGGTGTAACCCCAAAAGAATTGTTCCAGATACTGCTTAGGTAAAACTTGCATTTCTCTGGTTCCGTTGGAAACCAGTAAGAAAACAACTTAAGGGAGGAAGAAGCACAGTGTAATAAAGTCTAGAGAAAAACATTGCATGTTGTATATACAATGTCTAATACATCATGATGAAAATTTGCATGATTTCTAGACAAATCTAGTGACTTGATAATTATTGCAGTGCTGAAAAGTTGAGAGATTTGTTCTGGTTGAAATTCATTATAGAATGCAGTTTCTGATGGATTTTGTACTCATTTTACAGTGCAATAAAATGTTTGGCAGAATTTATTGAAAATCGGTATTGCATTTACCCTACAATAAAGTATCCAATGTAGACAGAGGTTTCTGAAATGTGCTTGTAATGCGCTTTTCTTGACACGGCTTTGAATAGCTAGTTTTGTGAAGGGAGCCATAGATGTTACGATTAACAATCAACCTCCACAAAACAGCATGCGGAATTAAGTGACTGAAACATTCTGTTTCTGTCTGTTAAATCTAGACCATTATTATTGAAGTAATGGCACCTCACGCCAATCATTGGACAGCAAGACTTTAAAACTACTTAACCTAGAAGACATTAATTTCACTGAAGTGAGAGGTTCTTAGGGATGAAGTCATCTCCTAATTCAATAGAAGACAAATGAAAGAAACTCTGTTAGTCCAAGTCAAAGTAGAATGTTATCATGCAGTACACAACCTGATTGTAATTGCAAGTAATTTTTGTCAAATTGCTGGAAAAATCATGATATTGGCACTTCTGACAAAGTTTCAGGCACCACTAGTGCACTTTAGGGATTGTAATGTGCAAGTTGAGTGGTTTTCTGTGAGAGAGTTCAACTAATTAGAATATTTTTCTGTTACCAAATATGTTTCATGAACAGAACTGGAAATCATACAATATCATCTTACTAATTATATTGTTAAAAGTGTTTTTTTAAAAATAAAGATTAAAATTCTCTGCTCTTTGGGAGCACTTATGTCATTTGTGGAGTTGTGTAGTGATTGATTTTCTTAGTTCAGTACATTACATTTGGCAAATCTAGCAGTTCAGGCGTGAGGGGTTAATACAAGGTAGTATTGTGTTTATAAGATAACTATGGAAAAATTATTTATTCACACATACTGTAGGATTTCAGGAGGGTTTGCCATCTATCAGGTTATTTTCCTGCTATTAAAGCCTTTGTATCATCCCATTAAAACTCTGTTCCTTGATGGCATTTTCTCTCCCAGAATGTCATAACCAATTTTAAATGCTATTTTCAACTGGAAATGTTGATGTTGCTTTGATTTTAATAAAAGATAGACTGCTAATTTTTAATCCTATTTAAATGATCACTTATTTTACTCCACATCTGCTTTTGTGACAGTTGTGTGACAAACAGGTCCGTTCTTTTATTCATTATTGGGCACATAACCAATCAGTAGGGAAGAACTGCCTTTTTGCACTTAAGACTTTTCAACCTGAAATGTACAACCTCCCCTTCCTGCATTCATATCACCCATTTTTGGGCATGCTAGAATTTCTAGACCAATATCACAAGGGCTTTTATTTAGGTGTGAAAACCACCCAATCAGGTGCGAATGCTCAAACTTTGGCCGGAATTTTCCGAGGTGGTAGCAGGCAAGATTGGTGGCGGATTGGGTGGGAAAGTTGTTATTTTTGACCGGGTTGGGAACCCGCTGTCATCTCGCTCCGACGCACCTTTCCCCCAGGCACGTTTATCATCACCCAACCGGCACAGGCGGGCAACCCAATTTAAACAATTACTAGCTTGTTGTCAGACCCTTAAAAGTATTTTTTAATTTACCTTTTAAATTTAACTGGATGCCCACGGGGACCACGCTGCTCATGAAGCATGTCTGTAAACCTGAGGCGGGAGTTGAGTGACCATTGCTCCAGCTGATTAATTGGCAGGATGAAATGTACTCTAAAAGCTCCCACCTGACAGCTGATCACTTTCCTCAGATTGAGCTTTCTGCAGGCTGCAAGTCTTTCAAGCAAAGTCTCCATCCAGTGTCACCTCATTGTAAGAACCTTTCTCACCATTGATAGATTGCTTCTGTCATCTCTACTTCACCTGCCATCTATTCCATCAACATGGGTGCCCTTTATACTCTCTCACCTAGGTCCTCAGAATCTGCACAGGACAGAGGGCATCAGCACCCGAGCACATTGCTGCCCAGGAGGCCAGGGATAGCCTCCTCATGACCAGATTTAGTTAATTTGACGCTGTACATCCATATGGCTGCCACATGATGCGCCAGGTTGACACCACCCCTTGTGTGTTAGTTGGTATGATTGCACTAGGATAAGGGTGAGTGTGAGGGGTGGCTAGTGAGATGGGGATGTGATAATATAAATAGAAAGATGGGGATGGGTGGAGGTGCAAGGTAAGTTGGTGTGAGTAAAGATGTGCAGGAGTAGGATAGGGAAGGCAGAGTGATGGGGATGTGATGAGAGGCACAGCAGGATGAAGTTGAGTGTAGCTTTGTACTTGGTCCTCTGAATCTGACCACGATGAGCCCCCACACCAGCAGCACCAACAACAACACCAACCTTCTCCGCAATCACCTGATGCTGCACAGGACAGAGGGCATCCTTCTGCCTCTGTGCAGTCATTGTCAGTGTTTGCAGCTGTAATGCTGTAGTGCACTGACAGCACTATGTTAGATTAAACATCAAATCTAATGTGGCCATGGTCCCTTTAAAGATCTCGGCTGAAAACGCGTCATGAATGACATCACCAGACCCGCTCCATCTAATTGGGCCGGGTAACACCCTAGGCGGGCTTAATAGGCCCCATTAAGGTAAGTTCATTTTCAACAGCGGGATGGAGCCAGCGGTGGGGTCGCCCACACCGGACCCGCCAAGGTAGGCAAAATTCCGGCCTTTGTGATGCTTATAATTTACCCATGTTTTAGATTAGATTAATCTGTTTTTAAAGGTTCTTGTTTCAAAGATTTTATGTCCTTTTTTAAAGATTTGCTGTGCTGCACTGTGATGTATATATTGTAATGATACAAATGACATAAATGCACTTTGTTATTCATAACATCGGTGACCTTTTTACAGTACCATAATTGCAATCCAGTTTGCATTCTATAGCTTGTTAGCTTCTTGCCAAACGATATAATGGTTAAAATGGATAAAATAGAACTGTTAACTGAATAAAAATACTTTGCAAAAAACAGTATTTACAGTATTTAACTGTTTTGCACTATAGTTACCTTAAATGAGCTCTTCAAAATCACAAAATCTTACAGCACAGAAGGGGGACTTTAATCTACACTGGGCAAACCAAATTTGCAGTGATAGTGTGAAGGACGAGTTCATGGAATGTATACAAGGTAGTTTTCTGGATCAGTATGTTGCGGAACCAACTAGGGAACAGGCTATTTTAGATCTAGTATTCTACAATGAGAAAGGCTTACTTAATAACCTTATAGTAGAAGGGCCTTTAGGGAAGAGTAACCATAATATACAATTTTGTATTGAGTTTGAAAGTGATTTAGTTAAGTCCGAAACTAGGGTCTTATATCTAAACAAAGCAAACTACGTAGGTATGAGGGGCGAGTTGGCTAAGGTAGGTTGGGAAACTACATTAATAGGTATGACGGTAGACAAGCAATGGCTAGCATTTAAAGAATTAATACATAATTTACAACACTTTTTTTATATTTGTTCATGGGATGTAGGCGTCGCTGGCAAGGCCAGCATTTATTGCCCATCCCTAGTTGCCCTAGAGAAGGTGGTGGTGAGCCGTCGCCTTGAACCACTGTAGTTCGCGTGCTGAAGGTACTCCCACAGTGCTGTTAGGAAGGGAGTTCCAGGTTTTGACCCAGCGACGACGAAGGAACAACAATATACTTCCAAGTCAGGATGGTGTGTGACTTCGAGGGGAACTTGGAGGTGGTGATGGTGCTCCCATGCACCTGCTGCCCTTGTCCTTCTAGATGGTAGAGGTTGCCGAAGAAGCCTTGGCGAGTTGCTGCAGTGCATCGTGTAGATCGTACACACTGCAGCCACGGTACACCGGTGGTGGAGGGAGTGAATGTTTAAGATGGTAGATGGGGTGCCAATCAAGCGGGCTGCTTTGTCTTGGATGGTGTCGAGTTTCTTGAGTGTTGTTGGAACTGCAGCCATCCAGGCAAGTGGAGAGTATTCCATCACACTCCTGACTTATGCTTGTAGATGGTGGATAGGCTTTGTGGAGTCAGGAGGTGAGACACTCGCCGCAGAATACCCAGCCTCTGACCTGCTCTTGTTGCCACAGTATTTATGTGGCTGGTCCAGTTAAGCTTCTAGTCACTGGTGATCCCCAGGATATTGATGGTTGGGGATTCGACGATGGTAATGCCGTTGAATGTCAAGGGGCGGTGGTTACACGCTCGCTTTTTGGATATAGTCGTTGCCTGGCTCTTGTGTGGCAGGAATATTAACCGCCACTTATCAGCCCAAGCCGGAATGCCGTCCAGGTCTTGCTGCATGTGGGCATGGACTGCTTCATTATCTGAGGAGTTGCGAATGGCACCGAACACTGTGCAGTCATCAGCGAACGTCCCCACTTCTGACCTTATGTTGGAGGGAAGGTCATTGATGAAGCAGCTGAAGATGGTTGGGCCTAGGACACTGCCCTGAGGAACTCCTACAGCGATGCCCTGGAGTTGTGATGATTGACCTCCAACCACCACAACCATCTTCCTTTGTGCTAGGTATGACTCCAGCCAGTGGAGAGTTTTCCCCCTGATTCCCATTGACTTCAGTTTTACGAGGGCTCCTTGATGCCACACTCGGACAAATGCTGCCTTGATGTCAAGGGCAGTCACTCTCACCTCACCTCTGGAATTCAGCTCTTTTGTCCACGTTTGGACCAAGGCTGTAATGAGGTCTGGACCTGAGCGGTCCTGGGGGAACCCAAACTGGGCTTCAGTGACCAAGTTATTTATGAGTAAGTGCTGCTTGATAGCACTGTCGACGACACCTTCCATCACTTTGCTGATTGAGAGTAGACTGATGGGGTGGTAATTGGCCGGATTGGATTTGTCCTGCTTTTTGTGGACAGGACATACCTGGGCAGTTTTCCACATTGTCGGATAGATGCCAGTGTTATAGCTGTACTGGAACAGCTTGGCTAGAGGCGTGGCTAGTTCTGGAGCACAAGTCTTCAGCACGACAGCTGGGATGTTGTCGGGGTCCACAGCCTTTGCTGTATCCACTGCACTCAGCTGTTTCTTGATATCACGTGGAATGAATCGAATTGGCTGAAGACTAGCTTCTGTGGTGGTGAGGACCTCAGGAGGAGGCTGATATGTATCATCCACTTGGCACATCTGGCTGAAGATGGTTGCAAATGCTTCAGCTTTGTCTTTTGCACTCAGAAGCTAGGCGCCACCATTATTGAGGATGGGGATATTCATGCAGCCTCCTCTTCCCATTAGTTGTTTAATGATCTACCACCATTCATAACTGGATGTGCAGGACTGCAGAGCTTTGATCTGATACGTTGATTGTGGGATTGCTTAGCTCTGTCTATAGCATGTTGCTTCCGCTTTTTAGCATGCATGTAGTCCTGTGTTGCAGATTCCCCAGGTTGGCACCGCATTTTTAGGTACGCCTGGTGCTGCTCCTGACATGCTCTTGTACACTTCTTACTGATCCAGAATATACATTCTTTTAAGGCACAAAAATCCCACAGGAAGACGTCCAACCGTGGCTAACAAGAGAAGTTAAAGATAGTATTAGATCAAAGGAACAGGCTTATAATGTTGCCAAAAAAAATAGTAAGCCTGAGGATTGGGAGGATTTTAGAATTCAGCAAAGGAGGACCAAGAAATTTATGAGGAAAGTGAAAAAGAATATAAGTAAATTAGCAAGAGACATAAAAACAGATTGTAAACGTTTCTATAGGTATGTAAATTGGAAGAGATTAGTGAAAGTAAACGTGGGCCCATTATAGGCAGAGACAGGAGAAATTATAATGGGCAATAAGGAAACGGCAGAGACAGTAAACAAATACTTTGTATTTGTCTTCACGGTAGAAGACACAAAAAAATTCCAGAAATAATGGGGAACCAAGGGTCTAGCGAGAATGAGGAACTTAAAGAAATCAGCATAAGTAAAGACATAGCACTGGAAAAAATTAATGGGACTAAGTGGTGACAAATCCCCTGGACCTGACGACCTGCAACTTAGGGTTTTAAAAGAGGTAGTGGCAGAGAATAGTGGATGCACTGGTTGTTACAAATCTCATCATTCATCAAGAAACTACTCGTGAAATAACACTGGACGGCCAGCTGGTGGCGCCGTCCAAGGAGTATAAATACTCGGGAAACGGCCCCAGCTTTCAGGGACATTTTGTAAGACAAGGAACTAGTCAAGTACAACTAGACCTCCATGTTCTGAAACAAGTTGATTAAAGCCTTGCTTTATGCTCAAACCAAGTGCGTAGTGAGTTTTATTACGCCAATTTGATCAACTTGATATCGACTCCACGCTTTGGGTGATTTCGGGAACAGCCAACTACGACTCGAACCGTAGAAGGGAACTCAAGACAAGTAATCGATCCATCATGGAGAAACTACTCAGACCCGCCTGTCTCGACCTAGACCCGAATTCACTTACAGCTGCTAAGGTATGGAAACACTGGTATCGTACTTTCAGCAACTTCCTCAGGGTGTGTGGTGAGAATGTTCCTGATAAATTAGAGATACTTGCTAATTATGTATCCCCTCATGTGTTTGATTATATCGAAGACTGTGTAGACTATGACGCCGCTTTCCAAATACTACAGCAGCTATACGTCAAGTCCCCAAATGAATTTTTTGCTCGGCATCTACTGGCCACAACTCGACAACAACCCGGGGAATCACTTGACAAATTCCTTCAGAAACTTCGCAGGCTCAGCAAGGATTGTAATCCTAAAGCTGTTACAGCTGAGCAGTACCAGGAGGAGTTAATTCGTGATTCCTTTATTAATGGGATTGCGTCTCCCTTCATATGTCAGCATCTGTTGGAGAATAAAACCCTCAAGTTACAGGCTGCCTATGACCAGGCATGTTCTCTGGACTTAGCAAAGAGGAATGCAGACACCTATCTTTCACCACGTGCACGGGCTGCTGCTATCACTTTTAGTGACTCTGTCGATAGGCCTTGGGCGGAAGCCCTCACAGATGACGACTCCAACCCGGCTGATGACAACCCTACCCTAGAAACCTACACTGATGACGACCCCGCCCTAGCAGCATCTTGGCAATCTGGAAGGAAGTGTTTCTTCTGTGGAGGTGCATTCCATTATAGGAAATTTTGTCCTGCTCGTAACGTGACCTGCAATCATTGCAGCAAGAAAGGTCACTTTTCTAAGGTATGCCAGTCAAGAGCCGCTGTTAGTAAGAAAGGCCACTTTTCTAAGGTATACCGGTCGAGAGCTCCTGTTAGTTTTGCAGCTACTATCTATAAAACTGCTCCTCCCCCAAGAGCCACTACTAAGGTTACAGCTGCAATCTATAAAATTGCTCCTCCCCCAAGAACCACTACTAAGGTTACAGCTGTCAAGGGTAAAACTGCCCCTCCTCCCATCACAGCTGTTTTTCCCCGAAGTCTGTCCCATGCAGCCACGAAGGTTTCGGTAAATGGACACATTTTGAGTACACTAATCGACTCATGCAGCTCTGACAGCTTCATTAGTGAGCGGGCTGTCAGTAAGTTAAAACTGCGTATTTACTCCTCGGACAGGGAAATTGCAATGGCTCTGACGACACTGACCACCAATTCTTCCGGCTTTTGTCTTGTCGACCTTATTCTCAATGGCCGCACTTATATTTCTCCACCCGGCTCGAGGTACTCGAACCTATGCAGTGATGTGCTCCTGGGACAGGATTTCCAGAAACAACACAAAAGACTCACTTTCGAGTTTGGAGGGTCAAAGCCGGAGCTTACTATTTCCAAAGTACCATTTTGTGCGCTTTCGGCGGCTCCGCTCGACGAGCCCTCCTTGTTTGCCAATCTTTCCCCCCGATGTAAGCCCATAGTCACTAAATCACGACGTTTCAGCCAAGATGATCGATCCTTTATCGAGGCAGAAATCTCTCGCATTCTAGCTGACGGTATTATTGAGCCATGTTCATCTTCCTGGCGGGCTCAAGTCGTCATTGTTAAAAATCCACTGAAGCAACACAAGAAACATCTTTGCATCGATTACTCGCAAACTATTAACCAGTATACCGACCTGGATGCCTTCCCACTACCACGCATCGATGACATGGTCAATAACCTTGCCAACTACAAGGTATTTTCAACTTTTGATTTTGATGCGCTATCAATTACTACAAAAGACTGGAGATTGAGAAAGTAATAAACAGGCTTTTATTACCAAAGAACAGAGCATGCCTCTTGTGGTTGCCTGGTATCCAAAAGGGCCGGAGGCTTCTGAGCAGCGACCTTTATACCCAGCCATGAGGGTGGAGCCAGGGGCGGAGTCAGCTGAGGCATGCACAGACAAGTACAACAATATGCAAGAGTGAACAACAGTACTAACAGTGAACAACAATACTAACAACAGTGGTTTACCACATTCACCCCTTGTTTAGAATTGAGTCCGGCGGGGTGAAGTGCACTAAAAATTCGTGTACTGAAGTCTATCAGGAGGCCTTGTAAGCCGTCCTGAGCGTCGCAGCAGCGGCGGTGATGGTGCAGCATCCAACGGTGAACCCGGTGTCTCGTTCAGAGGAGGTGTAGCAGGTGGCGGACCCTGGGGCTGCTGCATGCCGTCTACAGGGGTCAGAGCATGGGTAATGGGAGGTAGCGATGGTGGTCTCTCAGAGGCACCCGAAGGTGCGAGGTCTCGTGCGGGGACTGTGTCCTGGGGGTAGGCAGGAGTAGCGGTGGGTGGCGAAGAGGGTGTTTCAGGAGCACCTGCAGGTGCGAGGTCTCGAATGGAGACTGTGTCCTCCCGCCCGTCCGGGTACACCACGTAAGCATACTGCGGGTTGGCGTGGAGGAGGCTCACCCTCTCGACCAGGGGGTCCGCCTTATGGGTCCTCACGTGCTTCCGCAGTAGGACGGGACCTGGAGAAGTCAGCCATGTTGGTAGCGAAATCCCCGACGTGGACTTCCTGGGGAAGGAGAACATTCTCTCGTGAGGAGTGGCATTGGTGGGTGTACAGAGCAGCGACCGAATGGAATGGAGCGCCGCAGGGAGGACCTCCTGCCAGCGGGAGGTCGGAAGGCCCTTAGATTTTAAGTTTAAAAGGACTGCCTTCCAGACTGTCGCATTCTCCCTTTCCACCTGGCCGTTACCCCGGGGGTTGTAGCTGGTGGTCCTGCTTGTAGCAATGCCTCTCGCGAGCAGGTACTGCCGAAGTTCGTCGCTCATAAAAGATGAGCCCCTGTCGCTATGGATATAGCTAGGGAAACCGAACAAGGCGAAGAGGTCATTCAGACATTTAATGACCGTGGTACTGGTCATGTCCGAGCAAGGGATGGCAAACGGGAAACGGGAGTACTCATCAATTATATTGAGGAAGTACACATTGCGGTCAGAGGAGGGGAGGGGCCCTTTAAAATCGATGCTCAGCCGCTCGAAGGGGCGCGTGGCTTTGATCAGGCTCGCTCTGTCTGGCCTATAAAAATGCGGCTTGCACTCGGCACAGATCTGGCAGTTCCTGGTCATGGTCCTGACCTCCTCGATGGAGTAGGGCAGGTTACGGGATTTGATAAAATGGAAGAACCTGGTGACCCCCGGGTGGCAGAGGTCATTGTGGAGGGTCTGTAGCCTATCAACCTGCGCGTTGGCGCACGTACCACGTGATAGGGCATCTGGGGGCTCATTGAGTTTCCCGGGCCGGTACAAGATATCGTAATTGTAGGTGGAGAGTTCGATTCTCCACCTTAAGATCTTGTCATTCTTGATTTTGCCCCGCTGCTTATTATGAAACATAAAAGCCACTGAACGCTGGTCAGTGAGCAGGGTAAATCGTTTTCCGGCCAGGTAATGCCGCCAATGTCGCACGGCTTCCACAATGGCCTGGGCCTCCTTTTCGACAGAGGAGTGTTGAATCTCGGGGCCCTGGAGGGTCCTTGAGAAAAAGGCCACGGGTCTCCCCGCCTGGTTAAGGGTTGCAGCTAGGGCAAAGTCGGATGCGTCGCTCTCCACTTGAAAAGGAAGGGACTCATCCACAGCGTGCATTGTGGCCTTCGCAATGTCTCCTTTTATGAGAGTGAAGGCTGCACAGGCCTCTGCTGTCAGGGGGAAGGAGGCGGACTTGATGAGGGGTCGGGCTTTATCCGCATAGTTGGGCACCCACTGAGCATAGTAAGAGAAAAACCCCAGGCATCTCTTCAGTGCTTTCTGGCAGTGGGGGAGGGGGAGCTCCATAAGGGGGCGCATTCTATCGGGGTCTGGGCCGATGACTCCGTTCTCCACTACGCAGCCAAGAATAGCAAGGCGCGTAGTACGAAACATACATTTGTCTTTGTTGTATGTGAGATTCAGCCGCTGGGCCGTCCGGAGGAATTTCTCTAGATTAACGTCGTGGTCCTGCTGGTCGTGGCCGCAGATGGTGACGTTGTCTAGATATGGGAAAGTGGCCTGGAGCGCGTTCTGGTCAACCATCCGGTCCATCTCCCGTTGGAAGACAGAAACTCCGTTGGTGACGCCGAAGGGAACTCTGAGAAAGTGATAGAGCCGACCGTCAGCTTCAAAAGCTGTGTACTGGCGGTCCTCAGCCCTTATGGGGAGCTGGTGGTATGCCGACTTCAGATCAATCGTCGAGAACACCCGGTATTGTGCTATCTGATTGACCATGTCAGATATGCGGGGGAGTGGGTATGCATCTAGTTGGGTGTAGCGATTGATCGTCTGGCTGTAGTCAATAACTAGGCGCTGTTTTTCGCCAGTCTTCACTACCACCACTTGTGCTCGCCATGGGCTGGTGCTACTTTCAATAATCCCTTCCTTCAGGAGTCTCGCTACCTCAGATTTAATGAAGCTCCTATCCCCAACACTGTAACGCCTGCTTTTGGTAGCGATGGGCTTACAGTCGCGGGTGAGGTTAGCGAACAAGGAGGGGGGGGGGACTTTAAGGGTGGAGAGGCTGCAAATGGTGCACGGCGGGCGATTTAAAAGCTGCTGGCTGCAGACTGTGAGTGGGGGGAGGGGTCCGTCATACGCTAATGTGACACTCTTAAGGTGGCACTGAAAATCCAACCCCAGTAGAACGGCAGCGCAGAGATGGGGCAGGACCAGAAGTTTAAAATTTTTGTATTCTGTGCCCCTTACTGAAAGGGTCACTACACAGTAGCCACCGACGTCCGCTGACTGGGCTTTGGAAGCCAAAGAGATCCGATGGCGCGTCGGCAGGACCGGGAGAGAGTAACTGCGCACCGTGTCGGGGTGGATAAAGCTCTCCGTGCTCCCGCTGTCAAAAAGGCAGGTAGTGGCGCGGCCGTTTACCGTAATATCCATCATGGACCTGGACAGTTGATGAGGGAGAGATTGGTCCAGCGTCACGGAGGCCAGCGTATGGTCGAGCGAGTCGATGTGGTCGTCAGATGAGGCGGTGGTTGAGTCCGGGTCCCCCGTGGTTGAAGTCGGAGGCGTCCAAGATGGCGGACAAAATGGCGGCGCCCACGGTCCCAATCCCCACGCGGCTGGGGGAGCCCAAGATGGCGGACAAGATGGCTGCGCCCACGGTTCGCACGCAGCGCTGCTGGCGTTAGCGGTCTTCCCTTTGCAGGCGCTAACGTAGTGACCTTTCTTCCCGCAGCCGGAGCAGGTAGCATTCTTCGCGGGGCAGCGTGCTCTAGGGTGTTTAGCTTGGCCACAAAAATAGCATTTTTGTGCCTTGGACATCGCTGCAGCAGTCGGAGGTGGCGGTCCCATGGCCCAAGATTGCGGCGTCCACGGCGCGGGGCAATGAGGGGAAAAAGCGTCCATATTTCTGTGGGCCGCGTCGAGCGAGAGCGCGAGGGACACTGCCTTTGTCAGGTCTATTTCACCCTTCTCCAGCAGCCTCTGCCGGGAGTAGTCGGACCTTAGACCCGCAACGAAAGCGTCTCGTATCAGTCCCTCCGCATGTGCCGCGGCCGATACTTCCTTGCAGTCGCAGCCGCGTCCGAGTACCCGCAGTGCCCGTAGGAAGGCTTCCACCGATTCCCCGGGCTGCTGTCTGCGAGATCTTAAAAGGTGCCTGGCATAGACCGTGTTAACCGGGCGTGCATACTGCCCTTTCAGTAGGTCGATAGCCGCCGCGTAGGTCGTCGCATCTTGGATTAAAGTATAGACTTGGTGGCTCACCTTCGAGGCCAGGATTTTCAGTTTATTTTCATCAAGAGTCACGGTCGAGGCTTCCAGATACGCCTCAAAGCAACGCAGCCATTGTGCGAATTTAGTCGACGAACCCGCTTCTTGGGGGTCTAGGTCCAGGCATGTTGGTCTGAGGGCTCGCAGCAGCGCCTGCTGCTCAGCGTTTTGCGCCATCGGTTGATCAGCATCCGCAGCCAACATTTAACTTTGGTAATAAAATTGATGCGCTATCAATTACTACAAAAGACTGGAGATTGAGAAAGTAATAAACAGGCTTTTATTACCAAAGAACAGAGCATGCCTCTTGTGGTTGCCTGGTATCCAAAAGGGCCGGAGGCTTCTGAGCAGCGACCTTTATACCCAGCCATGAGGGTGGAGCCAGGGGCGGAGTCAGCTGAGGCATGCACAGACAAGTACAACAATATGCAAGAGTGAACAACAGTACTAACAGTGAACAACAATACTAACAACAGTGGTTTACCACAGATTTAAAGAGCGCATATCATCAAGTGCCATTAAAGGACTCTGACAAGAAGTATACGGCCTTTGAGGCCAATGGTCGGCTTTACTAGTTTTGTCGCCTTCCATTTGGGGTCACCAATGGGGTGGTCGTCTTTCAACGGGCAATGGATAGCCTAGTCAAACAGGAGAACTTAACGGACACTTCCATATCTGGATAATATCACCATTGCTGGTCATGACCAGAAGGAGCATGATGCCAACCTCCAGAAATTTTTTGGTGTTCTCCGTCGTCGCAACTTAACCTTAAATGAGTTTAAATCTGTGAAATCAGTACCATCAGTCAACATCCTTGGCTATTGGGTGGGCAACGATGTCATCAAACTGGATCCGGAGCGACTTCGTCCGCTTCAGGAGCTCCCTCCCCCTATGAATCTCGGCTCTCTTCATCGGGCACTCGGCACGTTCGCCTATTATGCAAAATGGATACCCCACTTCTCCGACAAGATCCAGCCCCTGCTTCACGCAAAGTCATTTCCATTAGAGGCAACGGCTATTTCAGCTTTCAACCTCCTCAAGCGACAACTGGAAAAAGCCACGCTTCGTTCCATTGATGAAAATCTTCCTTTCGTGGTCAAGTGCGATGCATCGGATGTGGCGATCTCTGCTACCTTGAATCAAGGCGGTCGACCCGTTGCATTTCTGTCTAGAACTTTGCAGGGTAGCGAGCTCCATTATCCTCCTGTTGAGAAGGAGGCTACGGCCATCATCGAAGCAGTACATAAATGGAGTCATTTTCTCGCTCGTCGCCATTTCACACTTATAACCGATCAGCGCTCCGTGGCCTTAGTGCGTTTCCGGTTATCCAGCATAAAGATCAAGAATAACAAAATACAACTCTGGAGGATGGAATTGGCCGCCTTTGGATACACCATACATTATCGACCCGGCAAAGAGAATGTGGCCCCGGATACCCTCACGCGGGCATTCTGCTCTTCTATGTCAACTTCGATTCTGGCAGATCTTCATACTGACTTATGCCATCCTGGCGTTACCCGTATGTTGCACTTTGTGCGATCTAAAAATCTCCCATTTTCTACGGAAGATGTGAAAAGAACGTGCTCCTCCTGTAGAATTTGTGCGGAATTGAAACCGCAATTCTTCCGTCCATCGGATGGCTCGCTCATACACGCTATGCAGCCTATGCAGCGACTCAGCATTGACTTTAAAGGGCCATTGCCCTCCTCAACGCGAAACACCTACTTGCTGACTATGGTGGATGAATATTCACGCTTTCCCTTTGCTTTCCCCTGTCCCAATATGCTTACTTCCACAGTGATCAAATGCCTTGATCAAGTCTTTTCCCTTTGTGGTACGGCCAATTTCATCCACTCTGATCGGGGTCCCTCCTTCATGTCAAGCGAACTCAAAAGTTATCTCTCCCAACGGGGAATCGCCACAAGTAAAACGACACCGTACCATCCCATCGGTAATGGACATGTTGAGAGATACAACGCTATCATTTGGAACGCTGTTCGTCTTGCGCTGAGGTCACGCAACCTACCAGACCAACAGTGGGAAACTATGCTCCCTGACGTGTTGCATTCCATCAGGTCTCTCTTTTCTACGTCTACCAATGTCATACCTCACGAGCGATTCTTCAGCTTCCAGCGTCGCTCCACCCATGGGACGTCTCTACCATCATGGTTGGCAGCTCCCGGCCCCGTGCTGCTCCGAAGATTTGTCCAATCATCTAAAGCCAATCCTCTCGTCGACGAGGTAGAACTCACGGACGTTAACCCCACATATGCGCACGTGCGGTACCCCGATGGCCAGGAGTCCACCGTTTCGCTCCGTGACCTGGCTCCCTGTCCGGCCGGTTCCACAGACCCAACCGATAGAGGGACCCACGGGGATGATGCCGACACTCTGCGCTCCCCCGAAGATGACGCCCTACCTGAGGCATCAAGAGATCTGCCAGCTGCCCCACCGGATCCACTCGGGGAGCCAAGCACTCCCCGTGGGATGGCCACCCGAAGCCAGGACGCCGGTCAGTTCCCGGCTATCCAACAGGATGAAGCCAGTTCTGCACCTGTGGGGACCCGCACCCAGAGTCACGATCTCCCCAGCCTCCCTTGGGTCGATCAGAGCAACACTGACCCTGTCGATCCACCGGTACGGATCAAGCAGCCCAGGGACCAAGACACGGTCCGGGGAGACGTGCCTTTTAGCCATAAACAAAAATCTAAAAGACTGCGGCTATTCGTGGTCCGCCTGATCCGCTAAGAGGAAGTCGTCGGACTTCCAAATCTTTTAGGCAGGAAGAATGTTATAAATCTCATCATTCATCAAGAAACTACTCGTGAAATAACGCTGGGAGGCCAGCTGGTGGCGCCATCCAAGGAGTATAAATACTCGGGCATCGGCCCCAGCTTTTCAGGGACATTTTGTAAGCCAAGGAACTAGTGAAGTACAACTAGACCTCCATGTTCTGAAACAAGTTGATTAAAGCCTTGCTTTATGCTCAAACCAAGTGTCTAGTGAGTTTTATTACGTCACTGGTATTAATCTTCCAGAATTCCCTAGATTCTAGAACAGTCTCCCAGGATTGGAAGGTAGCAAACATAACCCCGCTATTTAAGAAAGGAGGAAGAGAAAAAACGGGAAACTATAGGCCACTTAGCCTGACATCAGTAGTAGGCAAAATGCTAGAATTTGTTATTAGGGACGTGGTAACAGGGCACTTAGAAAATCGTAATATGATTAAGCTGAGTCAACATGGTTTTATGAAAGGGAAATCGTGTTTGCCAAATCTGATGAGTTTTTTGAAGATGTAACTGTAGGATGGATAAGGGGGAACTAGTAGATGTGGCGTATTTGGATTTTCAAAAAGCATTTGATAAGGTGCCACACAAGAGGTTATTACATAAAATTAGGACTCGTGGGATTGGGGGTAATATATTAGCATGGATTGAGGATTGGTTAATAGACAGAAAACAGAGGGTAGGAATAAACAGGACTTTTTCGGGTTGGCAGACTGTAACTAGTGATGCACCGCAAGGATCAGTGCTTGGGCCTCAGCTATTCACAATCTATATTAATGACTTAGATGAAGGGTATCAAAGTTTGCTGATGATACAAAGTTAGATGGGAAAGTAAGTTGTGAGGAGGACGCAAAGAGGCTGCAGAGAGATATAGACAGGTTGACTGAGTGGGCAAGAACATGGTAAATGGAATACAATGTGGGGAAGTGTGAAGTTATCCACTTTGGTAGGAAAAACAAAAAAGCAGAATATTTTTTGAATGGTGAGAGACTGGGAAATGTTTGCACTCAGAGGGACCTGGGTGTCCTTGTTCATGAATCACAGAAAGTTAACATGCAGGTACAGCAAGCAACTAGGAAAGCAAATGTTAGATTTTGTTACAAAGTGATTATAAGAGTAAAGAAGTCTTACTACAATTACGCAGGGCATTGGTGAGGCCACACCTGGAGTACTGTGTACAGTTCTGCTCTCCTTACCTAAGGAAAGACATACTTGCCTTAGAGGGAGTGCAACAAAGGTTCACTAGACTGGTTCCTGGGATGAGGGGATTGCCCTATGAGGAGAGATTGAGTAGACTAGGCTTATATTCCCTAGAGTTTAGAAGAATGAGCGGTGATCTGATTGAAACATATAAAATTCTTAAGGGGTTTGACAGGGTTAATGCTGAGAAAATGTTTCCCTTGGCTGGGGAATCTAGAACACAGGGTCACAGTCTCAGAATATGGGGTCGGCCATTTAGGGCTGAGCTGAGCAGAAATTTCTTCACTCAAAGTTATTATGGAATCTGCTTCCACCACCCTTTCAGAGGGTGCTTTCTAGATCTTAACAACCCTCTGTGAAAACATTTCTCCTCATTTTCCCTCTCGTTCTTTCGCCAATTGTTTTAACTCTATGACCTCTGGTTACCAACCCACTTACCAGAGGAAACAGTTTCTCCTTGCTTTATCAAAACCACTCATAATTTTGAGCACCCCTATTAGGTTTCCCCTTAACCTTCTCTGCACTAAGGACAACAATCCCAGCTTCTTCAATCTCACCATATAACTGAAGTTCCTCATCCCTGATACCATTCTAGTAAACCTCCACTGTACCCCCTCCAAGGACTTGACACCCTTCCTAAAGTGTGGTGCCCAGAATTGTACACAATACTCCAGCTGAGGCCTAGCCAGTGATTTGTAAAGGTTTAACATGACTTCCTTATTTTCGTCTTCAGTGTCCCTATTTACATAGCCAAATATACCATATGCTTTCTCAACCGCCTTATCAACTTTCCCTGCCATCTTCAAAGATTTGTGAATATGTACCCCCAGGTCTCTCTGCTCTTGCACTCCCCTCAAAATAGTACAATTTAGATTATACTGCCTCTCCATGTTGTACCTCTCTAAGTGCATCACTTCACACTTAAACGAAATATCACATTGTGCCAATAAATGATACATGCCCCAACTTGCCAATTATGTTAGTACTTGTGAAGAATTAGGCCCAGATTATTATAGTGTATATACTGCCAGCTCTTGTCCCATCGCCATATCATTTACATTCTGGGAATTCCACTAAGTGCAGTGAGGATTGAGTTAATTTGCAGTTCAGAAGTTGCAGTATGTTACAAATGTGCATCTCAGCTTTTTCCTATTACACTAGTCAAACCAAATATTAGTAAATACCCTTGCAGTGAAGTTAAATTCCAGGCAAACAGAAGCTCTGCATTTTGGAATGTTTCAGTAGCTTGGTTTGGAGACTCTTTGAGCACAGTGTGTTGGACTGATGGGTAACCTTGACCCCAGAAAATCAGCCGAGGCCAGGGGTGCAACCTTGTGGCAGGTGGAATTCCTTACCCGTTGAAGGTGCACTGAGATGAGCTTCAATGGAAAAGCCAAGCTCTTGTGTCTTCAACACTTTATCATGTTTAAAAGAGACCATGTTCCCATGAATGCTCCAGGATAAGGTCATTTTTCAGCATTATCATGGAGTATTTGATTAAAACTGGTCTGTTGAAGAGAAGTCCAAGATGTATCTGGTGATAATGGGCCATAATTTGCTGTAGGAGTGAATCTAACAGCTTCTGCCATTAGTTAGACTTGCCCTTGCCCGTTTAATCTCAATGATATTTTGTGTCACAAGTTGCTGGAAATGCAAGCTGAAAAACTTGTAGCGAGAGAAACTGGGCATTTGGGACCTGAATGAACAGAGCAAGCAACTGTATCTCCTTCACCAATCAGATTGAAGAATGTGAAATAAACAGCGCAAGGACTGTGAAGGAATTAGAGCGGGTGAATTCAATATCAAATCAGGTACAGAAAGAGAAATAATGAAAGGGGAAGAAAAATTGGATTAAGAGAGAGAAAAAAGGGACAAAGGAAAAGTTTTTTAAAAATCTAAGTTAAAATTTCACATTTTTCAAATGTCCAACAACAATTAAAACCTGAAGGAATGAGACTCCACACTTGTAATAGTTAATTTTCGTTGCCAGCGAAGTTAGTTGGCAGTAATTAACAATTAACGCATCATGAAACGAAATCTCTGATAGCTAATCCAGGCTTAATTAAATATGTGCGGACCCTAAATGGTTCCAAAACAGGCTCTTGTGTCACTTCAGACCAGCTTTAACTTTCTGTGGCGAGGTTAGTTTGTATCTACCACGCAAGTACAGCAACTTCATATAGATTGGGAGAAGGGGAAGTGCAACAAGACCTGGGTGTCCTTGTGCACCAGTCGCTGAAGGTAAGCATGCAGGTGCAGAAGGCAAATGGTATGTTGGCCTTCATAGCGAGAGGGTTTGAGTACAAGAACAAGGATGTCTTGCTGCAGTTGTACAGGGCCTTGGTGAGACCACATCTTGAGTATTGTGTGCAGTTTTGGTCGCCTTATCTGAGGAAGGATATTCTTGCCATGGAAGGAGTTCAGCGAAGATTCACCAGGCTGATACCTGGGATGGCAGGAATGACGTACGAGGAGAGATTGGGTCGATTGGGCTTGTACTCGCTGGAGTTTAGAAGATTGAGAGGGGATCTCATTGAAACTTATAAAATTCTGGCAGGACTGGACAGACTAGATGCAGGGAGGATGTTCCCAATGGTCGGGGAGTCCAGAACCAGGGGTCACAGTCTAAGGATAAGGGGTAGGTCTTTTAGGACAGAGATGAGGAGGAATTTCTTCACCCAGAGAGTGGTGAACCTGTGGAATTCTCTACCACAGAAGGCAGTAGAGGCCAATTCATTAAATATATTCAAGAAGGAGTTGGATATATTTCTTAAGGCTAAAGGGATCAAGGGGTATGGGGAGAAAGCAGGTACTGAACTTGGATGATCAGCCATGATCGCATTGAATGGCGGAGCAGGCTCGAGGGGCCGAATGGCCTACTCCTGCTCCTATCTTCTATGTTTCATGCCACTCAATGCATTTCAGTGGTGAGCCAGACGGGCTGTTTTAACAGGTAGCAATTGTATAAATATTTTTATGCAGTAGAAAACTGAAATGGTTATTAAATCATAAATTATCTTTCTATATTCTCTGGTAAGGAATGGGCTTTCATTATTTGTAAATTATGCAGGCCTACTTACAGTAAATAGCTGATGCCATTTTTGCGAAGCTAACGGTGGAGCGGCACATCTCCGACAGCAACTTTTGGATTTCCGTATTTAATCGTGCATCTTCCCTCACCTGAAGCTGATGTAGCATTTGCGAATAAATAAGAGCGAGCGCAATTAGCTTCATCATTATTTTGACAGCGAATTATGGGTCAATATTATTGGTGAAAAATATCACTATTGAGGGTCTGGCTCAATTTTGAGTGTTACACAACAGCAAGGTTTATCTTTTAACAGGTAGCAATTGTATAAATATTTTATGCAGTAGAAAACTGAAATGGTTATTAAATCATAAATTATCTTTCTATATTCTCTGGTAAGGAATGGGCTTTCATTACTTGTAACTTATGCAGGCCTACTTACAGTAAATGTACCACATATAAAACATAAATCTGTACAAATTTTAATAGCAATTACAGGTGCTTTTCATTGTGCTCTTCCAAAACAGGACCAGACTACTTAATTATAAACAACTATACATTTGTATTTTATGGAAGCCAAACATGTCTGAATTCAAGCGTGGAAGGAATCCCACTCCCCCACCACCAACAAAAAAAAATTCTTACAAGAATACAAATTTATTACTGTTGTAGGTTGTAATCTAATGCTTTGAGTAATTTCTGGAGAATTTCTGTAAAATCACACAGTTACAGTGCACTGAAAGTGGATTATGATATCAAGGTGTGTCGACAAAGAGATAGACACACTTCCCTTTTTGTGTTTGGTAAAATCTACTTCCATGCTACTTAATGTCAACTCAGAAGCTTGGTAATTGTAGATGAGAATCTATGTTAGTTAGGAAAGTGTGCAATGCATGCAGACAGTGTGGAAAAGTAGCCAACATGGGATTGCAGCATGCTGATTTGTTGCTTTTTAGTAAATGTGACACTTGAGCCATGTTTAAGATGAGTTTCCTTTTCACGAGTGAGATGACTATGAAATTCACAAGGGCTAAAATCATGTTAAGATAATAATGCCTGTAAAGCCAACCTGTTCCATCCATCTCAAACCCCCTGAAAACTTTTTTCTCCACCTGTTTTCTGAAGGTGCTGATTTTTGCTGGGTTACAACTCCATGATACCATGCCCAAGTGACTGTTAATGAATTGTGAGCCCAGGCAGGGACTGCTGGCAGGGCATTTGACTATGGAGAGCATCACACTATGCCTGATAACAGCCTCATACGATGCCCAAATTTGGATTTTCCATAGGATTGGGAGTAGGAATCTTGGCTGATTTTCCCCTTTCTTGCTAAGCAACACTCAGGCCAATTGTAGCACCTCTAACTACTGCCCTAACATTATCAACCAGGGAGCAGACTTGGGAGTTTCTGGTCTTTAAGGCTTAGTGTTACAACGGTTGGAGTCTTTATCTATTAGGTCATACCAGGAGTTGAGATTGAGCCTGTAATAGATAATGTGGCACTTCCTAAAAGGAGAACTTGTATAGAGAATTGCTGAGGGAACCTGGCATTGTTAAATTATTTTTGATTGATTTAATTGATAATGGGATTTTCCAACTTTATGTGAAATTAACATCATTATTTTAAAATATATTCCTCCAATTTGAGGAGAATAGCAGCAAGAGAAACATTGAATTTTTTACCATTGATCCTCAATTAGATCCACACATCTATATATAAAATATGTGCCACTGACTCAATCACAGTTAGTGGGGGCAGGGATAATCTATTTTGTATGCTGATGTGCGTCTGTGCAATAAATGGGATTTTAAAAATATATTTTAAACTCCTCAAGCTCGTCGAGTTTTTTATGAAAGCTTTTGAAGACAATGATACCTTGCATTGTTTGTGTCCCGACCAACAAGACCTTTATGATTACATACCACTGCATTTCAATCAAGGTTTTTCTATTATTCACTGCTGGTAGAGTAGTATTGAATGCAATCACTGCTCCTTTTAGAGTACAAAGGGAAAGAAGCATCTGCACATTTCAGGAAAGCAGTGTGAGGAAACATCAATCATGGTTTTATTGATTGTTCTTTGTCTGTAACTGGTCACTACTCCCTCTCATCTTTTGGTTCAGTGACACTAATTCACCATACCTGTACTAACATTTCCATGTTTTTAGCAGCTAAGTTACAATGGTGTAGAGTTTCCACTTTGGGCCCAATCGGGGAAATTGCGCCCAAAATGCGCTCAACTTGTGCTGGTTAGGTTACAGTTCAAGGTTTCGATCAAATTAATTTGCATAATCACAAATGTAAAATCTTCAATGAACCAGTGCAATCTGGCAGCGTAATAGAATGTCATTGTCTCTTTTTTTCTTTCCATTAAAAAGTATTCCTTGATGTATTTGAGAGTGATAACTGTAGTGTATGTAACCGTCTACCTTTAAGAGACTATTGTATGTAACCGTTCACCTTTAAGAGAACTATTTTAGGTGTGGCACTACTTGTTTGGCTTCTGTATACGGTAATACCGACGGTGACCACACTGGTATATAAGTGCTGTGGCATGATTTATAGGGCAGATTCGCCCTGACCTTCGAATAGTAAAGTCCTGTTGTATGTTACTCCTGAAGTCTGTGTCGTAATTAACTGCACAACCCACAGACTTTACAGTGGCGACGAGTCCGATCGTACCCTGCGGCAACAATAATTTCAAAGCAACGAAAGAACGTCGAAAAGAGGCAACCGCCCTCGTCATTCGGCTGGGAGAAAACTCAAGGCTGCAGCAATAGAAAGGAGGAAGACTTTAGCGACAAAAACTTCCATCAGCAACAGGCACTGACTGTCCCTTCTGCCACGGTGACTGTGAGTAAGGGAAAGTGAAAAGAATAGCCGGAGGATAAGGGCTGGGCACTCGACCACGGTCGAGGGGGAAAAGGAGCCGGACAAAAAGTCGGGTCCAACGGCGTCGTGAGAGACCGCGACCGGCGGGAAAAGCCGGGCGGTGACCGAAGCCACGAAGCGCTGCGACCGGGAGCGTAGGCGCGGGAAGAGAGAAACTCAGCCGCAGCCGGGGAGAGAAGCACCGGACTGCGAGAGGGCTGGGAGGCGCGATTGGGGTCCGAGCGAGCGGGAGAGGCAGAGCCGACCAAGAGAGACTGCGCGAGAGCCAGTCCAGCGGCTGAACTGTCCTCCGTCAACGGGGTGTAACCAGCGCCGGTAGAGCCGAGCGAGCGGGAGAGAGGCAGAGCCGAGCAAGGGGAACTGTGCGAGAGCCAGTCCAGCGGCTGAACTGTCCTCCGTCAACGGGGTGTACCCAGCGCCGGTAGAGCCGAGCGAGCGGGAGAGAGACAGAGCCGAGCAAGGGGAACTGTGCGAGAGCCAGCCCAGCGGCTGAACCTGTTCGCCGTCAACGGGGTACCCAGAGCCGGTCGCCCTGCCATAAAATTTAAAAAAAAAAAAGGGAAAGCCTTGAAGCCGACGCGCAGGCTGTGAACCTGAAAGCCAGCGGCCGTCGCCCGTGGGGAAAGTGTACCCCTCCCGCCAGGGAAGTAACGCGGGAAGCCGCCATTAGGCGGGGAAGAAGACAGAAGCGGGAAACCGCCATTGAAGTGGGCGGGGAGAGAAGATAAGAGCGGGAAACCGCCATTTTCGCGGGAAAACCGCCATCTTAGAAAAAAAAAGAAATAATTTAAAGAAATACTTGTGTTGTTCCCAAAGAGAGGAAGATGCCTAAGCATGGTAACATCAACGATTTTAATTCCGAAGTAGAAGACTGGGCCACGTACGTGGAACGCATTGAGATCTATTGTGAGGCCAATAAAATAGAAGAAGATGACAAAGCTATAACCTTGCTGAACTCGATGGGCGCAAAGACATACGGGCTCTTGAAGCATCTACTAGCACCAGATAAACCGGCGGATCAGACTTTCGATGATATTGTGGCTGTCCTGAAGGACCACTTGAACCCTACACCGTTGATGTTGGCGGAACGATTCAAATTCTATGCGAGAACGCAACGGAAAGACGAAAGCAACGCAGAATACTTGGTCGAACTGCGTAGACTAGCGAAATACTGCCAGTTTGGAGGGAATCTGACAGAGGCATTGCGAGACAAGTTCGTGTGCGGGTTGGCAAAGGAAGGAACGCAAAAGCGACTACTCGAAGAGAACGACCTTACACTTGACAGGGCTGTCCTTATTGCAGCATCGCACGAAGCCGCAGCGAAGGGAACTGCGGAAATGCAGCTAAAGACAGCAGCACTAAGTGTGGATCAAATTACCTCGACAACAACAAAATGCTATCGTTGTGGGAAGACAACACACGACCAGAACCAATGCTGGTTTAAGAACCAGGAATGTAGGAAATGTGGCAAACTGGGTCACATAGCTAAGGTATGCCGGTCAGGGAAGAAGACCAACAACCAAAGGACCAACAACCAAAGGAAGCCATCACAGGAAAAGTACAACAAGGTACACAAGGTGGCTGAGAAGAGTTCAGACGAACAGAATTCAGACTCGGACCCAAACGGCCAGGAGCTGGGTAGTCTGAGAATTCACAATGTGACTAAGGAAGCTGACCTACAAACTATCTGGGTCATGCTAAAAATAGCTGGAATCCAAGTGAAAATGGAGTTGGACGCTGGATCAGCCCTATCAGTCATAAATCGAAGGGATTACCACCGGCTATTCTCACATATACCCTTAAGAGATACCAAGTTCGTATTGCAGACATACACGGGGCATAAAGTATACCCCATGGGAAAGATAAGAGTCAAAGTGAGAGATAGGGGTAAAGAACACCCAAGAATGAACTTATACGTACTACATGAGGGAGGACCACCACTTCTAGGACGGGAGTGGATCAAGAAAATAGACATGGAATAGCACTATCTAAAAACCATAACGAGTGAGGACTCGGTGCAGACAATCAGCTCAGATTCTGAAACGGATGACGATAAGACCAACCCAAATATGAAAGACAAGGCTGAAATGGACTTGCCGACGAAGGTTGGAAAAACGAAGGCATGCATAAAGGCTTATGCTCCAGAGAAGAACAAAGTTTCAGAACAGAACTCCACCGAACAACGACAACCTAGTTCGACAGAAAATTCTGAGCCTGTTCAAGTTACGGACATATCCATGACGGAAGAACACCGAGCTCGGACTCAAACTTATTTCAAATTACGACAACAATTAGAACAATTGAGTTACCGTCTCGTACAAGAGATGAAAACAATGAAAAAGTTCTATGACACCGAATGGGAGAATCTGGAAAGACAACAGAAGCAGCTAGCTCAAGCAGAGAGCGACCATAGAGCCATCGTGACCAATTACCGATCACATCTCCCTTATGCTGTTCAGGAGTTAGAATATTTGCAGGAAGAAGCAAATGAAGAGGAATCTGCAGGAAGCCAGGATTTTATTCCAGTTCTTCTCGACGACTCCTTACAAGCAGAGTGTGAGAAGTTGAAAGAACAGTATGAACAGGCCCAGGCTACAATTCTGGAAGGGGTTAACTCG
Organism: Somniosus microcephalus; assembly: GCF_052327205.1. Classification (NCBI taxonomy): domain Eukaryota; kingdom Metazoa; phylum Chordata; class Chondrichthyes; order Squaliformes; family Somniosidae; genus Somniosus; species Somniosus microcephalus. Next base: position 56,768,848 of record NC_141003.1, read on the forward strand.
GCAACCTCCGAAAAGCTAGTTTCAGTGGAAGCATATGAGCAACTGAAGGTTGAACATGAGCAAGAAGTCCAAAGGCTGCAGGAAATTCTTGATGAGCTCAAGGCCAAGACAGACTCATCGGTAGAAGTTCCATCCATAGATGAGAAATTAGAGGTGAAAGACATGGCAGAACCTGAAAGACAAGATGTACAAGAACTCATAAAAATATTAAAGGAAACCCAAGACAAATATGGGGCGGCAATGACCGAGATTCAACAACTTGAAGAACAGATTTAACTGGGAATCCGTTCAGTGGAAGAAAAGGGAACTGCAAGAAACAGAGACTGTAAGAATGGCTTCTGAACATGAGCTAGAGAGCATCAAGGCGCAACTTCTCCGAGCGCTGGAAGCCAAAGTACAAGAGGAAAAGAAGGTGAAAGCATTGGAGGAAAAGGTGGATGAAATGGAGAAGACTCTGACCCACAGTGTTCCCGTGGAAGAGTTAACGGTCAGCCAACTCCTTCATATGCTGAAGGACAAGACTCTACAATGGGAACAATCTGAACACGAGCTTCAATCTTCAAAGGGAAGGAGTTCGGAGCTCTCAAAAGTTATGGAAATAGCTGAGGTTGCAACACAGATTTTACAGGGATGCCAAAAGTACGCTGAATCACATCAATGTGAACAGCAGAATGTTGAAACAGCTGCTCCAGTAGAAGGATTGAATAGCCTGATCAATCAATCCCCGAGGGAAGGGGAAGTGTTGAAATCACAAACGAGGTCATTAGTGAAGGATTTGCAGGAAACCCAGGAAGAGCGGGATGAATATGAACGCATGAAGAAGTCTCTTCAGGAAAGATGTCTAGGGAGGGAACAACAGTCGGCTAACGTCCAGTTGGGTACGGAAGAAGTAGCAGGCCCTCTCGCTAGACTAGCTCAGGACGACACCGAATATTACCATGACCTGTTGAGTGACACTGAATATTACGAGGATCTGGTCTGCCCAGCTTGTGATGAAAGCTCCCAAAGTGCAGAAATCAGGATGAAGCACTTAAAGTCTAAGGAACATAGAGAGATGGTGGCACTACAGCTGGCAGCTGATAAGGGAGCCCCGAGAGTCTCCAAGAAGCAGAAAAGAAAAAGAAGAAGCAGAAGATGATAACCATCAAAATCATTATCACTCCTACCAGATCATGCACGTGGGCCCTACAAAGGGAGATAAATCAGTTGGAAAGTAAGAAAAATTACCAAGGCAATACAGCTGTTTGTAAAAGTCAGCATTGCTGGTTCAGCAGGACGAAAGTTCAAGCTGTTACGTCAAGGGGAAGACTAGTGGAGGAGTCACGCTAGCAATGTGAACCGGCTACACCACAGCGATGTTGTTCGGACCGAGTCAAGACTAGAGACTGAATCTATACACTGTTCCCACAGAGACTGAACCTGTGAACTGTTTCCCACAGAGACTATATCTGTAAATTGTTTACCTGAAGTTGAATATATGTATGTTAATGAGAAATAGTATGTTGTAAGCTAAAAAGGGAGGATTGTAGTGTATGTAACCGTCTACCTTTAAGAGACTATTGTATGTAACCGTTCACCTTTAAGAGAACTATTTTAGGTGTGGCACTACTTGTTTGGCTTCTGTATACGGTAATACCGACGGTGACCACACCGGTATATAAGTGCTGTGGCATGATTTATAGGGCAGATTCGCCCTGACCTTCGAATAGTAAAGTCCTGTTGTATGTTACTCCTGAAGTCTGTGTCGTAATTAACTGCACAACCCACAGACTTTACAATAACCTGGTACAATTTTATTAATACAGCTAAAAATGGGTTTATCACCAAAACTAAGCATTTTTAATAAGAGTGCCCAGACCTCCCACCTGTGAGTAACCTGATTTAAAATCACTGAAAATAACTTTTTTTTAAAAACTATACCGAACCATTTACTAGTTTTATTGAGGTACACTAGTCAGTTTCTTAGTAAATTAAGTATTTTTAGATATGAATTTTTGAAAACGTGCCTACCAATGCCTGTGCGCCTAAGAAAATGAACGCAATTTGAAGAGCCTTCCCTAACCAGCACAGTCGGTGGAATCTCGCAAAGTCGACCTGGGGGCGAATTGAATCTTAATCCAGCGTAAAAGATAGCGAAAAACACGAGCGTAAGTAGTTTTGGGTGCAACTCACTTACATTTAAAATTCCCCAATCTTTAGCGCTGGCTCAGTCGATATTGCCCAGATCGCTGACATTACTAACGTAAACAAGCAGAAACTCTACCCTAATATGTATAACAGACACAGAGAATACAATCTTCTCTCAGCTAAAAAGATTTTACTGGCAGATACAAAAAGATAAATATGTTACCTGAATCGATAACTGACATGAAAGTGTGTACAAAATTTAAAAGAACAAGGAAAGAAATACTTCTGGGAACTGAGAACAATGATTGCTGGCAACAAAACTTCATGTTACTGGGGTTTAAGTTTTTCTTCTGACTGCAATCCTAGAAAAACTGCTGTAATACAAACATTACAATAACAATTTGCTACAAAGTGATTTGATTTTAGCTGTATTCATAACAGTGCTATTTCTGTGGTGTACTCAGTAAAAGGAGGTTTGACAAGAGGCCGGGAATTTAGATGATCCACTTGAGATGAAATCTGAAATCAAGTGCAGTCTGATTCATACCAGATGACTCCAATATTTAAGTGTCAGAGAATGCCTCAAGGTCAAACGTGATCATCTCCCTTGTCATTGTTCTTTTTTAAACCATTTGTAGACTCTGTCACTGCAATTAGGCTGCGGCAATGTGTGTCAGGTTCATTTAGATTTTGACTCGATGTAACCAACAATAAAATCTGACATACGGTACACTATTTGGTTTAAATGTTTAAAAGGTAACAGTCAGGCAACATAATTCTCAATTTCTTCATGCTCCAGCACAATACCATAAAATGGTGGGTTTGGGTTATGTGATATGATTAAAAAATCTTGTCCGTGCTATTGGAGATGGGCAATGCAAAAGGCAGGGGAAGAGTGATTTGCCTTGGGCTGAGCTTGCATACTTCCTAGCAGTTGTAACAAGAGCCTGGGACCAAATCACTTCTGTGCACTTTCAGCCTCAGAATTGAGCCTGGGACGGGGAAATCTTGATGCTAAGCATTCAGGTTTATAAGTAACTAATGGGCTATATTTTTTGTATAATTGTACTAACAATTGTTTTTTGTTGCTAAGCATGCAGCTGAATCGTGAAACAAATCTTATTTCATTCATTTCTGGTGCAGTTTGATATGCAGGTAACAGAATTACAGCTGAGCATCAGAAAAGTAATGGTTTTACATATACTGCAAATTTAAAGGAATTTTTCCTCACTAATCATGGGTCTGAGAAAGATGCAAAATAACATAAGGCAAGGAATGTGTAAGTGAATCTTTTTAAAAAAAAAAAAAAAAAAAAAAAGAATATGGCATAATACTTCTTGAACTGATGCCCTTCCATGACATATATGCTTCCATTTAGTGTATGGGGAAAAGAGAAATATGCTGTCTGATTTCTACAACACTAAATGGGACTTTTACATTATTGTACTGCCGTAAATTCCCAATGTGCAGGTTTGGCACAGTTTTTTCGACTACCACAAGTAAAGTTACAAGGCTCCATTAAGCCAACAGCAGCGACCCACTTTTTGCTGGGTCTTCATAGCTCTGTCACTGGTACTCTAAGCTCCCACGATTGCCTGCTAAACAGGCAGCATTATAGCTCAGTAACTTGGTGAGTCAGAAGATTGTACCACACAGTTGTGGAATGTACGACTTTGTCCATGATTCCCCTTTGCACCTTTTCAGACATCCACAACCTGGATTTTTTTAGTATTATAGAATTTGTTTTTTAAGTTAATGTAACGGTGCTATCAAGTGCCTCTCCTCTCCTATAAACAAGCCTGTTGGTCGAGGCTGATTTCAAAAACAAACATCTGCTCTTGTACACATACACAAAAACAGGTCTCTTGAATTGTGTTAATATGACTTCTACCACTTGGAAGGACAAGAGCAGCAAGCGCATGGGGAAACCATCACCTCCAAGTTCCCCTCCAAGTTGTGCACCATCCTGACTTGGAAGTATATCGCCGATCCTTCTTCATTGCTGGGTCAAAATCCTGGAACTCCCTACCTAACAGCACTGTGGGAGTACCTTCACCGTATGGACTGCAGTGGTTCAAGAAGGTGGCTCACCACCACCTTCTCAAGGGCAATTAGGGTCAGGCAATAAATGCTAACCTTGCCAGCGACGCTCACATCCTATGAATGAATACATTTTTTTAAATACCATGGACCGGGGTGGGCGGGATAACCCAATTTAGTGCCTGTGAAATGCTGGTAATATTTAGTCTAGTGTTTAACTGGACTTTTGGCTGAAGTACTTGGAAAGGATTCCTTTGTTAAATGGGGGCTTATGGATTTTGTTACATTTTTAAATATTGTCTGGTGGACACATTATTGATTTTGCTGTCGGTGTTAATAAAAGGACACAACAACAACAACTTGTATTATAAAGCACCTTTAACATAGTAAAATGTCCCAAGGCGCTTCACAGGAGCGTTATTAAACAAAATTTGACATCGAGCCACATAAGGAGATATTAGGGCACAAAAGAAGTAGATTTTAAGGAGCGTCTTAAAGGTAGAAAGATAGGTGGAGAGGTTTATGGAGGGAAGCTGAGGGCCTTGGCAGCTGAAGGCACGGTTGCCAATGGTGGAGCCATTAAAATCGGGGGTGCTGAAGAGGGCAGAATTGGAGGAGCGCAGATATCTTGGGTGATTGTGGGGCTGGTGGAGATTACAGAGATAGGGAGGGGCGAGGCCATGGAGGGATTTGAAAATCAGGATGAGAATTTTAAATTCGAGGCGTCGCTTAACTGGGAGCCAATGTAAGTCTGCAAGCACAGGGGTGATGGGTGAACAGAACTTGGTGTGAGTTAGGACACGGGCTGCAGAGTTTTGGATCACCTCAAGTTTACGGATTACAACAATAAGTTAATCAATATTACTTAGAAAGGTTCAGGACACAGATTTGGATTTCTGAAAAAATTCAAAAGGATTAAGTTGGAAAAGGCAGAGAGACCAAGAAAGATTGAATATGTGGAGAGGGATGCACGGTGCCTTAAAATCAAAACGATTAAATGAGGGAAGACACGATTAATGTAGAGATAGACGTGCATAAAAAAGAAAGCCAAAGGCTGAGAAAAGAGCAATAGACACAAATGTACTAAGATCAAAAGAAGAGGGAAATGCTGTGCAGATATCAACCCAAGAAGTGACTACTAATAGGACCACTTATTTTGAAGATGAATTTGCAAAATAGTTCTCCAGTGGTGCTTAGTACAGCAAGTGTCATAAAGCGTTAATTCATGCGTGTCTTCTTGATTTGATGTTTTGTGCTGAAACATTTGGAAAACCTGGCACTGTTACTCTGCAGAATTAACGAGCAAGTAACAGGTCCATGAAATTCAGAATCTAAGCAATGCCACTGATTTCAGTAGCTTGAATAAATATATTCGTTACTTTGAACAATATACTTTTTATAAAAGTTATAATTTTGTAATGCAAGATATTAATGTGCAATAAGTATTTGAGCATTGTTACTGTATACAAGTATCTATTATATCAAAAATGAATTGAACAATTGTATTTTTTAGAACTGAACATATATTCTCATTAATAATTAATACGTTTTTACTGACACAATTGATTATTAACTTCGCTCGTACCTATTTTATCCTTGCAATGGTGATTTTTTTTGTTGCTATATTTATACATTTGTCACAGCTGGCTGCCAAAGAACCACAATGGGAATGAAAAGTGCAGCTGGCAAACTGTTTTTACTTATACACATTGTTGTTTCATAGTAACAATATGTTTTATTAAATAAATGCAGCACTTAAAAAAGTGTTCAAATTGACTTAAGAACTTAATCGTAAACTCAGTGTATTTATATTTAATCTTCAGACTGCTGGCAACTTCAGGGAAATTGCACTCTTCCTGGCTTTTTAAGATTTCAGTTCACATATTGTGACACTGAAACAAATCCTAATATTACTGTAAGGTAGCTATTCCAGTGTAAAGAGTAGTTTTATTACTGTAATAATATCTTTGACTACACTTTTTATTCACTCTTTTCCCCTATTTTTTCTTACCTGCTCTTTCTCTTTATTATTACTAGCAAATCTCCTGTGGTGTTGCTCATGGTGAGTGAAAGGATGCACTTTTTAATAACAAGAGTGTCTATGGCATATAGGGGATAACCAGGATCACTGATGTGCAGTGACTAAATAAGTAAAATTCCACTATTATTAAATGCTTTTCTAGAATTTTTACTGGTGCTTTGGGGATTGAATACCATAACGCTTTGTTAAAATGTGAAAACTGTAAATGTGGCCTTTATTTTATTTAAAATCCTTTACCTATGCATTTAATTTTTATTCCCTTCCAGTTTTAAAGATGCGAATAGACAGCATGATGGTATGCAAGATGTTAGAGTTAGATTTCTGCTATATAGCAGTGCTGGGTCGGAGGAGTGAGGTTCAGCTGCACTGGGGGATAACTTCAGGCTTTAGACTTTAAAAGCATTGCAACATCGTCCTGAACTCTTGCAGTACTGTGGTGGAGGTCCTGGAGTTTGGCAGCACATCGGTGATCCTCTGGTTTGCCATCGCTGTGGAGGGCATACCTGAAAAATGAAAAGATTTTCAGTGCCCATTTTGAGTGATTCAGTTGGTACATTAGCAAACAGTGATGGCAAAATTTATATAGTGTTTTTCCCATTATAAACCTTGACATAAAGTGTTGACACAGGGAGTAGAGTTTGTGGATAAAAATTGTGTGTACACACAAGATTTTAATAAGATATATAGATCTTAACTTTAATTCTATCTAATATAACCCATTGTAATTTTTTTTTTAAACAAAGTGGTAACCTGCAGGGTCCCCATACAATAGTCTATCACTGTTTCACTGGATTTGCCAATATCTTTGATCATGCATCTTTAAATTGCCCTTGAATAACTTCTATGGGTAGAAATTCCTCTAAGAGGTATTTCACATGTTGTTAACCCAAGTAGGATGGCATTTCTCTGTTTGCTATTTTAATAAAGTTGTTTAAGGGTTTCATGACTGCTTTAAAACAGCAGCAGGAATGCCACCCAAACTTGATAACCAATTTGTTTAAATTAGTGCACAAAGGGATTTCTGTCCTAATATGATAAACACTACATAGCTATGGATAATGTCAGTTGCAATAACCTGACTTCACATGAGATGACATGCATAAACTTTGTAGTGGTTCAGCAGATGGTATTTGTTTACAGGCTCATCACTGGGTACAGTTTTAATATAAAATGTATATAGTTAATTGCTTCAAGAATAAGCACGACAACAGCCACCAAATACTAAGATGCTATATTGTATTGAAAACAATTGAAAGTAAGATTTTTGATGTAATTTGAGGAGATATATTACAAAATGATTTGCTAACTCAAATCTATATATAGACACAGTTTTAATTCTTGCTGCTAACAAGGTTATCATGTAAATTTCAGCCTTTAGTTGGTGAGTGTCACTGGCAATCATTTTCTGTGAAACTGCTCTGCTGTCAGCACCTATTTAATTGTACCTATTACTGTGATTTCACATCACTTTCTTCAGATTAATCAATGACTCTGTATGCTGGTTTGAGCAATTAATTGACACTTTAACTTTGTGCTCGTCAAGGTGAAGGATGTCAATGCTGTGCAACAGTTTTAACCAATTTTGTCATTCAATGCCTGCACTATGTGCTGCAGATCTACATTTCTAGCTGTAGAGTGATGCTTTCTTTCTCATGACCCTACAGTGTGCCTTAGCCCCAACCTCAGAAGTATCACTTACTTCACTAAATGTATTTTTACACTTTGTGCATTATCATCCTTATGGCTTCTTTAATTGAGATTGCCAGTTTTGTGCTGTAGGTGCACACTGACTATGAAGGGGCCCTGGTTACAGAGAGATGAGCAGTTGCTGCTAAAGCTCCTCGCCTCACCTCAGTGCAGTGCAGTGGGCTATGATATTCCCCATTCTGTGGACAGGAGGATGCATAGGAGCGTGTGTGCACTCCGTATCAGACAAATGAGAACACTTGTGTGGATTTTTCAGTACTATAGTTTGGATTCAAGACATTTATGCACAGAAATCCAGGAGTATGTTTGTCAAACATCTGTCTGATCAAAAAAAACATGAATTGGACTGAGATTGCCCAAACTCATCAAATAGAACACTAGCCAGCAATGAGGTGAAACTTTCATCAAATAGTCTGGGCTGAATTTGAACCCAGGCCCCACAGGTGAAAGTGAAGTATATTGACTCACTGGATCCCCCTCTGGGCATTTAGTAAGTGCCTTAGGTGTGTTTGGTCATTGTTTTGCAGCACCTCTAGTCTAGCTATATTATGATCATAGAATTTTATAGCACAGAAAAGGCCATTTTGCCCATTGCTAGCTCTTTGAAAGGGCAATCCACTTCAACCCTTTCCCCATGTATCTTTAAAATTTTCCTTTTCAAATATTTATCCATTTCCTTTTTAAAAGCAATTAAGGATTTTGCTTCCACCACTGTTTCTGATGGGGCATTCCAAGTCCTAACAATCCTGAGTTTAAAAAAAAATTCTGTCCTCTCCCCATTCTTTTTGTGATGATCTTAAATTTATGCCCTCTAGATTCTGACTGACTTGACGAATAGAAATAGGTTTTCCTTATTTGCTTTCTCAAAAGTCCTAATTTTGAACACCTATCTGATCTCCTCTTAACCTTCTTTGTTCCAATGGAAAAAAAGTCCCAGTTCTCTATCCTTTCCCCATAACTAAAGCCACTTATCCCTGCTCCCTTTTAGGGAATATCTTCTGCACCCCTCTCCCTTGCCTTGACATCCTCCCTAAAGTAAGGAGTCCAAAATTGTACACAGAATTGCAGCGATTTGTATAGGTTTAGCATTACCTCTGCTTTTATACTCTATGCCCTATTTATAAAATCTAAGATGCTGTATTTTTTTTTTACAGTTTTATCAACTGGTCCTCACTTTTAAAGATCTCTATCTAAACCCCTAACTCTCTCTGCTTCTCTATTCCTTTTTACATTTCACCATTTAGTGCATACAACCTCACTTTATTCTTCCTCCCAAAATGTATCACAAAACACTTGTCTGCATGAAATTTCACCTGGCATCTATCTACTCAAAGTTACTAACTTGTCTATATCCTACTAGAGTCACTTATATCCTCTTCACAGTTAACCATTATTTGTCAATTAGTTGATTTTATGTTATTGAATAAACAATCATTTAATATACAAAAATGTCACAGTTTACGGCCCTGAAATTGCGGTGTCTGTGACAGCGTACTCCTCCCTTTTGAAATGCCCCGCAAGTTTGGGATTTCTGCATGTGCAAAATCTGGAACTTGCGGCATGTCAACACTTGCGGCATGCCACGTTGACTGGCCATCCACGGGGGCCCCAAAAAAAGCAATCACTGGCGCAGAGTTGGGCTATTTGCCCAGCGACTGGCCAGCAATTGCTCATGTAAGTCTTATGGTTGATGCAAGCAGGCATAGGGCCTGTTTGCATCAGTGTAAGGGTCTATCTAAGGTTTAAATTAAACATATTCATATCCTAAATTATGCACATACACTGTATCAAATGAGTTTATGCAAATATTGGCCCAAATTACAGTTTCAATGATGTATAAAATTATCAAAAAAATTACATTATTTTTTGAGGTTGGTGCAATGAAGATATTTATGAATAAAATTCCAATTCTGTACCTTGTATAATTATTAGATTTAGGGATTCCATTGCATATCATTAGGGGATTCCCTTCCTAAATGATTGAAATGGAATTCTGCTTATTGATTAGAGGACTGGCCCCATGTGATCCCAGGTACGCTTCCAAACCGCCTGGGATCCATGGGCCATTACACTGCCCTCTGCCTCGAGGCCTAAGACCGCAACTTTTCACAGCCAGGGCGCCAGGTGATACTTTTGTAATTGTTTCGCAGGTCGGAGGTGCAATCCGGAGGTACGCCTCTGACCGCAATTTCAGGGCCAACATCTTTTCAATAATAGTAGGTTTGTTAAACATACAAATGTTTAAGCCATAATTTTCAGAAGAAATGCGCCTAGTTCTGATTCTATATCGGTTGTTCCTTTAAATTACAATATTTTAATTGAGCAGTGTGGATTCATGCTTGATTGGGGACGGTCCAGTCTGTTTGAGGATGCCCTCTTGAGACACAAACATCTGATGGAGTGACAGCTAATCACTCTTTCAATCTATCAGTGTTAATAGATAGGTTGAAAAATAAGCACTTTATAAATTCCATCTGAACTCAGAGCTGGAATTATTGCCTTTACTAACGGTCCACTATAGTATGCAGCATCCAGTCATTGAGTGGTTAATTCTTGTGAGGGAGAAAAGCTGGTGACGTTGAGAAGTGTCTTAGTATATGAGTGTGACTATCAGAAGTAGTGAATTTTTTGTTTTTCAACCAACATAGCCTTGAACATATATCACGGTAATAGATGTTTCTAGTATGTATTTTTCCCCCTTTATCGCATTTATTTTTGGTCATCTTGGGCCTCGTATTGTCTTCTATTGAGATGGTAAGTCATCTGACCTGTATACCAAGTTTGTGCTAATGCTGCTCTTAAACTGACCATTTAAAGGTGCACAAGAGCAGCCAAGGTGACTTATTTTTCCTTTCTTCCCACTATGGCTTGGTTCATGATAGGAACATGTTAATTTGTGAATCACAAATATAAAGCTGTGCCTTACTTAGTGCCCAAAGCAGAAACATTTTCCTTTCCCCAGCTTTGACATGACTTACCTAGAGCAAGGATGTCCAATCCTTTTGGGCTGTGCACTGGATACTCTCCTCAAAACCAGAATATTCATACACACTGATTGCATGACTCCATTGACAAAAAGAGTGAACAGCCCATACACAAAAAAATGATTTGACACCCAATACAGAAAAAATACAAAACCAGCTTGAACCTCCCCCTCATCTCTCCCATCCTCATTCTTCTCCCCAGCCCTTCCCCCTCACCTCCTCCTCCTCTCCTCTTGTCTCACCCTCCTGTCCTCTGTCTCTCACTCCTTCTTCCTTCACTCCACCTCTCTCTTTCCCCAGTCCTCCTCCACTCCCCCTATTCCCTCAACACCCCCTTTCCTATCCCCTACTCTTCCCCTTCCACTATCTCCTTCACCTCCCATCCTCTCCCTCTTCCCTTCCTTTTCCCTGTCCCATTACCTCTCCCTCCCATTCCCTTTCCCCTCTAGCTTCCCACACCACTCTTCACTCCTCTCCCCCCCCCCCCCCAGCAAATTTTATAAAAATCGCTAGCGTTAGTACAGTTCTTGCTTGCATTATGTTTTCTCTGCTAGTGCACGTGGAGTGTACACTGTATTATATAATTAACTCATTGCTAATAAGTCAAAATTGAAATATATACTTCAAACAGGCAACATATTGAAGATACATTCCACAGTTATGTGGCTCTACTGTAAGAATCTTGACCCAAACAGCATATTTGCATATGTAGCATGCAGTGAGATAATCTAGCACTGATATCTAAAATGGAGACAGGATTAAATGACAAATTACATTTTAATTTTAGTTTTACAATAGGCCAGTTTGAATAAAACATTGTTTTGCCAACATCTTGGAGGTCATTTTAACCTAACCCGCCCAGCAGGAAACTGACAGGCTTGGATCGGCCGCCTGTTTTACACCACACTCAATTTTAGTCAATGCCCCAAGACAAATATTTTTGTTAGCAGAGGTAATTATATTAGGGCTTCGCCTGTTAACATGGATCTTTGAGGGGGGAGAAACAACTGGGACTCGAATATGTATTTCCAATCTTGGGTTTAACTACGTGATGGAAAAAAAATGTCCAGATTAAATTTATTAATTCTCATGGTTGTATGAGGTGAACCAGCAGCATTTCACTATATTTTTTTAATGGTTAATACTTACAGAACATAGGCAGCTGCAGCTGAACCGTTGACAGTAATTGTTGTCATGTGAGAAACTGCAGAACATTTAAAGGGGCACTGTTGCCATGGTGAAATGCCTGAAAGACACATTACCAAGCCTACATACAGAGTAGGGTGCAGTGGCGCAGCAGCATTGTGATGTATTTGTCTCATCGCTAATCGTGTCTTGTGGTTCAAAATACATTTAAAGTATTTGCTCTCTGATTTGTTCATTCCATTTTTCTCCTCTCTGGTCTCCCTGCTTCACACATTTCTACAGCCAAGGTGGAGGTAGACTAGCCTGTTTGCAGCCTTTTGAAATGCTGATAGGAAAATGACCCAGTGACAACTCTCCCTTCAGTTTTCCCTCCCAGTCTGAGGAGGTGATTAGACTTCCCTCCAGTGCTTGTCTATAGAAGTGCTGCTGAGAAGGCATTTCAGAAAGGGGGGGAAACATCTTTTCAACGATAGGTTTGTTAAACATACAAATGTTTAAGCCATAATTTTCAGAAGAAATGCGCCTAATTCTGATTCTATATTAGTTGTTCCTTTAAATTACAATATTTTAATTGAGCAGTGTGGATTCATGCTTGATTGGGGACGGTCCAGTCTGTTTGAGGATGCCCTCTTGACACACGAACGTCTGATGGAGTAACAGCTAATCACTCTTTCAACCTATCAGTGTTAATAGGGAGCTCTCTGCCATAGTTTTATGTCCAGTCAGCACAGAAACCAGCCAGTGCTTCAAACAGTAACAGAAACTTTTTAATCTTCTCTTGTGATATGTGCAATGTGAATAGATTTATAATCTCAGCACAGAAAAGGTAATGTCATTGCACATTGAAAATAATTTTTCTTAAATTATATGTCGTCATCCGACTGTCATTTTTCTCATAACCTTCTAGTGACAGCTATAAGGGCAGTGAAGTATGAGTTTTGTGTTAATCTGCAGATGTCTGTCTTGCAATGAAAAGCAGACTGACAGCAGTAAACATATGTGGAAAAATGTTTCCTTTCCATTTAGGGATATGGAATACATTTCAGTTGCTATTTAATACTTTTGCAGAATTTTAATTGTTTTAATGTAATAGGTCCTGAGTTTTTTTCTGGAAGAAAGAATCATATAGTACAATGACTCATTTCAGAATATGCCTCACATTGTAAAATGATATTTACAATAGCAGAGAAGGCTTATTTCTTTAGCATATTTGTTTTTCTGAAATATTGTATTTTTCCTACAAACAGAAAGGAGAACAAATTGTTCTATAGTATGTACTGTTATTTTCAGACAGGAAGTAGTGATAGCTAATACATAAAACAATAGTGGCAGGATGCTGGGTGTTCCAGAACAGTGGCTTAGTTCATTCTCTACACCACATTTTGTATACTAATTAGAGCATTAGAGCCTTTCTTGGCTCTTACAATAAGAGGGCAAGCCTCAAGATTCAAATTAGCTTGTGCTTCAAATCTTATGTTAAATTCATACTCAGAATTGTAATTTTTTTCTGTTACTAAACCAGTATTGTATCGTAATCCCAAATAACGTCTATTGCTGAAAAAAATAGTCAAATGTGGGGTATTGAAAATTTTCTTCACTTGATGTCCTATGCACATTAAAATTCTGGACTGAGCAACTAGGATCAATAACTCTGTTCATCCCATTCTAACCACCGCCCTTGTGCCTGATCTCTGCATTTCAAAACAGTGAGAGTACTGCCAGTTTAAAAATAGAACTCCAGCACACTCGTGATTTTAACAAGAGTGAAAGAGATGTACTGTACTGTTATGATCAGGTTCTGGGAAGCGCTCGACTTTGTGGGTTTAAGTATGTAAACAAGTCTCGTTTTAGTGATGGTGTGCTTAATCCACTTATTAGGAACAGGCCAGACCATCCCTGAAAACAAACTCCTAATGATCCAAAAAACATCTATTTACTAATTTATTTCTAATTGATACAGTTTATAGTTCTCTAACTTAAGATATCATCAAAATTCATGCTTTGAAGCCTTATACCATAAGGTTTGCTGCTTCAGACCACATATACTTTAATAGCAGCTTTCTCATAACTAAATTTCCCAGAATGCTTTACAGGCAGTCAGGGAATCCAAGCAGGACGAGGGGGAGAAACCAGGGGAGGTGCCGGAAGGCCTGGCCATAGAGGTAAGTTTTGAGGAGGCCTTTGAAGTTGAGGAGAGAGATAGAAAGGCCTAGCAGTTAGGAAGATAATTCCAGGGTGCAGGAAGTGGTGGCTGAAGGCTCGGCCACTAATGGTGAAGCAGAAGGAGGGAGGCACACGGTACTGTAGTAGACCAGAGTCAGATGGTCAAAGGATGAATCCTGTGTCATAAAGTTGAAGAAGATTGCAATAGCAGAGAATTGTGAGGGCAGTGGAGGTGTTTAAGGATTTTAAAGTCAATATGCTAGAGGATGGGAAGCCAAATGAGGTCAGTGCAGATGAGAGTAACAGGACTGTGGGGCTTAGTATGGGATAGAACCTTGGAATTTAGGTGGCCAGCGAGGAAATATTACACGTTTTCTCAGCAGTTGTTTAAACAACCAAAATTGCTCATATTGCCCTGCATTCAGAGTCCATGTCTGCTTATTCTATCGTGGGCTTCACTCCAATACCACTGTTGATCGCCACTTTAAGAAACTATCGGTGATATTTGTAGACAAGCACTGGGATGTACTTGTGGCATTCCTTTGTCCGCTCACTTGACGTAGGCAAGCACCCATTTATTTTAAATGGGTTGATGCTTCCGCTGAAGTAGCGGGCAAGGTAGTGTAATCTGCGTTGAGAGGTCGTGCACTAATATCACTGAGTAATTTCTAGGTTAAAATACTTCTGGGAAAAATCCTTTTATTATCTCTCTACCTTCAGTACCCCCTTTTCAATAGAATCATACATATCAATCCAGTTCATTTTTAAATGTAGCAATTGACCCCGAGTCAACTACCTTCCCTGAGACTGCGTTCCATGTCCACTATGCTCTTATGGGGGGGGGGGAGTTTTTTGCAGTCACTAACCTTGCTCAACATTTGTGAATTTTGTATTTATCTGCTTTGCGTATTTTACAAGTTAAACAGCATGCTTATTTCAATCATATCTGTACCTTTCATTATTTTAAAGTCCTGTATCATGTCTCACCTTAGTCTTTTTTTCCTCCTGTGAAAATAAATTGAGTTGGTTGAGCCATTCTTCTTAACTTAGTCCCTTAAGGTCTGAATACGGAAGGGGTACTCACGCGTCTGGCAGGAGGAAATGCCGGTTTTCAGCATGCACAGCGCATGCGCTGAAAACCGGCATTTCCTCTCCTCCAACCCAAGAGGTGAAGAGGCTAGTGCGTGCGCTGTAGGGGGCAGCGCGTGCGTCTTGGATTTCCTCTGTTTTGGGGGATTTGCGCATGTGTAAAGGCCTCCAGTCTTTACGCTTGTAAAAAGCACATGTAAGTATTTATTTTTACAGGTAAGTGGTGTTTTAGTGTAATTTAGAATTTTTTTTCCCACAGGTTTATTATTTTAAAGAATCTACAATAAGGTAAGTTTAGTTTTAGACCCTTTTTATTAAAAATTTATTTTTTTCAAAAAAAGTTATTGTTTAAATTATTTTTTTTAACTTATTTATACTTAATTTAATGATTGGGATGTTTTTTAAATTTTTATTTAAAGTTTAAATAGTGTTTTGGGCCCCCGTAGTTTTCATGAGTTTGACAGTTCTTACTCTCAAACTCATGAATGAACCTACCCCTCCCCTGATTGGCTGCACAGTGCTCACCTGATCCCAGCCGGCACATCGCACTAACTACGCCGCTGGATCAGGTAAGCACTGCGCGCTGACATCTGAACCGGGCCTGTCACAGGAAATGCAAGCAGGCCCGGGCTTCAGATGTCAGCGCGCAGGGTGAGTGCAGATCGGGGGCTTGCACCCGCGGGAAGCCCCCGACCCGAATTTTTGGCCCATTGTGTTTATTCGGGATCAACCTCTATAAGATCATCTCTCCAGGCTGGAAAGCCCAAGTCCCTTCAGTCTTTCCTCAGAAATTAGACAGCTCATGCCTTGTGTCTCTTCTCTGCACTGCCTCCAGTGCTTGAATATCTTTCTTGTTTCTCAGCAACCAAAACTGGACACAGTATTCAAGGTGTGGTCTGACCAGAGCGCTATACAGTTCGATCACAACTTTGACTTGTTTTGAACTATTTTGGCTATGTAGTTCAACATTCTATTGGTTTTGTCAATCTTTCAATTCCACTGCCTCTCTGAGTTTGGCATCATCTGCAAATTTCTGAATTAACTCGATGTGAATTAGGAACAGCTGTGGTCCCAATACAGAGCCTTGGGACACTGCACTAATTACTTCCCCACCTTGCTGTTACTCCTCTAACCGCAGTATTCTACCCTTCAGCCAATTTCTTGTCCATGAAGCCCCCACAGCTTTGAGCTTAATTTGTAACCTCTCGTGTAAGTTTAGCAAATACCTTTTGGAAGTACAGCTACATAATGTTGTAGTGTTTATTACAATTGACTTGGGTTGTTACCTCCTCAAAGAATTCAAGGAGTTTGGTCAGGCAGGATCTTTCCTGTCTAAAGCCATATTGTAACGACTGCTGTTTATGTTGCTGTTTTAAAGTTAATCCTCAAATTCATTCCTGATGATTAATTCCATTATTTTACAAGGTATTGAAGTAAGACTAATGGATTTTTAGTTTCCTGTGTCTATTTTGTCACTGTTTTTGATCATGGGTACCGCATTAGCCTGTTTCCAATCTACAGGTACCGCTCCAGTGTTTGTTGACTCCCTCATAATGATTGTTAAAGCTTCACAATGTACTTGCTAGTCTCTCTCAACACTCTGGTATAACTATCATCTATCTCTGGGGATTTTTTGTTTCAAGTCCTTTCAGATGGACATGGACTTCCATCTCATTTATATTGTTGTGCGATTTCACTCTGTCCCAAAGCAGACGGAGACGAGTGTGTACTGGTTCCGAGCGATCTTTATTCAAGCACGTGCAGGGAGAGGTTCTCTCAGCCTGAGCTGAGACAGGAGTCTAATTTTTACATTCAAGCAGTTGGCTTAAATACAGTCTTACATTTTGTTTCCTTCATATCTTCGGGACTTGGCCAATTAATTGTCCAAGTCATGTACACTTAATCACATCTCCACAAAACATATCTTGTTTATCTCATTTGCCCTGTTTCCACATCTGCCATTGTTCTATCTAATTTACGTATGCTTAACCTCATCTTCGTAAATCACATCTTGGCGGCCCATTGTTCAATGCATGGCCTCCTTGATTCTTTTACTCCCCCAATCATCGTGTAATATGCTTTTTCCAACTGTCTTTGTTCTGCCAGACTTCTCCTTTATTACATCAGCCAGCTAGTCAGTTAAGCCGCTAATCTAACTTTTAACCCCTTCAGTTCCCCCCATTTGGCCCTTGGTGATAGCCCAAGCTGGCCAACTAACTTCACCTGCCCGTGCTCCTCGCCCCATCACTGCTGGCCAGGCAGGTGGTTGGATTTGCATGGGTGTGGCTACTTAAACTACCTCTAACATTCCCTGCTTCTCTCCCAATCTATACTGTGTTTCAACAACGGTTTTAGCAATGGCTCGGTTACAGCGTCATTTACATCGAGTACAATACTCAAACATAAGTATGATGACAATTAGCAACTGCACCACCACCAATACATGAGATGCAATTCTGATCCAGGGGTGTATGTCCACCCTAATACCCCAGTCCCAAAGTGTCTGCCACCATGAGGCATCTTCCAGCTTGGCCTCCACATCCTTCCCCAGTTGTTTGACCTCCTGCTCATACAAACATATGAATTAGGAGCAGGAGTAGGCCACTCAGCCCTTCGAGCCTGCTCTACCACTCAATAAGATCATGGCTGATCCGATGACTCCACATTCCCACTTATCCCCGATAACTTTTCACCCCCGATAACTTTTCACCCCCTTGCTTATCAAGAATCTATCTACCTCTGCCTTAAAAATATTCAAGGACTCTGCTTCCACCGCCCTCTGAGAAAGAGAGTTCCAAAGACTCACAACACTCTGTGAGAAAAAATTTCTCCTCATCTCTGCCTTAAATGGGCGACCCCTTATTTTTAAACAGTGTCCCCTAGTTCTAGATTCTCCCACAAGAGGAAACATCCGCTCCACAACCACCCTGTCCAGACCCCTCAGGATCTTATATGTTTCAATCAAGTCACCTCTTACTCTTCTAAACTCCAGTGGATACAAGCCTAGCCTGTCCAACCTTTCCTCAAAAGACAAACCTGCCCATTCCAGGTATTAGTCTAGTAAACCTTCTCTGAACTGCTTCCAATGCATTTACATCCTCCCTTAAATAAGGAGACCAATACTGTACACAGTACTCCAGATGTGGTCTCACCAATCAATGCCCTGTATAACTGAAGCATAACATCCCTACTTCTTTATTCAATTCCCCTCACAATAAACGATAACATTCTATTAGCTTTCCTAATTACTTGCTGTACCTGCATAGTAACCTTTTGCACTAGGACACCCAGATCCCTCTGCATCTCAGAGTTTGGCACTCTCTCACCATTTAGATAATATGCTTTTTTATTCTTCCTGCCAAAATGGACAACTTCACATTTTCTCACATTATACTCCATTTGCCAGATCTTTGCCTACTCACTTAACCGATCTATATCACTTTGTAGCCTCCTTATGTCCTCTTCACAATTTACTTTCCTACCTATCCTTGTATCATCAGCAAATTTAGCAACCATACCTTCGGTCCCTTCATCCAAGTCATTTATATAAATTGTAAAAAGTTGAGGCCCCAGCACTGATCCCTGTGGCACACCACTCATTACATCTTGCCAATCAGAAAATGACCCATTTATGCCTACTCTCTGTTTCCTGTTAGCTAGCCAATCTTCTATCCATGCCAATATGTTACCCCCTACACCATGAGCTTTTATTTTCTGCAATAACCTTTGATGTGGCACCTTATCAAATGCATTCTGGAAATCTAAGTACAGTACATCCACCAGTTCTCCTTTATCCACAGCACATGTTACTTCCTCAAAGAACTCCAATAAATTGGTTAAACATGATTTCCCTTGCACAAAACCATGTTGACTCTGTCTGATTACTTTGAACTTTTCTAAATGCCCTACTATAACGTCTTTAATAATAGCTTCTAATATCTTCCCTATGACAGATGTTAAGCTAACTGGCCTGTAGTTTCCTGCTTTGTCTCCCTCCCTTTTTGAATAAAGGAGTTACATTCGCTATTTTCCAATCTAATGCAACCTTCCCCGAATCTAGGGAATTTTGGAAAATTAAAACCAACGCATCAACTATCTCATTAGCCACTTCTTTTAAGACCCTAGGATGAAGTCCATCAGGACCCGGGGACTTGTCAGCCCACAGCTCAATACTGCTTAGTTATCGCCCCGGCCTCTTTCCTCAGTTCCAGTAGGTGTTCTAGTAGTTTCGGGATGTCCTTCCCCTCAGGGAGCACATATTCGAGCATGCTGTCCTTCAGGTCCTCAGTTGGACTCGCCAGATTCCTCGCGGGGCGACCGTAGGTAGGTTAGGTTGCATGTCCGATCGTTGTTGGGGCCCGGGGGCGAAAGCAGAAACTTGAGCTGGTCACTGGGCACTGGATGTTACCATACTGGTATTGAGATTCACTGGTGGTCACTCAGTGTTCTCCTTTTCCCCGGTGTGCTGCTCGCGTTGGCTCATGGTACCAGCTCTGGAAATTTCAAGGGTACAGTTTAGGGTGGTGTTGAAACCGCACATGGCTCCTGGCCCAATCTCCACGGGATGTGGGCAGACTACGTTACTCCCCCTTTCTCTGCATCCCTCTAGCGAGATCCCCATCGAGAAGGAACCTTTCTGGGTTGCATAACTGGGTGCGTGGTGGTATCTGAGCCAATTGCCATCTCTTATGATCCTGACATTCTCTACCTTGTACAGGGGCTTGGATTCCCATTCCTGCAGACTGGGTACAGCTAATACCATTCCTATCAGCCTCAGGTGAGTGGTAACACAATGTTTAGTTGTCGGGTAGACCCTTATAAGTCCTCGTAGGGGGCACGAGCAATTGCCGCTCTCTGGCGCCCAGTCTTGCAATGCACTATCCGTATCCAATCTGGCAATTCTCCATTGTGGAGCTGTGCTAGATTATGTCGCACCTCCCCTATTAGCCATGCACCGTAGGCCACGCACATTTGTTCCCTAGAGGCCTGATTAGTTATGTTATGCAGGGTGCCGGTGACGTAGTTAACTGTATGGGCATGGTTTTCCAAAACTTGCACGGACTCTAATAGGGTTTTAAGAACATAAGAAATAGGAGCAAGAGTCGGCCATTCGGCCCTTCGAGCCTGCTCCGCCATTCAATGAGATCATGGCTGATCTTCTGCCTGAGCTCCATTCACCGGCTCTATCGCCATATCCCTTGATGCCCTTACTAGTCCGAAATCTATCGACTTCTGTTTTGAATATACCCAGTGACTGAGCCTCCACAGCCCTCTGGGGTAGAGAATTCCAAAGATTCACCACCCTCTGTGTGAAGAAATTTCTTCTCATCTCAGTCCTGAATAGCCTACCCTCTATCCTGAGGCTGTGGCCCCTGGTTCTAGACTCCCCAGCCAAGGGAAACATTCTCCCAGCATCCACCCTATCAAGCCCTGTAATAATTTTGTATGCTTCAATGAGATCCCCTCTCATTCTTCTGAATTCAAGAGAATACAGGCCTAGTTTACTCAATCTCTTATACGACAGTCCCGCCATCCCAGGAATCAATCTCGTGAACCTTCGTTGCACTCCCTCTATGGCAAATATATCCTTCCTTAGGTAAGGAGACCAAAATTGTACACAGTACTCCAGGTGTGGTCTCACCAAGGCCCTATATAATTGGAGTAAGACTTCTTTACTCCTGTACTCAAATCCTCTTGTAATGAAGGCCAGCATACCATTTGCCTTCCTAATGGCTTGCTGCAACTGCAAATTCACTTTCAGTGACTCATGTACAAGGACACCCAGGTCCCTTTGAGCATCTACATTCCCCAATCTTTCACCATTTAGGAAATACTCTGCCTTTCTGTTTTTTCTACCAAAGTGGATAACTTCACATTTATCCACATTATATTCCATCTGCCATGTTCTCGCCCACTCACTAAGCCTGTCGAGATCCCCTTGAAGCCTCTTCACATCCTCTGTGCAACTGACACTGCCACCTAGCTTTGTATCATCAGCAAACGTGGAAATATTACATTTAGTCCCCTCATCCAAATCATTGATATAGATTGTGAATAGCTGGGGCCCAAGCACCGATCCTTGCAGTACCCCACTAGTCACAGCCTGCCATCCTGAAAAAGACCTGTTTATCCCTACTCTTTGTTTTCTGTCTGTTAATCAATTCTCAATCCATGCTAGTATATTACCACCAATTCCATATGCCCTAATTTTGTTCACCAACCTCTTGTGTGGGACCTTATCGAATGCCTTCTGAAAATCCAAATACACCAAGTCTACCAGTTCCACTAGTTACATCCTCAAAGAACTCCAATACATTTGTTGAACAGGATTTCCCTTTCATAAATCCATGTTGACTCTGCCCAATCTTACTATTAGTTTCTAAGTGCCCAGTTATTGCATTCTTTAAAATAGATTCCAGCATTTTCCCAACTACTGTTGTGAGGCTAACAGGTCTGTAGTTCCCCATTTTCTCTCTCCTTTCTTAAATAGCGGGGTTACATTTGCTATCCTCCAATCTGCAGGAACCGTTCCAGAATCTATAGAATTTTGGAAGATGACAACCAATGCGTCCACTATCCCAATGGCCACCTCTTTCAAAACCCTAGGATGTAGGTCATTCGGTCCTTGGGATTTATCGACTTTTAGTCCCATTAATTTTGCTAGTACTGTTTTTTTACGAATAATTTCTTTAAGTTCCTCATTCTCGTCGCACCCTTGGTTTTCTCGTATTTCTGGGAGTTTTTTTGTGTCTTCCTCCGTGAAGACAGAAACAAAGTATTTATTTAATTTCTCAGCCATTTCCTCATTCCCCATTACAAATTCTCCCACCTCTGACTGTAAAGGACCTACATTTACCTTCGCCAGTCTTTTCGTTTTCACATACCTATAGAAGCTTTTACAATCCGTTTTTATATTTTTCGCTAGTTTGTGTTCATATTCCATTTTCCCTTTCATTTCTTGGTCCCCCTTTGCTGATTTCTAAAAAGACCCCAATCCTCAGGCTGACTGCTTTTTTTGGCAACTTTATAAGCTTCCCCCTTTGACTTAATACTAGCTTTAATTTCTTTTATTAGCCATGGTTGGATCACTTTTCCTTTTGGGTTTTTATGCCCCTAGAGGAATATATGTTTCTTGCAAATTATGCATTATTTCCTTGAATATTAGCCATTGTATGTCCACCTTCATACCTTTTAGTGTAGTCTCCCAATCTACCATGGCCAACTTGTCCCTCATACCCTTGTACAGGAAACTTTGTGCTATCCGGCACCGACGGGACCGAGCTGTTGCCGTTCCCTCAAAACTGCCGGACAAACCAGCGCTAATGTTGAAAGATACGGAAGCTTCTGAGCTCTGTATCTGTCAACAAACCCTGTGCTTCTAAACAGTCCAAGCATCTCTGTAGCTTAGCAACAGCTTCAGCAGACCTTGCAGAGCTTGACTGTTGAGGATGAAAGCAACGAGAGAAAAAAACCTAATGAAAACGGCACCTGATTTTTGCCAGTGGCTCGAGCATTCCGGACAGTTAGCCTCCGGATAACACACAGTTTCCTGTAGTTTCCTGTTTAGATTGAAGACCTTAGTTTCAGATTGGACTACATCACTCTCAAACTTAATGTAAAATTCAATCATATTATAGTCACTTGTCCCATTGATTAGCCCTTTCTCATTACACAGTACCAGATCCAGAATAGCCTGTTCCCTGGTTGGTTCCTCCACATACTGATCCAGGAAACCATCTCGCTTGCATTCCAAGAATTCGTCCTCCACACAATTAGTGGTAATTTGATTTGCCCAGTCAATATGTAGATTAAAGTCCCCCATGATTACCGTATTGCCCTCGTTACATGCACTTCTAATCTCTTGATTGATGCTGTGCCCTACATTACCACTACTGTTTGGTGGCCTATACACAACTCCCACCAATGTTTCCCACCCTTTGCTGTTTCTTCGCTTCACCTAAACTGATTCCAGTTCTACATCACGATCTGCCGAGCCAAAATCTTTTATCTCTACCGTACCGATCTCATCCCTTATTAACAGCGCTACGCCACCCCCTTTTCCTTTTTGTCTGTCCTTCCTAAATGTTGAGTACCCTGGAATATTCAGTTCCCAGCTTTGGTTACCCTACAACCATGTCTCTGTAATGGCAATTACATCATACCCATTTACTTCTATTAGTGCCATTAATTCATCCACCTTGTTGCGAATTTTAGCCAAGTCTTCTCCGGTCTGTCCCTGTTGTCCCTCCAACTTATTTGCCTTTACCATGAGGTCCCTTAGTTTGGATGTTAGATGATTCACCTTGCTATCGATTTCCGCTATATCCAGGGAATTAACTGTGGATGCCCCTGCACTGTAAGCAGTGGTTATATCATTTACCAGGTTCCTCTTGCAGCGAGATAGGCTCGACTGCATGCGTCCCCTAGAGGCCCGGAGGGCATCAGTAACTGTCATGTCGAGGAGCCGATGGTAAAAAGACCTTGTACGCCACTCGCACTATTTGGGTAACCTCATCTGGCTAATATTGAGGACAACCGAAACTATCTCATGGTGTACATTCTCAAATAAGCGCCTATCAGAATCCCGGATAACTAGTCTGCGGACAGCTCAAGGGTTCCTCTGTAGTCAAAGTGAGGGGCTTCGGGGCTTCTGTTACTGGGTTGGTCGGTGTGGTTGTGGTCGTGGGAGTATCCTGGGGGTTCAGCTTCCAACACCAGTCATCAGAGTTGGTGTACTTGGAGGTTGGGCATAGTTCCCACACTCCTCCTTCCTGCTGGGGTACCCCGGACATCTGAGTGAAATCGCTCCCACATCTTACTTGCATAGTTCCTCCCTGTACGCATGTTAATGTAGCATCACTCTTCTTTCCGAAGCATACCGTGCTCATGTTTGTCCATTTAACAGCCATCCCCGTGTTACCCCTATCCCCTGTATTGCCTGGTTTGTTGTCAAATATGTTTACATCCGTTAACCCAGAGCTACAATTTAATTACACTGTTTTATCAACCGTGACAGTTAATGCCCCACGTTCCTGATCGCAACTGACGTCGCTCGAGTTCTTGTAATACAGGCCTCATTGCCCCCTTCGATCGACCGATGTGGCTCCTTCTGTGGTCGCCGTGGCCAGGCATATCAGTAAGGTCATCCATATCTGAGTCCTGTAGAGGAATATAAACAGTGGACGCTTTCGAATTTCTTAAGTTGTGTCCAGTGTTTCCACCGACCTTTTCCTTTCATATTTACACATGCGCAAGTGTCGCTGGTCATTAGGACCTCGTAGGGTCCCTGCCAGCGAGGTGCCCATCCTGGTCTGGAGGGTAAAACTCTTACCATCACCCTGTCCCCTACTACTGGTAAATTTTGTTCTTCCTCCATTTCCTTATTCCTTACTATTTGTTGGTCCCTGACTTCCTGTCTCAGATCATGCAGTTGTTTGCATAGTTCCTTAATAAGCCGCCTAATCCTGTCCTGGGCTGGTCCCACGTCCTCACTACCCGTGATCGTGCCTTTGGGCACTCTCATGACCCGCCCAGTCATTAATTCAAACGGGGTTAGTCCGGTTGTGCGATTGGACGTAGCCCTCAACCGCATTAGGATGCTAGGTAGTATCAAGGCAGCATTTGATCGAGTGTGGCATCAAGGAGCCCTAGCAAAACTGAAGTCAATGGGAATCAAGGGGAAAACTCTCCATTGGTTGGAATCATACCTAGCACAAAGGAAGTTGGCTGTGGTTGTTGGAGGTCATTCATCTCAATCACATGACACTGCAGGAGTTCCTCAGGGCAATGTCCTCGGCCCAACCATCTTCAGCTGTTTCATCAATGACCTTCCCTCCATCATAAGGTCAGAAGTGGGGATGTTCGCTGATGATTGCACACTGTTCAGCACCATTCGAGACTCGTCAGATACTGACGCAGTCCATGTCCATATGCAGCAAGACCTGGACAACATTCAGACTTGGGCTGACAAGTGGCAAGTAACATTCGCACCACACAAGTGCCAGGCAATGACCATCTCCAACAAGCGAGACTCTAACCATCTCCTCTTGACATTCAATGGCATTACCATCGCTGAATCCCCCACTGTCAACATCCTGGGGGTTACCATTGATCAGAAACTGAACTGGACCAGCCATATAAATACTGTGGCTACAAGAGCAGGCCAGAGGCTGGGAATTCTGCGGCGAGTGTCTCGCCTCCTGACTCCCCAAAGCCTTTCCACCATCTACAAGGCACAAGTCAGGAGTGTGATGGAATACTCTCCACTTGCCTGGATGAGTGCAGCTCCAACAACACTCAAGAAGCTCGACACCATCCAGGACAAAGCAGCCCGCTTGATTGGCACTCCATCCACCACCTTCAACATTCACTCCCTCCACCACCATCGCACTGTGGCTGCAGTGTGTACCATCTACAAGATGCACTGCAGCAACTCGCCAAAGCTCCTTCAACAGCACCTTTCAAACCCGCGACCTCTACCACTTAGAAGGACAAGGGCAGCAGACGCATGGGAACATCACCACCTACAAGTTCCCCTCCAAGCCACACACCATCCTGACTTGGACCTGTATCGCCGTTCCTTCACTGTCGCTGGGCCAAAATCCTGGAACTCCCTTCCTAACAGCATTGTGGGTGTGCCTACACCATATGGACTGCAGCAGTTCAAGAAGGTGGCTCACCACCATTTTCTCAAGGGCAATTAGGGATGGGCACTAAATGCAGGCCTAGCCAGCGATGCCCACATCCCATCAATGAATAAAAAAAAATGTCCGCCCATCCCTTGCCTGTCTCGGCAATGGCCTTTGCAAGTGAGACCTTTAAGGTTCTATTCATTCTCTCTATCATTCCCAAACTCTGTGGGTGGCATGGTTTGTGAAACCTCTGTTTTACTCCTAATAGGGTGCATGGCTGCTTGATGACTTTGCCAGTGAAGTGTGTTCCCTGATCTGAGTCTATTTGCAGTGGCACCCCCCATCGGGGTACTATTTCCTCAGCGCAAATCTTTGCGACAGTGGTAGCAGAGCAATCCCTTGTGGCAAATACTTCTACCCATCGTGTGAACTGGTCTATCGCCACTAGGCGATACGTTTTACCTCGGCTAGGGGGCAGAGGTCCGGTGAAGTCTATCTGGACCTGCTCCCAAGGCCCCTTAGGCCGAAGTTGGTGGGACAATCTGATCTTTACGGCCTTGCAGGTATTGTACTGGGCACAGGTAATACATCTGTGGCAATATTTTGCTATGTCCCTGCCCATCCCCAGCCACCACCAGCACCGTTCTATACTCCAGTACATAGCATTTCTTCCGGAGTGTTGATTCCCATGATAGATTTTGAGCAAGTTTTGCCGTATGCATTCAGGGGCTACTACTCGTCCCTCCTTTTTCCAAATCCCATGCTCATCCTTGTCTGCCCCTTTCCTTTTCCACCCTTCCTTCTGTTTCAGTCATTTCCTCATGTAATGTTTGCACATTTACTTCCTCTGGACCGATGGTACAAGCTGCCACTGGCTCCAGGGTCTCCATCTCCACAGCCCCCTTTGCTGCCTCGCCTGCCCACTGATTTCCCCTTTGGATATCATCCTGGACTTTCTGGTGTGCCTTGACCTTTATTACTGATCATCTCCTCTAACTTATTCCAAAAGTCAGTGTTTGCATGG
Source organism: Somniosus microcephalus (assembly GCF_052327205.1). Classification (NCBI taxonomy): domain Eukaryota; kingdom Metazoa; phylum Chordata; class Chondrichthyes; order Squaliformes; family Somniosidae; genus Somniosus; species Somniosus microcephalus. The sequence goes on from NC_141003.1 coordinate 56,795,800, forward strand.
TTTGCTTTAGGGGTCGGGAGGTCCCTCGTCATCATCTGTTTCTCGGCTGGGGTGAACGGGACAGATACTGTAGTCTGAGCCTGCCCATTTCCCACTTGTCTAATCTCCGTTGTAATAGGGGCCATGGCCATTTCGCTCTTTGTCCCGGTTTCGGGCAGTGGGCGGGGCTGATGGTCCCTCTGCGTCATATTTAGGTGGGAGCTCCCAACCCCCGTCATCGTCTTGTCTGTCATAATCTGCGGCTTCCTTCTCTAATTCGCCCCAGTCAAAGTCGTCATTATCGTCTGTCACTCTAAACCTTGGCCCCGGTGCCTGCACCGCACTGACCTTAACCTTTTCTTCGCAAATCACATCTTGGCGGCCCATTGTTCAATGTATGGCCTCCTTGATTCTTTTACTCCCCAATCATCGTGTAATATGCTTTTCCCAACTGTCTTTGTTCTGCCAGACTTCTCCTTTATTACATCAGCCAGCTAGTCAGTTAAGCCACTAATCTAACTTTTAACCCCTTCAATATCAAAGTACTGAATTATGCCGGTGTTTTTTTGGGGGGAGGGCATGTAGTTCACGTCTTCCCTTGTGGTAGCACGCTCGCCTTTGAGTCAGGAGGTTGTGGATTCAAGTCCCACTCCAGAGACTTGAGCACTCCAGTGCAGTACTGAGTGAATGCTGCATTATCGGAGGTGCTGTCTTTCAGATGTGACGTTAAACTGAGGTCCCGTCTGCTCTCTCAGGTGGACGTAAAAGATTCATGTCATTATTTCGAAGAAGAGCAGGGAAGTTATCCCCGGTGTCCTGGCCAATATTTATCCCTCAACCAACATCATTAAAGACAGATTATCTGGTCAGTATTGCTGTTTGTGGGAGCTTGCTGTGTGCAATTTGGCTGCCACATTTCCTACATAGCAAAAGTGACTACACTTCAAAAGTACTTAATTTGGTTGTTAAGCGCTTTGGGACGTCCTGATGTCTTGAAAGGTGCTATATAAATGCAAGTTCTTTCTTACTTTGAGGAAGTAATCATTCAGAATATTTACTATCTTGTGTACATCCTAGCTTTAAGCCCCATTTGCATCCTTTAACGTTCTCACCTCTTCTCTGACAGTTCACTTGATGTTATAGTATTAAAATAATCTGTCACTGTTATTTGCCTCTGTAGCTATTTTTTTATGGCTCTGTGCCTCACTGATCATCCTTTTAACTTGTTTTTGAGTGATCTTATATTCGTCCCTATGAGCCCCTTCTCCTTTCTCCCTGCAGGATTTGTAGAGGTCATTTTTCCTCTTTATTTGACTTTTAATTTGTTAATCACGCTTATTTGGCCTGAGCTTGCTTTAAGTATGTACTTCCCTTATATGGCCAGAATTATTTTTTTAAAGCTGTTCCATTTGTTTTCTTAAGTATTGTCAATCATCCGCTATTAATACCTTTATTTTAAATTTTCCCTCATCTCTTTGAATTTAGACCTTTTTAAAGTTATAGGCTTTGTTCATGGTCTTATGTTTAATATGGCCTCAGATTATGTTAAACTTGATCATTCCATATTATGACTTCTATTTCCTGTACGTTGTCTTGTTCATTTATGAATTCCAGGTCAACATGAACACTGCCTTTCGTGGCTTCTCTTACACACTGAATCATGAAGCAGTCATGCATTAAATTTACCAGTTCTGAGTTTTGGGCCACTTGGATTTTCTAAAATTTATGTGGGTTTGCTTGAAATCCCCCATTAAAATAGTATTCTTGTTCTCGCATACCCTTCTTATCTCTTCATAGAACAAACTCACTTCCTTCATGCACTGACCTGGTGGACTGTAGCATATTCCTAGTATTAGCTTGGATTTTTTCACATCAGAGATTTCTGTTCAAAGTAGCTTATCTTGTGCCTCAGGATCAACTTTATTATCTTCCAGTTGTTCCTGATATATATGGCTATATTGCCTCTTTTCTGTCCTTTCTGAATATTCTATACCCCTAAATAATAAATTAATTTCCAGCTTGTGGATTTAGCCATGTTTCTAATATTCCCACCACATCATAGTTCCTTAATGCCACAACCACCTTCATTTCTGTTATCTTATTTCTAATGCTACTCATGTTAATTTATAAGCATTCTCAATGTTAGGGTAACTGTGTCCACACCCACCTGCTGACTACCTTCATGCCATGATAAGAGAGATGCAACATAGGGATTAAAGTCCTGTGATACCATAATATCCAGACCATGGGAGTGAGATGGACAATTTAGAAACAAACAAACAAAGAAATCAATTATACAGTATCTGAAATCTTATACACCCTGAACTACTGAAATCCTGGCTTAAAATAATTTTGTGATGGTGATAATGTTCAATACAGTAATAGAAAATGTGTCCATAAAGTGTGCCAACCTGTTAAGACATACCAATAATGTGTAGCAGGGGAGGGTGTAGGTGAAAAATAATTAATTTGTTTCATCAATATGAATCATCACTGTAAGAAGAATGAACAATCTAAAAATTAATGTTTTATTCATAGTTAACTTGTTTCTTCCCTAGCTTTTATAATACATCACAACACTTGCATTTTTGTTTGAATCAATGTATCTATGGACAATATCTCCAGTAAATCAAATACCCTTTGTTATTACTCTTTCAGGCACTACAAGGCCACCTAAAGAGGGAGAGGTCCCTGGTGTTGACTACAATTTTGTGACCGTGGAAGAATTTATGGAACTGGAGAAAAGTGGTTCACTATTAGAAAGTGGAACTTATGAAGGTAATTAAATTTGTTATGGATAGTCCTGACAGAGGTGTACTGCATTTCCAATTCTGAATTCACAGGTACAGACAGTATATCCTACTGATAATATCTGCTATAAATGTCAGATTGCAATGGCAGCTGATGAAGTGTCTTAGTTAACATTGCAATCAGGTTTGTGATTCTCATTAGATTCTCAACAACAGCTGTTTGCACACCTTGTAATGAATGATTGCAAAGCATTGTTTGTTTATGGATGGTGTTCTGTTTATTTTATTAATAAATGATCAATTCTCTTTACCAGAATCATAATTAGAGGAACGCAGAATAATAAAATGCCTGAAATGGAACCCAGTAGTAGCTTCCAGTTTAGATTACCTCTTAATGTGTTTGCAATGTGCCTGAGGAAGAGGAAATAGGCCTGTTGGTCGCTATGGCACTGAAATCATGACCAGGTCTGTTTTTGACCAATGATTGATACTACAGCTATGTTGTGAAGTTATTGTACATGTGCTTGTGCTTCCAGCATTAGCACTGATGATGCTGCAATTACTCCTGGGTATGTTATGGATTACATTTCCAGAACAAAGATTTTCCAGCCTTTTGGTACATTTTGCTGAAAATTGTGAATGTAGGGAAAACAGTATTGTTACAACAATGGTCCAGACCTTGCTGTACAAATAATGGTGTGTTAACGACGCACATTGTTATTAATGCACAAATCAGCCAGCAAGTTCAGGGAATTAAGAGATACGCCGTGATTTGTGAATCGCCAGAACTTGCCAGTCAATTTACGCCCTTTGCTTTGTACAACCAGCATCTCGCCCTTAGCCTCCCCGTTACAGGAAACTTTCTGGTATCCGGCACTGATGGGACCGAGCTGGTGCCGTTAGATCAAAACTGCCGTAGAAACCAGCGCTAATGTTAAAACATACGGAGCTCAGAGCTCTGTGTGAAGCAACAAACCCTGTTGCTTAGCAACAGCTTCAAAACAGTCGGCGCAGCTTGCAAGCGTCTAGCTGAAGCTGTTGCTTAGCTACAGAGACGCTTGCAGAGCCAGGACTGGAGAAAAGAAGCAACGAAAAGAAAAAAAACTTATCTGAACCGACTCCTGAATTTTGCCGGTAGATAGAGCTTTCCGGACATTTAACCTCCGGATGAACGAAAGTTTCCTGTATTTTTAAGAACTTGCTGGATTTGCACATTAATTGCCAATTAAACTCGTCACAAAGTTAAGTCTAGTAATTAACAGCTTACATACCATTTTAATGATGTGATAATTATCATCCAATGCCAATCAACCTCTCCAGCCCAGAAATGGAACAGTTTAAACCATGGCATCTCATTCCTTCAGGTGGTGAATTGTTGAGACTTTTAAAATTAAAAATTATTTTTTCTGCTTTTTTTCTCTCTCCCTTAATCCAATTTTTCTTTCCCTCTTTTTATTTATCTTTCTGTACTTGATTTGACTCTAATTCACCCTCTTCGCTGTTGTTCCTCTGTTTATTTCTCAATACTTAAATCTCATTGGTTAAGGAGATGCACTGTTGGTCCCTCCATTCACTCAAGGCCCAGATGCCCTGTTGCTCTCACCATGTTGTTATAAGTTGCACTTCCAGCAAGTTACAGTGCAGAATTTTTTTGAGCTGAAGGGTGCAGGAAAATGTCTAAACGCTGTGAGATGCTTCACTCCAGTAAGTTCCAACTCAATATTTGAGCAAATATCAATTTTCATATACTACTTATTGAAAAGGGAAAATGTACAAAATATATTTTTATGGACCAGTTATTCTGTGATTTTAAAAACATGTTTAAGAATTGACTGCCAAAAACTGCTTTACAACTTCTTGGGGACCCAACACGTTGAACAGTACAGATATGTACCCCCTGTGTTTACACAGCAGTGTTAGAAAGCCACACTTTTCAGAAACTTGTCACTTTGAAAGACCATTATTTAAAACATTATTTGCTGTTCTGTAGTTGAACACTGTTTACCTCAGTAACTAAAAACTGAAGACCCGATAATGAATTTTATGTGGCTGGGGACACAAAAATATAATGTGTTTTTATTTTACGTGTGCCATGTGGAATTTATGCAGTATATATGAGATAAGAATCTAACCAGAGCAACTTTGCCATAATTCACTAATACATTAAAACAAATTAAACAATGTAAAGTTCACTCTTAACTCTAGGCTCCATGTCTTAGGAAAGCCATTTATGTGTGCACATATCTGCTATAGTGGAGCCTTTCTCCACACAGGTTGGCACCCACATCGTAATCCTGCTATATATGGCTGAGTGTCTGTGACACTTTGCTCACTGTTTATAAGTATGATGAGTCTGGATATCATGACATCCATGAAAGCTGACACCATGACACTTGAAACATCTGGGCCGCCATAAACATGTTATGTCATCACACTCACCAATGTGGTGAATCTGATTCAGTATAAGCACTGGGCAGTACCTAGAGTGCTAGTAACCAATGGCAGATTTGGAGACTCAACAAAACTGGATTGCCACTGCTGGTGGATTTGAAAGATAAGTAGGTTTGTCTTCAGTGTTGCCGACTGAGTGCAAGCTACTTGTCGAGAGTTGAGTTGAGAGGCATTACCATAATGTAAGAGTGCCTAATTGAAGCAGTCAATTAAGAGTAGAGTTGGTGATGACCTAGTAGCTCACTTCTTATTATCACTTTGCCAACTGATAGTGAAAAATGAATGTTGTGGCCAAGAAGATAGATTTGTTTGGAGAAAATAAGTTTTGACCTGAGAGCTTTCTGAGCTTTGAATCCTCTGTGTAGAAGTAAAGATGCTGCTTCTTCAGGTTCCAATCTTTTAATATGTGGCATTGGCCATGTTTTAGCATACCAAAGTTCAAGAAGCTTTCACAGTAAATTGTAAAATTCATATCTCACTCTGAGAGGAGCAAATGTTTGGAAATGTTTATGTATTTTCAAAATTCAGCAAATAAATTGAAACACAACCACAATAAATTGCAGACATGATTTACAAAAATACCTTCTTTGATGTAATATGAACACTTTGCACGTTTGCATATTAATGATATTCATTGAATAAACTGTTGGATCCAATTCTTGTCATTTTTAATAGTAGGATTCTGGAATGCTGCTGTCAGATTAAGACTTAAGAGTTTGTAAATTGCAGGCATGCTGTGCATATATTACTTCTGGTTCATCAGTCTGTAGTGTTTTGTCTATTTATAATTGTTGACTATCAGTAGCCTTGGCTATGTTGGGCGATGCTACTTTTTGTTCCTGGTCTTTGAATTTTGCTATAGGAATAATATTTAACAGAAGGAGACCACATCCCTCACAAAGTATCTCAGTCACCACGTTGGAGAGGTAACTTGCAAGTCATTAAAAATCCGACTTCCCCCAATGCCTCAGGATGATGTGCTGTGAGTAGCTGAGCTATGAAGATACATGGTTCATTACTTGGTATAGCCAAGTTAATTGAGCTATACCAAGTAAATTGAATTCAACCCAGAATTGGTAAGAGTACTACAGTTGTCCTCAGCACCCCTGAGGTAGAGAAGGGGAAAATCAATTGGGCTTCTTGCTTGCAATGCCTATTTAGCAACACTTTACTGGAAATTGTGTGTGGATGTCAAGTGAGGACAGGAATCAGCTGTGATACTTCTATCAAGTAAGATAAAACAGCTTACTTGACATATTCTGTTGAGGCTTGTACATGAATGATGGCAAGATACTGGAGAGTGCAAAGCGCCTGTAGAGCCGTAGCTTGCCAAGGAATTGTTGCCTTCAGGAGATGAGCGGAAAATACCTAGTGGCAAAAATTGGTGAGAAAAAAAATTAAAATAAAAAACAGTTTGATTAGAAGTGCAACTCTGACTCCCCATGTACCCCAAGGATGAGCTGGAATTTTACTTCTAGTCAGACTGATCATGGCTACAGTCACCTCGTTAAGATGACATGGAATGTGAGGTCATTACAAGCTCCCCTATTGTCTTTCCTAACTGACCAGCAAAAAATTAGATCTCAACTTCATTACTGTAATTAATAAAGGCAAAGAAAAATTACTAAAGACTTCTAAAGCCAAATAAATATGGCCTAATTTTCAAAGCTGTGGATACCATGTTTCCAGAAAAAGCATGATTACTCAACTGTACAGCAACAAAAATTGACCATAATGTTGTGACATTTCAGCTCACATACAGTTATAACTTGAACTTATTTGCACCTTAAAAGGGATAGCTATATATCAGTCTGGTGGAGTATAATATATGCATTAATCTTTATTGTGCATCATCTTGATTTTGGTTATCAAAATATTACTTCAAATAGGTTTCTTACAGATTTTTGCAAGACTGTTTAAAAAAAATTACTGTAGCACTGAAATATGAGGTATGTTTTGCTGTTTGTCAGCTTAATGCTTTTATTAGAAATGTTTCTGCTTAATTAACTCTGTGATCCAAATTAAGAGCACTCATCTAGATGTTATAATCTGGTCAAATAGTAATTTGCTGTCTGTAGAGAGTTGGAGTCAATATCAGAGGATCTGAGCTGAAATTTTTGCTTTAAGTATTATTTAAACTTTATTACATCAGTATTACCAACCCCCAAAGTACAAGCAGTATGAGATTTTAATGAGCCACCTCTTCGCAGTGGCCAGATGCCCTTTGAACCTCATTTTCATTTTAGTATAAAACTTCTATTTCTTCTCACAATAAAAGATTTATGTTGAGTCTAATATATTGCTCAGTTCCAAACAACACAATGAGTTATTTGTTTTATTTTTAATTTTTTTTAAATGGGTAGACCCTCGAGAGAGAGAAGATAATAAAAATGAGATAGTTATTGTAGTTTATTGAATTTGGATTTGGGAGAATAGATGCATGCTAATATGCACTGGTATGTCAGTTGTTAACTAATTTATTGTACAAAATGGGCCAAAAAGCTAATGGGATCATTGTCAAGTACAAAATGAGAATTAACTGTAAAATACAGAGTTCTTTTTCTTACTGGAATTTAACAAATAAAGGTATACAAAATTACTGTTATATCAAATTCATTAACTTAATGAACTCTGTGAATTCTGAGAAAATGGCTTCACAGGGCAACGTTGCAAACATGATACTCATTCGAGACTCAGCCTGATATTACAGCTAATTCGTTTTAAAACTGCTAGATATTGATTAGGGTAATTTATAAAACTTAGCTGATCTCAGCCAAGGTGAGGATAGGGGTGCTGTTATCGGCTTCAGTGCCCCGGAGTTAGAGAGAAAAATTAACCAGCGATCCTTACTAGAAGTGCAAGTGTATAATGTCGGGTGAAGACAACATTTGCCTTGTATGTGTTTACCCCCAAATCAAATAGCCTATTGACTCTCATTGTTGAGGCTTCTACATGATTAATGGTCATTTGGGAATGATACCAGAGGGTGAATAACAACCATCGACTGTCCCACTGCAATGAGTTACCATTTTGGGGAAGGGACAGGAGGAAATTGTCGGAAGGGGGAATGTATTTAACATTTGTCAAATATCTTTGTGGTCAATTCTACAGGAGAATATATAAAGGTAAGAAATAACGGAGTGACTGCTGCAAACGAACTGGAAGCTGCGCAGAAACATTCTGCACATGAATGTCAGGTCCCAAATTTGAAAAAGTAACATTCATCACAACAGACGGAGGAGCTGATAGCAATAAGCACACTCAGTGAGAGTACAATAAAACTCTCCCAATCTGAAAACATCCTCGTTAAATTGTACTGGAAGTTTTAGCAGTTCATTTTGATGAATTAATCACACCACTGCCACTCTCTTGCGTTCCTTCTCTGCCCTCCCTCTCATTTTCTTTCCCAGTCTTTCTGTCTAGCGCTGCTCTCTATCTCTCTGCACTGTCTCTACTCTCTTAAGCAATGATCCTTTTCCCAGCTGATTAAATCCTAACATCCTGCGCTTGCATTCTGTTCACCAGCCGTGTGTTCAAACCATAACAGTCAGAGGACCTGATAGTGATAAACACTCTGTGAGAGTACAATAAAACTCTCAAGCTGACAACATCCTAATATCACCTTCAAGTCACGTCACAGACCTCACAATACTTGAAATTTCCACCCCTCACCTTTCTCTCTAATCTGTGGGAAGTCCAGCGAGAACCAAAAAACCACGAACGGCGCATGCGCAGATACTTCCGGTTCGTTGGCAGCAGTCGCGTCCAAGAAATAAACAAAACTAAGTTTGCAGATGATAGCGAACTGGCAAGGACTACAAACAACCGGGAAGAAGCTGATCAAGTACTTAATGAACGTGATAGATTGGGGAGCAGTGCTGATGAGTGGCAGATATCATTTAATGTAGACAAATGTAGTCATGAGATTTGGAAAGGATTATAAACATTAGCAATAGAATAGTATTATTCTACAGAACATGGCACAAAAAAGGAATTTGCATGTACTGATGGACAGATCCCTGAAACCATCAGCACACTGTGTGGCAGCAGTAAAGAGAGCAAATAGGATTTTAGGCTTTATAGCCACAGAAATAAAACATAAATTTGAGTTATCCTGAGTTTCTACAGAGTGCCACTTGGAGCACTGCGTGCAATTCTGGTCACTGTTATGAGAAAAATATCCAGGCTTTAAAGAGGGTGCAGCAAAAAGCAACTAAATTGATAGCTGCAGTTAGACACGTGAATTATGAGGAGAGGATGCAGAAGCTGGGAATATTTATATTTGAGAAGGAAAGGTTCAAGGATGATATTGAAGTATTCAAGATTTTTAAAGGGCATAGATGAGAATAAACAGCAATAGCTTCAACATTGTCAGATTTCTACAATAAGGGGACACAGTCTCAATCATAGAAAAGGAGGGTAAAAATACAATGTAAATTCAACTACTTTATGCAGAGGATGATGAATGGACTACCAAGAGAAGCATTGGGAACTGATTGTATCAACCAATTCAAGAGACAGAGAGATAGGTAACAAAAGAAACTTAATGGAGGGATATAAGCGATATCATGGAATACAATATTTCCTAGACACTGGGACCAGAATGAGGTCTTTTTTGGCCCTGTACATTCCTTAGTTTCCAAGTGTGCCTTTATTTGCTGCTTAAACTCACTTAAAATAATTCCAGACTGAATATCTTTATAACGCTCCGTTCTTACTGGCATTTTATAAAGGGCATCTCTGATCTGTATAGCTTTATTCTTATTTTGAAGATATTTAAATTCAATCACAGGCACATAGTTGGAATAATTTATTCTATTGCCAAGTATACATTGTCCTGAAGCAAACTATTGCTAATATATTTTAGCACAAGCAGCAACTAACGAACAGAATAGAATTATAATGTACCCTAATGGGGGCTAGAGTAGGTAGCGAGGCATTCGAAGGGGGAGGGGGGGAGGCACAGCAACAGACGGGGTCAACAGAGTAGAACTCAGGAGAAGCACAAATGACAAACCAAGCATGCCCAGAATTTAATGTCAAATTCTCGGCAATGATGAGTGGCACTGCAGATTCCTGAGCGGACCATTCTGACACATTCACAGGATGAGCTTTGTAAGTCAGAGGTTAGAACATCAGAGAAATTACTTTTGGTAGTGAAGTCCATTATCTCATGGCAATAAAAAGTGCTGACCCCCATTCCTGGCTGTCAAAGTGCTCTTCCCATTAGTTGATCATGCAGCGGCATCGACAGCAGCCATTGATAATCATGCAGTCCTGACCATTCTACTTGTTCAGTATGTAAAATAATCTGGTCGCTTCATTGTCATCTGCAGCTCAATCAGAATGTTACGTGGTTTGTGCAAATAAATGTTTGGACCCAGTGCTTAAATCCACAAAGTGTCAATCACCTTTATTAACATTTAATACACGTTCAAATTTCTATCCCAGTATGTGCTCAAATGTAGCAGTGGCAGGTATTAGTAACACTTACTTTTCAGGACCATATCTATTGCTTTATAGCAGTAATGCAGCTCAAACTTTGAATACATTTTCTCTCCCAGGAAGGAATTCCAACCGCTAAACCAGGAAGCATAACTTAGATTTAAATCATGTACAGAGAGCGAAATAAAGATTGGGAAAGACAAATGGGATTAAGAAAGAGATAAGAGAGACAGATAGAAAAAGTTTTAAAAAAATATTCACTTACTCCTGAATGCAGCAGCCCTAACTTTTTATGGCGTCTTTAATGGGGAAGTGGTGGGCAAGTACCCAAGTTCACGCCATTACAGTGCTTTCAGTGCTAAGTCTATCGCCGAGGACTGTTACAGCGCACTCTGTGAAGGAACAGGGTATCGCTGACAGCAACTTCTGGATTTCCACGTTTAACTGCGCATGTGTGTACTCCAGAAGCTGCTGTCAGTATTTTTCCATTATACTAGTGAGCGCTGTTAGCTTCACTGGCAATGTTCCCTTTAGGGTGCGCAGCGGTCTGCAGGTCCTGCGCAGGTCACTCAACACCGTTATAATGGGAAAAAAATGCGCACGTGTGGTAATTTGAATGGGCCGTGCAGCCCCTTAAAGGGGCCGAGTATTCCCCCCAAAAAATTAGTGGGAACATTGCAAAATCTGGGCCATAGCTTCTCAGGCCATTCTTCCTCCAACTGAAAGGAAGGCTGGGCTGCAGAGTTCATTATTGTTCAACTAAAGCAACTTCACATTCTACCAGGAGGCAGTACTATTCATGTTATGCCGGCAAGAAACAGTTTCTCCTTCTCCTTCTCTCATGTTTTGCAACTTGATCATGTTAACAGCCCAGCTAGTAATTGATAAAACTTACCCAAGTGAAACCCAAGTATCTGATTGTCAGACTTGCCCACAGTTCAGTCTGTTTGGCTGCACACTGAGCACACAGATACTTTAGGTTATCAGATCACCGCTACAGCATGGTGTCCTAAATGGTCACTTGTGATGATGACTCTTTAAGAAGATGTCTCTTATGTCAATTTTTGGGGAAATGCTTTTTTGTTAGGGGTGTTTAAATTTGCAGTGTACTTGTTATTCCTCTGCAGATGTTCTGAGCTGAATGTACAATGTTGTAATACAAAAGATATTATGTTACTGGAAATTACATGTTTAGAAAAGGTTGCTGACATGAGGGTCAGTTTTTCCTACAAACAGGAGGGCACATTTAGCAGAATACAAAATTACTGAGCACTTTTTTTCCATTTTCCAATAGCAGCACTCTAATGAAATGCAGTTAATAACTGATGAACAGGAGATGTGCGACCGCAGCGGGGCTCCAATATACAAGCTACTGCATGAAAATGCATTTTGATTATTAAGTGGGATAAATGCAAGCATTGATAAATTATATATGATCCAATTAAGTCCCTATCTCCGGCAGAGAGAAAAAAAAACAGAAAGACCAGACACCTGTCCTACAAAATCTTACCATCTTTTGATCAAATGCAAAGTCTGCCACCACCCCCTCCCCCACTGGAAAATGTTTGCACCAACAACAACAACTTGTAGTATTTATATAGCGCCTTTAACGCAGTAAAACGTCCCAAGGCGCTTCACAAGAGTATTATAAGACACAAAATTTGACACCGAGCCACATAAGGATAAATTAGGGCAGATGACCAAAAGCTTGGTCAAAGAGGTAGGTTTTAAGAGCATCTTAAAGGAGGAAAGAGAGGCAGAGAGGTTTAGGGAGGTATGTCCAAACTTAGGGCCTAGGCAGCTGAAGGCACGACCGACCACCAATGGTTGAGCGATTATAATCAGGGATGCTCAAGAGGACAGAAATTAGAGGAGCGCTGATATCTCGGGGTGGGGTGGGGGGAGGAGATTACAGAGATAGGAAGGGGCGAGACCATGGAGGGATTTGAAAACAAGGATGAGAATTTTGAAATCGAGGTGTTGCTTAGCCGTGAGCCAGTGTAGGTCAGCGCATTGACCAACGAAAATTGGTGCAAAACCCAGCAGAACTGGGTTCCGCCCCATTGTGCACACACTAGGGGAGGGCAAGGCACAGGTTTGACAGTATTGGAAAGGGCTCGAGCAGCACTGGGCTATAAGAAATTTCTGTAAAGACACTGAAATAAGCGTTTTTGCCTGGTTCCTCGAAAATAAATGTATCATTTTCCTCATTTAAAAAAAAATGCCGCAGCTGCATGTAAATAAATATAAAGATTTTACTGTCTTTTTCCCTCCCTGAAACAGTAAATAAACACACGGTTGTTTTCATTCAATGTATTTTTACTTTCAGCTGGCAAAGTTAAATCAACAGTGTTTTTTCCATCTCTTGGAAAGTGAATTGGAGGCAACAGAACTTGCAATCACCATCCTCTATGAATGACCAGTCTTGTCATTTAGAAACACTTTCACGGATGGCCTCAAAAAGTATTATTTACCTGAGCTGAGATAAGATCCCCAAAGTATTTTCTGGATAAAAAGCTAATACACAAATGGTTTAGGTTAGCAGGTTATTATATTAAAAGATTAATTACTTATGGGAATTTCCACATAACAGAAAATAATTTATACTTCACTCACTCACCGTGGCCACATAAACAAATTTTATGTAAACAGTGGTTTGTTTCCCAAGTGTAAATTGAAATAATTGAAGTCTCTTTTATTGTGAGCATTCTGAAGTAAAAGAACTTATTTAAATTGAATTGACAACTCTAAATGTATTCAAACCATTTTCAAAAGCACACAAACTGAAATACTATTACCTGTACACAGTTTGACTTTTACACTGAGCAATAAATAATAGATTGTTTGTAATTTGAAAACAAACAGTAGCAATCACAGGTGTGTAATCACATACAATCACATAGAAATTGTAACAAGAAAGGTCACTTGTTGGTGTTTAACCTCCACACAGTGGTCCTAATCCCACATGCCTGCACTGTTCCTAGATCCTTTTATTTCCCCTTTTTCAACTACTTCTCTAATCTATTCTTAAATGTTGTCATGGTCTGTACTTCAACCATTAATCTAGTACTACATTCCACAACCTGCAGATTTCCCTGCTCTCTGTCCCAATGCTCTTGTATTTAATCTTGCATCTATGTCCCTTTGTCCTAGACCCATCAATCACTGGAAACAGTCTGTTACTATCTACCCTGCCTCAACCAGAATTTAAAACGATCTAATCACCATTTAATACCCTCCGTTCTAACAAAGACAGTCCCACTTTTTCAAGCTTTTCTTTGTAATCTTCGTATTTGCATTTCATCATACCAGGCAGCATCCTAATGAATCTGTGCCGTACCTTATTATTGCCTTAATATCCTCATAGTGTGGAGCCCAAAACTACACACAGTGCAGCAACTGTAGTCTTAGTAAGGTTTCATATAGATTCACCATTACATCTCATCTTTTATATTCTATACCTTTTACCATAAACCCATTAGCTTTTTTTAATGGCCCCATTTACTTAAATCCGTACTGTCTGTCCATCTGTTTCTCTGTCTCACACAGACAGCATTTCTATTTTTTTTAATATATATAAAATCACCTTTAGCTGACTAACCCTTTTGAAATTTGTCTTCTAGCTTTTTTCAAATGATCTTGAAAAATAGCCAAACATGTAATGGTAAATGTAGAAGAGAAACATTTTCCAGTATTGCTGACAACATGCTGCTAATGCATCCAGAGAAACCGTGCACACTGCACAAGCTCAGACTGTAAGACTTGCCTTGCCCAACAATGTCATAGCTCTGGGCAACAATATCAAGTCCAAGGATAGCCTTTTGAGAGAGGCTGAACTTTAAGTAATAACATTAATGAAGGTTTAATAAATTTGATAGAGGGGTATGACAGTTATTGTGGAATATTATATTTCCAATACACTGGGACCTGTTTTCTTCACTCCTGATCAAGATATCTTCTTTCAAATAGTTGCATTAGTGCAAACTCAATTTAATTTATCTTGCCTTTCTCAGTGCTGTATCTGTGTCACGCACGGTGGCACAACTAGCTAGCCTATTGTGCATGACCCTATACCAGATGCTATCTGAGATAACAGGTTCAATCTTCAGGCCATAGGGATTCACAGGGTGTCAACATGGCAGGTCAGAGTAACTCCAATTTCTTATTGTTTTGATTTTTAATTATTATGTTTCATCTAGTGAGCAATAGAATCATAATGTTGGTCATTCTCCCATCAGCTGTATAAAATTAAGGCATAGACTAATCCTAACCCTTAACTGTAAGGCAAAATATACTGCTTGAATTTAACTAACTCAGTTTGTATCCTTTGCCAGATGTTCAGCAAATTCCTTTTTAATGAAGTTAATTGACATAGTATTAACTGCTTTTGATTGGAGTCTATTCCCTATATCGACTACACTGACACAGTATTGGATATATAACCTTCAAACTTACTTAGCTAAACTATATTGCCAATTCTCATCTGGATCAGTAAATTAGAAGACCCAGCACCCTGTCTCCTTGCATAGTCCCCCTAATATTTTTTACATATTAAAAAATTGACAATAGAAATGTGCAGTACAGGAAACTTTTTTTATCCGGCACCGACGGGACTGGCGTGTTGCCGATTTACCAAAATTCTGGATGACTGAGGGGGTTATCTACTGAGGCTATTTTTAACAAAGGAAAATTTTAAAAAATCAAGAAATGTGCAGTATACAGTAATTGGGTACTCACCTACAGAATGTTGTGTTAAATGGATGATGGAAGATGCTTGATTAAGTACAGTACTGCCAGTTGAGGGTAATCCATAACTCTAATTACTTAACAGTAAAACAAAACTTATAAATGACTGTACAGTACAGTATAAAGTACTGTGGTTGACTACACTTATTCCAAGCCAACTGTTTCATCAGGAATATCCATGCCAGCTGGGTCATCAGGATCATGCACTTCAACAGATTCTTCAGGCACTTCCACTGCTTCAACTCTTTTGGAAGCTTTCCTAAACATGTCCCGAATATCTGCTTGCTTAGTGGACTCTTGCCTTTTTTGTCGAAAGGTGGAATGCAGAATATGGAGGTGCATAACTTTTTGGGCAGAGTAGCAAGGATGCCTTTCAGCAAATTTGAGGAATAAAGCAAATCCTTCTGCAGCTTTAGCCCAAGAAATCTTCTTTTCTTCAGAAATCTCATCCTCTTCACTTTCCATCTCACTTTCCTTTTCTTTCTTTGGATTCAAAACATTTTCCATCATTTCATCATCACTTAGCATATGCACAACAGCAACTTCTCTATCTGCATCAACCCACTGCTCAATATCACTTTCACTGAGGTGACGTAGAGGGTTTGCTGGGCCTACATTTTTCACCATGCCAGCCATTTCCATTACTGTACTCCTCTTGGGACGAACATTGAACCCATGAAATTCCTCCTCTGAAGAACCTTCAGCAAACATTACAGAAGGCCACAATTTGCACCAGGCTTGTCTCAAAGTGTGACCTTTCACCAAGTTCCAGGAACATGCAGCATTAAAGATGGCATCTTTAAGATTGTATTCCTTCTGAAATGCGTGAATATTGTCATCTTGGCTTATCAGTTTACGTAGGAAGTCTTTCTTGTAATGACACTTCAGATTTTGGATAACGCCCTGGTCCATGTGTTGTATGAGAGAAGTTACATTTGGTGGCAAATAAATGGTGAAAATATTTCCCGAAACCAACTCGGATTCATGCGGATGGGCTCTACAATTATCAAGCAATAAACTGCATTTGCTATCTTCAGGTTTCCCTATTCTACGGAAATGTTCCCTCACAGATGGAACAAAAATATGATGGAACCAATTCGAAGAGATTTCCTTATCCATCCAAGCATTTCTTTGAGCTTTGTACTCAACAGGTAAGTGCCTCACGTTTTTAAATGCACGGGGATTTTTATACTTCCCAATGACGAGAGGTTTAACCCGGTGTGATCCAGCAGCGTTCGCACATGTTAGCACGGTTACACGATCTTTATTTTTCTTGTAACCTGAAGCATTAGCCTCACTAACCCCAGCAAGCGTTGATTCTGGCAAAAATCTCCAAAATAAGCCAGTTTCATCAGCATTGTATATCTGTGCTGGCGACAAATCATATTGCTGCACAATCCGATTGAAATAATCGCAGTATTCTTCTGCGGCGTCGTGATCAGCTGATTTCTTCTCCCCACAAATATCGAGTCGTCGTATCCCTTGAAGCACGTTCGCCATCCCTCGGAGAAAGCACAATTGTCAGTGAGCTCCATCTTTGCGTAGAAATCCTTCGCTTTTTCGATTAGCATGGGTCCGGAAATCGGAGCACCCTCTGAACGCTTAAGAGAAAACCACTCAAAGCATGGTATCCAGCTCTTCAAGCTTAGGCTTACGAAGCGTACGCTGTTTCTTTACACCCTTAGATGTCTCCGAGCTTGAATAAAACTTGAGCAGCTTATCCTTCTGCGATTTGATGTCATAGATTGTTGACGAACCGATTTTGAATTCATTCATAATGTTGATATACTTCTCTCCCCTTTCTAGTCGTTGGCATATGTTGATTTTCTGTTTTAAAGTTAACACCACTCTCTTCCTCTTGCTTGGACCAACTTTTGGGATTTCCATAATGCAATGCAATTGTGGTGTATGTACCTTTAAGAGCCCCTGTGTACTGTAATACCGGTAGTGACCACTCGGGTATATAAGCCTGTATAGCGTCTTGTATCTTTTAGTTCACCTCCAGACTTTGTTCAGTAAACACCTGTTAAACCAACTCCTGCATTCCGTGTCTCCATTAACACACGGATACAACAGTGGCGACGAATTGGAAACGGACTTACCTGCAATTCGGCAGCACCTCAAGGAGATCGATTCCTCAGACGAAGGTCGAAGAAGAACAAAAACTGTGGTTTCACCAGCTAGCTGGGCTGGTGGCAGGTACTGCACTAATCCTTCCTGGGCGGTGGGCTGGGGCTCGATCGGGTGGCTCTGCAGCGGGGCCGAGCAGCGAGTCGGAAGACGGAGGCAAACAGAGACGGAGGGTGGAGCACTCGGGAGACGGCCGGCGCTGCAAATCAGGTCGGCGTTCGGACCAAGCAGAGGGAGGGAAAAGTCCCAGAGAGTCCGGCAGGAACGAGTCTCCAACTATTAAAAATATCTGTGTAAATAAAAACCACGGAGAACAGCGTTGTCAGCAGCAGCGGGAAAGCGCAGGAGGCGCCATTTTTTCTCGGCAGGGAAGAAAGGAAAGCGCGGGAGGCGCCATTTTTGATTTTCAGGATGCCTAAGACTGGCAATATTACTGCTTTCGATAGTAATATAGAGGATTGGACCACATATGTGGAAAGAGTGGAGGTATATTGCACAGCGAATGAAGTAGAGGATGATAAAAAGGCATCGGTACTTCTAAATCTGATGGGCGCAAGGACATACGGGCTGTTACGAAACTTGATCACTCCAGCCAAACCGATGGACAAGAATTTTAAGGAGATTGTTGATACCCTACAGGAGCACTTAAACCCAACACCGCTGCTGATAGCGCAACGATTCAAATTCTTCAGGAGGAATCAGCACAAGAATGAAAGTAACGCTGATTACCTCACTGAATTAAGAAAGCTGTCAAAGCACTGCCAATTCGGGGCAGGACTGGCAGATTCTCTACGAGACAAATTCGTCTGCGGTCTCCTAAGTGAAAGAACACAGAAAAGGCTACTTTCTGAGAAAGATTTGACACTGGACAAGGCTTTCAGTGTGGTTGTATCATATGAAGCAGCAGCAAGAGGAGCTGCAGAGATACAGCAAAAGCCACAGGACTTCAGCACCCATGAAATGACATGGGGTTGAGAGAGATGTTATCGCTGCGGCAGATCCACCCATGACCAGAGGGACTGCTGGTTCAAGGACAAAGCATGCAGGCAATGCGGGAAGATGGGACACATTGCACGTGTATGCCGATCTGGAAACAAAAAATCCACTGACAGAAAAAAAATCAATAAGGAAAAGTACAGAAAGGTACAAATGATGACGGACAGTAGCTCTGAAGACCAGAAGAGCGATAGCGACTCCGGAAACAAGAGACTAAGCTGTCTCAAATTACATAATGTAATTGCCAAAGAAGATTACCAGACCATTTGGGTTACCCTCACGATAGCGGGGTCCTCAGTTAAAATGGAGCTAGATACAGAATCAGCTCTGACCGTCATAAGTCGACGGGATTACGAGCGGCTATTTCCGCATATACCTTTGAAAGACACATCCATTATCTTGAAGACATATACGGGGCAGAAAGTATACCCCAGAGGGAAAATAAGGGTGCCTGTTGTATACAACGGCAAGGAAATACAGAAGTTGTATTTATACGTTCTGCAAGATGGTGGTCCACCGCTGTTGGGACGTGAATGGATCAGGAAGATACGTTTAGACTGGCACTCCATTCAGGCACTGACGGTGACCAGTAAGAAAAAAAATGATGATGACGTCATACCTGAACGATTAAAAGACATTCGGCCAACGCCAAAGAAGTGTTTCAACAGGAACTAGGAACCTTGAAAGGCGTCACCGCCTCAATAAAAGTGGAAGATGCGGCAATTCCCAAGTTTTTTAAGGCAAGGCCGGTGCCATACGCAATTCGTCCAGCAGTCGAGGCAGAGCTGGAGAATTTGAAAAAGGCAGGAGTGTTATCCAAGGTAGATTGGAGTGAGTGGGCAACACCCATCATCCCGGTCATGAAGAAAACGTTGAATAATGATAAATCTGAAGAGCAGAGAAAAATTCGCATCTGTGGGGACTTCAAGGTGACTGTAAACCCGGTCCTTCACACGGTACAGTATCCTCTTCCGAGGATAGAAGATATTTTCGCCTCACTATTCGGAGGGAAACGTTTCACCAAAATTGACTTGGCACAGGCATATCTACAGATGGAGGTTGAAGAGGCCTCTAAAAAGTACCTCACGATAAACACACACAAAGGCCTGTACCAGTACAATCGACTGGTTTTCGGAGTAGCATCAGTTCCAGCTATCTGGCAAAGAGCTATGGAGCAAGTCCTGCAAGGGATTCCGGGGACTCAATGCTACCTAGACGACATCCTTGTAACAGGAGAAAACGACAACGAGCACCTTGCCAATTTGGAGCAGGTGCTCACGAGGCTAAGAGAAAGGGGCCTACGAGCAAATCGCCCCAAGTGCGAATTTTTCCAGAAAAAAATATCATATTGTGGCCATATAATTAATGAAGAAGGGTTGCATAAGTCACCTGAAAAAAATTGAAGCGGTCATAAAAGCCCCAGCACCTGAAAATGTCTCACAATTAAGGTCGTTCCTGGGATTGATAAATTACTATCATAAATTTTTACCGAACTTGTCAACTGTTCTGCACCCTCTTAGCGCACTGCTACAAACGGGAGTAATTTGGAAATGGAGCGAAGATTGTAAACGTGCCTTCCATAAATGCAAAGGCTTGATCACGTCCAAGGAAGTGTTGGCTCATTACAACCCATCACTGCCAATCAGACTGGCGTGCGATGCATCCCCTTACGGCGTAGGAGCGGTATTATCGCATAGATTCCCTGATGGCTCGGAGCGGCCGATAGCTTTTGCGTCACGCTCATTGAACTCAGCTGAGCGTAACTATGCCCAGATCGACAGGGAAGCACTCAGCCTGGTGTGGGGAGTGAAGAAATTCAACCATTACCTGCACGGACAAAAATTTACCTTGTTGACTGACCATCAACCCCTCGCTCCATATTCAACCCTAAAAAGGGCGTTCCCATTATGACAGAGCAAAGGCTACAGAGGTGGTCCCTTTTCCTAGGGGCACACCAATATGACATAGAATACAAAGGATCAAAACAGCATGGGAATGCTGACGGTTTATCGCGCCTACCGTTGCCAACGGTAGAAGAGGCACCTACCGTAGACCCAGTGGAGATGTTCCACTCTACCATAGTGGAATGTCTACCTGTAACATTCTGCCATTGAAAGGGAAACGAGAAATGACCCGACTCTCTCTCTCGGGTCTACGATTTAACAGTGAAGGGATGGCCAGCACATGGCGAACCACTGTTGCCAGCCTTCTCGCAAAGAAGAAAACAGCTGTCAGTGTGTCAAGGAACCTTGATGTGTGGATCCAGAGTGGTGATTCCACCCAAACTCCAGGATAAAGTGCTAAAGGAGCTTCACGAGGGGCATCTGGGTGGAGTGAAAATGAAGAACCTAGCCAGAACGTTTGGGTGGTGGCCAGGTATCGATGGAGACATCGAAGAAATGACCAAGAGCTGTCTAGGATGCCAGAAGGTTCAAAACGCCTCACCACAAGCCCCTCTACATCCATGGGAGTGGCCCTCATCTCCATGGCAAAGGGTACATATCAACTTTGCTGGTCCATTTATGGACTCAATGTTCTTAATCGCAGTTGATGCACACTCCAAGTGGCCGGAGGTAATAAAGATGTCCTCCACCACCACGGAAAAAACCATCACAGTATTAAGGACCATATTCGCCAGGAATGGGCTGCCTGAACAGATCTGTTCTGATAATGGACCGCAATTTGTGTCCGAAGAATTCAGGAAGTTCTTAAAAAACAATGGGGTTAAGCACTACACGTCCGCCCCATACCATCCCGCCACCAATGGATTAGCTGAAAGGTTTGTCCAGACCTTCAAGAAGGCCATAAAGGCCATGGGTAATGAAGACATAAATCTACAACATAAGGTAGATAACTTCTTGTTTGCGTACATGTTTGTAACCACGTGCAACACATGTGGTTACAAACCAAACTCCCGCCATGATGTTTTTCAATAGAAGACTAAGATGCCAGCTGGATTTGATCAAGCCAAACATCAGAAGGGACGTAGAGAACCGGCAATTTCAAGGCATGAATGAAAGGCCAAATAGAACCTTCCAGATAGGTCAACAAGTTTTGGCCCGGGACTACTGTACCGAGAAATGGCAGCCTGGAACTATTTGCACACGACTAGGACCGCTGATGTATACTGTGGACATTGGAGAAAGCATAATAAGGCGCCATGCTGACCAGATCATAGAATCATCCGAAAAGGGACAACCTACACCACAACTCTATACGCCTAATGATGAAGCAGAGATACCCATAGTATCTACCTCCGATCCGGTGATACTGGAACCAGATGAACCCGACACTGGCATTCAAGCCGAATCGACCTTGCCAAAAGAACCTACTACACCACCGAAAACTACTACACCACCGAGGCGTTATCCGGACCGAGTCAGGAAGCCTCCAGAGAGACTGACTTATAATTGATTAACTGCAGCAAATGTGTAGATTATTGTTCTTGTAAACATGTTAATTAATGATTACTTAAAATGTTATGTACTGGTTATCTAGAAGGGGAGGAATTGTAGTGTATGTACCTTTTAAGAGCCCCTGTGTATTGTAATACCGGTAGTGACCACTCGGGTATATAAGCCTGTATAGTGTCTTGTATCTTTTAGTTCACCTCCAGACTTTGTTCAGTAAACACCTGTTAAACCAACTCCTGCATTCCGTGTCTCCATTAACAAACGGATACAACAGCAATGACTACCAGCAGTGTGGGACACACACAGTACCCCTGTAAAATGGCGGATCAGAAGAGACGACCGGCAGCGCGGGAGAGTCAGGCTCCTGTTACAGGGGTATTGATGTATTCCGACTTCCGACAGCGCCAAGAAGCTGAGTAGTGGCAGTTTGGAGAACTACCCCCACTGACTAACTCGGCCACCACGGGAGACTCGGACTCGGCAACATTGCCGGTTATTGAGGCGTTGTTTTCGGAGCGAGAATTTTGCCGGTTAATAGAGAATTCAGGATATTTAGGTGCCGTTTAAACGAGAGTTTCCTCTACTATAACACACTGTAATTGGAAAACAAAACAAAAGAATTTAGAAAAGTTAACTCATTGGAATAATTTAGCCCTGGGAGTGGAATAATTTAGCCCTGGGAGTGTACCTATGTAGGTTGACCATGAGGCATAATTTTCAGCTGTAGAAATGTCAACAACAACTTGCATTGATGTGGTGCCTTTAACATAAGGAATGTCCCAAGTGCATCACAAATAGGTCTATGTTGGCATCTACGCATAGTCTTTCCCCCACTTGTGGCTGAAGGAAAAGATATGTGAACAGGAAGCAACAGTGGGGCGAACCAAATTGAGAAAAAAATATGGACTTAAAGTGTTCCCTTTGAAGAAAAGCAAATACATAAGCTTTGTGGTGCTCAGTAGGTAGTAGGCAAGGCTCTTGCAATTCCTCAAAAGCACTGTCATGTGCAGGACTTGGTATACAATCAAGAGAGACTCTTAGGTTTGTATTGCAAAGTAGGTTGTTTGGCGGTTGATTCAGTACAATAGCAACTTAAGTTGAGAGAGAGCATTCTGATTTGTTTCTTCCCCGTGAATAGGTTTCATTGAAATTCAGGATGCAAAATAACTGCAAATTGCTGTTTTCAAATCAAGTGAATCTTCCCTAAAGACACAACCATGAACAATTGGGTCAAAATTATTTCCTACATTTCAGCATAATAGTAGAAAAGAATTTAAATTCTCTATTATTTCACCAATTCTCACAAGTATCTGAAACTAATTAAAGGTAAAGGTAATCATCCTAGGAAAAATAGTAATTATAGTTTATATTTCCTGAAAGATTAACCGGTAACCGATCTACTGTAAGAAAATGTTGTTTACTATTATATTGTTTAAGGATATAACTTTTGGCTTGCATCAAATATTTATATTTCACAGTTAAACAATAGATTAAGCATTAGACAAAAAATTGGTGCACAGTGTATTTATGACTTGTCTGACATTTGTTTATGCAGCAGGCATGATGATCCAATTCATTCTCATGCCAATTTTATTCCATTTTTGAAATGAGAACTACAAAATGAAATTTTAGTGGTTAAAAATGCATTTGCACTATTTGCAAATGATATATCTGCTATAAAATATTTCTGTCCTCTGAGATTGTCTATTATAGTTCAGTATTAAGGCCTTTTTTTAAGAAAAAAAATGAAAATAGCTTTGGTGCGAAAGAGTATGACTCGATGGTTCCATAGCTGAAGCATTTTCCTGAGCTAATTTTTCCACTTGTAAGTGGAGTCAGTAAACCAAAAATATCTCATACACCAAATTACTGCTATCTCATTTATCTAGTGAATGTACGTACTCTGTGGCATAATGAAGACCTAAAATATGCCTACTTCACAGGAAATCTCTAGCATGAAGAGAATGAAGTATGGTTCCTTAGGGTCCTTTGCATACGCACATGTATGTTTTTTTAAACAAATAGTAATTTTTGTGAACTACCTTTTTGTATTCAAATGCATACAAGATTTGCTGCAATAGGTTCTAGTTTATAAAGCAGTAGTGGGGTGATCAGTTTCCTTCTTTAACATTTGGTTGTCACAGCTGAATCCCAAATATAAATTGTTCACTTGGTGACTTAGAATGTAATAAGTACTTGTTTTAGAATTTTTAATGATACAAGAGTAAAATATGAATAATTAGGATTTGAAACCAATATTATATACAGTACATCAACAGTTCAGCCTCTGCGGAGGGAAGGAAACAAGGCAAGGGAGGTCTGAAAGGTTAGGTCCTATCATTCTCTTCCAGCCTCCCATGGATGTATGGGCCATGGGGCTTTCTGATTGCTGTTTTCAGATAGCAGCCAGCAAGCCCCAAGGCAGCTGTCTTAGGCTGAACCAGACTGTTCACAACCTCCATGTCTTACTCGGCTTCCATATCCTTTCCATCACTAAAACCACCTACTTCTGCCTCCTTAATATTGCCCGTCCCCCCCGCCCCCTCACCTCAGACATCTGTCGCCAAAACCCTCATTCACTTCTAAACACTATCTCAATGACCTCCCATTCACCACCCTGTGTAAGCTAACTCATTAAAACTCTGCTGCTCATATCCTATTCTGTGCCAAGTCCTGCTTGTCCGTCATGCTGCGTGTCCAACCTGTGGGCAGAACAAAACCATTTTCTATAGATATACTGTACGCAGTACCAAAGATGAAATCTCTATTTCACTATCTCAAGGGGCTGCTCCTCAACCTTTAGTTACACTTCTGCCCCACACTGCCCATATATG
The DNA here is from genome assembly GCF_052327205.1 of Somniosus microcephalus. Lineage (NCBI taxonomy): Eukaryota > Metazoa > Chordata > Chondrichthyes > Squaliformes > Somniosidae > Somniosus > Somniosus microcephalus. The sequence continues at coordinate 56,820,544 of NC_141003.1, forward strand.
GTCACGTAATGCACAGGACAAGCAGGTTGGATGACCTCCTGGGAGTCTTCTCCTGGGACTGGTGAAATACACCATGCTCAGGCCCAGGATATGCAAGATCAATGGTAATTGTTTCTCTAGCTGCTTATCCATGTTTGTTTATTTCTTTAGTATATTCTTGTGTCTTCAGAATCCCACTGCCAGTTTTTATGCTACTTTGTTTTAATCCTAATTATATATGAAGGTTCGACTTCTGTCATCACCCGCTTCCTCCAAAAAACAAACCTCAACCCCGCTAGTATCTTCTACAACTGTCATCCCATCTCAAACCTTCCACTGTTTCTGAAGTCCTGAAATGTGCCATTGATTCTCAACTACACCCCACGAATCCCTGAAAAGTATCTATTAACTGTCTGGTATGCAGGATCCTTTGCCTCAGCATTTTCTGAGACATTGACACTTCCTGAATTTTAGTATTTTTCCTTCTGCTTTTTCCAGATTTTAGTAGTATGATTTGTGGAGCTACATTTTTTTAACAATAATTTCTATTTTTGTCCTGCGGATTAAGTGAAAGAGTGGAGGTCAAAATTGTATTTTAGAACCAAAGACCGCTTTTATCGCATATGTGCTTTGCAAATGGTTACTTAGCTTAGTTCTCCAAGTACCCAGTTCATTTAATGCCAGATGTTACCCACTAGTAAATTTAATAGCTTTAAATATTTTATTTGCCAAGCTCCACCTACTATCCCTTCATGTGAATATTTTGCCAGGTTGGCTGATCCCGTGAATAATTTTTAAATATATTTATTTTGCACTGTTCTTAGATGTACAAATATAGTATTTGTATTACGAATTTGCTGATTTAGTTTTGGAAGGAAAATACTCTGAGCAAAATAGTATCATCACTAAATGGCAACTTCAGAGTCACAGTAATTACAGCTCTTTGTTACTCTAAAATTGAGCCAATTGGTGGACTGCTTTGAGTGTTAACGTAATCTATGGTAGGGATTTACCAGCATTTAGTCACAATTACAATTACATGCGTGTTACGCACATCTTGCTTAATAGTACATGGGAACGCTCTCATCATACAAACTCTTAAATTCATTAAGTATAATAGAGTCATAGATTAATACAGCACAGAAAGAGGCCCTTCAGCCCATCGTGTTCACGCCAGCCATCAAGCCCTATCCTAATCCCATTTTCCAGCACTTGGTCCGTAGCCTTGTATGCTATGGCGTTTCAAGTGCTCATCTAAATGCTCCTTGAATGTTGTGAGGGTTCCTGCCTCTACCACCCTTTCAGGCAGTGAGTTCCAGATTCCAACCACCCTCTGGGTGAAAAAGTTTCCTCAAATTCCCTCTAAACCTCCTGCCCCTTACCTTGAAACTATGCCCCCTGGTTATTGACCCCTCTACTAAGGGGAAAGGTTCCTTTCTATCTACCCTATCTATGCCCCTCATAATTTTGTACACCTCAATCAGGTCCCCTCTCAGCCTTCTCTGCTCTAAGGAAAACAACCCCAGCCTGTCCAGTCTCTCTTCATAGCTGAAGTGCTCCAGCCCAGGTAACATCCTGGTGAATCTCCTCTGCACCCACTCCAATGCAATCACATCCTTCCTATAGTGTGGCGACCAGAACTGCACACAGTATTTCAGCTGTGGCCTAACTAGCGTTTTGTATAGCTCCATCATAACCTCCCTGCTCTTATATTCTATGCCTCGGCTAATGAAGGCAAGTATCCCATATGCCTTTTTAACCACCTTATCTACCTGTCCTGCTGCCTTCAGGGATCTATGTACATGCACACCAAGGTCCCTCTGATTCTCTGTCCTTCCTAGGATCCTACATTCATTGTGTATTCCCTTGCCTTGTTAGTCCTCCCAAAATGCATCACCTCACACTTTTCAGGGTTAAATTCCGTTTGCCACTCTTCTGCCCATCTGACTAACCTATCTATATCGTCCTGTAGCCTGAGGCCTCATGGCATATAGATTTATTTGGAGGTTACAGTACTAAGCTAAGCCTTATTGCACAAATCTTATTTTCAAGATACCGTAATGACAAGAATATTGAGTTAATAAGGATCTTGTATATTAATATAAAATATTTAACATCCTTCACCTAATTCTTACATTAGAACTTATTTTGCTAACTTTATACTCAAGTTTCTTTCCAAACTTTTGAGAATCTCTTCAATGTTTTATGTGTCTGTAGTTGTACCAGTTCACAAAGTATGGACTGTGCTTTTCTTTCATTTTCCTTTCTTTCTGCTATTACCTTATTTTTTAGGATATTTTCCTGTTTCAGTTTTCCTACAGTCTACTTATAATCACACGCTTGCTGTTCAACCCATAAATAATTTGTATGTAAATAAAAAAGGGTTACCTCATTTCAGCAAGAAAAAACCAGATTTGTTGGTTTTTATTTTAACAAAGATAATAGCCCGGAATTTTAGCTCAGCAGTGAAGCGACGAAGATTGCCGCTGACCTCGAAGAAAGCTGCCCACAAAGAACTTGCAATCCCCATGGCAAAAACTTTAGCTTCCTCAACCTTAATTTGATTGTAGCACTGTCTATAGGGAATCTCCAGCATAGAGCAGCAGTGATGTCATCAAGCTGGCTAAGCAGCCAATCACATTGAAGAATTCTAACAGACTGCAAACCAGGAAATAAAAAGCAGCTTTTATCAATCATTTTTTAAAAATTTTAGAGAGCAAAGTAAAGATTGGGACATACACATGGGGTTATGGTAGAAGCTGAAATGTCATAAACAAACTTGAAAAAAAAAGTTAATTTTTTTTATTATTTTAAAAAGTCATTTTTTATCAGAATGGAGAAATTTGACATTCCACAAATATAAAAATAGTTTTTCAGGGCCAGAAAGTTTGTTCAGTAGTTATTGCTCAGAACGCCACTAAAACCCCAGTTACACCTCATTGAGCAAGGCTTAAACTTTTTATGGGATTTTTAAACAGTGCTATTAGAGTGGAAAAGGGGAAGTTTTCATCAGTTCAAGTGATTGCCGGCTCTGGGGAGGTCCACAGCACAACCTATGGTGGAGCAGGAAATGATTGACCCCAACTTTAGGATTTCTGCATTTATCTGCGCATGTGCCAAATCCTGAAGTTACGGTCCGTTTCAGAGGGGTAATGACGGCAAACGCTGACAGTTTTGCCGCCATTACCACCGCAAAATCCGGGCCAATATTTCTATAGTCGCATTAGGACTGGAACTTGAAATTATTTTATTTTAATATATTTGGGATTTTTTATGGCAAGATAAATTGGCATGAATGAACTGTAACTGCTATATTAATCTTTGGCATAAATTAATTTGTACACAAGGCCAATTGTGTGTGTATATTTAGGTTATTTTTCTGTAGATGTGACACAAAAGTATTGCTATGTTCTCACTTGTCTGCATTTATTTTCCCCAATATCATTCATACTAGAAATAACTTTTTCAATGGAATTGTTTTGATTTGATGTATTTGTTTGACTCTGGTTCATTTCTGCAGGAATCACTGTAAAGTACTTGCACAGATACCTCTGGTAGAATAGTTTGTTTTTTTATTCGTTCCTGGGATGTGGGCATCACTGGCAAGGCCAGCATTTATTGCCCATCCCTAATTGCCTTTGAGAAGGTGGTGGTGAGCCGCTGCCTTGAATCGCTGCATTCCATGTGGTGAAGATACTCCCATAGTGCTGTTAGGGAGAGAGTTCATTCCAGGATTTTGACCCAGTGACTATGAAGGAACGGCGATATATTCAAGTCAGGATGGTGTGTGACTTGGAGGTGATGGTATTCCCATGCTCCTGCTGCCCTTGTCCTAGGTGGTAGAGGCCGTGGGTTTGCTGTCGAAGAAGCCTTGGCTTCTTGGGTGCATAATGCCCAAGAGGTGCAAATTACTAAACCATGTGAGAAAAGAGAAGTACTGTTTCTATGTGAAACAAGACTGGACATGTGTTTTGTACAAAATTGTTACTGTATGTGGAATAAAAGGGTTACTTGTACCAGTTGTTTGCAACAAGTAAAGCATCTCAAAAATCTGAGGATGACTTTTTTTGTAAATGTTTTGAAAAATTCTGAGAATTTTCCTAACAGTAAACATTTATTCAGAAGTTCTATGTATGAGTTGATATGACAGAACCATGTAATTAAGTAATTTCAATATCATGGCTCTATCATTTTAGATTATTTGGATACGCACTGAAATATTGGAGTACTTTGCAGAGATACTCTTTCTTTCTTTGGCTCATTTCATTAACAATTCCTCTAATAGCCAATATTGCCACGAAGTGGAGCTCTATTATTAGTTAATTCTATGAAAGCTTCAACTATAACTAAGAGCATTTTGCCTGTAATTTAGAAAGCGGACCTGGAGGTGCCGAGACAAACTTTTTAAGGTGGATGAGCCTAGTAGATTACAATACTTTGCTGGGTGAAGAGAAGAATTTAACTACTTAAAAAATATTTTGACATCACATTCTTACTAGTAATGCACTGAATAATAGTGTTGAAAACTATATGTTCAAAATAGATTGTATGATATGACACTGGAGTCTCTTTTACACATATGCTATTTTAACTTTTCATATAGCCTGGTAATCAATTGGTTTTTTAAAATAAAAAGTAGCAACGTATGTGGATTTTCAAATATGCAAATAAAAATTCAACAAAAATCAGAGGGAATCCAAAACAATGTTTTTTTTTTAAAAACCACAAAATTATACTGTGCTTAACCACTATGTGCAGAGCTTTGGCTGAGATGTAGTAAAATATTTATTGACTCATGACATGAAACTAAACTCTAAGGATTTGAAGAGATATAAAAGTTAATATTGACAGCAAGCAATATATTTTAATAAGAAAGCCTTAAAATTCTGAGGTTAAACTTATAATGCCCCATAATGTTTAGAATTGTATTCAAAAGCTTATGCCAGATTAACCTCTAACTTAATCTTGAGGTATAACAAGGGACGAGGGACTAACCTTTCTGTGCTTCTTGGACTGAGAGCCATAAACCAATATAAAAATGTTATTTTAAGACATTTTGAAAACCAAAAGATGCTGTGGCATTGCAACTGTAACATTTAAATTGGATTTTCCAGTTATAATAATGCCTATATAATTAAAGGTTTTGGAAAATGTGCAGGGTGGTACATTAAACCTATCACTACCAGAAATTGCCATGTCACACTTTTCTGATTGGCTCAAATAGGAAATTAACCATGTCAATTTGCTGAACTATAAATCTCAGAAAAGCAACCAGTACCAACTGTGCGATTTGAATCAATCACATTGCTCAATTTATTGTTCCAAAATTGTTCCAGTTGGTATCTTGATTTATGACCCAGGTGAATCTATAGCTTGGAAATAACATTAGAAACACAGGAAAAAAAATTTAAAAACTTACCCATAAATTCAATGGTTTTATATTGAGAAGTTCCTGCAAGAAATTTTGGCACTGAGCGGTCTGCCTCTCACTCTGAGGTCTGAGACTTGAGTTCTGCTTCAGTCCCAGAGTAGGAAATTTCACCCCAATCTTGGATATTGGGGTTTCCACTAGCTTGGTGCTTTGACTTTCTTAATTACACCAAATTTCTCTATTCTATCTAGCTCATCATGAACTTTATCACAAAGTGACCTTCCTTGATGGACATGTGACTAGTTGAGTGTCTGGCTTTAGTTGTATAGTCAGCTTTCCTGCTGTGCATCCCAAGCCTTCAAAGATGTCATTATAATCCACTATCACTTTTAGACATTTATTGATAATCATAGAATGGTTACAGCACAGAAGAAGGCCATTCGGCCCGTCGAGACCATGCCGACTCTCAGCTAGTCCCACTCCCATGCCCTTTCCCCGTAGCTCTGCAATTTTTTTTCCCCTTCAGATACTTATCCAACTCCCTTTTGAAAGACATGATGAGTGCCTCCACCACCCTTTCAGGCAATGCATTCCAGATCTTAACCACTCGCTGCGTAAAAAGGATTTTCCTTACGTCGCCTTTGGTTCTTTTGCCAATCACCTTAAATTGGTGTCCCCTGGTTCTCAGCCTTTCTGCCAATGGGAACAGTTTCTCTCTATCTACTCTGTCCAGAACCCTCATGATTTTGAACACCTCTATCAAATCTCCTCTGCTCCAAGGAGAACAACCGCAGCTTCTCCAGTCTATCAACGTAACTGAAGTCCCTCATTCCTGGAATCATTCTCGTATATCTTTTCTGCACCTTCTCGAAGGCCTTCACATCCTTCCTAAAGTGTGGTGCCCAGAATTGGACACTGTACTCCAGTTGGGGCCAAACCAATGCTTTATACAGGTATATCATAATTTCCACACTTTCGTACTCTATACCTCTGTTTATGAAGCTCAGGATCCCTTAAGCCTTTTTAACTGCTTTCTCAACCTGCCCTGCCACCTTCAACGATTTGTGTACACACACCCCCAGGTTTCTCTGTTCGTGCACCCCCTTTAGGATTGTACCATTTAGTTTATACATCCTCTCATTCTACCAAAATGGATCACTTCACACTTTTCTGCGTTAAATTTCATCTGCCACGTGTCCGCCCATTTCACCAGCCTGTGTATGTCTTCCTGAAGTCTATTACTCTCCTCCTCACTGTTCACTATACTTCCAAGTTTTGTGTCATCTGCAAGTTTTGAAATTGTGCCCGTACACTCACATCCAAGTCATTAATATATGTCTAGAAAAGCAGTGGCCCTAGAACTGACCCCTGGGGAACACCACTGTATACCTTCCTCCAGTCCAAAAAAACAACCATTTACCATTTCTATTTCCTACTATTCTCTGTTTCCAGTCACTTAGCCAATTTCGTATCAATGCTGCCACTGTCCCTTTTTTTACCCATGGGCTTCAACTTTGCTGGCAAGCCGATTATGTAGCACTTTGTCAAACACCTTTTGGAAATCAAAGTACCCTCATCAACCCTCTCTGTTACCTCATCAAAAAACTCAATCAAGTTGGTTAATCATGATTTGCCTTTAAAAAATGCGTGCTGGCTTTTCTTAATTAATCCACACCTATCCAAGTGACTGTTAATTTTGTGCCCGATTACTATTTCTAAAAGCTTTCCCACTACCGAGGCTAAACTGACTGGCCTATAGTTGCTGGGTTTATCTTTACACCCTTTTTTGAACAATAGTGTAACATTTGCAATTCGGCAGTACCCTGGCACCACCCCCGTATCTCTGGAGGATTGGAAGATTATGGCCAGTACCTCCGCTATTTCCGTCCTCCGTTCCCTCAGCATCCTAGGATGCATCCCATCCGCTCATGGTGATTTATCTACTTTAACTACCGCCAGCCTTTCTAATACCTCTATCAATTTTTATCCTATCAAGTGTCTCCACTACCTCCTCCTTCACTATGTCTATGGCAGCACCCTCTTCCTTGGTGAAGACAGATGCAAAGTACTCGTTTAGTACCTCAGACATACCCTCTGCCTCCATGCATAGGTCTCCTTTTTGGTCCCTAATCAGCCCCACCCCTCCTCTTACTACCCTTTCACTATTTACATGCCTGTAGAAGACTTTTGTATTACCTTTTATGTTGGCTGCCATTCTATTCTCATACCCTCTTTTTGCCCTTATTTTCTTTTTCACTTCTCCTCTGACCTTTCTCTATATAGCTTGATTCACAGATGTATTTGCAACCTGACATCTGTCATATGCATTCTTTTTCTGCTTCTTCGTATTCTCTTTGTTTCGTCATCCAGGGAGCTCTGACTTTAGTTGCCCTGCCTTTCCCCCTAGTGGGAATGTACCTCAACTGTACCTGAACTATTTCCTCTTCAAGGCAGCCCATTGTTCCATTACAGTTTTGCCTGCCAATCTTTGATCTCAGTTTGCCCGGGCCAGATCCGTTCTCATCCCACTGAAATTGGCTTCCCGCCAGTTAAACATTTTTACTCTATATTGCTCCCTGTCCTTTTCCATAGCTAATCTAAACCTGATGATACTATCATCACTGTTCCCTAAATGTTCACCAACTGACACTTGCTCCACGTCACCTAGCTCATTCCCCAGAACCAGATCCAGCCGCCTTCCTTATCAGGCCAGAAACATACTGATCAAGAAAGTTCTCCTGAACACACTAGAAATTCTTCCCCTTCTCTGCCCTTTACACTATTACGATCCCAGTCTATATTAGGATAGTTGAAGTCCCCCATTATTACTACTCTATAGTTCTTGCACCTCTAAATTTGCTCCTCCATATCTTTCCCACTGTTTGGTGGTATATAGAATACATCTAGTAGTGTAATGGCACCTCTATTATTTCATAACTCTAGCCATATAGATTCTGTCCTTGACCCCTCCAGGACATCCTCCCTCTCCAGCACTAACATTCTCCTTAACCAATACTGTCACACCACCTCCTATCTTTCCTGAACATCTTATAACCAGGAATATTTAATACCCAATCCTGCCCTTTTTTGAGCCAGGTCTCAGTTAATGCCACAACATCATATTCCCATGTGGCTATTTGTGCCTGCAGCTCACTTACCTTGCTTACTACGCTTTGTGCATTCACATACATACACTGTAAACCCATCTTAGACCATCTTGTATTCTCTTAGTTTGACCCCACCTAATACCTTGCTATTTCTTACTTTAGTGCTCTCTGCCTCGCCCAATCCTTTGAGCACTTTATTTCCCCTTTCTAATGTTACATCCTGGTGTCCATCCCTGAGCCAAATTAGTTTAAACCCTCCCCAACTGCACGAGCAAACCTCCCCGCGAGGATATTGGTTCTGGCCCTGTTGAGGTGCAACCTGTCCGGCCTGTACAGGTTCCACTTCCCCCAGAACCAGTCCCAATGCCCCAGGAATCTGAAGCCTTCCCTCCTGCACCATCTCTCCAGCCACACATTCATCTGCTCTATCCTCCTATTTCTATACTCACTCCCACGTGGCACTGGGAGTAATCCAGAGATTACTATCTTTGAGGCCCTGCTTTTTAATCTTTTTCCTAGCTCCCTAAAATCTGCCTGCATGACCTCATCCTTCTTTCTACCCATGTTGTTGATACCAATATGGACCACGACCTCCAGCCATGGGAAACATCCTCCCTGCATCCAGTCTGTCTAGCCCTGTCAGAATTTTATACGTTTCAATGAGATCCCCGCTCATTCTTCTAAACTCTAGTGAATACAAGCCTAGTCGACCCAATCTCTCCTCATACGACAGTCCTACCATCCCAAGAATCAGTCTGGTGAACCTTCGCTGCACTCCCTCTATGGCAAGTATATCCTCTCTTAGGTAAGGAGACCAAAACTGCACACAATACTCCAGGTGTGGTCTCACCAAGGCCCTGTATAACTGTAGTAAGACATCCTTGCTCCTTTACTCAAATCCTCTTGCAATGAAAGCCAACATTCCATTTGACTTCCTAACTGCTTGCTGCACCTGCATGTTTGTCTTCAGTTACTGGTGTACAAGGACACCCAGGTCCCTCTGTACATCAACATTTCCCAATCTATCACCATTTAAATAATACTCTGCCTTTCTGTTTTTCCTACCGAAGTGGATAACTTCACATTTATCCACGTTAAACTGCATCTGCCATATATTAGTCCACTCACTCAACTTGTCTAAATTGCCTTGAAACCTCTTTGCATCCTCCTCACAATTCACAGTCCCATCAAGTTTCATGTCGTCAGCAAACTTGGAAATACTACATTTGGTTCCCTCATCCAAATCATTTGATATATACTGTATTGTGAATAGCTGGGGCCCAAGCACTGATACCTGCAGTACCCCATTAGTCACCGCCTGCCACCCTGAAAAAGACCCATTTATTCCTACTCTCCGTTTCCTGTCCATGAACCAATTTTCAATCCTTGCCAGTATATTACCCCCAATCCCATGTGCTTTAATTTTGCACACTAACCTCTTATGTGGGACTTTATCAAAGGCCTTCTGAAAATCCAAATACACCACATCCACTGGTTTCCCTTATCTATTCTACCAGTTACATCCTCAAAAAACTCCAGTAGGTTTGTCAAACACGATTTCCCTTTCATAGATCCATGTTGACTTTTTCTAATCCCGTTGATATTTTCTAAGTGTCCTGTTATCACATCCTTTATAATAGACTCTAGCATTTTCCCTACTACTGACGTTAGGCTAACCAGTCTGTAGTTCCCCGTTTTCTCTCCTTCCATTTTTTAAATAGTGGGGTTATATTTCCCACCCTCCAATCTGCAGGAACAGTTCCATAATCTAGGATGCAGATTATCAGGCCCTGGGGATTTCTCAGCTTTCAGTCCCATTAATTTCTCCAGTACTTTTTTTACTAATACTAATTTCCTTTAATTCCTCCTCCTCACTAGACCCTTGGTTCCCTAGCATTTTTGGGAAGTTATTTGTGTCCTCTTCCGTGAAGACAGAACCAAAGTATTTGTTTAATTGCTCTAATTTCCTTGTTCCCCATTACTCCCGTTTGACTGTAAGGGACCTACATTTGTCTTCACTAATCTTTTTCTTTTTACATACTTGTAGAAGCTTTTACAGTCTGCTTTTATATTCCTTGCAAGTTTACTCATACTCTATTTTTCCCCTCTTAATCAGTCTCTTGGTCCTTTTTTGCTGAACTCTAAACTGCTCCCAATCCTCAGGCTTGCTACTTTTTCTGGCAACTTTATATGACTCCTCTTTGGATCTACTGTAATACTATCCTTAATTTCTTTTGTTAGCCGTGGTTGTGCCGCTTTTCCTTTTGTGTTTTTGCGCCAGAAAGGTATAACTGTTGCAATTCATGCATTCGTTCTTTAAATGTTAGCCACTGCCTATCCACAGTCATGCCTTTTAATGAAGCTCCCCAATCTATCATAGCCAACTCACTCCTCATACCTTCGTAGTTTCCTTTGTTTAGATTTAGGACCCTAGTTTTGGATTGGACTTCTTCACTTTCCATTTTAATGAAGAATTCTATCATGTTATGGTCACTCTTCCCTAAAGGACCCCGCACAACAAGATTATTAATTAACCCCTCCTCATTGAACAAAACCCAGTCTAGGATAGCCTGTTCCCTAGTTGGCTCCGCAACGTACTGGTCTAAAAAAACCATCTCGTACACACTCCAGGAATTAATTCATCCACAGTATTATTGCTAATTTGGTTTGGCCAGTCTATACGTAGATTAAAGTCACCCATGATTACTGTAGTACCCTTGTTACATGCATCTCTAATATCCTATTTGATGCCATCCCCTACATTACCACTACTGTTTGGAGGCCTATAGACAACTCCCACCAATGTTTTCTGCCTCTTGGTGCTTCTTAGCTCCACCCAGACTGATTCTACATCTTGATTTTCTGAGCCAATATCCTTTCTCAGTATTGCTCTGATTTCATCCTTTACTAACAACGCCACCCCACCCCACCTCCTTTTCCTTTTTGCCTGTCCTTCCTAAATATCGAATATCCTTGGATATTCAGCTCCCAGCCTTGGTCACCCTGCAGCCATTATATCATATCCGTTTACATCTTTGTGCTGTTAATTCGTCTACCTTATAACAAATGCTTCGGCATTCAGATACAGTGCCTTTAGATTTGTCTTTAACATCTTAACATTTGTTTGTACTATGACCCTATTTGTCTTATTACCATTTTTTCTTACCTGGACCCTATTTGTTAGTGCACTCTTGTTTGTACGCTCTGTCCCTTCCTGACACAATCTAGTTATCCTTACCCCAATCACTTTCCTGCACTGCTTCCTTTTCTTTTCTCTTTAACATTCTAGATTTCTCTCCACTGAAACCCTCCCACCCCCCTCCCCTCTTATTTAGTTTAAAGCCCTATCTACCTCCCTAGTTATTCGATTCGCTAGAATTGTGGTTGATGTAAGAAAAAGGAGTCTTACCACCAAGTAACTTTAAAGTAAGCTTTAAGTAACTTATAAACACACTATATACAAGAGAGGTCTTTACCATGCCTCTGGTAGAAGCCTCTTACAATACTGAACAGTCCAGTATTTATACCAGTCCAACAGGAATTGACATATGACAGGAAGTGAGGTATGTACACAGTTCATAGTTCACAGTTCACAGGAAGTGATGACATAACTTCCCGGAAGTTGTTATTATTATCACAGTGGTCCCAGCATGGTTCAGGTGTAGTCCGTCCCAACGGAACAGCTCTCTCTTTCCCCAATACTGGTGCCAGTGCCCCACGAATCGAAACCCACTTCTCCCACACCAATCTTTGGGCCACGCATTCATCTCCCTGATCCTATTGATGCTATGCCAATTTGCTCATGGCTCCGGTAATAATCCAGAGATTATGACCTTTGTGGTTTTGCTTTTTAATTTCGTCCCTAACTGCTCAAACTCTCAGCAGAACCTCTTTGTCCTACCAATGTCGTTGGTACCTACGTGGACCACGACAACTGGATCCTCCCCCTCCCACTCCAAGTTCTTCTTCAGCCCGGAAATGTCCTTTACCCTGGCACCGTAGGCAACATAGCCTTCGGGACTCACGCTCCTGGCTGCAGAGAACAGTGTCTATCCCCCTAACTATACTGTCGCCTACTACAACCACCTTCCTTTTTACTCTTAACACCCGCCCCGCCTGCCCGCGAGCAGCTTCCTCTACCACGGTCAGTTTGCTCATCCTCCCCGCAGTCCCCACACTTGTCCACAAGGGTTGCAAGAATCTCAAATCTATTGGACAAGTGCAGGGACTGAGGCTTCTGCAATACTACCTCCTGGATCCCTGTACCTGCCTCACTCGCAGTCACACCCTCCTGTCCCTGACCACGTGTCAATTCTAAAGTATTTAATCGAAGGGCTGTGGCTGCCTCCTGGAACAAAAGGTCCAGGTAACTTTCTCCCTCCCTGATGTGTCTCAATGTCTGCAGCTCGGACTCCAGCTCCTCAACTCAGAGCCGAAGTTCCTCGAACCGCAGATGTAGTCGCCCTGGACAAAAATGTCCACAAGCTCCCACATATTGCAGCAGCAACACATCTCCTGTTCTCCCATTATTTTATTTATTTAATTAATTCGTTTAGTGTTAAATGATCTACCTTGTTTAGTTAATTAAATTAAGTTTCGTTTTTAAAATTTAGTTATGTTATATGTTAACTTAAAACTTAGCCCACAGTCACTACCAATCACTTACCTGCCTTACCTGTGAAGTCACACTTCAGTTTTCTCTTGTTGATGCAGGTCTGCTACTGCTTTTATCCCCACTCTTGGACCTCGGTCTGCTCCCACTCAAGTCTGCCGCCGCTCTGCGTAAGAAGTTAGGAAAAGCAAGCACTTCCTTCCCCCACTTCGCCAATCTCCCACACTTACCAAACTCAGAGTTGTTCACTCACAGGCCCCTTTATTTATACTGTTTGTGACTCAGATGAGTCCGCACTGCTCTGCTCCGGTTTCAGGAACCAGTTTAATCCAGTTAGCTAATTAACTAACAACAGCAGCTCTCCAGCAGGAGAGCTTGTTTGTTTGTATCTGCTTAAGCCTGAAGAAACTTAAAAGTTTAAATTTTAACTTAAGCAGTTGATCTTACTTAAGAGCGACTAGCAATTAACACTAGATTTTATAAGATTAACCCTTAAAACTCCCACACTTACCAAACTTGCAGTTGTTCACTCTGTGCTCGCTGCACTCAGTTTGCTCCTCTAACTATTGAATCTACTACCACTATTGCTCTCCCACTCTCCTTCCTACCCCCCCCCCCTTGTACAACTGAGCCACCTGTGGTGCCGTGGTTATGGCTCTGGCTGTACTCCCCAGAGGAACCATAGCCCTCACCAGTACTCTGAACTGAATACTGGGTGGAGAGCGAGATGCACTCGGGGAACTCCTGCACTACGTGCCTGATCCTCCTCTTCTGTCTGCGGTCACCCATTCCCTCTCTGCCCGTGCATTCCTTAGCTGTGGGGTGACCACCTCCTGAAACACGCTATCCACGAAGCTCTCAGCCTCACGGATGCACCGCAGTGACACCAGCTGCTACTCAAGCTCCGAAACCCGGAGCTCGAGCTCCTCCAGCTAATGACTGCATCAATTATTTTGATCAGTCCTAACTATTGGCATGCACAAAATCCATGGACTAGCTGCTAGCTGTACTCACTGTTCCAGAATTACATTTGCGCTTCCATGTCTAGCTTAAAATGAAAGGTTCTATTGTTCATCGTAAGGTCAACTATCCATTCAACATTATCACCTGTCTGTAATGCATCCATTAAAAAATAATTCTCATTCTAGGGCTGCATTTTGCATTCTGATTTATTTTATTCTTTGCTTGTCTGACAAGAATGATTTTGCTTTGGATTTGCATATTTTAGCAAAATGGTTTAATTTTTTGCATCGTATACATATTTGACCATACACTGGACATTTTTCCTCTTGCGTGACTCACCACAATACTTATAATCGATGATCAGTTGTTGACCAGCTGGATCCAATTTTTTTTGAAGTGTGAGAATTGACAGCTCTGCTCTACAACATTACATATAGCACTGCTAGCATTGCATAGGTATTTTAGCTGCATTTTGCTGGGTTCTGCTGCTCTGTAAATAGAAACAGCTTCCTTTAGATTTAGACTCTTCTCTTTGTAATCTAGCTCTGACTTAAACATTTATTATCCCAACTACAGTTTGGTCTTTACAAGGAAGGCTGTTTATAAGGAATCCATACTCGCAAAACATGGTCTTTATCACACATGCATTACATGTTGATTAATGCTTTCTCTTTGAGCTTGACCTGGTATTAAACAGATCTTTTGGCTGTAGTATTCTTCTGAGGTGTGAAATATTCCTCAAACTTGTCCATTAATACTTTCAGGTTCCCCTTCTCCTCTCCCTAAGCATAAGTAAACATATTGAGCGGGAGCGGGGCATCTCACAGCGCACCCTGTTAGACTTTTTTCTGCATTCTTCCGCTCAAAACTTTTTGCACCTGAACTTGCTGGAAGTGCAAGCTGATAACTGCGCAGCGAGGGCGCCGGGAGCAGCAGTGTATCTCCTTAACCAGTGAGATTTAAGGATTGAGAAAGAAATGGCAACGACTGAGAAGGAGGGTGAATTAGAGTGGATGAATTAGAGTCATATCAGCTACAGAAAGAGAAATAAAGAGGGAAAGAAAGATTGGATTAAGAGAGAGAGAAAAGGAGACAGAAAGGAAAAGTAAGAAACATTTTAAATTTCAAATTTGACACTTTTAAAATCTCTAAGAACAATTTACCACCTGAAGAAATGAGACTCCAAAGTTTAAATTGTTCAATTTCTGGGCCTGACAGGTTGATTGGCATTGCATTAACAATTACCACGTCAATAAAAAGGTACTTATGCTGTTAATTACCAGGCTTAATTTTCTATGACAAGTTTAATGAACAATTAATGTGCAAATCCAGCAAGTTCTTAAAAATAACGGGGCATCTAAGGGGGAGATGCCGGTTGTGCGAAGCAAGTGGCAGAGCAGCGTAAAGCGACAAGCAAGTTCTGGAGATTTGCAACTCTCAGCGTATCTCTTAATCCCTTGAACTTGTTATTAATGTGCAAATTGGCCAACGACGTGCATCGTTAACAGCTGTTATTTTTCCAGCAAGATCCGGCCCGTCATACATCACTTCATCTATTACATACACGGAAGTACTGATCTGCGCTGTCTGTTTTTCGCCAAGGCCCTTTACTGTTGCATACAATTCAAAACTTTTTTTTCCTTTTTTCCAATGTTTCCGCGACATGACCTTCTAGTCTCAAATGATCTGGGAACTTTAAGCCTTTCATTTCTGTCCCTTTTCTGACACCATGTAAAGGTTATCTGAATAACTCTCAGGAGATTCCCTCACCATGTCTCCAGCTTTATTAAGAAATATGTTCATTTCGCTAAACGCATCCAACCACTAGATGGCTATAAACATCTCTATGGATATTGTTACAATAGGGATATAGGGATAAAAATGTTGATAGCCTTAACAAAGGCTGCTAATGTTTTAAATGTATATTTCAGCCATTGCCAAGTTTGTTGGCTAACAAGAATGGCTACAATATCCCAGTGGCTAGAGCAATAAATGTAGGGCAATGAGACTGTGGCCAAGTGATGCAGCAACACAACATACCAACTCCCTTTTTGGTGGTGCAAAATGAGGTGGTAGACAGGAGGCTGGGCCTCCATGCCACTCCAGGACACCATCCCCGTAGCACAGCATTGCACTGTGTCTGGAAGGAGGCTCAAAAAGAGGGCATGAGGGCAAAGTTGACTGCTGTTGCCTGTGGCTGTGCCAGCCCGATGATGCATGTTAACTGCAGGTGTCCTTGCAGCAGATGACAGCTCTGCATTTGTCTGTTTGCTGACCCAGAGTCTCTTTAGCCAGTTTAACGCGGTCATTTCCAGGTAGATATACTTCTGCTTGTAAAACACGGGTGACGTGAGAGTACCAGCAGGTGGGCATAGTCTGCCAGTGGTGCAGTCCTCCATTGTTCCTACTTCCCTCCTTCAAAAAATATAAGTAAAGGGAAAGTGCCATTTTGAAGCACATCGTCCCGCATGTACACAAAATAGGTAGATAGATGATTGAGCGCTATACCATCATAAGTATAAATGCCTTCACATGGTCCATCTCCGACTCTTCCCTTCCCTTCCTCGACTTCTCTGTCTCCATGACTGGGGATAGGCTCTTGACAAACATTCACTACAAGCCCACTGACTCCCACAGCTACCTGGACTACACTTCCTCCCACCCCGCTTCCTGTAAGGATTCTATTCCATTCTCCCAGTTTCTCCGTCTCCGCTGCATCTGCTCTGACGATGCCACCTTTCATACCAGTGCTTCCGACATGTCTTCCTTTTTCCTCAACCGAGGATTCCCCTCTACTGTGGTTGGCACGGCCCTTGACTGTATCTGTTCTATTTCCCGCACTTCTGCTCTCACCCCTTCCCCTCCCTCCCGGAACCACGATAGGGTTCCCCTTGTGCTCACCTTTCACCCCACCAGCCTCCACATTCAATGCATCATCCTCTGCCATTTCCACCACCTCCAGCGTGATCCCACCACCAAACGCATCTTTCCCTCGCCTCCCCTTTCAGCATTCCGAAGGGACCGCTCCCTCCGCGACACCCTGGTCCACTCCTCTATCACCCCCAACAACCCTTCTCCTGGCACCTTCCCATGCAAGCACAGGAGATGCAACACATGCCCTTTTACCTCCACCCTTCCCACTGTCCAGGGCCCCAAACACTCCTTCCAGGTGAAACAGTGATTTACTTGTTGTACTTGCAATTTAGTATACTGTATTCGCTGCTCACGATGCGGTCTCCTCTACATTGGGTGACCGCTTTGCGGAACACCTCCGTTCAGTCCGTAAGGGTGACCCCGAGCTTCCGGGCGCCTGTCATTTTAATTCTCCGCTCCACTCCCACTCAGACCTCACTATCCTCGGCCTCTTACACTGTTCCAATGAAGCTCAACGCAAGCTCGAGGAACAGCACCTCATCTTTCGATTAGGCACTTTACAGCCTTCTGGACTCAACATAGAGTTCAACAATTTCAGACCATAACCTCTGCCCCTATTCTTTTTCTTTTCCATTCATTTTATTCATTTATTTATTTATTTATTTTACACTTCATCTAGAGCCATCTTTTGTTTCTTAACTTGTCCCATTACCATCTCCTTTTGCCTTGCACCATCTCTTAATGTCTCTTAATCTCTCCTGCCTTCCATCCTATCACAGACCTTCCCTTTTGTTCTTTCCTCCCCTCCCCCCTTTCCCTGCCCCTGCACTTGCTTAAAAACCTGTTCAGTCTCCAGCTTTTTCCAGTTCTGACGAAGGGTTATCGACCTGAAACGTTAATGCTATTTCTCTCTCCACAGCCGCTACCTGATCTGCTGAGCATTTCCAGCATTTTCTGTTTTTATTTCAGATTTCCAGCATCCGCAGTATTTTGCTTTTGTGTAAGTACAAAAGCATTGTGCCAACATCTAAATGATGTTATGGGTCCTAATTTTAATAATTACACTGGCAGATGCTTCTGGTGTCAGTACACAACCGAACTGGAAAATTGGATGGGATGCTAAAATGTGACATATTGGATCTCTGCACATTTTTTTCTAATTGGTTAAATCCAATTTTTGGCCATAATTAGGTGTCATTGACTGGAAAATATGGCATGACCCAGGGATCATGGCAGAGAATGTTTACACTATACACCAGCTACTGGAATGTATCATGTATCACATGCCACCATATGAATTCTCTCTTTACAGACAGCAAACTGGATAAATACTCTTAGCAATTCAAGACACAGGCCTGAATCAATAAATGATTTTTAGTTACATAGGATAAGTGAACAAAAAGTACAATATTACACAGGGAACATTATTTTGCCTACACTCCTTGATATATAAAACAATAAATACGCACGTCACTTTCTCTCTACATATAGTTTCTAACCATATGTTTATTTACTGTACTCAAACTAACTCGACTTCACTTCTCAGGCTTGCATGTAATGTTAAGACCTGAAAGTCTTGCAGCTTCTAGGTTCAAGATGGCCTCACATACTAATTTCTCTCTCTGTGTGGCTCTGACTAAGAACTGGTATAATTCAGTGAGATGAAGCCTCAGCCCACTGAATTGTTGATCGCAAAGGGCTCCTGTTTTGTTTTGCACACTTTGTACAAAAATAATAACTTGCAGGACAACGGAGTATTACAGTTTAACTCTTTTATTAAGCATTAGGTCTGATCTTACTCATAGCAGCATAGTGGGGAAAAGCCTGGCATTAGGACCTCTAGCCTGGGTCTTCAAAACAATAGTAGTCCTTACAGATGCCTGCAGACCAATGACAACTCAGCATGTGATCACGTGTGAATATAATAGGTATTCCTTACAGATGCCTGCGGGCCAATGATAATTCAATATGCAAATGTTACATCCCCTTTCTTTTAAAAGAAAAATGTTATGCATTACTTTTAAACCTTTCTTCTACATAATGTTCTCAGTAGCATAAACATATAAGTAAACTCAGCATTTAACTAGCACTGAAAACATCTCAACTTTGGCAGCGATCCGCCTACACCCTTTGACAGTTCACAAGTCAAGGATAACTCTAGGCTTGACCTCTCGTCCCAACCTTGTGTGGTATGAAACTGAGCATGCTCCTGAATCGGTCAACAATTCAGGTTCAGGTTTAGGTTCAGGTAAGTATGATGTGTTTTGTGTATTGCTCTGTTCATCATACTCTGTTGAACTGATCCTCTCGTTGGACTGACGGTGTTGTTCCTTGGTGTTCAGGGGGTGCCTGCGATTGTGGCGGTACACCTGTCCTTCTGGGGTGCGGACGTGATACGATCGCTCAGTGTCAGCTGGCTGGATGACGACTGCTGGCTTCCAGTAGTCATGCTCCTGGATTCTGACGGATTCTCCATTGCGTAGTGGCGGCAGTAGTCTAGCTGACCTGTCATTGTATCTCTTTTGGTGTCGCTGTCTCTGTACACGTTTTGCATGCACTTGCTTGCAGCTGATGACCTCTGGCTGCAGCTGCTGGTTGGCGCTTGGAAGGATTGAGCGAAGTCTGCGGCTCATCAACAGCTGTGCTGGTGACTTGAAGTTGTCAACCGGAGTGTTGCAGTACTCAAGGAGACTGATGTAGGGATCTCTTTTGTCCGCTTTGGCTTTGTCCATGAGTGTTTTTGCAATCTGGACAGCTTTTTCAGCAAGGCCATTACTTTGAGGGTAATATGGGCTTGATGTGACATGTGTAAAATCCCATGCCTTGGCAAACGACTCGAACTCTTTTGATTTGTATTGGGGGCCATTGTCTGAGACTAAAGTCTCTACCATGCCATGCCTGGCAAAGGCTGCTTTTAGCTTGTGGATCACATCTGCAGATGTGGTGCTGTGAAGCTTGTCCAGTTCAAAAAATCTGCTGTAGTAATCAACAGTCACTATGTAGTCCTCGTTGTTCCATGTAGCTAAGAGACTTTCTGGAGAGCGCGTCTGCGACAGGAATGTCTTTGCCTGGACGGTGAATGATTGTGAAGTCGTACTTCCGTAACTGAAGGATCATTCTCTGTAGCCTTGGTGGGGCTGCGGCTAGTGGTTTCCTCATGATTGACTCGAGGGGCTTGTGGTCAGATTCCACAATGACTTGTCGGCCATAGAAGTACTGGTGGAAACGCTTACATCCAAACAGAATGGCATATAGCTCTTTCTCGATTTGAGCATAGTTGATTTCACTGTCTGTGAGAGATCTGGAAGCGTGGCCGATGGGCTTTCCTTCTTGCAGTAATACTGCGCCTAGTCCGTACTTTGACGCATCCACTTGTAGTCTGAGCTCTTTGTTGGGGGGGAAGTAGGCAAGAACTGGTCCTGGTTCTCTGGTGATTAGGTCTTTCATTTTCTGAAATGCTGTGTCATGTTGTTTGTCCCACAGAAACTCATTGGATTGTTTGAGCAACTGACGCATGGGTGCATTGATTTCGGAGAGGCTCGGGGCAAACTTGGCTAAGTAGTTAACCATGCCAAGTACTGTCTCTAGCTCTGCGCGGTTCTTCGGCGGCTCCATCTTCTTGATGGCGGAGATTTTCTCTAGATCCGGCTTAATGCCATCAGTTGAGAGGCGATGCCTGAAATAACTGATCTCGGTGGATCCGATTATGTTTTTCTTGGGGTTGAGCCGGATACCTTTCTCCCGTGATCTTTGTAGCATCGCATGGAGGTTCCTGTCATGTTCCTCTCTATTCCTGCCATAGATGAGGATGTTGTCTATGATTGCGACTACTCCGTCGAGGCCTTCATAGGTTTTGTCGATCTTCCGCTGGAATTTATCCTGAGCTGAGATAAGACCAAATGGTAAACGCAGAAATCGGTAGCGTCCAAATGTTGTGTTGAACGTTGTTAGCTTAGATGACTCTTCCGTGAGCGTGATAGTTCAGTATCCTGATCGTGCGTCCATTACACTGAAGTAACGTGCTCCCACTAACTTGGGTGTGATGTCATCTAGCGTTGGTAGAGGGTAGTGAGGGCGTTTGATAGCCTTGTTCAAATCTCTGGGGTCGAGACAGACTCTGAGCTTGCCTGTACGTGGTTTCTCAACCGCTACTAACGCGTTGACCCATTCTGTCGGTTCTGTTTCCTGGACGATGATTTCTGTCTTCTCCAGGCTCTGCAGCTCCTCCTTCAGGCGACTACGTAGAGCAAGGGGTATCCTTCTCGGTGGGCAAACCACAGGGGTTGCTGCTGGGTCAAGGTGAATAGTGCATTCACCTGGGAATAGTCCGATTCCTTTGAAAATGTCAGCAAACTCCTCCATGACTGTCTGCTTCTCAATTGGTGCCGTCAATGATGGCACTAGCTTGATGAGGTCCATGTCTAAACATGCCTTTAGACCTAGCACTGGAGGTGCTCGAGTGTCAACAATGTAAAAGTCCAACATCATGTCGCTTTCTTTGTACTTGCATTTCATCACGCATGTGCCTTTTACAATGAGCTGCTCACCCCCATAGCTGGTCAGTCTGCGTGAGGTGGGCTGTAGCTCACACTCATCCTTCAAGCTGTGATACTCACTCAGAGGAATTACATTAACCTGAGCTCTAGTGTCTAGTTTAAACCTAAGCTCTGTGCCCTGTTTTCCTATCTCAATATCTGCAAAGGCTTGCTCAGTCTCTGAAATCTGTTTTTTCGGTGACACAGAATCAATAAACAGTTCCTCTGCATTTGGCTCTCTATCTGGCATTTGGATGTCACTCACTGTGTGTACTGCTAATCCAAAAACAGTCCTGCAAACTTTAGCAACGTGGTTCCATTTACCACATTTAGCACATTGCCTTCCTTTGGCAGGGCAGTGCTACTTTTCCCCATGCACCTTGTTTCCACAATGTCCACAGTTTTTGAAGCGTTTTATGTCTGTCGCTCATTTTTAGAACTCTCTCTGTTCTTTCTGTTCTGAAACATGCTCTCTGGGCGGTGTTCTTTGGTGTCTGTCTATTAACTGCGTGCACTGTCTGTTCACGCGAGCTGTTCATGGTGCCGGTTATGGTTTTCAACTGTGCTTGGGCTATCTCGTGCGATCTAGCTATGTCCATAGCTTTGTCCAGCATTAGTCCGGACCCAACATTCGAAAGTTTCTCTCACTTTAGCTGAATGTATTCCAAACACGATGTGGTCTCTGACCATCTCATCTTTATCTGCATTTTCACAGTCTTTTACCAGCAGTTTTAACTCAGCCACGAACTGTTCAAACGGCTCACCATCTCCTTGTACTTTCTCCTGAAACTTGTACCTAGCGAATATCGTATTTGTCTTGGGCATCACATATGATTCAAAACGGTCAAAATAACTTTTCAGTACCTTTGCTTCATCCACGGTGAGCGACCATGTGTTAAAATGTCTCTCCCTGTTTCTCCGATCCACAGGAGTAGGTAGCTGCATCTTTCTTCCTCCCCTTTGCTTTTCAGCAGACCCGAGAACATCAACTCCACATGTTGCTTGAACTTGCGCCATTCTACAGGCAAGTTCAAAGATCCCCAATCGATTTGAAGCAAGGGAGCTCCAACGATGTCCATTTTTAATCCCTCTTCTGACACCATGTCTTGTTTTGCACACTTTGTACAAAAATAATAACTTGCAGGACAATGGAGTATTACAGTTTAACTCTTTTATTTAGCATTAGGTCTGATCTTACTCATAGCAGCATAGTGGGGAAAAGCCTGGCATTAGGACCTCTAGCCTGGGTCTTCAAAACAATAGTAGTCCTTACAGATGCCTGCAGGCCAATGACAACTCAGCATGTGATCACATGTGAATATAATAGGTATTCCTTAGATGCCTGCGGGCCAATGATAATTCAATATGCAAATGTTACAGCTCCAGACAATCAACAACAACTACTTGTATTTGTATAGCAGCTTTAATGTACAAAAACATCTCAAAGCACTTCAAGGAGGTGCAATCAAAAATGGGAAAAGGAGATATTAGGAGAGGGCGACCAAAAACTTTGCCAAAGAGGCTTCCCCTTTTTCCTGTTGTTCTCCGAAATAGTTGTCAATCAAAGTTGGTACCTTCGGGTTGAGAGTCTATCCTTTGTTCTATGATCAGAGTGGCTCCAGAAGTTTGCCTGGTTGCTTGCCCTGTTGTGCAGATTGAACAGAATGGCACCTTAAACAGCCAGGTATCGCGATGGTACTTCTGAGGGACATAGGCGCCATCTCCAACAATACCATGAGTAGTTAGGGATTGTAAATAATGCGGCCACCCCAGGAAGATTCATTAATTAGCATTTCAAACCAATATTGTTGGGCTAAAGTGAAGTTACACCTTGAGGAATATTTAGTGGACAGACTAGTTCAAGTTACTGACTTCCTGTTACAAAGAATATGTAGCATTGGGAGTTAACCCCTTACAAGCTGATTCTAGCAATACAAATTTTAAAAATGAAACACAAGGAAGTACGGAGAGAGTTGATGAGAGTAGTGCGGTTGACATGGTGTACATGATTTTTCAAAAGGCGTTTGATGAAGTACCACAAGATGGACGTTGGCAAAATTGAAGCCCATGGGAGTAAAGGGACAGTGGCAATGTGGATATGAAATTGGCTGAGAGACAGAAAGCAGAAAGTAGAGGTGAACCATTGTTTATCAGACTAGAGGGAAGTATACAGTGGTGTCCTCGGGTCAGTATTAGGACCACTGCTCTTTTTGATATGTATTAATGACCTGGACTTGGGTATACAGTGAAAGGATTCGCAAATTTCATGTCTCCCCTGAAGATTTACTTCTGGCTTATTGGAGAAACCCTGGCTGGACTGAGTTTAAAATCCAGGGCTCCAGGGCCCAACAAGATGGCTACGGTCAACCTCGTGGCCAAGTCCTGCAAAGTTCAGGTTTGGACTGACAAAGAAGGAATGTTCCAGAAATTAGAAGGCAGACAGGCCTTCTGCATTTATGTATGAGAAGCAAACAGTGGCATTCGGGCCTCTGATTAAAACCCATCAAGGCCATTTGCACAGATAATCAACGGGTATTAGCTGCATTCAGACCTTCGTTAGCTGACATCAACACTGTTTGGAAACAATCAACGGGGCATTAAAACTGGAATGGCCCCATCACAGTTACACAAAGGAAAACACTTATGGGACGTTTAAAGACCGATTAACTGGCCATCCAGGTCGATGGGCCCAGAACGGTTTCCTTTGTATAGACTTCAACACGTCCAGGTCAGACAAAGAAACAAGCTGATCTGGCGAGTGATAAGGGCTCCCAGAAAGGGGTATAAGTAGTCCCTCGGGAAGCCATCTCTCTCTCTCTCTCGCCTGGACTCCGGTGCCCTGCCTTACCATCAAGAAGATCGACGATGAAGAGCCCGCCCAGGGAAGCAGGATATCGACAGTTACCTTTCAATCACTGGGATATCTCTGCTCTGGGTGGCGAAAACCCTAAAGACATTGGCAGGCAACAGGGCACGGAGCAGGCGTTCTAACATCCGAGACTGGTGAGCATAAGTTTTCTGGCCCATCACAAGACAACTTAGATAGGTGTAAAGGGTGGAAGTTAAGGGGATTGTTAAAATTGTCATTTTAGTCATTTTCCCTCGATGTGTCCGTTTCTCCTTCCCCGCTAAGTGTAATCGTGTTGCATCCATAGTAATTTTCTCTGTATAGTGATTATTTCTCTATTTTAATAAACATTTGTTTTCTTTGCACCAAACCTCTGGTCTCGTTTTGTTTACATCGCTGCTCGTAATAAGTCCGGTGGTCAGAACCAGAGGGGAAGCGATTCGAACCGCACAGGGCTGGAACAGCTCAGATACGCCTGACTGGCCAGACACAAACGCCAAACCAAAACCCCCTACAACAGGGCAAAATTTCAGATGACATGAAACTCAGAAAAGTAGTAAACAGTGCCGAGGATAGTAACAGACTTCAGGAGGATATAGACTGGTGAAATGGGCAGATGCAATTTAACGCAGAGAAGTGTGAAATTATGCATTTTGGTAGGAAGAATGAGGAGAGGCAATATAAACTAAATGGTACAATTTTAAAGGGGGTGTAAGTACACAAATATTTGACGGTGACAAGACATCATTGAGAAGGCTATTTCAAAAAGCATAGGGCATCCTTGACTTTATAAACAGAGGCATAGAGTACAAAAGCAAGGAAGTTATGCTAAACCTTTATAAATCACTTGTTAAGCCCCAGCTGGAGTATTGTGTCCAATTCTGGGCACCACACTTTAGGAAGGATGTCAAGGGTTTAGAGAGGTTGCAGAGGAGATTTACTAGAATGCTACCAGGAATGTGGGACTTCAGTTACATGGAGAGACTAGAGAAGCTGGGGTTATTCTCCTGGGAGCAGAGAAGATTAAAGGGAGATTTAATAGAGGTGTTCAAAATCATGAACGGTTTTGATAGAGTAAATAAGGAGAAACTGTTTCCAGTAGCAGAAGAGCCAGTAACCAGATGATACAGATTTAAGGTAACTGTCAAAAGAACCAGAGACGAGATGAGGAGAATTTTTTTAACGCCATGAGTTGTTATGACCTGGAATGCACTACCTGAAAGGGCGGTGGAAGCAGATTCAATAGTAACTTTCAAAAGGGAATTGGATAAATACTTGAAGGGGAAAACATTGTCAGGACTGTGGGGAAAGGGCAGGGGAATAGGACTAATTGTGCATGTGTTGGCTTTTTGAAAGGGTTAACCAATCAGCTGAATGGCCTCCTGTGTTGTATGATTCTGAAAAATCAATTTTGCCCTACATTTAAAAGCTACTAGTGAGATGAGTTTGTTACCCATGGTAGGTACTAAATAGGTAGCATCATTCTGAGAAGCCACACTGCAATGTGGGAAATAGATCAATTGCACTGGTGCAATGAGAGATGTTCTTCTGAGGATCACTTAAAATATTTGGACAGAAAAGTAGGATGTAACATGAGTTCAATCAGATCTCAAAGTGCTTGATAATTTCAAAATTGTAAAAAGGTTCACTTTTCTAGCACTGGTGTCCTTCACCACAAAGAGCACAAAAACAATTCTCTAAAGAGTTACTAAGTTGTTGATATTGTTGCAAATGGGATAATATTCTTGAGTTATGTTAATTTTTACAAAGATAATTTGCGTTATGGTTCCCTGCACTGGAATTAATGACTGGCATGCTATTCAGGAATATATCCTACTAAAAAACTTATACCGTGAATATAGCCCACGTATAGTAAAATAGAGCTGTACAAAGGTGTTTATTGAATGATTAACAGGAAGGTGGTAATTTTGCAGGGTAAGACATAGAAAGAGGGAACTAACTAATACCTAGCTTGAACAACTTTTCTTATCTACATTTAAAATTTTAAGCACAGTTTCTGCTTAAATAAGAATATTGTGTAAAACTGCAAAAGATAAATGTAAAAGTCAGATATTAAGCAAACTTTTTGTAACCATTATTCAAAAAGTGTACAGCAGACTCTTTATAATGGGAACTATTTACTTCTGTCATATAAATTTGTTTCTGTCTAGATAGTATACATTCAAACAGCTAATTATAGCAAAATGAGGTACAGTTGTAGATTGATTAATGCATGCTGTTGGACTTCTAGTCCTGTCCTAAGAAAGGCTCATACTCTAGAGATAAGTTAACATCCAAGATTTATTGAACATATTACAAGTAAGAAAATCTGTCTATCATACTTACAAGTAGAATAACCATCAGGGACCAAGAGTCTCACCAATCCAGGCCAGTTCTTGATCAGAAGTACTCCCTGAAGATGCATTGCATTCTACATTTACACTTTTTCTATAAAGCACCTATTTTTGGTCATAAAATATGATGTAACCCTAGCACCACATGCTGTCCCTTTGTCTGAAAATTGACTCACACCAGATTTGTCCAGTATTATTGAAAGTATTGTGGCGCTCCTTTCTGTAGATGGTATTGTGTTGTTGGCGGACACTGCTGGAGATGTATTGCACTCTGCTCGTCATTTTTGAATAATGAGCTAACCAGTATTGTGGTGGATATCCTGAAATATGTGGCCAAGGCTTTGCTCAGGCAAAGAGGCTATCTCAGAAGTATCGACTGGAAGTTGGAGGGGAATCTGTCCCAGTGTTGATTCAGATTGGTACTTGTCCTTCAGGACTGCATTAAGAACAGGTGAGAGACACTTTAGTCTTTCTTGTTTTTAACATTAAAATCTCAATGCAGAGTAAGCTTGAAGCGTACAAGATGGTTCTGTTTCATGGTTCAGAACTCCCAGGTGTGTAATCGAATGACATCCAGGACCAAGCTGTGAAGTGAATTTGTGGCAGAAAGGGGAAATGATTGGAGGGAGCGAGGGCTCCAGTCTACCCTGACTGTCGCTGATTAACCTAGAGAAAGGAGTCAACCTAATTTTAATGTGTATTTCTCCTTAGTTTAAAGTGCTTTGAGGCATCATCTTGTACGTTAGCAGTGCTATAGGAGAATGCAAAAGCCATGGTACATTTATACGTGCAGGCCTCTGGTGTTACATTCTCTACTGATAGCTTCTGATAGTGTACAAATCAAAACTCAATTGTACTGTGTAAGAACTATTGTGTCACTTTTCCAGGATAAACGATTTTTAGTTTAAAAACAAATATAGTAAACTACAAAATACTGGACATGCACCAAAATGTCAAAAATCAGAATTTCCAGGCATGTCTCTAGGATTCCCCAGGGAAAATAAAATCACACACCTTCAATGCTCATGGTGCTGTTCAGAAATTTCCAAATCCACCACTGCTAAAGATACACTTTGGGTTCTTTCATTTTTCCTTAGGTTATAATATTGGTTTTACTTGCATCTTAATTCATAATGAGCTCATGTCCTGCTGCACTTTCAGTGTAACCACTTGTTTTCACAAGTCATAGTATTTTGGTTTTCATATAACAACAGACTGAATTGTGTTGATGTGATCCCCAAAGCACCTGGAATTCTCATGTAATAAAAAGGTGATTTACCTTGTTCAGCTGTCATAAAGCACTGGCCTTGGTCATAGGCTTATCTATATTCAGGGCTGTTTGGGTTGTCAGTTGTTTTCTCAATTGTTGGCTTTTTTCAAGCTATTCAGATATTTCTAGTTTTCATACATGAAAACTTGTATTAGCCAGTGTAACTAAAATAAATGGCTGGAATCTCGTGGGTTGTGAATCAGGCATGCTGACCTCCACGCTTGAACTCCCAATATGCACTCCTGTCACAAGAAGCTCTGAGTCAGGAGTACTAAATCATAAAATGTACCATTAAATGGTTTAGTCACATATATCCAGTCAGTTACTGTATAGATTTTCTGTCACTTAATATTACTGTACACTTTATAACTGCAGTACACTGTAAACTATTAAAAGCATAAAAGTATCCTAGAAACTGTGGAAAAAGAAAGGGCCATTTGGCATATTGAGTCTGCTCTTTCCCATGAACTATGTAGACTTCTTCACCTAGAAAATCAGGCAAACCTGAATGATGATATGGGCACATTGTGCACCCGATATTGGGCCTCGGGCCTCATCATCGAGCCAGTGATCGGCAGACACAAAGACCCCAGTATTTACCAAGGCACGATCTCAGAGCGGGGATGGGGGGGTGGAGTTATGGTCGGAAAACCCGGAAGTACTGGTTTCGATAAGCCCCGGAGTATTAACTCCAGGGCGCGTTTAATTTTTTTTTTACCTGGTGTCCCGCCTGTCAACCATCCTGATTGCCTGTCAGGCGGGAAAAGTTTCAGGTAGGTTTAGTGGTGGTGGAGGGGAGAGATCGCGGGGAGGGGCCGGGGGGGGTGGGGGAGAGATGGGAGGGGAGTGGAAACATCGTGGAGTTGGGAGAACGGATACATTGTGGAGTGGGGGGGAGCGGAGATATCGTGGGGGGGTTGGTGATGGGAGGATGATCATGGAGGGGGGGGCGGTCAAACAAATTGTGGGGGGAAGGGTGTTTACCGGGTAGCTTGTTGGGCCAGGAGGAAACACTCCTCCTCCTGGCCCACAAGCAGTGCTGTACCTTATGGATCCATCCCTTATCGCCTCCTTTTACCTGCCGGGTTTCTCGATGTCTGGGAAACCTGGATAACAGCAGTTAAAAATAGAAACCTTGTTTAAAAGCAGGCACACAACCTCTTTAAAAGGTTTCAATGACTGACCCACCTCCTGACAGCGGATTAATCACCCGCCCCTCCTTCCGCCTCCGTTAAAATCGGAGGTGGGTGAGTTCGAGGTGGGTTAGGTTCGGAATTGAAATTTTTAGCATTTTATCTTCCCACCCAGCCCAAACCCACCCCCAAAGAGGCTACTCACTGGTGAATGGAAAAAAAGAAAGTCTTGCATTTATATAACCGCCTTTCACGACCTCAGGAAGTCCCAAAGTGCTTTACAGCCAATGAAGTACTTTTTGAAGTGTAGTCACTGTTGTAATGTAGGAACTGCGCAAAGGTCCCACAAACAACTGTGATAATGACCAGATCATCTCTTTTAGTGATGTTGGTTGAGATGTAAATATTGGCCCGGACACCGGGAGAACTCCCCTGCTCTTCTTCAAAATACTGCTATGGTGGCCGCAGAGGAGGGGGGCAGGGAGGTGGCGCCACCCTGGGGGGCAGGGAGGTGGCATTGGCCGGGGTGGTGGGGGAGAGGTGGCGGCGGCCACAGTGGGGAGCTGGCAGTGGCCTGAGTTCTTTGAATGTGGGCTGGGAGGAGGAGTAATATACTTACATTCAGGTCAGTATATTTTAAAATCTTACCTTTTTGGTGGTGGCCTGCAATAGTCCCTTTAGGGATGGTCTATGGGCCGCATGTAGACCTGGTTTTCCTGATTGCAGCTGGCGCCGGCTGCTTCAGTGCAAACCAATACCTCAGTGTGGACCTCCAACAGGCGTTAGGCCACTTATTTCCATATGCAAAGGGCCTCACGCCTATTTCAGGTGTGGTAGTTGCACCCCGACTTTTTGACCTTTACCAATATGGCAAGTGGTGCACTTCCACCTCATAATTAGTGTGCATGTCCTGCCCGCCATATTGGAGGCTTAGCAGGCCATTTAGCACCTAAATTTATAGGCCCTTGCTTTTATTTATGTTCTTTTGCTTATCCCCACCCTTCAGTCTCTTAGATTTTGCCTGTTTTAGGCCCCCAGATACCACTTAGTGCTCCCCAGCCAATAGGGGTCCAAACACTCCCGCTATCTGTGACAGTCCCTCCGAATCGACGATTGGTCTCCCGAGCGCTGCTGCTGAGGACTTGGGAGAAATTATCCTCGTATGTGCGGTTCGTGCATGTGCCATTCACTGGCTGTCGCAGCTTGCAGCCAATCTGCTATGTCTGAGCCCTGCTGGTCAGCCTGCTATTCAGAATGCAACACTTCCCTTACCAGTTGTGAGGATTGCGGCATCGGGGCCAATGAAAATCACCTGGAAACTCTGTGATTTCTGAGAGAGCAACACAAACTGGGGGAGGGAGGGAGAGAGTAACAAACTACAGGCCAGAGGGAGGGAGAAACATAAACTGGGGGAGGGAGAGTTCATGTCGCCCAGTGATGTGCGCTGTTGTATAATGTGTTTTATTACGGGAATCGGGCAGCTTTGGTGCTTCTCCCTGAGAACTGAGCCTCACCTCCCTTCAGCGGTGGGGTGTGGGAGTCAGTGAATTATATCAGGTTTGGTTTTGGTTTTATTTATTATTTTAATAACTTGCTGTGTATTGTAAAATGTCATAAAATTGTCTGAAAATTTTAGTTAGGAGTTATTTATATCGATGATGGTTTTTATTGAATTTACTTGGTGTTTCTCATTGCGGTCGATATTGTAGAATCTTCACCGAAGTAGTTTTTATTTAAACATTACTTATCCTTCAATCTTTCTATCCTTTTGTGTTCTTTCTTTGATAAGTAAAATTGTTCACCACACTACAAAACAAAAGTCAAATATTTTATTTGGGGCTTGGTGATTCTAAGACACTCAAATAAGGTAAATGCAATAACATTTGCAAACAGTGGACAAACGTTACGTGGTTAAATGTTGTGATTAAGCATCACATGAGCAATATCACGTGATCGAATTGCATGTGATCAAATGTTACATGATCAAATCTCCAGGAATGCGTCAAACCAGAGTTGCCAACCCTAGCAGCCAAATACACACAGCTTGCTGCTAGGCCTTTGCTTCTCCATAAGGTGCAGTTGGGCGGTCTACACAAACACCCCATGTTTACCTGTGTGGTAAACCACTGTTGTTCACTCCACTGTTGTTCACTGTTGTTCACTTCACTGTTGTTCACTCTTGCCCATTGTTGTACCTGTCTGTGCATGCCTCAGCTGGCTCCGCCCCTGGCTCCACCCATATGCCCTGGCATAAAGGCGGCTGCTCTGCAGTTCCCCAGGCATTCAGGACTGGTCGACCACTAGAGGCATGCCTTCGTTCTTTAGCTAATAAAAGCCTGTTTGTTACTCTCTTAACTTCCAGTCTTTCTCAGTAATTGATAGCGCATCAATTTTATTAGCTAAACTTTTTTTCGATGGAGCAAATCCTCAAACCAGCACGCCTGGAACTAAACCCTCAAGAGGCGGATTCATCTACCAAGTTCGCACACTGGCTGCGATGCTTCGAATTTTTCCTAGAAGCCTCCGTCGAAACTGTTCAAAACGATGGCGACAAACTAAGAGTTCTGACCTCCAAGGTGAACCACCAAGCTTATTCGCTCATCCAAGATGCGACTACCTACAAGGGTGCTCTTGACCTCCTTAAAGAACAGTACGCACGCCCGGTAAATGAGGTTTACGCCAGACACCTCCTGGGGTCCCGCAAACAGCAACCCGGGGAATCGATGGAGGTATACCTACGGGCGCTGAAGGTGCTCGGCCGGGCCTGCAAATGTAAAGAGGTGTCGGGCGCGGTGTACACGGAGGAACTTGTCCGGGACGCCTTCGTCGCGGGCCTCAGGTCCAACTACACCCGGCAGAGACTATTGGAGCAGGGCGAACTCGACCTGAAGAAGGCCGCGGCCCTCACACTCTCGCTAGACGTGGCCCACCGGAATATGGACGCCTACTCCCCTGACCGCGCGGCCGCATCGTGGATGGCGCGGGCACCACCATCCTGGGACACGGTAGGACCGCCACCCGGCGCCGCACCACCCCCGTCACATCCCGCCAACGGCCCAACTTCTGCAGCGATGTCCCGGGGCCCGAAGTGTTACTTCTGTGGCCAAGCCAAACACCCCAGAGCGCGCTGCCCAGCGAAAAACGCTACTTGCTCTGGTTGTGGGAAGAAAGGGCACTACGCCAGCGTCTGCAAGGCTAAACCTACCCCAAACTCCAGCAGTGCCGCGTGTGGGCCGAGCGGGCCGCCATCTTGGACGACGCCATCTTGTACGCCTCCAGCCGCGTGTGGATCATGGGCGCCGCCATCTTGGACGCCTTCGACCATGGGTGATCCGTTCCGGCCGCCATTTTTACAACGGGCCCCCGACTCACCCACCGGCTCACCTGATGACTGCAGCGACAAGCCTGACCCTACGCTGGCCTCCGTTACACTGGACCAATCTAGACCTCACCAACTAGCCAGGTCCATGATGGACATTAAGGTAAACGGCCGCGCCACGACCTGCCTCTTCAACTGCGGAAGCACGGAGAGCTTTATCCACCCCGACACGGTGCGGCGTTACTCTCTCCCGGTCCTGCCAGCGCGCCACCGGGTCTCTATGGCCTCCAAGTCCCATTCGGCGGACGTCGGCGGCTACTGCATGGTGACCCTTTCAGTGAGGGGCACAGTGTACAGAAACTTTAAACTGCTTGTCCTGCCCCATCTCTGCGCTGCCGTTCTACTGGGGTTGGATTTTCAGTGCCACCTTAAGAGTGTCACGATGGCGTACGGTGGACCCCTTCCCCCACTCACAGTCTGCAACCAGCAGTTTTCAAATTGCCCGCCGCGCACCTTTTGCAGCCTCTCCACGCTTAAAGTCACCCCCCCCCCCCCCCGTTGTTCGCTAACCTCGCCCACGACTGTAAGCCCATCGCCACCAAAAGCAGGCGATACAGCGCTGGTGACAGAGTTTTTATTAAATCTGAGGTGGAGCGGCTCCTGAAGGAGGGGATTATTGAAGCTAGCACCAGCCCCTGGCGAGCCCAGGTTGTGGTCGTCAAGACCGGCGAGAAGCAGCGCCTGGTCATTGACTACAGCCAAACAATTAATCGATATACCCAACTGGACGCATACCCCCTCCCCCGCATATCTGATATGGTCAATCAGATCGCACAATACCGCATATTCTCCACCATTGACCTTAAGTCAGCATATCACCAACTCCCTATCTGCTATGAGGTCCGCCAGTATACTGCCTTCGAGGCAAACGGCCGCCTCTACCACTTCCTTCGGGTTCCCTTCGGCGTCACCAACGGGGTCTCCATTTTCCAAAGGGAGATGGACCGGATGGTCGACCAGAATGCGTTGCAGGCCACTTTTCCCTACCTGGACAATGTGACCATCTGCGGCCATGACCTGCAGGACCATGACGCCAATCTCGACAAATTCCTCCGCACTGCCCAACTCCTAAACCTTACGTATAACAAGGAGAAGTGCATATTCCGCACAACCCGCCTCACTATCCTTGGCTGTGTTGTGGAACACGGAGTCATCGGCCCCGACCCCGACTGGATGCGTCCCCTTATGGACCTTCCCCTGCCCCACTGCCTCAAGGCCCTGAAGAGATGCCTGGGGTTTTTCTCCTACGCCCAGTGGGTCCCTAATTATGCGGACAAAACCCGTCCACTTATCAAGTCCACCTCTTTTCCCCTGGCGGCAGAGGCCGGCTTAGCCTTCCACCGTATCAAAGAGGACATTGCTAAAGCCACCATGCACGCGGTGGACGAGTCCATCCCTTTCCAGGTGGAGAGCGATGCGTCCGACTTTGCCCTGGCCGCTACCCTTAACCAGGCGGCTTTTCACGAACCCTCCAAGGCTCCGAAATCAGACACTCCTCTGTCGAAAAGGAGGCCCAGGCCATTGTGGAAGCTGTGCGACATTGGAGGCATTACCTGGCCGGAAAACGATTCACCCTACTCACTGACCAGCGTTCAGTTGCTTTTATGTTTAATAACAAGCAGAGGGGCAAAATCAAAAACGACAAGATTTTGAGGTGGAGAATTGAACTTTCCACCTACAATTACGATATCTTGTACCGGCCCGGGAAACTCAATGAGCCCCCGGATGCTCTATCGCGAGGTACATGTGCCAACGCACAGGTTGATAGACTGCGGGCCCTCCACAATGACCTCTGCCACCCGGGGGTCACCAGGTTCTTCCATTTCATCAAGGCCCGCAACCTGCCTTACTCCATCGAGGAGGTCAGGACCATGACCAGGAACTGCCAAGTCTGTGCCAAGTGCAAACCGCACTTTTATAGGCCAGACAGAGCACACCTGATAAAAGCCACTCGCCCCTTTGAGCGCCTGAGCGTCGATTTTAAAGGGCCCCTCCCCTCCTCTGACCGCAATGCGTACTTCCTCACTATCATCGACGAGTACTCCCGTTTTCCGTTTGCCATCCCCTGCCCAGACATGACCAGTGCTACGGTCATTAAATGCCTGAACGACCTCTTCGCCTTGTTCGGTTTCCCCAGCTATATCCATAGCGACCGGGGCTCATCGTTTATGAGCGACGAACTCCGCCAGTACCTGCTCGTGAGAGGTATTGCCACGAGCAGGACCACCAGCTACAACCCCCGGGGGAACGGACAGGTAGAAAGAGAGAACGCGACAGTTTGGAAGGCCGCCCTGCTAGCCTTAAAGTCTAGGGGCCTTCCGACCTCCCGCTGGCAGGATGTGCTCCCCGATGTGCTCCACTCTATTCGGTCACTGCTCTGCACTGCCACTAACGCCACCCCTCATGAGAAAATGTTTGTCTTCCCAAGGAAGTCCACATCGGGGACATCGCTACCGCCATGGCTGACGTCCCCAGGGCCGGTCCTACTGAGAAGACACGTGAGGACCCATAAAATGGACCCCCTGGTCGAGAGGGTCGACCTCCTCCATGCCAACCCCCAGTATGCTTACATTGCGTACCCGGACGGGCGGGAGGACACAGTCTCCATACGAGACCTCGCACCCTCGGGGGCCCCTGAAACCAACATCACCGCTACCCACAATGCACCGGCGGCAACGGACCCATACCTAACCCCTGTAGACGGCACGCCATGGCCCTGTGACCTGCCATTGATCACCAACCAACTCAACACCCATGAGGACGACACGCCAGTGTTTCAGCCCACGCGGGACTCGGCGTCGGAAGCTGCACCACCTCAGCCGTCGCCACGACGATCACGACGGCATACAAGACCCCCAGAAAGACTTAATTATACGAACTTTTAATACACTTCACCCCGTCGGACTCATTTTTTAAGCAAGGGGTGAATGTGGTAAACCACTGTTGTTCACTCCACTGTTGTTCACTGTTGTTCACTTCACTGTTGTTCACTCTTGCCCATTGTTGTACCTGTCTGTGCATGCCTCAGCTGGCTCCGCCCCTGGCTCCACCCATATGCCCTGGTATAAAGGCGGCTGCTCTGCAGTTCCCCAGGCATTTAGGACCGGTCGACCACTAGAGGCATGCCTTCGGTCTTTAGCTAATAAAAGCCTATTTGTTACTCTCTTAACTTCCAGTCTTTCTCAGTAATTGATAGCGCATCAACCTGCTTCTCTTCACGCTGCTCAGAGTGGAGACCAAAAATTTGTTTTAGGCTATCAGAATCCCAAATATAAAATTTTCACAGATGATTATGGAGCAAGTTATATTTTTAGTAGCTCAGAAAACCAAAAATATGAAACAAATTAGTTTTATGTATTACAGTGTATTATGTATTAATCATAGTATTAAATCAATACTATTCGCAAACAATTACAGAACTGCTGCAGTGCTTAAGGACTATTCATGGACTTTTGCACATTAAAATTCAATTGTGCCATTTTGAAGGGGAAATCTCAAGCTTTAGATTAAAAATTTTCCACCTGTACCCTTGGTAATAAATTGGCTATTGCCCAAGGAAAAAAATCTTTGACCAGCAGTGAAAATATTATATATTGAAAGATCTAACTGGTTGTTTTGTTTTTAACCTAACTCAATGTTTATGAAATTACTAACCTGGTCCACAAAAAAATATGGGAAGCAATGCAGTTCTAGGCATCCACTTCAGATTGTTACACCATAGACTTTACCCACACAATCACCAACAAACAGCCATTTCCTTAACATCAAAGACTGGGAGTTCTACCACCTTTTAGGTGAGGCATTAACGTCATCAGTTCTATATACATTTGCCTTAGATAGAGTTTCATAACAGATTTTCCAAATGGTTTAACACCCAGGAAAAAAGGCTCGTCTCCAGCACAGTCTGTCAATCTGCCAAGTCCCTTAACATTCCATTTACGCTGTTTCAGCCACCACTTTTTGACTTAGTTTCTGACATATAGGGGTGTGGGGGGTTAAAATCGCAAAAACTGGGAGTCGGGATCCCCGCCTGCCCGCCTGGTTCCCGACCCCAAGCCATTTTAACCCAGGCGTGTCTGATGGTCCCGAATCAGTCCCGCCTCCAACAGGCGGGACTGGTCTTTAAGGCCCTTAATCAGCAATAATTGGCCTTTATAATCCCATTTCAGCAGGCCCTTGCATTTTTAACCCTTTTCCCATGTAAAACACACCTGGTGGGGATCACGCCTGTGAAACCTGGCGTGAGCACTATTGGCTTGCTGACTATCAGCTGCAGGTCCACCATTAAAGAGGAGATTTGATCAGTCATCATATGCAGGTGGCAGGACTTTGTTGTTTCAGGCCTGGGGCAACTTTTACCAGGCTTAACCACACCTGTGGAAGGTTGGAGCCTCACACACATCTCCAGTGTGACCTCCTGGGAAACCCTGCTCGCCACCTTCACTCAGCGCTTCCTCAACGGAGGCATATACCAGAAGCATGGGAACCATTTATTTCCTTCCCTTCTGGGCATTAGATGAGCTCGAACACCAGCCGCGGCACCAGCAGAACCAGGAACAACAGCAGCAGCAACAGGAGTGCCAGGCTGCTGCTCACCCACCTGAAGCTGCACAGGCCAGAAGGGGCCAGCGCTTGGAAGTGGCTGCACATCAGGGGGCCATGGGGACCCGTATCTGCACTGGCAGTCCTACTCAGAAGGACTTCCATGAAGGTCTGGTTTCTCTGTTCAATAGATGCCCATCACTCCTCAAGAGATGTCATTCTATTATGAACACTCACCATGTTTTCCATACCCTGGCGACTTATCTCCTCCATGGAGGTTGCCATCCTTTCCATGGTGATGCGTTCATGCGCCAATGACTCCACAAAGGCTCTGCTCATGTTCGCTATGGACTCCTCCATTCGCTCCACACGCACATCGACCCTGGAGACAAAACCTGCTGGAGACAAAACCTGCCAGAGACTCCTGCATCTGTTCCTGGAGTTCCAGCCCCGCTGATCTTATGGATGGACCCAGAGGCAGAGGGTCGACATGCAGCTGAGCCAAGCTGACAGAGTCCTGCGCCCTCCGACTAGCACTCTCCACTGCTGACCCTGTCTCCACAATCTACTGATGCTCACTTGTGAGCTGTGATACACCAGGTGACAACACTACTCTATGTCCCGAAGGTCCCACCAAGGTGTGAGTGTCTGCGCTGGTGCTGGGTGCGCTGAATTCTGCTGACGCTGCGCCCTCAGAGGTTGCAGATTCCTCTGAGGAGTCTGGAAGCTCAGGCTCTTCCTCCTGGACAGTGGGGATGGGGGCTCTCGTTGGTCCTGTGGGGGAGTAAAGGAAAGAGTTAGAGATGTGAGGTCAGGGTTACATGCATATTGCAGATGATCATGGGTCCATCTGTTGTAGCTTCAGAATCATTATCAGCGACTCATGTAATGTCAGTGAGAGAGATGGAAAACTATTCTGTCACCAGCTTGCTGTGATGCACTCGTCTGTCTGTCCCCCACTTGCGAATCGTCCTCCATTCCAGCAATCTCCAGGGCCGCCTCCTCCGAAGTGGTGAGCTGGGCTACTGAGGGTGGCCCTCCTCCTGTCCTCGCTCTTCCCCTCTTATTGTGGGCTCTCTTTTCCTGCAATGAGGGACACAAGTGGAGATGGAGTGAGTGTAGAGAATCCATAGCATAGATGCTTAGAAGGAGACAAATATGTAGTGAGGTGGCAAGACCAAGGGCCCTCCCTGTGTGTTGTCAGTTGTTTTCATCGCATCAGAGTGATAGGGAATGTGAGGGCTGCATAGTCGAATAGTTAGGTGAATGTGAGCATAGAGAGAGAGGGTAAGGGTGCATGGATGTCAGTGTCAAGTGGGATGTGGAGGAAGAGATTGCTAAAGCTGAGTGTTGGTGAGGAGAGGCAATGGAGATCAGATTGAGGGTGATGGGAACTTCATACTCACTTTTCCAGTGTGCTGAAGGTCATGAAATCTCTTCCTGCACTGTATCCAGGTTCTGCGGGTAGCCGATAAGGAGTTGACCTCCTCTGCCACTTGCAGCCACGCAGCCTTTGTCTGCTGGGGAGGCATCTTCCTCCCTGATGAAGGGAAGAGCACCTCCTTGTGAGCTCTTGCTCCCTCCACTAAAGCCTTCAGGGCAACGTCGTCAAAACGGGGTGCAGACCTCGGTCTTTCTCTTGCCATTCTGCTTCCAGCTCAGTGTATCAGCAAATGCCAAAAGGTTGGCAGCCTGCAGAAGAAGCAAGGCTTGTTGCAGACCCTAAATGCAGCAGCAATAATGACGTCATATTATGCGACTTTCTGACTGGAAATACTCATTTGCCAAGGGTTCCCACACGTTGGAAATCAATTGGCCAATTGAGTTAAAATTGTATCAATCTCACACACCCATTTAGATTCGTGTGGGAAACACCAAATTCGGGGAACCCGACAATTCCCCGCACCTGAGTTAAAATCTTATGTTCTGATGACCCCATAGACACAAAAAATGAGGACTGTGCTGATTAAACTTGGCCAGTTTAATGTATTTGGTCATCACTGCCACAAAAACAATTACATTCCCCCAGAGGTGCAACTGGCCGAAACATTTTTAAATTGCATTTAACCTATCTATTTGAAGTCATATAAAATAAAAGATAGAAATCTTCCTATTTTTGTCAGCACCTAACTTTCTATTACAATCCTTATTTACAATTTGCTTTTTAGGAAGAAAAGATTCTGATTTCTAATCTAAAGATTAATTAAAATAATTTAATTCAACACTCCTCAATTGTGTCACTGTACAGCGTCAGCACAGAGTCGAACTGTCCGTATGCATTACAATAAAGTTTCCTGCTCTCTGGGGAGCCATGGTGACTACCTAGAGAGCGGCAAATTAGATTTTAATGCATGCTGACTATTCCATGAACTGCCACCACTGTGCACCAGCACAGTAAGGAAGTTAAGTTATTTTAATCATTTGATTGGAAATCAGATCCTTATCTCTCAACAAAATTAATTATAAATAAGGATAGTTTTGAAAAGATAGATAGCATTTTAAATATATCCATATACTAGAGAGGGGGAGTGGGACACCTGAAGCTGGAGAGAGGCCAGCAACAGACTGGCATTGGAGAGTCTAGAGTGGACAGGAGACCCTAGAGTGGACAGGAGACCAAGGATGGACGAAGAGCATATGAACGCAATCCCCTGGAGTGAGCTCCAGTGACAACCTCACAGTAACGCATATAAAAGACAAACTCATACCCTTCACTTTCAACCGCCAACAGTGGTCTCAGCTTCTGATCTTCTCCTCAAGTATATATATGGTCCTGAGGATCAAACTTCCTTGGTCTGTGTGGCTCAGTGCAATGACAAATCGTGCATTTACCTACTGAGTCACCAGGGAACTGCAGCTCCTAATTTATAACCACATCTCCAGTTTTACAATTGCACTGGTTAGCACAGCTTGACATCCATAACCACTCCTCCAGTCCTTAAAAAAGATCATTTTTACAAGTAAACTTAGTCTCACCACCCAAAAAAGAAAATATTGTGTGCTTAGAGCGCAGGATCTCTTTACTTGTTAGCACTCACCAGTCATACTGTCTCAACACAGCTACAACATTTAGAAATGCACATTCATTGTAGAGAGTTTGCTTGTAAGAGAGATGTCAAGCGGAAACCGGGTGCATCCCCACCGGGAGTTTCAATTAGTAAGCACTAAATTATACTGGCGCAGAGGACGGAGAACTGATATTTGAATCAGGAGATGCAGCTCATGGTCTATATCCTGCCATAAAACACAAAGGAGCATGATCTGCTTTTATGGCAATCGCTAGATAGCTGGTGACATACCTATTGAGCTATGGTGATCGGGATCATCTTCTGAATGTATATTTTTATTATGCATTGACTAATTTTGGAATCTGTATGAGTTTTGTGATTTTTCACAACATCATAAATTCCTGGTGTCCCTCAGAATAAGGGTTTTATAATTTTGATACTGCCCTGTGTGCCACCTCTGCAAAGATTGTGCTCACTATTGGTACAGCTTCATCTTTAAATTCCATTTGAAAATCATCTAACTCTGCAGTTAGAGAATTAAACAGTTTCTTTTATAAAAACTGTGACTTATTCTTCTTTACAAGTGACCTAATGACAATAATAAGTTCTGTTGTGGGCATTTAACCGTGACAGTATTTGGTTAGTTCCCAGCTTCATCTCCTTGCACACATCACTGGGATGGTATGTACATGCCTTCTAGTTACTGTTCAATTAATTGATCAGTCACTCAGATCACAAGCATTCAATAATCCTGTGTATTCCACATAAAAAATATTTTGAGTCTCCGTATTTTCCAGAAAATAGTTTAAGAATTAAGAACCCTGTATGATATAAAGTTGTTTTCATGGATGGCCACCTCAATTAAGATTCACATTTATAGCCAACACTTTTCACATGATGTCTCAACTCCATTCCTCTTCATTGCTGCTGAGCTCATAGGATGCAAGTCTGGTTCTACATCCTATTCGCAAAAATATAAATGTGCAACAAAAATGTTAAATGATGTCAACTTTGGTGATAATATTGCTTTTTATAAAACAACAATAACTCATTAACTGGGTCCAGCAAAAATGCAGAGAAAACAAAACTCACAATAGCTCTCAAAAGATTAATAATCTCCCTAAAAAATGCTAGCTGTGACTGTATATTGAAGACCTGACCAAGAGCTGCATAATTGTTCTAGCCAGGCACTACCATATTTAATTCTCTTGGTCAGGGAGGAACTGTCTCAGGCATGCTTTTAGGCATTTGAGGAACTCCACTTCTGGCTGTTAAAAATTTATACAATCTTCAGTGAATGGGACTTCCAGCGTCCCTAAACCCTGGCCCAGTGCGCACATGCCGTGCCATAACATAGCTTGGCTGGTGGAGCTGGCTGAAGTCTGCTAACAGTTTTTCATAAGTTTTAAATGTTTTAATATCCTGCTTTAACAAAGGCTATTCATTCTGCGATTGATTACTTTAGTTAAAGCTGCCCTTTAAATTAAAAAAAAATCCCTCCACCTTCTTAGCAACACTGGACGCTAGATAGAATGCAATAGCATTCATAATACCTAGTGTTGCTAGATGACGTATTTCCTTCATTAACACAGCGTTTGAATACACTTGTCCAAATATTAGCAACCACATTCAGCATCCAACAGGAGAAAGTACCAGAAATGATGGGGGCTGTCGGGGAGCCAGTGCAACAGCTCTCTGTCTACTTCCCCCCCCCCATTTCTCCCCCCCCCTCCCCCCCACCCACCTAAGGGAAGCAGCATCTTTCTTAAACAATCCATCAGTGTCAGTTTTCATGGGGACTAAACAAAGAAGCATTAAACATTTATGTACTATTCCAACCCATGCATGGGAAGTGATTTCAAGCAAGGTTTCATCTTATCTGTGTCTCTTAATCCCAGAGCTGATTATGCAATGATGACTTTGAGTTTTATATCTAAGATCCTGCCTAAGACCAGCCAGATGGAGACAAATCATAGCAATTTGATACCTGCCTGATTATGACGATAGGCAACGAAAATGTTAATTCCTATTGAATGCTGTCTTTTACTAACTTGTTGACAGCCACTAGTGCCACTCTCAAAAATGTAACAACATGCAGTACTACCAAGTGGTGGGATTTTGTATGTGGCTTCAATTTCTCATATGGTGAGCTTCTGATTTAAAATGTGCCACCTCGGGTACTTGTCATGCATCTCCAAAGTACTGGACGGGGGTATCGTAAAGAAAACAAACAAATTGTAAATGATATTTGAGCACATAATCAAAGTTCACATTTCAATGTACTACTGAGCAAGTGCTGGTGTGTCAGAGATGCTGTTTTTTTGAGTGGGAAATTAAGCCGAGACCCCATTTGTTGACCTGGGTAAAAGTTCCCATGACACTATTTGAATAAAGCATGGGAGTTCTTCTAGAGACCTGGCAGGCATTTATCCCGTAACCAACAACATTAAACAGATATACTGATCATTTAACTTTTGCTGTTTGTGGAACCTTGCTGTGTGCAAATTAGCAACTGCATTTGCCTACATAACAACAGTGACAACACTTCAAAGGTAATTGTTGTGTATGTACCTTTAAGAGAATAACTGGTCTCAGACTGCAGTACCGGCAGTGACCACCCCTGTATAAAAGGCGCTAGAGAGCCTCTGTTTTGTTAGATTCGTTATGGACTTCCACCAGTAAACATCTGTACGATAGCAAAATACTGCAGATGTTGGAAATCCGAAATAACAACAGAAAATGCTGGAAAAACTCAGCAGGTCAGGCAACATCCGTGGAGAGAAATTTGAGTTGACGTTTCGGGTCAAACCCGAAACGTCAACTCAAATTTCTCTCCACGGATGTTGCCTGACCTGCTGAGTTTTTCCAGCATTTTCTGTTGTTATACCAGTAAACATCTGTTTGTTTCTCTCCTGCTAGTCCGTGTCTAAATCATTCACGGACTTAACACTGGCGACGAGTAAAGAAACGAACTTACCTGCAACTCAGCAGCAGCTCCGACGACGTTGTTGAAGGTCGGAGCCAGAAGAAAAAAAAATAAAAAATAGAGGCCATTGAAACTCGAGAAACGGGCGTCGACCGTCAATCATCGGGTTCAAGGCTTTGCAGGAGAGACTGTCCAGAGCCAGGCTGGGTTCCTCGGTCCGTGGTTTCCCAGCTAATCGGGCTGGTGGCAGGTAGTGCTCTGATCCTTCCTGGGCTGCGGCGGGCTGAAGCTCGATCGGGTGGCCTTTCAACGGGGCCGGGCAGCGAGTCGGGAAGCAAGGAGAGAGAGAGAGGGTGGAGCACACAGGGCGCGGCCGGTGTTTCAAAGCTGGGCAGTGTTCGGACCTCAGAAGAGGGAGGGAAGTGTCCCAGAGGGTCCGCTCCACGACGGGAAGATAATAAAAGAAAACGAATTAATATTTAACGCGCAGGAAACCGTGGAAAGCAGCGCTAACCACAGCGGGGAAGAAGACAAAGCGCGGGAGGCGCCATTTTGTTAAATCGGAGAAGAAGGCAAAGCGCGGGAGGTGCCATTTTAGATTTGCAAGATGCCGAAGACTGGCTGTATCACTGCTTTTGATAATACATTAGAGGACTGGACCACATATGTGGAAAGAGTCGAGGTATATTTCGAGGCAAATGAAATAGCGGAGGAAAAAAAGGCATCAATATTGCTAAACGTAATGGGCGCTAGAACGTACGGCCTATTGTGGGATCTGATTACTCCAGCCAAACCGAAGGCGATGAGTTTTAACGAAATTGTTGCTGTTCTACAGGAGCACTTAAACCCTGCACCGCTGTTGATAGCAGAAAGATTTAAATTCCACAGGAGAACTCAGCACAAAGATGAGAGCAATGCTGAGTATCTTACGGAACTACGCAAGCTATCAAAGCACTGCCAGTTCGGAACAGGACTGGCAGATACCCTACGGGACAAATTTGTCTGTGGACTCCTGAGTGAAGGAACACAGAAGAAGTTACTCTCAGAAAAAGAGCTGACGCTAGATAAGGCTTTCAGCGTGGCAGTATCGTATGAAGCAGCAGCCAGGGGAGCTGCAGAAATTCAACAAAAACCACAGGAATACGGCACCCACGAAATGACACGGGGATTTGCAAAATGTTATCGCTGCGGCAGAACTAACCATGACCAGAAGGACTGCTGGTCCAAAGACAAAATATGCAGACGATGCGGGAAGATTGGACACATTGCACGAGTTTGTAGGTCTGGGAAGAAGACCAGCGACAACAAAAAGGCTACTAAGGAACCGTACAAGAAAGTACAAAAGATGACGGACAGTAGTTCCGAAGACCAGATGAGCGACAGTGAATCCGAGAACAGGAGATTAAGCTGTCTCAAACTTCACAATGTAATCGCAAAAGAGGATCACCGAACCATTTGGGTCACCCTCACGATAGCAGGGTCCCAAGTTAAAATGGAATTTGATACAGGATCAGCGCTAACCGTCATGAATCGACGAGACTATGAGCGGCTATTTTCACACATACCCTTGAGAGAGACATCCATCGTCTTGACGACGTATACGGGGCAAAAAGTATACCCCAGAGGGAAAATAAGGGTGCCTGTCGAATACAATGGCAAGAAAATACGGAAAT
Source organism: Somniosus microcephalus (assembly GCF_052327205.1). NCBI lineage: Eukaryota > Metazoa > Chordata > Chondrichthyes > Squaliformes > Somniosidae > Somniosus > Somniosus microcephalus. The sequence goes on from NC_141003.1 coordinate 56,865,118, forward strand.
TGTATCTCTACATACTGCCAAATGGTGGACCACCGTTATTGGGACGGGAATGGATCAGGAAGATAAACTTAGATTGGCATTCCATTCATGCAATGACGGTGGACGGTAAAAAAGATGAAGACGTCACTCCTGGACGATTGTCAACAATCTTAGCTAACGCCAAAGAGGTATTTCAACAAGAACTGGGCACGCTTAAAGGCGTAACCGCCTCGTTAAAAATAGAAGAGAATGCAGTTCCCAAGTTTTTCAAAGCGAGACCGGTACCATATGTAATTCGTCCAGCCGTCGAGGCAGAGCTGGAGAATCTGGAGAAGGCGGGCGTGTTGTCTAAGGTCGACTGGAGCGAGTGGGCGACACCCATCGTTCCTGTCATGAAGAAAACATTAAGCAATAAGTCCGGAGAGCCAAGGAAGATTCGCATCTGTGGGGATTTCAAGGTGACGGTGAACCCTGTCCTTCACACAGTACAATATCTTCTTCCAAGGATAGAAGACATCTTCGCCTCACTGTCTGGAGGGAAGCGTTTTACAAAAATTGACCTAGCACAAGCATATTTGCAGATGGAGGTTGAAGAGTCCTCTAGAAAGTATCTCACAATAAACACTCACAAAGGTTTTTACCAGTATCATCGATTGGTATTCGGAGTAGCATCGGCTCCGGCGATATGGCAAAGAGCAATGGAACAAGTCCTGCAAGGGATTCCGGGGACTCAGTGTTACTTGGACGACATCCTTGTAACAGGTGAAGGTGACAGTGAACACCTTAACAACCTAGAACAGGTGCTCACTAGACTACGGGAACATGGGCTGCGAGCCAACCGCCCCAAGTGCGAATTTTTTAAGAAACAGATATCGTATTGTGGCCACGTGATTGATGAAGAGGGGTTACATAAGTCCCCTGACAAAATTGAAGCGGTTGTTAAGGCCCCAGCGCCTGAAAATGTGTCGCAACTGAGGTCATTCCTCGGGTTGGTGAATTACTATCATAAGTTTTTGACGAATTTGTCGACAATTCTGCATCCACTGAACGCCCTGCTACGAACGGGGTTAGCATGGAAATGGAGCGATGATTGTAAACGTACTTTTCAGAAGAGTAAGGACTTAATCACTTCGAAGGAAGTATTGGCTCACTGCAACCCAGCACTGCCAATCAGGCTGGCGTGTGATGCGTCTCCCTACGGCATTGGGGCGGTACTGTCACATAAATTCCTTGATGGTTTGGAGAGGCCGATAGCTTTTGCGTCACGCTCGTTAACTTCTGCCGAGCGTAACTACGCCCAGATTGACAGAGAGGCCCTCAGCCTAGTGTGGGGGGTGAAGAAGTTCAATCACTATCTGCACGGTCAAAAATTTACCCTACTAACCGATCATCTACCTCTTGTCTCCATTTTCAACCCTCAGAAGGGCGTACCGATAATGACAGCACAACGGCTGCAGAGATGGTCCCTTTTCCTAGGGGCACACCAATATGACATCGAGTACAAAGGAACTAAGCAGCATGGAAATGCTGATGGATTGTCACGTCTACCGTTGCCGACGGTGGAAGAAGAAGACCTTGCAGTGGATCCAATGGAGTTATTCCACTCGACCATAGTCGAATGTCTCCCTGTGACGAATGCAAACATAGAAAAGGAAACACGGAATGACCCGACACTATCACGGGTCTATGATTTAACGGTGAAGGGATGGCCAGCACATGGCGAACCACTGCTGCCAGCATTCTCGCCGAGAAGAGAACCGCTGTCAGTGTGCAGAGGAACCTTGATATGTGGATCCAGAGTAGTAATTCCACCTAAGTTGACGGATAGAGTGCTCAATAAGCTTCATGAGGGTCATCTGGGTGGGGTAAAAATGAAGAGCTTAGCCAGAGTGTTTGTGTGGTGGCCGGGAATCGATAGAGAAATCGAAGAGATGACCAAGAGCTGTGCAGGATGCCAGAAGGTCCAAAACGCCCCACCACAAGCTCCTCTGCATCCATGGGAGTGGCCCTCATCTCCATGGCAAAGGGTGCACATTGATTTTGCTGGTCCCTTCATGGACTCGATGTTTTTAATTGCGGTGGATGCACATTCAAAGTGGCCAGAGGTAATAAAAATGTCCTCAACCACCACAGAAAAAACTATCACAGTTTTACGAACCATATTCGCCAGGAATGGGCTGCCTGAACAGATTTGCTCTGACAATGGACCACAATTTGTGTCTGAAGAGTTCCGGTGGTTCTTAAAGAACAATGGTGTTAAGCATTACACATCTGCCCCATATCATCCAGCCACTAATGGATTGGCCGAGAGGTTTGTCCAAACATTCAAGAAGGCTATCAAGGCAATGTGTAATGAAGATATACCTCTACAACACAAGGTGGACAACTTCTTGTTTGCCTACCGGAATGCGACACATGCGGTTACCAACCAAACTCCAGCCATGATGTTCTTCAATCGAAGACTACGATGCCGCTTGGATTTGGTTAAGCCAAACGTCCGAAGAGATGTGGAGAACAGGCAGTTTCAGAATATGAATGAAAGGCCGACCAGGAGTTTTAAGATAGGTCAACCAGTTTTGGCCCAGGACTACCGCACTGAGAAATGGAAGCCAGGAACGATTTGTACAGGACAAGGACCTCTCATGTATACCGTGGACGTTGGGGAGAGCATTGTAAGACGACATGCTGACCAGATTCTAGAGTCACTGGAAAACGTCAACTCCACACCACGATCTGATACACCTGGTAATGAAATCGACGTTCCAATTGCAGCTACCGCAGACCCGGTAATATTGGAAGCAGGTGAACCAAACAATGACATTGATTCTGACTCAACATTGCCAGAAGAACCTGATACCCCAAAGAGGCGTTATCCAGACAGAATCAGGAAGTCTCCTCAAAGACTGAACTTATAATTGCTTAAACTTAACCAATGTATCTAGCAACAGTAATTGTGATTGTAATTCGTTATCATTAGTTGTTAAATGAATGTTATGTACTGTTTATCTAAAAGGGGAGGAATTGTTGTGTATGTACCTTTAAGAGAATAACTGGTCTCAGACTGCAGTACCGGCAGTGACCACCCCTGTATAAAAGGCACTAGAGAGCCTCTGTTTTGTTAGATTCGTTATGGACTTCCACCAGTAAACATCTGTTTGTTTCTCTCCTGCTAGTCCGTGTCTAAATCATTCACGGACTTAACAGTAATTAATTGTGTGTGAGCACTTTGGGCCATCTTGAGGACATGATAGACGCTGTATTAATACAAGTCCTTTCTTACCAAAGGAGAAGTGCAAATAATGCAATCAGATTCAAAGGTATTTGGATCTTTAAGATAACTCTGTACCAGATGCAGTTCCATTATAACAATTTTTATAGGAACAAGGAAGCAAAAGATTAAGTATGTATTAAATGGAACTGTTATACAGTAGGTAATCAGAATGAAATCTAGGGTTTATTGTAAATATGTGCATGAAATGTATCAGCCAGTAGTAGGCTGCAGTAAAAAGCAAAATATGGTACAAGGTTGCATTCACAGAGGGCGAGAGTATTTACCTTCCATATTGCTGTGGCAGGGAATAAAGCTGAAGCAAAATTCAGATGTTTGGGTAAAGGGTCAACTTTGATAGGGAGGACTCCAACATTTCTTCGTGAGTTCTTCCTCTCTCTCTCTCTCTCTCTCTCTCTCTCTGCTTTCCTCACACATCCTAGGACATTTTTCTACATTAAAGCTGCTATATAAATGCATGTTGTTATTCCTAAGCTCCTAAAAAACCTATGCACTCTTTCTCCTTCTTGCATTCTCTCTGTTTTGAAATCAAAAATCCTAATATAACTCATTCTTTGCCAGGACCTCAGTCATAAAACTCCTTCCTACCCTCAGTCATCCCCGCCTTCTACAATCTGCATATTTTAAACCTCAAGTTTGGTGTCACCTAATCACTTTATGATTTATCCTTTTCTTCTCAATTTGTCGTATGCATCTTGGTTCTCCACATAGGTTTCTCAAAATAATAGTAACTAGGATTTCATTTCAGAGTCAATGTACACCATGTTAGTTGTCAACCTCCTTTCTCCTCTGGATCATGACAACATGTTTCCAGTAAGTACGAGACTTCGTAGTGGAGTATATGGAACAGACTTTATTGATGCACAGTAATGGTGATCAGTCTTTAACTGCATACAGAGAGTGACTTTTTTCCCTTTTCTGTATCTTTTGAACACACTCTGACATACTGTTGAAAACCATGATCCTTTATACACCATGGCCTAGAAATTGAGTGGGCTTAGCGCCCAATTAGTGGCGCTAGAGGGCCTTGTGCCGGACTTATAGCCGTTTTGCAAATTGACTTGGGCCTTACCATCGGCGTTAGCCGGTAGCGCTGCGCTGGCACCGATGACGTCATCGGTGTGCGCAGCGTCCCGGTTGCCGTGGTAACCCGGCCCCAAGCCCAAATTCAGTTGCGCCCGCCTCGCCCGTGGCAGGCACAACTAACGAATGTGAAAAGTGTTCTTACACGCCTTTGCGCCGGCGCATAAAGGTGGAGCGGCGGCCGGCCGCGTTCCCGGCGGCTGCCTGCCCGCACCTCCCTTCCCGGACTCCTGCATCACCCCCCCCCGCGGCCCTGATGAGTGTGTGCTGCGAGCCCGGCACTTCCCCGAGGTGCCGGGCTCAGATGTCGGGGGAATCCGCCGGACAGTTGTCAGCTGCAGGCAGCTCCTCCTTAACAGAAGGAGGAGGCCTGCAGTTCCCCAGCCTGCCGCACCGCATCGGGTGCCGCAGCGGGGGATTAGCGCCGGGAAACCCAATTCAACGCCTGTTTTCAGGCGCTAAAACCCTCCTTTAGCGCCCGCCGCCGTCTGGGGCCGAATTTTCGTCGGGCGCTGCCGCATTAACGCTGGCGCAAAATTTCTGGCGCTACAGCCCTGGCGAGCCCACAACCCAATTTCTAGGCCCATATATTTTGACTACATCAAAGGAAAATGTCATAGTAAGACTATAAAGTATCTATTTCCAAACCCTTTGTAAACAGACTATTAATGCAAACAGTTGTAGTTTGTTTACTTCAAAACTACTTCCCTTAAACAAGACTCCTGATTGTAACAGTTACTAACATCTTTAAAGTAAAAGCTTTACCAACTGTTGCCTTTAGCAAATGGACTCGCTACCCCTGTTTTATTACCCTAAAACTAAAGTTACATTTTATCACTAACACTTATTTCCTTACACAAGCACTTTACATATCAGAAGACAAGCCATGCTTTCTCATCCCCACACTTCAAAGTTATCTTGTTAATATAGGAAAGCCGGAAAGCCTGTTGTTTCAAGATGCAAGGAAGTTCGACTGTTAACCCTTAACTCCCCAAGATGTCCAACATACTTCTCTCCAGGATGTCCAACACCCCTTAAGTCTATAACTAAGCATAGTGCACAATAATGACGTAAGTATCAACTGGGACACAAACCAGTGTGATGAAGCGGGCTAGAACTGTCACTGTAACTGTTTTTGCAACAAGCTGCCATTATACCACAAAGAAATTGAGTGGGTTTAGAATCCAGTCCAGACGGATTGCTTTGTCCTTTGCAAACCAAATTGCAGTGGAAACAGGAAGCACAGTATAAACATCAGTCAATAGATCCTGCCAAGCTGTTTTTATTTAAACTGAATATTTATATCATGATATTGGTGTTCTAATGAACATATATGTCATGTAATAATTTGGGCTCTTCTGTGCTTGCATGCAGCATTAGTGACAAAGAGAGCAACCCTACTGTGAGTTCAGTGTAAACCAGGGCAGCTCTTATGATCTCATGGGTCACACAAGGCTTGCATTAAGTAAGAAAGAAAGACTGACTTGCATTTATATAGCGCCTTGCACGACCACCGGACGTCTCAAAGCGCTTTACAGCCAATGAAGAATTTTTGAAGCGGAGTAATGTGGGAAATGCGGCAGCCAATTTGTGCACAGCAAGCTCCCACAAACAGCAATGTGATAATGACCAGATAATCTGTTTTTGTTATGTTGGTTGAGGGATAAATATTGGCCAGAACACCAGGGATAACTCCCCTGCTCTTCTTCGAAATAGTGCCATGGGATCTTTTACGTCCACCTGAGAGAGCAGACTGGGCCTCGGTTTAACGTCTCATCCAAAAGACGGCACCTCCGACAGTGCAGCACTCCCTCAGTACTGCACTGGAGTGTCAGCCTAGCTTTTATGTGCTCAAGTCCTTGGAGGGGAAATTGAACCCACAACCTTCTGACTCAGAGGCGAGTGTGCTACCAACTGAAACTTTACCTTGACTTTCTTTTCTTTCCCTGTGGCTTGCCCTGGTAATCATCTATTTAACGATCCCATGTCACATGCTGAAAACCTCAGAATGTGTCAATAGCCTTTAAAACAAAAGTGGCAATATTTTTCTCTTTGAATATGCAAATGTGTCGAGGCTTTTTCTAACTAGGTGCCTGTCATCTATCAAATTAGTGTTGGAAACTAAGTTACTGTAATAAAAACTTTTAATGATTTCTCCCAATATACCAATCTCAAAATGTGAATAACAACAGAACAATGTGTTTCTGATGACCAATTTGTGTTTAGTAAGACCCTTTTAAAAAATACCAAAGCTTTTCTTGAGAGAAATATACAGTGTTCATTTAATAATACATTCACTGTGAAATAGGTAGACTACTTGTAATATCATTTTTCTCAGGCATTGTAATTTGTACTGATTTCATATTACAGGCATTTGACTTGCCTACATGCATCTTTGAAATGTCATGCTAAATAGGAATTTACTGTTTCTTTTGCAGACAATTACTATGGCACTCCAAAACCCCCAGCAGAACCAACTCCACTGCTGCTAAATGTGACTGATCAGATTCTGCCTGGTGCCAGACCTAGTGCTGAGGGCAAAAGGAAAAGAAACAAATCAGTCAGTAACATGGAGAAAGCTGGAATTGCCCCTCCTGAAGAAGAGGAAGAAGAAGAAGAGAGGCCTGTTGTCAATGGAAATGGAGTTGCAATAACACCAGGTCAGTATAGCAATGAAAGCAAAATATTAGATATGGCATTATTGTTTTCCCCTCTTTTAGGTGAGGGGAGATATTGAGACTTCTAAGGACTCATTGTACTGGCATATACTTCGTGAGATATGGGGCCGGAATTTGCTGTGCGCGTCATTAGGCACATGCCCATAGACTTTCCATAGGGTATTGCATGGCAAGTTGCTGTCAGCGGGACGAGGTTCATTTCACAATTGAACCTGGTGAAAATTCTGTTTGTCTTGTTTCTCACCAGTAAACAATTTGCCTCCTCAATAACATAAACACTCTTCCATGGTTTTCAGTGGTTTCCTTTTCTCTGCTTTTTCATTCTTTTGTCAAGTTGATGTCTGGACTCAAGTAATGATGGAGACTGAAGAAGAAACTTGGATTTGTTGTTATAGGACATTACCTTTATTGACTTTTATTGTCAGACTTTTACTTCATTTTTTTAAGACAAGAATGCTGTATTTGCACAAATAGTACTATAGTGATTTTGATACTAATCTGGATGGATTACAAATCCTTTCCTGAAATCAAACAGTATTTTAAGAAATTATTACAAAGTATCACTGTTTAGGCATATATTTTTCAGCCCCTACGGGTGCGTACGTGGTGCGTTCGCGCTTGTAAGGGCCGCGCAAGTTCCGAGTTATCGCGTGTGAAGAACCTTCTTGACAGACCATCCACATCCCCGGGAAAAGGGCATCCACGGGCGGAGAGTTGAACTATTTCCCCAACTTCTGCCCAGCAAATGCCCGTGAAATTCTTACTCCCAGTAAAAGCAGGCATAAGGCCTGCTTTTACCAGCGTTAAGAGTTTAAATGAACATAAAAATAAATTTTTTCAATTATTTAAACGTAAAAAAAGCTGTAAAATAAGTTCAGGTTATTTTTAGCCCCTTTAAAACATTTAAATTTATTTTTCAAAAAATTAAATTTTTGTTTTAAATGTTTAATTAAATTGTGTATTAATTAATTTTAAATATGTAATTTAAAAAATTATTTGTTATGTAAATGTGTTTTTTATGTGATCTCCGTTCATGCTTATGGGGAATCCGTATATACGGATCCCCCTTCCTTCATTGGCTGGGCCGGCCCACGTGATCCCAGGAACGCTTGCGGGCCGCCTGCGCCCCTGGGATACATGGGCCTCTACGCATGTCTATGGATAGAGGCCCAGAAGCGCGAGTCTCCGTGGATCCAGGACCATCAGGTAGGTTTGTAGATTTTTTGCCATTTGGAGGCCTCCAACCGCAAATTCAGGCTCATTATTCCTTCATGGATCCATAAAAATCAAGGTAAACTGACGTCCATTTTAATGGATAATACATTTCAATAATTTGTTCACATGCCAAATCCTCAGGCTAGTATCAGCTGTGTGTAGAGAAATTCACCTTATAACCATAAGTGCTAATATTTTCCTCCTCTGTTTACTTGCTGACATTGTTGACAAATTTCCCAATATAATTGTTCCCAGGTGGATATACTAATCAAACTACTTGAGTGCAATGGTGTTTTGCAGCCTAGTGCTCCACATAATGTAATTAAATACTGCATGACATACTACTTCAACAGACATAATGAAGGACCCTGAAAGATGGTTTGAACAAACTTCATTTAAGTACACTTATGTATGTTTAGTATAGAAGCATCACACAACCTGCATGAATAAATCCTGGTCCTTCCAATTTTCTGTCCTTTCCCAACCCTCCACAGTAAACAAGAGTTGATGCAATGGCTGAAGCAATCTTCAGTGAGTACTTTCGCAACAGTGTACTTAAAGTGGTAATGGTATAACAGCAGCTGCTCCAGTGCTGCTTTACTCAGAATGGAATGTCTGGCAATGTTAGTTGCAGGGCAACAGTTTTTTTGAGATGCTATAAATGTAGTAGTAGCTGCAATAAGAGTATGCTGTGATGTGAGTGGCAAACTAGCAGTGTCACACTTTGGTGCATTAATGTGTAAAGTGTGGGGTACATGGTCACATCCAAAATTCCAAACACATTGAACTCTCACTCACAACTACAGCAACCAAAGAACCAAGGACGAGTATATCATGAGGGTAAAGAGGGAAAGAAGCTGGAGGATGGACAAACTGACACCTCTTCTAAATACTACCAAGCCAGTGGTTCAAAAATGGTGTAGCTGCAGACTTGAGAAACAGGTTCTTTTTTCCATCTGCTTCACAGAAAGATTGAAGTAAAAATGGAAAATAAACCAATAAATGAATAGGTGTGAACCATTAGAATTTTTAGTCTGCAGTAAAATTCGTTGTATTTAGACCACTTTTAAATCATTATCGAAGCTGCTGCTTCTCATAATGCCTTTATTACATCGTAACTGCAGCAAAAGGAAATTTCTCATTGTGAGTTGATTGGCTTTGTAATAGATGATCCATATCATGATACCTTTGTAATGGTAAGGCATATTGTTAGCTGGTACCGGTCCAGTTTATGATGATGTTTACAGACTTACAGTTTGCCTTCTGCAGGTTGTTTTAGTTTAGATATATGTTCTTTTTTTTTATAGTGTGCTCAGTTTGTGTTCCAGTGAGTGCAAACTCTCAATATATTTCCAACTCTTGTCAATGAGCGATTTGGCACTCGTGCAGAAAGGTTGCATCAACATTTCATTAATAGAAAAGCCAAATAAAGTGTCAGTTTCAGTAGATGCCATGTCTCGTGAAACAAACTACACTGACTTATTGGAAATGTGTTAGACTGATGTTTTAGCTGATCTAAAGACAGCTTTTATGGGACCTAGAACAAAGATTCACCGATGGTGTCATTCCATAGTACGATGATTGTATAGGAAGGAGCAGAAACTGTCAACCTAATGAATATTAAATTGTAGAGATTATGGTATTCTCCTGTATCAGGCAGTAAAGTGCATCCCAATACCTTTTCTGTCCTAATTACTTTCCACAGTACCACTTCGAGCTAGTTTATGTAGCACATAAGTCAAAATTGTTGTCTGCTATAACAATACCATAAGCATAAAACAAATTCAGAAAGCAGCAGAGGTGGCAGAGAAAAAGTTAAATATTTATATATGTTTCTTAGTTAATGCCCTTTCAGCAAGTATCCCATTTGATCCGACATAGCTCTCATTAATTCCTGCTTCTGGGAGGTGTTAGTAATGCTTGTATATACAGCAGTATTTGGCTGTCACTTGAAACATTTTAATACTGATACAATTGGCATTCCAAAAGGATATCGGCTGCATAACAAGTTTGCAAATTGACAGTTCGCTACAAGGGTAACAATAAATGGTATCCTCCTACAAGGAAATTGACTTGTAAAGAAATTGTATTCTGACTACTGTATAAGGGCCACAGTTTAAATTGAAAGTACTTTCTCCCTTCACTTAAGTCCTGTTTTACTGACATTAGTAAATTGTGTTTTTAAAAATTGTGTATGTGCTAATGAGCATATATTGTATTTGCAAATCTTGCATTTGGCATGCATTCATTGCAACACCCCTCCACAGGGCAAAAATTAGTGATGAATTCAAATAACCACTATCTGTTGAGTTAACCTTGCTGATTTCCTCAAATATCTAATTCCCTGAATATAGGCCAATGAAAAGTAGCTTTATTCACTAGCTGGTAACAAAAGCTACCAATGAAACAAGCAGCCATCACAAAACCAAGCAATCAAATCCTTCAATATTTTGCAAAGCTACCATTCATGAACCAGGAAATATCAAAACCAATCAATTTAAATACTTTTTTAGTGGCCATGTTGCTTTTCAAGCTATTGATTCTATAAATTTTACTTTCAGATATTTGTAATTATAGAATATTACAGCACAGAAACAGTCATTCGGTTTATCAAGTTTAGGTCAGTGTTTATCTACACTGGCCACTTAGTCTAAGCTTACTCTTCTGCTCACTCCCCTTTTCCTTTAATATTACTCTTTTTTAAGCAACTAATTAACTTTTAAAAGAATGTATGGAATCTATTTCAAAAATATTTTATTGCAGAAAATGCCATGTTTTTAACCACCTGTGTAAATAATGTTTTTATAACTTCCCCTTTATTTATTTTTTGTGCTTTATATTAAATTTATGATCTCATATTACCATGGCACCAACAGATGGAAATAATCGCTATTTACTTCAGTGTAACTCTTCGTAATCTTGAAGATTTCTATTAGATCATCCCATAGCTTCCCCGACAACAGCCTACACTGCACCTTTTCCATCAACTTTATGTGCTTCCTATAATGGAGTGCCCAAACCCGCTCACAGTACCCCAACTATGGCCTAACTAAGGCATTGTACAAGTTCAATGTTATCTCTTTGCTTTTATATGCTATGCCTTTAGAAAACCAAGACAACCAATTCTCTTCCAAAATCCAGATCATATGTATATATAGTTAACAAAAGCAGCCCCGCTGTGGATTCATGTGGAACACTACTCACCGTACCTTTCCAGTCTACGAACCTTCCCTTTATTCCTACCCGTCTCTTTTTACCCGCCAACCATCTTTCTATCCATATGGTCAGATTCACCTTAATTTCATGTGTCATTATCCTCGCCATAAGTCTCTCAAATGGTACCTTACAATCATAGAATCTTACAGCACAGAAGGAGGCCATTTGGCCAGTCATGCCTGTGCCGGCTCTTTGAAAGAGCTGTCCAATTTAGTCCCACACCCCAGCTTTTTGCCCATAACCCTGCAAATGAGTCCCCTTCAAGTACATGTCCAATTGCCTTTTGAAAGTTCCTGTGGAATCTGATTCCACCACCCTTTCAAGGGAGTGACTTTCAGATCGTAGCAACCCTCTGTGTGAAGACATTTCTCCTCATTTCCCCTCTAGTTCTTCTGCCAATTATTTAGAATCTATGACCGTTGGTTACCGACCCACTTGCCAGCGGAATAGTTTCTCCCTACTTGCTCTATCAAAATCCCTCATAATTTTGAATACCTCTATTAGGTCTCCCCTTAACATTCTCTGCTCCAAGGAGAATAATTCCAGGTCTCCAATCTGTCCACATAACTGAAGTCCCTCATCCCTGGCATCATCCTGGTAAACCTCCTCTGTACCCTCTCCAAGGCCTTGACATCCTTTCTAAAGTGTGGTTCCCAGAATTGTACACAATATTCCAGCTGAGGCCTAACCAGAGATTTGTAAAGGTTTAGCATAACTTCCTTGTTTTTGTATTCAATGCCTCTATTTACAAAGACAAGTATCCCATACGCTTTCTTAACTACCTCATCAACTTTCCCTGCCACCTTCAAAGATTTGTGAATATGCACCTCCAGGTCCCTCTGCTCTTGCACCTCCCTCAAAATAGTATAATTTAAATTATGCTGCCTCTCCAACGGGCATCACTTCACACTTATCTGCATTAAATTGCATCTGCCATGTGCCTGCACATTTCATCATTCTCTCTATGTCCTCCTGAAGTCTGCTATTATCCTGCTCACTGTTTACAACATTGCCAAGTTTTGTATCATCTGCAAACTTCAAAATTGTACACTCTATACGCATGTCTAGGTCATTTATATATAACAAAGAAAGCAATGGTCCTAATACCGACCCCTGGGGTCCCCACTGCATACTTCTCTCCAGTTAGAAAAACATCCGTTCACCGCTACCCTCTGCCTCCTATCCCTCAGCCAATTTTGTACCCAAGTTACCACCGTCCCTTTAATACCATGTGCTTCTATTTTCTGAATAAGTCTGCTATGTGGTACTTTATCAAATGCTATTTGAAAGTCCATATATACAACATCTCTTATGTTCATTAATAACTAGACATTCTTATTATGAACACAGCTAGCTTCTAGCTAGTCATTTATTCAGTACACGTTCTCTAGGTACAGTATCTGTAGAGATGCAGCATGTGTGCTCCTGTGTGCAGGCTGCCATCTTGACTTGCCATGTGGGTAGCCTAGTGCCTCATGGGTAATGTAGTCTTAATATCTATACAGCTGGGTAGTGTAGTCTTATATACATACAGCTATATACAGCTCTACAGCTCCACCTAGTGTCCACTATAGAATGACATGTTATTGATCATTACAACATCTACTGCACTATCTTCCTCTCCACTCATCAAAGAACTCAATCAGGTTCACCATACATGATTTGCCTTTAACAATTTAGAGCAGGTCAGAGGCTGGGTATTCTGCAGCGAGTGTCTCACCTTCTGACTCCCCAAAGCCTTTCCATTATCTACAAGGCACAAGTAAGGAATGTGATGAAATACTCTCCACTTGCCTGGATGAGTGCAGGTCCAACAACACTCAAGAAGCTCGACACCATCCAGGACAAAGCAGCCCGCTTGATTGGCACCCCATCCACCATCGGCGTACCGTGGCTGCAGTGTGTACCATCTACAAGATGCACTGCAGCAACTCACCAAGGCTTCTTCGGCAACACCTCCCAAACCCATGACCTCTTCCACCTAGAAGGACAAGGGCAGCAGGCACATGGGAACACCACCATCTCCAAGTTCCTCTCCAAGTCACACACCATCCTGACTTAGAAGTATATCGTCGATCCTTCATCGTCGCTGGGTCAAAATCCTGGAACTCCCTACCTAACAGCACTGTGGGAGTACCTTCACCTGCAGCAGTTCAATAAGGCAGCTCACCACCACTTTCTCAAGGGCAATTAGGGATGGGCAATAAATGCTGGCCTTGCCAGCAACGCCTACATCCCATAAACAATTTTTTTTTTAATCCGTGCTGGCTGTCCCTTATTAACCCATGCTTCTCCAAGTGAGAATTAATTTTGTCCTCGACAGTTTTCATCACTGACATTAGACTGATTGGCCTGTAGTTACCAGGTTTATCCTTCTCACTTTTTTGAACAGGGGTGTAACATTTGCAATTCTCTGGCACCACTCTGATATACAAGGAGGATTGAAAGGTTGAGGTTAGAGCATTTGCTATCTCCACCCTAGCTTCCCTCAGCAACTTGGGATGCATTCCATCTAGACCAGGTGACTTGTTAACTTTGAGTGATGCCAACCTATTTAGCTCTTTCATGCTATTGATTTTTATCATATCCAATATCTCTACTCCCCCCTCTACTGCGTCATTAACTTCATCATCTTTTGTGAAGACAGATGCAAAGTACTCATTCAGTGCCTCTGTCATGCCCTCTGCCTCCACAAGATTTCCTTTGTTGTCCCGATTCGGCCCCACCATTCCTTTAACTATCCTTTTACTTTTTATACATTTATAAAAGATTTTTGGGTTCCCTTTTATGTTGCCTGCTAATCTTTTCTCATATTCTCTCTTTGCCCTTCTTATATCCTTTATCAATTTCTTCCTGTGCTTTCTATTCGGGTTTTCGATTGTATTCTGTACCTGACATTTGTAATAAACTTCCTTTTTCTGTTTTATTTTAATCTCTGTTTCCTTTGTTATCCAGGGAGCTCTAGTTTGGGATGCTCCATCTTTCCTCCTTATGGGAATATGCTTGGTTTGCAGACAAAGGGGGAAAAAATTCAGTATCGCCCCGTTTGGGGCGCCATTATCGGCCGTGCGCAAAGTTTAGCACCTGGCGCTAATTATCGCCTCCGACGGCAAACTTGGCTTTTATCACCCCTGGAGGTGATTGGAGCGCTAAATCAGGCACTTCACACCTGTCTTAAGGCGCAAAGTCTGAGGAGCGAGGCGCTACCTTAGAGCGCTGGCGAAGCAATGAAGTGCATATCAAAATAAACCTGCAAAGTGCTGCTCAGTACCCAAAACTCCTTCACACACCGTTGAATCTCTCCAGAAGTGTCTCTCTCTCGCAGAATGCGTAGTGCACAAATGTCACCAACAAAAAAAGGCAGGAAGCGGTCGCCTTTAAATAGCGCTCCCCCAGTCCCTTTCTGACTGCAAAACGCTCCCCTCAACCTGTCGTTGCTAGCGGCAGGCGGTAAGGCAGGGGGCGCCACTCAATATCCGGTCCGGGGCGTTGCGCACTCGACTGACGTCACGATCTGCCGGCGCAAGAGATCGTGGCGGCAGTGTTTAGCACCGCCGCAAGATGTCTAGTTAATTTCGCAAGCGACGCAAATATCGCCAAGCCCGGGCGCTAGTTGCTTTGCGCCTCATTAGTGCCCTCTTAAGGCACTAACGGGAGGCGCAAACAACTGAATTTTTCCCCCAAAATATCTCCACCTTGAAGGCCTGCTGTTGCTCATTTACTGTTTTCCTGGTCAATCTTTGTTTCCAGTCTACCTGTACTAGATCCCTTCTCAAATCACTGAAATTGGCGCTCTTCCAGTTGGGTATTTTCATCTTCGATTTTTTTTCATCCCTTTCCATAATTACTTTAAATCTAATTATGTTATGATCACTATTACCCAGATGTTCTCCCACTGAACCACCCTCCACTTGCCCTACTTCAATTCCCAGAACTAGATCAAGCACTCATTGGGCTGAAAACATACTGAGTAAGAAAGTTTTCCTGTACACATTTTAGGAATTCTTCACCCCCCTTGCCCTTTACTCTTTTTTTCCTCAATCTATATAAGGGTAATTGAAGTCCCCTACTGTTACTGCTCTATTATTTTTACATTTCTCTGAAATTTGCCTACAGATTTGTTCCTCTATCTCCTTCTCACTATTTAGGGGTCTATAGTAAACATCCAGCAATGTAACAGCTCCTTTTCTGTTCCTTAACTCTAACCAAATAGATTCTGTCTTTGACCCTCTTGTAAATTATCCCTCTGTAGAACTGTAATATTACCCTTAATAATCAATACTACGTCCCTCCCCCCCACTGTCTTTTTGCCTTCCCTAGCCCTCCTGAATATATTATAGCCAGGAATGTTTCTCATTCCTGCCCATGCTTAAGCCAGATCTCCGTTATAGGCACTATAAGAACATAAGAATTAGGAGCAGGAGTAGGCCATTCAGCCCTTCGAGCCTGCTCTGCCATTCAGTATGATCATGGCTGATCTTCGACCTCAACTCCATTTTCCCGCCCGATCCCCATATCCATCGATTCCCCTAGAGTCCAAAAATCTATCTATCTCAGCCTTGAATATACTCAAACAAAGACTCAGCATCCACAGCCCTTTGGGGTAGCGAATTCCAAAGATTCACAACCCTCTGAGTGAAGAAATTCCTCCTCATCTCGATATTAAATGGGCAAAGTGGTTGCCTCACAGCGCCAGGGACCCGGGTTCGAATCCGGCCTCGGGTGACTGTCTGTGTGGAGTTTGCACATTCTCCCCGTGTTTGCGTGGGTTTCCTCCGGGTGCTCCGGTTTCCTCCCACAATCCAAAGATGTGCGGGTTAGGTTGATTGGCTATGATAAAATTGACCCTTAGTGCTAGGGGGATTAAATATGTGGGGTTACGGGGGTAGGGTGGGATATGTGTTGGTGTAGGGATTACGGGGATCGGGTGGGATATGTGTCGGTGCAGGCTCGATGGGCCGAAATGGCCTCTATCTGTACTGTGGGGTGATATACCTATCAATTCGTTCAATAAAAAGCGACGAGTTAGGAACGTAACTAAAGGTTTTTATTGACTAAATAACAGAGCCCACCCTCGTGGGTGATCGGGTCCAACAAGGAGGAATACCAGCCAGTCGACTACCTTTATACCTGGGCAGGTAGGTGGAGCCATGGGCGGAGTCGGAGGTGGTCAGCCCAGGTATAACAGCGCGACAAGAGGCGACCTCGTATAGTGATACAACAGTGAGAACAGTGATAACAATACAACAGTGATAACTATAGTGTAACGATAGTGAACGATAAAAGTGGTTTACCACATTCACCCCTTGTTTAGATTTGAGTCCGGCGGGGTGAAGTGTACTACCAGTTCTGGTATGTCAGTCTGTCCGGAGGCCTCGTAAGCCTCTCCGATCGTCGCAGCGGCGGTGCTGCATTATCCGGTGTTAATGCTGGTGTCTGCGTGGTCGGCGAAAGCTCGTGGGGTTCCGGCATGCCGTCTACCTGGGCTGGAATTGGGGGGGTGGTGGGGGGGGGGGGTAAAGGTGGTGTCTCCGGAGTGCCCGAGGGTGCGAGGTCTCGTAAGGAGACAGTGTCCTCCCGCTCGTCTGGGTAAGCCACGTAGGCATACTGGGGGTTGGCGTGCAGGAGGTTCACCCTCTCGACCAGGGGGTCCGTTTTATGGGCCCTCACGTGCTTTCGCAGCAAGACGGGCCCCGGAGAGGTCAGCCAGGTTGGTAGAGTGGTTCCCGTAGTCGACTTCCTGGGGAAGACAAACATTCGTTCATGGGGGGTAGCGTTAACGGCAGTGCAAAGTAGTGACCGGATGGAGTGCAGCGCTGTCGGGAGGACTTCCTGCCAGCGGGAGGTTGGGAGGCCCTTAGACTTTAAGGCTAAGAGGACGGCCTTCCATACCGTCGCGTTCTCTCTTTCCACCTGGCCGTTCCCTCGGGGGTTGTAGCTGGTGGTCCTACTTGCTGCAATACCTCTCGCTAGTAGGAACTGACGGAGTTCCTCGCTCATGAAGGAGGAGCCCCGGTCACTATGTATATAGTTCGGGAACCCGAACAAGGCGAAGAGGTCGTTCAGGCACTTGATGACCGTGGTACTGGTCATGTCTGGGCAGCGGAAGGCAAAAGGGAAACGGGAGTACTCATCAACGATGTTGAGGAAGTACACATTGCGGTCAGATGACGGTAGAGGCCCCTTAAAGTCGATGCTCAGGCGCTCGAAGGGGCGGGTGGCCTTGATCAGGCTTGCTCTGTCCGGCCTATAGAAGTGCGGTTTGCACTCGGCGCAGGTCTGGCAGTTCCTGGTCATGGTCCTGACCTCCTCGATGGAGTAGGTCAGGTTGCGGGCCTTAATGAAATGGTAAAGTCTGGTGACCCCGGGGTGGCAGAGGTCGTTGTGGAGGGTCTGAAGTCTATCAATATGCGCGCTGGCGCATGTAATTCGTGAAAGAGCATCAGGGGGTTCGTTCAGCTTACCTGGCCGGTACAAGATATCATAATCGTAGGTGGATAGCTCGATTCTCCACCTCAAGATCTTGTCATTCTTGATTTTGCCCCTCAGCTTGTTATTAAACATGAAAGCAACCGAACGTTGGTCGGTGAGGAGGGTAAATCGTTTGCCTGCCAGGTAATGCCTCCAGCGCCGTACCGCCTCCACAATTGCCTGGGCTTCCTTCTCGACCGACGAGTGTCGGATCTCGGGGCCCTGTAGGGTCCTTGAGAAGAAGGCCACCGGCCTCCCCTCCTGGTTAAGGTTAGCGGCTAGGGCGAAGTCGGATGCATCGCTCTCCACTTGGAAGGGGATGGACTCATCCACTGCGTGCATTGTGGCCTTGGCTATGTCTCCCTTGATGAGGGAGAAGGCCGCGCACGCTTCCTCCGTGAGGGGGAAGGATGTGGACTTCATGAGGGGTCTGGCTTTGTCCGCATAATTGGGCACCCATTGGGCATAGTAGGCGAAGAGCCCCAGGGTTCTCTTAAGTGCCTTAGGGCAGTGGGGGAGGGGTAGCTCCATGAGGGGGCGCATTCTTTCGGGGTCGGGGCCGATGAGTCCGTTCTCTACTACACAGCCAAGGATGGCAAGGCGCGAGGTGTTAAACACACATTTCTCCTTATTGTAGGTGAGGTTCAGCCGTTGGGCCGTACGGAGGAATTTCTCCAGATTCACGTCATGGTCCTGCCGGTCGCGGCCGCAGATGGTGACGTTATCTAGATAGGGGAATGTGGCCTGCAGTCCGTTCTGGTCAACCATCCGGTCCATCTCCCTTTGGAAGACCGAGACCCCGTTGGTGACACTGAAGGGGACCCTAAGGAAGTGGTATAGGCGCCCATTCGCCTCGAAGGCGGTGTACTGGCGGTCCTCGGGGTGGATAGGGAGTTGGTGGTAGGCCGACTTAAGGTCGATGGTCGAGAATACGCGGTATTGTGCAATCTGATTGACCATGTCAGATATGCGGGGAAGGGGGTATGCGTCCAGCTGGGTGTATCTGTTTATGGTCTGGCTGTAGTCGATGACCAGGCGATTTTTATCGCCGGTCTTAACGACCACGACCTGGGCACGCCAGGGGCTGTTGCTCCCCTCGATAATGCCCTCTTTCAGGAGGCGCCGCACCTCAGAGCTAATGAAGGCTCTGTCCCCAGCGCTGTACCGCCTGCTCTTGGTAGCGACGGGTTTGCAGTCGGGGGTGAGGTTAGCGAACAGGGAAGGTGGCGGCACCTTGAGGGTGGATAGGCTGCAGGTGTTACGCGGTGGGCGGTTTAACATTCGCTGGTTGTTGACTGTGAGTGGGGGGAGGGGTCCACCGTATGCTAGGGTTACACTTTGGAGGTGGGATTGGAAGTCCAGCCCTAGTAGGACGGCAGCGCAGAGCTGGGGGAGGACGAGGAGTTTAAAATTTTTATACTCCGTACCCTTAACCGACAAGGTCACAACACATTAGCCGCTAATGTCCGTGGCGTGGGACCTCGATGCCATCGAGATTCGGTTGCGCGTTGGCAGGACAGGGAGGGAGTAGTGGCTCACCGTGTCTGGGTGGATGAAGCTCTCCGTGCTTCCGCTGTCGAACAGGCAGGTCGTGGCGTGGCCGTTTACTTTGATGTCCATCATCGACTTGGACAGGTGGTGTGGGCGGGCTTGATCCAGAGTGACGGAGGCTAGTGTGTAGGTAAGCGAGTCGTTGTCGTCTGCGGGCGAGGCGGTTGTCGGGTCCGGGGGCCCGGTGGCAGTCGGGCGTGGTGGGTAAAATGGCGTCTCCCACGAGGTAGGACAAAATGGCGGAGAAGATGGCTGCCCCCATAACTCACATGAGGCACTATTGGGGTCGGTTGCCTTGATCAAAGATGGCCGCCCCCATGACTCACGTGTGGGGATGCTGGCCTCAGTTGCCTTGAAAGAAGATGGCCGCCCCCACAGTTCGCATGAGGCACTGCTGGCCTCTGAAGATCCGCTCCTGCAGGCCTTAGAGAAGTGGCCTTTCTTCCTGCAGGTTGAGCAGGTAGAGTTCCTGGCTGGGCAGCGCGACCTCGGGTGCTTCTCCTGGCCGCAAAAGAAGCAGCCGGCGGCCCGATCGCGGGTGCCCGATGTCGGAGCCGGTACCGGGGGTGGCGGTCCCGGTCGGGTCCGGGACGCCGACGCTGAGGTAGGTCCCGGGGGCGGCGCTGCGAAGGGTATTGCGGTAGGGGTCGGGCCCGAGTCCCAGGGTCGCGAGCAGTACCTGGAAAACGCCTCCTGGTCCTGATGGGCCACCTCTAGGGAGAGAGCGAGGGCTTCAGCTTTGTCCAGGTCGAGGTCTTTAGCTTCAAGCAGTCTTTGCCGTGAGTAGTCGGACCGTAGGCCTTTCACAAAGGCACCGCGGATATTATCTTCCGTATTTTCAACAGCCGTCACCGCTTTAAAGTCACAGTTCCTGCCGAGTGCTCTTAGCGCCCGTAAAAATTCAGCTACAGACTCTCCTGGCTGTTGCGGGCGGGATCTTAGGAGGTGCCTGGTGTACATGTAATTTACCGGGCTCCGGTACTGCTGTTTCAGTAGGTTGATAGCGGCCTCGTATGTCGTCGTGTCCTGGATGAGTGCGTATACTCTCGGGCTCGCTTGGGCGTTCAGAACTCTTAGTTTGGATCTCTGAGGGACGCCGGATTCTTCCAGGTAGGATTCGAAGCAGTCCAGCCAGTGTTTGAAGTTGAGGGCTGAGTTTGCTGCCTGTGGGTTTAGATCCAGGTACGGTGGTTTGAGGGCTTGCAGCCAAGCCGGCTGGTGTAGCCCGGTGTCTGGAAGCTGCTGTGGCTGTGCTTCTGGGAGGGCTTCTGGCTGGCCAGTAGTAGACATCTTTAAAATTTAGTCAATAAAATTGATATACCTATCAATTCGTTCAATAAAAAGCGACGAGTTAGGAACGTAACTAAAGGTTTTTATTGACTAAATAACAGAGCCCACCCTCGTGGGTGATCGGGTCCAACAAGGAGGAATACCAGCCAGTCGACTACCTTTATACCTGGGCAGGTAGGTGGAGCCATGGGCGGAGTCGGAGGTGGTCAGCCCAGGTATAACAGCGCGACAAGAGGCGACCTCGTATAGTGATACAACAGTGAGAACAGTGATAACAATACAACAGTGATAACTATAGTGTAACGATAGTGAACGATAAAAGTGGTTTACCACATGGGGTTTCTGTGAATTCTGTGAAAACCCCTTATCCTGAGACTATGCCCCCTAGTTCTAAACTCTCCAGCCAAGGGAAACAACCTCTCAGCATCTACCTTGTCAATCCCCGTCAGAATCTTGATCCGATATCATTACCCGATGTAGCAACTTGCGTCTGTAGCTCGTCAACCTTATTTGTAGAACTCCTCGCATTAACACTCATGCATTCCCACTCCATGCTAGTCAACTTTGCTTTTTTCCTCCATCTACTTCCTGCTCTTTCTACACTATTCTTTGTTCTGTTGCTGTTTGTCCCTCCTAGTTTTCTATGGAGCTTGGGTCCTAAATTTAAATAAAGGAAACTACGATGGTCTGAGGTGCGAGTTGGGTAGGATTGATTAGGGAATGTCACTCAAAGGGTTGACGGTGGATAGGCAATGGCAAACATTCAAAGACCGCATGGATCAACTACAGAATTTGTTCATCCCAGTTTGGCATAAAAATAAAACAAAAAAGGTGACTCAACCGTGGCTAACAAGGGAAATTAGGGATAGCATAAGATCCAAGGAGAGGACATATAAATTGGCCAGAAAAAGCAGTAAACCTGAGGATTGGGAGCAGTTTAGCATTCAACAAAGGAGGACAAAGGGATTAATTAAGAAAGGGAAAATAGAATATGAGAGTAAGCTTTCAGGGAACATAAAAACTGACTGTAAAAGCTTTTATAGATATGTGAAGAGAAAAAGATTGGTGAAGTCAAGCGTAGGTCCCTTGCAGTCAGAATCAGGGGAATTTATAATGGGGAACAAAGAAATGGCAGACCAATTAAATACATACTTTGGTTCTGTCTTCACAAAGGAGGACACAAATAACCTCCCAGAGATGTCGGGGAACATAGGGTCTGATGAAAGGGAGGAACTGAAAGAAATCAGTATTTGTAGGGAAATGGTGTTAGGGAAATTGATGGGATTGAAGGCCGATAAATCCCCGGGGCCTGATAATCTACATCCTAGGGTACTTAAGGAAGTGGCCCTAGAAATAGTAGATGCATTGCTGATCATCTTCCAACATTCGATGGAATCTGGAACAGTACCCATGGATTGGAGGGTAGCTAATGTTACCCCACTATTCAAAAAAGGTGGTAGAGAGAAAACGGGGAATTACAGACCGGTAAGCCTGATATCGGTAGTGGGGAAAATGCTAGAGTCCATTATAAAAGATGTAATAGCAGAGCACTTGGAAAACAGTGACAGGATCGGAGAAAGTCAACATGGATTTACAAACGATAAATCGTGCTTGACTAATCTACTGGAATTTTTTGAGGATGTAACTGGTAAAATAGATAAGGGAGAACCAGTGGATGTGGTGTATTTGGATTTTCAGAAGGCTTTCGATAAGGTCCCGCATAAGAGGCTAGCGTGTAAAGTTAAGGCACATGGGATTGGGGGCAAGGTATTGACTTGGATAGAGAACTGGTTGGCGGATAGAGAACTGGTTGGCAGACAGAAAGCAAAGAGTTGGAATAAACTGGTCTTTTTACGAGTGGCAGACAGTGATTAGTGGGGTACCGTAGGGATCGGTCCTTGGACCCCAGCTATTCACAATATATATTAATGATCTAGACAAGGGAACTAGATGTAATATCTCCAAGTTTGCAGACGACACAAAGTTGGGTGGGCGTGTGTGCTGTGAGGAGGATGCCGATAAACTCCAGGATGATTTGGACAGGTTGGGTGATTGGGCAAAAGCCTGGCAGATGCAATATAACGTGGATAAATGTGAGGTTATCCACTTTGGTGGCAAAAACAGGAAGGCAGATTATTATCTGAATGGCAATAGATTGGGAGAAGGGGAAGTGCAACGAGACCTGGGTGTCCTTGTGCACCAGTCGCTGAAGGTAAGCATGCAGGTGCAGCAGGCGGTTAAGAAGGCAGATGGCATGTTGGCCTTCGTAGCGAGAGGGTTTGAGTACAGGAACAAGGATGTCTTGCTGCAGTTATACAGGGCCTTGGTGAGACCACATCTTGAGTATTGTGTGCAGTTTTGGTCGCCTTATCTGAGGAAGGATGTTCTTGCCATGGAAGGAATTCAGTGAAGATTCACCAGGCTGATACCTGGGATGGCAGGAATGACGTATGAGGAGAGATTGAGTCAATTGGACTTGTACTCGCTGGAGTTTAGAAGAATGAGAGGAGATCTCATTGAAACTTATAAAATTCTGACAGGACTGGACAGACTAGATGCAGGAAGGATGTTCCCGATGGTCGGGGAGTCCAGAACCAGGGGTCACAGTCTAAGGATAAGGGGTAGGCCATTTAGGACACAAATGAGGAGGAATTTCTTCAGCCAGAGAGTGGTGAACCTGTGGAATTCTCTACCACAGAAGGCAGTAGAGGTCAATACAATAAATATATTCAAGAAGGAGTTGGATATATTTCTTAAGGCTAAAGGGATCAAGGGGTATGGGGAGAAAGTAGGGACCGGGTACTGAATTTGGATGATCAGCCATGATCGCATTGAACGGCAGAGCAGGCTCGAGGGGCCGAATGGCCTACTCCTGCTCCTATCTTCTATGTTTCTATGTTTGTCTCTCCTCTCTGCTGCCGCGCCCTGGTGCCCTCACTATGCCAAATTAGTTTAAACCCTCCCCCACAACACTAGTTAACCTCCCGCGAGGACATTGGTCCCAGCCCTGTTCAGGTGCAACCCACCTGGCTTGTACAGGTCCTTCCTGCCCCAGAACTGGTCCCAATGCCCCCAGGAATCTGAAGCCCTCCCTCCTGCATTACTTCTGTAACCACGCATTCACCTGCACTATCTTCCTGTTTCTGTACTCACTAGCACGTGGCACTGGAAGTAATCCAGAGATTACCACCTTTGAGGTCCTGTGCTTTAATCTTTTTCCAAGCTCGTGAAACTCTGCCAGTTTCAACATGGATCACGACTTCTGGCAGTTCGCCTTCCCCCTGCTCAGCGATATCCTTTACCCTGGCACCAGGGAGACAACACGTGTCTGTGGTTGCAGAAACGCCTGCCTATTCCCCTATCGAATTCCCTCTAACAACTGCATTTCTACACTTTCTTGTGCCCTCCCCCCCCCCCCCCCCGTACAGCCAAGTCTCCCACAGTGCCGTGGATTTGCTTCTGACTGAACTCCCCCGAGGTGCCATCACCCTCACTGGTATTCAACACTGGGTCATGAGTGCCACACTCCCATGGGATTCCTGCACTGCCTGCCTTTTCGCTCTAGTCTGCCGAGTGATCACCCACTCCCTCTCCTCCTGAACTCTCTAGCTTCAGGGTGGCCACCACCTGAAACATGCTATGCACGAAACTCTCAGCTTCCCGTAAGCATAGTAGTGAGCTCCAACAGTTTACAGCATTTCCTGCATACCTTATCCAAGTGCTTAAGAAAATCAATATAAATCACCCATTGCATTTCCTTTATCTACTCTGTTATTTCTTCAAGAATTCTGGTAAGGTTGGTCAAGCACAAATCTGCCTTTTAGAAATCCACGTTGACTGGACTTGATTGGCTCGTGTCTCTTCAAGTGTTTTATTAATTTCATCCAGCATTACAGACTCTTATCCCTATCTTCTTTTTTAAGAACAGACTCACTTTTGCTATGCTCCAGTCTCTAGCACAATTTGCCTCTTTGCAGAAATTTGGAAACTTAGGCCCCGATACTTACATGGAGGTGAGTTGGGAGCGGGGGTGTAGCGGCCGGGAAATGTGGAAATATGGGTTTCCCGGAAGTCCTGCCGAATTTAACGGCAGGACCGGATTTACATTTTTGGACTCTGTTTCCCGGCCACAGCCAGCCAGATTGAGAGGCTAGCTGGCTGTCGGGCGGGAAGGCCTGCGGCACTAGGCCGCAGCCAGGGAGCGGAGCGGAGAGAAGGGTGGGACAGTGTGGTCGGGTTTCCCGTTTTTGACAGTTCTACAACTTCAATATCCACCTTTGCTGTCAAGACTAAGAGAAAGTATTTATTTAGTGTTTCTGTCACTTCCTCACTGTCCACTACAAGCTTGTTTCGTTCATCTCTTTGCACCCCACCTATCTTGACTATCCTCAGTGGCCCAAATCGCATAACCTTCAGCCAACTTGCCTCGCGTTCTGGAATACTCTCCCTAAACCCCTCCTGCTACCTCTCTCAGCTCCCCAAAAGCCTTGTCAAAACCTCTTTGACCATGACTTCAGTCGCTACCCTCATAGTTTGGAGTCTGTTTCGTGCCCGAGTGAAGCGCCTTACATCAGTTTAGAATGAAAAGGGTGCTACATAGATACAAGTGAGTGGTTGATGATGTCTTCAGGGACACAGAATTGGAAGCGTTATTGAGTATGGCAGTGTGAAACAGTTGAATGTTTGAAGTTGCAGCATCTAAGATGAATCACTTTTCATTGATATTATTTCACCTCCCTCACATTTTATTGGAAATAGTAGCTCCTCCGCCCAGTTAATTCTACCAATGGTATCAGCAACACTTGCTATTTCAACAAAATTATTTTCTAAAAATGAACAATATGTGTGCTCAAATGAATTCTTTATAACTATTTGATTTTTAAGAAGTTCTGATGGTAACATTAGCATTCCCTCTATATATCTGTATATATAGAATACAGAGAGAGCCTTCTACATCAAACTGAATAATCTTCTCTACCATGAGATGGATAAAGTTTTTTTTTAAATCTGAGAGTTTTTATTTCCATGCTTGCCTCATAATCATGGGTAATAAAAATCAGTTTTTTCCACAGTTTTTAGTTTTTCAGCTTCGTAACCTATTAATTCATCTGTAATCAAAGCTTTGTTTGACTCTCAGTTTTCGTTTTGATGATGAATATGTCACCCTGGCATTTCTGATATGCTTGTGTAAAATTCTCGTAAAGATTACACTTCAGTGTAAGTCATAGCTCATCCTAGCTAAGCACAGTATTATGTGATCAGTCATGGCTCTTATAAGCCAGTATTACAGCTTAAACTATCTAATTAGATGAATTTGGTTTTTACTTTTTGGTTTGTAGATACAGATACAAGAATCAACAGATTTCTTTACATATGTATTATAACCTTAGAAACAGGCCTCAAACACTGGTAACATATGACTCTATGACTATGACATAGGTTTTTAGCTGTTTTACTGTGATAAATCTGACAAGCTAGAATTATTGCTATTTCACAAACAAAAAATCAATGTGCCATCCGAACATTTAAATTAGTGCTGTAATTGATGCAGAAGCTGTTACTTTTAGAGTAGCTGTTGATTCTCATCAAAATGCTTGCATTGTAAATTGAACTTGAGAAAGCATTGAACAACACCTGCATTTCCTAAAGTAAAACTTCCAGTACTTTGATGAAAGAAAGTGTTAAAAAGGCTGCTAGATAACGCTGGTGTCTGGAATGTATTGGTGGTGCAAAATTGTAAAATGGAGTGTAAGGAAATAGACAAGAAAGTCAATAGTTCTTTTAACTGATATCCTGTAAAGCTATATCACTCCATGATACGAGTCCTCAGGGTGGGTATGGGAGGAACTGAGCATGTTGGAACATCTATGATGAGTACAAATAACTGATTTCACAGAATCACAGAAACCCCACAGTGCAGATAGAGGCCATTTCGGCCCATCGAGCCTGCACTGACACACATCCCACCCGATCCCCGTAACCCCTACACCAACACATATCCCACCCTATCCCTGTAACCCCACGTATTTAATCCCCCTAACACTAAGGGTCAATTTATCATAGCCAATCATCCTAACCCGCACATCTTTGGACTGTGGTGTTCATCATCCTCTAAATATCAGTAACTACTAGGAGAAAAAAATGCAAAAACCTTAGAAAGAACAGATAAATTAGAATGTTTTGTATCTATAGTATATTTATTTATCTTTCTTGTATTGAATGGGATGAGAAGCTAATTCATTGTGTGGATTTGGTCATCATCCTGTATGTAAAAGGATACTGATTTGTTGACTTACTGTATAATCTGGTGTATAGATAAAACTGGTATAAAAGTTTCAGATCTGCTTGCAGTTAAATAATTTACAGGTTATTAAAAACTTGAATGAAGGCACAACTTATCTTTAGTGTGGGGAAGTATGTTTTGAATAAATATCATAGGAGAAATTTTCATCTGCATCTGTTCCACATGCAATGATCCATATTACAAAGTTTTGTTTGCAAGGAATATGTGTGAACATTTTCCTTCATGTTCCCCCAGAGACCAGTGTTCATGTCTATCCCATATAAAGGATATAAAGGCTCCTTTCACCGACAGCAGTAAATGATCAAGTGAAAGATGTTTTGGCAGTCTGTCTAATTCCCAATTGACGTGAATGGAGTTTTATTGTCTTTTTTGGTCGTGGCATTACCGTTCAATAAAAAGCAGCTTACTGTTTTAGTAACTAGTATGAGAAATGTAGAACAGAAATAAAATGCCTGTAAATGTAAAAATGCAAAGGTACTGGTTTATGAATTAATATAGTACAGTAAATTCAAATACTGTCAAAGTAACTGAATATGAGCTGAAGTGAATGGCTTTCAACATGGAGATCCACCATGCACCATATGGGACACTGTACCTGCTGATGTGCCATAACTATTCCAGCTCGTGAAATGATACTTGAAGGTATCTTACGGTAATTTATTTTGTGCATCTACTTTTATTTATTTGAGAGCTTTTATGTAGAAAAGACAAGGCTCGACCACAGTGGTTGCAATGAAATAAAACAATGAAAGCCAAATGTTATTGCAGCTTTCTTATTTGATGGCTGCAAATTTAACTGGTTATGTTTCCAATTTTAGGGTGAAGGTATTTGTTATTGGAAAAGTCTGACAAAACTTACTTTTACAATACCCCTCCTTCTGTCTGCCTTCATTGTGGCTGTAATGGATCTCTCTAAATTGGTTGATCTCTTCTGAACTATGCCCTCACTGAAATACGCATGGAACTAAACAAATATGCCTGTCTCTGGGGAAAAACACAAAAGGCAATACAACTCCATCTGTGTGGAGTAATATATGCATTATCTATTATTTCTTTTCATTGTCCCCTGGTAGTTGTTTATTGTTTTATTTTAATGAAATAATGCCTGTCCTTACTCATTTCCATCAAATACACAACCTGAATAATTTCATGCCAGTTTGTGTTAATATTTATCTATCTTTATCCCAGTCATTGTTTTATAAAACTGTCTGCAATTAAAAAGACTTTCTTCCTCTCAATAATAAATTTACAAATATAATACTACTTCAACTTATCCCGATAAATTTGCAATAATTTACAATGCATTAATCTTCTCTCAATTATTTTGATAATTTATAAGAAAGCAGATGGAACAACTAAACTGAGTCTGTTGTGAGAACTGTCACCATTGATCTGCAGCCTGTTTAGAATCCTCATGAGGCATCTCAAGCTGAAAACAGGATAATAAATTAGACAGTAGAAATCTGCACCAAAACCCAGATGTGGAATAATGTAGGGTGGAATAATGTAGGATGGCTTGTACCTCAAGTGGTAGGCACACTTGACTTTGAACCAGAGAGTTATGAGAGGGTCTCATGGGTAGGTCATGTCTAACTAATCTAGTTGAACTTATTGAGGCGGTCACGAGCATAGTGGTTAGGGGAGTGTCTATGGAAGTCGTCTATATGGATTTACAGAAGGCATTTGCTACGTTTCTGCGCAAGAGATTATTACCAAAAATAAAAGTGCACGAAATTGGAGGTAACCTTGTGACATGGGTGGTAACTGATTGGGAGGTAGGAGAGAGCGGGTAGTGATAAAAGGAATGTACTCTGATTGGCGGGATGTGACAAGTGGTGTTACCCAGGGATCTTTACTGGGGCTTCAGCTTGTCACCAGGTATATCAGCAACTTGGATGAAGGAATAGAGTGTTGTATATCCAAGTTTGCAGATAACACTAAGTAAAAAGGCACAGCAATTTGTGTAGATAGGGACATAGACAGATTAAATGAGTGGGGAAAAACTGTGGCAGATGGAGTTCAATGTGGGGAAGTGTGAGGTAATCCACTTTGGATCCAAGAAAGACAAATCAGAATATTTTCTGAATGGTGAGAGACTAGAAACTGTGAAGGAGAAAAGGGAAATAACAACAGAAAATGCTGGAAAAACTCAGCAGGCCAGGCAACATCCGTGGAGAGAAAATAGAGTCAACGTTTCGGGTCGAACCCTTTGTCAAGACTAAAGAAGCACAGGAAATGAAATAGATTAAGAGGCCAGGCTGGGAGAGAACAAAAGAGAAGTGAAGAGACATTAAGAGGTATTCAAAATGAGACGAGATGGTGATAGGACTAGTGGAGACAAAAGACGGCTCTAGATTAGGTGTGAAATGCGCTGGCAGAATGGGAGACAGCTGCCATGTGGGAGAGAGAAAAAAAAAGAAAGAGGGGGGGAGGGAAAAACAAAGGTGTGGATAAAAAATATAAGTAAAAATGTAATAGGGGCCGAGGTTACGATCTGAAATTGTTGAACTCGATATTGAGTCCGGAAGGCTGTAAAGTGCCTAATCGGAAGATGAGGTGCTGTTCCTCGAGTTTACGGTGAGCTTCCGTGGAACAATGCAAGAGGCCGAGGATGGTGAGGCCCAAGTGGGAATGGGGCGGTGAATTAAAATGACAGGCGACCGGAAGCTCGGGGTCACCCTTACGGACTGAACGGAGGTGTTCCACAAAGCGGTCACCCAATCTGCGTTTGGTCTCCCCAAAAGGGATATTGGTGTCCAAGTTCACAAATCATTAAAAACTAGGAGACAGTGGATAGACTTGAGAAGCTGGGGTTCATCTCCTTAGAGCAGAGAAGGTTGAGAGGAGATTTGATAGGTATTCAAAATCATGAGGGGTCTAGACAGAGTAGATAGAGAGAAACTGTTCCCATTGGCGGAAGGGTCGAGAACCAGAGGACACAGATTTAAGGTGGTTGGCAAAAGAACCAAAGATGATATGAGGAATAACTTTTTTACGCAGTGAGTGGTTAGGATCTGGAATGCACGGCCTGAAAGGGTGGTAGAGGCAGACTCAATCGTGGCTTTCAAAAGGGAATTGGATAAGTAGCTGAAGGAAAAAAATTGCAGGGCTACAGGGAAAGGACGGGGAAGGGACTAGCTGAAGTGCTCTTGCAGAGAGCCGGCACAGGCTCGAAGGGCCGAATGGCCTCCTTCTGTGCTGTAACCATTCTATGTTTTTTTTAATAGAATCAATCAAAACATCTAATGGAATGTTTATCTCAAGGGGACTGGAATACAAAGCGGAGAAAGTGATGCTTCAGGTGTACAGAGCCTTGGTCAGACCCTTTCTGGAGCACTGTGTTCAGTTTTGGGCATCATACCTCAGGAAGGACATGTTGGCCTTGGGGGGGCACAGCACAGATTCACCAGAATGACCAAGCTTAAGGGGTTAAGTTAGGAGGACAGGTTGCATAAACTTAGCTTTTATTCCCTTGAGTTTAGAAATTGATGGGCAATTTAATTATTTCTAAACTACTGATTCTGGCAAGAAATAAAGTGAAATGTTGTCATCCATGAGTGCTAAGCATTTGTGGGTTCAGCACGAGATGGGCAAGGCTGATATATTGACGGATTAGTTGTAAGATCTAGTTCTAGAGTTTACTCTTGACAGTACATAATTGCTGCACTTTTTTACTTGCCGACTTTTTTGTCTAATCAATAATGGCAGCTATACCGGTCTTAACTGGAACAAGACTCTGCCCAATAATTTGTCTTGTATTCAGTGGGGCTGGTAAAACAGATTTGTTTTTAGAACGTTGAAAACTAGCAGCAATTTGTCCCTGGTGGAGACTTTCTACACTGCTAGTAATAGCTGAGAATATTCCTGCTATCTGTCTGAAGGTAGGGTACATACTGATTACAGAAAAACTGGAGCATACAAAATTGTAGTTCTTGGGTGAGCTTTCAGGATTGTATGAATTTGTAGCCTTAAACATGGAATTTGCATGTAGAGATAAATAGCATCACTTTCATGAGAAGTGGCAAGCCTTTCTAGACTCCTGTATAGAATCATAGAATGGTTACAGCACAGAAGGTGGCCATTTGGCCCGTCGAGCCTGTGCCGGCTCTCTGCAAGAGCACTTCAGCTAATCCCACTCCCCCGCCCTTTTCCCGTAGCCCTGCAATTTTATTTCCTTCAGGTACTTATCCAACTCCCTTTTGAAAGCCACAGTATAAGTAGCTACTTCATTCTGCTATCCTTTCCTTTTGACCATCTTTGCCAAGCCATCAGCATTTTAAGCTGACAGTCAGCATTTCAACTGTTGTTTCAGCTTGTTAATGTTTCACAGACAAATCAGCTCTTCTCACTGAGCTTGTCGGTATCAAGCATTCAGATTGTTTGGAGGGCAGAACTGATAGCTTTTAGAGTCAAACAATCAGATGTTACTTTCTTTCACTGTTGGTTGCACACAAACTTAAGGCAGAAAATTCTTTAGATAAGCTGGTGGTTTTTGAGAGTCACTGGGGACAATTTTCAACTATCAGTCCCCCATGTCTCGCCTGGGAAATGGGCAGCTGATGGTTAAAAATAGTGGTGGGGGCAGCTCAGCCATCCCATTGATGCCCAAGGCCCGACTGATGCAATTTTCAGGCGGCCTATATATAGGTGAGCAGCATGCCCACATGCTTCAGGCGTAAGGCTGCTTAAATATGCAAATCAGGACCGTACGCCGGTTGTAGGACCCCATTTGGAATTTCCAGGTACAAATGGGTGGAGCGTGCGCCTTGTATGCTTCAGCTATGTGTGCCGGACAATGAGCGGCCGAAGCAACAGTCCTGGTGGCCACTCGGGAAGAGACCTAGAATTTTTGGAGGGGGAGTTTTTGTGGGGCCAGAATGTTATGGCTCCATAAAATTGCTGCGGCCTACTGCCAGTTCTATGCTTGCCCCACTCCGGAATCGGCCCCGCTCCGAAATTGGCCCCCTCCTCCCAGGCCCGACATCCGACATCCCAAAACCGCCCTCCTACAACTGCCAAGCTGCAGTGGGGTGCACATTTGGCGTCGGCAGCATTCAGATGAGGCCAGAACCCGAAAATGATTCTGGCCTCCTGGCTGCTCCACTGACTTCATGCCTGTTTCGGGAGGATGTTGAATTTTCCTTCCATAGTCATCGGTGTACATTTGTTTGTACTGAAATAGTTGCATGTAGCAAATCAGCTGCTAAATATAGCTTTTGAAAGCGATTTCCCTCAAAGCAACTATCTTGGCGATGCCTGGCTCTTGCCTTATATGAAAGTTTATTTTCCTCAAGTGTGTTTGTATCAGCATTATTGAGTTAGTGTGAATGCATTTGATCATACTTTGCAGAGCTTCGTGGGTTGGAAATAATGGGGAGTGCATTTGGAGCATGTGATGTTACAGGTATTTCATTTTTTTTAATTACACTGAAATTCTCATGTTTCGAATTTTACTACAGTGTACGACTGTAATGTGACTTGTTAGCCTGTTTAAGGGTGAATTGTAGCAGTTAGTGTGTTCTGTAACTTTGGAAGCTGTTTTCAATTTGTTTATATGCTCGTGGTGGAGTTAGCTTTGACCACATTAGAGCAATCAACATCCATGGGGAAATGGGAGATGTGACATTAATAATCAATAAGGGTATATAGAATAATAAGTGATGTAAGCCCCCAAAGTGTGGACTAAGTGATATACAAAGTCGACAACACTGGCTTGTTGTAAGAAAGACAGACCCAATAATTGAAGTAAAAACGGTTTATTCAGGCCTGGGGAGCTATGGCTCTTGCGTCCCAACACAAGGCTCCAACTCCACCGAATCTCTTGAGGTTCACACAGTTATACAAAAATTAAGACCCTGCCCTAAAGGCGGAGATAAGCTTATTAGCATATACAGAATTATAGTTAAATTGTAATTATAAAACCATGACATTCCATTCTTCCAGTCGCTTACAAATCTCACATTTCGTTATCAGTTGGTCCTGTTACTTTCTCATGACCCGGGGCCTCAACTTTATTACTTTACGATCGTCCATTTGCTGTTGTCAGATGGCTTGGTCTTTTTAAGTATTTCTCTAAGATAGTAGATCTTTCCAAAGCGGGCAATCCGCAGACTTTCTATCTCTCTCTCTTGAATTATTTCTACAGAGCAAAAACACTTTAGTTAGTTTAAAGAATAGAACCCTTAAGTGCATAGGTGTCGACTCGCGTGGCCGAACCCATATATCTCTCCCTCTTTCTAAGGGGTTGTTTTGACAGTTTTAATCTCTCAGCAGTTAACCCGTAGTCCTGTTTAAACCTTATCTGGGTTTATACAACTTTTACAGACTTCTATTGTTCAACTCAGAGCACGAATTAACCTATTCCCTCCATTTTGTATATTGGTGTTACAGATGAATCCTGGTTTGTTTTACCTTATTAAATCCAATTTTTAATATCTTACTTCAATAAGTAATACAAGTTTTTTTTAAATATTATAATGTGTAATGATTTTTATTTGCAGAACTATTTCACTATGTCACAACAGCAGTGTCAGCTGGAAATTACTGATGGTGATAATCTACAGATACATTCTCATTTTATTTTAACACAATAGCAAAATACTGCAGATGCTGGAAATCTGAAATAACAGAAAATGCTGTAAACACTCAGCAGGCCAGGCAGCATCCGTGGAGAGAGAAAAACAGAGTTAACGTTTCAGGTCGATGACGAAGGGTGATCGACCTGAAACGTAACTCTGTTTTTCTCTCTCCACGGATGCTGCCTGACCTGCTAAGTGTTTACAGCATTTTCTGTTCTCATTTTATTTTGTTGGACTTGGGTAAATATAAATTTAATGTACACTACTTTCATCCTTCAGGCTGTATACACTTTCTTCCATCCTTGGAGAAATCTGAATGGTCTCTTGGGTTGGATTCTCATCTTGCTGCATCATGGAGGCACTATCTTTTCCATATGACACAATCCTGTAAGGAAGTCCCCAACCAGAGTTCTACTTTGCCTGGTGTGATGGCTTTGAACACCTACATTACAACAGTGACTACACTTCAAAAATACTTCATTGGCTGTAAAGTACTTTGGGGGCGTCCTGAGGTCATGAAAGGCGCTATATAAATGCAAGTTCCTTCCTTTCCTTTTCCTTTCATTTATCATATGACATTCATCCTTTTGCTATTTTAATGTTTATTTTAAATTTGTTCATTCACCCACAAAATAGGAGATAGAAGAATGTCATATGAAGCATTTGTCTGCTATTATCGCCAGTAGTAATTTCTAGCCTCATGCATTTAAAAGTTTTAAAAACAGAAAATGTTTGGAATGCACAGCAGGCTCATCGCCATGCAAAAGACGCAAAGACATTAATGTTTAGTGTGAGTTCTCATTAGAGTCAATTCTGAAACTTTAAAGAAAGAAATAACTTGCATTTATATAGCATCTTTCATGATCTTAGGACATCCCAAAGCCATGGGATCTTTTATGTCCACCTAATAAGGCAGATGGGGCCTCCATTTAATGTGTCCTCTCATCCAAAATGCGGCACTTCCGACATTGCAGTGCGCCCTCAGCACTGCCCTGAAGAGTCAGTCTAGTTTATGTGCTTAAATCTATAGAGTGGGCCTTGAATCCTTGACCATCTGACTCAGAGGAACGAGAGCTAACACTGAGCCAAGGCTGATACCTTTAATTTGATATTATTGACCCATTCTTAACCCTCCTGAAGATACATAAAAATAAATAAAATGTTAATTTGAAATTGTTTGATCAGCATGCTCTCAATGTAGGTGTCCACCACATTCCTCAGGTGGGTCACCACAGGTTCATGGAAAAGGGAAGATGGGATAGCGAGTCAGTTTTGTCTTGCGAATGTATAATGAACTCTAGGTTGGAAATATTGTAGGTGCGTGTTGTCAAAGATTTCAGTTTACAAATTAACATGATGTATCTAGGGCTAGATTCGCAGTGACCTAGATCCTGTAATGTTGCATTGAAGTCCCTACAATTACATTTATTTACTTTCACATCTAAAATGTGTAGCCCTGCCAGAAGAAATTATTTTGACTAGAAAGGTTGAATTTCATAATGCACCAAAATGCTACAGAATGTTCCAAGTGTCAAAAATGTACATTTTCAGGGAGGGAGAGGCATACCCGCAAATTCCCTAGCAAGTAAATCTCAAACCATCAGCACTCCCATCACCTTCAGTAACATTTGTGTATTTTAGGTTTTTCACCTGCAATAAAAATGATTAACTGTTGGGTGTGCCTGTAATTTAATTATGACAAGTCCATATCCCACTGAATTTCAATTCTTAACTCCTTGTTTGCATCTGACATATGGCTTACATTCGGGGCTATTTTTGTGCTGTCAGCTCTTGTTAGCTTTAAAGGTTGACACATATGTATGACTTGAGTCTTTTTCCAGGGCTCCCCAATACCCACCTTTTGTTTCTGGTTTCCTTTTTTTTCCTTCAGGTTTTGTTGGATATATTGTTTAAATTTGGAGCTATGTTACTTGGTCACTTCCTTTATTTTCCTGTTCTGATTTGGAAGGAAGCCAAGAGTCCCTGATGACACATTTTACCAACCTCATAAGAAACATATCTTGCAGAAAGTTAGGGCACCTGATCAAACAAGTAAGCCCAAAGTCCTCTAACCAAAGGAATAAGAAACAGGTGGGCAAAGTTCACACAGATAGGGAAAATACAGCTAAATGGGATGGTGTCACCCGAGTTTAGTTTTACTTTATATTTTATTAAGAAGGAGAATCTGAGTAAGCAGAGCTATAAAACGCTGCTTAATTATGAGTAACTTCCAAATAGAGTAAAAAAGATGCATGTTTCTTGTGGACAATATTCGCAAAAAGTTAAAGATAAAGTAGATTAGGGTAAGTTTTGAGTCACTGCAACATTTATTAGATTTGGAGCAGCAGCATCTTAATTGCAATAGCAAAATAGTCCGGATGCTGGAAATCTGAAATAACAACAGAAAATGCTGGAAACACTTAGTTAGTTTGGTTTATTTCAAAGTGAATGTTTTCTTACTGTCCAGTGTCAAATCTACATGGTGCGTTTCCAGCATACATTTGACACTAAAAATTAGATATGGTTTTATTTACATATTCTGATAAACATAAACATATATTTTTAATTGAATTCATTTGGTTTTAAATGTCTGTTGTTCTTCATTGTTACTGACATTTTATTTTGTGGGCTCTATTTTGGATATGATAAAGTGTTTTAAGTTGCTTGGCTATATAAAGAAACATTTGTATTGTTCGATTTTAAATTGAGATTAGTGAATACTCTTGAATGTGTCAAATTTGTGGTTCTGTCTAATGAATGATATCGAACACCAAAGCAGGATGATTACTTAGGCTGATTATCTGTATCCTTCAACAGAATCTAGTGAACATGAAGACAAAAGCACTGATGCCTCAGGTGAGATTTTTTCACGTCCTTGTGCTGCACCAGTCTATGGCCTTACAAAGGGAGCAAAAGAAGATTCCGTTTCAGAAAAGCCGACCAAACCAGAGGATGGAGACAGTTTGGGTCCATTGCCTGAGAACTGGGAGATGGCATACACAGAAAAAGGCGAAGTCTACTTTATCGAGTAAGGCATTTTAATCAAACTCTTATGCAACTTCTGGACGAACATTTTTAGTTAACTTAACTTGGAAATGTTCTACCTCAGTTTAACTTCATATCATATAGCTAGTAGAAAGAGCTGAACTTGCCAAAAATACAGCTGCCTTGCACAATTTCTGTTGCACCTCCTCTGTAGCTAATTAGATTGAGTAAGCAAATTAGATGTATTGATTGCAATTTGACTTGAACAACCAATTCTTTAAAAAAAAGACTAGAGCTGTTTGTTTTATTCCTTTCTTAGCCATAACACCAAAACAACATCCTGGCTTGATCCACGTTTAGCTAAAAAGGCAAAGCCTCCAGAAGAATGTAAAGATGACGGTAAGTAAATATGCATTTCTTTGCTTAGCATGTGTACATATCCTTTTTAAAATTCAATTGCTTTTTTTAGATTTGATAGCTGGAGAGTGCATCTTTCTGCTGAATAATAGTTAATAAGAGCAGCTAACACTGGGACACAGGTGACCTTCACTGCTTGCTGCATATTGTTTGTTCGTCTCCAGCCCAATGATATCAGCTGCAGCAGTGTAGAGACTGAGGTTGTCTTTTTCTGTGCCTTGGAGAATGTTTCTATGTTAACTTTGTATTTCTGATTTAAAATTGAAGGAGACAAGCTGCAATCTGGAAACACAGGACAAAAGCTAGGTACTGTAACTTTAAGTAATTTTCTCATTTTATTCTCAAGATAGTGAATCTTTTCATATAGCCATCTTGTTTCATTTTAGCAGAGAGTTTATACCATCTTATTTCTACATTTCCTCTGGCTTAATTTGTTCTGATTTCATGAAAACATTCACAAATGCTATTTTGAGTTACTGTTAGGAAAAGAATTTCAGTGTTACCTATACTGTACACCACTTGCACCTGTTAGGAAAAGAATTTCAGTGTTACCTATACTGTACACCACTTGCACCTGTTAGGAAAAGAATTTCAGTGTTACCTATACTGTACACCACTTGCAACCTTTTTTCTGTTTTAGTTGAGAAGCATGTCATCTAAAATATATATAAACATATTTTATGCAAATATACAAGTTTTTTTATAAAACCCAAACTGATCAACATTTAGGTTTATGACAAAGCAAAAAAAAATTAAATGAATATGAATTTGGGGATATGGGACTGACTGGATTACTCTACAGAGAGCCGGCACGGACTCGATGGGCCGAATGGCCTCCTTCTGTGCCGTTATGACTCTATGAATAATCTCCTAAAAGGAAAATCAAATATTTATAATGGAAGATGCTTTCATTTTATCTGAGGTCTGTAGCCACCAAATAAAGGTATAATACAGAACAATTTTTTATATGATCTTAAACAGATTGCTCTTAATTTTCAGAATTAAACCATCTTTGCAGGAAATTAGTAGAGTTCATGTTGACAGATTATATAAAACATGTATAATGTGTATAAACTGGTAATTCTAAGATAGGTTCTCACTGTTGTGAAATTAAACTGCTATGTCCCGAGAAGAACGGTGCCTGTAGCAAGCCTTCATTTGCTTTTGTTGTTCCACTGTCAGAAAATCTTAAGCAGTTCTAAAAGAAGGCTTTTGTTTTAAAGCTATGCTCCCACTCACATTCATTTTTTAAAGTTGAGTTTTAACACTTTTTGTACAATTGTTTGGCATTTGAAACAGCACCCTCTGCAAACATTATTTTCTCAAATTATTGCTGTTGCTAATACATGCATAACAGAAGACAGCAAATGTTTGAACTCCAGCAGTTGTCTCCTTTTCATCCGCTCGCTGCACTGAAACAAACGTTCCCTTAGCAACCACACTGCCACCAATGAGCAGGAGACCCAAAGTAATCAATTAAATTGGTCTCTGCAGTTACACCCATGGCAACAATGACAGAAACAATGATTTGTTTTTATTGCTCTAATAAGATGTCACTATGTGTCACATCACTTAAATCAATAATACGTCTATCTCATTTTATTTCTCTTTTGGGATTTGTTTAAAATTATTATTTATTTTAGTTTTTACCCAGTGCATAAGAGAAACCACATTGGGCGCTCATTGCCTTTGGTATTTATTCAAGAGAACAGAACTAGCATAATTATTTTGGTTAACCTGCTGGTTGGATGTCTGTTGTACCCAAAGTGTCCCTGATCTGTATCCTTTATTTACCTACTAAAAGGATCAGCTTTTTGTTTCTGGAAAAAGATTGACGGCTGCGTGTTACATTTAGCACTGGGGCTGATCTCTTAATCATGAAACAAGGAGCCATCCACGCAGGGAGGCCAGTTTCAACTCTAAACAAGATGTACAGTAAAAGTTCTTGGTCTCTGCTACTAAATATGTAGATATCTGACAAACTGATTGTTATTAGAACAATTAAACTTTAGCTTAAAAATGTTGAATGTGTGAGAAATCTGAGCGTTAACAGAGCAGGTTTATTTTGCATGTGTATACATACACAGTCACAAACACACACATGTACTAGTAGAAGCATATACATTCTCCTGAGGAGAAATAGCTACATCCATTTCTGATTTAGCATTCATTTTTTGGAAATAAAATTAATTTCAACAAAAAGGTATATGAAGTGTGAAATTTGTACCAGCCACACACATTCGGCAAATTCGAAAACCTTTTGTGGTGAATTTGATAAAATTGATTGGCTCATACAACTGGGATTTTGAGTATTTGCTTGATAACACAGGTAGTACAGTAGATAGAAGAATTGTTAAATGCTTCCTATACACAAATTGCAAAATGTGTGATTTCAGTCAAATAAAATTCTTTAGGTAACCCAAAGAAAAATGCCGCCAGTGTACGCTCTGTATTTTTACGTAGCCTGTTTAACTAGATTACTTTAATTGAAAACATTCATCCACTTATTGCTGCAGAACTGGTTATTTTGATGTGAAAATATTTTTGCAGTCATCCAACCTGTGAAAATGTTTTTTTCTGATTATTGCATACATAGTGCACAAAGGCACAATGTTGTGCAATTTTGAATTTGCCATGAAAATATGTGCATCTTGTCCCAACAAAATTAATGAGGTGTATTTAAACAGTAGCACAGTAAATCCCATTGCAATATTTTAAACTTTTGCAATATTCAGGAAACTTTGTGCTATCCGGCACCCACGGGACCGAGCTGCTGCCGTTGCCTAAAAAGTGCCGTACTCTCCAGAGTTAATGTTGAGAGATACGGAGATTCTTATCTCCGTATTTGACAACAAACACTGTTGCTTAGCACTTGGGTGTGGCCCTAAAGCTCTGTAGCTGAAGCTGTTGCTATAGCTACAGACCTTGCACAGCTTGACTGTTCAAACAAAGCAAACAAAACAAACAAAAAGAATAAAAAACGACTGCTGATTTTTGCCGGTGGCTCCAGATTGCCGGATAGCTCACCTCCGGATAGCACAAAGTTTCCTGTATTTCACATTCCTGGGAGTCTATTTTGTAGTCGTCACACCAGAATTGGAGTTAAATAGTACCTAGACTCCAGCTATTAATTGAGGAGCTAAATTTCATACATTAGGAGCTTTGATGACCACTCGTTAAACTCATTTTTCATTGTACTGCCACAGGACCATGAAACTTGTAGCATTTCAAAATAATTTTCTGAGTGCAGTGTTTAAAAAAGCACAGGTAATGTATATCAGAGAGTTACCAATTGACATACATACTTGTGTTTGTGAGTGATAGCAACCTGAAGTGATTAATTTCTCCATCATCAAAGAACACAAGACTCTCTGGTCACTAAATTGCCTGCCTTTTCATTTTGACAGGAAAGGAGTAATGAATATTAGTAATCACAAGCATTGTTGTGTACCAAAGAGATCTGCATACCTCACCACTGAGCCTCAGCGGTAGCTATTGATGTACGTTAGAACAGAATGGGGTGTTGATTTTTCATTTATCCCAAATTTGTTTTTGACAGGAGGTCATTTTTTTGGTGGCTGTGAAGTTTTGCAAGACATTTTGTGCCAGTGCAATTGTAAAATTGCAGTGCATCCAAATATGAGAATTCTCCTTGATTTGAAAGCAGATGGTATCTTTGTTCTCCACTTGGTTAAATTCATGATAGATTTTGTGCTGTTTTAACTTCGTTGTTAACAGATCATTCAGTTACAGTAATTTACTTTGTATCTTCTTATAGCAAAACATAGTAATAGAGTGCCATCCCATATCTCATTATTCTTCATGAGTGAACCTAAACAGTGTGTGCCAATAGGCTATTTAACTATGGAGATAATCACAACCTGTTCTTAGCCAGTGTCCACAAGCGCGCACTTTCCAACAGGAGTCCCTAGATTGCATTCAGAAGCTTTTTTTCCCTCCTTGGCCCTCAGTTTCTTGCTAAGATCAGCTAACTTAGCACAAACTGTTATGTATTGTGTGTTCTCCTCCCACCTGTGGTGGCGCTGTCACAGCAGATAAATGGTTGGGTGTTCTCTTGGTTAAGTTTAGCTCTCTTTGTTCAGAATTATCCAGAACTTCCTTTCCTTCCAATAAAGCACTTCATGTTTGAATCTCTGAGTTCTGAGTCCTAAATTGTGTCTAGGTAGAAAGGTACCGACACAACAAGTGGCGACGAGGATCGGATGAATCTGCGTTGTGGGAACTTTCTTGTTTTCGACTACAAAACACTCGGAACAGAGATTGCAGCATCACATTAACGTTACGGCAGTGAGTAAACAGAAATTTTAATTTGAAACATGAGATGTCTACTATATTAGGAAACATCGGTGATTTTGATGAAAATGTGGAGCAATGGAGCGCTTATACGGAACGTTTTGACTATTTTGTATTGGCGAATGCGGTGGCAAATGAAAAGGTCGTGCCTACCTTTTTGAGTGTAATCGGGCCGAAGACATTCAATTTACTTCGCAGCCTCGTGCAGCCAGATAAGCCAGGAACTAAAACATATAAGCAACTAGTGGAAATTCTTGGAGCACATTTTTCACCAAAAACTCTGGTTATTGCTGAGAGATTTAGATTTCACAAACGGAATCAAGAGGAGGGGGAATCAGTGATGATGTTTATTGCTGCTTTAAAAAGGTTGTCAGAACACTGCGAGTTCAAGGAGGTGCTGAAGGACACCATTAGAGACAGACTCGTGTGTGGTCTGCAAAATGCAGCCACACAGAAGCGCCTTCTTACTGAGGACAACCTTACTCTTGAAAAGGCCATTGAAGTTAGTGTCTCCATGGAGATGGCGGAAAAGGAGGCTCACCAGTTGAGTTCAACAGGGAGAGTTCACAAGGTGTCGTCTGAGCCTAAAGGTGCGCGGAACGGCACATGTTACCGTTGTGGGAAAACGGGCCATCACGCTTAATGACTGCTGGTGTACGGAGCTGGAATGCCGAAATTGTGGCAAAAAGGGTCACATTTAACGCGCCTGTAGAGGTAAAAAAAAGAACAGACAGAGCTGGGAAGCATGGAAGCAAAATGTCTGTATTTGGACAAGAGAGGAAAAAGAGTGTTCATTCAGTGCAGTATGATGGAACAAGCAAAACAGAGGGGAGCGACACCT
This sequence comes from Somniosus microcephalus, assembly GCF_052327205.1. NCBI lineage: Eukaryota > Metazoa > Chordata > Chondrichthyes > Squaliformes > Somniosidae > Somniosus > Somniosus microcephalus. Next base: position 56,907,329 of record NC_141003.1, read on the forward strand.
CTGAGGAGGAAGAGGTGCACATACTGACGGTTGCAGGTAGTTCAAATGGCTACTGGGTATCACCACTGGTGGAGGGACAATCAGTGCGGATGGAGGTGGACACAGGCGCGGCTGTGTCCCTTGTTTCAGACACTGTCTACAACAAAATGCTAAAGCATCTTACCCTTCAGCCAACAAACATTGTGCTAAAGACGTATACCGTTGAACCTGTGGCCATGAGAGGTGCCATTGAGGTGACAGTTAAATTGAACGGACAGACTGCGAAACTGCCACTATATGTGGTAAAGGGAAATTACCCATCGCTACTGGGACGTGCGTGGCTAGAGAAAATCACGCTGGACTGGCCTGCAGGCCGCATGATGTCAAAAGGGGAGTCAGGTCTGACTGCAGTGTTAAACAAACATGCAGAACTCTTCAATGGGGAACTTGGGAGCATGAGAAAGATCAGCGTGAGACTGGACATGAAACCTGACAGCAAGCCGAAGTTTCACAAAGCCCAACCTGTACCCTATGCAATTAGGCCAAAAGTTGAGGCTAACTTGGAGGCCTTAGTCGAGAATGGAGTCCTGGAGCCTGTGAGCGTGAGCAAATGGGCCACACCCATTGTTCCTGTCCTGAAAAAGGATGGATCTGTTCGAATCTGCGGGGATTTTAAAGTGACTATTAACCCGGTGCTGTCTGCAGAACAGTACCCTCTTCCCCTCATTGATGATCTCTTTACGGGCCTGGCCGGAGGGCAAAAGTTCAGCAAAATAGACTTATGCCAGGCTTATCTACAAATGCATGTCGATGACAAATCAAAGGAGCTGCTGACAATTGTGACACACAAGGGGCTATACAGGTACTGCCGCCTTCCGTTTGGAATTACGTCGGCCCCTGCTCTATTCCAAAGGGCAGTGGATCAGATTTTGAGTGGACTGCCAGGAGTCCAGTGCTACCTGGACGACATCCTTGTCACTGGGACAAATGAGGAGGATCAGCTTCTGAACTTGGATGCGACACTACAACGACTGAAAGAGTACGGACTCAGAGTTCGTAAGGACAAATGTGAATTCTTTCAGTCTTCAGTTGAGTACCTGGAGCATGTGATTGACGCTACTGGCCTGCATAAGGCGCCGTCAAAGGTCAGGGCGATCGTGGAGGCCCCAGCACCCCAGAATGTGAGCCAGTTACGTTCATTTCTGGGGCTACTTAACTACTATGGGAAGTTTATTCCAGACTTCGCAACATTGCTGAAGCCGTTACAACAGTTGCTATGTCAAGGCAAAATATGGAAATGGACTGAACTGTGCAACGAAGCTTTCGCCCAAGCAAAGAAAGCATTGCTGAAATCAGAGGTCCTGACACACTTCGACCCAAAGCTACCCATGCAGCTAGCATGTGATGCGTCACCATATGGTGAGGGAGCAGTCACATCCCACATCATGCCTTCTGGTGAAGAGAAACCTATCGCCTTCGCATCACGCACCTTCAACAAGGCCGAGAGTAACTATGCACAGATTGAGCGCGAGGCCTTGGGAATCGTTTTTGGAATTCGAAAATTTCATCAGTACCTGTTTGGGAGAAGGTTCACACTCCTGACGGACCACCGTCCATTGACTTCAATCTTCGGGCCCCACAGCGGAATTCCGTCTCTTGCTGCAAGCAGGGTGCAAAGGTGGGCTTCACTGTTGTCAGGACACACATACGACATCAAATATCGCAAATCAGACTTGCACGGCAACGCAGATGGTCTTTCGAGGCTACCCTTGCCTGTTAGACAAGTGGAGGGAGCACCTGTCACGGCAGTTCAGGTGCGAAGGTACACCCGCAACGATCCAGTCCTGTCTGAGGTAATGGACAATGTCATTCGAGGGAGAGCTATAGGAGATTCTCCTAGTTTGAAACCTTACGTTTCAAAAAGAAATGAGCTCTCCGTCCAGGCAGGTTGTCTTCTTTGGGGACGCCGTGTCATCATTCCGCCACCTCTGAGGGAACCTATACTGCAACAACTTCATACAGGCCACAGTGGGATGGTTCGGATGAAGGAAATGGCAAGAAGCTACTTCTGGTGGCCAGGTCTCGATGGGAATATTGAGGAGAAAGCCAAAACATGTTCCCCATGTCAAAGGGTCCGGAATGTTCCACAGCTGGCAACCCTACACCCCTGGGATTGGCCTGCAGAAGTGTGGCAGCGAGTACATGTGGACTTCACCGGTCCTTTCGAAGAGAAGATGTTTATGGTGGTTGTGGACGCTCGTAGCAAGTGGCTGGAGGTCGCTGTGATGAGGTCTACCACGGCAGAGAAAGCAATTGAGAAACTTGGTGAGATGTTCAGCCGTTATGGCTCACCGGAACAACTCGTAAGTGACAACGGCCCACAATTTGTATCACAGGAGTTTGCAACCTTCCTGCATGTGAATGGTGTCCAACACATCAGGTCTGCGCCCTATCATCCCTCTACTAACGGCCAGGCAGAAAGGTTCGTGCAAACTTTGAAGCACGCCTTGAAGGCATCGCAAGGTCAGGGCTCAATCCACCAACGCCTGAACAGCTTCCTGTTGTCCTACAGGAACGAGCTGCATGCCACAACCAAAACTTCCCCCGCTTCGCTCATGATGAAGAGGCAGTTGCGGACAAGTTTTGACTTACTCAAACCTCCAATGGCAGAACAGGTTGTCCATTGTGAACAACAAGCTCAAGTTGAAAAGAGAGACGGTTTCACCCTGGAGAGCACGTCCTAGCTCGAAACTACAACACTGGACCGAAATGGGTTCCTGCTACGGTGATCGCGCAGACATGCCCTGTGTCTTACACGGTTGAGACTGCCGAGGACGTCGTCTGGAGAAGACACACAGATCAACTGTTGCTAGGAGCAGAGGCTCCAACGGCTGGTTGGCCTGAACTGTTTACGGATGATACCGCAAACCAGCATCCTTTGCCACAGTGCTCTTCTCCAACACAGGAAGTCATAGAGACTGTTCCACCTGTGCAAACTCCTGACTTTCAACTGACACAGGCACCTTCTCCATCCAGGCCTGTGTCAATGCCTACTGCTGTGGAAGCCAGCGATGACCACTGGTATCCTGTCAGGGAGCAGCGGCCTCCAAGATGCTTGGATCTGTAGGCTTAGTGACTTACCCACAAGACTGGGGCAGAATAAACCCCAGGGTAAAGTCAGGGTTTGAGGCAGTCTACCTCTACCCTTGGTTAGTGAGTGCATTGAAAGTAACTTACCTGTTGAGGAATAATGTGGACCTTTCATTTAAGAGGGGAGGAATATGTTATGTATTGTGTGTTCTCCTCCCACCTGTGGTGGCGCTGTCACAGCAGATAAATGGTTGGGTGTTCTCTTGGTTAAGTTTAGCTCTCTTTGTTCAGAACTATCCAGAACTTCCTTTCCTTCCAATAAAGCACTTCATATTTGAATCTCTGAGTTCTGAGTCCTAAATTGTGTCTAGGTAGAAAGGTACCGACACAACACAAACCAGTTGGTGGAATATTGGTACCGGTTGTAGTGCAGCAAAGAAGTCCAGCAATATTGCGGGGGGTCAACGGGCACGATCGGTGGCGGGTCGGGTGGGAAAGTGTTTTTTTTGACAGTGGGTCAGAAACACGCTGTCAACCCACCGCCACACACCTTTCCTAATGTCGGGCCTGTCAGTGCTGAGCAGACCCAACAGGCAACGGGCGACCCAATTAATCTCACTATTGCCTTGTTGACAGATCATTAACAGGCTTTTTAAACTTACCTTTTCACTTTAACTTCATGGCCACGGGAACCACACTGTTCGGGGACCACGGCTATCAACCTGAGGCAGGAGTTCAGTGGCCATTGCTCCAGCTGATTCCTTGACAGCTTCAAATGTACAGTAAAAGCTCCCACCTGACATCATCACTTTCCTCAGCCGCAAGCTGTCTCTCAGTCCATTTCCAGCACAGATTCTGTAGTTTTTCCACTTTCCACTCTCCATCGAGTATCACCTCTTTGGAAGAACTCGCTCACAATTAGAACATAAGAACATAAGAAATAGGAGCAGGAGTAGGCCAATCGGCCCCTCGAGCCTGCTCCACCATTCAATAAGATCATGGCTGATCTGATCCTAACCTCAAATCTTCTATCACTCTCCATCCACCCGAACCCATGTGATCTCCCGGGAGAGGCGAAAAACCAGATAAAAAAACCCAATGGCCAATTTGGGAGAAAAAAGTCTGGGAAATTCCTCTCAGACCCATCTAGGCGATCGAAACTCGTCCAGGAGATCACTCTGTCCCTATATTTTCTACAGTACTTACCTTCTGTAAAGGTGATCTCCACCCCAGCCAGGAACAGGAATAAAACCATCTCCTGAAACCTAACACAGAATTAGAACACAGTAGGAGCAGAACCAGGCTACACGGCCCCTGGGCCCACTCCACTACCCACAGGGCCATGACCATTCCGAACCGAGACTCATGTCCAATTTCCTGCCCGCTCCCCGTAACCCTTAATTCCCTTTACTTCTAGGAAACTATCTATTTCTGTTTTAAATTTATTTAATGATGTAGCTTCCACAGCTTTCTGGGGCAGCAAATTCCACAAACCTACCACCCTCTGAGTGAAGAAGTTTCTCCTCATCTCAGTTTTGAAAGAGCAGCCCCTTATTCTAAGATTATGCCCCCTAGTTCTAGTTTCACCCATCATTGGGAACATCCTCACCGCATCCACCCGATCAAGCCCCTTCACAATGTTATATGTTTCAATAAGATCGCCTCTCATTCTTCTGAACTCCAATGAGTAGAGTCCCAATCTATTCAACCTCTCCTCATATGACCACCCCCTCATCCCCGGGATTAACCGAGTGAACCTTCTTTGTACTGACTCGAGAGCAAGTATGTCTTTTCTTAAGTATGGACACCAAAACTGTATGCAGTATTCCAGGTGCGGTCTCACCAATACCTCGTACAACTGCAGCAATACCTCCCTGTTTTTATATTCTATCCCCCTAGCAATAAAAGCCAACATTCCATTGGCCTTCTTGATCACTTGCTGCACCTGCATACTAACTTTTTGAGTTTCGTGCACCAGGACCCCCAGATCCCTTTGTACTACAGTACTTTCCAGTTTCTTGCCATTAAGATAATAACTTGCTCTATGATTTTTCCTGCCAAAGTGCATAACCTCACACTTTCCAGTATTGTATTCCATCTGCCAAATCTCTGCCCACTTACTTAGCCTGTCTATGTCCCTTTGCAGGTTTTTTATGTCCTCCTCACTCACTACTTTCCATCCCATCTTTGTATCATCTGCAAACTTTGATATGTTACACTCGGTCCCCTCCTCCAAATCATTAATATAGATTGTAAAGAGTTGGGGACCCAGCACTGACCCCTGCGGAACACCACTAGTTACTGGTTGCCAGTCTGAGAACGAACCATTTATCCCAACTCTCTGCTTTCTGTTAGAGAGCCAATCCTCCACCCACGCCAGAATATTACCCCCAATCCCGTGATTTTTTTTATCTTGAGCAATAATCTTTTGTGTGGCACCTTGTCAAATGCCTTTTGGAAGTCTAAATACACTACGTCCACTGGTTCCCCTTTATCCACCCTGTATGTTACTTCCTCAAAGAACTCAAGCAAATTTGTCAAACATGACTTCCCCTTCATGAAACTATGCTGAGTTTGTCCTATTAAATTATGTTTATCCAAATGTCCCGTTACTGTCTCCTTAATAATGGACTCTAACATTTTACCAACCACAGATGTTAGGCTAACAGGTCTATAGTTTCCAGGCTTCTGCCTACTACCCTTTTTAAATAAGGGTGTTACATTAGCAGTTTTCTAATCTGCCGGGACCTTTGCTGAGTCCAGGGAGTTTTGGAAAATTATTACCAATTGACAGAATGCTTCTGTCATCTCTACTTCACCTGCCATCTATTCCATCAACATGGGTGCCCTTTATACTGTCTCACCTTGGTCCTCAGAATCCGACCACGATCAGCCCCAACACCAGCAGCACCAGGCACACCAGCAGCACCAGGCACACCAGCAGCACTAACAACAACACCAACCTTCTCCGCAATCACCTGATGCTGCACAGGACAGAGGGCATCAGCACCCGACCACATTGCTGCCTGGGAGGCCAGGGATGGCCTCACCATGGCCAGATTTACTTCACTTGACACTGTACACCCTGGCTGCCACATGATGTGCCAGGTTGGCACCACCCCACACCAACACCATAAAGCATCCCTACAATGTCCAAGCCAATCCTTTCACACTCACCACCATTGCGGGGGGTACCATTATGTCTCACCATTCACTGCAACTCACAAAGCAACTTGCAGGGTGCACACAAATCTGTCCAAGAACGGAAAGTGTTAAAAATAAAGATTTTAATGTTTGACAGCACATTTACATGAACATTGGATAAAACACCCAAGTGGCTACCCTTGTGTGTTGTTAGTTGATATTATTGCACTAGGATGAGGGCGAGTGTGAGGGGTGGCTAGTGAGATGGGGATGTGATAATGTAGATAGAGAGAGAGGGTTGGGTGGACATGCAAGGTAAGTTGGTGTGAATAAGGATGTGCAGGAGTAGGGTAGGGAAGGCAGAGTGATGGGGATGTGATGAGCGGCACAGCAGGATGAAAGTGAGTGTGGCTTTATACTAATGTTTCGTGATCTAATGAGATCATTGAAAGGTTTGCGCCACTGAACACAGGTCCTCCTGACGACATCCCTGCTTGTGACCTTCTGTGCAATGTGCAACCAGGCTGTGTTAGTGTCCTCGGGAGGTCTCTTCCGCCCATGGGAAGGGAAGAGGACCTCCCTGTGTGCTGTGACTTCCTCCATAAACATATGGAGGGAGTCATGGAAGAACCCAAGTGCAACCCCGTACCTCTGTGCAGTCATTGTCAGTGTTTGCAGCACTCCAATGCTGTAGAACACAGACAGCACAAATGTCAGAAGTAAGTTGGCCATGGTCCCTTTAAGGAAACCGGCTGATGACGCGTCATGAAATGATGTCACCAGACCCGCTTCCTCTAATTGGACCAGGAAACACGCTGGGCGGGCTTAACAAGCCCTATCAAGGGAAATTCATTTCACAGAGCAGGATGGAGCCAGCAGTGGGGTCGGGACCCATCACCGACGTCGCCCGCCACAGACCCGCCATGGTGAGCAAAATCCCGGCCTAATACCTTAAATAGGTATGTGTAACTCAGACTCCCAAATTATTGGTCTTGCTTGCCAGCTGTGATGAGTGGCTAGATTGACTGCTATCAACGAAGCAAACATTTTTGATCCTGTTTTAAGGTTTTTCACTTCAAAGAAGTTTGTTCATTCACAGGTCAGTAGGATATAAAAGAGCAGGGGAGTTCTTCCAGTGTCCTGACCAATATTTATCCCTCAACTAATACCACTAAAACAAACTAACTAGTAATTTGTATTATTGCTGTTTAGTTGGACTTTTCTGTGTACAGATTGCCTACATAACAACAGTGACTACACTTCAAAAAGTAATTCATTGGCTGTAAAGCTGTTTGGGACATGAGGACGTGAACATAGAAACATGAGGACGTGAACATAGAAACATAAGAACAGGAGGAGGCCATTCAGCCCCTCAAGCCTGTTCTGCTCTTCTCTTAGATCATGGCTGATCTGTACCTTAACTCCATTTACCTACCTTTATTCCACATCCCTTGATACCATTACCCAACAAAAATCGATTGATTTCAGTCTTCAAAATTTCAATTAACCCAGAATCCACAACCTTGGGGGGGGGGGGGTGGTGGGGCGGTAAGAGTTCCGGAATTACACCACCTTTTGCATGAAAAATTGCTTCCTGATTTAATTCCTAAATGGCCTAGATCGTATTTTAAGATTATGCATTCTGGTTCTAGATTCACCCACCAGAGGAAATAGTTTCTCTGTATCCACCCTATTCACAGAATCACAGAAACCCCACAGTGCAGATAGAGGCCATTTCGGCCCATCGAGCCTGCACCGACACATATCCCACCCGATCCCCATAACCCCTACATGTCCCACCCTATCCCCGTAACCCCACGTATTTAATCCCCCTAACACTAAGGGTCAATTTATCATAGCCAATCAACCTAACCCGCACATCTTTGGACTGTGGGAGGAAACCGGAGCACCCGGAGAAAACCCACGCAAACACGGGGAGAATGTGCAAACTCCACACAGACAGTCGGATTCGAACCCGGGTCTCTGGCGCTGTGAGGCAACAGTGCTAACCACTATGCCACCGTGCTGCTATTGAATCCCTTTATTGTTTTAAATAACTCAGTTAGATTGCCTCTCAACCTTCTGAACTCAAGAAAATATATGCCAAGTTTATGCAACCTGTCTTTATAATTTAATCCTTTAAGCCCTGTTGTAATTCTGGTGAATCTGCATTGTACCCCTTTCAAGGCCAATATATCTTTCCTGAGGACATGAAAGGTGCTATATAACTGCAGATTCTTTCTTTATAACTGATGTTGGACTGGAGGTGATACGCACAGGTCGATTCATACTTGAGGTAGTTATGGGAGATCTTTCTCCCCTACCACACAACTTGGTTTGACTATTACATTTTTATAGAAGTACTATTGTAAGGTTTACCTGGCCAATCTCAATTCTCTATATACTCCAAGAGTGGAGAAGTATCTCTATGCCAAGAAAATTTGAGCGTTCTTTTTATAGATAAAAGAATTGTGGATCCTATCCAATTCTTTTAACTTCTTGAGAAAAGATTATGTAGAGATTTTTCTCTACCGTCCCTCAAAAAATAAATCAAGCATGGGCATAACTCCAGAATATCAATTAACTTTACATTATACATTGGAGAGCGTCCCCACATATCCACTATTCAACCCTACCTGGCTGCTTTCCACATATAACAACACGTATCCCCTGCCTCCCCCCAAGGGCCTTGGAGAACAGGAATCGTGTCTCAAAAAGTATTTGTCCATCTCACCAAATACTTATCCATATAACCTTCAAAGCCAAATATCTATCCAGCTATTTCTCAAAGCAATTATTTAACAAATTGCTGTAGCTGTTTTTGTGACTGTTCTACATATCTACTACTCCATGGGGGGGAAAAAATCTTCTAATCTCTCAGCTTGCTAAATTTGAACTTGTGTCCTTTTGTGTTGACAATTGAATTAAAATAACTGTAAGCGGTTTTTGATCCTAGCCCAATTGCTAGACGGACGGTTCGAATCGCCCCCCTCCTTACGAAAGTTCTATACCCGGGAATTATTATTCAGAGTGTAAATGAAATAAGTCACAGCAGTGCTTCGGTGAAAAATCAAACTTGTATTTATTTGGTCTAACATACACTGGCTAAAACATGCACTACTATAACGAAATCACTGTCCCTGTGGAGAATAAAATCCAGATTACAATCAACATACATACAGTACAAAACTGGGGACTATAACAAGCAGTAATTCCCTTGTTGCTATGGTAGACTCTAATTCCACCCCATCCAACGAATTACCCAGTCGCATAAACCCCTTCGCCTGGCTGAACCAAACGAAGCTCCTGCCCTCGGAATAGCCCAAAAGCTTCACTTCTGAGAGACTATGCTTACCCCCACACGTGGTCGGTTTTGATCGCTCCGCTCATTAGCGTCTCTGGTACTTCTTGTTAGTTCGATCTTGTTGGAGCAGGGAGAGCGAGAGAGAGAGAATGGTGGAAAAGAGTCTATCTTTATAGGAGTCTGGCTGCCCCTATCTTTTCCCGCAAATCTTTAAAATCCATTTGTTTTAGCACTCCGCTGCTTAATCAGTGATGGGTCTTCCTCGGACCCATGAGTATTGGATTAATGGCCCTAAGTCTAGGACATATCTTTCGGTCTTTGTGTTGGGAAAAAAACTGGCTCCTTTTCGGCTGGCTGAGGCCAGTGGGTTCATTGTTCTGCTTCTCTTCTGAGATGGAGGTGAGAAGTGCTTTTGCATATTAGAGTGGCTTCAAGTTCAATGGCCCCCTTCCTTTTTCCAGGACTGTCGGGCGAACCCATACATTCTGGATGACTGACAGTTCTTTTGTCACAGCCAACTGCCATGCGTTCTCTGGAGTTTTAACAAACCAGTCCCCCACGCATTTGCAAAGTGCAATCCCACCACAGGGAAAATGCCCTCAGAAAATCCCATAAAGTCCACAAAAATATTCTCAACTGAGTCCATTCTTCAAACAGAGACTTTGCGATCTCTTCATAGCCAGTTTACATCTGCATCATCTATACTTGGATCTATGCAAATCTGGATAATATATTTCATGCCCACCCCAATCTTCTCCAATGAAAGCTCTGTGAATCTCTCTCTGTAGCTTGGAGCCTATATCCAAAAATTATCTTTGCACCAATTAACTTAAGACTATATCACATTTTCCCCAAACCTAATATGTGACTTTTTTTGTCTTAGTTCACTTCAAAACAAACTCCATAGAAAGCATGCAGTGCATTTTTTGAGCATCTGTAAGAATAATGTTTCCCCTCGGAACAACATTGGTAAACTGACAAACAAAATTTTCTGCAACTAATAAAAAGCAACATAAAGCTTTTAGAACAACTCAGCAGGTCAGGTGGAATCTGTGGAGAGAGAAACAGAGTTAATGCTTTAGCTTGATGACCTTTTATCAGAACAGAAAGATGTTAGAGATGAACAGCATTAAGCAAGTGCAGAGCCAGGGGAAAAGGGGAGCAGGAAAGTAAGATGGAGGGCAATAGTGATTAAATGACAAAAGTGATGATGGTACAGGGCAAAATTAGTTGATAATAAGAAAAGTATAGAAACAAAAGATGGATCCAGAGGACAGTTACAGCAAAATAGCAGAGGAGGAGGGAAGCATGGATAATCTGGCAAAGGGAAGGCTCCTGTGGCCCAAGAATGTGGCAGAAGAAATGCAGGTGGACTCCAGGGGCGTATCTGAGATCAGTTAACAGACTGAGGATCAAACCTAGAAGCTTTGTGGCCTGTATTGCTTCAAAGCATATAGAATGATCCAGTCGCCCATTGTAGCAAAAATCTTAGAACTTTCAATAAAAAAGAAACATTAAAAATAAGTCCCAAGTGTCAGTCTTCAGCTATTAAAGCTGAATTGTCTTCCGCACCTAAAAGAAATGGTAAATGTGCTTCAGCACTAATACAAATGGCTCAGCAAGCCAGGGAAGGGGCACCCAGGGTCTCGCATGCAGCACTCCAGCTTTGTGAAGGGGGTCAACACTGCAAGAGAAGTCCTCTACCCACAGGAGCCAGGAGGCCCTCTAGAAAGAACAATGTGGGACCACATCACCGATGCCAACACTACCAGCAGTGCCGTCCCCACCACCTGGATCCAGCGCCCAAAGAAGCTTCATGACCTCAGACCACTGGTCAAAGTCAGTGAATGCATCTTCAAAAGCCATCTCCTATCAACTGCACCACTAGCCTCACAAACTGCTCCATGCATGACCCCCCTTTCCCCCCACCTCCACAATCACTTACCTAGCAGCAATCTGTACCAATCACGAGGCACATCTCCCATTCCTAGCCTCACCTCACCCCCTTGGAGGAGACAATGCAGGCCATTCTTGGCAGGGGCATGGCTGAGCCCTTGGCCAGCGGCGGAGCAAAAAAGATACAAGATGCTGGTATCCTCATACGTTATCCTCCTTCTCACACTCACCTCTTGCTTTCCCGCCCTCCTCTCACCACAACTCCACCCTTGTGCCTTCCTCATTTCACACACCCAAGAAATGCAGCCTGCCCAGCGAGTGGTGGGCCAAGAAGAGGGAGAGGAGAGTGAAGAAGAAGAAGATGATTAATTTGATACTCCCAGCTACCAGCTCCTCAAGCTCAACCAGCAAAGCCATTTGCAGTGTCCCCCCACTGAAAGTCCATAGCTTTCCACCAGCCATGCTGCAGCCACTGGGGTAGCACTGCATGGCATTAGTAGGATAGGCAAAGGCATGCACAAGACTGTCACTAAGGGAATGCATAAGGGGGATGAGTTGATTTCTTGATGTCATATTAGATGGATAAAGTTGGATTAGAAAGTTTGCATTGTGGTGGCTTTTATTTCAGCATTGTAGCCAAAAGGACGCTGTGATGGTCAGTAACAGAGGGAAGGTAAGGTGTGGGACCAATGTTGAAAGAGGAATTGGGATGGTGGTCACTAGGACCGCAGGCGGATAATTCCACCCCGGCCAGAAAGGGGATCTCTGGGTTGCATCCTTCCTTCGTCTTCCTCCTCTTCTGCTTCCTCCTCGGCTTTTTCCTCTTCTGTTTCTTCTTTTTCTGTGTCTTCCTCTTCCCTCTGCGAACGGATGCTGTAAATCTGAAATGACAACATAAAATGCTGGAAATAATCAGCTGGTCGGGCAGCATCTCAACCTGAGACGTGAACTCTGTTTCTCTCTCCATGGATGTTGCTCAATCTGCCAAGTATTTGCAGCATTTTCTGTCTTCTTAGAGGCCTTCCTTTATTATCCGAGGCCTTGCAAGTGTCCATCAGCACTCCCTACACACTTTAAAAAAAACTTTTAGCCTCTATTACGGCAAGCCACTACTTCAATAAAATCAAAAAACTAAATCCAAAAGTTTAAATGCAAACTTACCTGAAAGATGTGTGTGGCCCTTTAAGAGGCGCTGACAGCGCCTCTGTCAGTCTGCTTGCACGCTAGGTTTACCCGGCATGCTTAAGACATAAGAACATAAGAAATAGGAGCAGGAGTAGGCTATTTGGCCCCTCGAGCCTGCTCTGCCATTCAGTAAGATTATGGCTAACCTGATCTTGGCCTCAACTCCAGTTTCCCGCCTGAACTCAGCGCAAGGGTCGAAGTTCGCAGTGGTGACGTTAAGTCGGCATTGCATGCTGACTGACGTCACCACTCCGCCATTTTTTTTGCAGGGCGCTACTCAAGAACGCCAGCGCTACCGGGACTTCCAAAATGGAGGACACCGCGGGACCCACCACCATCTGGCAGAAGAACGGCTGCCACCGCTTTCTTGGCTTAATGCCGTGCTAACGGGTGGCGCTAAGGTAGGGAATTTCTCCTCCCATAAATTCTTAGTTCTCGATGGCACTTGTACATCTGTAAGTACTTATTACATCAAGGTGTCAGCATTGACTTAGTGGCAGCACTCTCACCTCTGAGTCAGAAGGCGATGGGTTTAAATTCCACTGCAGGGCTTGAGCACGTAATTTAGGCTGACATTTCAATGCAGTGCTGAGGGAATACTGCATTATTGGAATGCACTCTTTTGGATGTAACAGTAAACTGAGACACTGCCTGCCTGTGCAGGTGTCAGGAGTTTTCAGTTCAAAAACTGTGGACCACTTCCACAGAGATGATAATTAACAGTCAAATCACAAGCTTGCAATATTCAATTTAGAACTTTAAACTACCATAAAGAATTTGTGATTTTAAGCACTATTGGCTAGGATCTTGGAAGTACCACCGTGCAGAACAGTGTTGCATCAATTCCTGGTGTAATCGTCTGCTTTCTGTTGCTTGGCAGAATGTCTGACACATTTGTGTTTGATCAATCCAGTGCCAAAACACATTATTGCTTTCAGTTAGTGATTCAGTATCTCGTTTTAGTCTAGAAAAGGCTTTGCATAAGAACTTAAATTTCTGTATGTAAAAAAATAGTTGAAAGGAATGTGAGAACAACATAGATAATTGGAAGGTTTTTTTTTGCTCAAGCTGTACTTAATGAACAACAGTTACTTACTTGGCAGCTGCTACTGCCAGGTGGCTGTGATGTACGATACCAAATATGCAGTAATATTGCTAGTTTTCACTTGAGAAAGACATGATGGGGGCATTTATTTCAGGAGCTTGGGGGAGGTGTGTAAAAATACAGTTTCGGACTGGCATTTGAAGAGATTGGTATGTCATTGTTTTACCAGCAGGGTTGTTTTCTCCATGGTAACTGTTCTTAAAAAAGACCTCGGCTCTGGTAGCCGTAGGGGCATTAAAATTGGCCTCGGCATCCTGCTTAGCGAGCGGCAAACCAGTCAACGTTTTCGCTCTAGACTGCTATCCTGTCCCTATGGGTAGTATGTGTGGACGTCGAGTGAGAACAAGATCAGGCTCAGCTGTACTACCTATCAACATTCATTGTTAAGGCTAACACATGCTGGGGCTCTTTTCTCTAGAAAAGAGAAGACTGAGAGGTGACCTGATTGAGGTCTTTAAGATTATGAAAGTTTTCAATAGGGTAGATGTAGAGAAGATGTTTTCACTTGTGGGGAATCCAAAACTAGGGGCCATAAATATAAAGTAGAAACAGAAAATGGTGGAAATACTCAGCAGGTCAGGTAGCATCTGTGGAGAGAGAAACAGAGTTAACGTTTCAGGTCTGTGACATTTTGTCAGACAGCTGCTAGTATTGATTCTGCTGTTGCCATTTACAGCTCCTCTAAACCCCTCTATTGTTTCTTTACTTGTCCAATTAACACCTCCTTTTGCCTTTCATCATTTAAATCACTCCTGCCCTTCCACCCTATCACGGACCCCATGCCTTCAGCTTCCAAGGCCCTAAGCTCTGGAATTCCCTCCTTAAACCTCTCTGCCTCCCTACCTCTCGTTCCTCCTTTAAGATGCTCCTTAAAACCTACCTCTTTGACCATGCTTTTGGTCATTTGCCCTGATTTCTCCATATGTGGCTCGGTGTTAAATTTTGTTTTATAACACTCCTGTGAAGCGCCTTGGGACGTTTTACTATGTTAAAGGCGCTATATAAATACAAGTTGCTGTTGTTCCCTTTTGTCTTTCCCTCCCACTTCCTGTTACACCTGTAACATTTTCCAGTTCTGACGAAAGGTCACCGACCTGAAACGTTAACTCTGTTTCTCTCTCCACAATGCTGCCTGGCCTGCTGAGTATTTCCAGCATTTTCTGTTTCTTTGTCAGATTTTCAGCATCCGCAGTATTCTGCCTTTCGGCCATAAATACAAAATAGTTACTAATAAATCCAGTAAGGAATTCAGGAGAAACAGCTTTACCGAGAGAGTGGTGAGAGTGCAGTACTTGCTACTACATTGAGTGGTTGAGACGACTAGCGTAGATGCAGTTAAGGGGAAGCTAGATAACTCCATGAGGGAGAAAGGAATAGAAGGATATGTTGATAGGGTGAGATGAAGTAAGGTGGGAGGAAGCTTATGTGGATCATGAACACCGGCATAGACCTGTTGGGGCGACTGGCTTGTTTCTGTGCTGTAAAAATTCTAAAAAGAAAATCAGAGAGAGAAAAGGCTGCCTGTGTGATTTCCTTGATTATTTGTCTTTAATCTTCAAGTACAAAATGTATAGAGAAACCGGCAACACAAGCCATTTTATGCTGTAGTGATTGCTATTTTTAAAACCTGTTTTTGATTGTAATTATTGTATTATTTCCTTAAACAGCTGTTCAGACCTGCTCTTTGCGTTCATAATTGTAGTGTTCAATCAAAGAAAACTCAATAAAATACAAACTTTGATAAAGGACAAACATAACCTTTTTCACGTTCATGCCTAATGTCAAGCTGTCAGTGCTGTGGTACGTTATGTCATAGGTTTCATAATTCTAAAGAACATACCTAGCTATTTGCACCAAAGTTGGTCTAATCCTCAGTAAATGCTGTACTCTCATCACTGTAGATGTTTGAGTAGGGGAAATTGCTTCTCACTCCATTTTATAATTTTGGTGCATTTACATAATGAGTTTGACTTCTAAAGATTAAAGTTACTTAACACTGAAGAACTTTTCTGGATTTCAAAATCTCTTTTTTATGTAATAAGCTGTGAGTGTAATTAGGCAAATTTTTCAATACCCCTTTCTTCAGAAGGTAGTACTGTAAATGGAAATTTTCCATTTTTCGCAACTGATGAGGGACGTGGCTGCCAGACTGGGCCTATATCAGCTAGAGAAGGAACCCAGCACAAAGGAGTAACCTACTTCATCTCATCCTCACCAGCCTACCTATCATAGACACATCTGTTTACAAAAGTATTAGTACAAGTGATTACCGTACAGCCCTTATGAAAACAAAACCTCATCTGCAAGTGAGGAGACCCTTACATGGTGTACCACGCACTACTACAGTGCTATGTAGGACAGACTAAGGACAGATCTAGCAGCCCAAACTGGATATCCATGAGGCACAGTGGGCCATCAATAGCAGAGCTGTATACTACCATAATCTGTAACCTCATGGCCAGACTCATGCGCCACTCCTCCATCCATATCAAGCTGAGAGACCAACCCTGATTCAGTGGGCAGACATGCAAACCAGGAGCACCTTAGAATGAGGCACCAACCTGGTGAAGCTACAAGGCAGGCCTACTTGCATGCTAAATACCAAAAGCAGCAGGCTATAGACAGAAGACCACAACCAAAGCTCTATAGCCCTACCACATCAAGTCAAGAATGGTGGTGCACAATCAAGCAACTAACAGGAGGAGGAGGCTCCATGAATATCCCCATCCTCAGCTATAGCAGAGCCTTACACATGAGTGCAAGAGACAAGGCAAGTATTTTCCAGCTAAAAGTGCCAAGTGGATGATCCCATTCGGCTTCCTCCTGGGGTCTGCACCATCGTAGATGTCAATGTCCAGCCAAATCGGTTCACTGCACATGATATTGAGGTGTGGCTGAATGCACCTAACATAGCAATAGCCATCTGTTCTATGCAGCGAATCCAGTGCTCAAGGATTATACTGCATCAATGCAGATTTAACTACACTTGCTGTTGGTGCACTGCTGCAAATAAAACAATTTTATGGAGAAACAAAGAGTTACAGGGGCTTGGAGAAAGAAAGAAAAATACAGAGACTGAGAGAAGAAATTACAATCAGCCATTCCACTTTAGGAAAGGGTTGAGTAGAAGACAGGTACTTTCCTGTAGGGAGAAAGGGGTATTCACTCTATATATAAGGACATAAGAAATAGGAGCAGGAGTAGGCCATTCGGCCCCTCAAGCCTGCTCTGCCATTCAATAAGATCATGGCTGATCTACTACCTCAAATCCACTTTCTTCCACTATTCTCATATCTCTTGATTCCCTTAATATCCAAAAATCTATCGATCTCTGTCTTGAATATATTCAACAACTGAGCCTCCACAGTCCTCTGGGGTAGAGAATTCCAAAGATTCACCACCTTCTGAGTGAAGAAATTTCTCTTCATCTCAGTCCTAAATGGCCGACCCCTTATTTTGAGAATGTTACCCCTGGATCAAGACTCCCCAGCCAGGGGAAACATCCTCCCTGCATCTACCCTATCAATCACTGTAAGAAGTTTGTATGTTTCAATGCAATCACCTCTCATTCTCCTAAACTCCAGAGAATATAGGTCAATCTTTTTTTTAAATTCATTTATGGGATGTGGCAATGCCAGCATTTATTGCCCATCCCTAATTGCCCTTGAGAAGGTGGTGGTGAGCCGCATTCTTCAACCGCTGCAGTCCGTGTGGTGAAGGTACTCCCACAGTGCTGTTAGGTAGGGAGTTCCAGGATTGTGACCCAGCGATGATGAAGGATCGGCGATATACTTCTAAGTCAGGATGGTTGTGACTTGGTGGGGAACTTGGAGGTGGTGGTGTTCCCATGCACCTGCTGCCCTTGTCCTTCTAAGTGGAAGAGGTCGTGGGTTTGGGAGGTGCTGCCGAAGAAGCCTTGGTGAGCTGCTGCAGTGCATCTTGTAGATGGTAGACACTGCAGCCATGGTACGCCGGTGGTGGAGGGAGTGAATGTTTAAGGTGGTGGATGGGGTGCTTTGTCCTGGATGGTGTTGAGCTTCTTGAATTTTGTTGGCGCTGCACTCATCCAGGCAAGTGGAGAGTATTCCATCACACTCCTTGTGTCTTGTAGATGGTGGAAAGGCTTTGTGGAGTCAGGAGATGCGACACTCGCCACAGAGCACCTAGCCTCTGACCTGCTCTTGTTGCCACAGTATTTATGTGACTTGTCCAGTTAAGTTTCTGGTCGTGACCCCCAGAATGTTGATGGTGGGGGATTTGGCGATGGTAATGCCGTTGAATGTCAAAGACTCTCGCTTGTTGGAGATAGTCATTGCCTGGCACTTATGTGGCGCGAATGTTTCCTCATAGGACAATCCCCCCATCCCAGGAATCAGTCTGGTGAACCTTCATTGCACTCTCTCTATGGCAATTATATCATTCCTTAGGTAAGGAGATCAAAATTGTACACAATACTCCAGGTGTGGTCTCACCAGGGCCCTATATAATTGCAGGAAGATGTCTTTATTCTTATACTCAAATCCTCTTGTAATAAAGGCCAACATACCATTTGCTTTCCTAATTGCTTGCTGTACCTGCATATTAACTTTCAGTGATTCTTGTACAAGGACACCCAGGTTCCTCTTAACACCAACATTTCCCAATCTCTCACCATTTAAAAAATACTCTGCTTTTCTATTTTTCCTACCGAAGTGGATAACTCCACATTTCTCCACATTATATTCCATTTGCCATGTTCTTGCCCACTCACTTAGCCTGTTTATATCCCCTTGAAACCTCCTTGCATTCTCCTCACAACTTACATTCCCACCCAGCTTTGTATCATCAGCAAATTTGGATATATTATCCAACATCAATGATTTGGTCCCCTCATCCAAATCATTGATGTAGATTGTGAATAGCTGAGGCCCAAGCACTGATCCTTGCGGTACCCCACTAGTTACAGCCTGCCAACCCGAAAATGACCCGTTTATTCCTACTCTCTGTTTTCTGTCCGTTAACCAATCCTCAGTCCATACTAGTATATTACCCCCAATCCCATGAGCCCTAATTTTGTTTAATAACCTCTTGTGTGGCACCTTATTGAATGTCTTCTGAAAATCCAAATACACCTGATCTACTTTGCTAGTTACAACCTCAAAAACCTTTAACAGATTCGTCAAACACGATTTCCCTTTCATAAATCCGTGTTGACTCTGCCCAGTCCTATTATTTTCTAAGTGCCCTGTTACCACGTCCTTAACAATAGATTCTGGCATTTTCCTTACTACTGATGTCAGGCTAACTGGTCTGTAGTTCCCCATTTTCTCTCTCTTAAATAGTGGGGTTACATTTGCCACCTTCCAATCCGCAGGAACCATTCTAGAATCAATGGAATTTTGGAAGATGACAACCAATGCATCCACTATCTCTATAGCCACCTCTTTCAAAACCCTAGGATGTAGGCCATCAGGTTCCAGGGATTTATCAGCTTTCAGTCCCATTAATTTCTCCAGTACTTTTTTTTTTACTTAATACTAATTTTTTTCAGTTCCTCATTCTCGCTAGAGCCTTGGTTCTCCACTATTTCCGGGAGGTTTTTTGTGTATTCTTCCATGAAGACAGATACAAAGTATTTGTTTAATTTCTCTGCCACTTCTTTATTCCCCATTATAATTTCTCCTGTCTCAACCTGTAAGGGACCCAGATTTACTTTCGCTAATCTTTTTCTTTTTACGTTCCTAAAGAAGCTTTTACAGTCTGTTTTTATGTCTCTTGCTAGTTTACTCTCATTCTATTTTCCCTTTATCAATTTCTTGGTCCTCCTTTGCTGAATTCTAAAATCCTCAGGCTTACTGCTCTTTTTGGCAACATTATAAGCCTCTTCCTTTGATCTAATACTACCTTTAACTTCTCTTGTTAGCTACGGTTGGACCACTTTTCCTATGGTGTTTTTGTGCCTTAAAGGAATGTATATTTGTTGTAAATTATGTATTAAATCTTTAAATGCTAGCCATTGCTTGTCTACCATCATACCTTTTAATGCAGTTTCCCAATCTACCTTAGCCAACTCGCCCCTCATACCTATGTAGTTTGCTTTATTTAGATTTAAGACCCTAGTTTCAGATTTAACTAAATCACTTTCAAACGCAATATAAAATTCTATCATATTCTGGTCACTCTTCCCTAAGGGCCCCTTTGCTACAAGATTATTAATTAACCCTTTCTCATTGCACAATACTAGATCTAAAATGGCCTGTTCCCTAGTTCGTTCTTCAACATACTGATCTAGAAAACTAACTTGTATACATTCCATGAATTCATCTTCTACACTATCACTGCAAATTTGGTTTGCCCAGTCTAAAGCCGTGATTTTGCAGGTGTTTAGAGGCGGGTCCACTGTCAAAATTGAAATGATTGAAAGCGGATTGGGAGCCCGCACCGAACCCGCATCCATTTAAGTTTCCAAAGTGTCGGGTCTGCGATTTCTGAACAGACCCGACACCAAGCGGCGGGGGAGGCATTTGCTTGTTAAATGCTTGTTAAGTGCTTGTTAACTACTATTTTGGCAGCCTTTTTCTATTTTACCACATTTTTAATGGGGTTCACGTCGTTCGGAGATCACATCAAGTAAGTATGTCGGGAGTTCAATCGAGCTGAATAGTTTACAGCTGAAACTGCAGTATAAAAGCTAACCTTTCACATCTGTTCACTTTCCGATGTCAGAAGTTGCTGATTTCAGGATTTGGAATACATTTGACCTTTATTGAGACTGTAAGTGTGTGGTGTAAACTCTATATCCACTGTCACCTCCTTGGAATAACCTCTCTCTCCATTGATTGATTGCTTTTAACATCTCATCCTCACCTGCCATATATAACAGCAGAATGGGAACGATTTATACACTCTCACCCTGGTCCTCGGAATCCGACCACGATCAACCGCAGCAGCAGCAGAACCAGGCGCACCAGCAGCACCAACAACAAGAGCGTGAACCTTCTCCTCAATCACCTGCTGCTGTACAGGGCAGAGGGCATCAGCGCAGGGCTGCACCGCGCCGCAGGAGATACCCCCAACACTGGGTTTACAGGCAGAGAATGAGCTTTCTTAACATGACTGAGCAGCAGTGCCAAAGGAGGCTGAGACTTTTGCGACAGGAAGTCGCAGACATTTGCACAATGCTCAATCAAGACCTGCAGCCCAGAGGAGCGGGTGGACACCCCTTACCAGTGGCTGTAAAAGTCACCACCGCCCTCAACCTCTTTGCGTCAGGCTCCTTGCAGGGATCAGCAGCAGACATTAGTGGCATCTCCCAGTCGGCCGCCCACAGATGCATCCTGCAGATCACCGCTGTCCTCTTTGTCAAGTCCACCAATTACATCTACTGATGAAGCCAGTGTTACCGAGCGTGCACTCAACTTTGTCAATCTGGATGGCTTCTCACGGGTGTAGGGCGTCATCGACTGCACACATGTGGCCAGCAGGGCACCCCATCAGAACCCAGCAGTATTTGTCAACCAAGGGATCCACTCCCTTAATGTGCAGCTGGTGTGCAACCATTGGAAGAGCATCATGCATGTGTGCGCCAAGTTCCCTGGCAGCTGCCATGACTCTTAGAACCTGCGCCAGTCCAGTGTCTCTCAGCTCTTCACACCACCAAACGAACTTTCCAGCTGGCTCCTTGAAGACGAGGGTTATCCCCTGAAGATGTGGTTAATGACATCTTTGAGGAGGCTATCAAACGAGTCTGAGGAGCATTACAATCAAAGCCACATTTCCACCAGAAGCATCATACAGCAAACAATAGGGTTGCTCAAAATGCGCTTCAGATGCCTGGACAGATCTGGTGGAGCCCTTCAGTACACACCAGCCAGGGTCTCGAGAATCATCGTTGTCTGCTGTGCATTGCACAACATAGCACTGCAGCAAGGATTAACGCTGCATGAGGAACAAGGCGCAGAGTGCACTGCCTCTTCAGAGGAGGCGGGGGAGCAGAATGAGGTTTAGCATGAGGAGCGCACGAGCACGTTGCTGCCCATGACGCCAGAGATCACCTAATCAATGCCAGATTCACCTATCTTTATACAGCACAAACGTGTGGCTGCCACATGCACATGAAGGTTGGCATGACCCCACATCAACACCATAGAGCATCTCTACAATGAACTGTGCATTCCTTGCACTGTCACCACCATTGCTGGACATAAAAAGCTCCCTTACTCTTCACTCTGCCACTTCCAATTGTGAGCACACATATGGCAACAAATGCAAACATTCAGAAAAATGTAATTTATTACAACAAAGTAAAAGAACAGAAACTTAACATTTATTTATAGCAAATCACCCAAGTGACTACCCTTGTGACTATTTATGTGGGATCTTTTACGCATGCATCTACGTGGTGCTACCTCTGTGGCTTCAGCAGAGGTGGAGGCAGCCTGTGAGGGCCCCGCCAAAGTCTGCCCCTCCTGCAGCTGTGCAGGGGCAGACTTGGCCATCACTGTCCGGGGAGGCATCTGGGGCTCTGACCGAGGAGTTGGCAAGGGGGTGGAAGTTTGAGCGCTTGGAGAGGAGTCCCCACTTCCATGTCCCCGCTCACCATCATCCCTGTCATGGGCCACCCGCAGTTCTCTACTAGCAAGTAGCTGGAGAGCACTTTGCTGCACATCAGTGGGGCCATGAGGGCCCATGTCTGTACTGACATTCCTCATAACAAGGACATCAATGAACTTTTGGTTTCTCTCCTCAATAGATACCCATCTTATCCTCCATAGATGACCATCTTTTTAGAAGTGTTACCATGTTCTCCTGAGTCTGGCGATTTATGTCCTCCCTATGGAGGTGGCCATCCTTTCCATGGCGGAACCTATAGTTGCCAGTACGTGTGCCATGGTGGTGCTCAGATTTCAGATGGACTCCTCCATTCTCTGCACAATCGCAGTCACCACGGTTGTGCACCATGTCAGAGCCTCCTGCACTTGTTCCTGAAGCTACAGGATTGCCCTCTTCCTGGATGGCCCCCGAGGCTCAGCGTCTGCATGCAGCGTAGCAGAGCTTGGAGCGTCCTGCAACTTCCAACGAGGAGTCTCCACTGCTGTCCCTGTCTCCACCATCTGATCTTGCTCACTTGTGACTTGGTGTTGTCACCTGGTGTATCACAAGAGGTTGAGGGGTGATTTGATCGAGGTGTACAAGATTATGGCGGGTTTGGATAGGCTAGATGGGGAAAGGCTGTTCCCACTAGTTGATGATACAAGGACAAGGGGACACAGATTTAAGGTTTTGGGCAAGAGATACAGGGGGGATGTGAGGAAAAACTTTTTTACTCAGCGAGTGGTGAGGACCTGGAACTCGCTGCCGACGGAAGTGGTGGAAGCGGAGACACTCAATGTTTTCAAGGGGAGACTGGATAGGCACTTGAGGGAAATAAACTTACAGGGCTACGGGGATAAAGCGGGGAATGGGACTGACTGGATTGCTCTACAGAGCGCCGGCACGGACTCGATGGGCCGAATGGCCTCCTTCTGTGCCGTTATAACTATGACTCTGACTACTCTATCTTGCATAGGGCCCACCGAGGTGTGCGTCTCTAAGCTGATGCTGGGTGCGCTCATTTATGCTGACGCTGCTCCCTCAGAGGCTGCAGGATCCTCTGAGGAATGCTCCTGCTCTTCCTCCTGGACAGTGGGTGGGGGGGCTCTTGATGGTGCTGTGGAAGAGTAAAGACATGTTAGACATGTGATAAGTAGATTGCAGACACATCCCATTATGCACATGATGAGCATTCAACTTCTCTTGATATCAGACCCCATATGAGTCACTCATGAATATGAATGCCAAATATGATGTATGGCAAATAATTCTGTCACCAGGTTGTTCTAATGAGCCCCACTTCAGACTGGTCAACGACTCCTGTAATGTCTAGAGCTGCCTCCTCAGCATTGGTGAGCTCAGCCAATGATGGTGGTCCTCCTCCTGTTCTCCCCTTCTCCCTCTTATAGTGGGCTCTCTTTTCCTGCAATGAGGGAAAGAAGAGAAGTTTTAGTGAGAGTGATGGTATGAGTGTAAAGAATGGATAGGATAGATGTTTAGAGGGAGACTGTGATGGAGTGGGGTGCCAATACCAAGTTGCCTCCTTTTGAGTTGTTAGTTGTTGTCATTGCATAACGATGAGGGCGAGTGTGAGGGGTGCATAGTAAGATGGGGATGTGATTCTGTGTGTAGGGAGAGACGGATGGGTGATGGTGCAAGGGATGTTGGGGTGAGTAACGATGTGCAGGAGTAGGGTTGACAATGCAGAGTGATTGGGATGTGATGACAGGCACAGCAGAATGAAGATAAGTGTGCTTTTATACTCACTTTTCCTGAACACAGAAGATCATTAAACCTCTTCCTACATTGCACCCAGGTGTGAACAACCACAGACCTTGCATTGACCTCCTCAGCTATTTGCAGCCAGGCTGCCTTTGTCTGATGAGGAGGTCTCCTCCTTCCATCTGCGGGGAATAGAACCTCCCTGCGTCCTCTGACTCCCTCCACAAGAACATGGAGGGAGTGATTGTTGAAGCGTGGCGCAGCCCTTTGTCTCTCTGCAGTCATTTTTCCCACAAGCAGCACTCAGGAGTATGAAATCACAAGTGAGAGCAAATGGGGACATGGCCCCTTTAAATATACCGGCAACAAACGCGTCATCAGATGACGTCACCAGACCCATACCTTGTAATTGGGTCGGGTATTGCGCACAGCAGGCTTAACAAGCCCAATTAACGTAAAATTGTTTTCACAGAGCGGCTGGAGCCAGGAGTGGGACCGGGACCCGCCAACTACCTCTCCCGCTGCAATCCCGCCTCCGCTGGCAAAATCCAGCCCTATATGTAGATTAAAGTCCCCCATGATTACTGTATTACCCTTGTTACATGTGCCTCTAATTTCCTGATTTATACTTTGCCCTACATTACAACTTCTGTTTGGGAGCCTATACACAACTCCCCCCAATGTTTTCTGCCCCTTGATGTATCTTGGCTCCACCCAAACTGATTCTACTTGATTTTCGGAGCTAAGATCCTTTATCATCAGGGCTACCCCTCCTCCTTTTCCATTTTGCCTATCTCTTCTAAAAGTTAAGTATCCTGGAGTATTTAGTTCCCAACCTTGGTCACTTTGCAACCACGTCTCCGTAACGGCTATTAGATCAAATCTATTCATTTCTGTCTCCGCTATTAATTCATCTGTTTTGTTGTGAATGCTTCACACATTCAGATATAGTGCCTTTAGCTTTGACTTTTTTCTATTTTTCCCTGATGTCACCTTAGTCACTGATGCCCTATTATCTTTGTTACTTTCTCTGTCTCTTCCTGACCCACTCTGCTTATTTTTACCCAAAGCTCTGCTCTGCTCTGCTCTAGAGCCTTGACATTTCTCTTGCTGCTTTTAAATTTACTCTTTCCTGAATCCTCCCACCCCCCTTCATTAGTTTAAAGCCCTGTCTACTGCCCTAGTTATTTGATTCGCCAGGACACTGGTTCCAGCCCGGTTTAAGTGGAGCCTGTCCCAATGGAACAGCTCCCTCTTTCCCCAGTACTGGTGCCATGAAGCAAAACCCCTGCCTCCCACACCACTCTTTGAGCCACGCATTTAACCTTCTAATCTGCTTATCATATGCCAATTAGCGCGTGTCTCAGGTAACAATCCAGAGATTATTACCTTTGAGCTTCTGCTTTTTAATTTGGACCTCAACTCCTCAAACTCTCTCAGCAGAACCTCATTCCTAGTTCTACTTATGTCGTTGGTTCCTACGTGGACCACGACAACTGGATGCTCCCCATCCCACTCGAAGCTCTTTTCCAGCCGTGAGGAGATGTCTTTAACCCTGGCACTGCGGTTAGGCAACACAACCTTCGGAACTCCCGGTCACGGCTGCAGAGAATGACCAATGACCAATTTCATATTGCTATTGATAGAAGTCTGACAAGTCTTCAAATGGGGTTTGGAATGTAGGGAAACCTTAATTATAATTTGTCTCAAAGTGTTTTAACTTTCATTGTCTTCAAAGTTTTCTTGGTGAATTCTTGCTTGTGTGTACGTACAGGGAAATATACAAAGAAATCATCAAGTAAATACAAGATGAACAAGAATAGTATGTAGACAAAAAGCAAAAAACTGGAAATCTGAAACAAAAACAATGCTAGAAACATTCAGCAGATCAGTCATTTAACAGTTAACATTTCAGGTGTAACCGAGACACAGAAAATATGTGAATAGCTGAGGTGGTGGAGGTACGCAGGTCTGAAATGGAAACAAGAAGTTGGTAAAGGAGGACAGGTTCCAGCAACCTAAGTTGAAGAAAAAAGCAGACCAACACCAAGGGTGCAGAGTTAACGTTTCAGGTTGATGACCTTTCATCAGAAGTTCTGATGAAAGGTCATCGAGCTAAAACGTTAACTCTGTTTCTCTCTCCACAGATGCTGCCTGACCTGCTGAGTATTTCCAGCATTTTCTGTTTTTATTTCAAGAATTTCTATACTTGGGTTGTATCGTATGACAATAGAATATTGATCATTGCTCCATTCAATGCTTATGAAATAATTCCTTATGTTATAACCAATACTACTATGTATGACATTAAAACAGACACATCTAAAACTGCAATATAATATGTGTGATAATCTTCTTGTCCCCTGTGATGATGGCAGCAGTCATGAAAGAAGATGATGTAGGCCTCGAAGTTAACTCCCCCACAACTTGTCGGGGAGGTGGGCAATAAAAATTCTCAAATGGGGAACGCGTCCCTAACCCATGCAGGACACTTCATTAACATATTTTAATCAGTGTGATTAGTAGCCTGATTTAAATTTAACAGTTACCGGCCGGTATTCCCAGGGCTCGGGAAACTCGACAGTAAAAGAGAGGTGGGAGCTGCCGACTCGAACGTAAGCGGCTTTTACAGCGTAACTCGTGGACTAGAAGGAGCAGGAATGTTCCCTCGTCGCTGGGTCAAAATCCTGGAACTCCATCCCTAACAGCACTGTGGGAGTACCTTCACCACATGGACTGCAGCGGTTCAAAAAGGCGGCTCACCACCACCTTCTCAAGGGCAACAAGGGATAGGCAATAAATGCTGGCCTTGCCAGCGACGCCTATATCCCTTGAACGAATTTAATAAAAGTCCCTCAAAGAAGCCATCAGCCTCCCCTCTGCCACTCGCGGCCTCTCTCTCATCCCTGCCATGATCGGCGACCGTTCCGTTCTCTCTTCCCGCCCCCCACCGCAACCCCAGCACTAATCTCCCACTCCCTCCTTCCAGATTGCAGCTGTCTTTCCCCCCCCCCCCCCACATCAAGCCCCAATCTCTCGCTCCCTCCCTCCCTATGGCTGGGGACCATCCCCAAGGGTCTCCTGCCGCTGGTTTTCCCACCCAGCAGCCAATCAGTTTGGCCGGCTGCCAGGCGGGAAATGGAAGAAATAAATGATCAGGTTCTCCACATCCCGGGCCTTGACAGGTTTTCCCTCGCACTGTCCCGCAACCTCCCTGCCCCCCCCCCCCCCCCCGTGAATATTGGGGCTGTAATATTTTGACATTTTTCAAGGTGCTTTTTTGTCCAATCAAAGATCCATTATCAACATTAAGATAAGGAATTACTTACAGTTAATTAAAGAAAAGAGTAAAAAACAGGAAGAGGCAGCATTAAGATCATTTTTAAAGGGAGTCCACTTTCAAGAAAATCATAGTATGAGTGTCTTTGACGGAGTTCTGTTCCAATCTAAATATAATGGGAGAAGTATATCTTGAACTGATTGCATGGTTTGACAATATTTTGAGCCAGTTTATACTTCCTTCCTAATTATTCACTGATAATTTATCAAAAGCAATATAACACATAAATTAACTAGATGCAGATGTATGAGATTTATTTTATCTGTAACAAGTTATTTGTAATGTGTGGCTTTCTCTGGCTTTTTGTTCCGTATAATATTATGGCTAATTAATCGTGTTTTTAAAACCATAAATCTTTAAATAACGAAGTATTCATATTATGACATTCCTACTAAAAAGAAATGCTTCTTGGCATTTGCTCAAAAAAATCACTTAAAATGTGTTCTGGTGCAACTAATCTGTAAATGTCACAAATGGGTATGTACAGCTGTTGCCGTGCAGTACGCTTTGATCATCATTGGCTCTAGTAATTGTAAATCACAATAAATAGAACAGCGCAGAAGCTTAGTGTCTCATGTATGCCAGGTTTGGGCATAAGGAAACATCACTTCCCTTTCATTTATGCATTTTTTAAACATACTTTATTCATCAGAGACAAAATGGATAATAAATTGTTAGTCCAAGGGAACTCCTTATGATAAATGTAAAAAAAAATTGTGCATTTGTTCTTTTCAAGTCAATACTTTTTGTTTGGCCTGGCTCTGGTGTTCGGCAATGGTACAAATGGCTCTAACGGTAGTATGGAGCCAAAAGAATTTTGCATTTTATTCTTTCAAATACAAAAGCAATCAATTGGTGTGTGAAACTCTGCACTGTGTTTCAGCCATTCTGTTATTCTTTTTGTAACAAATACTCCAAGCTGCTATTTACCCCAGTTACACTCTGACTTCATTGCAAACAATGCAAAACTGCCACAAGTTCAAAATACTCTATTCAGAATTACTGTGGGGAAATATATCACCATTCCAATAATGCAAGAGTATAAATAAAGATCCACACAAAAGATTATTGGCAAAAATGAGAGTGCATAGAATTGGAGGTAGCCTTTTGATGGGTTGGTAAATGGTTGGTAGGTAGGAGACAGGGAGTGGAGATAAAGGGTAGGTACTCAGATTGGCAGAATGTGACAAGTGGTGTTCTGCGGGGATCGGTTCTGGAGCCTCAACTTTTCACCATATTTATTAACAGCTTGGGTGAAGGAATAGTGAATTGTATATCCAAGTTTGCAGATGATACTGAATTAGGAAGGACATTAAGTAGTACAGATGGGAGCAGGAAGTTGCAAAAGGACATAGATTAAGTGAGTGAGCAAAGCTATGGCAGATAGAGTTCAATGTGGGCAAGTGTAAGCTCATCCACTTTGGACCGAAGAAAGATAAATTGGAGTATTTTCCAACTGGTGAGAAACTAGGAAATGTAGAGGAGTCCAAGTACCCACTTCATTTAAAGATAGAGACTGGGAGGCCAAGCACACAATAAATTTAAAGGTGGTAGACAACTATAAAAAGCAATCAAAAGGGCTAATTAAATGTTGGCCTTTACGTCAGGGGGGCTGAAATACCAACGAGAGGAAGTTATGCTTCAGTTGTATAGAGCCTTGGTCAGAACCCAACTGGAGTACTGCGTTCAGTTTTGGCCACCACACCTCAGGATATATTGACCTTGCACGGGGTGCAGCAAAGATTCCCCAGAATGATACTGGGGCTTAGAGGGTTAAATTATGAGGACAGGTTGCATAAACTTGGCCTGTATTTCCTCAAGTATAGAAGATTGAGGGGTGATCTGATCGAGGTGTTTAAAATGTTTAAAGGATTCGAAAGGATGGATATGAAGAAACTATTTCCTCTGGTGGGAAATCAAGAACGAGGGGACATAATCTTAAAACTGCCATGCATCTGCCCAATCACCCAACCTGTCCAAATCATACTGGAGTTTCTCTGCATCCTCCTCACAGCACACACGCCCACCCAGCTTTGTGTCATCTGCAAACTTGGAGATATTACATCTAGTTCTCTCGTCTAGATCATTAATATATATTGTGAATAGCTGGGGTCCAAGGACCGATCCCTGCGGTACCCCACTAGTCACTGCCTGCCACTCGGAAAAAGACCTGTTTGTTCCAACTCTTTGCTTCCTGTCTGCCAACCAGTTCTCTATCCAAGTCAGTACCTTACCCTCAATCCCATGTGCTTTAACTTTGCACGCCAATCTCTTATGCGGGACCTTATCGAATGCCTTCTGAAAGTCAAATACACGACATCCACTGGTTCTCTCTTACCTATTCTACCAGTTACATCCTCAAAAATTTCCAGTAGATTAGTCAAGCATGATTTACCTTTTGTAAATACATGTTGACTTTGTCCGATCCTGTCACTGTTTTCCAAGTGCTCTGCTATTACATCTTTTATAATGGACTCTAGCATTTTCCCCAGTACCAATGTCAGGCTTACCGATCTATAATTCCCCATTTTCTCTGTACCACCTTTTTTAAATAGCTATCCTCCAATCCATGGGAACTGTTCCAGAGTCTATCGAATTTTGGAAGATGATCAGCAATGCATCTACTATTTCTAGGGCCACTTACTTAAGTACCCTAGGATGTAGATTATCAGGCCCTGGGGATTTATCGGCCTTCAATCCCATCAATTTCCCTAACACCATTTCCCTACAAATACTGATTTCATTCAATTCCTCCCTCTCATTAGACCCTATGTTCCCTGACATCTCTGGAAGGTTATTTGTTTCCTCCTTTGTGAAGACAGAACCAAAGTATGTATTTAATTGGTCTGCCATTTCTTTGTTCCCCATTATAAATTCCCCTGATTCTGACTGCAAGGGACCTACGCTTGACTTCACCAATCTTTTTCTCTTCACATATCTATAGAAGCCTTTACACATTGGCAAACAACGATGTAGAACAGCAATGGGAAACATTTAAAATGGTGTTCAACAGAGTGCAGGAAAAATATATTCTGCTAAAAGTACAAACTAAATAATAATGAGACTCCATGGATGAATAAAGCCATAAGGGAACAACTGAGGGTAAGGAAAGAGGCATTCATTAAGTACATAGACAGCAGGGGAATACATGTTAATAGAGAATATGAAAAGATTCGGAGAGAAGTCAAAAAAACAATTACGGAGGCAAAGAAGAACTATGAAATTAAATTACCAAGGAATATAAAACAAAATAGTAAAAGGAAGGTTGGGATGGGAATAGGGCCATTAAGGGATAGTCAGGATAATACCACAGGTAACGATAGAGAGAGGGCAGAAATATTAAATAATTATTTTGCTTCAGTATTTACCAGGGAGATAGAACAGGTGGACATGACATTGGATGATGAGATAAGTGCATTTAAAATTAAAAAAGGATATATTAAATAAATTAATCAAACTCAAAGAGGATAAAACCCCTGGTCCGGATGGATTGCATCCACGCATTTTAAAAGAATCTAGGGAAGAGATAGCAGAGGCATTACTATGCATATTTAATAATTTGTTGGAAAAAGGTGTAGTGCCAGAGGACTGGTGGATAGCTAATGTAATACCGATATTTAAGGGGGATAGAACATGTCCAGGGAATTATAGACCAGTCAGCTTAACATCGATGGTAGGAAAAATAATGGAATCCCCACTGAAAGAGAAAATAGAAGAACATCTAGAAGCCAAAAATATAATAATGAATAGTCAACATGGATTTCAAAAGGGAAAGTCTTGCTTGGCCAACCTTATTGAATTTTCTGAAGAGGTAACGGAGAGAGTAGACAATGGTAATGCAGTAGATGTAATTTATCTGGATTTTCAAAAGGCCTTTGATAAGGTACCCCATAATAGACTGAAGAACACAGTCAGAGAATGCGGAGTCAGGGGACAAGTAGCAGAATGTATTGCTGGCTGGCTTCTAGACAGAAAGCAGAGAGTAGGAGTAAAGGGTAGCTATTCACAGTGGCAGAAGATGGATAGTGGTGTTCCACAAGGATCAGTGCTGGGACCACTGCTGTTCCAATTTACATTAACGATTTAGACTTAGGAATCAAAACACAATTTGTAAATTTGCAGTTGACACCAAATTGGGGGGATAGTCAATACTGAGGAGGACTGCAACAAGTTACAGGAGGACATTAATAAACTTGCAGAATGGACATATAATTGGCAAATGAAGTTCAACATAGATAAACGTGAGGTATTACATTTTGGTAGGAAGAATAGGGAAGTCACATCACTTAGACCGTGCGAGTCTAAGTGGGGTAGAAGAACAAAGGGATCTAAGAGTACAAATACACAAATCACTAAAAGTTGCGACACAGGTTAACAAGGCCATAAAAAAAAACAAAGCACTAGAGTTTATTTCTAGAGGGGTAGAGTTGTAAAGTAGGGAAGTTATGCTAAACCTGTATCGAACCTTGGCTAGGCCACACTTCCACTGCATACAGTTCTGGATATAGAGGCACAGGAGAGGTTGCAGAGAAGATTTACAAGGATGATACCAGAAATGCGAGGGTATACATATCAGGAAAGGATGAACAGGCTGGGTCTCTTTTATCTTGGAAAAAAAAAGGCTGAGGGGTGACCTAATAGAGGTCTTTAAAATTATGAAAAATGTTGATAGAGTGGATACAGAGAGAATGTTTCCACTTGTGGGTAAGAGCATAACTAGAGGCCATCAATATAAGATAGACACTAAGAAATCCAATAGGGAATTCAGAAGAAACTTCTTTACCCAGAGAGTGGTGAGAATGTGGAACTCGCTACCATAGGGAGTGGTTGAAGCAAATAGTATGGATGCATTTACGGGGCGACCAGACAAGCATATGAGGGAAAGGGAATAGAGGGTTATGCTGATAGATTTAGATGAGGAAAGATGAGAGGAGGCTTGTGTGGAGCATAAACACCGGCATGGACTGGTTGGGCCAAATGGCCTGTTTCTGTGCCATATATCCTATGTAATCCTATGAAATCTGGAATTCTCTCCCTGAAAAGGCTGTGGATGCTGGAACAATTAAAAGTTTCATAACTGAGATCGATAGATTTTTCTTAGGCAAGGGTATTGAGGGATATGGATCAGGCTGAATGGCCTGCTCCTGTTTCCATGTTCCTATAAAGCAGACTGATCTGCAAATCAAACTGGTTGCATGTTAATGTTAAATATATAGTCCTCTGAAAACTCTTCACTTCTCCCTCACTTCATTGCCAAAGGCACCCTTGTGGTCTCAGGAAGGCATACCTTGACAGCAGCTGCAGACTGCTCGTCCAAAGCTCTGCCTCCCACTGATAGAATGTTGTACCAAAAAAAAGCAGAATTCCCAGAGTGCATTGGGGTTTTGCAATGTAGGTGCAGGAAGGTTTTTATTAAAGAATTACTCAATTGTAGATTTATACACACATTACTAGCAACTTGAATATATAAAAAATGTATTGCCATTAATAAAAATTCCGCTGAATTGCCAGTTAAAACTTTGAACCGGCAAATTGAAAAGCTGGCTGTGTCAATAAAGATGGTCAGGTGGCAATCTTGATTACACATTTGGCTGCTTATATAGTTGAAATAATTAGACACAATTGCACTATTTATTGCATTAAATCAAACATTTAGTAATTTATTTTTTAGTAATAGTTTGTGGCAAATGTATTGGGGATAATTTTAACATTCAACGGGGCATAAAACAGGTGATGTAGGATTGTCTGCTCTTTATACACCGCACCCAGTTACCCTTTCCATTGACTACAATGTAAAGGAAAATCGTCTGGGATGTATAACAGGCGCCCGATCAGATATCACCCGTTTTATGCCACCACCAAAAGTTAAAATTACCCCCATTATTTGCTTAATATGAAATCACAAATAAGTATAACAAGTAAATACAGTGGTTGCAGGCAGAGTTTTGGTTTGACTCATCTATTTTTAACACAATTACAAACAATTGATTGATATGACTGTGGTTCACAGCATAGTGGTTATAAGTTCAGACCCCAGTGCTAGTTAACACTTTACCTCATCAAGCAATGAGTTTACTTAGCTCAGCTAAGGGATAGTGCAGGAAGTGGAGTTGAGGTCGAAGATCAGCCATGATCTTATTGAATGGCGTAGCTGGCTCGCGAGGCCATATGGCCTACTCCTGCTCCTAATTCTTATGTTCTAAGCTCCTGAATTGACTGGCACTAGTGTTAGAAGCTGTAGTGTCTACTGTTATGTTGACTAGCTGGTAACGTGGGGGGGAAGTTTGCGTGAATCATAGAATCACAGAAAGTTACAGCACAGAAGGAGGCCATTTCGGCCCATCGTGTCCGCACCGGCCAACAAAGAGCTATCCAGCCTAATCCCACTTCCCAGCTCTTGGTCCGTAGCCCTGCAGGTTAGAGCATCCCAAGTGCACATCCAAGTACTTTTTAAATGTGGTTAGGGTTCCTGCCTCTACCACCCTTTCAGGCACTGAGTTCCAGACCCCCACAACCCTCTGGGTGAAGAAATTTCCCCTCAAATCCCCTCTAAACCTTCCACCAATTACTTTAAATCTGTGCCCCCTGCTTTTTGACCCCTCTGCTAAGGGAAATAGGTCTTTTCTATCCACTTTATCTATGCCCCTCATAATTTTATACACCTCAATAAGGTCTCCCCTCAGCCTCCTCTGTTCCAAGGAAAACAAACCCAGCCTATCCAGTCTTTCCTCGTAGCTTTCCCTGCATTCTGGAGCTTCCTATCAAAATCCCTCTGCCTTAACTCCTCCCTCCGTGTCTTCAATAGTCTTCTCAAAACTTTTTTCTTCACCAACTCTTTGAGCCCTGTTTTCTAATTCCATTCAATTAATTTGCCATCTCAATCTATATCCATTTTTTCTTCTTCACTCTGCAGTGTTCTCTGAGGCATCTTTCTGACAGAAGAAGTGTAACATAAATGCAAGTTGTTATATTACTGCAGCCTCTAAGAAAATAATTAATTAATGAAAAATTGCTACTGTATTAAGGAAAAAGCAAGCTATTTTTCACCAGAAACTAGCATGCTTTCACTTGTGTGAAAGTTTGCCTTCCTTGCTGTGGTCCCAATGCCTGCTTATACCTTGTCTGGGTTCAGATGGAGTCAACAGCTCAATCAAAGATATCTGACTGCACTTAGTAACGAAGGACATCTGTATTTCTTGAAATAATCGGCCATTTAGGTTTGGAGCTTAGTGGAACAGTGTTCTTACCTGGAAGATTCCTGTCACAACATTTTTGAGTCACTGCATTGTGATGTTATTTTACTTGATGTCCCACAGAGAATATATTGATATAAGTTTACTGATGTTAGCTCCCTGTTTTTAGCAGTCTGACAGACTTCCCAAAAGTGATCGGTTGTCGAGATCAATGTAAATGAGGTACAAGACTGTTTTATAATCTCATTTTAGTTCTGTGATCACTCCATGTTCAGTTACTTGCTTGTTTCGCGATCTCCTATCACTGGCGGGCAAAATAAAGGAAAATCCCAAGGTGTTTTATAAGCATATTAAGGGCAAGAGGATAACCAGGGAAAGAGTAAGGCCCATTAGGGACCAAAGTGGCAATCTGTGCGTAGTGCCGGAAGATGTAGGTGAGGTTTTAAATGAATATTTTGCATCTGTGTTCACTATGGAGAAGGACGATGTAGGCATAGAAATCAGGCAGGGGGATTGTGATATACTTGAACAAATTAATATTGAGAGGGAGGAGGTACTAGCGGGCTTAAAAGTGGGTAAATCCCCAGACCCAGACGAGATATATCTCAGGCTGCTGTGAGGCAAGGGAGAAGATTGCAGGGGCTCTGACACAAATTTTCAGATCCTCTCTGGCCACAGGGGAGGTGCCAGAGGACTGGAGAACAGCTAATGTAGTACCATTATTCAAGAAGGGTAGTAGGGATAAACCAGGGAATTACAGGCCAGTGAGCCTAACATCAGTGGTAGGGAAATTATTGGAAAAATTCTGAGGGACAGAATCAGTCTCCACTTGGAGAGGCAAGGATTAATCAAGGATAGTCAGCATGGCTTTGTCAGGGGGAGATCATGTCTGACCAATTTGATTGAATTTTTCGAGGGGGTGACTAGGTGTGTGGATGAGGGTGGTGCAGTTGATGTGGTCTACATGGACTTCAGTAAGGCTTCTGACAAAGTCCCACATGGTAGACTGGTCAAGAAGGTAAGAGCCCATGGGATCCAGGGCAATTTGGCACATTGGATCCAAAATTGGCTTAGTGGCGGGAGGCAGAGGGTGATGGTCGAAGGTTGTTTTTGTGACTGGAAGCATGTGTCCAGTGGTGTACCACAGGAATTGGTACTAGGTCCTTTGCTGTTTGTAGTGTACATTAATGATTTAGATATGAATGTAGGAGGTATGATCAGTAAGTTTGCAGATGACATGAAAATTGGTGGAGTGGTAAATAGCGAGGAGGGAAGCCTCAGGCTACAGGATAATATAGACGGGTTGGTTAGATGGGCAGAACAGTGGCAAATGGAATTTAACCCTGAAAAGTGTGAGGTGATGCATTTTGGGAGGACTAACAAGGCAAGGGAATACACAATGAATGGTAGGACCCTAGGAAGGACAGAGGATCAGAGGGACCTTGCATGTACATAGATCCCTGAAGGCAGCAGGACAGGTAGATAAGGTGGTTAAAAAGGCATATGGGATACTTGCCTTCATCAGCTGAGGCATAGAATATAAGAGCAGGGAGGTTATGATGAAGCTATACAAAACACTAGTTAGGTCACAGCTGGAATACTGTGTGCAGTTCTGGTCGCCACACTATAGGAGGGATGTGATTGCATTGGAGAGGGTGCAGAGGAGATTCACCAGGATGTTACCTGGGCTGGAGCGTTTCCACTATGAAGAGAGACTGGACAGGCTGGGGTTGTTTTCCTTAGAGCAGAGAAGGCTGAGGGAGGACCCGATTGAGGTGGACAAAATTATGAGGGGCATAGATAGGGTAGATAGAAAGGAACTTTTCCCCTTAGTAGAAGGGTCAATAACCAGGGGGCATAGTTTCAAGGTAAGGGGCAGGAGGTTTAGAGGAGATTTGAGGAAAAACTTTTTCACCCAGAGGGTGGTTGGAATCTGGAACTCACTGCCTGAAAGGGTGGTAGAGGCAGGAACCCTCACAACATTCAAGAAGCATTTAGATGAGCACTTGAAACGCCATAGCATACAAGGCTAGGACCAAGTGCTGGAAAATGGGATTAGAATAGACAGGGCTTGATGGCCACGATGGGCCGAAGGGCCTCTTTCTGTGCTGTATAACTCTATGACTATTTTCACTCAGATCACCATCTAAATCTGTGTTTTGAAATTCTACAAATATTTCAAAATTATCAGGCGCTTCTCACATGACTGTCCAATTTTCCAAACTAAAGTCATTATTCAGCTACTCCTTGATTGTTTCTTTGACTATTGAAATCCATCAGTGGTCATTTTGTTACCCTTTCATTATTTGAACACTCACATCATTGTAACGGTGCTATTTTCCACCCCCTACTTCTGTAACTACTGTAGTTGTTCCATTCTATTACCTTTCTGACCCATCATTGGTTTTACTGTTTCATGGTCATAGAGCTCATTTCATCAAGTAATTTCTTCAGCTTTGTTTCAGTTTGATCATTCGTTCTCTTTTATTTGTTTCTTTGTGCTTCTCCCACCTTGTGGATTTAGTTGCATTTGCCTAATAGCTGAATAGTTTGCTCAAACCAACCTATATGCCCCTTTAATGAAGTACTTTTTTTATCATCTACATTTAAATATCTGGGTAAATCATTATACTTATAAGATCACATGGCCTTTACATATATACACGATTTACATCTCTGGATGAGTCATTCATTGTTGCAATTGCACTACAGTCATGTTTTTCTGATATTCTACTCTAATGTTATTACAACTGATCTCAGACCTGCAATTGTCTCACATCAATATTAAATTTGTCTCCACTTCTCTGTTTGCTGCTTCAGCTTCTTGCTTGTCAGTGATCCTTCACTCCTCCTGCTCGGTGTGTCAGCTACAGTAATTTCATGATCCTGTCAGAGAAACATTTAAGTTTTAATTCCACTATCAAACTACTTTGATCAGCAGAGGCTTTAATAAAATTTCAGAAATAATAAACACCTATCTTAAAATGAATTTTTCAGAAACTGATTTATAAATGCCATTTAACTCTTTTAAGACAATAAGCTACCAAAATTGCCCGAGTACCTTGCGTGTAATGTATCCGGTCTGCAATGAACAATGCTTGCTTCAGTCAGAACACCCAAAGTTCACACAATTTGCTGTGACATTGTTAGAACAGTTTGAATCCTTTTATTTGTCCGTTTGTCAATCGTGTACTGGTGATGTGAACAAAGCTGCTGTCAGTTTATTGATCGTCTGTCTCTGAAATACTTTTGTAGACTATTCAAGCTTCTCCAAATCAGTGTGTTTTGTTCTTTTTCTTAATAATCTTTCTGCTGACAATCTATCCAATTAATTGAAAATGGATTTTTGACTGTAACAGTGCAAGGTGTAACAAGTAGGTTTGTGGAAGAAATGTCCAGAATTTTAGATTACATTGCTTTTTTGGTGAAGTATTGGCTACGTCGACTTTACATAGCAGATTGGTAAGGATTAAAAAAAGTTACTGAATTTTCTTTTTTTTTTAATTCCTATTACTGAACAGCTGCTTTTTTTTAAAAATGTACCCCTTTAAGGTCCCAAGTTGAGATGCTTGATTGTGATAAACTCAACAGTTCCTAACGTGTTCATAAAAATATGGACTGATTGTTCAATTAATAAATATAGTGTAATGTTGCTTGGATATGTATTAAGGCGATCATAATGCAGCTGATTGTTTGACTCATCCTGAATACTGAATTATTCAATCCATAAATGGGTTTAGACAATGGAATAATAGCACTGAGGGACTCACAGGCAACCTCGTGAGCTAATTATTCAAGCCTCAATATGGCACTGAGACACTTATAGCGGGTGCATTGGTGTCAAAGTTCTTGATCTGTTTAAAATAAAAAGAAACTGGCTTGTTTGGAACTAATAGCCTTTTCCTGTTCATAAAAATATTATGTTCTATACTATGCAGTTTATGTTGATGTAACTCATTTTGGCTTTGCGTTAACACAAGCAGTGTAGTATAATCTAGGTATGAAGCATTTAAAAGATAGTAGCACAATGTTTTGATTTCAGACCAGCTGCAAAATAACTGCAGCTTTATACGTTAATGATCTTCAGATTCTTGAATAAATTTTAAAGGAACTTTACATAATCCTAGTTTTGAAATAAGTGAATGCTAAAGGTCAAATTCATTGACAATGGGCTTCTACTGGTACAATTAGTTGATCAGGGATTTATCTGACTTTAGTGTTATTAATGTTTTAATTGAAGATGAATTAAATATGAACTTTAACAGACTAGATCATACACTGAGAATGTCAATGCCGCCAAATAACTAAATTTTCAACTAACGGTGATGAGAAGAGGTAGTCAGTGATTTTTCTGGAGTGTGTTATTTACATATACCCTGTATGATGATATCACTTTGCATATTGCCTGCAAACAATGGAAAAAGTTTGGAAGGACCAGCAACTAATTGTAGCCAAGAAAGTCAAGCAGGGGTTGCCAATGAGTCCCTCAGTGTTACAATTGTAATGTATGTACCTTTAAGGGAGAGAACTACTTTTTACAGCTCCTGTATACTGTAGTACCGGCAGTGACCACACCTGTATATAAACCCTGAGTAGTGATCTGTACACTTAGTTCTAGAGTAACCCTCATTCAGTAAACACCTGTTGTACCGTTTCTCCTGCAGTCTGTGTCTTATTATACACAGACACAACATTGTCGACGAGCAGATTCGAACCTACCTGCAACTCTGCATCACCTCCCAGGGATTCGCTCCTGGAGAACAGTGGAAGGAGGTCGAGTCCAGAAGCACGGGCGTCGACCACGGGCAACCGGCCAGTCATCCAGCGGAGATTTGAGCATCACAGGGGAGGCTGTCGAGAGCCAGGCTTGGCTTTCCAGTCACGGTGGTCCAGCGAAACGGGCTGGCAACAGGTACTGCGCAGACCCTTCCCGGACAGCGGCGGCTAGAGCCGACGGAGCGGCACAGAAAAAGGCCGAGCAGCGTCGACGGGGGAGAGAGAGAGGGCAGAGCGCACAGGGCGCAGCCGGTGTTCAGGAACGAGCGGCGTCAACGGGGAGAGAGACGAGAGAGAGCAGAGCGCAGCTGGTGTTCAAGGGCCGAGCAGCGTCAACGGGGGAAGAGAGGCGCGCAGGAAAACGCGAGGCGCTGCCATTGCCACGAGGACCGCAGAGAGCGGCATTGGCAGCAGCGCAGGAGCAGCGCACGAAACCCACAGGGCGTCACCATTTGCCACGAGGACCGCCGAGAGCGGCGTTGGCAGCAGCGCGGGAGACGCCATTTTAAGTCGCAGCGGGGAAGAAAGGAAAGCGCGGGAGACGCCATTTTAAACCGCAGCGGGGAAGAAAGGAAAGCGTGGGAGACGCCATTTTAAGCCAGTCTAACCACACCCAAAAATGCTGAAGAGTGGCAGTATCACAGCGTTCGACAATGAAGTCGAAGATTGGACGACATATGTCGAACGCATAGAAGTATACTGCAAGGCGAATGAAGTGCCAGATGACAAGAAAGCGCTGGTATTGTTGAATTCAATGGGTGCAAAAACGTATGGCTTACTACGAAACCTAGTAACCCCAGAGAAGCCAGTAGAAAAGGATTTTGAAAACATAGTGTCAATCCTACAGGACCACTTAAACCCCACACCGCTGCTGATAGCGGAAAGATTTAAGTTTCACAAAAGGAACCAGCATAAAGATGAAAGTAATGCTGAGTATTTAACGGAACTGCGCAAGCTATCGAAACACTGCCAGTTTGGAACGGGACTAGCAGATACTTTAAGGGACAAGTTTGTGTGTGGGCTTCAAAGTGAAGGAACCCAGAAACGTCTTCTATCAGAAAAGGATCTTACGCTGGACAAGGCTTTCAGCATTGCAGTATCACACGAAGCAGCAGCACGGGGCGCTGCAGAGATACAACGGAGACCGCAAGAATATGGCACAAATGAAATGTCATACGGAACAGTGAAGTGCTATCGCTGCGGCAGAACAACACACAACCATAATGATTGCTGGTTCAAGGACCAAGTGTGCAGACAGTGTGGAAAAGTAGGACACATAGCAAGAGTTTGCAGGTCGGGAAAGAAAACCAGCAGCAAGAAATCTCCACAGGAGAAGTACAAGAAGGTACATAAGGTGACGGAGAGTAGTTCAGACGAACAGAAAAGTGATACAGACTCCGGAAGCAAGGAGCTGGGTTGTCTGAAACTACATAATGTGATCAAAACGGAGGATCACCAAACTATCTGGGTCACGCTCAAGATAGCAGGAGTCCAAGTGAAAATGGAATTGGACACAGGATCAGCCCTAACAGTCATAAACCGAAGGGACTACAAGCGGCTATTCTCACATATACCCTTGAGAGATACAAAGATTGTCTTGAAGACGTACACGGGGCAAAAAGTCTACCCCAAAGGAAAAATAAGGGTGAACGTTATATATAACGGCAAGGAAACACCACAAATGGACCTATATGTATTGCCAGATGGAGGACCACCACAACTCGGACGTGAATGGATCCGGAAGATACAGCTAGATTGGCATTCCATACAAGCACTGACTGTAGATGCCAAAAAGGATGACGACGTCACACCTGGACGACTGTCAAAAATGCTAACTGACGCACAAGGAGTGTTCCAGCAAGGACTCGGAACACTAAAAGCCATAACAGCGATGATCAAAATAGAGGAAAATGCAAGCCCAAAGTTTTTTAAGGCCAGACCGGTACCTTATGCGATCCGCCCAGCCGTCGAAGCAGAGCTGGAAGGTTTGGAACGTTCAGGAGTACTGTCCAAAATGGACTGGAGCAAGTGGGCTACACCCATCGTTCCTGTAATGAAGAGGTCGTTGAGTAATACGCCTGGGGAACCAAAGAAGGTTCGCATCTGTGGGGACTTTAAGGTGACAGTGAACCCAGTCCTTCACACTGTACAATATCCGCTTCCGCGGATTGAAGATATTTTCGCCTCGCTATCTGGAGGGAAACGCTTCACTAAGATTGATCTGGCCCAGGCGTACCTGCAAATGGAGGTAGAAGAAGCCTCGAAACAGTACCTCACGATGAACACTCATAAAGGTCTCTACCAATACAACTGGCTGGTGTTCGGGGTAGCATCAGCTCTGGCTGTTTGGCAAAGGGCAATGGAACAAGTCCTGCAAGGGATTCCAGGGACCCAGTGTTAATTGGACGACATCCTGGTCACGGGCGAAAATGACAGTGATCACCTCGCCAACCTGGAGCAGGTGCTCACTAGATTGAAGGAATATGGGCTCCGAGCTAATCGCCACAAATGCGAGTTTTTCCAGAAGCAGATCTCATATTGTGGCCACGTTATTGATAAAGAGGGGTTACGTAAGTCCCCTGAAAAGATTGAGGCAGTAGTCAAGGCTCCAGCACCGGAAAATGTGCCACAACTGAGGTCGTTCCTCGGGCTGGTGAACTACTACCATAAGTTCTTGCCGAATCTGTCTACAGTACTACACCCACTGAACACCCTACTGCAAACGGGGGTACCATGGAATTGGAGTGACAAATGTAAACGAGCTTTCCAGAAGAGCAAAGCATTGATCACATCAAAAGAGGTGTTGGCTCATTTCAACCCAGCACTACCAATTCGGTTGGCGTGTGATGCATCACCCTATGGCATTGGAGCGGTGCTGTCGCACAAATTCCTGGACGGCTCGGAGAGGCCAGTAGCCTTTGTGCCTCGGTCACTAACCTCAGCCGAGCGTAACTACGCCCAGATTGACAGGGAGGCCCTCAGCCTAGTGTGGGGAGTGAAAAAGTTCAATCACTATCTGCACGGGCAGAAGTTCACCTTGCTGACTGACCACCAACCACTTGTCTCCATCTTTAATCCAAAGAAGGACGTTCCAGTGATGACTGCGCAACGGCTACAAAGATGGTCCCTTTTTCTAGGGGCGCACCAATATGAAATCGAGTATAAGGGCACGAAACAGCATGGAAACGCTGATGGGCTATCACGCCTGCCACTGCCTACTGCGGAGGAAGCACCAGCAGTGGATCCTGTCGAAATATTTCATTCGACTATAATTGAATGCTTGCCAGTAACTAACGCTGGTATAGAGAAGGAGACCCGAAATGACCCGACACTGTCTCGGGTATATGATTTGACGGTGAAGGGATGGCCAGCACATGGTGACTCACAGTTGCCAGCATTCTCATCCAGAAGAGAACAGCTGTCAGTATGCCAGGGGACCTTGATGTGTGGATTCCGAGTGGTAATTCCACCCAAGTTAAGGGAGAGAGTGCTCAATGAGCTTCACAAAGGTCATCTGGGAGGGGTGAAAATGAAAAGCCTTGCTAGGGCTTATGTCTGGTGGCCGGGGATCGATCAGCAAATCGAGGACCTGACAAAGAGCTGCTCAGGATGCCAGAAGGTCCAAAATGCACCACTACATGCCCCTCTACACCCATGGGAGTGGCCCTCATCTCCATGGCAACGGGTGCATATTGATTTTGCTGGTCCATTCATGGACTCAATGTTTTTAATAGCCGTGGATGCGCACTCGAAATGGCCTGAGGTGATCAAAATGTCCTCCACCACCACGGAGAAAACTATTGCAGTCCTACGGACCATTTTTGCCAGGAACGGCTTGCCAGAGCAGATTTGCTCTGATAACGGACTACAGTTTGTGTCCAAAGAGTTTCGAAGATTTATGAAAAGGAATGGGGTAAGGCATTACACATCCGCCCCGTATCATCCAGCCACAAATGGATTGGCTGAGGTTCGTACAAACCTTTAAAAAAGCAGTAAAGGCCATGTGCGATGACGACATTCCACTGCAGCATAAGGTGGACAATTTCCTGTTAGCCTACAGAAATGCGACACATGTAGTCACCAACCAGGCCCCGGCCATGATGTTCTTTAACCGAAGGTTGAGATCTCGTCTGGATTTGTTCAGACCAAATGTACGAAGAGATGTTGAGAGTAAGCAATTCCAGCACATCAATGAGAAGCCGACAAGGAGCTTCAGTGTAGGGCAACCAGTCTTGGCCCGCGACTACTGAACAGAGAAATGGCAACCAGGAACGATATGCACACGGCAGGGGCCACTAATGTACACAGTGGATGTTGGGGAGAACATTGTGAGACGCCATGCTGACCAGATCCTAGAGTCACAGGAACAAGTCAACCCCATGTCTCGGCCATACGTACCTGGTGAGGAACCCGACGTACAGGTCGCATCTACCTCAGAAACAATAGCATTGGAAGCTGATGAATCAACTGACGACAGGGTGCTAGAATCGCCTCCGCACCAAGAGCGAGACACTCGGGAAAGGCGTTATCCAGAAAGAATCAGGAAGCCTCCCCAAAGGCTGAATTTATAAATAGACTATTTTCAGCTGATGTTGCATGTTAAAAGTGTTAATTGTAATTAGTTTGATATTTACTTGTTAAATGAGTGTTATGGTACTGTTAATCTAAAAGGGGAGGAATTGTAATGTATGTACCTTTTAAGGGAGAGAACTACTTTTTACAGCTCCTGTATACTGTAGTACCGGCAGTGACCACACCTGTATATAAACCCTGAGTAGTGATCTGTATAGTTAGTTCTAGAGTAACCCTCATTCAGTAAACACCTGTTGTACCGTTTCTCCTGCAGTCTGTGTCTTATTATACACAGACACAACAACTATTCTTTTGCCTAAATTCATTTATGTATTGAATAATTCAGTATTCAACCTGAGGACAGATCAAACAATCAACTGCATTACAATCACCTTACGTATCCAGCAATGTACTATATCAAAAAGAGATTAACACAGCAGAAATTCTAGTAGTGAGTTGAAAACTGCAAATGCCAAAATATATAATGCACTGTCTATTTAATGAACACAATATTTATGCATTGTTTAATAAGTATAAATATCCTGCCTTGTACACTTTCAATATAAAATCCTCAGCTGTGCTGAAGTCATGGCTTGCAGACTTTCAAAATATTTAAAATATTTAAGAGTTGAGAACTTTTTTTGTTTTCTGGGGAACGAATATTATTCCATCATGCTTAGTTTTCTAAAACTGGATTCATAAAATTTCATGTTATTTCATCCATCTTCATAGTTGAGCATTAAGTGCACGCCATGGCTCAAAATCAAAATTATACACATTATAGAGCACAATAACTAAA
This sequence comes from Somniosus microcephalus, assembly GCF_052327205.1. Classification (NCBI taxonomy): domain Eukaryota; kingdom Metazoa; phylum Chordata; class Chondrichthyes; order Squaliformes; family Somniosidae; genus Somniosus; species Somniosus microcephalus. The sequence goes on from NC_141003.1 coordinate 56,952,005, forward strand.
TATAGTCCCATGTCTATTATTTCAGTTTATTATTACAGTAGCAGCCACTTATGAACCCATCCCATTCAGTAAGCAAAATGTTTGTTTTGTTCAATCATTCTAAGTAAGCAAATCCTGTAGAATATATAGGGAATTAATTTGTGCCTGAGCAAATGTTCTCATTAATAAAAACAAAATATTGGAAATGCACAGGTCTTTTCTTCCTATCTGAAAGAGACGGTTTTGCAGGGAGTAACAATAGAGACTTTTACTTAAAGGCAAGCTAGTTAAAGATGTAGGAGCTGAAATTGAATTTTGGTGGCAGCACAAAACACGTGGTAGCAGACCAGGAGTCAATGGTAAGGAAAATCGGGCGAAGTACATACAACGAGCGGACAATCGCTACCGCCCATTTTGAGCCCCCACCAAAGATCCATTTCATCCCCCTAATGTTGATCCCCATTACTGAGCACTCTGATAATGAGAACTTCTGATATAAAAAGTGAAAAACTGCAAATCTGAAGTAAAAATAGAAAATCCTGGAAATGCACATCAAGTCCAACAGGGTTTGAAAAGAAAAAAGATAGATTAACAATTTGATTTAGATCCTTTGTCAAAACATACAGAATGCAAGTTTTATCTGTGTTAGCAAAGCCAAGACTTGGGAACCGCCCCCCCCCCCCCCCCCCGCCCCCAAGTGTGCACATGGATACTGCTGGAGTTTAACCTGCTGAAACTGTACAGCCTACCTGCTGCTTGTGCATGATGAACCAGTACAGGGAAACCCTCTGAGTCTGGACACGTATGAAGATGGAGGATGGAGGTATAAGAGTTAACACCACACCATGGAGTTAGATTCTTTCATAAAGGAAGATTTGGAAAAACTTTTGAAAAGGGAAGGAAACCAGCCAGAAATCATGGTTTATATAGAAACCAATGATTTAGGAAAGAGTAAGATAGAGATCTTGCAGGAATTTCTAGATAAAAGTGCAAGACCTTGAGGGTAGTAAGTTCAGGATCACATGCTGTACCACACACTGGGTATATTAAGCAGAAACAGAATAGGTACATTAATGCATTGCTAAAAAGATGATATTGAATGGAAAGGTTTTAGTTTCCTCGAACATTTAAACACATTCTGGGGCAGGGGAAAGCTCTGCAGATGGAACAGGCATCACCTAAATTGGACCGGTAACAATGCTTTTACCAAGAAATTAAGATAGCGGGGTGGGTTTAAACTAATGAGGCAGAGGGAAGAATTAACAGACCAAACTTGGAAAGAGTGAAAATAAAGAGTGGTGGAAAAGGTACAGAAGCGAGATGTTATGGTACAGCGTGGTAGATGGTGGTTCAGGTGCAAATATTGATGCAACAACTAAGTTTGTGGCGTATAAGACTACAACCATACAAGGAAATAATCACAAAATAAATCAACATATCGGTCTAGGGAGGGGAATGAATGTTAGAATTCAATATATGAACTCAAGAACTCCTAGGAATAAAATGGGAGACCTGAGGGTCCTTGCTGCAGATGGAGGCAATGACATAGTCATCACAGAGACTTATCCAACAATGACTTGGTTGAGTAAACATAGAGGGATACAGATTGTCTACTCTGTTGAGGAAAATCACATCTTCAAGACATTTAAAGAAATATTAGAGGTGGTGGCAAATTTTGTGGGAAAATTTAAGGGAGAATTGGATAGATATTCAAGGGAGTGGGCGATTGAGGGGTATTAGTTTTTAGGATGAGCCAAATGCACTGCAGAATCTTTTCTGTTCCAGTACTTTACTATTCATGGATGCAGTGAGAAATAGCTTGCATCTCAACTTGGTAATGGCAAGTAAACCAGATAGCATGCTGGAAATAGAAGTAGTGGCACCCCTGGGTAACAGCTTGAAGCTGAGGAGGAATAAAAACAAACTAACCTACTAAATAATTATTTCCTGGAAGTATTTACTAATAGCATGCCACTAATCATAGGAGGTTCTACAACTAAATTTAAAGACGTATATTACTTGCATGGATTTCCTAAAAAGCCTGAGAGGCTGAAAACCAAATACCCAAGGGTGCTAAGTGAAACTGGGGAGGAAATCTACAAACTGCTGATTGTCATTGAATATAGGGGAGGCCACACTGGATTGAAAACAAGCCATCCTGGCACCTACATCCAAGATAGGTGTCAGAACAAACCTGAGTAACTACACACCCATGCAAGACTAGGGGAAAAATTCGGTTGTGCCCAGCGCCCTGACAAAATTAGCACCCCGCGCCTGAAGTTCACTGGTAGTGCCCCATGAGGGAAGCGGGGTGCTACTGGAAGCGCCCCGCCTCCCTCTTGGGGCGCTACCAGTGAATATCACGGCGCTACGTGCCGCAGCGCCACAGTACTGCAGGACTTCCCTTATTAAAGGGGAGGGGCCTTGCGCAGTGCAACCCAGGGCCCAGCTGGGCCACCAGAGATCGGAGTGCCGGCAAAAGAGCCCAGCACTCAAAAGAACTGCCGGGCTCACAGAGCACAGCCGGCACACTGCGGGGGGGCTGCACAGAAGACCGAGGGCAGGTGCTGGCAGGCGGCCAGCAACAAAAATGGCCGCCCGGCACCTCCCCTTTAATTTGCGCTGGCCCAGCCGCAGGTAGGCCCCCCTGACCCTGTCGGACATAGCGTCCGGCGGAAAGTCAGGGGGCGCTACCGAAGATGGCAGCCGGGACGCTGCGCAAGGCGATGATGTCACCGCCGGAGGCGCAGCACCGCAGGGCGCTAACGGTTACCACCGCCACTACCTCCTGCTGAATTTCACGGGAGGTGTTGGCGGCGCCGCGCCCAGGTGCTAGTTGCTTTGCGCCCCGTTAGCACCCTAGGGCATTAACGGGAGGCGCAAATCAACCGAATTTCCCCCCCCCTAAGTCTTACATTAATAACTGAAGAAATAATAGCATTGATCATTAGCAAGTCCTTCTTTCTTTTAACAAAATACCTACATAAAATGGCAGCCAACATAGTTTCAAAACTTGGAGGTGCATAATAACTGGCTGAAAGAGAAGAAGCCGCAGGTACTGGTTACTTAAGTGATTTTAGGCTAGGGGGATGTACCAAGTGGTACTGGTGCTCAAGCACCTACTGTTTCTCTGATCTATATAAATGAACTGAGTACAGAAATGCAAAGCTAGTTGATCAGATTTGCAGTTGGTACTACACTGGGGCCGGGGGCAGTAGAGTCTGATTAAGCAGCTAAGGAATTAAAAAATTATCTAGACAAACAGGCAGAATTATGGTTCAATGCAGATATGTGCATGGTCTTACAAACTGGAAGATAAAATGGGCACATACTTAATAAACAGTGTCATACTAATTAGGCAAGAGGCTGAGAGAGATGTGGGAGTGATAGCTGACCCAACACTGACCGCACCCAGTCATTACAGAGCAGCAAATAACAAAACAAACAGAATGCTGAACTACATTGCCAAATCAGAAGAATTTAAATCTGAGGCTATATGGCTCAAGCTGTACAGTGCTCTGGTCAGGCGATGCATTCCGTTTGGGTGATCAAGACACAAGAGAAACATCCAAGTTCTGCGAATGGTACAGAAAAGGCTAATCGTGATTGTCAAAGAACTAAGAATTGGGATCTTCGATCTTGAAAGAAGGCAAATGAGAGGCACCTTGATAGAGGCATATAAGATACTAAGTAAAATAATGCTGATCGGTGTTTCAAGTTGAACCACAACTGCAGGGCATGGGGACACAGGTACAAACTGATGGCAGGCAGGACTCCTTCATGCAAAGTGTGATTAATATCTGAATAGGTCTTCCAGGCAGATAGTGGAGACATTTAAGAGGCAGTTGATGGGCAATCATAGTTTTGCATATTTTGTTTCAGGGCTGAATTTTACAAACCGTGGCGGGCGACGTCGGTGACGGGTCCCGGCCCCACTGCCGGCTCCAGCCCGCTGTGTAAAATAAATTTCCCTTGATTGGGCTTGTTAAGCCCGCCCAGCGAGTTTCCCAGCCAATTGAAGGAAGCGGGATCTGACAACGTCATTTGATGACGTGTCATCAGCCGGTTTCCTTAAAGGGACCATGGCCAACTTTAATTTGACATTTGTGCTGTCAGTGTCCTACAGCATTGAGGCACTGCAAACACTAAGCACTGCACAGAGGCGCACGGCTGCACCCAGGCTCTCCCATGACTCCCTCCATATGCTTATGGAGGGAGTCACAGCACACAGGGAGGTCCTCTTCCCTTCCCATGGACGGCGAAGACCTCCCCAGGAAATCACCACAGCCTGGTTGCACATTGCAGAGAAGGGCACAAGCAGGGATGTGGTCAGGAGGACCCGAGTGCAGTGGCACAAACGTTTCAATGATCTCAGTAGATCACAAAATGTTAGTACAAAGCCACACACAACCTCATCCTGCTGTGCTTCTCAGCACATCCCCATCACTCTGCCTTCCCTACCCTACTGCACATCCTTACTCACACCAACTTACCTTGCACCTCCACCCATCCCTCTCTATCTACATTATCACATCTCCACCTCACTAGCCACCCCTCACACTCGCCCTCATCCTAGTGTAATCATACCAACTAACAATGCACAAGGGTAGGCACTTGGGTGTTTTATTCAATGTTTATGTAAAGTTTCTGTTGATGTGCTGTCAAACATTGAAACATTTTTAACACTTTGCGTTCTTGGACAGATTTGTGTGCACCTTTGGAAGTGGCTTAGTGAGTTGCAATGAATGGTGAGACATAATGTCCTCTGCAATGGTCATGAGTGTGATAGATAGGGATGCTTTATGGTGTTGGTGTGGGGTGGTGCCAACCTGGTGCATCGTGTGGCAGCCAGGGTGTACAGCGTCAAGTGAAGTAAATCTGCCTATGGTGAGGCCATCCCTGGCGTCCTGGGCAGCAATGTGGTCGGGTGCTGATGGCCTCTGTCCTGTGCAGCATCAGTTGATTTGCAGAGAAGGCTGGTGTTGTTGGTGATGCTGGTGTTCGGGCTGATTGTGGTGGGATTCTGAGGACCAAGATGAGAGTGTATAAAGTGCACCAATGCTGATGCGATAGATGGCAGGTGAAGTAGAGATGACAGAAGCGATCTGTCAATGGTGGGAGAGGTAATGAGGTCAGACTGGATGGAGACTTGTGTAAAGACTTGCAGCATTCTGAATCTCTAGTGGAAATGCAGTTTAGAGAAGTTAGTGGCTAAGGGAACAATTCTCAATCAGCTGGGAGCTTTGACTTGACATTTGAAGCTGTCAACTCATCAGCTGAAACAATGGCCAGTGACCTCCCGCCTCAGCTTCACAGATGAGGTCAAGGCACAGCGGGAAATCGGTGGGCGACCTGTCGAATTCAAAAAGCTGGGAAAAAAGCATCGTTAAGTGGCTGTAAACAAACCACTAATGATTTTAATTGCCTCCCCCACCGTTGCGTGTCGGGCCTGCTCAGCACTGGCAGACCCGACATTTGGTAAAGACGCGTTGATAGCGTGGTCCTGCCCCGCTGTCAAAAAAAATCACTTTCCCACCCGACCTGCCACCGATTGTGCCTGCTGACCCCCCGGAAAATTCCCCCCATAATCGCAGTTGAACGTTTTACCCTGTTTCAGGTGGCAAATTGATATCAGATTTATGAGAGAGTTCTGCTAATTCCAATGTTTATTTGGAACACTAAACATGCCAAACTCTACTGGTATTCAAGTGCCCTAGGTGCACCTGGGACCTTAATCTGAGACCCAGAACAAGTTGATTCCTCCATACAAAGTGGCCTTCTGAATTCCATTTCCTGAATCTCATGCACTTGAAAAATGGTTGCTGTGACTATGATGTCATCCATTTTCCTGTAGTACATGTAAGCCCATCAAGTGGATTCTTTGCTTCCTATTTTGTAACATAGACTTGCTAAATAAATCTGGTTTAAAAAGGTTAATAAAAATAATATAGGAAGTGGAAGCTTTGGAGGTTTCAGAGGGCACTTTTTCTTTTCTTTCTACCCAACTTGCTGGCTGCAAAAACTACCTTTAATGCTAATGGTGTGGATTTCCAAGTCAGCCAGAACATGGACAATCAGATTCACAATGTGAATTCCATTTGAATCACACACTAGGGGTTATTAGACTTGTATTCAGAGGGCCAAAGTTTTAATCCCATTCTTGGCAGATATTCAAATGCACTGGCCTGTATATTACAATAAAAAGAAAATTACACTAAAAAGAAGTGCCTTAAACATAGTTTAAGGTTAGTTTGTTAAAGAGGAAACAGACTCCTGCAGAAAATGGACGGTCTTTATTAAGATGACAAAAATCATTAAATCTAAAAATGCAGTCAGCCAAATGCACTACCTAACATTACTTTGCATAAGTGCTTTAGGGAAAGAAATCTTAAATTAGAAGTTCATGATCCATTTTCTAACTGACCTAAGGGGCAATTTACTGTCCTCACAATCTACTGCTACTGTGGAATGTAAAATGTGCTTAAATGTTAATAGATATTAAATGAAGCACAGAATATTTATGAACTGAACTATATATTTTCAGTTTAAACTTGAAACAAATTCCTGGATTACTAAAGCCACTTTAATGCTGGCACTTGTTTTGTTCTGATTTTTCTTTTATTCGTTCATGTGATGTGGGCGTTGCTGGCAAGGCCAGCATTTATTGCCCATCCCTGATAGCCCTTGAGAAGGTGGTGGTGAGCTGCCTCTTGAACCAATAAATCGGTGCCAGTAAGCCAGCTGCCAGCGTTTACTGGGCTAAATCCATCTCCCTTATTCTGGTAACAGAATCACAAGCCCATGAAAACTGGTCCCACACACAATGAGATAAATGACCAGATAATTTGTTTTGGTGATGTTGGTTTATGGGTAAATGTTGGCCAGGACATTGTGGGTGAATTCCCCAGCTCTTTTTCAAAAACTGCTGTGGGATCTTTTATATCCATCTGGGAGGCAGATGGGGCTTTGGTCTAATACCTCATTCAAAAGACAGCACCTTAGGCAGTGCAGCACTCCCTCAGTACTGCACTGAAATGTCAGCTTAGATGACTTGCTCTTTCTCTGGAGGGGAGTTTGAGTCCACGACCTTCTAACTCAGAAATTAGAGAGCTACCACTCAGCCAAATCTGACATCATTGAGGCAGAGACCATTGCATACGTTAAGGAAAATTCAAGCAGTGGGAAATACAGGATTATGGTGAGAAAGCCGGATAGTGGATTCATTTTGATTTGCTCTAGCATAGAGCCTGCACAGACACAATGGGTTGAAAGGCCTCCTTTGTGCTGTAAGCTTCTTTGGTTTTATCTGCCAGAGGATCCCTTCATTGTGGCAATAATCTTAGTTCCACTGTGTTTCAATTGTTTTGTCCATTTTGTTTAATAATTATTGATAGCTATTTAGCAGTTTTACTCAAGTTCATATTGAATTGTATTCATTTAATTCACAAAATGTTAAACAATGGGGAAATGTTACTATCTAAATATGAACATGAAAATAGCAGTACAAGCAGAAATATGCAAGTTAAATCTAATCCAAGTTCATTTTATTCAAACAAGCCAGTGAAAGAGTTAAGTCAGCAAAGAACAAGTATTCCCTTAAGATTTACTGTCCTTCATTTGACAGTTATAAAATCTTTTACAAATGCAATCCTTCAATTTCTGGCATTTAATATACAAGTCTTTAGTGAACAAAATTTAGTATATTGGTTTGTAATGGGCAGAATATATGAACAGCATTCTTAAATATAAGATGAATGGCAAGCCCTTTTTAAATTGTATTTCTTCTTTAAGTTGTGAGCATGACCTTTACTTCTCCAAAGCTGATCTTTTTGTTGAAGAAAATCGAACAGTTAATAGTGTCTAGTAGCTGGAATTTCTGCATTCAATATTTCATGTCTGTCTCTGTAACAGCTTATGTCAAGAAGCAGCACTTATCTTTGTTGCTTACATCATTTTCCCAGAACATACAATACAAAAAAAAAATACTGTGCCTAGCAAGAACAGACTCACAGATGGAGATAATTATATATAACCATAGGAATTTCAGGTTAGCCAAGGATACAATACTATAGTAAATGTCTTATTTTACTGGATGTCACTGTAACTTTTTAATGCCCTACACAACAGTTATTGCAGAGTATTCTGTCCATTGGCTTGCCTTCTGTGCTCATTGTTATAAGACACCATCAGGAAAGACCTGAGAGCAAGTCAGCTGCTGACAATTTTGCCAGAGATTGTGCAATAGGGCACAAAAGTAGGGAGAAAATAATGGAAATGGCTGAGGAGGGAACATAATCAAAAGAAATTAAACTTACACTGAAACTATCAGATTGTACCCAACTCTGACGTTATGGAGCTGATTCCCATAAATATTTATATTAACAAAGAGGACAATAAACTGGTCTCTCACTGCCATGGTTGGGAGGATTGATGTCGCCTTGCCCGATTCCCGCTCCAGTTAAAATCAGCTTTGTAAATATTCTCAACTGCAGATGATGATTAGTACAGAATGATCTGTTCCATTTTGGGGTCTTTTCTACCCTTCTTCAGATTTTTTTGCTTCTACATTTTAGATTATTCTCTTTGGGGGGAAAATGCGTCGTGCCCCCTTTGGGACGCTAACTTTGCCGGGGCGCTACTTTTAGCACCCCGAAAAAGTTACTGCCCCCGCACCGGACGTTGAATGGTAGCGCCCCAAGCTCCCCCCTCCCTCTTGGGGCGATACCATTCAATATCGCGGTGCTACGTGCAACAGTGCCACGTGCGTCGGCACGTAGCGCCGCGGTATTACAGGCCTCCCTCCCCTGATTAAAGGGGAGGGGCCGAGCGCAGCGCGCACCAGGGCCCTGCTGAACCACCGGGGAGCGGGGTGCCGGCAAAAGAGCCCGGCACTGCTGACCAATCGCAGCCAGCACCCCGTAGGAGGAGGCGAAAGGGGACAGGTGCTGACAGGCAGCCCCCAAAAAAATGGCTGCCCGGCACCTGCCCTTTAATTTGCACCGCTGCGGCGCAAACATGACACCCTGACCCTGTTAATCATAGTGTCCAGTGGTAGGTCGGAGGCGCAGCGCCACGGGGCGCTACCGGCTACCGCTGCCACTAACCTTCCGCTGAAGTTCGCGGGAGGCATTAGCCGCGCCCGGGCACTAGGTGCTTTGCGGCCCGTTAGCATCCTCTCGGGGCGCAAAGCAACCCAATTGTTCCCCCTTTAATTACTCTTTAATTTAGATTAAATTAGAGTAGTGAGTACCAATTCCTTGACAGTACCTTCACTAACCCTAGAGAAGGTCTCATTATGTGCCCAGGATTACAAATGAAAAAATCATTCTGTTGATTACTTTAAAAACTGTAATTATCCGATGCCTCCAAAGGATCTTTCTGCTGTCTACGAAAGTGGTAGAGCAACACAACATCAGTCCTTGTATCAGATTTTGACTATCAAGTGAATGTACTTAACAATAAGTGAACATGTGAATAAATTACAATAGTACAGCATATATTTACATTAGAAATTATATTATCTAGTTCCTTGAAAGGACTGGGACAGGAGGGAGCTGTTCTGTTGGGACGGACTCCACTTGGCCAGTGCTGGGACTAGAGTCCTGGTGAATCATATAACTAGGGCTGTAGAGAGGGCTTTAAACTAATTAGTGGGGGGGAGGTTTCTAGAGAGCAAATAACAGAAATGACAACGGAGAAGGTCATAGACTTAGGTAGCAGTGGGGAAATTAAAAAACAGAACGTGTCAGGAAGGGACAGAAGGTATGGAGTAAAAGGTAAAGTAGTAAAAGGGGAAAAAACAGGAACTAAGTGTCACAAAACATATTTGAAAGTTCTTTATCTGAATGCACGTAGCATTCGTAACAAAATGAATGAGTTAACGGCACAAATAACTACATATGGGTATGATCTTGTGGCCATTACAGAAACATGGCTGCAGGGTGACCATGACTGGGAATTAAACATACCAGGTTATTTAACAATCAGGAAGGACAGGCAAAGCAAAAATCAGCAACTTCAGAAAAAAGGTGGAGAAAAAAGTTTTCAGGGGGTTTGAGATGGATGGAACAGGTTGGCTTTACAGGCAGGAAGGAAGGGGAGGTGGGGTGGCTATGTTAATAAAGGAAGGAATCACTATAATACAGAGAAATGATATTGGGTCAAAGGAGCAGGATAGTGAAACACTTTGGGTAGAGATAAGGAATAATAAGGGGGAAAAAACACTAGTGGGCGTAGTCTATAGGCCTCCGAACAGTTGCAACTCTGTTGGATGGAGTATTAATCAGGAAATAGTTGAGGCTTGTAATAAGGGAACAGCTATAATTATGGGGGATTTTAACTATCATATTAACTGGACAAATCAAATTGGGCAGAGCAGCCTTGAAGATGAGTTCATTGAGTGTATTAGGGATGGGTTTCTTGAGCAGTATGTAACTGAACCGACCAGGGGGCAAGCAACCTTAGATTTGGTCCTGTGTAATGAGACAGGATTAATTAAAAATGTCCTAGTAAAGGATCCCCTTGGAATGAGTGACCATAACATGGTTGCATTCCATATTCAAGTAGAGGGTGAGAAGGTTGGATCTCAAACAAGCGTGCTGAGCTTGAATAAAGGAGACGATGAAGGTATGAAAGCGGAATTGAGTAGAGTGGACTAGGAAAATAGATTAAAGGGTAAGACGGTACATGATCAGTGGTGTACATTTAAGGAGTTATTTTACAACTTCCAAAAAATATATATTCCACTGAGGGAAAAAAGGGTGTAAAAGAAAAGATAGCCATCCGTGGCTAAGTAAAGTAATTAAGGATAGTATCTGACTAAAAACAAGGGCATATAAGGTAGCCAAATCTAGTGGGAGGATAGAAGATTGGGAAGTCTTTAAAAGACAGCAAAAAATAACTAAAAGATTGATTAAGAAAGGGAAGATAGATTATGAAAGTAAATTAGCAAAAAATATAAAAACAGATAGCAAAAGTTTCTATGGTTATATAAAAATAAAAAGGGTGGCTAAAATAAATGTTGGTCCTTTAGAGGATGAGACCGGGAAATTAATGGTGGGAAACATGGAGATGGCAAAAACGCTGAACAAATATTTTGTATCAGTCTTTACGGTAGAGGACACGAAGAATATCCCAACACTGGACAAACAGGGGGCTCTAGGGGGAGAGGAGCTAAATACGATTAAAATCACTAAGGAAGTGGTACTTGGTAAAATAATGGAACTTAAGCCGGATAAATCCCCTGGACCTGATGGCTTACATCCTAGGGTCTTGAGGGAAGTGACGGTAGGGATTGTGGATGCATTGGTAATTATTTTCCAAAACACCCTGGACTCAGCAAAGGTCCCGGCAGATTGGAAAACTGCTAATGTAACACCCTTATTTAAAAAGGGTAGTAGGCAGAAGGCTGGAAACGATAGACCTGTTAGCCTAACATCTGTGGTTGGTAAAATGTTAGAGTCCATTATTAAGGAGACAGTAACGGGACATTTGGATAAACATAATTTAATAGGACAAACTCAGCATGGTTTCATGAAGGGGAAGTCATGTTTGACAAATTTGCTTGAGTTCTTTGAGGAAGTAACATACAGGGTGGATAAAGGAGAACCAGTGTACGTAGTGTATTTAGACTTCCAAAAGGCATTTGACAAGGTGCCACACAAAAGATTATTGCTCAAGATAAAAAAATCACGGGATTGGGGGTAATATTCTGGCGTGGGTGGAGGATTGGCTCTCTAACAGAAAGCAGAGAGTTGGGATAAATGGTTCATTCTCAGACTGGCAATCAGTAACTAGTGGTGTTCCGCAGGGGTCAGTGCTGGGTCCCCAACTCTTTACAATCTATATTAACGATTTGGAGGAGGGGACCGAGTGTAACATATCAAAGTTTGCAGATGATACAAAGATGGGAGGGAAAGTAGTGAGTGAGGAGGACATAAAAAACGTGCAAAGTGACATAGACAGGCTAAGTAAGTGGGCAGTGATTTGGCAGATGGAATACAATACTGGAAAGTGTGAGGTTATGCACTTTGGCAGGAAAAATCATAGAGCAAGTTATTATCTTAATAGCAAGAAACTGGAAAGTACACTGTAGTACAAAGGGATCTGGGGGTCCTGGTGCACGAAACTCAAAAAGTTAGTATGCAGGTGCAGCAAGTGATCAAGAGGGCCAATGGAATGTTGGCTTTTATTGCTAGGGGGATAGAATATAAAAACAGGGAGGTATTGCTGCAGTTATACAAGGTATTGGTGAGACCGCACCTGGAATACTGCATACAGTTTTGGTGTCCATATTTAAGAAAAGACATACTTGCTCTCGAGTCAGTACAAAGAAGATTCACTCGGTTAATCCCAGGGATGAGGGGGTGGTCATATGAGGAGAGGTTGAGTAGATTGGGACTCTACTCATTGGAGTTCAGAAGAATGAGAGGCAATCTTATTGAAACATATAAGATTGTGAAGGGGCTTGATCGGGTGGATGCGGTGAGGATGTTCCCAATGATGGGTGAAACTAGAACTAGGGGGCATAATCTTAGAATAAGGGGCTGCTCTTTCAAAACTGAGATGAGGAGAAACTTCTTCACTCAGAGGGTGGTAGGTTTGTGGAATTTGCTGCCCCAGAAAGCTGTGGAAGCTACATCATTAAATAAATTTAAAACAGAAATAGATAGTTTCCTAGAAGTAAAGGGAATTAAGGGTTACGGGGAGCGGGCAGGAAATTGGACATGAGTATAGATTCGGAATGGTCATGGCCCTGTGGGTAGTGGAGCGGGCCCAGGGGCCGTGTAGCCTGGTTCTGCTCCTACTTCTTGTGTTCTGATTCTGTGTTAGATTTCAGGAGATGGTTTTATTCCTCTTCCTGGCTGGGGTGGAGAGCGCCTTTACAGAAGGTAAGTACTGTAGAAATTATAGGGACAGAGTGATCTCCTGGAAGAGTTTCGATCGCCTAGATGGGCCGGAGAGGAATTTCCCAGATTTTTTCTCCCAAATTGGCCATTGGGTTTTTTAACTTTTTTTGCCTCTCCCTGGAGATCACATGGGTTCGGGTGGGATGGAGAGTGATAGAAGATTTGAGGTTAGGATCAGATCAGCCATGATCTTATTGAATGGTGGAGCAGGCTTGAGGGGCCGATTGGCCTACTCCTGCTCCTATTTCTTATGTTCTTATGTAAAACAACTGTTCACAATCTGCATACTAAATTACTACTTCTTCTGTGTTAATTTTTATATATGTGTTGATACTTTTCCTCTTGTATTTCTCACTACTGTGGGACCTTACACTGGCCGGACCTAACTCTTGTAGGTTCCAAACTGATTTTCTTTGTTTTGAACGCTTCAACTTACTTAAATACCTCTAATATTTGCCAGGGCTCCCTCCAAATCAATTCAAAAAGGAGTCATCAGTCATCATACACATAATTGAACCAATCACACAGCACTGTTTATGGTTGAATTATGTGGCTTGATTCTTTCTCTTGTCTGCAAAACCTTGCAACATTGGTATTGATTTAAATTGATGACATTGAATTTACCTGCAGCTAATTTTTAAACTCCTTACTTATTGTGAGTGGATTAAAAAGGACAGCCAGTAAGCTAAAAATAAAATTTTTTGTCACAAAGTATCTCAATAGTTTCCAAACTCTGATATCTTGAGATTAAACACTGTACTAAATGATATTACGGATCAGGTAGAGGGAAAGACGAATTTGGAATTTAAATGAACATTACTAATTAAAACCCAAAAATATGAAGGCAGATTTTTCCCCTTTGTTGTGCCTCAGTTACTCGGTCCAGCAAAGAGGAAAAGGGGGAGGGTTTCCGTTCCATCAGGTCTCCATCCCCACGATGCAGCTACAGAACGGATGTTGCCTGGCCTGCTGAGTTTTTCCAGCATTTTCTGTTGTTATTACAGAATTTCTGGAGTGTCCTCAAACTGATGTTCTCACTGAGAGGTTAACTAGTACTGTTAGGGTGGGTTTAAACTAATTTAGCAGCAGAAAGGAAACCAAAAAATAGCAGAAATTGGATCAGAGAACACCGAGATATAAACAGCAGTAAATTAGAAATATCTCAAAGATTGCAGGGGCCAGATTGAGGAAAATAGCAAAAGTGATGAAGGAGGTATTAAATTGTATGTACGTCAATGTCTGTAGTGTAACTAATAAGGTTGGTGAGCTGCAGGCACAACTTGCTACATGGGATTCTGATGTTGTTGCATTAACAGAGACATGGCTCAAACAAGGCCAGGAATGGGTTCTTAATATTCCCGGTTAACAAGTATTCAGGAATGAAAGAGAAGGAAAAAGAGGAGGGGGCATGGCAGCGATTAAGGATGATGTTACAGTTCTAAATAGAAATGATACACTACATAGTTCTAGGACTGAATCTATTTGGCTTGAGTTGAGGAACAGAAGTGGAGCTGTTATATTGCTGGGAGTTTTTTTTTTTACAGAGTTCCAAACAGTGTGCAGGAGAGAGATGAGCAAATCTGTTGGTAAATTTCAAAAGTGTGTAACAAAAATAGAGTAGTAATATTAGGAGACTTTAATTACCCTAATATAGACTGGGGAAAAAACCTGGTGCTAAGGGTAAGGAAGGAGAGGAATTTCTGATATGTGATTTCTGATATTTCTCGATCAATATGTCTCCAGTCCAACAAGGAAGGAAGCAGTGTTGGATCTGGTTCTGGTAGTCAACTGGAGTGTGTTACATTAGGAGAGCATCTAGCTAACAGTGACCACAACAGAATTTGGTTTAGAGTAATTACGGAAAGAGACCAAAAAATATCAAAGGTATAAATGTTCAACTTGGGAAGAGCTAATTTCAGTGATTTAAGAAGAGACCTACCACAGGTAGATAAGAAAAGGCAGTAATGAAGCAATGGAAGGCATTCAGGGCAGAGATCGTTCTGGTACAAACGAGGCATATTCCTTTGAAGGGAAATGGTAGAGCATCCAAAGCTAATGCGCCCTGGATCACAAAGGAAGCGGATGATGTGAAGGTTACACTAAAAGAGGAGAGGGAAGTTATGGAAAGGATAGTAATAGATAGAGAAGATGTACTAAAAAGATTAGCATTACTGAAAGCTGGTAAGACACCTGGTCCAGATGGAATGCATCCTACGTTACTGAAAAAAGCAAAGGTAGAAATAGCAGAGGCATTGGTCTCGATCTTTCAATCTTGATTGGATGCAGAAGTAGTGCTGGAGGACTGGAGGGTTGCTAATGTTGATACCACTATTCAAGAAAGGGGGATAAACCAGGAAACTACAGGCCAGTCAGCTTAACATCGGAGGTGGGGAAGTTATTGGAAACCATTATCAGGGACAAAATAAACCTTCATTTGTAAAGGCATGGGTTAATTAAGTAGAGCCAGCATGGATTGTTAAAAGCAAATCGTGTCTGACTAACTTGATTGAATTCTTTGATGAGGTAACAGAGAAAGTTGATCAAGGTAGTGCAGTAGATGTATATATGGACTTTCGGAAGGCATTCGACAAAGTACCACACAGAAGGCTTGCTAAGAAGATGGAATTAAGGGGGGAGTGGTGGTATGGATACAAAATGGGCTCAGTGACGGGAAGCAAAGGGTGGTGGTGGATGGATGTTTTTCAGACTGGCAGTGGTATTACCCAAGGGTCAGTTTTGGGTCCATTACTCTTTTCAATTTTTATAAATGACTTAGTCTCGGGTATAAGGAGCAGCATTATAAAGTTTGGAGGTGATACAAAACTAGGCAAAGTAGTAGATAATGATGAGGATAGTTATAGACTTCAGGATGACATAGACAGAATGGTGAAATTGGAAGAGGCATGGAAGATGGAGTTCAATGCAGAGACGTGTGAAGTGCTAATGTAACCCCGTTATTTAAAAAAGGCAGTAGAGAGAAAACGGGGAATTATAGACCGGTAAGCCTGACATCGGTAGTGGGGAAAATGCTAGAGTCCATTATAAAGGATGTAATAGCAGAGCACTTGGAAAACAGTGACAGGATCGGACAAAGTCAACATGGATTTACAAAAGGTAAATCATGCTTGACTAATCTACTGGAATTTTTTGAGGATGTAACTGGTAGAATAGATAAGGGAGAACCAGTGGATGTGGTGTATTTGGACTTTCAAAAGGCTTTCGATAAGGTCCCGCATAAGAGATTAGCGTGCAAAGTTAAAGCACATGGGATTGCGGGTAAGGTACTGACTTGGATAGAGAACTGGTTGGCAGACAGGAAGCAGAGAGTTGGAATAAACGGGTCTTTTTCCGAGTGGCAGGCAGTGACTAGTGGGGTACCGCAGGGATCGGTGCTAGGACCCCAGTTATTCACAATATATATTAATGACCTAGACGAGGGAACTAGATGTAATATCTCCAAATTTGCAGATGACACAAAGTTGGATGGGATTGTGTGCTGTGAGGAGGATGCAGAGAAACTCCAGTATGATTTAGACAGGTTGGGTGACTGGGCAGATGCATGGCAGATGCAGTATAATGTGGATAAATGCGAGGTTATCCACTTTGGTGGCAAAAACAGGAAGGCAGATTATTATCTGAACGGCAATAGATTGGGAAAAGGGGAAGTGCAACGAGATCTGGGTGTCCTTTGCACCAGTCACTGAAGGTAAGCATGCAGGTGCAGCAGGCGGTTAAGAAGGCAAATGGTATGTTGGCCTTCATAGCGAGAGGATTTGAGTACAGGAGCAAGGATGTCTTGCTGCAGTTGTACAGGGCCTTGGTGAGACCACACCTTGAGTATTGTGTGCAGTTTTGGTCGCAATATCTGAGGAAGGATGTTCTTGACATGGAGGGAGTGCAGCGAAGATTCACCAGACTGATACCTGGGCTGGCAGGAATGACGTATGAAGAGAGATTGGGTCGATTGGGCTTGTATTTGCTAGAGTTTAGAAGAATGAGAGGGGATCTCATTGAAACTTATAAAATTCTAACAGGACTAGACAGACCAGGTGCAGGAAGGATGTTCCCGATGGCGGGGGAGTCCAGAACCAGGGGTCACAGTCTAAGGATAAGGGGTAAGCCATTTAGGACTGAGATGAGGATGAATTTCTTCACCCAGAGAGTGGTGAACCTGTGGAATTCTCTACCACAGAAGGCAGTTGAGGCCAATTCATTAAATATATTCAAGAAGGAATTAGATATATTTCTTAAGGCTAAAGGAATCAAGGGATATGGGGAGAAAGCAGGGACAGGGTACTGAATTTGGATGATCAGCCATGATCTGATTAAATGGCAGAACAGGCTCGAAGGGCCGAATGGCCTACTCCTGCTCCTATCTTCTATGTTTCTAAGTGATGCACTTTGGGAGGACTAATATGGGGAGAGCGCGGGAATATGGTATTGAGATAGAGAATCAGCCATGATCATATTGAATGGCGGAGCAGGCTCGAATGGCCTACTCCTGCTCCTATTTTTCTATGTTTCTAAGACAGTATATATACTATAAATAAATGGCATGGTTTTGAAAAATGTAGATGAGCAGAGAGACTTTGGAGTCCATATAGACAAATCCTTAAAGGTGGCAGGACAAGTTGATCAGGTGGTTAAAAAAGCATATGGGTTACTTGGGCTTATAAATAGAGGAATAGAATATAAAAGCAAATAGATCATGGTAGAACTTTACAAATCATTGGTTATGCCTCAGCTGGAGAATTGTGGACAATTCTGGACACCACATTTCAGGAAAGATGTAAAGGCCTTAGAAAGGGTACAGAGGAGGTTTACTAGGGATGGGGGACTTCAGTTATGAGAAGAGAATGGAAAAATTAAGACTGTTCTCCTTGGAACAGAGTAGGTTAGAGGTGACCTAATAGAGGTTTTCAAGATGATGAGAGGTTTTGATAGAGTAGATAGAGAAAAACTATTCCTTCTGGCGAGTGGGTCAATAACCAGAGATCATAGATTTAGAATCATTGGCAAAAGATCTAGAGGGGAGTTGAGGAAAAATCTTTTCACTCGGAGAGTTGTCGGGATCTGGAGCGCTCTACCTGAAAAGGTGGTGGAAGCTGATTCCATGAATAATTTTAAAAGGGAGTTGGACAGGTACTTGAGTATGAGGAACTTACAGGGTTATGAACAAAAAGCGGGGATGTGGGACTAAGTACGACTGCTCTTTCAAAGAGCCAGCAGAGGCCTCCTGTGCTGTAAGTTTCTATGATGTCACTGGGCCTGTGCCTGCAGTAGACTCCATGTATTCTCACAGCTGAGGTGGGAGAGGGCGTTTCTGGGCCCTCCCTCCTCACTTTCCTCATTGTCTGCCCGTAGTGCACCAAAGCAGAGGGGCACACAAAGGTACTTTTCTGCTCAGGAAAATTATACTTGGCAGCACAACCTGCACCAGGACACTCCATAGACTGCAGTATTTGCTGAGGTCCGGCAACACCCCAACGATTTCTGGATCCATTAGGAAAGGCGTTTGGATCCCCAGTATGAAGTTTGGGACTCAGGGCCAGGACTGTGTGTGTTTACGCCTCCCCACCCCTGTTCCAATGCCAGTACAAGGTTCTGTGAGTGGGCTGGTCTGTGCCAAGAGTGCAAATGACCCAGGCCAGAAAAACTCAGCCATGGCCAGGAGAGGATGGTTGGTCATAAGGCAAACATTTTTGATTTGTGATAAAATATTTAAGTGAAGGAATTATTCAAGACCACATTTATGTTTAAAAAAGACTTGTGAAATTCTTGCAAGTGTTTATTATACATTTATCAGAATTAACATAATTGTATTGTACTCTGCAAGAGAAAATTAACTCTAGAATAGGTAACAAAAGCATTGACTACTCATGGTTCATCAGTGGGTTAGTATTAGCTCTCAATATCATTTTGGATATTTATGATCTTATGCTTGTTTTATTCATGTCTTCATGACATCATTATCCGAGACTTATCATTCATTTTTCCAACTACTATTTGTGTCACTTATATTTTTTTAAATAGCATCTGTGCTAAACATCAATTTACAGTACATTGGTTGCACCAAAGTATTAATGTGCAGAATATTCCGGCAATTATTGCAAGTTATGACTTGAAAAGTAATTTCAAACGTTTTTAAAGATTTGGCTGCTGAGCATTGTTTCTCAAAAATATGCGCAGCATTTGTAGAAATATTCTACAACACTTATTTACTCCTGGCGATGTCAAGTAGTGCTTCCAGATTGCCATACAACGTATTTTGGCCATGTTGAGGTTTTTAGTGAGGGAAAATACTATTTGTTAGCTAGAAAAACAGCTGATCCCAGCAGCAATGGTAACTTTCAATGTGTAGAGTGCTATTCAAAATAATAGCGGACATTTTTCAGACATCACTGTCACAATTCCAGGTCGGGGGAGAGGGAAATCAAAAGTTGCTGATGTTTAGAGCATGCTGTATCAAAACTAAATGCTTGTACGGTGATTTTATTCTCTCTGATTAATACGTCATTTTTAGAAATTGTTGAAAATGTAATCTTTCTGTCTACCAAACACAATTGCTCTGTTATGTATTCATGGTAGATATTGCACTGTGCATTGAAAAATTCAAATTACTTTATAGCAAGTAGTGTGCTAGAATATAATTACTGCAGTAAACTTTAACACTTCTGCCCCATCTGTGGTACACATTTGAAGTCATCATGGTCTTAAAGCATCAAATGCCTCAAAATCATTAAGTCCATGGGCAGACCATCTAAAAGAGTTAGTGTCGAACCACTAATGATGTGCAGCAGCTGTGGCATAACTGTAACTGACACCATTGTCAAACCACTCTGTTTTGCATCAGCACTTCACCAAAAAAAAGTGTTGAAGATAGTACTGTTATGTAGCCAGTAAATGTAAAAAAGGACGAACATTCAAGTCTCAATTAAAGTACATATGACTCAACACTAATTGGTGCCAAAATAATATAAAATTAGAGTTGTGTCACAGCTGGAAAATGTTTTTTTTAAGTCTAGGTAAAAGTTAGTAGAATACTAGGTGGTGCAGTGTGTCAAAGCACTGAACTTTAATCTCTGGGACCTGTGTTTGAATCCAGCTCAGAATGTTGGCAAGGAATTCTCATTCATCCACTGGCTGTAAAAGTGTAAGTCAAATGACTTTAGGTAGTCTCAACCCATTGGGCGTGAGTCTACATTACAAAAGTGCACTTCATTTCACCTGAATTAGCAGTTTCATTCCTACTCATAGAGAGATTGTATTTGCACTTTAACAAGCTCTCTATGGTGTATAATTGAATAAAACCTCAAGGAGAGACTAAGAACATTTAAAAGACCAAATGATGGCATTTTTTTAAGAGCGAGCCAGGAGTTGAAGGGAATTGGATCAGTTTCCTGCAGCACAGGCTGGGGAAGGATAATACAAGTTTTGAAATGTCATTAAGGAAAATTGTAGGCAGGTTGTCTAGGGCCATTACAATTAGTTGTTGTTATGTGACATTTGACCAAAACACTTGTGTTATAATGGTACTTTCCAAGATTTTTATTTTATTTTGTTAAGGACAATTATAATCCTTATTTGTTGTCTGTAATGAAAAACCTTATTACAGTATTACTGTTGTATGAATAAAGTGGGTGTAAAATTGCAAATGACATTCAACTTATATTTATTAAATTCAAGCAATATATTGTAATTTAATATTGAATAATGGGGTAGAATTTCCTGTGTATTGGAGCCCTGAGACATTTACAATTGGGGCATAAAGCAAATACCCATCATAAGAGATGGAATTAACTTGGGACAGCACATCATTATGATACACCCAAATTTCACCGCTGTTTGATGCCCAGCTGTCGATCCCTGTGCCCGAATGCATCTCACCGCATTATTACGGCTCCATCCCCAGGCCAAAGAGCCGTGGGAGTGAATGGTTTGCAATTACATTGCTTCAAAATGGGTGTAAAATTAAGCACAAAATTCTGGGCACAGCAGGAAACAAAGTAATTTTCTGGTGATTTTTTTTTTTGAATGATTTTTTTTAAATGTATCCTCACTGAGGCCGGCACTGTATTTTCTGTTGCTTTGTATGCATTTTTATGACTTCAGTATAAGTCACACTGAACATTTAAAAGCTTCTACGATTGCATGTTCTTAAACATGCTGTGCCTAATCTGCATGAATGATTACATACTTAGGATTGCATACATAGGATATACGGCACAGAAACAGGCCATTCGGCTCAACCAGTCCATGCCGGTGTTTATGCTCCACTCGAGCCTCCTCCCGTCTTTCCTCATCTAACTATATCAGCGTAACCCTCTATTCCCTTCTCCCTCATATGTTTGTCCAGCCTCCCCTTAAATGCATCCATACTACAATATGGGCTTCAACTGTTAAGTCCGTGAATGATTGAGACACGGACTAGCAGGAGTGAAAACAAACAGATCTTTACTGGTGGAAGTCCATAACGAAATCATAAGTCCATAACGAAACTAAACAACAGAGGCTCTCTAGCGCCTTTTATACAGGGGTGGTCACTGCCGGTACTGCAGTCTGAGACCAGTTATTCTCTTAAAGGTACATACACAACAATTCCTCCCCTTTTAGATAAACAGTACATAACATTCATTTAACAACTAAATGATAACGAATTACAATCACAATTACTGTTACTAGATACAGTGGTTAAGTTTAAGCAATTATAAGTTCAGTCTTTGAGGAGGCTTCCTGATTCTGTCTGGATAACGCCTCTTTGGGGTAACAGGTTCTTCTGGCAATGTTGTCGGAATCAATGTCGTTGTTTGGTTCATCTGCTTCCAATATTACCGGTTCTGCGGTAGCTGCAATTGGAATGTCGATTTCATTACCAGGTGTATCAGATCGTGGTGTGGAGTTGATGTTTTCCAGTGACTCTAGAATCTGGTCAGCATGGCGTCTTACAAGGCTCTCCCCAACGTCCACAGTATACATGAGAGGTCCTTGTCGTGTACAAATCGTTCCTGGCTGCCATTTCTCAGTGCGGTAGTCCCGGGCCAAAACTGGTTGACCTATCTTAAAACTCCTGGTCGGCCATTCATTCATATTCTGAAACTGCCTGTTCTCCACATCTCTTCGGACGTTTGGCTTAACCAAATCCAAGCGGCATCGTAGTCTTCGATTGAAGAACATCATGGCTGGAGTTTGGTTGGTAACCGCATGTGTCGCATTCCGGTAGGCAAACAAGAAGTTGTTCACCTTGTGTTGTAGGGGTATATCTTCATTACACATTGCCTTGATAGCCTTCTTGAATGTTTGGACAAACCTCTCGGCCAATCCATTAGTGGCTGGATGATATGGGGCAGATGTGTAATGCTTAACACCATTGTTCTTTAAGAACCTCCGGAACTCTTCAGACACAAACTGTGGTCCATTGTCAGAGCAAATCTGTTCAGGCAGCCCATTCCTGGCGAATATGGTTCGTAAAACTGTGAGAGTTTTTTCTGTGGTGGTTGAGGACATTTTTATTACCTCTGGCCACTTTGAATGTGCATCCACCGCAATTAAAAACATCGAGTCCATGAAGGGACCAGCAAAATCAATGTGCACCCTTTGCCATGGAGATGAGGGCCACTCCCATGGATGCAGAGGAGCTTGTGGTGGGGCGTTTTGGACCTTCTGGCATCCTGCACAGCTCTTGGTCATCTCTTCGATTTCTCCATCGATTCCCGGCCACCACACAAACGCTCTGGCTAAGCTCTTCATTTTTACCCCTCCCAGATGACCCTCATGAAGCTCATTGAGCACGCTATCCGTCAACTTAGGTGGAATTACTACTCTGGATCCACACATCAAGGTTCCTCTGCACACTGACAGCTGTTCTCTTCTCGGCGAGAATGCTGGCAGCAGTGGTTCGCCATGTGCTGGCCATCCCTTCACCGTTAAATCATAGACCCGTGATAGTGTCGGGTCATCCCGTGTTTCCTTTTCTATGTTTGCATTCGTCACAGGGAGACATTCGACTATGGTCGAGTGGAACAACTCCATTGGATCCACTGCAAGGTCTTCTTCTTCCACCGTCGGCAACGGTAGACGTGACAATCCATCAGCATTTCCATGCTGTTTAGTTCCTTTGTACTCGATGTCATATTGGTGTGCCCCTAGGAAAAGGGACCATCTCTGCAGCCGTTGTGCTGTCATTATCGGTACGCCCTTCTGCGGGTTGAAAATGGAGACAAGAGGTTGATGATCGGTTAGTAGAGTAAATTTTTGACCGTGCAGATAGTGATTGAACTTCTTCACCCCCCACACTAGGCTGAGGGCCTCTCTGTCAATCTGGGCGTAGTTACGCTCGGCAGAAGTTAACGAGCGTGACGCAAAAGCTATCGGCCTCTCCAAACCATCAAGGAATTTATGTGACAGTACCGCCCCAATGCCGTAGGGAGACGCATCACACGCCAGCCTGATTGGCAGTGCTGGGTTGTAGTGAGCCAATACTTCCTTCGAAGTGATTAAGTCCTTACTCTTCTGAAAAGCACGTTTACAATCATCGCTCCATTTCCATGCTACCCCCGTTCGTAGCAGGGCGTTCAGTGGGTGCAGAATTGTCGACAAATTCGGCAAAAACTTATGATAGTAATTCACCAACCCGAGGAATGACCTCAGTTGCGACACATTTTCAGGCGCTGGGGCCTTAATAACCGCTTCAATTTTGTCAGGGGACTTATGTAACCCCTCTTCATCAATCACGTGGCCACAATACGATATCTGTTTCTTAAAAAATTCGCACTTGGGGCGGTTGGCTCGCAGCCCATGTTCCCGTAGTCGAGTGAGCACCTGTTCTAGGTTGTTAAGGTGTTCACTGTCATCTTCACCTGTTACAAGGATGTCGTCCAAGTAACACTGAGTCCCCGGAATCCCTTGCAGGACTTGTTCCATCGCTCTTTGCCATATCGCCGGAGCCGATGCTACTCCGAATACCAATCGATGATACTGGTAAAGACCTTTGTGAGTGTTTATTGTGAGATACTTCCTAGAGGACTCTTCAACCTCCATCTGCAAATATGCTTGTGCTAGGTCAATTTTTGTAAAACGCTTCCCTCCAGACAGTGAGGCGAAGATGTCTTCTATCCTTGGAAGAGGATATTGTACTGTGTGAAGGACAGGGTTCACCGTCACCTTGAAATCCCCACAGATGCGAATCTCCTTGGCTCTCCGGACTTATTGCTTAACGTTTTCTTCATGACAGGAACGATGGGTGTCGCCCACTCGCTCCAGTCGACCTTAGACAACACGCCCGCCTTCTCCAGATTCTCCAGCTCTGCCTCGACGGCTGGGCGAATTGCATATGGTACCGGTCTCGCTTTGAAAAACTTGGGAACTGCATTCTCTTCTATTTTTAACGAGGCGGTTACGCCTTTAAGCGTGCCCAGTTCTTGTTGAAGTACCTCTTTGGCGTTAGCTAAGATTGTTGACAATCGTCCAGGAGTGACGTCTTCATCTTTTTTACCGTCCACCGTCATTGCATGAATGGAATGCCAATTTAAGTTTATCTTCCTCATCCATTCCCGTCCCAATAACGGTGGTCCACCATTTGGCAGTATGTAGAGATACAATTTCCGTATTTTCTTGCCATTGTATTCGACAGGCACCCTTATTTTTCCTCTGGGGTATACTTTTTGCCCCGTATACGTCGTCAAGACGATGGATGTCTCTCTCAAGGGTATGTGTGAAAATAGCCGCTCGTAGTCTCGTCGATTCATGACGGTTAGCGCTGATCCTGTATCAAATTCCATTTTAACTTGGGACCCTGCTATCGTGAGAGTGACCCAAATGGTTCGGTGATCCTCTTTTGCGATTACATTGTGAAGTTTGAGACAGCTTAGTCTCCTGTTTCCAGATTCACTATCGCTCATCTGGTCTTCGGAACTACTGTCCGTCATCTTTTGTACTTTCTTGTACGGTTCCTTAGTAGCCTTTTTGTTGTCGCTGGTCTTCTTCCCAGACCTACAAACTCGTGCAATGTGTCCAATCTTCCCGCATTGTCTGCATATTTTGTCTTTGGACCAGCAGTCCTTCTGGTCATGGTTAGTTCTGCCGCAGCGATAACATTTTGCAAATCCCCGTGTCATTTCGTGGGTGCCGTATTCCTGTGGTTTTTGTTGAATTTCTGCAGCTCCCCTGGCTGCTGCTTCATACGATACTGCCACGCTGAAAGCCTTATCTAGCGTCAGCACTTTTTCTGAGAGTAACTTCTTCTGTGTTCCTTCACTCAGGAGTCCACAGACAAATTTGTCCCGTAGGGTATCTGCCAGTCCTGCTCCGAACTGGCAGTGCTTTGATAGCTTGCGTAGTTCCGTAAGGTAATCAGCATTGCTCTCATCTTTGTGCTGAGTTCTCCTGTGGAATTTAAATCTTTCTGCTATCAACAGCGGTGCAGGGTTTAAGTGTTCCTGGAGGACAGCAACAATTTCATTAAAACTCTTCGCCTTCGGTTTGGCTGGAGTAATCAGGTCCCGCAATAGGCCATACGTTCTAGCGCCCATTAAGTTTAGCAATATCGATGCCTGTTTCCCCTCCGCTATATCGTTTGCCTCGAAATATACCTCGACTCTTTCCACATACGTGGTCCAGTCCTCTAATGTATTATCAAAAGCAGTGATACAGCCAGTCTTCGGCATCTTGCAAGTCTAAAATGGCGCCTCCCGCGCTTTGCCTTCTTCCCCGCTGTTGTTAGCGCTGCTTTCCACGGTTTCTTGCGCGTATTCTTTTTCTTTTATTATTTTCCCGTCGTGGAGCGGACCCTCTGGGACACTTCCCTCCCTCTTCTTAGGTCCGAACGCTGCCCGGCTTCGAAACACCGGCCGCGCCCTGTGTGCTCCACCCTCTCTCTCTCTCTTTGCTTCCCGACTCGCTGCCTGGCCCCGTTGAAAGGCCACCCGATTGAGCTTCAGCCCGCTGCAGCCCAGGAAGGATCAGAGCACTACCTGCCACCAGCCCGATTAGCTGGGAAACCACGGACCGAGGAACCCAGCCTGGCTCTGGAAAGTCGCTCCTGCAAGTTTTTAAATCGATGACTGACGGTCGACGCCTGTTTCTCGAGTTTCAATGGCCTCTTTTTTTTTCTGGCTCCGACCTTCAACAACGTCGTCGGAGCTGCTGCTGAGTTGCAGGTAAGTTCGTTTCTTACTCATCGCCAGTGTTAAGTCCGTGAATGATTGAGACACGGACTAGCAGGAGTGAAAACAAACAGATCTTTACTGGTGGAAGTCCATAACGAAACTAAACAACAGAGGCTCTCTAGCGCCTTTTATACAGGGGTAGTCACTGCCGGTACTGCAGTCTGAGACCAGTTATTCTCTTAAAGGTACATACACAACATCAACCACTCCCTGTGGTAGTGAGTTCCACATTCTCACCACTCTTTGGGTAAAGAAGTTTCTTCTGAATTCCCTGTTGGCTTTTTTGGTGATTATCTTATGTTATCTTAGTGGAAACACTCTCACTGTATCCATTCTATCAAAACCTTTCATAATTTTAAAGACCTCTATTAGGTCACCCCCCAGCCTTTTTTCAAGAGAAAAGAGACCCAGCCTGTTCATCCTTTCCTGATGTGTATAGCCTTGCATTTCTGGTATCATCCTTGTAAATCTTCTCTGCACCCTCTCCAGTGCCTCTATATCCTTTTTATAATATGGCGACCAGAACTGCACGCAGTACTCCAAGTGTGGTCTAACCAGGAATAAAAACAGAAAATGCTGAAAATACTCAACAGGTCAGGCAGCATCTGTGGAGAGAGAAACAGAGTTAACGTTTCTGTTATTTTCTGTTTTTATTTCAGATTTCCAGCATCCGCAGTATTTTGCTTTTGTATTAGTGGTCTAACCAGGGTTCGATACAGGCTTAGCATAACTTCCCTACTTTTCAATTTTATCCCTCTAGAAATAAACCCTAATGCTTGGTTTGCATTTTTAATGGCCTTGCTAACCTGTGGCGCAACTTTTAGTGATTTGTGTATTTGTACTCTGAGATCCCTTTGTTCCTCTACCCCACCTAGACTCGCACCCTCCTAGTGATAAGTGACTTCCATATTCTTCCTATCAAAATGTAATACCTCACATTTATCTGTGTTGAACTTCATTTGCCAATTATTTGCCCATTCTGCAAGCTTATTAATGTCCTCCTGTAATTTGTTGCAGTCCTTCTAAGTATTGACTATTCCCCCAATT
This sequence comes from Somniosus microcephalus, assembly GCF_052327205.1. NCBI lineage: Eukaryota > Metazoa > Chordata > Chondrichthyes > Squaliformes > Somniosidae > Somniosus > Somniosus microcephalus. Next base: position 56,979,102 of record NC_141003.1, read on the forward strand.
TGGTATCATCCACAAATTTAGAAATTGTGTTTTTGATTTCAAAGTCTAAATCGTTAATGTCAATTGTGAACAACAGTGATCCCAGCACTGATCCTTGTGGAACACCACTACCCACCTTCTGGTACTGTGAATAGCTACCCTTTACCCCTACTCTCTGCTTTCTGTCTTGAAGCCAGCTAGCAATCCATTCTGCTACTTGTCCCCTGACTCCGCATTCTCTGACCTTATTCATTAGTCTATTATAGGGTACTTTATCGAAGGCGTTTGAAAATCCAGATAAATTACTTCTGCTGCATTACCATTGTCAACTCTCTTGTTACCTCTTCAAAAAATTGTTAGATAGCTTGAAACTTTAGTTTTCATAATTAAAGAAGAAATATATGGTGTGAGTTCAGTGCTTTGCTTGGTCCCCAACTGTTTACGCTGATTTCAACTTGTTTATGCTCATTTCTACTTTCTGGCATATAATAATGAAATTGGCAGGAAATTTGGGTGTAAATAGATATCATCAAAATGGGTGCACTAATGGGCGTAATTTTAGGTGTAACTTCAATTACGCACCACAGGAAATTCCACCCCACTGTGTTTAAAGTTGCGGAAGTATTTATTCTCATATGCATTTCATTCAGAACATTACATTTTCAAGTTAGGAATGTAGATTTAGAAATGGCTGCAGTATGAAAAACAGAAGTTAAAGTAATTTTCGTAATTAACAGGTGTCGTATCATACTACAGGAAACTTTGTGCTATCCGGCACCGACGGGACCGAGCTGCTGCCGTTCCCTCAAAACTGCCGGACACTCCAGAGCTAATGTTGAAACATACGGAGATTTTCATCTCCGTATGAATCAACAAACCCTGTTGCTTAGCACAGCCTCTAACAGTCGGCAAGCGTCTCTGTAGCATCTCTAGCTGAAGCTGTTGCTTAGCTACAGACCTTGCAGAGCTTGACTGTTCAAAAAAAGCAACGAAAAGAATAAAAACAGCTCCTGATTTTTGCTGGTAGCTCCAGCTTGCCGGATGGTTCACCTCCGGATAACACAAAGTTTCCTGTATTTGCTACCATCTTAAATCTCTTAAGATAAGTCAGGACTGTGCATCGAAATAGCTAATATCCTGGCTAATATCCTGTTGTTAGTATAAATAATTTTCAACATTTTGTCATTGGCTTAGGAAACTGTGGGTCAGTGGTAAAATAGCCGCATATATTCTCATAAGCTTAAACGTGGTGAAGTGAGCCCACATTCATACTGTACAAGCTTGCTGTTAACTAGGATCACTCTGCTGATGCTGAACAAGCATATGTATGCGTCTTATCTTGACCAGCATATTCTGATTACCTTTTGCTGGCCAGAGCAAGGGTGTGTTAACTAGCTATTACACGGTAAGACAATATGCACACAAGCAAAATTTCCCTTATACAAAGCTTGATTGTCCAAATAAAGTGAAATACTTACATAATCAAGTGAACCTGATTCTGGGAAACAAGGCCTATCTACTATACAGCGCTTACAATTCGCCACTTTTTATGTATACCTTTCTGAGCTATAAATCACTAATTTACATGTCCTTGTAAGATATACAACTACCTCTCTAAACTACAAGATGCACATATCTGACCAATGGGTAAAGTTATACTATTGATTGACATGTGTGAGATGACTTCATCTCATAATTTCTATTCACTTTCCATACATCTTATCTTCCTCAATCAAGGTCATTTCATTAAGCCTCACACAGTACCATGTATGGATTCTTTCATACGGGTAACAGAAGCATGCAGATGCTTATATTTTCTTGGGCCCAGCTTTTAAATTTCAGTGGGGAAAGTAAAAGCATGAGATTCTGGCCTAGAAATTCGGTTGGTAGCGCCAGCGATTAGCGCCTAAAGAGCCCGAGAATTGGGGCGTTACCCAATTTTCGGGCGGGCGCTGTGAATATAGCGCCACCTCCCATCATGATGTCATTTCAGTGTGCAACGCCATTTTTGCGCCCCGGACCGGATATTCGGTGGCGCCCACAACCTTTCCGCCTGGCGCTATTAGTGACAGTTGGATGGAGCGTTCCCAGGCCCTTCTCGGACTCGGGGGGCGCTATTTAAAGGGGACAGCACTAGTATAAAAGCTGCAGCCATTTGGGCTGGCCATCCTGATCGTTGCTGGAGAGAGTTGCTGACCTTCTGTTGAACAGTAATTTTCTCATTGAGCCTTCGGAGGCACTGGCACTGGCAGCTTGAGGGCCCGGCTCCCGAGCTGGTGATGCAGCATCTGAAAGCAGGGAGGTGGAAGAGTGGCTTTAGCAAAAGGACAGGTTCGCAGCAAGGGATACCAGATTGCGGCAAGGCAATGACATGGGTCCACAGTGAGAAAGCATGCTGGCGGGGGGAACAAGTAGAAGGAGACAGTTGTAGGAGGTGAGAACCTTACCATCGATGTCGCCAATGGGGTCGGTAGCTGCAGTGGTTACAGGACCACTCAGACGTCCTCCAAGAATCTGGTGGACTCTCTCCTCGAGATCCGTGAGAGTGACCACTTGTGGAGGTCCTCCACCGGTGCGAAGCTGGTCTTTGCCAATCCTCGCCAGCATGGACTGCAGGGGAAAGGAGGGGAAGTTATGTTACCTGATGCCCTGAGTGATCATCTCACGCCCCCCATGGTGCAAGAGCCCTTACATGACGCCCTGAGTCAAATGTGTATGTGTGTGCCCAGACAGGGCCATGGGTGCATGCTGGCAGATGGCCAATGGGGCACAGGCCACCCTGTAGCCATAAAGTCAGGTGCAAATGAAGGGATGCAGAAGTTTGCAGGAACAACACCCACCCTCACGACCCAAGTGAGGTCGTTGAATTTCTTTCTGCATTGGACAGGGCGCCTGGTCACCATGCTGCTGGAGTTGACCCTCTGGCATACATCCCTCCAAGCTCGTCGGTAGTCCTTATGATTCGGCCTCCTGCCATTGTCTGGGTAGAGAACATCTCGCCGGCGCTCCACTGCGGCCACCAATTGCTCCAGAGCCTCATTGATGAAGCGCTCTGCTCTCTGTCTCACCTTCTCCATCTGGTCCAAGTTTTTATCGCCAGAGAAGGGCCTGCGCCGATTCTGAGGCCTGCAAGGCGCAGAGTGTGGATGCTGAAGCTGACTGACCCACCCCTTTAAGAGCTAGCCGGCGCCTGGAAGTCTCGTGGTCATCGGTAATTGAGAGCACCTGCGCTGAGCCCGTCCGCTCCGATATTGGGTTGCGCCGGAAGTTTAGCGCCTTAGGAGTCCCGTGTAACGCCTGAATTCGCGCCTCAATCACCTTTAGGGGCGATGCAACCCAATATCGCGCCAGACGGCGATAAGTTTCGTCTGGCTATAAACTTTGCGCAGCGCCAGTTCTAACGCCTCAAGCCGGGCTATACCCAATTTCTAGGCCTCTGTGTTCAACTTCTGCTGTTCTTTGTGATTTGCTCTACTGCTTTTCTTGAAGGTACTGGCTTTTGTTGGGGTATGGTTCACCGGGCAGCAGCCCTCTAATCCCACTTTCAAGTGCAAGTTCAGACAATGTGAAAGCTATTTTTCCTTGGAGAGCATCACAGCCAAGCCCGATCCTTCCTTTGCCTGTCAGCCAGGCATAAGCATTTTTCAGCAGAAACCACTGGATATTAATTGGGAGTGGGAACCCTCCCTGATTTTTTTTACTTCTCTCTAGTACAGGGGCATTGAGGCCACTTACAGTAGCCCAACTGCTGCTCCCACTGAGTACAGATCAGGAATCATGCCTGGGACCTTCTGGTCTGTAAGTCTCAGTACCACATCGTGCAGCATATTTACCCACTAAACCATTGTGGAGAGTGTGTCATTCTATGGACTTCTTGCATTTGCAATGTGTGGGGATGTAGTTCTTCTCCCCTCGAGCAATTTAATTTAAATCTTAGTTGTAATTTTTTTTACATTATAAATGCAAGATTCACACCAAAAGGTTAGGTATAACCATGCCATTAATGGTTCCTCTACCCCCTCCCATAAAAGCCCATTGGTATGTCCTTGTTACAGGCAATAAGCATATCATCATGAAGCAGTCAATGAGAAGCTCAATGTCCTCTTTCCTGTCAAATACTTCCTTTCCACTCAACAATTCCTAAATCTCCAAAAAGGCTAAATTCATCAAAGGCGTGAATACTGCTGTCCTATCTTCCCTCTTCTCGCATTTCTTTTGTAATCCTGGACAAGATACAAGGAAAAAAACTTGTCATCTGATAGGGAATCCCTCTATCATTTCCAGCATCCAGTCTTTCCTACTTCATTGCAACGTTTTTTGTTTCTCTCTGTTATATCAATGGTATAATGTTGGTGTTCCTCTGAACTTTCATCTTTGTAACTGCTAAACTCCAAATCTCCTGTCCTACATGCTCTTTCTTCACCCTATACCCCCACTGTATTGAAATCAGGACTTACCGCGCAGTTTCTACAATCTTCAAGCTCTTAAACCCCAAGCTTGGCATCTCCTTATCATTACTTCCTGTTTCACCTGTATTCTCTTTTACTCTTCTCAACCTTGCTGGTGTCCTGCATTATGGGCCTTGACACTTCACCTTGGTTTCTCAATTTTTATTTAAATCAGTTGATAGGCGTCTTTAGAAAGATGGCAGAGAAATGATCTGTATAAATCAGTGTTTGCTATCAATACATATTTTTATCTGTGATTACCTTTCTGTCATTTCAGAACTTCCATATGGTTGGGAGAAAATAGATGATCCAGTCTATGGCACCTATTATGTTGAGTAAGTTTGCTGAACAGTATCGTATTACTAATAGTTCAGAAAAAAATAATTAGATCACAGATCTACAGAAGAACTTTTCACAGTATCTTCAAAGTGACTGCATTGTGTGTGGCAATTATTACTTCATTCTACAATTTCATTGAATGTTCAGCTTTTCATTATGCTTTCATTTTTTCATTAAGGTGAATTGTGACATCAACTGTTTCATATAGAGATTCTTGTAAATGTGAATTGTGATTACAAAATGATGAGCTTTGCAGGATAAATAACTTGTTCTCTTTTTGAGCTAAAACTATCAGACATACATACATATTGGTACCTTTAAGACCTGAAGACAATATAATAAGTATGTCTTTGTTTTTTGTCACCTCTTGCTGTCCCCTGGATTTTTTCTTCCTTGCATATTTCCTACTCTTGATTACTCTTATTTCAATGCTTTCTTTGTGCCATTCTTCTGCTCTTGCTATTTTTCTTTTTTCCATATGACGCTTTAGTCACATAAATCGAAAAACCCAGTTTGAAAATCCTGCTCTCGAAGCAAAGAAGAGGTTGCAGCAGCAACATCCAATGCAGCAGGATCTAGTGCCCTACCTTATGCCAGCACCAGGTTTCCGAGGTAATATCGTTATAATACTGTATGTAAATGGCATAAAATTTGGAATGTTGAATGCTTTGTTATTGTGATGTCTTTCTTATGTGCTAAAGTATATTACTGTTAGTGTATCTTATTAACCTTTAGAGGCTTTTCAATATGTTTCAGGACTAATGCATAAAGCGAATATAATGTAATTAAAGCATCAATCATAACAGAAATGATGCTGTAGCTACAAACTAGGACATATTGGAATTGGTGGAGATTAATGTTCTTTTGAATTAAGTAGCATGGAACTATCAATATTCTATAGAGTATAGTCATTATTCATAAGATCAAGGCCTAAGAATGAGGGTTTTTCTCCTTTATAACTGTAGAAGGCTCATCATCAACATTACCTAGACCCAAACATACCTGCCCAGGCTCTCTGCCTCAGCGGTCGCGCAGTACGAATGACCTGTCTCAGTATCGGAGTGACAGTGCTGGAATGTACAGGCTGTATGGTATGTCAAAGTGCAACTTCACAGTCAAGCTGCACTGTTGTAAAGCAGACATTTGTAGTGGGGAATTCTACATCACAGCTCATTATTTGTTGTCAAAGGCACTGGAAGTGGAATGTGGTCTTCTGTTACCTGCTTATAGCATGCTTACAGTAATTGTTTTTAACCCTTTCCTTTCCACATTATTCAAAATGCAGTTTGCTTTATCTGCTAAATTCTCTACTAAAGTATGATGAGCAATGAAATTTGTCACTATTTTTGTATTAATCGTTGTAAAATTAATAAACTGATTTTATTTTTTACAAAATTGGGTCTAAAAGGGTTAAAAATAAAAATTAAAACCGCACACTCTCAGTGTCTTTAGCACTGTGATGGCACAAGTCTCACAAAGGTTTTTTTTAAATGTTTTTTTCTTTGCATTATCAACATAGAAAAGCCACTCTTCACTCGAGATGTTTCACAGCTGAAGGGAACATTTCTTACAACATCACTGAAGAAGAGCAGCATGGGATTTGGATTCACCATTATTGGTGGTGATGAGCCAGATGAGTTTCTACAAGTGAAGAGTGTGATACCAGAAGGACCAGCAGCAGTGGATAGCAAAATGGAAATGGGTGAGTGAATCAAAAAAGGCACAAATGTTTTCAAAGAAAGAAAGACTTGCATTTATATAGTGCTTTTTCACGACCATTGGACGTCCCAAAGCGCTTTACAACCAATGAAGTACTTTTTGAAATGTAGCCACTGTTGTAATGTAGGAAACGATTTCAGATTGACCTTGCAGGTGAACTGTTTTCAGAAAGGATCTTCATAACAAAATTAGTAATCTTCCTCACCCATTCAGGTTCCATATACAGTACAACTAAGAACTCCCTCCATCCCATGGCGGAATATCATTCTCTGGGACTGTCACTTAAAATTTTTATACTTAAAGTTAAGTGATGTTCCCTGAGTCCTACTGACTCACAGCCTCATTTTGCACTTGCTCCCCAGTTTTGTTTCCACTCAGATCAAATAAGTGCAAAAAAATTTTAAAGGTACAGGTAAGAGCAGGGAAATAGGATTAAACTAGATAGCTCTGGTGGGGTAGCTAGCATTGGACAGGAAGTGTGAGCCAAATGGCTTCCTTCTTTAACAACATTTCTATAATGTACCCGTGTGCTCCCACACAGCAGAAGTACAGTAATATTCTGTGCTTTGTGATCCTAGAATCAATTTTCATTCAGCTTTGAACGTACTTTTGTCATCTCTCCTTCACTACATTACAACATGACCAAACTTTAAAAGTATTCCATTGACTGTGAAGTGCTTTGGGACGTGCTGAGGATGTGAAAGGTAGTATATAAATGCAAGTTCTTTCACAGAAGGCAAGGGGGATGCTAAGACATGTAAGTTCCCTTCCAAGGAGATCCTCAGTTCGCTACAAGAATTCCAGTGCATGGTGCAGATCCAGCATGACTTTTTTTTGATGAATACACATTGCGATTCAAATGTTCACAGGCCCTGGGCTCCAGTACAGATTCCAATCCTGCTTTGGGGCTTGTCATGCCTTGCTGACTCCAGTGACCAGCAGCCAAAGTTTTATGGGCGAACCTGTTGCATCCCAGATCCTTAACGGGTTCCAAATGCCTCAAACAGGGCCCCATTTAACTACCCACTGGTAAATTTCCCAGTGGTCTTGCAGGTATGCAAGTCTTTTCAACAGGAATTATATACTTGCTGGAAAAAATGGACTATTGAAATATATGGGGGAGTACGGCTGTGTCTATTGACTAGGTGGCTCATGGAGAAAAGCACTAGCACAGATTTGTTAGGCTGATTGGCCTCTTTCAGTGCTGCAACAATCTATAATTCTAAGATTTGGAAAGAGCAGTGATGGCTGGCTTTATCGGGCCCACCCTACAAACTGCTCTCATGTAGTTTACTACTCATCTAGCTGGGGTGCATGGCAGGATATTGTTCTCAATGGACAGCTTCCTATCTGGGTATCTGCACATCTTCCCACTCCAGCGAGGCCCCTTAAAGAATTGATGAAGTGCCAGAGAGTGAGTAGGCACCAGCAGCCACTACATTGTGTGATGTGACTCCAGGTATTAGAGGCCCATATCCTGATCCTACACCCAAAGGTTCAAGCCCACACCATCCCATCAGGACTGCACCACCAAACAGCAATCTGCCAACATAGGCTCAGATTATGAAGTAGGACAAGCACAGGGTCACCAAGGGGAAGCATAGGTGTACAGCTTGCTCGTGGGAAAAGAAGTAGGCATTTTCTATATCCTTTGAGTCTACCATGAGCAGCCTGCATCAGTTGGCAGAGACTATGCAGCTCTCATCATTGCAGTCTTATGTGAGGAAATAACAGAAGTGCCGAGTACCAATTAGTACCTTCACGGATATCTGCAAGGGACCCTCAAAGCATTAAGAGAATAAACATCAAACAACTTTCTCACTCATTTCATAGGAGCAAGGTGCATACTGGTGGCAGAATCGCAACTAAAGTAATGACATTCTACGTGGATCCTTTTATAAATAAATATATTACTTAAAAGAGGCTTATATAGCCTCCTTCCAGCCCCTGAATTTGCATGTTGCAAAATGTAATGTGCAGCAAATTAAGCATGCATGGTTGCATGCCTGATTATACACATCATCAACAGAGCCCCTGAAGAATACACAGCCCTTAGAATATGCATATAGGAAAGATTCTTACCGAACCATAGATAGATTTGCCACAGAAACCCACCAGACTTCCATTTGATGGCATAGCTGTTGGGGAAGGCTAGCCTACAATAATCAGTCATCTAAGTACTTCTCCGAGAAAAGGACTTTATTTGTAGCTTCTGAAGAAGTCGTTACTAGCATTGTGAAGTTAACTTCCCTTAAGATTACAAACAGGCTGCATCCAGTGTGACCAGACTTGCACGGGCTGAGAATAAAACTTGGGACATTCTGGCATATGTAGCTTAGTATTACACCACATATGAATTTACGCACAGGACAGTGCTGGGAATCCACTGGTCAACTTTTAATGGCTGTCACTGAAAACTAAATGTTCTCAATACTAATGGTGAGTTTGTTTTAACATTTGCATAGAGGTTGCAATTAAAATTATTTCTGGTAAGCTTAATGTGCTCTTAATTGTGGCATAAAATACAGAAAATCAGTTGTGAAAGAACGGAAATATAATCCGATACCACAGTGAGGCAATCAATTGGGATGTTACAGTTGGCCTCAGGACCCCTTGGTTAGCAAGGGGGAAAATAACCAGCCAGGGTTCCTGCTCCTAGAAAGTGTGCATAGAAACACAGAAGATAGGAGCAGGAATAGGCCATTCGGCCCCTCGAGCCTGCTCCGCCATTCAATGCGATCATGGCTGATCATCCAAGTTCAGTACCCGGTCCCTGCTTTCTCCCCATACCCCTTGATCCCTTTAGCCTTAAGAAATATATCCAACTCCTTCTTGAATATATTTAATGAATTGGCCTCTACTGCCTTCTATGGTAGAGAATTCCGCAGGTTCACCATTCTCTGGGTGAAGAAATTCCTCCTCATTTCTGTCCTAAAAGGCCTACCCCTTATCCTTAGACTGTGACCCCTGGTCCTGGATTCCCCGACCATCGGGAACATCCTCCCTGCATCTAGCATGTATGTGAATATCACTGGAGGGCAGCTGTGATGGCCTCCACTGTCAACTGGTCTGCTCACGCATCCTAGGCTCATAAGCGAATAATGGCTACTTGGGTAAAGTAGCAGAGGGTCACTGTCTTCTTCAAACCGTCCCTTAGTAAGAGCCATTCCCTAAAGGAGAGACGAAAGTTGGTGAAAAGTTGCTTTGAAAAATAGCTGCGCTGTTTATTTAATGATACAACACGTGTACTATGCGTATAGTGATATGTGATGAGAGAAATTGTGTATGAAATTAAATTCGTCATCACCTCTGTTAGTATTTATATTTCCCAAGTAAAGTGAGTCCTGGAGTACTTTTCATCAGGTGCTGGAGATGAGATGTTGTGATCTCTTTTGGTATTATAATTTATAACTACTGTACCTTTAGCAAATCATTTTAACTTTATAATTAAAATATGTCTATTACGGTGCACCATCGAGAGTATCCTGCCCGGCTGCATCACTACCTGGTATGGCAACTGCACCGCCATAGACCGCAAGGCTCTACAGATGGTGGTGAAAGCTGCACAACATACTATAGGAATTAAACTACCTGCTGTGCAGGATATCTACCCCGAGAGGTGCCGGGGGAAGGCCCTGAGAATCATCAAAGACGCGAGCCACCCCAGCCACAACCTCTTCGCCCTGCTCCCGTCCGGTAAGAGATACCGAAGTATACGGTCTCGTACCAGCAGGTTTCGAAACAGCTTCTACCCCCCAGGCCATAAGACTCATGAACGAATAATTTATTATTATTTATTATTGTTTTATTTATTATTACTGTATTTCTATTAGTATTTTTATTATTGCTATGCCATATTTATTCCAATGTTGGGAGGACTCGTAAAAATCAACATTTCATTGTGTAGTACACGTCTGCTGCATATATGACAAATAAAATTGAATTGAATTGAATTGAAATATTTTATAAAAGATACGTGGTTGTGCAATAATGATTTTCCCACGTCTCTTATTATATAAATGATTCATTGGCGGATACATTCATCAACAGTACAGTGGTTCAATATTAAACTAGAGATAAAGTAGTTGATTTTTTGCAATATATGCTCAAAAAATGAAATATGTGTCACTAAGTGAGCAGGAAATGTTAAGAAATTTGATTGTTCTTTTTTATTTGTTCATGGGATGTGGGCTTCACTGGCTAGGCCAGCATTTATTGCCCATCCCTAATTATCCTTGCGAAGGTGCTGGTGAGCCGCCACCTTGAACCGCTGCTGTCCGTGTGATAAAGGTACTCCCACAGTGCTGTTGGGGAGGGAGGTCCAGGAGTTTGACCCAGTGACGATGAAGGAACGGCGGTATGCTTCCAAGTCAGGATGGTGTGTGACTTGGAGGGGAACTTGGAGCTGGTGGTATTCCCATGCGCCTGCTGTCCTTGTCCTTCTAGGTGGAAGAGGTTGCGGGTTTGGAAGGTGCTGCCGAAGAAGCCTTGGTGAGTTGCTGCAGTGCATCTTGTAGATGGTACACACTGCAGCCACGGTACGCCAGTGGTGGAGGGAGTGAATGTTTTTTAAGGTGGTGGATGGGGTGCCAATCAAGCGGGCTGCTTTGTCCTGGATGGTGTCGAGCTTCTTGAGTGTTGTTGGAGCTGCACTCATCCAGGCAAGTGGAGGGTATTGTATCACACTCCTGACTTGTGCCTAGATAGTGGAAAGGCTTCGGGGAATCAGGAGGTGAGACACTCACCGCAGAATAACTAGCCTGTAACCTGCTCTTGTTGCCACAGTATTTATGTGGCTAGTCCAGTTAAGTTTCTGGTCAATGGTGACACTCCAGGATGTTGATGGTGGGGGATTCGGCGATGGTAATGCCGTTGAATGTCAAGGATGGTGGTTAGCCTCTCACTTGTTGGAGATAGTCATTGCCTGGCACTTATGTGGCACAAATGTTACCTGCCACTTATCAGCCCAAGCCTGAATGTCGTCCAGGTCTTGTTGCATACGGGCATGGACTGCTCCATTATCTGAGAAGTTGCGAATGGCACTGAACACTGTGCAGTCATCAGCGAACATCCCCATTTCTGACCTTATGTTGGAGGGAAGGTCATTGATGAAGCAGCTGAAGATGGCTGGGCCTAGGACACTGTCCTGAGGAACTCCTACAGCAATGTCCTGGGGTTGTGATAATTGATCTCCAACCACCACAACCATCTTCCTTTGTGCTCGGTATGACTCCAGCCAGTGGAGAGTTTTCCCCCAATTCCCATTGACTTCAGTTTTACTAGGGCTCTTTGATGCCACACTCGGTCAAATGCTGCCTTGATGTCAAGAGCAGTCACTCTCACCTCACCACTGGAATCCAGCTCCTTTGTCCATGTTTGGACCAAGGCTGTAATGAGGTCGGGAGCCGAGTGGTCTTGGTGGAACCCAAACTGGGCATCCGTGAGCAGGTTATTGGTAAATAAGTGCTGCTTGATAGCACTCTTGATGACTCCTTCCATCACTTTGCTGATGATTGAGAGACTGATGGGGCAGTAGTTGGCCGGGTTGGATTTGTCCTGCTTTTTGTGAACAGGACATACCTGGACAGTTCGCCACATTGTCGGATAGATGCCAGTGTTGTAGCTGTACTGGAACAGCTTGACTAGAGGCGCAGCTAGTTCTGGAGCACAAGTCTTCAGCACGATAGTCAGGATGTTGTCAGGGCCCATAGCCTTTGCTGTATCCAGTGCGCTCAGCCGTTTCTGGATATCACGAGGCGTGAATCGAATTGGCTGAAGACTGGCTTCTGTGATGGTGGGGACCTCAGGAGTAGGCCGATATGGATCATCCACTCGGCACTTCTGGCTGAAGATGGTTGCAAACGCTTCGGCCTTGTCTTTTGTACTCATGTGCTGGGCTCCACCATCATTGAGGATGGGGATATTCATGGAGCCTCCTCCTCCCGTTAGTTGTTTAATGGTCCACCACCATTCACGACTGGATGTGGCAGGACTGCAGAGCTTTGACCTGATCTGATGATTGTGGGATCGCTTAGCCCTGTCTATAGCATGCTGCTTCCGCTTTTTAGCAGGCATGTAGTCCTGTGTTGCAGCTTCCCAGGTTGGCACCTCATTTTTAGGTACGCCTGCTGCTGCTCCTGGCATGCTTTTCTACACTCCTTATTGAACCAGGGTTGGTCCCCTGGCTTGATGGTAATGGTAGAGTGAGGGATATGCTGGGCCATGAGGTTACAGATTGTGGCGGAATACAATTTTGCTGCTGATGATGGCCCACAGCGCCTCATGGATACCCAGTTTTGAGCTGCTAGATCTGTTCTGAATCTATCCCATTTAGCACGGTGGTAGTGCCACACAAGACGATGGAGGGTGTACTCCGTGTGAAGACGGGACTTCGTCTCCACAAGGACTGTGCGGTGGTCACTGCTACCAATACTGTCATGGACAGATGCATCTGCAACAGGTAGATTGGTGAGGACGAGGTCAAGTAGGTTTTTCCCTCATGTTGGTTCTCTCACCACCTGTCGCAGGCCCAGACTGGCAATTATGTCCTTCAGAACTCGGCCAGCTCGGTCAGTAGTGGTGCTACCGAGCCACTCTTGGTGATGGACATTGAAGTCCCCCACCAAGAGTACATTCTGTGCCCTTGGTACTCACAGTGCTTCTTCCAAGTGGTGTTCAACATGTACTGATTCATCAGCTGAGGGAGGGCGGTGGGTGGTAATCAGCAGGAGGTTTCCTTGCCCATACTTGACCTGACGCATGAGACTTCATTGGGGAGTCCAAACACAGATTGGGTGACCGCTTTGCGGAGCACCTCCGTTCAGTCTGTAAGGGTGACCCTGCGCTTCCGGTCACTTGGCACTTTAATTCTCCGTTCCACTCCCACTCTGACCTCTCTGTTCTCAGCCTCTTACACTGTTCCAATGAAGCTCAACGTAAGCTCGAGGAACAGCACCTTATCTTTCGATTAGGCACTTTACAGCCTTCCGGACTCAACAATGAGTTCAACAATTTCAGACTATAACCCCTGCCCCCATTTTTTCAGGCGGCAGCTGTTGATGATTCTGCCATCCCCATTTGCAACATTTAATCTCTCCTGCTTACCATCCTGGCTCAGACCGTCCCTTTTATCCCTTCCTCCCCACCCGCCCCCCCTTTCCCTGCCTCTGCACCTGCTTAAAACCTGTTATATCCCTAACTTTTTCCAGTTCTGACGAAGGGTCACAGACCTGAAACGTTAACTCTGTTTCTCTACGGATGCTGCCTGGCCTGCTGTGTGTCTCCAGCATTTTCTGTTGTTATTTCAGATTTCCAGCATCCGCAGTATTTTGCTATTGTAATCATGATGGAGGAGTTTGGGACATTGGCTGAAAGGTATGATTCAGTGAGTATGACTATGACAGGCTGATGCTTGACCAGTCTGTGGGACAGCTCTCCCAATTTTGGCACAAGTCCCCAGATGTTGGTGAGGAGGACTTTGCAGGGTCGACTGGGCTGGGTGTGTAGTTGTCGTGTCCGTAGCCGATGCCGGGTGGTCCGTCCCGTTTTATTCTTACTGTTTTTCATAGTGGTTTGTTACAGCTGAGTGGCTTGCTAGGCCATTTCAGAGGGCAGTTAAGAGTCAACCACATTGCTGTGGGTCTGGTGTCACATATTGGCCAAACCAGGTAAGGACGGCAGATTTCCTTCCCTAAAGGACATTAGTGAACCGGATGGGTTTTTATGACAATCCAGTAGTTTCATGGTCACCATTACTGATACCAGCTTTTTATTCCAGATTTATTTAATTAACTGAATTTAAATTCCCCAGCTGCCATGGTGGGATTTGAACTCATACCTCTGGATCACTAGTCCAGGCCTCTGGATTATTAGTCCAGTAACATAAAAACTATGCTACCGTTCCTCGGCTTGTTTTGTTTGATAACGACTGTCAAGTTTGTAAAATCATCTGTCATATGCGATTGTCACATCTGTAATCTGTTGTGCCTGAACTCTTCACAAAATCACAAGACAATTATATATTAAGAAGGCCATTCAGCCCATTTTAGTTCATCTATCCAGAACGACCCTAAGGCCCCCACATTGCAGCATCCAATTGGTTCTTAAATTCGTCAGCCTTTGCTTAACAGTCATTAAATCTGTGATAACTCAAGTTGATTTACTTTACACTAAAGGGGGAAAACACAGGAAGAAATGCAATTCCTTAACTTCATGTCTTTTATTAAAGTTTTACCTTATTGTCCCGTTTCTTTCTCTTCCTCTAGGTGATGTGATTGTTTATATAAATGACATCTGTGTCCTTGGACATACACATGCTGAAGTAGTCAAAATTTTTCAATCTGTCCCAATTGGTCAATGTGTCAATCTTGTGCTGTGCCGGGGGTACCTTTTACCCTTTGACCCTGATGACCCAAACAACAGCATGGTGCCTCCTAGAGCAAAAGTGGACCGACAACCAGTCCAAATAAATGGGCGAAATAATTATGACACATATGTGGAGTTTGGATCCCGAACCTCTCGTTCAGCACCAGACATCTCTGACCGACATCTACATTCTTTTAATCCAATACCCACTGATGGCCAGATGGATGGAACTTTATCAGCAGTTCAGGAGGACAGCATCTCTATGGCCTCTTCAGGAGCCACTCAGTCCGAATTCATAACGATTGCTATTGTGAAAGGAGCACAGGGCTTTGGCTTTACCATAGCAGACAGTCCCACAGGACAGCGAGTGAAACAAATCCTAGATATTCAAGGCTGTGGTGGCCTTAATGAAGGTGACCTAATCATGGAGATTAATCAGCAGAATGTGCAGACTCTCGGCCATGCCCAAGTAGTGGAGATTTTAAAGGAATGTTCAGTTGGAACTGAGACCACTTTGGTCATCCAAAGGAGTGGTAAGTCAGACTTTTCAAAAGTTACATTATTGTTGAAAAATGGCAATAAAAAACTGACCCAACAATCTCTGGAAACATTTTCTGATAGCCATTATTTAACAGGTCTTGTTAGTATGATATTCAGTCATATACTTGAATAGCTAAATTCATTATCATGAGGTTGTTTTAATCTGGCTCATACTTAATGGTGGTGTTTTAAATAAATGAAATTATCCTGGCTGCATTATACTGTTGATCTTAAATGAACATATTGGGCCGGATTTTGCGTTGAGAATCACAGTGAGGCTAATGGTGCTTACCATTATCATGGAGTAAATCGGACAGCAACTCCGGAGTCTGCTCATGCACAGTTAAACATGGAAATCCAGAAGTTGTGGTCCGAGTTACCCTGCTCTTCCAACGACTGTGCTATAACAGTACTTCGTCGATAGACTTGGCATTGAAATCAATGTAAGGGCATGAAGTTGTGGTACTTACCCACTAGTTAACCACTAAACACGGCAGAAAAGGTTAGGGCTGTAAGTGTAAGTGAATTTTTAATGGCGTGATCAGTCATAATTACTGCCAAACAACATCTCTGGCCTATAAAATTTTACAAGTATGGAGTCTCATTCCTTCTGAATTTAATTAGTGTTGGAGATTTTTTTTTAAATGAAAATTAAAAATTTGTTTTCACTTTTTCTGTCTGTCTCTTTTATCTCTCTCTCTTAATTCCATCTTTCTTTCCCAATCTTTATTTCGCTTTCAGTACATGACTTTAATTTATAATTCCTGGTTTATGCTTCCTGGTTTAGATTCTGCGAGTCTGTGAGGATCTTCAATCTGATTGGTTGAAGAGCTTTGCTGTTGCTTGCTCTGTTCACACATGCCACAGATCCCCTGTAGAGGGCACTGTGCTGGATTAGACGCATGGTAACAGCAGGTCTATGCTCAAAAACCCACAAGAACTCTGTGGGTAGCTGTCAGTGTAGTGAACGGCAAGCGGTGTTCCTTCACCGCTGACCGCAGAATCCGGGCCATTGTTTATGACTGGTTTAAATTAGTTACTGTGCATGTTTTCAGACAAATATACAAATTAATTGTTCTGCACTATATTGTCATCGTTCTGATATCTGGCTTGGCAAGATAAAATAGTTGTGACTTTTCCATTTTAAAAATAATTACGTAAAGTTATTACAGGAAACTCTCTTTTTACCGGCACCTAAATGACCGGAAATCTCTCTTAACCGGCAAAATTCAGGAGTAGGTTCAGGTAAGTTTTACTTCATATTAGTGGCCGTGTAACCGGGGTTCCTGGATCTGTGGCCGTGTAACCAGGGTTCCTGCACCTGTTGCCATGCAACAGGGACGCCTGGATCTGTGGCCGTGTACGGGGCTCTCATACCTTAGTAAGTATACCTCTCTGTAATCCGGACTTTTTGATCAACCGGCACCACGCCGGTCCCGTCGGTGCCGGATAAAAAAGAGTTTCCTGTATATATTAATATTCTGGCTATTATAGTTTTGTGCACTCAAGAGTATCCTCAATAACACAGTAGAATTGTTGGGATGTGGAAGTATCTATTATATCTTATGTGGATTCTAGAACTTCCATACATTGGGCCCCTCAATTAATTAATTAAACTATAAGAACAAAACAGGATCTGCTATCAGTTACCATGTCATGTAAAATACGCAATGAAAAGTGACATCATTCTGTGGATGCAATTTGTGTGTTCCAACATGCATGTTAAATGCTTTAATTCACTTCTGACATCCTTACACAGGAATGAAATATGTACACTACTTACAAAGCAAACGACTGTATCTTTTTATCAATCTGATTAATGTATGTGCTGCAGTTTATTATTGGCTCCCTATGCATGATGAATCTAGTGTTGTAAAGGATTGGATGCAGAGAAATACACTGTTGAGTAAAACTGTTTTAAAATTCTATACCACCTATCAGACCCTAATGTGAGTTTTCAAAAGCTTGCCAAGATTTCACACAGATCCTGATTTCTTTCGGAGGTCTGATTTATTTTATAGCTCTGGAATTCTCAAAAGACTACTGACAAAATTGTGTGATTTGCAGGGATGAAACTGATCACAAAAGGCATGAAATAGATATATAGCTGTTTCAGATCAGCTATATATTTCACTCCTGAATGGCCCAGCTCTAATTTTAGGATTGTGCCTCCTTTTTCTGATTTCCCCCACCAGAGGAAATAGCTTATCTGTATCTACTCTATCGAATCCTTTTATCGTTTTAAACACCTCAATTAGATCATCCCCTAACCGCTAAACTCAAGTCAATACAAGCCAAGCTTCTGCAACCTGCCCTCATAATTTATCCCTTTTGAGCCATGGTATCATTCTGGTGAATCTGCACCATATACCCTCCAAGGCCAGTGTAGCCTTCCTGAGGTGCGGAGCCCAAAACTGAACAGAGTACTCTAGATGGGCTTTGACCAAGACTCTGTACAACTGAAGCATAACTTCCTCCCTTTGTATTCTAGCCCCCTCAAGATTAAGGCCAAAATTCCATTAGCTTTTTTGATTACATTTTGTACCTGTGCACTAGCTTTTAGTGATTTGTGTACCTGGACACCCTTTGCCCCTTCACAGTTCCTCGTCTCTTATCATTAAGAAAATACTACGATTTTTTTTCTTGAATCCAGAGTGGATGACCTCACACTTCCCTACGTTGAACTTTATCTGCTACAGTTTTGACTACTTACTTAATCTGCCTGTGTCCTTTTGTAACTTCCTGCTCCCATCCAGACAACTTACTGTGCCTCTTGTCATTTTCAGTATCTCCATCTCTCCATTCACAGCAATTTGATATTACGATGACTAATTTCACTATTTTGTGCATGTAATTTCTAGTATAGGAAGTTTATATAATGTATGCATTCTGCGACAAAGTTTACAGTTTTCAGGGGTGATATGAACACTTCATTTAGCAGTTTGAATTTCACTATGTGGCGCACATGTCCTCAGTGGTTTCATCCATTCCCGTTAACTGTCTAGCCACGTGATTGTTTTAGAAGAGTTTGTAACCATCTAAATCCATTTGATCATGGATCTGTGATTAGCTATTCTGAAATTAGCACATGGAGGAGGAGATGAAACATATTTTTGCTGTATGACTTGGAAAAGGTCATAATTTGGGACTAAACTACAATGTAGTTGCAAATCTAACAAGTAGAATTGTGACAAAATATATTTTACTTGTTTTGGATTAAATATACTTTTGTTATTGTTTCTGTAATGAACAGTAATAAGTGCATCGTAAAATAGCTTTTTATAGCTTGTATTTCAATAAAAGACAATTTACTTTTTATGTATCTACTGTCGCAGCACTGAAGACAAGGGAAAGTAGACAAAATTATCTTTTTTGAAATCGTTTATAGGATCACAAGTGAAATAATTGTAGCAGTTCCAGTCTAGCCGCTCTTTAACAAGAGTCCACAGTCCAAGACTATTTCATGCTTGGAACTAACAGATTTGAGTGGCCGAGGATAGCATGTCTAGATGGAAATGTTACCTTGTATACAGAGTATGTAGTAATTAGGCTGGGTTGGAATTATGTGCCTGCACTGAAAGTCAAGCATTGCCAATCACTGACATGTACTTGCGCAAGGTACGAACTCCCATAGGTTGACTGGCAGATGGTTGGATGGATTCAGGATCTGTCGAGAGCTCAATCTGACAAACTCTAGAAGCAAAAAAACATTGCTCTTGCCAAGCATAATAAAAGCATAAAATCAATGCTACTTGTCACATCTATTATAACTTTCCAAGTAGCACTTGAAAACTTATGTTGCAACATTACTTCTACATTCTCAGTAATGTTGCAAAAAAATACATTTTGTTTCTTTTCGCAACACCAATTTTAAGCTACATAAGCAACAACATAACTAGCCTAATGCACTGCCCTCCAGACTTCTATTGAACTAATTTATGACTTTTGCTTTCACATGCTTGGAGACTCCATGTTACCTGTAGCTGCAGTCAATTATCTACAACATAACCAAATGGCAAAACACTCTCTTTTTTCAAATTTACGTTTTTATCAACTTACTTGCCACATGAGGAAAAAATATATTTGTATCCAATGGAACCTCCATTAACCATCATAATGGAGGAGAACCCCTGCTGCCCGACCCCCAGTAGATAATGAAAATTGGTAGATAATCAAGGGTCCCCAAATTTGGTCTTCCAGGTGTTGTAAAGAAATCCACTAGGCAGGGAATGAAGTACAATACAAACAACATAAATTGAATACAATCTTTATTGTGCTGTGAAGCAGAAATATTTCAGAAGGAGATTGATGTTAGTAAACTGCACAATGAGGTAATGTCTTATGTAAGGTATTACCTCATGAATATTCTGGGAGATATTCAGGATAGTGAAGAATTTTGAGTGTGGATAACAAAGTTTAATGTACATTTCCAATTTAATGGTTCCCCCTCCCATAATCGATACTAGATTGCAAGTCGTATATTTGTTATTTGCTGTATCATGGTATGTTTGCAGTATCATAATATAGGTGTAAGCCTTGGCTCAGTGGTAACACTCTCGCCTCGGAGCGAAAAGTTCATGGGTTCAAGTCCCACTCCAAATTGAAGACTTGAGGACTGTTGACATTTCAGTGCAGTAAATAGGGAATGTCTTTCAGATAAAATGTTAAATCAAGGCCCCCATCTGCGCTCTCGAGGATGTAAAAGATCCCATTGCACTACTCAAAGAAGAGCAAGGGAGTTCTCCCGGTGTCCTGGCCTACATTCCTTCCTCTTTTGTTTGTGGGAATTTGCTGTATGCAAATTGGCTATCGTTCTTCCGACATTACAACGGGGATTACATTTCAGAAGTAGGCTGTGAAATGCATTGCACTCCTGAGGTCATGAAAGGCACTTCAAGCTCTCTTGTTTTTTATCTGTAGAATGTGCAGTGCTAGTAACGTGGTATATTTATGAGGTGCAGTGACACCTCCAGACTTGACTATTCAAATACTCTCCTAGCTGGCCTTCAATTCTCTGCCTTCCATAAACTTTAGCACATCCAAAACTTTACTGCCTGTATCCTACCCTGTACCAAATCCTGCTTACCCATCACATTGTCCCCACTGATCCACATTAGCTCCTGGTCCTCCATCTTCAAATTTAAAATCTCATCCTGTGTTTAAATCCTTTCAAGGCCTCGCCTCCCTTCCTATCTCTGTAACCTCCTCCAGCTCTACAATCCCCACCCGAACTTTCAGTTCCTCTGACTCTGATCTTTTTCCATCCCCCTCCTCCCTTAACCCCACCAGTGCCAGCCTTACCTTTTTGCCACCTAGGCCCCATACCCTGAACTCCCTCCCTAATCCACTCTGCCTCTTCTCCTTTAAGAGCCTCCTTAAAACACCAAGTTTTGATCACCCCTCCTGATGGGGTAGAATTTTGTCTGGGCTGATTTTGTGTCGAGGTCCTTTTATTCCTGCTTTGATTAATTTGATTTGAATGTTCCCCACTCATTTATGTTTGATATTTGAGCCAAACAGGTTCAAATTTGACATAAAAGTGTGCAAGTGCGATGCCTGGAGTGTGAAGGACAAAACACACACTTGGCAGCAGAATATTTGTACCAGCCGATCTCCCACGCATTGCTCATAGTGAGTTAGTGAAATAGCTCTTCTGATGTAATATATAACACACAATGTGTTATTATTAGGATTTACAATGGCAATAAGACAAATTGGGGGAAAAATTCAGTTGCTTGTGCCTCCCATTAGCATCTTAAGAGGGCGCTAATGGGGTGCAAAGCAACTAACGCCCGGGCGCGTCGATTGTTTGCGCTGCTCGCGAAATTAACTAGACATTTTGCGGCGGCGCTAAACACTACCGCCACGATCTCCTGCGTCGGCAGATCATGACGTCAGTTGAGTGCGCAACGCCCTGGTAGCGCCCCGGACCGGATATTGAGTGGCGCCCCTGCCTTACCGCCTGCTGCTAGCAACGACAGGTTGAGGGGAGCATTTTGCAGTCAGAAAGGGACTGGGGGAGCGCTATTTAAAGGCGACCGCTTCCTGCCTTTTTTTATTGGTGACATTTTTGCACCACGCATTCTGAGAGAGAGAGGCTTCTGGAGAGATTCAACGCTGTGTGAAGGAGTTTTGAGTACTGAGCAGCACTTTGCAGGTTCATTTTGATTTGCTCTTCCTTGCTTCGCCAGCGCTCTGAGGTAGCGCCTCGCTCCTCGGCCTTTGCGCCTTAAGACAGGTGTGAAGCACCTGATTTAGCGCTCCAATCACCTCCAGGGGCGATAAAAGCCAAGTTTGCCGTCGGAGGCGATAATTAGCGCCAGGTGCTAAACTTTGCAAAACGGCCGATAATGGCGCCCCAATCGGGGCGATACTGAATTTTTCCCCCATTGTATTTTTATCAAGCAGTATACTGGGATTTTTAACCAGTGTTTTGAGGATCAAATTCCACAAATCTGTCCAGTTTTCCATGGAAAAACTATAAATCAGTCGTATTTATTACGATGTATTCCTTTACGTATGTACTCATTTTTCATTCTCTTTTTTAAAGTTCAGGTTACACAACAAGATTGTAGGCAATATGTACCAGGATGGGGGTTGGTACCTAGGATTTAGCAACAGTGGGGAAAGGGGGATAGTGCCTGGGGTTGGCAGAACTGGGGTAGGAGTCCTGGAGCATAGTCGGACTGCAATGGAGATTTTATATTTTCAGCACTGGGGTTTCTGAGGTTTAGAAGTATCAGTGAAAGGGGTCCTGAAGTTCAATATCAGTTGGAAGGGTGAAACTGGGATTTAGCAGAACTGGTGGGGGTGAATTTGTGATTTGACTCACTGGGAGAATCCTATGGTCTGGCAGGATAGAGATGGGAACGGTGCATAATCTGGCAACACAGAGGAGGGAAAGATGAAAGGAGAGCAATTATAAAGCTTTTATTTTCCACAGTGTATATTGATACCACTGTGTCAGCCCGTGAGTTGGAGGCGGGACAGGACTTACGGCAGGACTCACAGCAAACACTCCATTTTACAGCAAACAAAGTCTGTTTGATAGTCTATTTACTCATCAAACAGAGTCTAGTTAAATAACACACTACAGCAAACATTCTAGAGTCTATTTAAATAGAGTATCTATGAACTACAGCAAATCGAACTCATGACTGAAACTGCAGCAACGCCTCCCGATAGAAGCAGTGATTTCTTCAGCAAAATGCATTGAGTGAAGAATATTTACATACTCATTGGGATCAATTTTCCTGAAGCTGTCGGGAAGAAGGCGGGACTACAACTTTCGGGTTTTAGACCCACCTACTTCGACGTCCGGCCAATCCGCGCTATTTTCCCTTGATTGACCTTGTTGAGCCCGCCCAGCGGGCTCAGCAGGCCAATTAAGGGCCACCCGGCAACGGGTGACGTCACAGACTGCAATTTCATCTGTCAAGAGTTCTTGACAGATGAAATATCAGTGTTTCACAGCTGTTTGAAGCTGTGAAACACTGACAGTCCGAGTTCTAACATGAGTCCTTCTGCACAGACTCAGTTAGAACTCACACCGGCACTCAAAGCTGAAGGCTGTCACTTTTCACAGATCACAGCCGTTCAGCTTTCAGTTCCGGCTGAGTGATGCGCTCCCGACGCCTACAGGAAGAAAGGTTGTTAAGGTAAGTACAGGTAAGTAAAAGTTCTTTACACACTTTAGACACACCAAACACACTTACCTTTGCACTCATGCACCCATCACTCACCTGAACACCGACATCGCGACCCCTCCAACTCCTTCAACCCGACGGCCCGCCTGCTCTAACCTGGCATGGTTTGGAGCCGTCGGGAATCCCACACGAAACCCCTCAAAATAGGGATTAGGCTAAAATCTGCCTGTTAACTGCCTGTTAACAGGCAGTTAATTGGCACTAATCCCTTCCCGCCTGGTTTCGGCGGGTCCCAGTGCGGGGCGGATACCCGCCGCCTCTGAAAGTTGCGGGGTTTTGGGCGGGATGGTGTCGGGACCCCCGAAATCGGGATTTTCCACCCCCCACATGACTGAAACCCCGCCTGACGGCTCCGCGAAAATCAACCCCATTATGTGCATAAAATCAGTCTCTGTCACTGACAGCAGTGTGGTCTCCAGACGTGATTGACGGGGGAGTTACCCAGTCATCTCCATTCTGGCCGGGAATAGCAGTGTCACTATAGGCAGCCTTTGCTTTCTGTGTCATTTTTGATGCTTTAGAGGAATGACGCCTCTGAAGCTACACCTTTAGCGGTGATGTCGTTGAAACTTTGACGTGACAAAACGTGTGCCAGATACAAGACATTTATAAATATATATATATATAGATAGATATGCCAGTCATTGCATTGATAAAGCACAAGTCCAAATGGTAGTACGTTTTAACCATCTCTTTAGTCCAGGTCAAACCACTTCATAAGCCATAAAGACCAGCTTCACCCATGCTAAATAGTCTGGTTAGTAGCTATCACAGATTAGAATTGTGCAGTGCAATTGATAAATCGTTTAAAGAACAACAACAGCTTGCATTCATATAGCTTGTTTAGAGTATTCAAATTTCCCAAGATGCTTCACAGGGATGTAATCAGATAAAATGTACTCTGAACAGAATGTACTCTGGGTGGGGGACTTCAATGTCCATCACCAAGAGTGGCTCGGTAGCACCACTACTGACCGAGCTGGCCGAGTCCTCAAGGACATAGCTGCCAGTCTGGGCTTGCGGCAGGTGGTGAGAGAACCAACACGAGGGAAAAACCTACTTGACCTCGTCCTCACCAATTTAGTTGTCACAGATGCATCTGTCCATGACAGCATTGGTAGCAGTGACCACTACAAAGTCCTTGTGGAGACGAAGTCCCGTCTTCACACTGAGGACACCCACCATTGTGTTGTGTGGCACTACCACCGTGCTAAATGGGATAGATTCAGAACAGATCTAGCAGCTCAAAACCGGGCATCCATGAGGCGCTGTGGGCCATCAGCAGCAGCAGAATTGTATTCCACCACAATCTGCAACGTCATGACCCTCACTCTACCATTACCATCAAGCCAGGGGACCAACCCTGGTTCAACGAGTGCAGATGAGCATACCAGGAGCAGCACCAGGCGTACCTAAAAATGAGGTGCCAACCTGGGGAAACTGTAACACAGGACTGCATGCATGGTAAACAGTGGAAGCAGCATGCTATAGACAGAGCTAAATGATGCCACAATCAACGGATCAAATCAAAGTTCTGCAGTCCTGCCGCATCCGCTTGTGAATGGTGGTGGCCAGTTAAACAACCAACGGGAGGAGGAGGCTCTATGAATATCCCCATCCTCAATGATGCTGGAGCCCAGCACATGAGTGCAAAAGACAAGGCTGAAACGTTTGCAACCATCTTCAGCCAGAAGTGTCGAGTGGATGATCCATCTCGGCCTCCTCCTGATGTCCCCACAATCACAGAAGCCAGTCTTCAGCCAATTCAATTCACGCCACGTGATATCAAGAAACGGCTGAGCGCACTGGATACAACAAAGGCTATGGACCCCGACAACATCCTGGCTGCCATGCTGAAGACTTGTGCTCTAGAACTAGCCACGCCTCTAGCCAAGCTGTTCCAGTACAGCTATAACACTGGCATCTATCCGACAATGTGGAAAATTGCCCAGGGCAAATCTAATCCGGCCAATTACCGCCCCATCAGTCTACTCTCAATCATCAGCAAAGTGATGGAAGGTATTGTCGACAGTGCTATCAAGCGGCACTTACTCACCAATAACCTGCTCACTGATGCTCTTGGACAAAAGAGCTGAATTCCACAGGTGAGGTGAGAGTGACTGCCCTTGGCATCAAGGCAACATTTGACCGAGTGTGGCATCTAGTAAAATTGAAGCCAATGGGTATCGGGGAAAACTCTCCACTGGCTGGAGTTATAGAATTGTTACAGCCCGGAAGAAGGCCATTCGGCCCATTGAGCCCGTGCCAGCTCTCTGCAAGAGCACCTCAGCTCATCCCACTCCCCCGCCCTTTCCCTGTAGCCCTGCAAATGTTTTTCTTTGAGGTACTTTTCCAACTCCCTTTTGAAAGCCGTGATTGAGTCTGCCTCCACCACCCTTTCAGGCAGTGCATTCCAGATCCTAACCACTTGCTGAGTAAGAAAGCTTTTTCTTATGTTGCCTTCGGTTCTTTTGCCAATCACCTTGAATCTGTGTCCTCTGGTTCTCGAACCTTCCGCCAATGGGAACAGTTTCTCTCTATCTACTCTGTCCAGACCCCTCATGATTTTGAACACCTCTATCAAATCTCCTCTCGATCTTCTCTGCTTAAGGAGAACAACCCCAGCTTCTCCAGTCTATCCACGTAACTGAAGGCCCTCATCCCTGGAATCATTCTCGGAAATCTTTTCTGCACCTTCTCTAAGGCCTTCACATCCTTCCTAAAGTGCGGTGCCCAGAATTGGACACAATATTCCAGTTGAGGCCGAACCAGTGTTTTATACAGGTTCATCATAATTCATCATCATGAATATACCTCTATTCATGAAGCCCAGGATCCCGTAAGCTTTTTTTAACTGCTTTTTCAACCTGCCCTGCTACCTTCAACAATTTGTGCACATATACCCCAGGTCTCTCTGTTCATACACCCCCTTTGGGATTGTACCCTTTAGTTTATATTTCCTCTCCTCATTCTTTCTACCAAAATGTATCACTTCACACTTTTCTGTGTTAAATTTCATCTGCCACAAGTCCGCCCATTCCACCAGCCTGTCTATGTCCTCTTGAAGTCTATTACTATCCTCCTCACTGTTCATTATACTTCCAAGTTTTGTGTCGTATGCGAATTTTGAAATTGTGCCCTGTACACCCACATCCAAGTCATTCATTGATGCGCTATCAATTACTCATAAAAGACGGAGAGTTAGGAGAGTAACTAAAGGCTTTTATTAGCAAAGAACAGAGCATGCCTCTCGTGGTTGACTGGGTTCCAAGAAGGCAGGGGGCTGCAGGGCAATCACCTTTGTACCTGGGCCTGTGGGTGGAGCCAGGGGCGGAGCCAGCAGAGACATGCTGAGGCATGCATAGGTACAACAGTGTGCAACAGCAACAACAACAGTGAACAACAATAACAGTGGTTTACCACATTCATATATATCAAGAAAAGCATTGGTCCCAGTACCGACCCCTGGGGAACACCTGTCCGATAAACAACCATTCACCACTACTCTCTGTTTCCTGTCACTTAGCCAATTTCATATCCATGCTGCCACTGTCCCCTTTATTCCATGGGCTTCAACTTTGCTGGCAAGCCTATTATGTGGCACTTTGTCGAACGCATTTTGGAAATCCATGTACACCACGTCAACCGCATTGCCCTCATCAACCTTCTCTGTTACCTCATCAAAAAACTCAAATCAAGTTGGTTAAACACAATTTTCCTTTAACAAATCCGTGTTGGCTTTCCTTAATTAATCCACACATGTCC
This sequence comes from Somniosus microcephalus, assembly GCF_052327205.1. Taxonomy (NCBI): domain Eukaryota; kingdom Metazoa; phylum Chordata; class Chondrichthyes; order Squaliformes; family Somniosidae; genus Somniosus; species Somniosus microcephalus. The sequence continues at coordinate 57,005,962 of NC_141003.1, forward strand.
AAGTGACTGTTAATTTTGTCCCTGATTATTGTTTCTAAATGCTTCCCCACTACCGAGGTTAAACTGACCGGCCTATAGTTGCTGGGTTTATCTTTACACCCTTTTCTCAACATGACAGGATTTCCACAACAATCACAGCTTTTGCACGAAAATTTCTTCTAAATATATATCTACATATGCATAGATATAGAATTTTAAATAATTTTGCCTCTGGGGAATTTCAGATTGCCTTCATTTATATAGCTGTTAAAAATTCTAATAAGACTTGACAGCCTAGTAAGCTTTGCAGGGATAATTGTGCTTCATTCCCCATAATTAGGTCTCCTCATTAGTTCAACAGAATATCTCTTTTCCTATTCAGTCTTTATGTTCAATCAGCTTCCAAAGTCATTCTATTACTGCAGCATTAAAATGTTCATCCTCTGCAGCTGTTGCTGCATCATCTTCGAATTAAAATGCTGCAGCCTCAGTTTTGAAGCATACAGTACACTGAATTTTTTTTAATTATAGTTTTCAGATTTGACTAATGTGATGAGAACTTTTTCCATTTCCATTCATGTTCCCCTTGCCAGTCTCATCAGTTGCATTTATCTACATTAAATGATATCTGCTATTTGTCTGCCCAATCTCCTGATGTTATTTGCAACCCCCACCACCAGACTGGTATCACCTGAAAATTTAGACAATTTTGTTTCCACCTCAACTTCAAAATAATTTCTATACAGCGTGAACAGTAACAGCATCCCACTATTCGCCTACCTCCACATTGATTCAGTTCCATTTACAAGTACACTTGCTTTTTCTGATTCAGGCATTTTTTTAAACCTTCTCCTTCCTTAATTGCTTGACTTCCAACTTTGTGGACCAGTCTCATATGTGGCATTGTGTCAAAGACATTGCTAAAATCTAAATGATATAATAAAAGTACTAGAAATACACAGCAGGTCTGTCAGCATCTATAAAGAGAAAAGATTAGTTAACATTGATGCAGTCTGATGAAGGGCCTATTAGACCTGAAATGCCCTTTTCTCTTTACAAATGATGACAGGTCTGTTGTGTATTTCCAACAACTTTTGTTTTTATTGTAGATTTGCTGTTAGGCACCATCTCTTTCCCATAAATTGCATCAACTCTCTGCTATTATTTCATAACACACTGTGCCATGCACTGGTAGAATTCAGCCTCTCCTCTCCTGTGATACTGTACCACATTTGTGATCTCACCAGGCTGTCTGGGAAAACAATAGAGTTAATTCCTGAGGGGATATGAGGAAGAATCGGTGTGTGAGGCAAATGTGTTGCTCGTTTTTTAACCTCCGAGCTACTGAATTATTGGGATATTGGCAGAGGTCTGATACTGGCGCATCCTCTTGCTGAGGATTCCACATGCGCTTGCATGGCCCGCGAAAAAGCAATTGCTGGCACAAAGTTGTGCTATTTGCCCACCGACTGGCCAGCAACTGCGTACGGAAATGTTACAGTTAATGCAAACAGGTACAGGGCCTGTTTGTATCAGCATAAGGGGATACTTCAGGCATGATTTAAACATTTTCATATCGTAAATTATACACATATTATACTATATCAAATGAGTTTCTGCAAATACTGGCCCAGATTAGAGTTTTAATGATGTTGAAAATTATCAAAAAATTAAATTTCTAGTGAGGTTGGTGGAATGAAACTAATTACGAATTAAATTCCAATCCTGTAAATTGTAATTAGATCTTATTTTGGGATTCCAATAAATTTAATTACGGGATTCCCTTCGGAAATGATTAAAATTGAATTCTGTTTTGTGATGGGAGGACCAGGCCCATGTGATCCCAGGTACGCTTCCACACCGCCTGCGTTCCTAGGATCCGTGGGCCATTACACTGCCCTCCGCCTCGCAGTGTCAGACTGCAAGTTTTCACAGCCTCGCCGCCATCAAGTAGATGTGTATTCCTTTCGCGGTTCGGAAGCGTACTCCGAATTTTTGGCCCATTGTTTATCAGAAAAACGGAAAGAAGAAACAAATGTTAATTTTGTTGTTTTCACTAAATATATTTCCTTCCTAAATGTATTTAGTAATTGGAAATGTGACCGCTCTGTTTTCACTTGACTACTAATTGACCCATTATGAATCAAATTTCTGAAGAAAGGTAATGGCATCAGAGGGTAACTAACAGGCTAGCAACTAGTCCACTGCCTAATTGTCCAGGACTGGCGTCAAATTGTTGACATGTTTCGGTGCTGTGCACAGACCTACAATATGAAAACGACATACAGGTAGACTATCCTTTATCCGAAAACCTTGGGACCAGCCGTGTTTCGGATTTCGGAAAATTTCGGATTTCAGAAGGTATTACGGGGCAGCACCCCGTAAGCCACCACATTAATATTTCTGCAGCGAACCTTATGAATACCTGTATTCACACTGAGTGGGATAAATAAAGACTATAAATACTGTAGTATTACAGGGATAAATACTCTAGTACAGTTTATTTGTAAGGAAAACATTCAGTAAAACTTCAAACATGTACAGGTACAAACTAAGCTAAATACCTGTACATATACATGCAGTAAAGGTACATTACATCTGGCTTGAGGATCTTGGAGAAGAGGGTACATCAGTGTTGTCATCGCCGTCATCAGGTTGGAGTCGGACATCTGAAGATGGGCCAGGAACAGGATTCTCAAGTGATGAAGCAGCACTACGACAGACGGCCTTTTAAAAGATTTCTTCCAGTGTCATCTGTCTCATTAACATTGGTTTCTGTCTAAGCAGTCTCTCTTTAATTGAGTAAACTTGCATAATCTCTTGCTCACTGATAAATGCACGTTGTTCAAGGCCAGCAATTAACTGATCACACATTGTCACCATATCGTCTATGGGGATTTTTTCACCTGTGTTCACAATGTCATCATCATCAGTACTATCCTCATGCTTGTCTTTATTTAACACCATTTCAGCAATTTCCCCATCACTCAACGAATGCACAACAGGTGCATCATTGTCAATGTTCAGCACTTCTTCGATGTCAGCTTCCTCTAACTTATTTACACTTTTGGATGATAAACCTTTGGCGTAAGTAAAGAGGTTTGATATCATCTTCTTCTCCTGACTGACAGGAAATCCTTCAAAATCTTCATCTGCAGGTCCATCTTCATGAAACATCGTTGAAGGCCAAAGTCTGTGCCAAGCATTTATTAATGTTGGTTTGTCAACATCGTTCCAAGCATTAGCAACTGCATAAATGGCATTCTTAACATTGAACTCTTTCAGGAAGCTTTGGATTCCTATGCCTCTGTTGATTGCATCAAGCATAGAGTTCAAAAAAACATCTTTATACTTGCTGTTCGTGGAGCGTAAAATTCCTTGGTCACAAGGCTGTATTAAAGATGTCACATTAGGGGGAAAGTTAACGGTGAAAACATAACTTTTCACAAGAAGTTCAGGAGGGGGATGTGCAGAGCAGTTGTCCAGGAACAATAAAATTCTGCAGTTTTCTTCCAGTCCAACTTGCTTGCAATGAGCTCGTGTCGCTGGTACGAAGTGGTTATTGAACCAGTGAGAAAATATTCCTCTGGTTACCCATGCTTTCTTGCTCGCCTAATAATGCACAGGTAAATTGCATACACCTTTCAAACATCTCGGATGTTGGCTTTTTCCAATCACTACCAACTTTAACTTGTGTGTACCTGCAGCATTGGCACACCCAAGAACAAACTGTCCTTAGCGTCCTTAAAACCTGCTGGTGCACTCTCATCAGCCGTTGCTAATGTTTTTCTAGGAACGTAGCGCCAGAACAGAGCTGTTTCATCAGCATTGTAAATTTGTTCAGGACCGAGGTTTTCATCAGATATTATTTTGGCAAATTCGTCTATGTAATTTTCAGCTGCTTCATGATCAGCAGAAGCTTTTTCACCATAGATTTTCTGATATTTTATACCATGACGCTTCATAAATTTATGCAGCCAACCTTCTGAATATTCACACTCAACTTCAATGTTCAGTTCTTCATGGTATATTCTAGCTTGTTTCATGACCATCAAACCAGTCAGTGGCACACGTTCACCTCTGCGTTGTCGAATCCACTCAATCAGCACACGGTCAAGATCTTCATTTTTTGCTCTATGCAATGTTTTCCTACTTTTCATTAGTTTATGGTCATTACTGTCAGTGTAAAACTTCAACAGCTTGTCTTTCTGTTTCTTTAAGTCATATATGGTGGTAGTTCCCACACCATATTCTTCAGTAAGACGTCGCACAGACACACCACGATCAAGCTTCTGCAATAACTCCACTTTCTGCAATAGCAATAATGAGAGATGCTTCCTTCTCTGCTTCTCACTGTTACCCATAGGGGTATCTGCAGCTCTTTTTAGCATTTTCACAAATCGTAAAAAACCAACAAATATCAAAGAGAGCAGCAGGCGCACGTGTGACAACGCTGAGACACAACTGACGCCTCACACCTGCGTGGGTCAAGCATCGGCCGCGTCGGGTCATGTCGTGCGCACGACTTACGCTCCACGAAAAAACTTTCGGTTTTCAGAGGTTTTCGGAAGTGCAGATAAAGGATAGTCTACCTGTATAATAAATAAACAATGGCCCTAAATTTGCGGTCGGAGGCTTCCCGCGGGGAAATGCCTCCAATCCGCAAATAAAATGCCCGCGTACCTGGTGGTCCAGGAGTTACAGAAACTCTCAAGCGCCCCTGGGACCACGTGGTCCAGCCCAACCAATGACAGAAGAGGATCCCCATTCATGCTTAAGGGAATTCTGTATGTACGGAAACCCCATAAGTATGAATGGGAATACCCAAAAAATACCTCTACACTTCAAATAAATAAATAAATAAAAACCATCACATGTATTTAAAATTAATTAAAATGACAATTAAATATTTAAAACAAAAATTTAATTTTTTGAAAAATAAATTTACATGTTTTAAAGGGGCTAAAAATAACCTTACTCAGGTTTTTAAATGTATAAATTATTGGTAACATTTTGTTTTTCTGATTTTTAAAACTCTTAAAAGCAGGCTTTATGCCTGCTTTTACCAGGTGTAAGAATTTCACGGGCATTCGCTGGGCAGAAGTTGGTCAAGTAGCCCAACTCTATGCCCGCAGTGACCCTTTTCCCGGGGATTCGTGCGATTCTTGACAGATCTCAAGTTCCAGGTTTTCGTGCATGCGCAGCGCATGCCTAAACCCGGAACTTGCGCGGCCCTTACAGGCGCGTGCCCACCTCGTACAAACCCGTAGGGGCTGCAAATTACAGCTCATTAACAACACACTTTAGGGGGATTTTTAACTCCGTTAGAAACCGGGTGGACAAGGAGTGAAAATCGAGCGGCTCTATTTGCTGCTCCTTTCCCGTCTCGTAGCATGTTTCACCCTGCCACCTGACTCAGGCAGGAGCCTAATTAATATATGCTAATCAGTAACCTATGACAAAAATAGGACCACAATGGCACTTTGAAGTTCCTACCATCTCTGGAAAAACAGCCTATGAGTGAATTGGTCCATTTTCCAAAGTAATATTTAAGACATATGGGGGCATGTGCCTCAGAATTAATAAAGGTGATGAATATTCCAAGGACACAAATTACACCAGTATGTACTTTAATGAATGAACAGAAATAAAAACAACACTGGAGTTATTTTCACCTTCACTGCCTGGGCAGTATCCTGGCGGAGCAGATCGCCTATTTGCTTCTTTAGTTATTCAACTGGTTACCATGATGTAAGGGGGGCATCTTTTAACTGGTTTATGGTAATTTGCCTGCCCAGCAGCCTTTGCCTCTGAGCTCTGACCAATTCCAACCTTTTACCTGGTTTACGGTAATTCACCTGGTCAGCAGCCTTTTGCTGCTGCACTCTAAACCAATTTACAAACAGCGGTTTCGAATCGCTACCCCTCCTTCAGTTCTGAGTGGAGGAACTTATAATTAATGATTTTAAAACGGACAAGTGGTTTGGATGAGAGAAAAATCAAGTTTTATTACCTAAATAAACTACAATCAAAAGAATGAACTATACCACACGAACACAGTAATTACAGTAAAACTATATAACAGGGGCTTGCAGACGGCGAAAACGAGGGATAAAATGACTACAATGTTATTTAAACAATCTTAGCAATTCCCTTAAATCACCACCCCAAACTCCTGCTAGGTTGCCTTGTTGAGGAGTCAGAACACCCTGCTCACCTGTGGTCCAGCGAAGTAAAAAAAGAGAGATAGCTTCTCAGCAGCTATCTTATATACCTGGTGAGCCCCCTGCCGTTCTGCCTTGCAAGGGCTGTGTGCAAAATTCCCACCCAAAGGGTCCAATACACAAGAGAAAGCTGTGATTGGCTAACTCAGAGTGGTTGGACTGGGTTAATGTGTCTTCCGGAGCTCCCTGGGCTGAAACAAAAGGGAAATACAACTGCTCTATTGTCCAGAATGCTAGGTGATTTAGACCCATTCAGTTCTTAAACGGTCCCCATTCAAGATCCAAAAGTCACTTATGCAGTTTAGATGTATCCACTCGATATTCAAACAAATGCTAATAGCATTCAATTGCTTTGTAAACAAAGCATTGTCCTGTGGTCATCTGGAAACAGGCATCAATTGTCCTGCTGCAGGGGGGGTGGGGACACCCCTTTGATTGGCAGCTCCATTGAACCTTACTTCCAGACACACAAAGCTGCGTTCCAAGTCCTTTGTCTTCGGCCATGTGGTGCGACAGCCATTTTTATCCCTGGAAATTTAAAAGCACAACGCCCAGGGATTCTTTAATCAAAAAAATTAATCTTCAGAACTGTAAATTATTGCGAATTCTTACAGTCCGCCCTTGGATACTTCCAGCTTGCTTGTAGTATCCTCTTGAAGAAATGAGCAATAATTTCTGACCCCTCACAAACAACCATCCCCTGTATTTACCTAATAGCTATCTGCCACTGATCCCCGTCCCGTCTATTCCCCTTAAATTCAAGTTAAAAAAAATGGTACGGTAGGCATCTTACAGATACTTCAGTTTTCAATAAGGGGTCTCATACCCCTACACGCTTGTAAAATTATACAATGTAAACTAAATTTACAAACACCTTTTACATTATAACTTACTACAAAATGTAATCAAAATGATCCCAAGCACGGAGAGGGTCCTACGCCTCTGCTCAACTTGGGGCTGTAACACAAGATACAAAAAAAATTAAACATTTGAAACAACATGCTTAAATAAAACCCTGACCATCACATGCCGATGATGGGTCACGAAATTCGAGTGGGTATTGCTCCTCCCACCCGGGCAGTAAAAGTACCTTCCACCCCCCGTTGATCGTCTTAAACTATAAAAACAGGCAGAATGGATTTACAGACCAGCCTGCTCCGCCAGCCCCAAGCCATTCCCTTGTCCTTTTGTGGAGGCAGGGTACCCCTCATGTATAAAATTACCTTGGCACAGACCGAGACCGGGGAGTATGGGATCATGACTCCCAGTCCCTCCCCCTCCCGTCTTCCCTCGACTGGCTGCAGAAAAATGATGGGTGCCTGTGTGGTGGCTCTCCCTGGCCCCACACAAACTTGGATCCCAGATCCGGCCACCCACTGATCCTCCCCAGCCACACTTACCCTTTAACCTAGCCCGTGGGCCCCGGGTGAGTTCCTCCCTTCCCCGAACGCACTCACGCGACTCTTGGGTCTCCCCCTCCTCTATGCAATCTTTCCCGGGCCATCACCACCCACCCCTGGGGAACGCGTCCCTATCTGACAAGGCGCCCGTGCTTCCCCATCATGACTCCTCAACAGCGAGGTCTCCCGCAAGTGAACTTCGGTCAGGATAGTGCTGGGTTGGGGGCCGTGCCCCACCCAGCTGGGGCCATCTCCTCCCCGTAGGAAGAGTAGGTGAGTTCCTCCGGACCCTGTCCGGTTTTTCCCGAAGATCGCTGCGGGGTCTCTGGATTCGTCCAGTGGCGAGGCGATCCCCAACATTCCGTATCTTCATTCGGTGCCCAGCTCGGGCTGGGCGAACATGGCTGCTTCATTGTCCAATCTCCTGCAAAAACTTAAATGGACATGCAGCCAGGTCTCTCACTGACCTGCTGCCTTAGGTGGAGACATGGTCGGGTCCCTTGACCTCGGACCAAAATACAAACATTCGGCACACATGTAAACTTAAACTCTTTAAACTTAAACTTAAACCTAGTTATGTCAACAAAACTTAAAATACACCTTAAAAGCACGCTATGCACACCAAAGCTATAACACAGATGCCGCCCGTCTCCGGACGGCCAGACTAAACTCTGGCACTGTCGCAGATTGCTGCTGGCTGCAGCAAAGCTGGACTGCCTCCTATCTCTGGTCCCTCGCACCTTATGGCTGTTGATTGGGGACCCCTGCCCTTTGGCAGCTCCCCGGTTTGGGAGATTGCTCTTTGTGGCAAGTACCCTGGTGACCACCTTTTCTTGGGCTTGCGGGCCCGCTGAGACCTTCTGAGGGGCGTCTCAGTGGGGGAAACTTTGGCTGGCGGACCCTGAGCCAGGGTTGCAGCCCTAGCTGGCTGGGAACCTTCTCCCCCATGTCCAAAACCGGTTACCAGCTCCCCTGCAAGAGGAATTGCTATCCCTGCCCGCCCCCCCCCCCCCCAGGGTCCCACATCATGGGGGGGACCACTCTAGAAGCGGGCTGGGAAGCTGGTCCCTTTAAACAGGCCACTGCACCTGCGTGAATCTGCTGTTCAGAAGACTGGGGGATTCCTGTCTCCAGACCAGCGCCTGTGCATGTGCGGGCAGTTTCAGTGAATGAATGGGCAGCAGCCTGCTGATTTCTAATCCCAGGCTGCTGTTTCTTTGTTTCTGAGCCACCTAACTTGCTCAAATTCGAACTTTTGGCAAAACTAGGGTCCCACTGGGGTAGGGAAGTGTCCCAATTTGTGGGCTGGACAACTTTTCCCTTAGAACAAGCCACAGTGCCTGTCTTTATAGGCTGTGAACTTGAACTTGCATGGACAGCAAACTCATGTTCCCTTACCTGGGTGGAGAAAGAGAGAGAGGCTCACCTGTGATCCCAGGAAGTAAAGAATCACAGAATCTACAGTGCAGATAGAGGCCATTTTGGCCCATCGAGCCTGCACCGACACATATCCCACCCTATCCCCGTAACCCCACGTATTTAATCCCCTAACACTAAGGGTCAATTTATCATAGCCAAATCAACCTAACCTGCACATCTTTGGACTGTGGGAGGAAACCGGAGCACCCGGAGGAAACCCACGCAGACACAGGGAGAATGTGCAAACTAAAGAGAGCGATAGCTTCTCAGCAGCTATCTTATATACCTTGTGAGCCCCCTCCCCCCTCTGCTGTTTGCCTGTCTGGGAAATTCGCGCCCAAAAAGTTCCAATTCACAAGAGAAAAGCTGTGATTGGCTAACTCAAAGTGGTTGGACTGGGTAGTGTGTCTGCACTATGGAGCCGAAATGTTCCCGCCCACTTCCGGAGTACACCTGGGCTAAAACAGAAGAGAAATGCAACAGTCCTATAGCCCAATGCTGGGTGATTTAAAAACCCATTCATTGCTTAAACTGTAGCCTTTCAAAAGTCCATTCCAGAGTTTTAGTCTCTCTGTGTGTCTGAGTAGTTCTGAATGGCTGTGTCAACATAGCAGTTTCAAATCGATTGTCTTGCGGTCAATTCTCAAGTGGGCTAATCTCTTATGTAAATAAACAACTTCAAGTGCTTCTGAAGGAAACTCCCTTTGATTGACAGGTCTGACTCACAGCCCCTGTATCCGCCCACTTTTTCACACAGACATCATTACAAGCTGTACAGGCTTTCCAAACCCCATGGTTCTTGGCCAATGCTTTCTGTGGCCATTTTAAAACCTTTTGTGATTGCCCAAACTCCAGGGAACGATATTAATAAAGTACTGTCTTCGGATGTGTGAATATTTTCCACAGAGCTCCACGACTCCCGTGTTGTCCATGTTCTTTCCATCTCCGAACAGTCTTTTGCGGTTCTGGCACATTTTTAAAACATTGTAGACAAGTCCCATCACCCAATTCTTCGTCCACGATGTGGACCAATATTTTCAAATCTTCAGGGAAAATAGGGGAAATTTTGCAACCCCTACATTCCTGCCTTTTGATACTCCCAACTTGCTTGTAGTATCAACTCGAAGGAGTGAGCAAAATTTTCAGACCCCCTCACAAACAACCATCCCCTGTATTTACCTAACAGCTATCTGCCATTGATCCCCCGAACCGTCCTTTCCCCTAAAATTCGAGAAAACCGTGGTACGGTAGGCATCTTACAGATACATCAGTTTTCAATAAGGGGTCTCATACCCCTACACGCTTGTAAAATTATACAATGTAAACCAAATTTACAAACACCTTTTACATTATAACTTTACAAAATGTAATCAAAATGATCCCAAGCACGGAGAGGGTCCTACGCCTCTGCTCAACTTGGGGCTGTAACACAAGATACAAAAAAACATTAAACATTTGAAACAACATGCTTAAATGAAACCCTGACCATCACGTGCCGATGATGGGTCGCGAAATTCGAGTGGGTATTGCTCCTCCCACCCGGGCAGGAAAAGTACCTTCCACCCCCCCTTTGATTGTCTTAAACTTTAAAACAGGCAGAATGGATTTACAGACCAGCCTGTTCCGCCAGCCCCGAACCGTTCCCTTGTCCCTGTGTGGAGGCGGGGTACCCCTCCTGTTTAAAATATACCTTAGCACAGACCGAGACCGGGGAGCATGGGATCACGACTCCCAGTCCCTCCCCCTCCCGTCTACCCTCGACTGGCTGCAGAAAATGATGGGTGCCTGTGTGGCGGCACTCCCTGGCCCCACACTGATCCGGCCACCCACTCATCCTTCCCAGCCACACTTACCCTCTTTGCCCGTGGGCCCCCGGGTGAGTTCCTCCCTCCCCCGACCGCACCCACACGACTCTTGGGTCTCCCCCTCCCTATACGATCTTTCCCGGGCCATCACCACCCACCCCCGAGGAACGCGTCCCTATCATAAGGCGCCCGTGCTTCCCCATCCTGACTCCTCAACAGCGAGGTCTCCCGCAAGTGAACTTCGGTCAGGATAGTGCTGGGTTGGGGGCCGTGCCCCACCCAGCTGGGGCCATCTCCGCCCCATCTCACAGTCCCTTGCCTCTGTGACTTCCTGCACAAGGCGCTCTATAAATGCCTGGCATTTTGTGACCTCTAGTGTGAGGCGTGCATTCTCCCGCACCCTCATACCACTAGCTCTGGCCTCATACACCTCTCTGAGGCGTTCTACCTCCGCCTGGCATTTTTCAAGCTGGGACTCCCGATTCTTGGCCTCTTCAACCTCCTCCTGCACCCTCTTCTCACCCTTCTTAACCCAGCCACCTATACCATGATAGGTCAGCCTACACGCTGCTGCTAACATCCGCAGGGCTACCCACATACTGAAAACAATGAGAGAAACAAGAGCTGATGCTTTCTCCAGATCCAGACCACTTATTAACTCAAAAACTGCCTCCACTCCTACCTGGCTCGCCATTTGTAAGGGGGGCATCTTTTAACTGGTTTATGGTAATTTACCTGGCCAGCAGCCTTTGCCTCTGAGCTCTGACCAATTCCAACCTTTTACCTGGTTTACGGTAATTCACCTGGTCAGCAGCCTTTTGCTGCTGCACTCTAAACCAATTTACAAACAGCGGTTTCAAATCGCTACCCCTCCTTCAGTTCTGAGTGGAGGAACTTATAATTAATGATTTTAAAACGGACAAGTGGTTTGGATGAGAGAAAAATCAAGTTTTATTACCTAAATAAACTACAATCAAAAGAATGAACTATACCACACGAACACAGTAATTACAGTAAAACTATATAACGGGGTTGCAGACGGCGAAAACGAGGGATAAAATGACTACAATGTTATTTAAACAATCTTAGCAATTCCCTTAAATCACCACCCCAAACTCCTGCTAGGTTGCCTTGTTGAGGAGTCAGAACACCCTGCTCACCTGTGGTCCAGCGAAGTAAAAAGCGAGAGAGATAGCTTCTCAGCAGCTATCTTATATACCTGGTGAGCCCCCTGCCGTTCTGCCTTGCAAGGGCTGTGTGCAAAATTCCCACCCAAAGGGTCCAATACACAAGAGAAAGCTGTGATTGGCTAACTCAGAGTGGTTGGACTGGGTTAATGTGTCTTCCGGAGCTCCCTGGGCTGAAACAAAAGAGAAATACAACTGCTCTATTGTCCAGAATGCTAGGTGATTTAGACCCATTCAGTTCTTAAACGGTCCCCATTCAAGATCCAAAAGTCACTTATGCAGTTTAGATGTATCCACTCGATATTCAAACAAATGCTAATAGCATTCAATTGCTTTGTAAACAAAGCATTGTCCTGTGGTCATCTGGAAACAGGCATCGATTGTCCTGCTGCAGGGGGGGTGGGGACACCCCTTTGATTGGCAGCTCCATTGAACCTTACTTCCAGACACACAAAGCTGCTTTCCAAGTCCTTTGTCTTCGGTCATGTGGTGCGACAGCCATTTTTATCCCTGGAAATTTAAAAGCACAACGCCCAGGGATTCTTTAATCAAAAAAATTAATCTTCAGAACTGTAAATTATTACGAATTCTTACAATGATCCCAGTTGACTTGACTGGGGTCAGAGCCACGATAATCAATTCTGCGTGGTTTCAGCCAGGGTATTGTGGAGTGGCGCAAAAATTTTAGGAAATTCTGGCACAATGTGAATAATGACGTAACTCACTTATGCCATCATTTCCTGGGACTTTTACAGTGCAAAACGAACCCAAAGCCATATATGCACCATTCCAATGGTGCAAGGCTCCAGGAAATTCTGGGCTGATCGTGTATATTCTTAATCTTGTATTGGATTATTACAGTTATTTGTAACACTCAGCTCTGTCATGCAGCAAAACTGTTGATGTCAGCTGAGACCTTTAGTATTAATGTCTAAGCAATGCTGTATTCATTATAATAAGCCGCTTCAAACTCAGAGTTTTCCTTTTTTCTTTTTTGATCTTTTGCAGGTTTTTTCTCACCTTGGAAGAGTTCAAAACAGGTAAGTGCTGCCTTTGGTTTCAGTAAACGTACTGATGCTACTTTTAAATGGATCCAGTTTTCATTGGCGAATAGAACAGCCTAACTAGAAGTATTGCTGTGCTTTGGGGGTAAACAATTGTATCCAGCTAGGAAGGTGATTGAAATAAAATTTTGTTCCTCAAACTAGCAGTTTTAAAACATAAAAACACAATAATAAGAAATAACTAAGAAACACCCTTGTGTATACAAACTCCTCCTTTTGTAACACTTAGGATTTATGGGTTCCTGCACATCATCCACAACCAATCTGCTTCATGGCCTCTGCCCATGTCACTCTGAAACAGGCCTCTAGGAGTTACATGAGAATGGCTAGGCAATGGCTCTCCTTCCCGTTTTCTCTCCTTCCAATTTTTTCTCCTTCCCATTTTCTCCCTTCCCTCTGAGGAAGCATTTGGGGGATTATGGTTGGAAAGCACATTGTATCTGTCTTGATACAGCGCATTAATGCTCTGACATGTTGTATCACTTATAATGTAACTTAACTCTGCAGGTGACTTATCTCTCCCTATCCAAACTGGAAAGAATCTAGGAGTAAAGCTCAACTTTGGCGCGTGCACAAAATGGGCAGTAGCGGATCGGCAGTAGCGTTATGCACCCACCGGATCTGCTACCACCTGTTCTGTGCCCTGCCAAAGCTAAATTTTACCCCCTCTGCTACCTCCCATTACTAGTAGCAAAATCTGTTTTATAATCACCTTTTTCCGCTGACCAAATTCATCAGGAATATGGACTTAAAGGTGTCAGTGTCACTTAAAAGTTGTTTGCTATAGTGGATCTAGCTAGCTGATGAGAACTACTCAGTAATTATTGTATTTACATACTTAGGCTTGTTTTTGATTAATTTTTAGTTACAAAGTAAAGACTTATATTAGAATGTCACTTCCTAGAATTTTATGACACCCATGAAATTCAAATGCTAAACTAATTCACTTGAATCTTTTATTGTCTGAGGTTTAAAAAGTTGTTGCTAGATGATTCTGTGTACACCATTAAATAACCTCAACCTATTTCCTCCAGTGGTTTTCATTCTTTTATTTTTTTTAATCACCTGTGGAGACCAGATTGATTACTCATGGATTGTTCTTCACAGGTGTTTGAAATTTCTAAGCACACACTGTAGAGCAAAGAGGTATCTGAAGTCAGATGGACCTCTTACAATTCCCGTAAACTACAGATTCATTGCATCATTGTTCAATACTTCCATGTGTACAAGAATAACCATTTAAGCCACCTAGTGCTCTATCAAGTTAGTAACTAATTTTTATGAGTCCTGCACACCCATCACCTAATCACCTATGTGCTCACTGACCTCCACTGGATTCCTATTTTCCAGGCATTGATTTCAGAATCCTCATTCTTCTCTTCGAATCTTCAGCTCTTGCGACTCTGATACTCATTCTTCCTTCACACCTCCATCTGCCTTGGTACACTACATTCAAGTGGCAGAACCCTCCACAAGAATCTGTCCCTAAACCTCTTTGCTTTGCGACCTCTCCTTATCTTTATAAGCCTCCTTTGACCATGCTTGCAATCACCTCCCCTAACTTCTCTCATAAAGAAAGACTATGCATTTATATAATACCTTTCACACTCTCAGGACGTTCCAAAGCACTTCAGAGCCCATAAATTACTTCTGACGCGTAATTACTGTTATGTAGGCAGACACACAACCAATTTGTGCACAAGGTCCCACAAATAGCATTGAGATAAATTACTCTTTAGTAGTACTCTTTAGTAGTGTTGGCAGGACACAGGAAAGCTCACCCTGCTTTTCTTCGATTAGTATCATGGGATCTTTTATTTCCAATTGAACTTGTGGATGGGGCCTCAGTTTAATGTCTCATCCAAAAAATGGCACCTACAACAATGCAGCACTCCTTTTGTACTGCACTAAAGTATCAGCCTAGATTTTGTGGTCAAGTTCTGGAGTGGGCCTTGAACCCACGACCTTCTGACTTGGGTGAGAGTGCTACCACTGAGCCAAGCTAATACTTGACTTCTCCTTGGTGTCCAGTGTCCTGTAAAGCACCTGGGAGTGGGACATTTTGTTAAATAGAAGGTGATATATATAAGTGTAAGTTGTGTCCTACAGTATCATGCTACATTTTGTGAAACAGCAGCTTATTCAGCAAAGTTAGACTACAGACCAGTAAATTAATGTGAGCACATGTCTGTCTGTCTCTTCATGTAAATTCAGCCATTGAGCTTTACCAGGTCAGCTGCAGGAACACGAGGATTAAAGGAGGTAAAAGGTACAGATCACTTCAATAAAATCAACTCTCTTGTTAAAATCAAAAGCAGCTCCAACCTACTTATGCTTCCATAATAAGTGAGCCCTTATTTGTCCTTTTTAGTATAAACATTTAACTGAGAATAACTGGAGATTAATAACTAATAACTATAATGTTCAGTGTATTATTGTCAAAATTGTATGTGTTCTTTAAAATTCAGCCTTGTGCCTGTTCTGTAAACCAACTTGCAGCAGATAATTAAAATTTTTAAATATCCTCATCTATTCATGAGAAATGTTTTTTCTTTAAGCAGAATAATTTGGATCAAACATGTGAGAATGTGATGTATTTTTGGGTGGCGTGGATAGAAAAAATCACCTTAAAATAAAAATTATTGTACACTATTAAAGAAATATTGTGCATCTAAAATGAAACATTAATACAAGGTTTTAGCATATTGTGATCTTTATCACATATAAAGATGCTTCATATTTTTCATATTAATCAGCATTTTGGTAGCAGTGGCTCTAAAATATGATCTATAAAAAATCTCTGACAGTAAGCCATGAAAAGTATAATTTTTAGTATTTTTTAAAAAGTGATTTTCTTAACTTTAATCAGCAGCTTTTCTCTGTTTTGATTTACAGTATCTAGAGAAAGTAGCTAGCATTTTTTATCTTGTACTGTTATAGAAGAGTGTCTTCTTTGAATGTTCAACAATTCTGTTTACAATAAATCTAGTTCTCATTCATGCAGTGAACCCTATCAAATCTTAAGAGTGTAGATCCTGTTTTAACTGTTTGCTAATTCACTGTAGGCAGCCATCTGCACAGAAAAAAATGCTTTTACTGATACATTTTATTTATAGACTGACTGAGGACCTAGTACTTTCGTTTAACTGAATCTAATGAACTCATTTAGCATTAGGTTCAAACGCAAATCATTCAGAAAAAATGTGTTTGAAGCTTTTTGAAGATTTGAAACCATCCTAAAGTGCCCCTATTTAAATATTTACTCATTTTCTAATGATAAGTAAGCTGGTAAAGCAACCATTGACCCATTCAAATAGGTTTTAGATCCAACTGAACAGTGCTTGCTGGTGCTCATTTATTACCTCAGCCACTATTCAAAAAGGGGGGTAGGGAAAAAGCAGGTAATTACAGACCTGTAAGCCTTACATCAGTTGTGGGCAAAATGCTGGAGTCCATCATTAAGGATGAAATAGCGGAGCACTTAGCAAATGGGGACAGGATAGGACAGAGTCAACATGGATTTACAAAGGGTAAATCGTGCTTGACTAATCTATTGGAATTTTTTGAGGGAGTAACTGGTAGAATAGATGGGGGAGAGCCAGTAGATGTGGTGTACCTGGACTTCCAAAAGGCCTTCGACAAGGTCCCACATAAAAGATTAGCATGGAAAATTGAGGCTCATGGGATAAAGGGGAAAGTTTTGGCGTGGATAGGGAACTGGCTGTCAGATAGAAAACAGAGAGTTGGAATAAACGGCTCATTTTCTGAATGGCAGGCAGTAACAAGTGGGGTACCACAGGGATCTGTCCTGGGCCCCCAGCTGTTCACAATTTACATTAATGACCTGGATCAGGGAGTCGGATGCAGCATTTCCAAATTTGCAGACGACACTAAACTAGGAGGTGGGGTGGGCTCAGAGGAAGAGACCAGGAAGCTCCAGAGCGATTTGGACAGACTGGGCGATTGGGCGGATAAATGGCAGATGCACTATAATGTGGACAAGTGCGAAGTTATCCACCTTGGGTGCAGGAACGGGAGGGCAAATTATTATTTAAATGGCAATAGATTGGGAGAGGGGGAAGTACAGAGAGACCTGGGTGTTCTTGTACACCAGTCACTGAAGGCGAGCATGCAGGTGCAACAGGCGGTCAAGAAGGCAAACGGTATGCTGGCCTTCATAGCAAAAGGGTTAGAATACAGGAACAGGGATACCTTGCTGCAGCTGTACAGGGCACTGGTGAGACCACACCTCGAGTACTGTGTACAGTTTTGGTCGCCTCATCTGAGGAAGGATGTTCTTGCCATGGAGGGGGTGCAGCGGCGATTCACCAGGCTGATACCAGGAATGGCGGGAATGACCTATGAGGAGAGACTATGTAGTTTAGGGATGTACACACTGGAGTTTAGAAGATTGAGAGGGGACCTCATAGAAGTGTATAAAATTCTGACAGGTCTAGACAGACTGGATGCAGAAGGAATGTTTCCCTTGGCGGGTGAGAACAGAACTAGAGGACATAATTTAAGGATAAGGGCTAAACCATTTAGGACAGAGATGAGGGGGAATTTCTTCACTCAGAGAGTGGTGAACCTGTGGAACTCATTGCCACAGAGGGCAGTGTACGCCAGCTCATTAAATATATTTAAGAGGGAATTAGATATATTTCTACGGGCAAAAGGGGTTAAGGGTTACGGAGAGAAGGCGGGGACGGGATACTGAATTAAAGGATCAGCCATGATCTCATTAAATGGCGGAGCAGGCACGAAGGGCCGAATGGCCTACTCCTGCTCCTATCTTCTATGTATCTATGTATCTATGTATGCCCTTTTCCTCCACTTGAAGATCTCCTATTCACGGTATTTTTTTTATAAACAGCAACAACTTGTATTTATATAGTGCCTTTAACGTAGTAAAACGTTCCAAGGCGTTTCACAGGAGTGTTATAAGACAAAAAGTTAACACTGAGCCACATAAGAAATTAGGGCAGATGACCAAACGCTTGGTCAAAGAGGTAGATTTTAAGGAGCGTCTTAAAGAAGGAAAGAGAGGCAGAGAGGTTTAGGGAGGGAGTTCCAGAGCTTGGGGCCTAGGCAGCTGAAGGCACGGCCACCGATGGTTGGGTGATTATAATCAGGGACGCTCAAGAGGGCAGAATTTGAGCAGCGCAGATATCTCGGGGTTGGTGGGGGGGGGTGGGTTGTGTGGCTGAAGGAGATTACAGAGATCGGGAGGGATTTGAAAACAAGGATGAGAATTTTGAAATTGAGGCGTTGCTTAACCAGGAGACAACGTAGGTCAGCGAGCACAGGGGTGATGGGTGAACGTGACTTGGTGTGAGTTAGGACACGGGCAGCTGAGTTTTGGATGACCTCAAGTTTACGTAGGGTAGAATGTGGGAGGCCGGCCAGGAGAGCATTGGAATAGTCAAGTCTAGAGGTAACAAAGGCATGGATGAGAGTTTCAGCAGCAGCTGAGCTGAGGCGGGGCAGAGACGGGCAAAGTTGCAGAGGTGGAAATAGGCGGTCTCAGTGGCATATGTGGTCGGAGGCACATTTTAGGGTCAAATATGATGCCAAGGTTGCGAACAGTGTGGTTCAGCCTCAGATCGATGCTAGGGAGAGGGATGGAGTTGGTGGCTAAGGAGCGGAGTTTGTGGCGGGGACCGAAGACAATGGCTTCGGTCTTCTGAATATTTAATTGGAGAAAATTTCTGCTCATCCAGTACTGCATGTCGGACAAGCACTGCGTCAATTTAGAGACCGTGAGAGGTCAAGAGAAGAGTCAGTGAGGTAGAGCTGGATGTCGTCAGCATACATGTGGAAACTGACGCCGTGTTTACAGATGATGTCGCTAAGGGGCAGCATATAAATTACAAATAGGAGGGGGCCAAGGATAGATCCTTGGGGGACACCAGAGGTAACGATGTGGGAGTGAGAAGAGAAGCCATTGCAGGTGATTTTCTGGCTACGATTAGATAGATAAGAATGGAACCAGGTGAGTGCAGTTGGACGATGGTGGGGAGGCGTTTCAGGAGGATGGAGTTGTCAACCGTGTCAAAGGCTGCAGACAGGTCAAGAACGACGAGGAGGGATAGTTTACCCTTGTCACAGTCACAAAAGATGTCATTTGTGACTTTGATGAGAGCCGTTTCGGTACTGTGGCAGGGGCAGAAACTGGATTGGAGAGATTCAAACATGGTGTTCTAGGAAGGATGGGCATGGATTTGGGAAGTGACAACACGTTCAAGGACTATAGAGAGGCAAGGGAGGTTGGAGATGGGGCGGTAGTTTTCAAGGACGGAGGGGTCAAGGGTTGTTTTTTTGAGGAGAGGTGTGATGACGGCAGATTTGAAGGAGAGGGGGCAGTAC